>NC_073246.2:27455313-28862813 GCF_029281585.2 Gorilla gorilla gorilla
TACACTCCCACCAAAAGTGTAAAAGTTTCCTATTTCTCCACATCCTCTCCAGCATCTGCTGTTTCCTGACTTTTTAATTATCGCCATTCTAACTGGTGTGAGATGATATCTCATTGTAGTTTTGATTTGCATTTCTCTAATGACCAGTGATGATGAGCTTTTTTTCATGTTTGTTGGCTGCATAAATGTCTTCTTTTGAGGTGTCTTTTGAAGTATCTGTCCATATCCTTTGCCCACTTTCTGATGGGGTTGTTTTTTTCTTGTAAATTTGTTTAAGTTCCTTTTAGATTCTGGCTATTAGCCCTTTGTCAAATGGATACATTGCAAAAATTCTCTCCCATTCTGTAGGTTGCCTGTTCACTCTTGTAGGGTCCAGCCCTATGGGGCTTAGCGGGTGTTCTCCCCATATAGAGATTGTGATAAATAAAGACACAAGACAAAGAGATAAAGAGAAAACAGTTGGGCCCGGGGACCACTACCATCAAGACGCGGAGACTGGTAATGGCCCCAACAGCTGGGCGCGCTGATATTTACTGCATACAAGACAAGGGGGTAGGGTAAGGAGAGTGAATCTCCTAAGTGATTGACAAGGTGAAGCAAGTCACGTGATCACAGGACAGGCGGCCCTTCCCTCTTAAGTAGCCAAAGCAGAGAGAGAGAAGGCAGCATACGTCACCATTTTCTTCTCTGCACTTATAAGAAAGATCAAAGACTTTAAGACTGACTATTTCTTCTACCGCTATCTACTACGAACTTCAAAGAGGAACCAGGAGTATGGGAGGAACATGAAAGTGGACAAGGAGTGTGACCATTGAAGCACAGCACCACAGGGAGGGGTTTAGGCCTCTGGATGACTGTGGGCAGGCCTGGATAATATCCAGTCTTTCACAAGAAGCTGGTGGAGCAGAGTGTTCCCTGACTCTTCCAAGGAAAGGAAACTTCCTTTCATGGTCTGCTAACTAATGGGTGTTTTTTCAGACACTGGCATTACCGCTTGACCAAGGAAACCTCAAGCAGCCCTTATGCGGGCGTGACAGAAGACTCACCTCTTGCTTTTTAGGTCACTTCTCACAATGTCCCTTCAGCACCTGACCCTATATACCTGTCAGTTATTCCTAGGTTATATTAGTAATGCAACAAAGCGTAATATTAAAAGCTAATGATTAATAATGTTTATAATAATGATCAATAATTGTCTATGATCATCTCTATATTTAATTTGTATTATGACTATTCTTATTCTAACTATTTTTTTTTATTATACTAAAACAGTTTGTGCCTTCAGTCTCTTGTCTTGGCACTTAGGTAATCCTCTGCCCACAACTCTGATGATAGTTTCTTTTGCTGTGCAGAAGCTCTTTAGTTTAATTAGATCCCATTTGTCAATTTTGGCTCTTATTGCCATTGCTTTTGATGTTTTAGTGATGAAGTCTTTGCCCATGCCTATGTCCTGAAGAGGACAGGGAACTTTTGTCTGTCTTGGTCACTAGTGTATCTGTACTGCCTAAAAATATGTTTTCTGAATACATGGGATGTATTCAGAAAATCTCTTGTTGGATTAGTTCATGGAGGTGTACTCAACAAAACACTTATTTTCCTTCCAATTTAAATAACAGAGTAAACATACTATTTCTTATTTCCAATGGATCCTGGTTCACCTAAGATATCAACGGTCTTTGGCAGAAGAGGCTTGCATGAAAACAAATTCAAAGTACAGTAAAATGTCAAAGAAAAAGGGTAAGGTTCTGAATCATGTAGATATCAAGGAGTTAAATATCCAATGAAAAAGATAAAAGGACAGATAAGAATGTCTTCTGAAAAGAAAATGTCAAAAATAGGATGTAATTGATAAGTTTTAGATTATGCCTTCGGGATCAAATATATCAAAAAAGAAGTTAATTCAAAGCTTCTATAAATGTGTGTGCATAATTATATTTCTGGGCTTCTTTGTTCTGAACGTTTTCTGATTTACAGGCTATGATGTTTTTATTAAAAGAGAAAAAGCCATTAAATTATATCATTAAAGAATTTGAGGCAGGGCATGGTGGCTCACACCTGTAATCCCAGCACTTTGGGAGGCCGAGGTGGGTGGATCACCTGAGGTCAGGAGTTCGAGACCAGCCTGACCAACATGGAGAAACCGCATCTCTACTAAAAATACAAAAATTAGCTGGGCATTGTGGCACATGCCTGTAATCCCAGCTACTTGGGAGGCTGAGGCAGGAGAATCGCTTGAACCCAGGCGGCGGAGGTTGCAGTGAGCCGAGATGGCGCCATTGCACTCCAGCTTGGGCAACAAGAGCAAAACTCCGTCTCAAAAAAAAAAGAATTTGAAAATTCTGGCTTCTGGTTGAAGACGATTGATTGACTAAGCACATGCATTTCCTTTCCTCCCCAACAAACTCCCTTTGAAATGACAGATTATAAAAACATGAATGTGGCAATGCAGGAAAACCAGGAACGCTTGGACAGAAACATTGAAGAATTTTTTGAAGATATAAAGGGATAAGATGGATGCTGAACTTGAGAACTGAATGTCCTCAAAATAACAAATGTATAAGCAAAAAAAGTGAGTTTTTCCAGAAGAAATCCTGGACAACCTAAAAGCATAGACATCAAAATCGGAGCCATCTATTAAACTATGAATTTGTTGGTGAGGAATTTAAAGTATCACAGGGATCTGAGTTTAAGATGCAGTTGAGTACACTTTTATTTCTTTTATCTTTTGAGGCTCTGTTATAGCCCAGTAAACCCACAACTGAGAGAATAGGAGGCAGCTATCAGTAAATATGGGATTTCAATGAATCTCTGGAAGACACAAAGCACAAGAAGAAATAGATATTGGTGATGCAAAACAGAGGAAGGAACAGCCTAAAATACACACAGAGGGGCCGTTCCAATGGAAAGAGCCTCTTGTCTGCTGGTAAAATTTAGAAATATTAGACTTGGTATGACAGATGGCAGAAGTGAAATACAGGGACAAAAAACAAGACACTAAAGAAGAAATAGTCGAACTTCTTCCAAAAGCCAGATTTATCTTCCTAAAGAAGAAAGAATGAGGGAGTTCTTCTCTTAAAAAAAAAAATTGAGTGATTCTGATCAGTGGTGAATGAAAAACAATTGAGTGAACTGTCAGTTTTTGAGAACTGAAGCAGCACCTTACAGACTCCCTCTCTAGATCCTCTAAATCAAAGCATGTCTGTTGACAAGTCCCAACTGGATGGTTACTTTTGTGCATCAAGGTGACTGGGCTAAGCGATGACCAGATAACCAGCAAAATACTATTTCTGGGTGTCCCTTTGGGGGTGTTTCCAGAAGAGATTACTGTTTGAATTGGTAGACTAAGTAAAGAAGATGCACCTTCACCAATGTGGGTAGGCATTATCCAATCCATTAAGAGTGCAGATGGAACAAAAATGCCAGAGAAAAGGCAAGTTTGCTCTTTCTCTTCTAGAGCTGGGACATTCATTTTCTCCTGCCCTCAGAAATCGGAGCTCCAGGGTCTCAGGCTTTTAGACTCTGGGATTTCACCAGAAACCCCCCAGTTTCTTAGGCCTTCAGACCCAAACTAAATTATAGTACTGACATTTCTGCCTCTCCTGCTTGCAGACAGCAGACAGTGGGATTTCTGTGGCTTCATAATCACCTGAGCCAATTCTTCTAATGTATGAATGAACGAATGAATGAATGAATACACACACACACACACACACACACACACATACACACACACACATATATATATGATCTTATTGGTTCTGTTTTTTTGACTAACTTTGACTAATATACCACCCATGTTCACAGACCTCATAGCCAGCTTTTCTATTTTCTCACTTTTAAATATGAATGGAATACCAAGGATCACCAGATATTTGTGGGGCAAAAATGATATGCTAATCCAAAACAAAAAACCTCAAGGAAACAGATAAAACACAAAAAAAACAAAAAAGAACTTAGAAAAATGCTAATTAGTCCTGTCAGAGAAATTAAAATAAAATGACAATTTACATTTTGTATGGTTCAAGGCTTAGTCAGTACTGGGGCCCTTTGAAAAATATAAAATTAGAAATATACAATTAGGTGCAAAAATAATATATAAAAAAGTCACAATTTAATTTACTGGAATCTTAGAGATTCCAGTCCCTTTTTTCTGAGATTTATTTAGCTAGAAAAGCTTTCATAGAAATGCTTCTTGATTTTAAGCTATTATTTACCTTTCTACTTAGAAGTTCTACAATTTCCAGCAACTTTTGGTACTAGAGTATGGGGCCACCTGCCTCATGGTAAATCTACTATGCCAAAAAAAAAAAAAAAAGAAAGGATTTAGAAAACAAGAATGAGATCTTTAAAAATGTAACTGCCAAAAACCATCTATTAATAAAAGTTTTAAAAGATAAAATTCGGGAAACATCTCAAAAATTCGAAGATGAAGATATCTGTCCCCCAAAAATGAGAGAGATTAGATACAAACGCCAAAAATGAGAGAGAGAAAATTAGATAGAAACAGAATTAATTCAAGTAGCCATTGTCAGACCAATCAAGGTTCCAGGAGAAAAGGGTCAGAGACAACAGAGTGGAAATAGTTATAAATTAAATGGAAATAATTACAAATTAAAAGAGGAGGCTTTCCCTGAGCAGAAGGACTCAAATTTTCAGACTAAAATATCCCTCTATGAGCCAAATAGATTGATGAGTAAAGACCTACAGCTGTATTGCATGATTTTAGAATGAAAAAGTTAAAAAGAAAATTCTAAATATTCCCAGTTAGAAAAAAAAAATACAAGGTCACATGCAATGGAACAAGGATCAGTTTAGCATCAGACTTTTCATTGGCAACACTAGACACGAGACTACAATAAATCATGTCTTCAAAGTTCTAAAGGAGGAATTGGCAAATTATAGCCCATGGACCAAATCCAGCCTGTTGCCTCTTTTGAAAATGAAGATTTACTATAATACAGCCACACTCATTCATTTACCTATTGTTTGTAGCTTCTTTTATGCTACAAAGGCTACACAGTTGAGTAGTTGTGGCAGAGATCATATGACAGGCAAAGCCTGTAACATTTACTATCTGGCTCTCTATAGAAGTCTCCTGATCCCTTCCCTGAAGGAAAATTATTCCCAACCTTTCAAATCATCCTGCAAACTTGAGGGTAAGATATATTTACAAGTTTTTAAGAACTAATAAATTAACCTATCATGTACTCTTAGAAAGTTATTAGAGAATGGAATACACAAAGTGAAGGCATAAAACTGAAAAGGAAAGGACATGCAATCCACCAAACAATGGCTCTAACCTTAAAAAGTGAGAAAAGTGACCGGGTGGCAACCAGACAGGGGCAACTGGTCCTTAACAGATTGGAAAGATAGAGGAGAGGTTTCCATTAAACATAAAACTTGACAGAATAGACATTTTGATGAAGAGCTAGGGGCAGGGAAGAAACACGGCTATGGTAAAGGCAATACTGTTCAAAGACGGAACTCTATTATCCCTAATAATTTACATTAATAATGTAAATACTTACTATTGAGTTTCAACTCATCCTATAAGCAAACATGAAAGATTTAATATAGTTGAAAAACAGAAAGTAAATGTGATCAATCATTATAGTGTAAAAGTAAACATGCAGATAAAAGAAATCAAAAGGTGAAGAGGGGAGGAGACCTAAAGGAAAGTTCTTTTTTCTTTGTAATATATTCATCTCACAAAGTGCGTATGATTTTGAGGTCAAAAGTAATAAAGAGATACAATGGTAACCAATACAGAAATCAAAAGTGATGATAGAACCATACTGAGCAGAGGGAAAAGAGGAAGTGTGGGGTACAAGTGAGCTAAAAAGTCTAAATCTGATAACATGACAGTGACATAAACATGTTATTTATAAATATGATTGAAATGACCTGGAAAAAAGTTTAATGTGTTTTAAATGACTGTTTTTTATGTAACTTGAGAGGAAAAAATACATACACAGTCTTTTATATGTACCTATATAGTTAACATTTCCCATGGTCTTCATCTTTCCTGTGAATCTGAGTTACCACCTGATGTCACTTTCTCTCTTTCTGAAGGTCTTCCTTTAACACTTCTTGTAGTGAAAGGCAGCTAGCAATGAATTAGCTCAGCTTTTGTTTATCTTGGAATGTCTCTATTTTACCTTCACTTTTGAGGAATAGTTTGGTTGGCTGTAGAATTCAGTGGGCAGGTAAGCTCCCTGCCTCACCCACCACATTTCACTGTATTTCAGCCTCCATTGCTTCTGATGAGAAATCAGCTGTCTACCATATATGGCTAATCCTCTGTATGTGATGAGATGCTTTTCTTTTGCTGCTTTCAAGATTTATTTCTTTTTTATGGTTATGATATGTTTATCTGTGGTGCTTTTTTTTTTTTCTTTTTGAGATGGAGTCTTACTCTGTCACCCAAGCTGGAGTGCAGTGGCACAATCCCCCGCTAATTTTTTTATATTTTTAGTAGAGATGGGGTTTTGACACGTTGGCCAGGCTGGTCTTAAACTCCTGGCCTCAAGTGATCCACCTGCCTCAGCTTCCCAAAGTGCTGGGATTACAGGTGTGAGCCACCATGCCCACTTATCTGTGATGCTCTTTATGTTTATACTACTTAGGATTTATTGAGATTCTTAGAAAATGCTTTTCATCAAATTTGGGACATTTGAGGGCCATTATTTTTTCAAACTTTTTTCTGTTCTTTCTCCCCTCTCTCCTTCTGGAACTCCCATTATTGGTACATTTTATGTTGCCCTAAGGTTTCCTTTTTCTTTAATCTTTTTTTTCCACATCTTTCAGATTGAATTATTTCTGCTGCTCTTTCTTCAAGTTCTCTTAATTTTTCCTCTGCTATCTTAAATTGGCTGTTGAAGCTGTCAAGGAAATTTTTATTTCAGTTATTTTATTTTTCAACTCTGGAATTTACTTTTTTTTATATGTTCTGGTTCCCTTTCTATATTTCCTATATGTTAATTCATCATCATCATATTTTCCTTTCATTATTTGAACATAATTTCCTTTTAAGTCTTTGGACATATATACAAAACTTCCAAGTTTTGTATATAACTTGCTTGGAAGTCTTTGTCTATAACCCAAATCATCTGGGTTCACTCAGAGCAGTTTCTATTGTTGACTGCTTGCTTTTTAAGTAACTGAGTATAGAATATATTTTCCTGTTTCTTTGCATACCTTGAAAATTTTGTTTTAAAAGGTAAACATTTTTAAACATTATATTGTAGCAACTCTGGATTCTGTTTTATTTTTCTTAGGATTGTATTTTTAATAACTCTTTTTAATTACTTACCTAAACAAACTGTGAAATCACTAATGTCCCTGCTGTTTTTTAATTATTTTTGTTTTTTAGGCTATTTTCCCAAAGGTTTCCTCCCTATGTACATAACTTAGTGGTAAGCCAATGCTGTGGGCAGAGGTTGAACTCAAATACCTCATTTCTATAAGGCTCTCACCTCTGTCCATTGATTTTTATGTTGTTGCAAAATGTATTCAATATTCTCAAGTCTCTCTTGGCTTTCACATTTCACCAGGCTCTCTCAGGCCTCTTCCAAGTATGTATAGATTTCTAGTCAACTGAGACTGTATGAAGAGATTATCTCAGCTTTTCTACGGATTTTTCATTTCCAGGATCTCCCCATTAAATTTCTGGCTGGTCCACAATTCACCCCCCGCCACCATCACTGTCAGGCTTACAAAGATATAGCTTTTCCCCATTTGGTACAAACCATGTCTACCCCTTTTAAACAAAGCAAAGCATTTTTGACAGAGGCAGGAGGCAGACAAAGCCCTAGGAAGACAGGGGCAGGTCCCCAGTGAAACCCAGCCTTCAAACCGAAGACAGTTTAAATTCTAGCTACAAGTTCTGGATAAATCCATGGACTGGATTGAGAACTTGTCTTCCTGTTTGGCATGCTTTCTTCTGATTGATCCCTACCCTTCACCTGTTTGCATATAACTACCCTTCCCTAATTGGTTTTTTACACTGTCTTGCCCACCTTTGAGTGGTGCCTTTGTTTAACTTTTTTTGCATACTCACAAACCACTCAGCATGCACTCCCAATTCTAAGCCCATAAAAGCCCTAGACCCAGCCATACAGAGATAGACCACCCTACTTTGGATGGGGGACCACCCTCATATCCCCTCTCCACTGAGAGCTGTTTCATCACTCAACAAAATTCTTCTCTGCCCTCCTCACCCTTTGATTGTCAGTGTAACTTCATTCTTATCGGATGCAGGAAAAAGAACTTGGGATCCCTCTTATTGGATGCAGGTACAAAGAAGGCTGTAATGCTATGGCCCTCTGCCCTCCACAAGCAGTGATGGGGCATGATGGGAAGCAGTGGTGGGGCCAAGCCAGCCCTGGAACCCTCGGCCAGAGCAGGGTAACAGCCTGACAGAGCTGTTAACATGCTGCAGCCATCCAACAGGCTACGGACAGCAGGACTAAAAGAGCTAGTTAGCATGCTGTAACACCTCCTCTGGGGATTTGGGGTCATGAGTACCCCTGCCAGGGTGCCACTGCATTCCCCTCATCTGGACAACAGAGTCCACCATAGGAGTCACTTGTGACATACCTGGTCCAGCCACAAGCCCCACACAGAGTCTGCTCCTGTGCTGGTACTTGGAATGGCCAGCTGGATCCCACACTGACTCACTCACACACACCCTCCCACCAGGGGCTGAGGGTACAGTTATGGCAGCCATGGGATCTGCGCCAGAGTGCAAGCCAGGTGTGGTCCAGTGGTCTGAGTAGACGGGGTGTCTCCTGAGGCAAACCCAGGCCCAGGAAAGGCCTGGGCAGAGGTGTCACCAGCCAGAAAATCCTGTATCACTTTCACCTTATGACCAAATTAAATTCACTCCCTCTGGCAGCAAGCTGTTTGTTTTCAACATCATTCTAATGCTGGTAAAACTCTTATTCTTGCCAACTAACTTGGGGAAGAGGGAGTAGGCATGGTATCACTCAAAATAATAATAATAATAATAATAATAAAATTTAAAAAAAACACACTCCTACTGTTCTCTTTGAAGTTCTAGCAGTTTTTTTAAGAATAAGTGTTTCTCAATTTGTTGTTTGCCTTTAGTTGATTTCCGGTGCCCAAACTCTTCACAGCTCCATAACTGGAAGTTCTTTATCCCAGAGAGATTTGAGAAAAAAATTATACCTAAAAACGCAAGAACAGACTGTTATAAAACAAACCATGCACAAAAAGCCACTTAGAAGTATTAGAAGTTATTTTTTAAGTGCTTGAATAAGAAGAAATGTAAGCTTTAATTATGAGCGAATTAGAATTAATAAAACCAGGACAACACACATAAAAACTAATGAAATTGAGACAAAATAGTACTCAAAGAAGTATTTTAGCTTTAAGTTTATTTATAAGAAATAGAGAAAGAAATTAGAAACTCAAGAAATTAGAAAAAGGACAATAAAATAAACTAAAATAAAGTAGAAGGAAGCAAAGCATAAAGCTAAAAAAGGGAAGTAATGAAATATGGAAGAGAGAATGAATCTTAGTAAATAAATCCAAGAACTATTTATTTAGAAAAGACCAGTGAAACACACAAACTTCAAGCAAGTCCAGTGAATGAAAATATCACTAGAATTTAAGCTCTATCAGTGCAGAGATTTTGCTTTGTTTGCCAATGTATTCCTAGCACCAAGAAAATTGTCTGGCACATATGAGTACTCTATAAATATTTGTTAAATGAAAGAATGAATGAACACACATTTTTAAAAATTTTAAGGCTATGAAAACAAATATGTAAGAGAATTCTTTAAATATTGTATATGATACTATAAATCTTATAAAGTAATACACTCCTCAGAGACTCAAAAGCAGACTTAAACAAATAAAAGCATACTAATCAGTCATGGCTGCAATAGTTCTGTGTAACAAATAACCCCAGTTCTTTAAAATAATAACCATATGTTTCATACTTGTAGGTCTGCAGGTTGGCTACAAATAAACTGTAATATGTTTGGCCACCCCATGACCAAATTAAGTTCAACACCTCGGAGTTCCCTGACTCTGGGTTTTGGGCTCTAAGCCCCAGGCTACACGCTAAAGGTTAGGTTCAGCTCTAGTTCATGTAGCTCCATGTTCACTTTGGATCAGAGACTACTCATTGCATGCTCTTCTCATGGCCGACCACAGAAGCAAAAGAGGCCAAGTCAAATCATGCAAGCACATGACTTGTACTTTAAATGCCTTCATCCATTAACATTCCATTATGCAAAGGAAGACACTGGGGCAGGAAAATATGCTATACCCACTCTAGGGCACTGCACAGTCATGGCAGAAAGAAGTAGTGTTAGATTGAAAATAATCCAACCAGCAACAAAATCCAGCTTTACACATAATTAAAGATATGCAAAATAAGACCACATTGAGGTAACATCTTACTCATCCAGTTGAAAAAAATTATAAATATATTTTCTTTTTGAGGTTGTGGGGAAACAGCCATTCTCATACATTGATAGTTGGAATGCAAACTGATACAATCCTTCTGGAAAGGAATTTGGTAATCCCATGAAAAGTTATATGTGCATTTATCCTTTGACCCAGCAATTCCACATCTAAATATCTATCCAAAAAATATATCAGTGTGATAGTCAGTTTTATGTATCAACTTGGCTAGGCTATAGTTCCCAGTTATTCAATCAAATGCTAATCTTGGTGTTGCTGTGAATGTACTTTGTAGTGTTGATAAGTCTATCATCAGCTTACTTTTAGTAATAAAGATAATCCTAGATAATCTGGGTGGGTCTGATTTATTCAGTTCAAAGGCCCTAAAAGCAGAACTGAAGTTTCTCTGAAGAAGAAGAAATTCTACCTGTAGACTGCAGCTTCAGCTCGTGCCTGGGAGTTCTAGCCTACCCTTTCCCACGGCCAGCCCTACATGTTTCAGACCTGTCTAGCCATCCCTAACAATCACACAAACCCATTCCTTACAATAAATAGCCTGCTGCTTCTCTTTCTTGGGAGCAACCCTGACTGATACAATTGGTAAAAATACAAAAGACGTATTAGGTTGGCACAAAAAGTTGGCACATTGAAAGTAATGGGAAAAACCACAGTTACTTTTGTGCCAACCTAATAAACAAAAGTAGTCATTATAGCACTACTTGTAATTATAAAAAATTTTAAAACCACACAAATGTCCATCAATTTGGGGTCTATGATGGAAGAGTATGCAACTTTATTGAGAAATTATGACTATCTCTATCTTCTGCTAGGGGATGATATCCAAGATATACTGTAAAGTAAGAAACAAAGATGGAGAAAAGTGTGGACAGCACACTGCCATTTATCTAAGAGAAAGAAGCAGATATATAGAGACATAGATATATACATATTTATATGCACACATACACACATATATGCACATTTTTTTAATTGAGGGATATAGTATAAAAATATTTTAAGGAAAACAAAGAAGAAAAAGGAGAAGACAGGAAAAGAAGGTAAAAATACCTTATTTAATAAATTTGACTTTGAAATCAGACAAATGAATTACAAAAATATAAAACAGAAATAACTCAAATAAAAAAAACCTAAAAATCAAAAGTAAATTAAACAAGTAAACTTAATTTTGCATCAAAGTAGCAGCAAACAGGAAGAAATAATTTCAAGTACTTTAAGACAAAGTAATTGGACTGCACATCCCTGTGAACTATACTCTAAGGACAAAGAGAACTAAAAACAATTATAAAGTATTAAGCTGTTTTCAGTAATAATAGTACAGCAATAACATTGGTGCTATACATTCTGGTGTGTGTGTGCATGTGTGTGTGGTTTGAATGAAGCAAACAATTAGTTATATTGATGCTGTTGAGGGCCAGGATATTTGGCATCAGAGAGAAGACGTGCTGGTTTAGTATCAAATACTATATGATCTCATTTATAGGTGGAATCTAAAAAAGTTAAACTCATAGAAATGGAGAGCAGAATAATAGTTGCCAGCATCTGGTGGGGGTAGGAAAAATGAGGAGATGTTGTTCAAAGGGTGCAAATATTCAGTTATAAAATAAACAAGTTCTGGGGATCTAAAGTACAGCATGGGTGGTGATGGGTGTGTTAATTAATTTTATTGTGATATCATTTCACAATATACACACAAATCATTACATGGTACACCTTGAATATATACAATCTTTGTCAATTAAATATTTTTAAATAAAAAAGAAATTGATTTTAAAAAGAAAAATAAAGCTAATATCATGTGGTTCTAAATCTGAGTTAGAAATATTCATGAGAGGTGAGTTAATAAGGATTAATGCATCAGTCCATTTTTGCATCACTATAAAGAAATACCTGAGGTGACATCATTTATTTTTAAAAAGAAGTTTAATTGGATCATGGTGTTGCAGACTATACAGGCAACTCTTCAGCATTTGCTTCTGGTGAGGGCCTCAGGAAGCTCTCAATCATGGCAGAAGGTGAAGGGAGAGCAGGCAATGTCACATGGCAAGACAGGGAGTGGGGTGTGGGGGAGGTACCACACTCTTTTAAACAACCAGGTCTCTCATGAACTGCCAGAGCAAGAACTCACTCATCACCAAGGGGATGATACTAAGCCATTCATGAGGGATCTGCCCCCATGATCCAAACACCTCTTATTAGGCCCCACCTCCAACATTGGGGATTACATTTCAACATGAGATTTGGAAAGGACAAACATCCAAACTGTATCATTGTACCCCTGAGCCCCCAAATGTCACGTCCTTCTCACATTGCAAAACATAATCATCCTTTCTCAATAGTTCCCCCAAAGTCTTAACTCATTCCAGCATCAACTCAGTCAAAAATCCCAAGTCCAAATTCTCATCTAGAGATGAGTTCCTTCCACCTACGAGCCTGTGAAGTCAAATACAAGTTATTTACTTCCAAGATACAATGATGGTACAGGCATTGAGTAAATATTCCCATTTCAAAATGAAGAAATAGGCCAAAAGAAAAGGACAACAGGCCCCACACAAGTCCTAAACCCAGCAAGGAAGTCATTAAATCTTAAATCTCCAAAATAATCTCCTTTGACTTCATGTTACACAGCCAGGGCATATTTGGTGCAAGGGGTAAACTCCCAAGGTCTTGGACAGCTCCAACCCTGTGGGTTTGTAGGGTCTAGCACCCATGGCTACTCTCATGGGTTGGAGCTGAGTGCCTGCAGCTTCTTCAGGCTCAAGATACAAGCTGCTGGTGGCTCTACCAACCTCAGGTCTGGAGGGTTGCAGCCCTGTTCCCACAGATCCACCAGGCAGTGCCCCAATGGGGACTCCATGTGCAGGCTCCAATCTCACATTTCCTTTGGCACTGACCTAGTAGAGGTTCCCTGTGGGGGCTTCACCCCTGTAGCAGGCTTCTGCCTGGGCACCTAGCCTTTCCCATACATCCTCTGAAATCTAGGTGAAAGTTGCCAAGCCTCCTTCACTCTTGCATTCTGTGAACCTGTATATTTAACACCACATTGAAGCCATCAAGGCTTATGGCCTGCACTCTCCAAAGCAGCATTCTGAGCTGTACCTGTGGCCCTTTGAGCTGAGCCTGGAGCCAGAGTTGCCTGAAGGCAGAGAGCAGCATCCTGAGGCTGAGCAGGGCACCTATACCTTGGGCCTGGCCCCTGAAACCATTCTTTCCTCCTAAAACTCTGGGTCTGCGATGGGAGGGGCTGTCCTGAAGACTTCTGAAATGGCTTCAAAGCCTTTTCCAATTGTTTTGGATATTGGCACTTGGCTTTAGTCATGCAAGTCTTTCTAGCAAGTGGTTGCTCTACAGGATCCCTCCCCTGAAAACACTTTTTTCCTCCTCTGCCACATGGCTAGGCTGCAAACTTTCTAAATTTTTATGCTCTGCTTCCCTTTTAAATATAAATTTTAACTTTAAGTCATTTATTTTTTTCCTTATCTAATTGCTGTTAGAAGCAGCCACTCCATTGTTTTTTTGTTTGATTGTTTTTGTTTTGTTTTTTAGGATGGAGTCTTCCTTTGTTACCCAGGCTGGAGTGCAGTGGCACGATCTCGACTCATTACAACCTCTGCCTCCTAGGTTCAAGCGATTCACCTGCCTCAGCCTCCCAAGTAGCTGGACTAAAGGCATGCACCACCACACCCAGCTAATTTTTGTATTTTTAGTAGAGATGGGGGTTTTTCCATGTTGGCCAGACTGATCTCAAACTCCTGACCTCAAGGGATCTGCCCACCTTAGCCTCCCAAATGCTGGGATTACAGGCATGAACCACCATGCCTGGCACCACTTTATTCCTGAATGCTTTGCTGCTTAGAAATTTCTTCCATCAGATACCCTAAGTAATCACTGTTAAGTTCAACCTTCCACAGATCCCTAGGACATGGACAAAATGTGACTGAGCTCTTTGCCAGGGCATAACATGGGTAACCTTTACTCCAGTTCCCAATAACGTCCTCATTTCCATCTGAGACTTTGTCTGCCTAGACTTCACTGTCCATATATCCATCAGCATTTTGGTCACAACCATTTAATCAGTCTCTAAGAAGTTCCAAACTTTCCCTCATCTTTCTATCTTCTGAATCTGCCTGAATCTGTCTTCCTCAATCTTCTGCCTGTTATCCAGTTCCAAAGGTGCTTCCACATCTTCAGGTATCTTTAGAGCAATGCCGCACTCTTTGGTACCAATTTTATCAAAAATTTTTGTGTTGCTATAAAGAAATACCTGAAGCTGAGTAATTTATTTTTATAAAAAATGTTTAATTGATTCAAGGTTCTGCAGGCTGTACAAGCGTGGCTCCAGCATCTGCTCCTGGTGAGGGCCTCAGGGAGCTTATAATCATGGCAGAAAGTGTAGGGAGAGCAATGTCACATGGCAAGACAGTGAGCAAGAGGTGGGGGCGGGGAGGTGCAACACTCTTTCAAACAACCAGATCTCACATAAACTACCAGAGTAAGAACTCACTCGTCACCAAGGGGATGGTACTAAGCAATTCATGAGGGATCTGCCCCCATGATACATACACTTCTAACATTGGGGATTACATTCCAACATGAGATTTGGAGGGGACAAGCATCTAAACTATATCAACTTGTCCAAGAATGGCTACCTGCAGGAGGAAGAAGCTGGCATCTGCAAGGCTCTACGAAAACAGATTACAACTCAGTCACTTGAGGCAATCAATACTGTCCAATACTGTCAAGATTTGGACTCAGTATCCTATTGCTACTGTAAAACAAATTACCACAAATTTTATGGCTTAGAACAAGACAAATTTATTTTCTTACAGTCTGAAAGTCAGAATTCTAAAATGGGTCAACAGGGCTGTGCTCCTTCTGGAGGCTCTAGTGGAGAATCTGTCTCTTGCCTTTTCCAGCTTCTAGAGGCTGCCCGCCTTCCTTGGCTTGTGGCCCCCTTCCATCCTTAAAGCAATAACCAGGCAAGTCTTTCTCACATCACATTACTCTGACATAAACTCTTGCTTTCCTCTTCCACATTTAATGACCCTTGTGATCACACTGGGTCACCCAAATAATCCAAGATAAGCTCTTAATGTTAAGGTCAGCTGATTAGCAAACATAATTTTATCTAGCACCTTAATTCTCACTTGCCATGTAACATGACCTATTCCCAGGTTCCAGGAAGTAGGAGTTAGACATCTTTGAAGAGTACGCTGCTCTGTCTACCAAACTACCCACCCAGAACATGCCAGGAAAGAGGTGTGTTCTTCCCCAACTGTGAAGGCTAATGTGGGGGATTCTGTCACTAGTTTGTCATGTCATATGGCTGCAACCATAAAGCTGGGAACCTGTCCCTGATCACTTCAGGAGAACAGCAAATACTTCCCTAATCATGATCCTTAAAAGCCTCAAAGTCCAGAGGTGAAGTCACTATCCCAAAATCTAACACCTCACCCTATCAGGTTGCTGCGACCTGCCTCAGAATGTGAATGGCAACAGCAAGACTTCGTTCCTGCTGCTGTCCTTGAGCACATCAATTTTCTCCAATAAATGTTAATCCAGCAAGTGTGGTGCTATTATTTGCTCCATGAAAACCAACTACAGCTTAGTGCTTAAAGCAATCAATCATGGTCAAACACAATGCTTAGACCCTGCTCTATTAAATAATTTTGGTGAGGGTAAGAAGGTGCTTAATGCTCTGAAAAATTAAATTAAAAGTTTTGTTACAAAAGACAGTAATGCTGTGATGGCAAAGAGAACAACAACAGCAACAACAGAAAAAAAGAAAACACACACACACACACACACACACACTACATCCAGAACCCATATTCACAGAACCCAGAGAGACAGGAGCAATAAGGCTGATTTTGCAATCGGCTGCAGCAAAAATGGGTTACATCCAGCTGCTTTCATTGGGATGAAACAAAAAATTATCTTACTACCCTTGTGGTACCTGGGCTTCCTATACCCCAGAATTAGTTACACAGGTAGCTGCTTCTAGAACCATGTTTGCATGCTGTATAACAGATTCTTTAATAATATGCAGTCTATCCTGGATTTGCTTGCTCATCTTTGGGCACTTACATGGTCTCAGGATATTTAACTCCCTGCAAGATTATGTTTGTATTTGCACACATTTTATTCTTCATAGGAGGCCGAAGTTGCTTACAGACTAACTCATATGTATCTTTTCTCCATATGAGGTTGAATCTTCTATTTTCCACAAATTGACCCAATGGGGATAGAACGTCTTGAATTCTTTCATGTCATTTCTCAATTAGAATAATTTGTGGATTCAGTTTTCAAGTATGATGGTAAAGTGGCATGCACATTTAGTAAGAGTGGTTCATTTAGTGGTTAGAGATACAAGAAGAAAGAACAATGGCCTTCAGGATTTAAGCTGGTCAGATTCAGATTACAGAGAACCAAGAGAGTTAATGGTGTAAGTCTCAATCTAGGGACAGTAGATGTATGTCCCAGCTCAAACCGTCAGTCAGAGAACAAATTCTTCCTTCCTCCACTTTTTGTTCTATTTAGGCTTTGAAAAGACTGGATGATGCCCATCTACATGGAGAAGGCCAAATTACTTTACTCAATCAACCAATTCCAATGTGAATTTTACCCAGGAACATCATTACAAGCATACCTAGAAATAATGTTTCATAAAATATCTGGGCCCCTGTGGCACTGTCAAACTGACACATCAAATTAACCATCACAGTGGCAATGCAATATTTTTAAATGAACAAACAAGGCAGTAAATTATAATCATTAGAAATTTTAGTCCTTCCTGACATAGTTCTTGTTATTTAACTTAAAACAAGCCAGGATCATAAGAGGCAGCATAAACCCACTAAGTTAACAGGTGTTGAAGAATCAAAGATTCATAAGGTGACGCAAAATGAAACTGCTATCTGAGTAGGATATATAAAAGATAAAGAATAATTCTTTGTTCTTCGTGTGGAGCTCAGGCTTAGATCATTTTTAGTTATGATTCTTTTCTATTATAGTTAAGCTATTTTGTTTATTATCAATAAAGCAGTGTTTTGTGTGTGTGTCTGTGTGTGTATACAGTACTATATTACATGAGAACTTTTCATGCAATAAACTTTAGTTTAAAATATGTTGGCCAGGTGCTATGGCTCACACCTATAATCCCAGCACTTTGGGAGGCCAACGTGGGAGAATCACTTAACCCTATAGTTTGAAATCAGCCTAGGCAACAAAGTGAAGGTCCTATCTCTACAAAAAATCAAAACGTTAGCCAGACATAGTGGCACATGCTTATAGTCTCAGCTACTAGGGAGGCTAAGGCAGGACAATCACTTGAGCCCAGTAGGTTGAGGCTACAGTGAGCTGTGTTTGTACCACTGCACTTAAGCCTGGGTGACAGAGAAAGATCCTGTCTCAAAATAAAATAAAATAAATTATAAAATTAAAAGCAACTATACATTAGAGCAAGGGACTAGGAGCAGGGTAGCACTTGACAGCCTGGGCTTGTCCTAATGACCCTGCTTCCCACTCTCCCAGACGAAGGCTCTGACCATTCCTTTCCTCCAAGAAAAAACTCCTGGCTCCTGAGCATGGCTACAGGACCTTGGGATTTGTTTTTAACTGTAAACCTCACGTTTTGGTCCTTGCAGCTTGCTAAAGACACCCCAGGGATAGGACAAAGCATCCAAGCGATAGAGAGCCAAGGCCAGGCCTTCATATCTAGGCCTATTTTTCAGAGAAAATAAAGTGGGAGCCTGTCTAGACCATCTTTATCTTTTAATTGGGATCTGAGATATATTTTTCCAAGCTTAATGTTATTTACCTGAACATTTGTGTACAAATGGCCTTTAATATATATCCAGATAGATGACCTATCCAGATATGGCCTTTTATATATCCAGATAGATAGATAGATATAAAATAAGCATCCTGTTATAAAACTGCCAACACAATGTGGCATCACCACAGCCTAGTATGACATTCCAGGGATGAGCAGCTTGTGTGAGGCAGTGCCTATCCAGTTAGCCACCCTGCTGAGGATGTACCTCAATTAGAACTTTTGTGTGTGTGACATTGCCTTCTAAAGACATTCTAGCAGTGTGGTGTTGGTGTATGGTGTGGGAAACACCAAAGACCTTTCCTACCAGAATAATTTGTAACCCTCCATGTGAGCACACAGTGTATTCACCATTTTTGTATTGCTCTAAAGAAATACCTGGGACTGAGTAATTTAGAAAAAAAAAGAGAGGTTTAATTGGCTTATGGTTCTGCAGACTGTACAGAAAGCATAGCACCAGCACGTGCTTCTGGGGAGGCCTCAGGAAGCTTCCAATCATGACAGAAGGCAAATGGGGAGCAGGCACATCCCATGGTAGAGCGCGAGAGAGAGACAGAGCTGTCAGGGGAGGTGCCACACATTTTTAAACGACCAGATCTCATGTGAACTCAGAGCGGGAGCTCACTTATCACCAAGGGGATGTCCCATCCCATTCATGAGGGATCCACCCCCATGATCCAAGCACCTCCAAATAGGCCCCACCTCCAACAATAGGGATTACAATTCAACATAAGATTTGGGCAGGGAAAAATATCCAAACTATATCACAAACCTAGGAGGCTCTCCCATTATCACGTTGGGAACCTGCATTTAAATTAGAAGATGAGAAGAAACATCTGGGGTTTGTACCCAAATCCCTTACATTGGCATTGAGAGAAAGCTAGTAATACATCTATTATCTTGTCACTAACCAAGAGATGGTACTCAGAAAACTGAACACTTGGGCACCAAACTTTGAGGAAATGATCACTTCATGTAAATGGGGTTATCCCAACAGAAAGATAATTTACATCTCCGAACATCAAAGGGCTCTTTGGGGTTCCAGTTATATTCCCGCTGTGTAATATATGCTAATTCCTAGAGTGGAGGACCCATACTGGCAACAGCGGTGACCTGAGCCCTGGGGCCTGATGATCCGGCACCGTGGATATTTGCTTGCTCTGCTTTGAGGAAGAAGGTATCTGTGGTAGAACAAGATTCTGATTTATATCAAGCTATATTCCTAAGATCTCTCTCATTACTTATCCTTGGTGTCCTTTGGATCATCAGGTCCTCAACAAGAGGTGAAATTATTTGTAAAGAGACATTAAAGAGCTTATGTTACTTTTAAGTCACGTATGGTTCGTTTCTCACCTGGTTTAACCACTATGGGCAGTTCCATTTTACTGGCAACAGGGAAGTTTACTACCCTAGAAAATTAGAGTTAGCAAAAGTATTCCTCCCACAGTTCTGTTTGCTGATTTTCTCAGAAACTGCCCTCTTACGGCCTACAGAATATAAAATCAGAAGGAACACAGTGGTTATTACCATGTAAATTCTTAAGACAGAGCCAGGCTCATTAATTTCCAGGAACACAACTAAAGCTACTGCGGTTGAAATTTAGTAAAAATGAAAAATGCACAAATGAAGTCTGAAGGGTAAAGTGGGACCCAGATGCTGTAAAACTGCAGATCAGGTTGGAGTTTACATTTATCCTCAGTGCTATGGCAAGCTATGGCAGAATTTCAGGTAAGAATGTGGCATCAGAGTTAGGTTTTTAAAAGACCACCCTGGCTATGTATGCATTATGGGAGGAAAAGGGAAGGAAGCACGACAATTGTCTAAGCAAAAGAGGATGGTGGTTTGGACTAGGGTAGTAGCAGTAGAGATGGACAGATGTAGGTGGAATCAGGCCATGGTTTAGAGGTAGAGTCTATACAATTCTTAATGAACTGGATATGTGGAGTGACAGAAAGTAAAAAATAACAGGTGCCCGAACGATAAAGTAGAAGGTGGCAGCAATTACTGAGATGATCAAGATCAGGGAGAAATAAATTTGACCATATAAATCAAGAGTTCTACCAACTGCGACCCTGAAAATCAATTTCTGTTATTCTTCAAGTAGGGGCATTCATAAGTCAATATAATTTTATTAATCAACATTGTATTAGTCCATTCTCACACTGCTATTAAAGAAATACCTGAGACTGGGTAATTTACAAAGAAAAGAGGTTTAATTGGCTCATGGTTCTGCAGGTTGTCCAGAAAGCATGGTGAATCTGCTTCTGGGGAGGCCTCAGGAACTTCCAATCATAATGGAAGGGGAAGGCAGAGCAGGCACATCACAGGTGAAAGCAGAAGCAAGAGAGTGAGGTGGGAGGTGCTACATACTTTTTTAAATGACCAGATTTCAAAAGAATGTACTCACTGTCATGAGGACAGAACCAAGGGGGATGGTGCTAAACCATTCATGAGAACTCTACCCCATGATCCAATCACCTCCCACCAGGCCCCACCTCCAAGGGGATTATATTTCAATATGAGATTTGGGTAGCGACATATATCCAAACTATATAAAGATATACCAAATATAGCAAACACTGTATTTATTAACATTCATAGACCCTTAATTTGTTGAGTCAAAATTGCACCCCTGTTTAGGTCATCTTTGAATACATACACTTGCTATTCTTCTGTTGGCCTCCTGTTTCCTAGCAAAGTTAATTTAATTCAGAATTTATTGATTAACTACCTTGCACCTAACACTAAATACTATGCTAAGTATTATGAGGAATAGTAATTTAGTAAATAAAACATGAATCCAGTTCTTGAACATGTTACATTTATGTTAGCAAGATAAAAACAAACACTGATAATGCAGCTCAATAAGAAAATCAAATGATATAGTATGAAATGCAACAGTTAATAATAGAGAAATCTGGGCCAGATGCAGTGATTTATGCCTGTAATTCCAGCACTTTAGGTGGCTGAGGTAGGAGGCTCACTTGAGGCCACGAGTTCAAGACCAGCCTGGGCAGGATAATAAAACCCTGTCTCTACAAAGAATAAAAATTTTAAAAAAAATTGGTTGGGCATGGTGGCACATGCTTGTAGTCCTAGCTACATGTGAGGCTGAGGTGGGAGGATCACTTAAGGCTAAGAATGTGATGTTTCAGTGAGCTATGATTGTGCCACTGCACTCATCCTGGGTGACAGAGAGAGACCCTGTCTCTAAAATAATAATAGAGAAATCTGACCATCAGTGCCATAAGAGTTTGGACAAAAAGTTTAGACTATGAAAGCTGGATAAGTCAGGGAAGATTTTTTTAGAAGAATAAATATATAGAACTCCAACAAAGAGCTGTGTTCAAAATACAGGATAGAAATCAGCATGACTAAAGTTTTGTTCTCTGATGATATCAAAGATATTGGTCACTTCTACAAAAAAAAAAAAAAGAATTTTAACTACACATTCCTTTGAGGCTTGAAGAAAATGTGGGAAACTGAGATATTCCTTTTGTGTTTATCTACCTGAAAGCATTTTGTTATTTCAGAGATAACTGAGCCTGGAACTTATTTAGATGCATACGTTTTCTGTAAAATAGAATAACGTCAAGTGACCTCTTGGGTATGTTTGTATTAGTTTCATAATGCATTTGTTTACACGAATGATAATCTTGAAGCTCAAGGTTAGCTCATTTCCACAGTTTACCGCCCCTATCCATGCTACTCCCTTGGATTCACTTTGTCCCACACCCTAAACCTAGCACCGGGATAAGTTTAAAATTTTATTCAACAGAATGAACATTAGAATGCTGTTCTTAAAACAGACCTGGAGATGCAAAAAAGGATTTAAAAGGCCATTAGGATAGCTGAATAATTTAAAAATAAAGCTTGGTAAAAAGAAAACTGAAATTATTTTATTTATTACAAAAAGCATACACGCCTGTAGAAATCATAGATGAGGCCCCTACAGAGACTGGTGAGATGCTTCTGAGCAAGGACCCATGAGGGTTGCAATTGCCCAGAGGTATAGAGGATACCATTCTGAGGTCTCCAAAGATGGTCCTCACCCCTGTATGTTTCCCCTATAAATACTTTTAAAAACCTGAAAAAAAATGAAAAAGAAGAATACAAAAAGAAAGCCAAAAACCACTTTCGTAGTCAGAGAGTGTTGTGGACTGAATTGTGCCTCCCCTCACCTAATTCATATGTTGAAGCCCTGACCCCCAATATAATTGTATTTGGAGATAGGGCTTTTAGAATTAAGGTTAAAATGAGGTCAGAAGGATGGTGTTCTAATCCAATAGGACTGGTGCCCTCATAGGAGGAGGAAGAGAGAGATCTCTCTCTCTAAATGCACACACTGAGGAAATTCCACATGAGCCCATAATGAGAAGGTGGCCATCTGCAAGCCAGGAAGAAAGCATTTCCTAGGCATCTAACCAGCTGGCACTTTGGTCTTAGACTTCCCATACTCTAGAACTATGAGAAGTAAATTTCTGTCTTTTAACCACTCAGTCTATCATATTTTGTTACGGAAACCCTAACAGGTTAATACAGGTTTTGATGCCAAGAAATGGAATGCTGCTATAACAAATACCTAAAAATGTTGAAGCAGCTTTGGAATTGAGTGTAGGGGCTAGAAGAGTGTTAAGGTCCATGCTAGAAATACAGACATTAAAAGCAATTTCTGGTGAGGTTTCATACGGAAATAGAGAGTTGGAAAGAAAGCTTCGATCTTCTCAGTGAAAAGGTAAATACACATAAAGAGAATGTTGGCAGAAATATAGATGTTAATAGATATTCTGGTGAGGTCTCAAATGAAAATGGGAAACATTTTATTGGAAACTGAAGAAAAAGTTACCCTTGTTACATAGTGGCAAGGAACTTGGCTGAATTGTGCTCATGTTCTAGTGTTTTGTGGAAGACAGAACTTGAAAGCAATGAAACTGGATAGTTAACAGAGAATATTTCTAAGCAGAGTGTTGAAGAAGTGGCTTTGCTCCCCCTGGCTGGTTTTAGGAATATGTGAAAGGAGAGAGATTAATTGAAGAAAGGATTGTTGAGAAAAAAAGAACCAGGACTTGAATATTAGGAAAATTCTCAGCCTACCCATATCGCAAAAAATGAGAAAGCATGCTCTGAAGAGAACATCAAAGTGTAGCTGGATTATCACCTCATAAAGAGCTAATGAGATTATATGAGTAAAAACATTTTCATTTTTAACTGAAGGGAACAGAGATGGAACAAAATGAAGGAAAGCTATTGAACTTCTTGGATTTGACAAGACAATAGAGCTATTTGGCTGCACACATATGCTATTCTTAAAGAAGAGGGGAAAATGACCCTGCAGGGAATCCAGAGGTCATCAGGGCCGCCACCTTGGTTTCTAAAGGTCAGATGGTCTCCACCTGAAGTCTTGGAGGCGAGACCTCCAACTAGAGCCATTGGGGTGATGCTGCCATCCCACTGGGTCTGAAGGACAGAGCATCAAACCAAAGAGGACTGTTCTTGAGCCTTTAGACCTAATGGAGTTTGACTCACTAGATTTTTGGACTTGCTTGGGACCTATCACCTCTTCCTTCTTTTCTATTTCTCTTTTTTGAAATGGAAATGTTTACCCTATTCCTGTCTAACCATTGAATTCTGGAAGCACATAACTTATCTGACTTGCCCAGGTTCACATCTGGAAAGGAATTTTGCCTCGTGATGAATCACAGCTGGAGTCTTATCCACATTTGATTTGTAGGACATTTAGATGAGACTTTGGACTTTATGTTGGACTTTTGTGGGCTATTGAGTTAAAATATATATTTTTTGCATGTGAGAAGGAAGTAAATTTGGGGGGCCATGGGCAATATGCTATGATCTAAATTGTGTTCCCCCACAACGTTGGTGTTCCTACCATCAACGGTGGATTGGATAAAGAAAATATGATATATATACACCATGGAATATTATGCAGCTATAAAAAGGAAAAATCATATCCGTTGCACAACATGAATGCAGCTTGAGGCCATTATCTTAAGCAATCACCAATAAAGCCCTAATCACCAATAGAAATTTGGAGATGGGGCTTTTAGGAGGTAATCAATGAGGTTATGAGGCTAGGGCCCTAATCTAAACAGGAGTAGTGGCATTATAAAGATAGGGAGAGAGGTAGGTATATCTCTCCACATGCACCCACCAAGGAAAGGTCATATGAGAACATAGCAAGAAGGTGGTTGTCTGCAGAAAGAAAGTGCTCACCTAGAACTGAATCAGCACCTTGATCTTAGGCTTCCTGCCTCCAGAACTGTGAGCAATAAATTTCTATTATTTAAGTCATAGTATTTTGTGACAGTCCTAGGACTAATTCAATGAGCAATATGAGAGTATCACTGAGTTCTCAGCTTGGTTCCAGGTGCCTGACTTATACATGTTGGTCTTCAGGCAGAAAAAGAACACAAGAATAGACATTGCTGTCTCAAACTGTAAAAATTTTAGAAGTAAACGTAGATATCAAATTGGCAAAGAATTTGTGGCAAAGTCCTCAAAAGCAGTTGCAACAAAAGCAAAAATTGACAAGTGGGATATAACTAAATTAAAGAGCTTCTGCACAGCAAAAGAAACTATCAACAGAGTAAACAGATGATAGAATGGGAGAAAATATCTGCAAACTATGCTTCTGACAAAGGTCTAATATCCATAATCTAAAAGGAACTTAAACAAGTCAACGAGCAAAAACAACCCCATTAAAAAGTGGGTAAAGGACATGAACAGACACTTCTCAAAAGAAGTCATACAAGCAGACAACAAACATATGAAAAAATGTTCATCACCACTAATCATCACAGAATGCAACTCAAAGCCACAATGAGATACCATATCACACCAGTCAGAATGGCTATTATTATAAAGCCCCAAAATAATAGATGTTTGTGAGGCTGCAGAAAACAAGGGAATGACTATACACTGTTTATGGGGATGTAAATTAGTTCAGCCACTGTAGAAAGCAGTTTGGATATCTCTTAAAGAACTAAAAATAGAACTACCATTCAACCCAGCAATCCCATTCTGAGTATATACCCAAAGGGAAATAAATTGTTCTACCAAAAAGGCACATGCACTTGTATGTTCACTCCAGCACTATTCACAATAACAAAAACATGAAATCTACCTAGATGTCCATCAATGGTGGATTGGATAAAGAAAATATGATATATACACACCATGGAATACTATGCAGCTGTTTAAAAAACCAAAATCGTATCCTTTGCACAACATGGATGCAGCTGGAGGCCATTATCTTAAGCAAATTAATGCAGAAACAGAAAATCACCTACTACATGTTCTCACTTGTAAGTGGGAAATAAACATTAAATACACAGGGCCGGGCATGGTGGCTTATGCCTGTAATCCTAGCACTTAGAGAGGCCGAGGCGGGTGGGTTAGTTGAGGCCAGGAGTTCAAGACCAGCCTGGCCAACATGGAGAAACCCTGCCTCTACTTAAAAATACAAAAATTAGCCTGGCGTGGTGGTGCACACCTGTAGTCCCAGCTACTCGGGAGGCTGAGGCATGAGAATTGCTTCAGCCTGGGAGGCAGAGGTTGCAGTGAGCACTCCAGTCCAGGCGACAGAGCAAGACTTTGTCTCAAAAAAAAGCGGGGGGTACACATGGACATAAAAATGGGAATAATATACACTGGAGACTACAAGATAGGGGAGGGAGGGAGCGCAGCATGGGATGAAAAATTGCTTAGTAGGTATTATGCTCACTACCTGGGTGATGGGTTTAATTGTACCCCAAACCTCAGCATCACACAATATACCCTTATAACAAATCTGCACATGTACTCCCTGAATATAAAAGTTGAAAAAAATAGACACTGTTGGTGCTCAGAGAAGTCTCCCCAGTTATTTCAGAGAGGAAGGGGGCGGGAAAGACAGTGTAGAGTAATTTACTACAGGTGACTCATCAATTCACAAACTGAAGCTTAAGACACTGAGCCAGGCCAGCTGAGATAAGAATATGGTTGAGGTCAGATACTGAGAGAAGTGAGTGCTATGGGGGGGCAGGTGGAGGAATTTTCTCTATATGTGATGTGATGATGATGACATCTATATGGAAGCAGAATGGTCCCCTTCCAAGGTTGTTCATGAACCAAAATACTTTGAGAATCTTGGTCCTTTCCCAGAACCTAACTTTTCCTCCATTATATGAAAATTTCCAAAAGACTGTGAAAACCTACCTTCCCAAAATGTTCAAATGAAGAAAATGAGCCAAGAGCAAAATCTCTGCACTACCAAAAACTTTAAATTTTATGAAAAAAGTTATCTATGGAAGGCAGTGTATGTATAGACAAAAGAATTCTTAAGAGGCATTTGATGAGTATAAATGACTAAACAATTAGAGCATAGCTAAAAAGAGTCTGTAACTCACTGCAGAAAACATTAGTCTCCTTTGCAGAGGTTTGACTTTATTCCAGTGTTCCTTATGAAGGGGTGAATGGGAAAGATAAGGTTGAAAGGTTCATTCTCTCTAATTTGTAAATTTCATCTATTTGATAGAAAGAGAGAGAAAAAAAAGCCACTCCTTTGCCCTCTGAAAGGAAAGGCATCCCAGCATTTAAGAGTATCACATAACACTCCAAAGCAGCAACCCATTTACAGAGGAAACGTGAGTGAAAACAACATAGGCCAGAATTGGGCTTCCAAATGTTATAAACAGTGAAAGGAATAAAAATTAAATTATGATAGGAAAAAATTCTCTGATGCTTTGTTTGTGAAAAATAAAAACAAACACTTTATGAAATCTGAACATCTTATGAAGGCTACATTTTTTTAGCCTCAGGCATTAATTACGGTTGCGCCACTGATGGAGTCCAAAGGAAGCCAATTCAACCCACTTCATCCTCAGGGATGGAGAGCAACCACAAGTTTACAAAATAATTAATTATCTCCAGGTTATTGTACAACAGGGTAAACAGTGAACTGAAACCCTGTACCACAATAAATAAGCTGGTCAAGCCTGAAATGTGGGTCTATTTCTTCACTCACCATCTCTTTCTTACATTCTTCCAAAGGGCTGAGCTTCAAGATCATTGAGTACTAAACCTCCAGAAACTATTTTTATTTTTTTCTACCACTTTTTTTTTCTTAAGGAGAGAGATTGGAGGCTGGTTCCTAATCATTCCCTGTGATTATTGTAGGTTTCTGTAGAATTTCATGAAACTATGATGTTTTTAGCAAGACTTTGTCATTGATCTGTAGCTGTGCCAGTTGTCACAATCTATTCATCATTATTGATAATAAGTAATATCAAGAAGTACCACTCTTACCTGGAAGGTCATTGATGTGAGCTGCTCGGTCTCTGGAGGGTAAGATGAGGGATGAGAACACCAGCCCCATCAGCCCTGCAGACACATCCATATTACTTTGCGAGGGCTGCTGTGACAAGAGTCCCGCAAACTGGGTGGTTTAAACAACAGAAATTTATTGTTTTTCAGTTCTGTGAGCTGAAGTCCAAGATCAAGATGTCAGCAGGATTGGTTCCTCCTGAGAGCTGTGAGGGAAGGATCTGTTTCAAGCCCCTCTCCTTGGCTGGTAGATGGCCATCTTTTCCCAATGTTTCTTCACACTGTCTTCCTTCTATATGTGTTTCTTTCTCTACACATCATGTTCTTTTTCTAAGGACACCAGTCATATTGGATTAGGAGCCAACCCTATTTTAATAAGACCTCATCTTGACTAATTACATCCACAAAGGCCTTGTTTCCACATAAGGTTATATTCTGAAGTACTGGTTGGTCTACAGCCATACCACCCCACACACACCCGATCTCATCTGAAGTACTGGGTGTTAGGACATCAATATATGAATTTGGGAGGTGGGGGGAGGGGGACACAATTCAGCCCACAACAACATCCATGGGGTACTTGTCCCGGCAGGTGGCCAGCTCTTACTTTCTCAAGCTATCCATTTGGAGCAGGTCCTTTTTTTTTTTTTTTTTGAGACAGTCTCGCTCACATTCCAGGCTGGAATGCAGTGGCATGATCTTGGCTCACCGCAAACTCCGCCTCCCGCATTCATGCCATTCTCCTGCCTCAGCCTCCAGAGTAGCTGGGACTACAGGTGCCCGCCATCATGCCCGGCTAATTTTTTTTTCTTTTTTGTATTTTTAGTAGATTCAGGGTTTCACCATTCTAGCCAGGATGGTCTCGATCTCCTGACCTCATGATCCAGTCACCTCAGCCTCCCAAAGTGCTGGGATTACAGGCATGAGCCACCGCGCCTGGCCTGGAGCAGGTACTTTTTATCCATCACCTTATTTAATCATCATATCCCTCTTAGTCTGCTAGGGTTGCCATAAGAAAATACCATAGACTGGGTGGCTGATACAACAACAATTTATTTTCTCACATTCTGGAGGCTAGAAAGTTCCAGATCAAGGTCCTGCAGGGTTCGGTTTCTGGTGAGGACTGTCTTCCTGGCTTACAGGAAACCACCATCCCATTGTGTGCTCACATGACCTCTGCTTTGACTGATCTCTGAAAGGGAATTCTGGTGTCTCTTCCTCTTCTCATAAGGGCACTAGCTCTATGGGATTAGGGATCCACCCTTTTGACCTCATTTAACCTTTATCACCTCCTCACAGGCCCTATCTCCAAATGGGGATAACATTGGGGATCAGGGCTTCAACATATAAAGTTGAAGAGAACATGATTCAGTCTATAGTAATCCCTGATGGGAGACATCATTATTGTCATTTATAGGAAGCTGAGACATAAAAAGTTTAACCTTCAGATTCCACAGCTAGAATTAGTGTAAAATGCAGGTGTATTTGACTCCTAAAACCCATTTCTCCATCCACTATTCTGGGTGTCTCAAACTGGGACCTAAAATGTGGAGGTTTGCACATGACCTGAAATTACTTCCACCACTGGGAGAAGGGAGGATTGAGCAATTTCCTGTTTCTATTAAAGTGAATTATACAAACTTGTCATTCTGGGGATGAAAGGTCACCCTAGAATTGCCTATGGGCAATTTCTTATAGTTCAACCTAGAATGAGAAATGGGAAATTCAGAAAGGCATTGTAAGCATCTGTAACCAGCGGAGGGACGTGCCCCACCTGGGTGGGGACCATGCATCCTTGCCACATGCCCCACTGCACAACTTCCCCAGCTCCTCGATGTCACATGGATCTGGAAAGCAGGGAGACTGGACTACGGAGCCAGCCCTCCAGGGTTGGAACTGAGTTTGAATCTCAGCTTGACTACTTACTGGGATCTAAGGTAACATGTTTAATCTCTCTGTGCTCAGTTTCCTCATCTGGAAATACAGACTATAATGCTCCTCCCTCATATGATCATAGTGAGGACTGAAAGAGTTAATGCATATAAGGAGTGTTAGGACAGGATCTGGCACATGGTAAATGCTTTATAAGTGTTAGTTGTTATCATCATGATTATTCTTGTTTGAATTATAAGAGAAAAAGTATGTATCTTAAGAATAGAGGCTTTTAAAATGCTCCCAAGTTCCTTAACCAACCTGAGCCATCTGTAAATTAAGTACTATGGGATTTCCAGCTCTGATATGTATTCTGACATGTAACTGGCATCAGTTTAATACAAACTATTCTAAAATGTCTTGTGCCCTTGACAGGGAGGTCCAAGTACTGGATACTTGCAATGCAATCCAGCAGTGGCCCCGTCTTTCTTACAAAAAGGCCCCAGTCACATGTTGATGAGGCTAGATCTATTCCTGTCCTCCTTCTCTTCCTCATATTTCCTTCTTCTTCTTCAAGTCTAAACGTTTATTGAACTGAGACCCATGAATGAGTTACTCGACTAGGCTTGTAGGATAAACTTGCCAGGCTTTAGATCTATTTGTTCCTTTCCATCCCCCAAAATCAAATGGCTGCTCCAGGAAAATGTTCCCCTTGTGGCAGGGTCCGGGAGAAAAGAGAGAGGCGACAAAACCAAAAATTAAAACGACCGAAGTCCCATATGCTCCAGGAATATGTCCTGGAGATGGGAGTGGAGGGCAGGGGGAGAATGTTGTTCAGGTCAAAATTCTTGAAGTTTTAAGTCCTATATCTTGACATCCCGAGTATAAATGCGGGTACCAGACACAGTACAAACGTTCTCAAAGCCCAGTTACGTATTCCAAACCAAACGCGGGCTCTTGAAGGGTGATGAGGTAGGGATGAAATCCAGGATCGCCTGAAGACCATTTCTTCCTCTCTTAGGGACCTGCTGGTCTCCAGCTGATTCGGTCCAGGAGGAAAAACCTCCCACTTGCTCCTCTCGGGCTTCCTGCAAGGAGAGAGTAGAGACACTCCTGCCACCCAGTTGCAAGAAGTCGCCACTTCCCCCTCCAGCCGACTGAAAGTTCGGGCGACGTCTGGGCGGTCATTTGAAGCCGTTTCCTTTTCTTTAAGAACAAAGGTTGGAGCCCAAGCCTTGCGGCGCGGTGCAGGAAAGTACACGGCGTGTGTTGAGAGAAAAAAACACACACACGCAATGACCCACGAGAAAGGGAAAGGGGAAAACACCAACTACCCGGGCGCTGGGCTTTTTCGACTTTTCCTTTAAAAAGAAAAAAGTTTTTCAAGCTGTAGGTTCCAAGAACAGGCAGGAGGGGGGAGAAGGGGGGGGGTTGCAGAAAAGGCGCCTGGTCGGTTATGAGTCACAAGTGACTTATAAAAGGGTCGCACGTTCGCAGGCGCGGGCTTCCTGTGCGCGGCCGAGCCCGGGCCCAGCGCCGCCTGCAGCCTCGGGAAGGGAGCGGATCGCGGAGCCCCGAGCCGCCCGCAGAGCAAGCGCGGGGAACCAAGGAGACGCTCCTGGCACTGCAGGTACGCCGACTTCAGTCTCGCGCTCCCGCCCGCCTTTCCTCTCTTGAACGTGGCAGGGACGCCGGGGGACCTCGGTGCGAGGGTCACCGCCGGGTTAACTGGCGAGGCAAGGCGGGGGCAGCGCGCACGTGGCCGTGGAGCCCGGCCCGGTCCCGCGCGCGCCTGCGGGTGCCCCCTGGGGACTCAGTGGTGTCGCCTCGCCCGGGACCAGAGATTGCGCTGGATGGATTCCCGCGGGCAGAGGCAGGGGGAAGGAGGGGTGTTCGAAACCTAATACTTGAGCTTCTTTGCAAAGTTTCCTTGGATGGTTGGGGACGTACCTGTATAATGGCCCTGGACCAGCTTCCCTGTTGGAGTGGCCAGAGAAGTGTGTAAAACACACTAGAGGGGCAGGGTGGAAAAAGAGACTGCCTTCAAAACTTGTATCTTTTCTATTTCATTTTGAAAAATAACTACAAATCTATTTTAATTTTACAAAGTTAGACTCATAGCATTTTAGATATCAATGTCTTCATTTAACAGAAGTGAAGATGGAGCAAACGCTCAATCAGCGTCTGTATTTATTCGCTCCTGTTGTGCCAGGGTGCGTTTTTGCCGAGCGGTTGCCTTTCTTTACTCACAAAACCCCCTTGATGTCTGTCCTCCACGTTTTACGAGGGAGAGCCGGATCTTTTGAAGTTTCTATCATCTAAAGCAGGTATATTGGGATGACTATGGATAGAATTTAACCTGAAAATACTGAAGTTGACAGCTGACAAAGATATAAGAATCCAAAGTATGTTAAAAATTAAGGAGCTGAGGCCCACAGAAGTGAAGTTACTTTTCCAGCATCACACAGCAGATCCAGGACCCTGTGTGATTTGAAAAGGCCAAGGTATCTAATGATGCTCATAATTTAGTTTACATTTTGTGTCAAATAGATAAGGTCAAGTGGACATTATGTGTATATTCCAAAGCCAAAATTACTGCTTGTAATATCCATTCATCTCTCCGAAGAAGTAGTGCCTCTTTTATATGGCTTTAACCTAATGTATAATCGAAGTGAATTAGGGCAGCCGGACTTTTAATCACAGGACTGATCTTTTAAAAACGGGTATATGTAAAGTTAATTGCTTATCTATGTGAACAGTAATATACACTATAAAAAGTTTTCAAGGCAACTTCCTGCCTGTGGTTTAATTTGATAGTCACAATGATAGGAAATTGGCAGGGTTAGGTGGTGGTATCTGCATTTTGCCCATGAGGACTTGTGGCTCAGAGAATTTGAGTTTTTTCTAGTAAGGTCACTAGGTCCCTAGTGCACAGCCTGCTTTTAGGTACGGATGTGGGATGGGGGTGTTGGCAGACCACAGGGTTTTGACTCTCAGTTTGGGCTCATTTCCATGACTCCTTGCTGCCTCCCTGATTTCTGTCAAATGACCAAAGCACATTTAGTAATTACTTCTGCTGCAAGGACTACTCCTTATTAGGCTGTGATAAGTAAGTTTCCTCACATAATGGGTCAGCTCACGCCAGCCACAGGACCCAGCTTCCTAACCACACACATTAAGAAAGAGAAAAATTAGCACTGTCTGAGACCTACAACCACTTCAAGGGAGAACAGTGGTGTTTGCACAAATGTCTACTTTTGTTTTAACCTAGTCATGTGTAAAAAGTGTAATTTACTGGTCTTTACCAAAAAAAAAAAACAAAACAGGCATCATAGTCTGCCTGTGCTGGACGCTATGCTAGACACTGGAGAGACAAAGGTGAGCAGGATAGGCACAACCCTACCCTTACAAACCCAGAAAGTTAGAGGAAAGGCCATCAGGACGTTGCTGTGCAATTTGATATCATTTCAATTTTGGTAACATAGATACTTGAACTAATTAGAATGTGCTACAAATTTTGCCATTCTTTACTTTCCATGTGCCAACATGGAAAATTTGTAACCCTCATCTTTAAATACCTCATCTTACCAGTCCTCTATAAATCAAAAAATCTACCCCAAAAAGCCCTAGGTTTTAACTTTTGAAAAGTTTTTTTTTATCAGCTTTTTAGGTCATGACTAAGATCTGCCATTCAATTAAAAGGAATTCTTTCATTTTAGAGTAATAGTTATTAAAATTCTTTATTCCTACCTCCTTGAGAATCTAATGGAAATTTTATATGCTCTTCCCAGAAAATTTTTGTTAATGTGCATCCTCACACACCAATTTGCATTCGATGTCAGCAGGCTAGAGACTTCCTTGAATCTCAGCCATGACCCTCTTCGGGGGTCCACTTTCATAATCAGTATTCTAACCTAGTAGGCATAAATAGCTTGAATAGAGGAAAGTGGTATGTAGACTCTTGCCCTTCACTTGGACTGGGCACCTCTATCACTTGGACTGGGCACAAGCTAGTGCCCTTAACTAGCTGGTGTCTCCATTTTTGTTAGTCATTGGCTATTGCTTAGCTGAAGCTATTGATTTTAACAGCCCTATTGTTTTGATATCAGGCTGCCACTCTGCAGAAGTCTAATACTGGGGAAGGAGCACCAGCCTGAGAACCATGGTTTGTTTCTAGGACCAACTCTGCAGATTTCTGTGCCTCATTTTGCTCATCTCTAAGATGGGTGGTTGATGGGCGGCAGGGACTGAACCATTTCTAAAATCCCTTACACTGATGAAATTCTGTGATTCCAGTGTAACTACCAAGCTCACTTTCATATACCTCCTGAGACACAGCTGGTCTTAGTGAATTTATATCCTCTATGTCCAAAGTAAGTCAAAGTAAGTACCACTATAATTCACTATAGAATGTATTTTTGTCTTTCACTGATCTTACTGGACTCAAAACTGTTACATGTTTCCTTAAATTAGATAGAATTAAAAAATTGTGAAACACTACTTTTCAAGGAAAAATATTACAATTTTAAAAGCCTCTTTTTATCCCACCTCTCAGTAGCTACAACTTTCATATACGAGTTTCATATATATATATGAAAAAATTTTTCTTATCTCAGACTCTTAAGGAAATGCAATGCTTTTAATATGATCACTGCTGTGTAATTCTCATCTGCCCTGAAACACTTGTTCTGTCCATCAATCAATGTATTTGGGTTTACAATATTCAGAGCCTCAAGCAAAACCAGTGCAAAAGCACATCTATCCTCAAATAAGCACATCATATGTCTGAGCAGTTCAGCATCCTCACTCACAAGTCCAAGGCTCTCAGCAATGTGGAAGAAGATGTGATTCCTAAAATTACCACCCTTACACACAGTGACACACTCACCAGAAAGTGAGGCTTAACATAGCTTAAGTGGCTGTAGTTTAAAACAGATTGTGAATATCTGTGCTAATTCTGAGACACAATTAGCAGACATATTAATCAATTAGCACAGATCACTAATATCTGTGCTAATTGTTAGGACAGATTAGCACAGATATTGCTACCTTGTGTGGGTAGACAGGGTTAAGGCACTGGCAGAAGGAAAGATTAGTGAAGAATATCAAATAGCTGATTTAATGAAATTGTGAGGCCGATGTTTGGATAAGGTGAAACAGTGCCCTACAATGACATTTATGCCTGTTCTCCATAAACAAGAGTGTTCTACACAAATTATAAGTTCCTGGCTGTCTTAACAAAATGCTATGGTCCTTTATATGCTCACACAAATAATGGTTCCAAGCATGGGAAACAGGTGCCAGATTGCCCAGGTAGGCATCCCAGCAGCATGCTCCTTAGCCACTGATTAACCTTGTGCAAGTTACTTCACCTGCCTGTGCCTCAAGGCCCCTGTGTTTCAATGGGGAGGGTGTGAATACTCATCCCTAAGGTTGTGAGGAGGAATAACTGAGTTAGTATACGTCAAACACTTAGGCGCTTGGCACAGAGGGAGCCTGTGTAAGTGTTTGCTATTATTTTGTTTCAGTAGATGATCTTGTGTATTATAAGAAATCAATTTGGAAGGTGAGATACAAATGCAGTCTGAGAAAGTAAAGACGTTTTAAAGACATTTTACTGTGTCATGAATTTTCAGAGACCACACTGACACAGTAAAAAGTTATTTGGTTTTTAGAATTTTTGTTTCAGAATGCATATCCTTCTCCTTAACCAAAAGAAAAACTACTAAAATACTTCTGAAAATTATTTCCAAGCAAACATTTTGGTGTACCTTTTAGCAGTTACTTTATGACTTAAAGATTAGGATAAACAAAATAATTATTTTAACTTGGCTTTTACCTGCTTGTAGATAACCTCTAATTTATATAATGGTTCAATTATACAGTGGTAAATGTATCTGGGCTTGTTCTTTTAAAATAGCAAGTGTAACATGTGATAGATGTAGGGTACTTACAAAGTACTCACCAAGCATTGATGACTGATGTCATTAGTATCACGGCTAACATTCACTGAGCCCTGATTATGAGGTTGGCACCCAACTAAATGTTTTGCATTGTCACTTCATCTTCACAAAGACTTTTTGAATAGGCTATTCTTTATCTCCATTTTCAGAGAAGCAACTAAGCCCTAAAGAGGTTTATTAACTTGCCAAATACCACACAGCTAGTAACACTGGTGGGGTCTGGAATGGAACCCAGGCAAGCTGAAAAACGACACAACAATGAACACTCCTACTTTTCAATTCGATTTGCTAATTGTTAATATTTGCCACATTGGCTTATCTCTCTGTATCCCTACCCATCTCTCTCTCTCTCTGTCTATATCTATATGCAAACCTGGCATCTAACTTCTAAATGCTTGAGCACGGATCTCCTAAGAACAAGTACATGGTTCTATGCAAGGAAAACACATGATTATGACATCCAAGAGTGATTTTAAAAATCAAGGATGAAACTTAATTTTTACCCACAAGTCCAGATGATGATTTCTACCAGTATTCTCCAGCTTTACTCTGTTTCTTATACTTGACAGACTGAGCTCCAAGCCTGGAATCTTCTAAAAAGGGTCCACTGCCAATCTGGAATGCCAACAAATCTTATTAATATACCTCCACATTTGTAAGCTTCTACTAAATTCTCCAAGAACCTGCATATCAGTTAAGTCCTGAAATGCTCCAGTGCCAAATAAAAGCCCACTGTGCAGATAGAAATGCTTTTGGTGACTCTCAAACATTTATTCAAAGGTATTTAGTGAGTATCTGTCAGCTGTATATCCAGCACTGAGGGAAGACTCAGTCTCTGCCATCACATATACCTCAGCACTAAGAAAAGACACATGAAATAATTACCATCCAGTGTGATAAGTGCTCTGACAGAGGATGGAGAGAGGACTAGTCACCTTGGGGAAGACAGAGAAGCAGGGTCCCACCAGGAGATGAGGAGAAACCAGCCTCCAGGAGCGCGCTATCTGAGAGGGCAAGAGAAGGAAGGCAAAGAGGACGGGTCCACACTTGAACAACTTGAAGTAGGTGTATCTAGTGCCTAAGAGTGTGTATGGTGACATCTTGTGGAGCAGCGAACATGACCCTCATTTGGTTTGTTAAAGCATTGGGTCAAATGCCACGGGAATGTAACAGGTAAATGGTCTTTGCCTTATAACACAGGGTATCCCATCCGTGTAAGACAATGAATTTTTAAAAAGGCAAAACCAAACCTTTTGTTTACATCATTTGCCTTAAATAGTTCTTAGTACACAAATTCTTCCTTGCTTGGGGCCATTATGGTGTGTGGAAGTAGAAAAAGATAAACTGTAGCTTACAGAAATAGAAAAGCAATTTTTTCCTGTGATAGAGGCATATGGATACAAAAAACAAACAGGTAACACATAATAAGTTCCAAATGAGGCATTTTGTTGAAATTTAGTGTTGAGCATAAACAGTGAACTCAAATGCACAGAGGAGGCCTCATGGAAGGGTGACAAAACACTCCAGAGCAATAACAGCTACCCTATTTTCTGTTCCCTGGGAGTAGGGAGAAAAGACATCAAAATCAAATTATAAATTTAAAAAAGTATTAAAATTCTCTTATGGAAATATATTAAGAAGTTTGTTAGGCAAATGGAAAACGTTTTGTGGAAACAAGAAATAAGAAAGAATGGCCATCACTTAAAGCAACAGAATGTATCTCTCCCACTAGCTCTCCCCTCCCTACCCACAGCTTTATTCACATTTGTTCTATAACATTTCAGCACAGTTCAGACCTTCCGCTGAGCTAGTGTGAGGTCAGGATGTTGAGGAAGCGAGTCCCTGCAGTCAGACTCCAGCTGGCTGTCGTCCTGCTTCTGCTTATTCCACAGAATGAGTCTGGTGGGGGAGAGGAAATTCCTAACCTGTTTTTTTTTTTACACATCTTCATCAGAAAAGTGAAAACACTAATTGCTGTCCATAATAAAACTACTGGGAAGGTTACTTAGCTTGTAAGTAAGTTCCACAAAGCCATTTCAGTAAAAGCTTCCTGGTTCTAAAATTGGGAAAAGCAGGATAATCCTCTAAGGCTGACATTCTTTCTCTTTTGTGCATTTACAACTAAACGGTCACTGATACACATTTCCACAGTGACCCTGCAATATCCACATTGGCTTTCTTCTAAGACACTTCAAAAATACATCACACCTTTATGTGTTAAATATCACAATTGGCATATATGTTTAAAAACATTTATTTTCTTAATTCTCAAAATACAGAAAAGAATGTTATGCTATTGTGTGCACAAACTGCTGTTTTCAATAAGGAGCTCTTAATTTAGAAAGTTGCTATTTTTCAATAAAGAGCTGTCAATTAGAAATATCAAGAAGTGATGTTAAGTTTTTATGGAAATAAATAAAATATCATGACATGAAAAGTTTATAATTTTTCCCCCAGCAATGGCTTACTCAGGGAATTTTTCTTATATCTAAAGTTAATGATCTGAAAAGTGGTAATCTTATCATTCACCAAGATTTCAGGATATAAGTTATTCCTACAGAACAATCCATTTTTACCTTTAAAGATGAGTTTGTGTACTTCAGAAGACGTGACGCCAGTTGGCCACCATCTCGATCAGTAGTAAGTCACACCATCAATCCCTTGTTAATGATGGAACTCATGTGAAGTCAAGAGGAAACATAATACTCTTTACCTCATTCCCTGGTAGCAGAGAAGTTGACTCATCTTTAATGTCAGTTATTGAGATGTAACACAGAATCATATTCTACAGAAAATATGTGATAAACTTTACACAAATGAATACACTTTAGAAAGGCAGTCATTTGGATTTTCTTTTTGTCAGAGAACATTGCAAGTCTTCAAGAAGAATTTCTGAGAAATTAAACACTTTATATGACATTTTACAGCATGTAGAGAGGTTGAAACTCAGAGAACTAAAACTCAGATGATAGTCTAAATACTTAATTTGTTGCTGCTTTATGCTGGACATGAAAAGTGTGAGCTTAAATTATAAATAAAAAACTATTGAGCTATCAAACTATTTGGGGTACATCCTTATCTTTCCTCTAAATTACTCTTTATTCCCATTAAAATCCACCTATCCCGGGTCCTCTCTCCTCAGCCCTTCACCTCTGCTTTCAAAGATGACTAACTAACCTAATAAACACATCTAAGGTGATGTGTCAACTTCAACCCCAACCCTTTTTCCCCAGATAACTTGTCTGCATTTCAAGAACAACCTACCAGAGACCTTAGCTGTCACCTTGGCTCTCCCACCCAATGGAGATGGCTCTAATGGTAAGGAATTCTATCTTAAGTAAAAGGGAAGGGAAACACGCTGACAGATGCAGTTTTTATAGAGGCAGGTCATGGGGGCACCAAGTTGGCAGCCACTTTCAACTTTTGATTCTACCTCAAAAGGTAACCAAGAAATCGTTGTTATTCTAAAGATTATGACAAGTCCAAAGTTTCACAGAATCCTGATTTTTATACACTTGCATTAATCACTGCTTACTTCCATGATGTAAACCAAAACTGCAGCGGCAGAATATAGAGAATCAGAATAAATTCTGATAGAAAAGCCAGATACTGTTTCCACATATACAAGTATATGCTAATTGCTTTTAGCAAACTGATCCAAATAGGAATCAACATTATTCCATCTTAATGATTATGTTTTTGATTGGTACACATAAATGTTAAAGTGGGAAAATATGCAGAGAAAGTTACCTAAACTAAATCACTTTAATTTTCAACAACATAATTACATTCCATTTCACCTACTAAAATGGCTTTGGACCTAGAATTTGTATTGCTACATCAATATAAGATAACTTTCAGTAAAAATAGATGTACAGTTGATTTGTAACAACAAATTAATAGTTTTAAATTATTTGTATATTTCAGGGTAAATAAAATTAGAGCTATCCCACAATTGCTTTGGTTATGAAATTCGACCACTGTAACTTTTTTTAAAGAAAACTTTATGGTGTGCAGTTCCTTTGGTATGCAAATATTAAATGGTTGGTGCTGAGAATAAGCAGCAATATAGAAATATATATAATTGTAGAAGAATATAACCTATGATTTAGACATAAAATTAGATCCTTACAAGATAAAGAGTTATGGAGATGGATGATAATGATAGTCGTAGAACATTATGACTAAGTGTTTAATATAGCTGACCTGTACACTTAAAAATGGTGAAGATATTAAACTTACATTCTGTTTACATTACATATTTCACCACAATAAAAAATTTTTGAAGGAAAACCAGAACTTTAATGACAAACTTAGGACATATTATGCTCTGAATATATAGTTTTGATAACGTCTTTCCGGCAAATCAACAAGGTAAGAATAAAAGGATATTCTGAAATCTTTTTTTTTCTTTGGAGACAGAGTCTTGCTCTGTTGCCCAGGCTGGAGTGCAGTGGCACAATCTCGGCTCACTACAACCTTCTGCCTCCCAGGTTCAAGTGATTCTCCTGCCTCAGCCTCCTGAGTAGCTGGGATTATAGGTGTGCGCCACCTCGCCTAGCTAATTTTTTTGTATTTTTAGTAGAGACGGGGTTTTACCATGTTGGTCAGGCTGGTCTCGAACTCCTGACCTCATGATCCGCCCACCTCGGCCTCCCAAAATGCTAGGATTACAGGCATGAGACACCGCACCCAGCCAGATATTCTTAAATCTTATGCTCACACTTCACCCCCCCAAAAAAATTGTCCTTCAGGAAAGCATAATTTAAGGAAAAATTTCCCAAAGTGCCACCTTCAGCTTCATAATTACTACCAGAGGAAGAATTGCCTGTCATATAATGAAAGATACTTGGTGTTATCATTAATCTAGTATACATAGTGCTTCCTCTTGGTAGATTTTTACCTACTGTGAGAAGGAATGATTTTGATACTCAGACAGTGTGTAGTAATTTGTTAAGAACATTTAACTTGGAACCTATGCTACACAGTAAAACTTATACTGACAATGGATATTTCATGTGGTAGGCCTAAGAAGTATTGTGGAGTGAGGGGACTGGAAGTATATCTGCAGAACTACCTAGTCAAAGACCCCAATCTAATTTCTAATGTATAATTCATATAAATTCCTCTTGCATTGCTATACATTAAACATTATGCTTGTCACATTCTTACTTGCTTAGCACTGTCACTATTGATTGTCAGGCCTATAATTGTGTATAATTCTTCCCCTGCCACTTTACCAGCTGGTGGCCACACCGATTCCAGAAAGAACTACTTCATTTCTTATTACCTCATGAAAGCACCCTCTGCCCAGTGCCTTGGCTAATAGACTGGCCTTTGTTGTCTACAACCACTAATTCCCACTCAGGCATATAGCAATTCTGTTGTTGGTTGCTTAGCCCAGTCAAAAACACTGGAAGTGGACACAGACTCCACACTGATGAATGAATGACCTTCTAGTCATTCTAATGTCCTTAAAAGTCTACTATTTTTAAATTGTAGAATATATATATATATATATTCTGGGATATTTCTCCTTTATTCTGTTCATTAATGTTTTTCATCTATCATTGTGTTTTAAATATGACCTAAGGTTCTATAGTATATTTAGACAAACTTCTCATTTCTCTGCAGTGTTAGGAATTCATCATGCCTGTATGACAAGGTTGTGTTTGAGAACAAAAGGGGACCTGTGTGACATGTTTTATTTCAATATACATTTAGAGTTTGAACAAATAAAAAAAGCTATTAGAATTTTTAATATATATAACACATTATCAAAAACACTGTCACTTTTCTGAGTGCTCTAATCTGGCAATTCATATGTATATTTAAAAAGAGGGAAAAAGCTAATTAGTATACTAAATATATTTATTTTAATACCTGTGCTCATATGTTATCTTTAAAGAACAAGAATAAAATTTATGGGTAGAATAGTATGCCAGCAATTTACCTTCAATACAAATTAAACACATCTTTTAAGAAAAGGGTGAGTTATACGGGCTGGGGTGGCACTAACACTACATTATTAATATGTATTTATTGAGCATTTACTGTGTCCAGGACCCTGTAAGGGGGAAAAAAAGTCCTTGTTTTTACAATCTTTATTGACTGAAATTCTGTAAAATGAATTGAATTCCTGAAGTGACATCATTTAACCCAAATTTTTTCATCATCAACTAATTCATCTCAGAAAACAGTAAAGTTTAAAAAAAAATACTATCAGTAAGAATGATATATTTCCTTGGTTTGGAAATTTCCAAACCACGATATTCTGCCCCGTCAAAATATATTCACTGGGGAATTTTTTACTTCATACGTTTCTTTTGAACTTAGTCACATTTTTATATCTAGCTGGTTTCATTATTAAATAAAAGAAAAGGTGATTCCCCTCTTGTACTGCAGGAGACCACATACTTGAATGATACTCTAACTTCTAGGTTCTGTTATAGTAACACTGAAATCAGAAACCTGTGGGAGAAATGTCACTTTATCTGAGAGAGTAAAATCAGACTCTAAAAGGAAGTAGCAAATTCATCTTGTTCTTTTTTTTAATCAACCCTCTGCCTAAGACAAGTAGTTTGAAACACAGAGGACTCTTTAAGTCATACTTCCTTCATGTAGTCAAAACCAAAGCCACTGGGTAGTGCTTTCCCCAAAGGAATCTCTAAATAGTAGACGGGGACATTTTCAGATAGATTCGTTTGTAGGCAAACCTCCACTGCTTGTATCACATTTCCTGAAAGAATAAAGGTAAAACTTCAACTATGTATTACAGAAAGAAAAATTCAGCCTGAACCCTACCCTTATAAAACAGGTTAATTGCGTTTTAATTTTCATAAATCATAAAGGACTATTTTGAACATTTGGGCCTTTAATTGTCTAGCTCCTAGATGAAGTACAAATCAGAAAAAAAAAAAACTGTACTGTGTCAGAATGCAAGCTTTCCTCCTTGCATTTTGGCATTTGAAAACTCCGAAGAGCGGTTTTTGTTTTTTATTTAAAGAAGATGATACATATGTGTACCCGATTCAAAACTAGAGAATAGAATTTAAAACATAATTTTCAAAGTCTTCAAATATGCCTAAAGGTAACAATGTCATCTTGTAATTGCCAATTTCTCTACCACTTTCAAAAAATTACTTCCAAAGATTTAATGAGCTCCTTCCTTTCAACAGAAAATGGACTATTTTCCTTTCAGATTTACTATATGCTGTCACTCCAGCTTTATAACCGCATGTGCATACACAAACATTTCTTTCTCTCTTGCAGGTGGCACAAACCAGGAAGGGGAAATCTGTGGTTTAAATTCTTTATGCCTCATCCTCTGAGTGCTGAAGGCTTGCTGTAGGCTGTATGCTGTTAATGCTAATCGTGATAGGGGTTTTTGCCTCCAACTGACTCCTACATATTAGCATTAACAGGGTATGATGCCTGTTACTAGCATTCACATGGAACAAATTGCTGCCGTGGGAGGATGACAAAGAAGCATGAGTCACCCTGCTGGATAAACTTAGACTTCAGGCTTTATCATTTTTCAATCTGTTAATCATAATCTGGTCACTGGGATGTTCAACCTTAAACTAAGTTTTGAAAGTAAGGTTATTTAAAAGATTTATCAGTAGTATCCTAAATGCAAACATTTTCATTTAAATGTCAAGCCCATGTTTGTTTTTATCATTAACAGAAAATATATTCATGTCATTCTTAATTGCAGGTTTTGGCTTGTTCATTATAATGTTCATAAACACCTTTGATTCAACTGTTAGAAATGTGGGCTAAACACAAATTTCTATAATATTTTTGTAGTTAAAAATTAGAAGGACTACTAACCTCCAGTTATATCATGGATTGTCTGGCAACATTTTTTAAAAGATTTAGAAACTGGTACTTTCCCCCAGGTAACGATTTTCTGTTCAGGCAACTTCAGTTTAAAATTAATACTTTTATTTGACTCTTAAAGGGAAACTGAAAGGCTATGAAGCTGAATTTTTTAAATGAAATATTTTTAACAATTAGCAGGGTAAATAACATCTGACAGCTAATGAGATATTTTTTCCATACAAGATAAAAAGATTTAATCAAAAAATTTCATATTTGAAATGAAGTCCCAAATCTAGGTTCAAGTTCAATAGCTTAGCCACATAATATGATTGTGCGAGCAGAGAATCTACCTTTCCACTTCTAAGCCTGTTTCTTCTTCCATAAAATGGGGATAATACTTTACAAGGTTGTTGTGAGGCTTAGATGAGATAGAGAATTATTCCATAAGATAATCAAGTGCTACATTAATGTTATAGTTAGATTAATCCAAGAACTAGTCACCCTACTTTATTAGAGAAGAGAAAAGCTAATGATTTGATTTGCAGAATTTTTAAGGTTTGGATTTCTATGCAGTTTTTCTAAATAACCATCACTTACAAATATGTAACCAAACATAATTGTTAGTATATTTAATGTAAACTTGTTTAAACAACTCTTCTCAACATTTTGTCCAGGTTATTCACTGTAACCAAATAAATCTGAGTCTTTAGTTGATTTAAAGTAATTTTTATGGCCCATTTTCTTTTGCAAAGTACAAATTATAATTTCAGAAGCTATCTGCCAAAAAAAGACAATGGAAGAAAATTAGGAGGACACTAAAGGGAACATTCCTGACTCCTAGGACACAGTATTCTCATGTAAGAATGCCCATTTGGCTTTGCCCCACTTTCTGTTCAAGTTGTATGTGCTGCCAAGACAAATTTCTTCTCCTCACTTTCTGTTCAAGTTGTATGTGCTGCCAACACAAATTTCTTCTCCTAACCCCTGGAATGAGCTTGTGGCTCCACGGAGCTCCCATGTAGGTAGAACAACACATTCAAGAGTGTTTCTTCAGGCCAGGCACAGTGGCTCACGCCTATAATTCCAACACTTTGAGAGGCCAAGGCGGGTGGATCACTTGAGGTCAGGAGTTCTACACCACCCTGGCCAACATAGTGAAACCTCGTCTCTACTAAAAATACAAAAATTAGCTAGGCATGATTGTGCGTGCCTGTAATCCCAGATACTCAGGAGGCTGGGGCAGAAGAATCACTTGAACCCAGGAGGTGGAGTTCACAGTGAACGAAGATCGTGCCACTGCCCTCCAGCCTGGGTGACAGAGTGAGACTCCATCTCAAAAAAAAAAAAAAAAAGTGTCTTTTCAATTCATTTTATCTGCCACTGTATATCTACAAGAGGACTCCTTGCTTTGAGTCCCAGTTCTTCAAAATCCTGCTTGCTGCCTAAAGACACAAAGTCATAGAACATTAGGACTGGAATAAACTATTGTAGTATAACCTTCCTGCTGTTACAATAAAAAGCTATAAACATTACAAAGGCACTTAAAGAAAAGCTGTGCTGGGAAATGCCTTATTTGAAGAGCATTTGAGTACACTCACATGAAGCTTAGGAAAGTTACTTAATCTTCCTCTAAGCCTCAATTTCTTCATCAATAAAATGATGAATATATTTCATGTTTCATAAGATGTAGGCTTAAATGAAATCATGCATGTGAAAAGCACAATGTCTATTATGCATTAAGTGTTAAACACAAACTTTCAAACTTTTACATTTCAGTCATTTAAATCAAATGATCTACCATAGCAGATCTCCCCAGACACTCTAGCTCCAAACTAACTATAATCCCATGGTGACGACCCAAAGAACCAGGGTTCCTGGGTTTTCTCTCACGCCCAGCCCACCTAGGCTTCTGACTGCCTATCTCCTCATCTTAGAGGGATTCCTCCTGACCAGTCATTACAAAAATTCTTGGAGCATGAGCAAGACTGAGTCTGTGTTTGGATTGGAGGAAGGGGTAAGTAACAAGGTATATATATGTATGTGTGTGTGTGTGTGCGCGTGTGTTTAAGTTACAAACTAAGGATGGTTTTTAAAAATTGCAAAATGTTAAGAGATTTATCTAGGATCTGACCCACTTCCCCAGAAATTTACGGAATTCAAGACCAAGCCTTTCGTATTCACTGTCATCAGTTAGATGGACCCAGTAGCTAAAAAATTAAGGAGAAAAAAAAAGAGGAATATGAGGAAAAAAGTCAAGTCAGAGGACTGAAGAATCTATACAGAACATAGAATATTAGAAATTTTCTGAAAATAGATGATAGCAAATACCTCAAGAAAGTGAGGAAACGTGAAAAGGGAGCTTAAAGAAAAATAATAGAGTCCATACATGGGACACAAGCACAAAAAGCTGACTGAGCATGTGGTTCTCTACTAATAATAACTGGAAAACAGTGAAACTAGCAGGAAAAACTTGCACATAAGAGTTTAACTTTCCACTTTGGGTTTCAAATTCTCCCATAGCAATAAGAGTAAGTGAAATAATGTTCACATAAGGATTTTTTTTTCTATTACTGTAGTGTTTTGTTATGGTTTGGTTTTGGTTTTTTTTTTTTTTTTTTTTTGAGACGGAATCTTGCTTTGTCGCCCAGGCTGGAGTGCAGTGGCGCGATCTCGGCTCACTGCAAGCTCCACCTCCCGGGTTCACGCCATTCTCCTGCCTCAGCCTCCCGAGTAGCTGGGACTACAGGCGCCCACTACCACGCCCGGCTAATTTTTTGTATTTTTAGTAGAGACGGGGTTTCACCGTGTTAGCCAGGATGGTCTCGATCTCCTGACCTCGTGATCCGCCCGCCTCGGCCTCCCAAAGTGCTGGGATTACAGGCGTGAGCCACCGCGCCTGGCCGGTTTTTTTTTTTGAGACAAAGTCTCGCTCTTGTCCCCCAGTCTGGAGTGCAATGGCATGATCTTGGCTCACTGCAACCTCCGCCTCCCGGGTTCAAGTGATTCTCCTGCCTCAGCCTCCTGAGTGGCTGGGATTACAGGTGCATACCACCACGCCCAGCTAATTTTTTGTATTTTAAGTAGAGACGGGGTTTCACCATGTTGGCCAGGCTGGTCTCGAACTCCTGACCTCAGGTGATCCATCCATCTCAGCCTCCCAAAGTGCTGGGATTGCAGGTGTCAGCCACCACACCCGGCCTGTTACTGTAGTGTTTTAACAAATCTAAGTGTACTAGTATTAGTCTTCATTCATCTAAGACATACAAGTACTGGAATTTTTTAGGTGGGTTCCTCAAATGTCATCACAATGCTGTCTTCTCTATATTCAGTCACTCTTCCGCCCTTCTCTGTAATCTCAGGGATTTCCCAGTTCACTAGCACTTAACATAGTATATCCTTATTTACTTTGGGGTATAAATGACTGCAAGAGAAGAAGTGATATCCTTGAAGGATGAAACACCATCTTGCATATTCATATCCCTTTCAAATGTTTACTGACTTAATCACACCATTAGTTTTCTAAGTCCAAGTCTAAAAACAGAAATGAGTTTAAATACAGTGAACATTTCATTTTCACTATACCACTAAGCTGAAAGAAATGATTTTTGGTAAATAAAAGTTCATCACAGTGAAAAGTTCTACATATAACTGAAGATCAAAGGATTCTCACCTGGGAAGCTTGTCAAAATGCATGTTCCCAAGCTCCCAGGCTCCCACTCCCAGAGATTCTAATACTGCAATGGAGCTGAGGACACTACATTTTTAACAGGCTGACCAGGTAGTTCAGATTCAGGTGGTTCCTAAACCAACTCTGAGGAAGTAGTGGTTTTATATACGATGCTACTGTTGATGTGGCTACTAGGAATGGTGCTCAGCAGAAATCCTGCAACATATGGATCTGTTTACACACTATTCACCGTGTAATGAGAGTCTGCAACATAGGCTAAGTGATAAGAGATGTCTTGTGGTTGACCTCTCTGGAGATAAGCAGCAATGAAATTCCAATGAAGTTTCATCATCTCTCATCACCAAAACCATCCTAACCACCTCAATAAAATACACCTGACTTCCCCTGCTCCCCTGACCCACCACCCCAAAACCAGCTGCCCTATGTTCTACCACAAGCTGCAACCAACCAATGACCTGATACTAACCCCAATCTATCAGCTGCTGCCTAGTGCAACAGAGAGGGAAAGTCAATGAGAAGGAATTGGGTGCCAGTTCTTGCTTTGCAAGGAGTGGGTTGACTAAGGAGACAGCCACAAATGTCACTGCCATCCCATCTCACCCTCTCACCTGTGCTGCAAGGCTTCAACAATCATACCCAGTCTCCACTTAGGAAAATTCTGTCCTTTCTCAAATGCTGGCAGCTCAGCAATGTGCTCCCTTAACCCAGGCCAAGCACATAGTAAAAGAACTCCAAAAAGGGTTACAGCCAGAAGTGATCTTTCTCCTCCATACTCCCAAAGCAGATTATAGCTCCTCCATAAACGTGCTTCGCATTGTGCCCCACGTTTGGCTTGTTACTTGTGTATACATTATCGTCTCTTCTAGATTGAGCTTCTGTAGGAAAGGAGAATCCTTTTTAATTTTTTGGTATTACACCCAGCTCAGGACCTTGCTCAGTTGCTTAAATTGAATGAGAAAATGTATCCAAGTACCCACTGATGTTGGAAATTCAACTTGTTCTAATATTGAGGACTGCCTATACCCGGCATATGTGTGTCCCAATTTGAGAAATTGTTTTTCAAGTTGACTTGTATGGATTCCTTACAGACGCTCAAGCATCAGTTTGGTTTTCCCTAAATCCTGCAGATCAGGAAGGCAGAATCCATGTTTGCTTTAAGAAATTTCATTACTATAAATATATGAAATATTATAAATATAAAAATTCATATATTATAAATATATGAAATTCTGTCTGCAGAATTTTTTTCTCAACAGGCAATCCTGACATAATAACCAATTTTGAGATGCTTCAAAAATAACACTGCAGTAGTAGCCACTCCTAAAACAAAATATTTCCCCTTTCCTTCAATATATGTAATCACATATAACATATAAAATCTGCTTATTGGATAAATTTATCTTTAAAAGACTATCTATATTTATTAAAAGTTAAAATACATATACTCTTTGACCTGGAATCAAGTACAACAATGTATTTTACAGAGCTACCAGCACACGTGTGGAATTATATATGTACAAGGCTACTAACTGAAGTATTAGTATAGTAACAAAAATTAAAAATCAACCATAAATAGGGAATAAATAATGGTAGACCTATGAATGAAATACTAACTTCTAAAACAGAAAGTAAAAAGAAAGGGAAAATAAGGAAAACTGGATTAATCCAACATATGACAGGAAAGGAGAAAAAATAATGCAAAGAAATGATAATCACAGTAAAGTGAATACAAATTAAAATTTATCTACCAAAAGACAGTAATTCAAAGACTAGATTTAAAAGGAAAATAAGTTTTATGCTATTTACAAAAGACAGACTTAAAACCTAAAAACATAAAAACGCTGAAAGTAATATACCAGGTAAACACTAAAAAAAAAAAAAAAAAAAAAAAAAACTAGTATTAACAATAGAACCTGATTTTCTAAAAAATAGATTAAGAAAACTAGATTAAAGGAGAAAATCATTATTACTGAGATAGAGAGGATCATTACTTAAATGATAAAAAGAAGCAATTTATCAGCACGTTTAAAAATCCCAAACCAGAATACACAGTGCTAACAAAATCATCTTAAAATAAAATAAGCAAATGCTGATTTAGCCATAGGAGAAACCGCCAAATCCACAATCATTTTAGGAGAATGGGTTTAAGAAAGGAAAAAAAAAAAAAAGATTTCTGTATGCTCTTAAGAGAAAATCTAAAAAATAATGACATGAAAAAGTTGAAAGGAATGGAAAAATATGTACCATTAAAAGGAAACCCGACGTATGAATGCCATTATCAGACAAAACAGATTTTTTTTTTTTGAGATGGAGTCTCACTCTGTGGCCCAGGCTGGAGTGCAGTGGCACAATCTCTGCTCACAGCTAGCTCCGCCTCCCAGGTTCATGCCATTCTCTTGCCTCAGCCTCCCAAGTAGCTGGGACTACAGGCGCCCACCACCACACCAGGCTAGTATTTGTATTTTTAGTAGAGACGGGGTTTCATCGTGTTAGCCAGGATGGTCTCAATCTCCTGACCTCGTGATCTGCCCACCTCAGCCTCCCAAAGTGCTGGGATTACAGGCGTGAGCCACCGCGCCCAGCCAGACAAAACAGATTTTAAGACAACTAAGAAGTTAACAAGCTGACCCTACAATAAGCATGAAAATTTTGAAAAAGAATAGGAAAGGAGAACTCACCATAAGAGAAATCGAAACTTGTTATAAAGCTATAGTTGTTAAAACGGTGTTACAGTGGTACATGGACAGATAAATGGACCAATGAAGCAGACCCAGGCACTGAAAGGAACCTTTTATATGACAGCATGGCACAATCAGTAAGAATAGAGAGGAAATAGGCCAGGCACGGTGGCTCATGCCTGTAATCCCAGTACTTTGGGAGGCCGAGGCGGGCAGATCACCTGAGGTCAGGAGTTCGAGACCAGCCTGGCCAACATGGTGAAACCCCGTCTCTACTAAAAATACAAAAATTAGCTGGTCGTGGTGGCAGGCACCTGTAATCCCAGCTACTCAGGAGGCTGAGGCAGGAGAATCGCTTGAACCCGGCTAGCGGAGCCTGCAGTGAGCCGAGATCACGCCATTGCACTCCAGCCTAGGCAACAAGAGTGAAACTCCATCACAAAAAAAAAAAGAAAAAGAGTAGACAGGAAATAAATGGTCCAGAATAACTGCCTATCCTTGTGGAGGAGAGGGTGATTCAAAATTAGGTCCCTTTCCTCACTCTATATGCAAAAAACAAACTTCAAATAAATTATACAATTAAATGTGAAAATCAAGACTTTAAAATAAACAACGCAGTAGGCTGCTTTATAATATCAAGTTAGGGAAGGCTTTCTTAAATTTCATAAACATAAATCATAGAGGAAAAGATGAACTGTCTACCTTAAAATTAAAGACAATATAAACAAAATTAAAAGGTAAGCCAGACAAAAGAAATATTTGTAGTGACAGGGTTTAACTTTTTTTTTTTTTTTTTTTTTTTGAGACGGAATCTCACTCTGTCACCCAGGCTGGAGTGCACTGGTGCAATCTCAGCTCACTGCAACCTCCGCCTCCCAGGTTCAAGCGATTCTTGTGCCTCAGCCTCCCGAGTAGCTGGGATGACAGGTACGTGCCACCACACCCAGCTAATTTTTTGTATTTTTAGCAGAGACGGGGTTCCACCATGTTGGCCAGGCTGGTCTCGAATTCCTGACCTCAGGTGATCCATCCGCCTCGGCCTCCCAAAGTGCTGGGATTACAGGAGTGAGCCACTGCACCTGGCCCACAAGGGTTTAACTTTCTAAAAATATAAAGAACTGGCCATGTGCAATGGCTCACACTTGTAATCCTAGCAGTTTGGGAGGGCAAGGAGAGTGGATCGCTAGAGGCCAGAAGCTGGAGACCAGCCTGGCCAACATGGTGAAACCCCATCTCTACTTTAAAAATATAAAAATTAGTTGGGTGTGGTGGCACTTGCCTATAATCCCAGCTACTTGGCTACTCAGGAGGCCGAGGCGGGGGAATCGCTTGAATCCAGTAGGCAGAGGCTGCAGTGAGCCAAGATCATGCCACTGCACTACAGCTTGGGCAACAGAGTGAGACTTGGTCTCAAAAAAAAAAAAATTTTTTTTATATATATATATAATATATATACACTATTATATATATATATATATATATATACACTATTAATATGAGATGCCCAAAAATCCAATTGTAAAAAAGAGGCAAAGGTTGTAAACTGGTAATTCATAAAAACAAATGAAGAGATGCTTATTGGGACTATATGCTCAGTATTAAGCAAATTAAATGAGATAGGATCGTGCATATTCAACCAACAAAATATCTGAATGTCTGAAAATAATATATGTTAATGAGGGAGTGGAGAAAATGGGAATGCTCATACTGCTGATAGAGAGTAAACTGGTACAACTATTGTGGCAGCCAATTAATATTTAGTAAAGCTGAAGATGCATGGTCCACTGTGGTACAGGCCCTGGAGATATTATCAAATGTGTACACAAAGAAACATGCACAAGGATATTTTCTGCGATACTGTAATACTCAAAAGCCAATGACATCCTCAGTGGTCATCAGTAAGAAAATGAATTGATGATGGGATTAATCATATAATGAAATACTATATAGCAGTTGAAATGAATGTACTCTTTACATGTATCAACATGCTGTACATAAAAAACAATGATGAGCAATAAAAGCAAATTGCAAAAGGATATATATTATGAAACCAATTATGTTTAGTTTTAAAACACAGAGAATACTACGGATTGTAGTAAAAAAAATATAAAATCATGAAGAGTAAGGACAGGTACAAACAGGATAGTGGTTCTTCTTGAGAGGAAGGAAATGACATAACAAGACCTTCAATGGATGTGCAGCTTTTCCTTTATTTAAACACAAAAGGATCTGAAGTAAATAAGGAAAAAGGTTGACAGTGGTTACAATTAAATAGTGGCTGTATGTCAACACTCTTGGTTACAAACAACAGGATCTACACTAGCTAGTTTTAAAAAACAGAATAAAATGGCTCACAAGTCACAGGCGTGGAGGTCAGGACTACGGAGCCCCCAAAAATGCCCATTTTTATACCTTGGAGCAGCTGCGGGGGAAAAACTGCTAAGCAAAGCCTCCACACCTTGCGCCATTACATGGGACCTCTGCCACTGCTGCCTTGAAAACCACATCACTGCTCCGCTCAACAAAATGTATCTCATACTACTCTTGTCTGCAAAGTACTTGCTTCCAGATTTCACACAGGTATGTCTAATTGGTGAGCCCATGCTACCTGTCTGAGCCACAGCTGCAAGGAAGGGCAGGAGATTAAATTTCATTCTTCTACTGGGTAAGGCAAGATCCACAGAGTGGGAAGTTGCCAAAAAGCAGGTGTTCAAACAGTGCTAGCTGCCCAAAAAGCATGAAAAATGCCCACTCAAACAAGAGTTGGTGAAAATATTCTCTCTACTTTTCTGTATGCTCAAATATTTCACAGTTTTTTAAAAGAAAAAATGTTGAAGTATGTAAATTCACAAACAACAAAGGGAATGGAAAAAAAAATCAATAAACAAGAGACGTCAACCAAATTCTAAAAGACAAAAAGCTAAGTGACTAATAAAACACTAGAGAATGTCACTACCTAGAAAACATGTGGAGGAAGTTCCATCAGAGGCAGCCAACCGGCCCAGCTGGGCCTTAGCTCAGAGGTGGCAAAAGTTCATAGATGATAGAAGACAGTAGAGGGATTAGTTAAATCTAAACTAATTAAAAAGAAAGGAATTAATTAAAGGTCTGTAAACAAACTGGTTGAACACTACCCCATCTTCAAATATAGAAGGGCCTAAATCCAGGAAGTGCCCCATGCAAAATATTGAAGGGATCTTTATTATAAAGTAAGTGAAAGAACAGTCTGGGTAAAACTAGGATAGTCAATTTAGAAATCGGTAGCCAAGACCAGACCTCTTCATTCTAGCATTTTAAAAACCCTCATCCAACCAGCCAGATTTACCTACTCATCCTTAGTGATGCTTACGAGAAGCCAAACCTTCCTCAAACCACAGAGCTGCCACTCAACCTCCCTACATCCACATCTTCAACTACAAACTTACAGCCAACAAACATAAGACATTTGAAAAAAGCCTGAAACATGTAAATGAAAGACTAAGAAAAAAATATGTCACCGGAGAAAAGAGATGATTCAGGGACTAGAAAGTGAATGAAGAAATGAATAACAATTATATTGATATCTTCAGAGAGCTTCATGAAAATACATCACATCCAGAAAACATGAAAAGGATTCTATGAAACAGAAGCAAAAGAGAGCTTTCAGAAATTAAAATATGCTTGACATAATGTGAGTAAAATATAAATGCAGGAAAAATAATAGAGAAAGGGAAAAAAATACAGAGGACCAATACAGAAGATGCAAATACAGCTGAAAGGTATTAGAGAAACAAAGAACCTCCAGATAAAAGAAAGAACAAATAAAGTAAAAAAACATAAAAGAGAGATGTCAAAAATTGAAAGGATCGCCTACGTACCAAGCAGAATAACTGACTGAAGACCTAGATACAGGTACAGGATTGTCGAATTTTACAACACCAAGAATAATAAGATCCTAAGTGTCCAGAGTGTGTTGAGAGAAGGGGATGCAGAGAACAGGTTATATAAAAAAGGAACAAGAATCAGACTGGCATCAGACCTTTCATTAGCAAAATCAGATGCCAGAAAATAACTGAGCTGCTTTCAAAGTTCTAAGAGAAAACTACTTTTCAATCTAGAATTCTGTATCTAGCTGAATAGTTCATCAAATGTAAGCGCATAACCCACTTTAGACATGCAATGGCTCACCTCTTAGACATTTTTTCCTAGAAAGGAGCTTAGAGACAAATGCTAACAAAATGAGAAAGTTAATCAAGAAACAGGAAGATATGGACTCTAAGAAAAAGTTGACCTCACCCAGAAAAAAAAAAAAAAAATACGGCCTTCAGAGGAAGCCTGTGCACAAGATGCAGAAAACTTGCTGACAAAGAAGCAGAAACTTTTTGGCAAAATATTTTTGTAAGACTGATAACCAAGGCTTACTCAAGGTGTGGGGAAACAAGCACTCTTAGACACTGTTATTGGGAGTAACATTTGGCAAAACCTTTGGGAAGCCAGCATCTGGTAGCACCTGTCAATAATTCCACTGCCAAAAATCTATTTCTACAAAATTATTTATACGTGAGGCAACGTAGAGTAGAACATAAGAGCATGTGAGTGAAACTACCTCCGTTCACATTCCCACTTTACCACTTTCAAGCTCTATGCTGTTTCCTCATTTAAAAAATAGAAACATCTTCTCAACAGGTCACTATGAGGATTATACAAAAGGCTCCACACGTGATGGGCTTCGCACAAGACCCAGCACATGATAAATACTCAGTTAATATTACTTATCTACAAACATTTGCCATTTTTGCACAAGGATGTTTACTGTGCCACTGTTCGGCAAAAAACGCAAGCAAGTATAGTATGGTCCTATTTATGTTTTTTAGAAATTACATTTATATTTGTATGTATCTGCCTAGATCTGTAGGAAAAAATAGAGAAAACATGCTAAAGTGTTGCATCCATGGAGCAGGAAGGGAGTGACCTGTTTTTGTACAGTTTTTACTTAAGCAACATGAAGTGTTTCATACTTTAGAGAAAAGAAAAAGTAAAGATCACTATCAATCTTGGGGAGAAAGGGTTAATCTGTATAAGCACACACAAACATTATATTTAAAACATTTATTTTATTATACATATTTAAATTTTAGAACATTATTAGGTAGATGTACATTCCTCTGTTGCTTTACTTTGATCTTCAGTTACCTGTAAAAACATGAATAGCTTTACTTTCCTAATAAACACTTTCAGTTTTACCCTTCACCCACCATTTTAAATCATTCCACAGCCCTCTTATAATGACCCTTTATCTTTCCCCTTAAATAGTAGAATAGAAAGTTAGGTAAGAAGAAAGATTTAAAGGCCAAGTAACCAATATAAATTATCAGGTAAAGAACAATAATTCCATTCAAAAATATAATCTAAGGCATATTATACCTAGGCTTCTCAAGTTGGCCATTTTACTTTTCAGCCGTAAAACAAAATCATTAGTGTAAGAAAAAACACCTGAAGTGCTGTAACAAGCTATTTTAAATCAGTTTATTTTCTTTTGGAGTATAATTCCATTTAGAATAGAACATATTACAGATTTAGTCTAAATAGATATCTCTATGTCCCTATTTCTATTCTATGTCACTCAGACTCATCAAACAGACATGGCTAAATCTGAATTCAACACCCCAAAACCTGTCCTGCCTGCATCATCTATCTTGGTAAAGGGCTCCACCCAGATACCTAAGGACAGCATTCAAGAATTCACTCTCTTCTTCCTACCTGCATATTCCATCAACAGTCCTACTAATTCAGCCTAAGTTAACTCTCACGGTCATTCTCCCTATCGTGGCTGAACTTGAGGACCTCATTCACTTCTATCCCCTTAACAGAACTCTTGGCTTAAGTCACAGCTATATCCCATGCTACCCCTAGAATGAGCTTTTAAACAAGAATAGCTGATCAACAGGTCACTTCCCTACTCAAAATTCTCCAGTTACTCTCTAGCATCTCAGTGGGGTGGAGGAGGAAAGTCAGGAATGCAAGTTCCACAACACGGAACACAAGCCCCTCATATTCTGTTTTTGGACTGACTCTTCACCTACCCTACATGTGACCTGTACGTTCAAATTCATCTTACATTCATCATGTTCTCTATGTAGGCAAGTGACTTCCTCCGAGATAACCTCCAACCCATTTTCCAACAGATTATCTGCATGGTCCACTTTTATTCACCCTTTAAAATCAGCTTAAGAGACTCCAATTCCTGGAAGCCTTCCTTAAGCAACTCCCCAGCTTGGTCTGAGTCCTCTTCTTTATGCCAGAGCCCCACATGCACACCTGAACTGTCTGTTTATAAGTCTAATTATCCAATCAACATTACTTCCCTGAGGCAGCAAGTAAATTTTGTTCATTTTTTTGTACCTCCAGACCATAACAGTACCTGGCACACAATAAACAATCAGTAAGTCTGTGTTGCATCAATGAACCACGTTTAATCTAATCCCTTCAGAAAAGCAAAATGGACAGTAGAAAAAAGCAACTAAACCAGAATAAATGTTTGAAAAAATATGTATTGACTAACATCACCAGATATTCTAGGTAAGACACTGTCTCTGCCGTTTTTCTACATTTTTCATTCCTTTAAAGTGTTCAGTTACTACTGCTTCTTTAATTTTCCAAACTATTTCTTTAATATTCTTTAGCTTTTTAAATTTTTTTTAATTTTACTTAACTCCAAGTAAACATGCTGAACATTTTTTCTTTAGTTTCTTCATCTAAAATGATCACTGTAACCAACTAAAAAGAGAAAATTACTCCATCCATTCAAAGGTAATTTCTTCTCATGAGAAAAAAAATTATATAACCCTTACTCAAGAACATTATGGTGAAGTCCCTAAACAATAATTCCTATCTACATAGTCATTAATAAAGACTAGGTTTATATATCATTATGAAAAATTGTCAATAAATATTTCTTGGGTAACCCCTTCATGTGCTAATGTTGTGTTCAAAATTTGGGCTTACACAAATATAACAAATCCTGAAAGGCTTAACAGACAGAAAATAAATGTACTGGCAAAGAAAACAATCAAAAAATAGTATGTGGACATATACAATCAAGCACAAACTTATATGAATGAGTAATTATTTGTTAGAGATTACTCTGAGACTGTTCCATGGAGGAGGTACGACTCAGGCGAGGTAGTGAAGAATGACTGCGTGGTAAATAGAAAGAGAATGGGAAATGGAGTCTAGAAAGAAAAACTATCATGAAGAAATAAGCAAACTTGAAAATAAGTTTAATGTGTGATGCTTAATGTGCTTGCAAGCTTAACCAGTGTTTGTAGCATTGTGGGAAATTAGGATAAGGAGGAAGTCCTAATGAGGCCAGATTACACAGGACAGCTATCAGATAACCTAAGTAAAAGAGGCACACTTAGCCTATGAAATAGGAAACAGGAATAGTTGTGGTCAAGAAATACAATCACCCGGGCCGGGCGCAGTGGCTCACGCCTGTAATCCCAGCACCTTGGGAGGCTGAGGGGGGTGGATCACGAGGTCAGGAGATCGAGACCATCCTGGCTAACACGGTAAAACCCTGTCTCTACTAAAAATACAAAAAAATTAGTTGGACATAGTGGTGGGCACCTGTAGTCCCAGCTACTTGGGAGGCTGAGGCATGAGAATCGCTTGAGCCTGGGAGGCGGAGGTTGCAGTGAGCTGAGATCGCGCCACTGCACTCCAGCCTGGGAGACAGAACAAGACTCTGTCTCAACAAAAACAGAAAAGAAATACTATCATTCCTACTCATTAAGTCTAAATGCTAATGACAAAGAATAAACTACAAAAACACAAACATTCAAATCTGGTTTTTCAGGACATTAGGATATTTGCACATTCACTGTTAATGGCTAAAGGCGGCTTTAAAATACAACTGACAAATCTCAATCCTCTAAATATTCATTAAGTTTACAAAATAAATCCTAAGACCTAACTGATACCATTACAACTATTAAGAACTATTACTATTACATAGTAATATTCTTATTTCTCTTCAAGTTCTACAATATCATTTTCATTATATTAACAAATAAAATCAAAAGAGAACTGCCAAGTTACAATTTTACCCTTACCAACACACTAGTGAACAATCACAACACTGCTTTGACTATTGAGACAACTTACTTTTTTCCTCTCTCTGTTTCTTTCATTTTTCCCCCGTTTGGTTGTTATTGGTTAATTTTGATGAATTTCTTTATAGAAGAGTACTCATTAGCTGTCAAAAACACTTACCATTTTCCGAGATCTTTCCAATAGCTTATCCCATATTGTAAAATGTGCCTTGAAAAGAAAAGATTTGCGATGAACTAAATGAAGCAGTAATGTCAAAGTAAAAGGGACAGAGTCTTTACATAGCTTTTAGAACAAAATAAATAAAAAGCTAGGCAGTACTAATATAGATAAGTGGTTATAAAAGTGGATCATAGTAGCAAAAAAAGGTGCTACATGGGGATAGCTGCTTTGTTTTTTGCTTTCTTCAATCGCTTGAACCCGGGAGGCAGAGGTTGCAGTGAGCATTTAAGAAAAAAATGCTTAAGGATCAAACGTGCCCTTCTTTCACTTTTGCCCATCTTAATCATTTCCATCATAGAAAGCATTTCTTCTAATAGGAAGCAAAAATCTGCCCTACTTTCCCATAGACTGTGGTTCAATCCTTAAACAGCCAGTTTCAACATTCTAGAAGTCATTCGTCAAATCATAAGCAATCACAAGAAGACAGTCATTAAAAACCAACTGTGACACCTTCACACTGAAATGGCAGAAGCAGAGGATTCATCAAGTTACCCTAAAGAATAAGTAAAACCTAACAAAGACAATAGTAAATTTTTTTTTTTTTTTTTTGAAATGGAGTTTCACTCTGTCGCCCAGGCTGGAGTGCAGTGGTGCGATCTCAGCTCACTGCAACCTCCGCCTCCCAGGTTCAAGCAATTCTCCTGCCTCAGCCTCCCAAGACAATAGTAAAATTTAAACTCAATTTCCTTAGTCCATAACAACCTCCTGTAGCAGGGGATTATCAGAATGCATTAAAGAAAACTGTGCAAAGTGTATCATGACCACATCAATTTCATTAGGTCAACTGAAAGTGGTAACAAGACATATGGGCAGGCCAGTGACTACTCCACACTGAATGAGCTCATAAAATCTATAATAAAAGGTAAAATTAATAAATATCGACATACAAACCCTTCCAGGGAAAGAGCTGACTGGTATGTTTAAAGGGAAAACCATGCCTGACTCAGGCGGAATGAACTGCTGGTGCAGAGACCTTAAGCTGTGGCTGGAATATAGTGAGTGAGGAAAGGAGTGGTGTTAGATAAAGTCAGAGAAGCAGGCAGGGACCAGATAATGCAGGGCTTTGTGAGACAGGGTAAAGAGTTGGGATTTGTTCAAGGGAGCCATTGGAAAGTTTGGGGCAGAGGAAGTACATAACAGATTGTGTATTAAAAAGATCACTTTGGCTACTAAGTGGAAAATGCACTGTAGATGGCAAGAGTGAAAGCAAGGAAGGTGAGTGAAAACAAAGAGGAACTTGGATAAGGGAAGTAGTAGTAGATGAGATGCTATAAGGTGCATAGATTCAGAATATGTTTCAGAGTTAAAAGTTGAAAGGACTTGCGGATGGATGGGCTGGGGCATGGCTATGAGGGGAAAAGAGAATCAAGGATTACCTTAAACAACTAAGGAAACCAGGGGTATCCAATCTTTTGGTTTCCCTGGGCCACACTGGAAGAAGAATTGTCCTGGACCACACATTAAATATACTAACGCTAATGACAGCTAATGAGCTAAAAAAAAAAAAAAAAAAAAAAAATCGCAAAAAAACCTCATAATGTTTTAAGAAAGTTTACAAATTTGTATCTCATTCAAAGCCGTCCTGGACTGCATGCAGCCCATGGGCTGTGAGTTGGACAAGCTTGAGTTAAAGGATGATCCCATTTTCTGAAATTCGGAAGGCTAGGAAAGGAAGCAGGTATGTGGAGAAAAGTCAAAGTCAAATGTATAGGAGAGGTGTGCTAAATTTTACAAAATGAGAGAGATGAAAGAAGATACAAATAAATAAGAAGATACAGTAAGTTCATAGACTGGAAACCTCAACATATTAAAGATGTCAATTCTCACCAAACTGCTATACAGGTCTAATGGACTTATCAGAATCTCAGGAAGACTCTGTTGACATTGAAAATATTATCCTAACATTAAATGGAAACTCAAAGAAACTAGAAGAGTTAAAACAATTATGATTAAAAAACAGTAACAAGGGAGGAATTACTCTACCTGATTTCACAGCCTATTTAGAGCTACAGTAATCAAGACTGTGTGGTACTGGTAGAGAGCTAAACATATGTGATCAATGGAACAGAATAGAGAACCCAAAAATAGACCTACATAAATATGCTCAGCTAATTTTTAACAAAGATGCAAAAGTAACTCAGTGGAGGAAGAGTGGCCTTTTCAACGAATGGTGTTGGAGCTATCTGACATCTATAGACCACAAAAAAAAAAAAACCTAAACCTAAATCTCACACTCATAGAAAAATTAACTCAAAATGGACCACCGATTTAAACAAATGTAAAACTCTAAAACTTTTAGGAAGGAAAAAAAAAGGAGAAAATCTTTGGGATGTAGGACTGGTCAAAGAGTTCTTAGAATTAACCCCAAAAACATAATCTATAAAAACAAAAATGTTATCAAATTTTAATAAACTAGTTTCATCAAAATTAAAAACTTCTCTGCAAAAGGCTGCTCAGAGAATGAGAAAACAAGCCACATATACAAACACAAGGTACAGACAAAGAGAGAAATCTGAAAACTACATATCTAACAAAAAACTAGTATCTAAAACATATAAAGAACTCTCAAAACTCAACTGTTAAAAAGTAAAACAATCTAATTAGAACACTAGCAAAAGACATAAACAGACATTGCACCAATGAAGATATATAGACAGCAAATAAGTACATGAAAAAATGATCAATACCATTGGTCAACAGAGAAATTCAAATTAAAACTACAATGAGAAATCACTACAAACATATCAGAATGACTAAAACAAAAAAAAAAGTAGTGACAGTATCAAATGCTAGTGAGGATGTGGAAAAACTGATCACTCACACACTGCCAGTGGGAATGTAAAATGGTACCGTCACTCTGGAACACTTTGGTTGTTTCTTAAAAAACTAAACATACACTTATCATATGACCCAGCAATTGCACTCCTGGGTATTTATCCCAGAGAAATATGCACAAAAACCTGCACACAATGTCACAGCAGCTTTATTTGTAATAGCCAAAGACTGAAAATAACTCAGATGTCCTTTGATGGATGAATGGTTAAACAAACCATGATACATCCAGACCAAGTAATACTACTTAGCAATAAGAATGAATGAACTACTGATATACTCAATGTACTCGGATGAAATCTCCAGAGAATTATACTGAGTGAAAAGTGCCAATCCCAAAAAATTACATACCGTTTGATCCCATTCATATAATATTCTTGAAGTGACAAAATTATAGAAAAGGAAAACAGATAAGTAGTTGGCAGGGGTAAGCAGGCAGGGTAATGGGGGCAACAGAGGGAAGTGGCTGTAAATGCGTCTATAAAAGGCCAACATGAGGGATCCCCGTAGTGAAGGAACTGTCCTGTATCTTCATTGTATCGCTGTCCATACCCTGGTGGTGATACTGTATTTTAGTACTGCAAGATGCTACCATTGAGGAAACCAAGTAAAGGTACATGGGATCTCTCTATGTCTTATAACCCAATTATCTCAAAATCAAAAATTTAAATAAAAAGATTAGCAAGGGGTGGGAGCAATGTGGAAAATGTCAGGCTTCGGGTCATGATGGATCATTAAAATTAGAGGGAAGAGCATGCCAAATTTAAGCTTAAAAGGCATTCCAGAAAGTCTTACCAATACGCACTCTAATATCCCCTCTGTCAATGTACCCTCACCTATGCTAACTTGAAATTTTTAAATGCTATATCAATTTAATTTTTTCAACTTATGTTTCTTTTGTAATTGTATATTTACACCCTGGGCAACTTTGTTTTTAATCATAAACCTGAGTTTATAAAATATTAGTGTCATATAACTTAAGAAAAATTAAAAGTTTATATTCTTCAAACTGGTATAAAATCAAGTCCAGAATTATATCTATACCCAAATTGGAAGACCTACAACTTTAAGCTTTACTTACTCTTAAATGAACAGGTAAAGACACACCCTGGAATCTTCGTATGAGACTTGGCTGGGTGGGTTGAAGATTGTGAACTGCTGACACTTCATACTGGAAACAAATACTTGTTCTTGGAATAAGAGGGCCCTCACTCACATCAATGAAGTCACCTATTCTGATTGATTTAAAAATAAATAAACAAAACTGCAATATCAAATAATTTGTAAGAGCTTAAGAAAGAAATCTCTTCCTTCTCTTTGCTGCTAACATCCCTAATCAAGAACATTATATATGGTTCAATTCAGTTTCTAATGACCCCTGACATAATGATCTCAAGTAAAGAGGCTAAAACTTTGAAAATTAAATCAAATGAACCATTTTCTTAATTAGCATTGATATAGGTTTTAAGGTCTTTAAGAGTCACACAACACATCATGCTATCAAGCTGATCCAATTGTCTAAAACCGATCATCTACGACCTTACAATAACCCATGTAACGAAGCTGAGAATTCAGTGTGTAGGACAGATTGTGTTCAGAAACAAGGGCAGTTTCTAGAGGAAAAAAGTGAAGTCCAATTCATAAAAACAGGAGGTTGAGAAAATGGATCCAGGTCATGAAGTCATTTCTGCAGAATGCATTGTCTTGGAACTTGCTCCCCATGGGAGAACGTCTTCATAAGCAGTGGACCTTTCTCATCCATGCGTGAGAAAGCACATTCTGGCTTAACTTACATGTATCATAAGTAATTACTAGTTAGTCGGTATTCATCTGAATTACGATGTTCAATTCATCACGACTATCTTGCCCAGTTTCAAAACACCTAAAAATTACATTCTTAAACAGTGGTTGTCAAGTCAAAATTAAATAAAAATAGCAAACAATAAAATGAGGATTATAGAAACCACAAGTGTTCCTGAAGATAATTTAAAGCTTCCATTTACCACCATATCAAAACAATGAACGAAGCAACCAAAAATAAGGTAATAAGAACAAAATAAGACACAAATTCATCTTTTTTGGTCATATGCTTCATTCAGATAACAATAAAGCTAAGCCTTACTCTAACATAGCAGCTAGTTTTTAGACTTTTACTTACCTGTGTAGCTTGACTATTCTCTCAGAGTTCTGAGATGCCTTCTCTTCTATGAAATCTATTTTGTACCTGAAAAGCAGCAAAGAAAAAAACATTTTTTTTAACTCAAAATATGTAAAAAGGTGTTTAAAGATACCTCCCTTTCTCTTCCTCTTCAGCCATACTTTCTGAGAGTAGGTTACACTTGGAACCTCCCTTTAATCTGGCCACAGCCCTATGACTCTGCCAAACTGTTCTCAACAAAGTCACAGACCTGCTTGGTGTCAACCCAGTGGACATTTTTTGGTCCTCATTTTCTTAATACCAACGCTCACCTCCACTTCTCAATGTGTTCTTTCTTTCCATTTTTATTTCTTTTTTTCTTTTTTTTTTTTTTTTTTGAGACAGGGTCTTACTCTATCACCGACCCTGGAATGCAGTGGCATAATTATAGCTCACTGCAGTCTCAAACTTCGGGCTCAAGCGACCCTCCTGCCTCAGCCACCCAAGTAGCTGGGACTACAGGTGTGAGCCACCATGCCGGGCTAACTTTTTTTGGTAAAGATAGGGTCTTGCCATGTTGCTCAGGCTGGTCTCAAACTCCTGGTGTCAAGCAATCCTCCTGCCTCAGTCTTCCAAAATGCTGGGATTATAGCGATGAACCACCACATCCAGCCTCAAAGTGCTCTTTCCATGGGTATCAGTGGCATTCCTTACTGCTTGTTATTTTACATCTCTGGCCACTCTTGTCTTTCTCTACCCTTTGAGAATTCTATCCTACACCCTCTTTTCACGCTAAGCATCCTCCCTAGGTCAGCCCCTTGAGCTACAACTTATGTAGTTGTATCTCCTATATCTCTGCTTCTAATCTACCTACCTCTTCTGACCACCAAACTGTATATCCAAGACCCATTTGGACATCCTCTAGGATGTTCCACAAGCACCTTACCCTGAAATTTGCAAACTGCACAAATTACCACCTCTTTCCCCGCCCAAACTTGTTCTTCCTCCTGAATTTCCTGTCTTAGTACGATACCACCAACCACCCAGGTGTCCATGTGAAAAACCTGGGAGATTTCCTTGATTCCTTTCTCCTACCATATCTCCTTTATTCAATTCATTATCAAGTTGTCAATTTGACTGCCCAGTATCTCTCAAATCTACCCAATTCTGTCAGTATAGCTAAAGGCACAGATGAAACTGCACAGCCCAGGTTCAAACCATGACTTTACCATTTACTACTGAGAGCTTTGTCTGCTTACCTCAGGGTGCTAAACAAGTAATATGTGTAGGTGCACCACAGGTGTATGCACAATTATGTGGCAAAGTTAGGGAACACTGGTTTATGCAAAAACACCCACTGACTGCTACAGTCCCCCAGGCACTAATAAGGGTACCAATTCCCTTGAATACTTATCCCTCCTGACCCACCTCCAAGAGATGCTCCTGTCCCCTGAGAGTCAAAGCCACAAAAAGGTCCCACCCTTAACTCCTGCAGCAGAAGGACTCAATCACTGACCCACCTTCAATGAACCAACTCTTTTGTCCTATCAAGCTTCCTCCAGAATTATCCCCTTCCTCCTACCACACACTCAACTAAGTTACAAAAGTACCAGAAGCCACTACCAGTCCTTGACAGTTAGAGGAATGGGAAATCTCAACGTATACTGAATGGAAGTCAAAAGTACACTGTCCAGTAAAGTACCATGGTGCACTTAAATGTGATTAGTACTAGTTAAAATGTGCCTTAAGTGTAAAACACATACCAGGTTCTGAAGATTTAGTGAAAAAGAATATAAAATAACATCAATATTTTAATATTGATTACACTGAGTAACATTTTAGATGTATCATTTAAATAAAATCATTAAAATTAACTTCAACTTTTGTTTTGACTTTTTTTCAATGCAACTACAGAAAATTTCAAATTATACAGATGTCTCATATTATATTTCTTTTGGGCAGCATGTGCCTAGACTTTTGTCACAGAGAGTGACTTCACGTGTTCAGATAGTCCAAAGAATTTTCTTGTCGAATCAATGCTATAAATGGTGGTTTGGTTCTACAATACTATCTGTACTCTAGTTAAAACAGTACATTACAACTGGTTTCTAAATCCACTGGTTCCAGGACACGCTAAAAATGTTTCAAGAAAAAGTGTTTCATGGGCAAATATATTTGGGAAATTTTCAATGTCCCCTTTCGGAGACCATTGAGTGCGATGAGTAAAATTTTTTTTTTTTTTTTTTTTTTTTTTTTGAGACGGAGTCTCGCTCTTTCGCCCAGGCCGGACTGCAGTGGCGCCACCTAGGCTCACTGCAAGCTCCGCCTCCCGGGTTCACGCCATTCTCCTGCCTCAGCCTCCTGAGTAGCTGGGACTACAGGCGCCCGCCACCACGCCCAGCTAATTTTTTGTATTTTTAAAAGAGACGAGGTTTCACCGTGTTAGCCAAGATGGTCTCGATCTCCTGACCTCGTGATCTGCCCGCCTCGGCCTCCCAAAGTGCTGGGATTACAGGTGTGAGCCACCGCGCCCAGCTGAGTAAAATTTTTTAAGCCACTGTTCTTCAAACTCAGCTTAACACAGTACATGGTTTCACATGTCAATTAACATCCTATAGAAGAATACTGTAAGACAGACTACTTTGAGAAATGCCAAGCTATAAAGTATGTGTCAAAAACACACTCATAACTAACCCAATATATTTATGATAACCTATCCCTATGAGAATTTGTAATTCAACTTCTATATACCTAAAGAAATTCTAATCAGTAACCTTTCACAATTCTTAGGTGCATATTTTGGCTTCAGACTCTGTTATTTTTTTTTTTTTACAGCACAGGTTTCTCTTTCTAGTTAGTTCTAATATTGTATTAGATTAATGTTAAAATTTAGCTCATGTTCTTACAACTGGTAGTAGAAGGTGAACTGAAAGTTTTCTGAGAACTGAGAAGCCAGGCAGGAATTAAAATGTTAAAGAAAATCCATCAAATGAATAATTCACATGCAGAAGATTAAGACCTGGCTGTGTAAACATTTTACTTCAGCTGTCAGCCCCCTCCCAAACTGCTTGCATTTTCAATCTTATCAGTGTCATTTTAAGTGTGGAGGGGTAGGAGAGAAACACTGCCAAATACACACAATTATATAGTCGCTTAACGTACATTATCACTTCACACTAGAAAGAAAAAAGGGAAACATGCCACTATGTTGATATAATGAGAAAGGCTGGTCCAAGAACAGAGAAGTAAAACAAAGTGAGAAAATTATCAAGGGACATGGGGAACATTTTCCTCATCGAAATAAATGAGATCACAGAGGTCTCAGAGTGGAAAATAATACACTGTCATATGTATATCAAATATAAAAATTGTTAAGACCTGAATTTTCTTTATTACATATAATACTGGGAGAGTTAGCCTTGATTTAAAGAAAGCCAACACTTACTTGCTGTGTTGAAATATTTCCAATGCCACTTTTGCTTCAACTTCCAGAGTTTCAAATGGAAGATCTTTATAAATTAAAGCATGAGCATCCTTTGTGAAGGAACGTAAGTTCTCCTTAAAAATGAAGTAATAACCTTTAGTAACAATTCACTGAAAAGCATTTCTCCATAAGCCAGTTGAAACAAAACTCTATGCTTAGTACTGCAAATCCAACTAAAATAAAAGATAAAATCAAATTTGTTAGAACAGAAAGTTATTAATTTGCAACAACTGAAGTTTTGGACCATAAACTATAAAACTTCTTATTTACCTGTAATTAAGGTGTCAGCCTTCATTAATACTAATTATTAAAGATAAAACTATAAATAAATTTTATCCAAATTATATAATTTCATCCAAATTATACAACCTTAAAATGTTTATTAAAACTATGATGCAGCAAGTAAAAATGCCAATAAATAAATAGCAAGACATAAAAATGTGTTTACAGTATGAATAAAACTAAGTTTATTAAATATATGGGGAAAAAATTATTGTTTTCTTAATTAAGAAAGTTTCACTAGAAATGTAGCATCATCACCCACCCTGTACAAAGTATAGCATGTCCAATATTAAAAGTTTCTGCTTAATAAAAATGTCAATTTTACACAATTAAAATGATGAAGAATACACATTAACAATGTGTTTAAGATTTTTAATAAAAATTCTAATTGAGCTTTCATACTGTAAATAATTACTAATAATACAGAAAAAACCAAGCACTATTACACAAGTAGTTTTTATAATGAAATTATTTCCATAAAAATCCTATTAGACTTTTTTGCATGAAATGACTTCTCTATAAAGAATAATTTACTATATAAAAAAATCAACATTCATGGTTTAATACAACTATTCCTTCAATGTAACTCTACCCTACTTTCTTTAAGCTGTCTACTCAACTCAACTCCATGGAGTCTGCAATCAGCTCACATATTTCTTTTGTAAGGTTTTATCTTTTAAAAAAGAAAAATGCAAAAGCCAAGCACAGTGGCATACACCTGCAGTCCCAGCTACTAGAAAGGCTGAGGCAGGAAGATTGCTTGGGCCCAGAAGTTCAAGGCCAGCCTGGGCAACATAGTGAGACCCCCATCTCTTTAAAAAAAAAAAAAAAAGAGAGAAAGAAAGAAAAAAGCAGTTATGTTTCACAGATAATGAAAATTAAATCCTGACCTCAGTTTTTACCTAACTTGCCCCAGTAAAGAAAATCTTAAATTTGGAGACATACTTGAAAAGGAAGAAGCTACACTGACAGGAGCCCAGAGGTCATGAAGAAACAGTTCCAATCCCTTCCCTCCCCTTTTTCCATCCTCTTCTCTCTCTCTTCCCTCTCCCTTTTTCTCATTCTTTCTTGATTCCCTCTTCTCTCCCTCTCAATATTATGTAATATGCGCAGGATTATACAAAAAGTAATTTCCAAGGCCAAATTTAAAGCTTGATCTGCCCTTACTCCAAAATCCTTGCTTTTAAGAACCACTACAGTATTTTACTAAATCTAAGATGTATTACTAAGGGAAAAAAAAAAAAACAAAAAAACACTACAAATTCTAATTGCAAGATACCATCTAATATAAGGCTTATATATTTTCAGAGATATTAAATATAAAAAGAATGTACACAGTGGAAATGATAAAATGATGTGCTACACTGCTTGCCCTTTTCAGATCTCCAGACTCCCAATACATAGGACATATAGTTTTGTTTAGTTAAGAATTAGGTATTTGCCTATTCTCCCCAATCAGAACTACATCTCCAGGCTTGATCTTTGATAACCATCAGCACCCCTTACCTACTGAGCACCTGATCTAGACTGTCCTTGTTAGGCTCTGTTGCTACCCAAGTCCCAGACCAACAAGGACCATCCTCATTACAAAGGCAAACCATTCACAAAGAGTTTAGTTTGTTAATATTTCATTTGTTGATGCTTGAGTTAGCTTTGTCAAAGTCTGATTCTTTAATTCACCCAGCTCTCAATGTGACCCTTGTATATACAGGGACCTCACTGTATACAACAAGTTAAAATGGTTTAGGGGAGTGGTTTTCAAATTGTGCTCCAGCGACCCAAACAAGTATGGCTCTAGGCCCCCTACTACTACATGGGTCAAGATAGTTAAGTTTTTATATTTTATATTCTGGGCCTCTTGAAAACCACTACCTTAAAACCACTTAGAAGGAACATCAAGAAAAGGTCAAGCAGAACATAAAGTTTCAAGACAACTGACCATGTTGATGTAAATACTCTCATTCACATACCTCTGTCTTAAATAGGCTGAAAAAGCAACAACACCAATAGATAGATAGACAGACAGACAGATACACAGATACACAGATAGATACATAGATTCTTTTAAATGTTCTCAACATGCAGTACCATTCAACAATACTAACATAGGAATCATTCTAACAAAGAAAGGCAGACACTCTAAAATTAATACTCCAGAAGAATACACTTACTTTTGTTGGCATCCACTCATCAAGTTTGCTATCCAAAACTACGTCATAACAGAAGGCACCAGAAATTACTGTAAATCCAACCAAAATAAAAAGCAAAGTCAAACCTGCCCCAACAGAAAGTTACTAATTTGCAACAACTGAATATTTAGACCATGAAAAGGATTAGCACTCTCTCCCAACTCTACAAATTATAAGATGGTTGCCATTCTTCCAGCTGCTTGCCAGAGCTCTATCAAATTTCCCTTAGCCAAAAGATTGTCAACCCCAAATCACAAATATTTTTTAAACATTCAAGTTTTCTTCAAAAATGCTATTACCATACAGATTTCATACAGTTACCAGATGTAAAAATTCTGGGGAGCCAAGGCAGGTGGATCACCTGAGGTCAAGAATTTGAGACCAGCCTGGCCAACATAGTAAAACCCCATCTCTACCAGAAATATAAAAATTAGCTGGGCTTGGTGGCAGGCACCTGTAATCCCAGCTACTTGGGAGTCTGAGGCAGGAGAATCGCTTGAATCTGGGAGGTGCAGGTTGCAGTGAGCCGAGATCGCGCCACTGCACTCCAGCCTTGGCGACACAGCGAGACTCCGTCTTAAAAAAAAAAAAAAAAAATCCAAAAGAACAAGATATTTAGTAAGTAGATAAATAACTTAATGGATACAAAATGTTACATTTCTTTTATATCCCCTAAATATCTTCTTTTTGGGGTTTTGTTCTTAGAATCATTTCTTGAGCTTCTTTCAAATATTTTAGGTATATCTACTTCTTTAAAAAAAAAAAAATTAGACACGTGATCCTACCATACTTACTATTCCAAAATCCTAGTTTTAGCAAAATTACAGTCCACACCCTGTCATTTCACCAAAGTGCTGTCACTTTCCAAAGTAATGGTCCTGTCTGGTGAAATATTACCACCTAAGCACAGCTCTTTACAGTAGTCTACTTATACTCAGATTTCCTCCTCCTCTATACATCCAATTTGGAAATATATGCTTAAAGTAAAAAATAAACGCTAAGGGCCGGGCACAGTGGCTCACGCCTGTAATCCCAGCACTTTGGGAGGCCAAGGCAGGCAGATCACGAGGTCAGGAGATCGAGACCATCCTAGCTAACATGGTGAAACCCCGTCTCTACTAAAAGTACAGAAAAATTAGCCAGGCGTGGTGGCGCGCACCTGTAGACCCAGCTACTCGGGAGGGTGAGGCGGGAGAATGGTGTGAACCCCAGAGGCGGAGCTTGCAGTGAGCCAAGATCACGCCACTGCACTCCAGCCTGGGTGACAGAGTGAAACTCCCTCTCAAATAAATAAATAAACACTGAGATAGTGGAATTCCATGAAATTCATATTCAAGACAAACACTTTCCAGTAATTCTATGATGTTAATTATTAACCTGCAAAGACTACTTCATGTTTCATCATAGTAAGAAAGATTTTGTTACCCATGATAAATGAAACATATGTATAATGGTAATTTATATTAGTACTAAACTCTATACGTCATCAAAAATAGGTACCAAAATATTTAAGGATCACAAAAAGACATATACTTATATGTATACACTACCAGGAACTTCTGGAGCTCTGACCAAATTGACCATATATTCATCTTTGAATGCCCTCTCTATCACACAGCCCATCATCATAGCACAGGAACGCCAATATGCCTAGAAAAAAAATATACATATATAAAATATATATAAACACACTGAGATTCACTAAAGTTTTGACAATATTAAATTTTAAGTGAACTTCTGACTTAGAAAATATTTCTCATATATCTCTGTTCACACAATGTAGCAACAGTTACCATCAGGCCATGACGTTACCTCGACCAAGCAAAAATCAAAAAAGAATGAAGCATGAACCTCAGGTTCTTAGCAATGTTTCTGTGCAAGATTTCAAACACCATAATGGTTATCAACCCCGACAGATAGTTTTATTATCTGAAAGTATTTATTTTTAACCCACGATAAAGTTAACTTGTTAACAAACTTGTGCTAAAGTAAAATAAATATATTAATTATGTAACTTTATATCATTTATAAATATGGAGAAAAACTCAACTTTTATGAATTATTAGTGACTCTTATCCTATACCTAACACCCTAACACATCGTTCAGATTACTCATATTTATAGCAGAGCAGCAGGAACTGGGCTTTCATCTTACCAGCACATTTTGATTCATGGACATGCCTGAGATGGTATCAGAGCAATGACCTGATCAGTCACAAGGAGAAACCTGCACCATATCTGTACATTGTGTTCCCCTCCTGCTGACACTACTCTGTGCACTTTTCAGAGGCTCTTCTTAACATTTGAGGACTACAAAAGTGGGATCACTTCTCCATTATAAATTCAATGCAACCATATTACACTAAAAATAAGTACAGACCCAGGCCTTGAAGGCAAGTAGCAACATGTACTTCTTCATCTATCCTACCTAAATGTCTTTAAATGTCTGTTGAACTCCAGTCAGAATGCCTAGGTTCAAATCTGGGCTCCACTATTTCCTAAATCAGTAACCTTGGTCGAGCTGCTGAACTTCTCTTTGTCTCAGTTTATTCATCGGGAAAATGGGGAGAATAGCACGAACTCACAGAGTTTGTATGAAGGTTAAATGAGTTAATATCTGTAAATCACCTAGAACAGTGCCTGATACATAATACATACACACTCATTGTTGGCTATTACTGTCATTTCTATCATTTTCTTGTTCAACTATTTCAACAAATATTTATTAAACACCTACTGTATGTATATCAAGAACTAGGTCCAATAAGGGAAATGGTCCCTATCTTCACATTCGACCATTTATGTTACAAGACAAAATTAAAATATCATATCTAGAGACTAGCCAAGTTGTGTGAGACCTTAGAGAAAAGAGGATTAATTTTGACAAGGAGAAACTTAGAAGGTTCCACAAAGCAGATGGCCTTTTAATTGAATTGTAAAAAATAAATAGGATTTTAATAGAGAGAAAAGAAAATGCTCACATTTGGCGAAAGCATCAACAAAAGCAAGGTGGATAACACAGCATAAACCATTAGTGACTGATATGGTTTAGCCCTGTGTTCCCACCCAAATCTCATCTCGAACGAAGGAGAGACCTGGTAGAAGGTGACTGGATAATGGGGCGGTTTCCCCCAGGCTGTTCTCTTGATAGTGAGTTGAGTTCTCATGAGATCTAATGGTTTAAAGGTGTTTAGCAGTTCTTCCCTCACTCTCTCTCTTGCCTCCATGTAAGATGTTCCTGCTTCCCCTTCTACTATGATTGTTAAGTTTCCTGAAGCCTCACCAGCCATGAAAAATTGAGTCAATTAAACTTCTTTTCTTTATAAATTACCCAGTCTCAGGGAGTTCTTTATAGCCGTGTGAAAACGGACTAATACAGTGACCAAGTACTCTAAAGAGGCCAGAGCAAGGAGGAAGTGGAAAGAAGCAGGGGGAGGCCAAGCTGGAAAGGCAGGCTGGGAACAGATTATACAGGGCCTGGAAAGCTATGTGAATGTTAACAGGTAGGCAAGTTCTTTAGGTTTAAGTGACATGATCCTTGGACAAGTCACTTAATAAAGCTGTTATATGCCTGTAAAAGAACAACTTTTAAGTAATGAAAAAAAAAAAGTGGGGGGATGGGTAAGCAGAAAGAGTTAAAAAGTTATTGAAATCATCTAGATAAGATGGTCAAAGGCTGAATTCAAGCAGTAGCAGTGGAAATGGAATCACCCACAATATAGAGAGTGATTAATGAATGTAAGTTGAACAAAGATATGAATATAAAAGACATAGCATACAAAAATACCCACAAATGGATGCCACTGATAAGTTCTGAACTACAAAAGTGCCTAATCTAACAGGTAAAACATTGACTAAAGAGTACAATACAACATTTGAACTTGGCCATATTTTTACATTACACCCCACAGAAAACAGGTCTTAATAAAAAGGTGAAGATACTGGGGAAATAGAAAAAGAATGTAGAGATAGAAATACCTTATTCACTTCTCCTGGATCACGATCTTTGAAAGTAAGAAATTTAATTTCACAGGACTCTGTTAAAGGCTTATACATGTCCCAAGGCTGTCCATCCACCAGAGCCAGAATGGACTTCCTGCAATACCACTCGCTTAAATCTAGAAATTTAAAACAGACTGATTATCTAACAAAATCCAGAGTGAAAAGTTACATGTTTAAGTGCTATTTTTAGAAATATAACAATGGAAAGGCAAGATTCTGCAGACTGTCCTTTTTAGAGAAAAAAAGTATATTACGTCTATAATCAATTAAAAAAAAAAAAACCCTACAAAAATTAGCCAGGTGTGGGGGCACGTGCCTGTAATCCCAGTTATTTGGGAGGCTGAAACAAGAGAATTGCTTGAACCAAGATGGCAGAGGTTGCAGTGAGCCGAGATCACGCCACTGCATTCGAGCCTGGGTGACAGAGCGAGACTCTGTCTCAAAAATAAATAAATAAATAAAATAATACCCAATATACTCAAGGTCTTATTGGTTATTAACAAAATTACCCAAACCATTTACAAAATTTGTTCAGGCTACATCTAGTTTGAAATTAATTTGCTAATTATTAATGAAAAAAGTTACACTTGAATATTCAGAGAGCAGCATCATGGATACATTTGGATAGATACACACACAACTCAAAATAAAAGGGAAATATATTAATACACACCTACAAAAATCAGTTCTAGATTGGTTTTGGGTCTTGCTCCCAAACCATCTCTTATTTCCATGACATAGATGCTTCAAGTTAAATACAGTAGTTACCATTTTTTAATAATTAATATTAACTCCCAGATAAGCCAATCAGCTCTCGTCTGTTTCATCATCCCAGAATGCAATGCCAACTGTTAATGCCAATTAGATGTTCTGCAATTACACAGCTACTCACAAAAGTAGTCAAACTACAGGGTCTAAATTATCAACCACTACATAAACCCCGTAAAGTCAGGGATCACATCCACTTTTGCTCACTCATCAGTATATCCAGAGTCTAGCACCAGGCCTGGAATATAGCAGGTGTTCAATAAGAGTTTACTGAATGACTGCAAGCATGAATGACAAGAACGTCTCATGGCAGGGGTCATGCTGAGGATGCTTCAGAAGCTTCATCACTACATGTGATGTGTATAAAGCTCCTTAAGGGCCTGGGTTTTGTCTTATTCTCCTCTGTAGTCCTAATGCCTATCATATCGCAGAGGTTCCAGAAATACTTGAAAACCAAATGAGTAAATATTTATAAGTACTAATTCAAATGCCAGAGTGAAGAAAGATTAAGAGTGAGTGTACACTCTCTAGGCCAGTTTAAGCTGATAACTAAAGTTGTTAATTACTTAAATGGAATCGTTACTGAGTTTTCCAAAAGTTTAAGCAATGCAGCTAGTCCTGCCTGTATCTGTTTTGGGGCTTCTTTAATTTAAATATTACCAGTTCTATCAAACGTACTATCAAAACATTTTGATCAAAAATAAAATATAGAAGTTCTTATTCCCTTCGTTTCCACACAAAATCACACATGGGGCACAGTTGTCTCCTTTAAGATATAAATAAATACTTTTACCCCAATCACATTCACCCCATGCACATTCCCACTCACACATTTACCACATGTACATCTAAATGTCAACAAAAATACAACACAGAGAGAGCCAAGTGGAAAGCAGATGATAGATGTAAGTTAGGCTATACAATGAGGAGGGGAGAAAGAAAAAGGCGGCAAAAAAAAGCTGATCATCTGAGGCCATGGCAATCCCTTTACACCAAAATCCTTTCCTGAGACCTGCACGGTGACTCCTCCCACCACATCACAGCCCTAGCTAAAAGGAGCAAGCAAATCCCAGCTACTTGGGAGGCTGAAGCAGGAGGAGAGCTTGAGGTCAGAAGTTCAAGACCAGCCTGGGCACCACAGTCACCCTCTCTCTCAAAAATAAAAATAATTTAGCCAGGTGTGATGGTGGGCACCTGTAGTCCCAGCTACTTGGTAGGCTGAGGCTAGGAGTTTCAGTGAGCTATGATAGTACCACTACACTCCAGCCTGGGAGCAGAGCCAGACCCCCATCTCTAAAATTAATTAAATTAAAAGAGAAAGCACACTAGTAACAATGCACTCAGGTCTGGCCACCTTCTGCCAGAAAATTATCTAGTACCATAAACAAAGCCAGATTCAAACAAGTGCCAGGCAGGACAATCTGTGCACTACAGTGCCAACCTTGCAATACTCAGAGTACCCTCCAGAACTACAGGGACAGTGAATAGACAATAAGGTGCCAGATAAAGAACCTCTGGGAAGTCCAGGGACTTCTGCGCCCACCACATCTGGCTAATTTATTTCTATTTTTATTTTTTGAGAGACAGGGTGGCTATGGGGCCCAGGCTGGTCTTGAACTTATGGCCTCAAACTATCCTCCTGCTTCAGCCTCCCAAGTAGCTGGGATTTGCTTGCTCTTTTTAGCTAGGTCTGTGATGTGGTGGGAGCAGTCACCATGCAGGTCTCAAGAAAGGATTTTGGTATAAAGGGATTGCCATGGCCGCAGATGACCAGAAGTAATTACAGCATCCTGTCTCCTGCACCAGTGCTTCCACACAGCTTAAGTAAAAGGGTCAAAACTGTAACCTGATTCTGCTACTTACGCATGGCACAACTGTAGGGAGTTGAAATGTTTTTATTCATCACGAAGACAGTAGCGGGGTCAGTTTTCCCAACATGCTTAACTTCTATCTTCTCAGTTCGGGGAGTTAATGATAACTGCCTGGCTTTCTCTTTATTAAAGAGATCATTCCGCATTTCTGTCAATTCTGTCGGTGACAGCTGAGAAGCTGGCGATGTTGCTATAAATCCTGTGGAGAAGTTACAATAAATATGAAGACTGAAAAAATGATTAACGTACTGCCAAAAGTGCGCTCAGAGGTAAAATTAAACCAATTTGTAATATTAACAAACACCAGCGGAAGAAACAGAGCTGGCCCAGATACGTGCCTCTACTTTTAAATTTGGCTCTTTCACATCAGATCGCTATTTCCCACCAATTTCCTGTGTCGTGTTTCCAATCAGTGCTTTACAATAAGGGGCAAAAAGTAACCAGGAAACGGAGTCAAAACTGGACTAGAGTCATTGGGAAGGTGAACAAAGTGGTCGGTTTGACAGGGTCTGAAGAAAAACAAGAAAATTTCAGGAAACCAAAGGTCCCACACCAAACTATCAATATCCAGAATGAGAAATGCTGAGTTTATATCCCAAAGGCCAAATCAGGGAACCTGCCAAGGCAAGTACGAGTATTCCTTGGGAAGACATGGACAGATGTGCACGGAACGTGCGCTGCTTCCCAGAGGCGGGCCCAAGCTCCTCCCGCGGCCTGGCTCCGACCCCTGCCCTTGCCCCTGCCCTCCGCCAGACCCTCGTTCCCATAAATTAGTCCTCCCAAGCTGTGCAAGAGCGACCGCCGCGGAGGGACTGAGAAACCCTTCTCCTTCCTCTGCCCCGCGGAACCTCCCCGGACCCGCCTCAGGCCCAATCTAGACAGACACCACTATCTAGGCCTCGCTCCCTGTCCCTACGGCCTCTGAAACTCACTCCAGCTGATCCCGCCACCGGGTGCGACCCGCCACAGCCGCAGGGCCCGGGAACCCATGGCCAGCGCCTCCATAGCAGCGGTGAGAACCGTCGCGCGCAAGTCCTTCTCCGCCCTCCTCCCCCGGAAACCGAACGCGCACTCGGAGTTCCGCAGGACAGGTCTGTTCCGGACCCAGCACTCAGACTGCTCGCCTCCACCGGGGGGCGTCAGGCCTCGCTGGGGATTCAGTGGCTGAGACCCCGAGACTCGGAGCCGGGGCGCGTTACCTGTGCTCGATACCTGGGCGCGGTCACCTACCCAGAGGTGCAGGGCCCCCAGGGCGGTCGGCCTGCCGCCCACCACGTAGGCTCTGCAGGGAAACAGAGTTCCACAGGCGTCGTTGCCCTCCGCCTTCAGCCCTCTGCGGGTTCGATCCCGGCCACCCAGGTGAAGCGCTTGCTTCCCTAAAAGAATATATGGTTTTCTTGGCGGGGGCGGGGGGTGGGGGGGAATGGGGAAGGCGTCTTCTATTTTGTCAGCGATGACATCTTCTAGCGCGTGGCTTAACTTTCAATTGTGCCGGGTAGGTTCTTAGTTCGGCTGGAGTGGGTCTGCACCCCGGTTCTCCCCTTAGCTGTGGTAATAGAGGCCTCGGAACACGTCCCCTTGACTTTGGAGAGGACGTTGTAATTCCTAAGAGCTCTTTACAAATTTTCTAGTTTAGTTTATATAGTATAGGATGTACAGGAGAAGGCATCCCGGGGCAGAATTTTTGTCTCTAGTTCACTGATGTATCCCAAGCGCCCAGAACAGAGCACAGCGCAGTCAGCGCTCAGCAGATGTTTCTTGAATGAATGAATGAATGAATGAATGCCCTTGCAGGCAAACTTCAGCTCATTGTCTAATTTTTCTGTCCTACCAGGACGTGAGTGTTATTTGAAGTAAGCACTCTGTAGGTACAGGATGGAAATATTTTCATTTACAGTAGTTTAATTCTGTGGCTTTACTTAAGGGTGTCGAATTCAGCCTTTCCCCCACTCTGTCCTTTGCCTTGCAATTGGAATGCGCCGCCACCAGGTGGAAGTGCCGCCTAAGGTACAAAATTGACCCTGCGCCACGCTAGATCGACCGTCTCCTTGGCCCAAATGTTACATTCACAACCACTGCGCCAGGAAAGTGTAAGTATCTTCACTTTTTAAAATGGGAAATGTAAGTGACGGAGCTTGGATTTACATCCAGTCTACATTTTACCAGGCTACATTTCATTTAAGATCCTAATTCAAACCACAAAATGTACATATATACATATAGTGTTGGAGGGCGGGTGTATCTTTTGCTTCCTCAAATTTGCATACAGTTCCCATGAAAGCTGTCTGTTTCATCGGCCTTTTAGAGCCTGTGCCCATTTAACCTTACCTAGAAACACTCTAGTGCCCTTAGAACATCTTAGAGCCACATTTAAGCAAAGCCTCTGAACATGAACTTAAGCAAGTTTGATCACAAACCCATTGGAGGCAGGTAATTGGAGTTCACCGGTATGAGAAATTAACCTAGTTGAAAGGTTGTCACTAGTGATAATGGCCAAAAAATACTATGTGCCAATCATAGGGCTTGGTTTATTAATTTTCACAACCTACCTGAGCAATTGGCATAATAATCTTCATATTCCAGGGAAAGAAATTCAGGTTTTAAGAGCTTGAGAGACATACCCGAGGTAAATCTTTGGCCAAGAATTCCCCCCAAATATTTTCTTACTCTGAATCTTCTTTATCTTGCCTTCTTTATCAACCAGCTCCCCAAATCTTAGTCTCACTCTGTCAATGTCTCTGCCAAATAAAAAGTATCAAGTCTGTAACAGTAAATATCTAAGATAAGCCTGGATCATTACTGTGCCAGAAAGCCTACAACTAACTATAAAATACAAACAGAAACATGTTAAAAAGGACGGCGGACCAAGCTCGAAGGTCCTCCCGCTGTCCAAATTTGGGAGAGTTTGCATAACAAAAAGAATAATGCTGAAATATTATGACATGTATATTAAAAATTCATGAATCCGTAATGACACTCAAGAATAAATCAGTGTAGAAAGAGTGAAGAGAGTTTTCTGTACAAAAGAATGCCAGATAATAAAAGTCACAGGAATAATAGAATAGGGAAAATCACCATTCTGCATCTACCAGTGTAACCATTGGTACAGGAAGGGATCGTCAATAGATGCTAAAATCAATAGAGAAAGTTTGTTGAGGATCAATATATTCACATAGTCTCTAAGTATCACCTCACAAATTACTGACAAAATACAAATGGATAAGTGAAACTTTTCAATGGAGAAATCTGGTGGATATCATCATCAAGTGGTCAAACTTATCATCACCCAAAATGAGACAATCTGACATTATTTGTGCTTCTTGGTTGTGATATAAACAATATTACCTATGGAGTATTCCTAACATAAATATTTAACCTGAATCTAAAGAATTATGAGGAAATCAGGTATATCCAAAAAGTGATATATTCTACAAAACAACTGACCTAAACTCTTCAAAAATGTAAGTTTTATGAAAGATGAACCCCCAAATAGTTAATAAACTGTCCTAAATTAAAGGAGACTAAAGAAATATACAGTTATTATCAATGCATGATCCTCGCTAGGTTTTGGATCAGGAAAAAAAATTTACAAAGAATGTTATTGTGACAGAGAAACTTGAACTGTATACTAAATAATATTATGTCAATGTTATACTTCTTGGATACAATAATAGTGTCATGGTCATATAGGAAATAATCCTTATTCTTAAGATATATATATATTAAAATATTTAGGAACCAAATATCACTATGCCTATAACAAACTCTCAAATGTTTCAGCAAAAACAGGGAGCTCTATATTGAGGGAGGGAACAAGACAAATTTAGCAAATGTGGCAAAATGTTAACAATTAGAGAATCTAAGTGAGGATTTTAGTTGAACTACTCCTTCAACTTTATTCTGAAATGTTTCAACATCAAAACTTTGGAGAATAACTTCAGTGGTTTTCAACCATGAAAGTTTATTTTGCTTATGTTGGCTGTCAGTGATGGCAGCTACCAGCCAACTGCGGCTCTGCAACTTTATTCCAGAATCCAGGCCATAGAAGCAGCCCCTACTTGGTCTTGTGCTTCTTGTGGCAGAGGGAAAAGAATGCAGTTAACCACCTTGTGCACTGGCTCTTAAGAGCTTCTGTTCAGACTCACCTGTGTCTCAGCCACACAGTCCCCTGGCCCCAGCAAGTCCCCTGGTCAAGACCAATGTCAATCAAGTAGGATGCCTCCTGCAGGGAGCCAGTAAATGAGGTTATATACTTCACATTCAAGGAGGAATGCAAATCACTGGAATCAAGATTCAATAACAACGCCAGGTTTCATGGCTCGCTCTTGTAATCCCAGCACTGTAGAGTGGCTGAAGTGAGCGGATCCTTTGAGCTCAGGAGATGGAGACCAGTCTGGATAACATGGCAAAACCCTGTCTCTACAAAACAAATACAAAAAATCAGCTGGGTGTGGTGGTACTTGGGAGGCTGAGGTGGGAGAATCACCTGAGCCCAGGAAGTCGAGGCTGTAGTGAGCTGTGATTGCACCACTGCACTCTGGCCTAAATGACAGAGTGAGATCCTGTTCCAAAAGAAAAAAGAAATCCAGTAACACAGTAATTTTCCCAAGATCGCAAAGATTATCTGGGGCTTAAACTCAGATCTGGCTGTCTCCAAACCCTATACTTTCTTTGTTCTCAAATTCATATGCTTTTTAAATCCAAATATTTGATTTTACATTTTCAAATCATTATACATTTACTTGTTGGGAAATTTTGTCTTTTAATGTAAAGGTGCCTAAGGAAAAGTTTCACTCTCAGTTCTTTTCTTGATTCACAAGTTCTTACCAAAACCCCACACAGGATACCACTGTTGAGAGTTCTTGATGCCTCTATCAGCTACCCCATTATTATGCCTCTATCAGTATCCCCATAAGATAGAGGAACATAACCTCTATCTTATGTTCCTCCTACTGACCCAACATGCAAGATACCAAACATATGGTTCTGTGCCTCACAAAGCTGTACAAAATTTTAATCAGTTTGTGTTAGTCCAGATACTCTGAAGAACAGATACCAAGACAGAGGTAAATATGCAAGGAATTTGTTAGGAGAAATGTTTGTAAGGGAAAAGGGGAAGGTGGCCAGGTAAGGCTGACTCCATGTGAAGAAGAGAAGGAAGGAAAATTGAATGAACGCATTCTTGACCACCAGTGCATAATAAAGTTTCAGCAAGATCATTAGGTGAATCCCCAAAGCCAAAGTGGGCATGCCTCAGTGTCCCCACTGTGCTCAGTCTTTGGCTGGGAGCAGCCCCTGGGAAGCAGGAAGCATGTTTGCCTCAAAGCAAACATGTTATTTCAGAGTTCAGCAGCTGGGGCCCTGGGTCAGTTACACTGCCTGTAATTGAAGGTCTAGGAAGCATACAAATAAGCTGTATTTTGGGAATCAAATAATTGCAGAAGCATTTGACATGCATTTTACGTGTCTACATAATAAAAACACATTTGTATCAATTATCACACATCAGGGGTCAACACCCTCTACTTCCACCTGAGGACAAATTGCTGTGAAATAACAAGAGATGAATAGGCAGGTGTAACACATGGATTTTTTTTTCTCTTGGTATGTGATGTCATGAGGCTAAATGGTACCTTTATTTCTTTATATATATATATACGTATATATATACGTATATATACTTTAAGTTCTAGGGTACATGTGCACAATGTGCAGGTTTGTTACATCGGTACACATGTGCCATATTGGTTTGCTGTGCCCATCAACTTGTCATTTACATTAGGTATTTCTCCTAACGCTATCCCTCCCCCAGCCCCCTACACCCTAACAGGCCCCAGTGTGTGATGTTCCCCTCCCTGTGTCCATGTGTTCTCATTGTTCAACTCCCACTTATGAGTGAGAACACAGTGTTTAGCTTTCTGTCCTTGTGATATTTTGTTGAGAATGATGGTTTCCAGCTTCATCCATGTCCCTGCAAAGGACATGAACTCATCCTTTTTTATGGCTGCTTAGTATTCCATGGTGTATATGTGCCACATTTTCTTTATCCAGTCTATTATTGATGGACATTTGGGTTGGTTCCAAGTCTTTGCTATAGCGAATAGTCCTGCAATAAACATACATGTGCATGTGTCTTTATAGTAGCATGATTTATAATCCTTTGGGTATATACCCAGTAATGGCATTGCTGGGTCAAATGGTATTTAAAGTTGTAGATCCTTGAGGAATCGCCACACTGTCTTCCACAATGGCTGAACTAATTTACACTCCCATCAACAGTATAAAAGTGTTCCTATTTCTCCACATCCTCTCCAGCATCTGTTGTTTCCTGACTTTTTAATGATCGCCATTCTAATTGGCTTGAGATAGTATCTCATAGTGGTTTTGATTTGCATTTCTCTGATGACCAGTGATGATGAGCATTTTTTCATATGTCTGTTGGCTGCATAAATGTCTTCTTTTGAGAAGTATCTGTTCATATCCTTTGCCCACTTTTTGATGGGGTTTGTTCTTGTAAATTTGTTTAAGTTCTTTGTAGATTCTGGATCTTAGCCTTTTGTCAGATGGGTAGATTGTGAAAATTTCCGCCGTTCTGTAGGTTGCCTGTTCACTCTGATGATAGTTTCTTTTGCTGTGCAGAAGCTCTTTAGTTTAATTAGATCCCATTTGTCAATTTTGGCTTTTGTTGCCATTGCTTTTGGTGTTTTAGTCATGAAGTCCTTGCCCATGCCTATGTCCTGAATGGTATTGCCTAGGTTTTCTTCTAGGGTTTTTATGGTTTTAGGTCTTACATTTAAGTCGTTAATCCATCTTGAGTTAATTTTTGTATAAGGTGTAAGGAAGGAATCCAGTTTCAGCTTTCTACATCCAGTTTTCCCAGCACCGTTTATTAAATAGGGAATCATTTCCCCCTTGCTTGTTTTTGTCAGGTTTGTCAAAGATGAGATGGTTGTAGATGTGTGGTGTTATTCCGAGGCCTCCATTCTGTTCCATTGGTCTACATATCTGTTTTGGTAGTGGTACTTTTATTTCAACATTATTCCTTATCAACTCTGTTGTGAGCTGAGGGGGCAATAGAGTGTGTGTGTGTGTGTGTGTGTGTGTGTGTGCGCGAGCGCACATAGGGGTGGAGGGGGTGAGAGGGTTCTGGAAAAATGAAAGGCAGATGAATACAAAGATATATACATAATCTACTCCTTCAGCTATCATTTATCATTTCTCCTCAAACCATCTCTTTCTTATCAGAAATTTCCTAATAGTAAGGGGAGAACCAAGGATACAGATCACAGATAGACTTTCTTGTACAAAATATTTTTGTTTCATTCACAGAAAATATAATGTATGTACATATATGTATATATATGAATTGTGTTAATTTTTATGTTTCCAACTCTCATTAATAAGTACTAAATAATGTTTATTTAAAATGTTGATGATACAGTAAGTGTTGAAAATTATAAATATCACAACTCGAAGAGATAGTACAGATCATAATTTCACTCCCTTCTTTTAATAGGTAGAGAAGATGAATCACAGAAAGGCTAGTATTTGTCTCAAGGTCATATAAATGCTAGTATAGCATCTGGGGTCACTGGAAACGCCAGAGAATGCAGAAAATGCCAGGACTCCTGAAATTGGCATGTGGTCCTTAAAATGCTCTGAATCGGCCGGGAGCGGTGGCTTACGCCTGTAATCCCAGCACTTTGGGAGGCCGAGACGGGCGGATCATGAGGTCAGGAGATCGAGACCATCCTGGCTAACACGGTGAAATCCCGTCTCTACTAAAAATAAATAAAAAAAAAAAAAATTAGCCGGGCATGGTGGCGGGCGCCTGTAGTCCCAGTTACTCCGGGAGGCTGAGGCAGGAGAACGGTGTGAACCCGGGAGGCAGAGCTTGCAGTGAGCCGAGATCGTGCCACTGCACTCCAGCCTGGGCGACAGAGTGAGACTCTGTCTCAAAAAAACAAAAAACAAAAAACAAACAAACAAAAAAAAACAAAGAAAAAAAGAAAAAAGAAAAGAAAAAGAAAAAAGAACACTCTGAATCATCCCACCCTGCAGCAGTCACACCAAATCCTTCATTTCATAGCTTTGTGAACACTGCAAGAATTCGGCTCCTATTCTTAGAAAGTCAAAGATGTGCTAATCCCTCAAACACATGTTAATATGGATTTTCTTTGATGAAAAGGAACAAATACATTCTTCAAAAGTAAACTTCTCCTTGGTCCCTCATCCTGTTTCAGAGCAAGAAAGCCTATTAGACTAACAGCAAGCTCATTCAGAGTCTTTTAGAGGTGGGGGTGCTCATGGTTCCTTGGGAGTAGAGTTAGAGTTGATTAAGGTATCCTCTTTTGGTCAAACAAGATGCTTTCCTTCAGAACCCCTTCCCCTTAATTATATGTAATTTTTTTCCTATTCCTTCATTGTTGTTTGAAATTCCCAGCCTGGTCTGCCTTATTCCTTGTCTCTTAGCTTTGACACTTGCCTGCCTTCCCTCCCCTCCCCACCATCCAATCTTGACCTATCCTGGGAAGAAGACACAGATGGGTCCTGATCACCCAAAAGCCACCTGCACCCACTGACTAACTCCTGAAATGTGGTATAGTGAGGGGGAAAAGCCTAGGTTTGATCCCAGCTCTCCCCTTTGTCCATACTCTTTCTCTCTCTCTCTCTCTCTCTGATGTACACTTAGGATATTTAAAGTATTTTGCTGCAGTGAGCATCTGTCTATGTAGTATCTGTGCACTGGTGTAAGTATTTCTTCAGAAGAGGTTGCTAGCAATGGAACTGCTTGGTCAAGGTTACATGCATATGACACTTTGATAGAGACTGCCAAGTGTCCATCAAAGCCATTACCACACAAGACACAGCAGAAATATGTTTCTTTTAGATAGCACTTGTGAATATTATCCTGGTGATAAAAGGCGACACCTTCATGCATCTTTGCGTTTGTGATTAAAGTCCAGAGTCACACCCTCTAATCTTCCACCTTTTTTGTTTCATATTCAAGACCTTGTCAAACCTAGCCTGGCACTTATCTATTGGGGTCATCACAGAAAATGCAAACCCAGAGCCCATAATTTCAACTTCTTGTCAATCTCTCATCCAAAGGGCTGGATTTTATCTCTAAATCCTGTTATTACCTTTTCCACCACACAATTGCATATCTTTAATTAGAATGAGTTTATCTAGCTGGACCTTTCTTAGTACTTTCCTCTTGATTCCCTGTCTCCTAATTGTTTTTACATTTTTTTTGTTGTTTTACATTCCACAAACAATGTAGTCTCCCTATCAAAATTCAAACTAAGAATATTTAGGGAGTAAAGCATGAAAGTCTTCCTTCTTAATCTTTTTGTACTATCTATATGTCTATAGCTATATCTCAAATATTATTTTGTAATCCATTATTTAATATCTAACTGTTCCATACTGATGGTATTTGGATTGCTCAAATAAATCCCCAAATAGAAGTGGTAAGGCAATGAAATATAAGGACAAGAAGAATAAAGAAAAAATAACTCCCTGAACAATTCTCTCTGTGACAACTGTGGGAGTATTTTGATAACTGTTGGCAACAGGACACTGCATGTGATGTGGGGAAGGAAACCTTGGCATTCAAACAAGCAAATGGTTTGGCGACAGTTTATTAAATTTCTGCCATGCTTGCAAATGCCAGTAGCAATTTCTCAGACTGCAGAATTGCTACACGTGTCAGGTTTGAGACTGTTTCACAATCATCGTCAAATAATTCATCCTTCAAAATTAGAAATTATATGAACTCTTTGAGTAATCGTCACTTCTAAAACAAATGTTTTACTGGAGTTTATGGATTTCACTTGCGCATTTTGAACGCTTCTGTGCCATAGAGTGAGGATAAGCAAAGCATCCAGGTAACACTATATGTAATTTAGTCTTACCAGGAGATTTCTATCAGACTATTAAATCTTCTTCAGACAAAAATAGTCCCCACTTCTTCTTACATTTATAGCTACAAACGCCCACCTTTTAAAAGACTTCAGCATTACACTTTAAGGAGATAGAATAAGAAGAGCAAACTAAACCCAAAGCTAGTGGAAGAAAGGAAGTTATATAGATTCAAGCACAAACCAATGAAATAGAGACTAGAGAAACAACACAGAAAATCCAAACAAAAAGTTGATTTTTTTGAGAAGTTTAACAAAATTGACAACCCTTTAGCTATTGACAAAAGAGAAAATATAAATTATTAAAAATCAGGAATGAAAGAGGCCACATCACTACCAATCTTACAGAAATAAAAGGATTATAAGGAAAACTATGAACAACTATATGCCAACAAATTAGATAGCTTAGATGAAATGGGCAAATTCCTAGAAAGATGCAATTACCAAAAATGTAGTGGGAGAAATAGAAAATCTGAATAGGCCTACACGAAATAAAGAGCTCAAATTAGTCATTTCAAAATGTTCCATCAGTAAAAGACGGGTCCAGATGGCTTTACTGATGAGATCTGCAAAACATTCAAAGGAGAATTAATACCAATTCTTTACAAACTCTTTCAAAAGGCAGAAGAAGGGGGAACACTTTCTAACTCACTTTATGATGCCAGAATTAGAATTACCCTGATGCCAAAACCAAAGAAATCACAAGAAAACAGAACAAAGTAAAACTACAGACCAGTAGCCCTTAGGAATATAGAAGCAAAAATTCCTCAACAAAATTCTAGCAAACTTAACCCAGCAACATATAAAAATGTTTTAACATATCAATATAATCAATGTATAATATACCATATAACAGAATAAGGAACAAAAACTACATGATCATCTAAATAGATACAAAAAAGGTATTTTACAACATCCAACACTCTTTCATGATTAAAAAAAGCTCAATAAATTATGAATAGAAGGGAAATTGCTCAACCTAATAAATATTCAACAAACTAGGAAGAGGCATGAAAAGCAGTAAGATGCCCAACCTCATTAACCTCAGGGAAATGTACATAAAAGTAAAATGAGATACTACTTTATACCCACTAGAATGGCTATAATTAAAGAGGCCAATATTCACAAGTATTAGTGAGGAGGTAGATATACTGGAGGCCTCACACACTGCCTGTGGGAATGTAAAGTAGTACAGCTGATTTAGAAAACAGGCTGGCATTTCCTCAAAATGTTGAACATGGAGTTATCATGTAACCTAGCAATTCAATTTCTACATAAATACCAAGAGAGTACAGGTAGAGTGGCTCACACCTGTAGTTCCAGCACTTTGGGAGGCTGAGGCAGGAGGATCACTTGAGCCCAGAAGTTTGAGACCAGCCTGGGCAACATGGTGAGACTCCATCTCTTAAAAAAGAAAAAAAGAAACCAAGAGAAATGAAAATGTATGTCCATACTAAAAATGGTACATGCATATTCATAGCAGTATTATTCACAGTAGCCAAAAAGTGGAAACCAACCAACTGTCCATCAACCGATGGATGGGAAACAAAATGTGGTATATCCATACAATGGAATATTACAAAAAGGAATGAAGTACGATATATGCTACAACATGGATGAATCTAGAAAATATTATGTTAAATGAAAGAAGTCTATCACAAAGAATCATGCGTTTTATAATTTCATTTCCATTAAATGTACAGAATAGGGAAAGCTACAGAGACAGAAAGTAGATATGTAATTGATTGGGACTGGAGAAGTAGGATGGGAAATGGGGAGTGACTGCTAAGGGGAACTAGGTTTCTTCTAGGAGGGACTAAAATGTTCTAAAACTAGATGCAGTGATGGTTTCACATCCCTGTAAATATATTAAACAATATCGAATTTACACTTTAAATGAGTGAATTGTATGGTATGTGAATTATATCTCAGTAAAGCTGTTAAGAAAATTTCTGACCTGTCTGGCTGGCCTTCGGAGAGGATGCCTAATTCCTAGTCCGTTAATCATGACGCTTGCCTCTTCCCATCAATCTTGACATGCCTGGGGAGAAGACACAGCTGGGTTCTGACCACCAAAAACTAGCTGAATGCAACCATCATGAACTGCCTCTGAGTGTCTAATATAACATAGGCTGCAGAGCCAAGCTGCCTACGTGCAAATCCCTGCTCTCCACTTCTTGGCCTTGTAACTTTAGGCGAGTTCATTTCCACTTCATGCTTCCAATTAATCATATGAAAAACTGCATTAATAATAATACCTGCTTCATAGCATTTGGGGATGACTAAAGCACTTAATGCATAGATGGCATTTAGCACACTATCAGGTTGTTCAATAAAGCAGGTTATTGCTACTGCAACTAGCCTCTTCATACCCTGGAGGCTGATTCTAGCCCAGATTTTTGGGTGACTTTTTACTCTACTTCACATGGGAATGGCAGAAGTCACCTTCACTAGACTCCCTAATGCAGCAACAGGCACTAGACTTCTTTGCTTTGCCATGAATTGGCAGCACAGCCATTTGGGCATGGGAAGCAAATTAGCACATAACCACAGTTAAATGCAATTATATGTGTTTTTTAATTTTACAATTTTCTGAATCAAGTGTGTATCAAAGGGACTGTTATTACCTCATTCTTAGAAAAACAACTGTATTATGGTTTACCAGAGAAACAAACCAATAGATCATATGGATTTAGATGATACAAATGTAATAAATCTGTAATAGAGAGATTTATTATAAGGAATTGGCTCATGCAAGTATAGAGTCTGAGAAGTCCTATAATCTGCATTTGGCAAGCTGGAGACACGGCAAAGGAGTTGGTATAGCTCCAGTCTCAATCTGAAGACTGACAGCCAGGGGGCTGATGGTGTAAGTCCCAGTCTGAGGGAAGAAAACCAGTGTCTGTGCTCAAGCAGTCAGGCAGACAGAGTGACTTGTCCCTTCCTCTAATTTTGTTCTAGTCATGACCTCAATGGATTGGATGGTGCCCACCCACACTGGGGAAAGCAAGCTGTTTTACTCAGTCAACTGATTCAAATATTCATCTCTTCCAGAAACAGCCTCACAGACACACCCAGAAATAATGTCTAATCAGATATCTGGGCACCCGTGACCCAGTCAAATTGACACATAAAGTTAACTATCACAGGTCTACCCCTTGTCAACTTGGCATCCATACACTTCTCCTTAACCCATACTTAATCTTCAAATAAAAACATTAACAAGATTATAATTCCACCTAACATGATTCAACTGTTTTGTGTACAATTGAAAATGCACTAACTCCTTCCACAGAAGAGATGACGTCCTTGAGTGGTGCTTATTCTTCTTGATATCCCAAAAATTAAATCCTAAGATGTAGAAGTAACAGTACTTAAGTACTAGGAAGTCAAGTCATTATTCTTATATTACATGATAAGGGAATGAGAGGAAAGCAAGCAATGATATTTGATATGTACATGTACACATACACATATGGATATATGGATATATATGTGTATATATACAACAAAATATTTACAATAAAATAAGGAGGAAATACTCATGATAACCATGGTCCTCATTTCTGTAATGGTCACATAGCCATAGTTGGTATTTATAACTACCTTCCTCCACTACCCCATCTATATTTTCTTGCCTTCAGCAATCACCTCAGCTGGTTCTTTACCTTGTAGAGTGACTCAAAACTTCATTCCTAAAGGGACTAGGCCAGTAGTTGTCCTGCATGGGTTGGATTATTATAGTTTTCTTTTTTTATAATTTTTATTTTTTTGTAGAGATGGGGTCTAGCTATGTGGCCCAGGCTGGTCTTGAACTCCTGGCCTCCAGTGATCCTCCCACCTTGGCCTCCTAAAGTGCTGGGATTACAGACATGAGTCACTGCTCCTGGCCTGTTGTTGCAGTTTTCCATTGGCTGTAATCAAAAGGCATGGTAACACTAAGAGACACTCTGAGGGATCTCCTTTATTCCAGAGATGCTCTTTCTTACCTTCATTGTAGAGTAGTAGTTCAATTTCCCCTTGTAGTCAGAACCAGTCACCCTGGCCAGCACGGTAGTTCTCTTCTTTGCCCGTTGGTTCAGAGTATGGGAGCCCAAAGTGGCCAAGTGGCAATCTTAACTTCCAATTCAATGGAATTGTTGTGTCTCCTGGTGGAAGCATTCCTCCCTCTGGAACTAAGACCTTTAGGCCAGTAGGCCACGTGGTTGCAGGAACAGGAAGCAAACATTTTGCTACTGGGTCACTAAGGATAATAGTGAGAGGTGCCAATTCTATTTCCACCCCTTGATTCTTGAACTCATGAATCTTAACTATGGGAGAAGCAGCACAATATATTGGACACCAATTCAGAGGATATACAGCCTTCTAGGAAGCCTTGCCCAAGCCCTGCAAGGTATTATTACCTATTGTCACTGATGCTGTAACTGAGTCTTCAAAAGGCACTGTTCTATTTAGCCAGCTACTTCAGGATAGTAGGGAACGTGGTAAGACCAGCAAGGTCCATATACCTGGGCCCATTGCCGCATGTCTCTTGCTATGAAGTGAGTTCCTTAATCAGAAGCAATGCTGTATGGAATACCATGATGGTGCATAAGGCATTCTATAAATCTATGGATAGTAGTTTTGGCAGAAGCATTACAAGCATTGAAGGCAAGTCTGTGTCTAGACTAAGTATTCCGGTAAGAAAAAATGGTCCTTCTTCCACGATAGAAGCAGTCCAGTGTAATCAATCTGCACCAGGTAGCTGGCTGATCACCCTAGGGAGTGGTAGACTCAGTGTTGATCTCAGCTGCAGGCAGATTAAGCAGTCAGTGGTGGCCGTAGCCAGGTTGGCCTTGGTGACTGGAAATCTATGTTTTTGAGCCCCTGCATGACTTCCATCCCTGCCACCATGGCCACTTTATTCATAGCCTCTTGAGTGATAACATGGGTGGCAGGGAAAAGAGGCCAACCTGATATCCACAGAATAGGTCATTCTATCCCCTTGGTTATTAAAATCCTCTTCTTCTGAAGTCACCCTCTGGTGAGCGTTCACATGAAACACACATATCTTCACAATTTTTGCCCATTCAGAGAGGTCTGTCCATGTGCCTCTTTTTCAAATGACCTGGTCACCAATTTTCTAATCACATTGCTTCCAAGTCCATAACCATCCAGCCAAACCATTGGCCACAGACCATGAATCAGTACATAATCCCATGTCTGGCCATTTCTCTTTCCAAGTAAAGTGAACAACCAGTGCACTGTTCAAAGCTATGCCTACTGGGGTTACTGGGATGATTTCTTTTCACCATTGTCCTTCAGGGATGGCCCAGAGAGGGAGAGGGGCTGTGGTGCTGGAGCACTCTTTTTTTTTTTTTTTTTTTTTTTGAGACAGTGTCTTGCTTTAGCACACAGGGTGGAGTGCAGTGGAGCAATCCTACCTCACTGCATCCTCGACCTTCTGAGTTCAAGCAATCCTCCCACCTCAGCCTCCCGAGTAGCTGGGACTACAGGTGTGTGCCATCATGCCTAGCTAATTTTTTATTTTTGTAGAGATGGGGTCTTGCTATGTTGCCCAGGCTGGTCTCCAACTTCTGGGCTCAAGCAATCCTCACATCTTGGCCTCCCAAAGTGCTGGGCCCCTGCCATTTTTAGGTGGTGCTTGCATATCATGCAGAATCCTTTGTAAACCAGGCCTGAGTTTTCTCTTCCTTTGTCAACTGATCATGGGGGAACTCTCAATGAGACCACAGGTGCAGGCTGGGAGAGAGAAGGCAATGTACCAGGAGTGGGGACCACGCACATTTGGACCACTTCTTCACATAACTTACTTGTACCTTCAAATCCCGCATAGGACTGATCATGTGTATACCACTTCCATTTAACAACTGAGTGCTGCTCTGCACACCCAACATTATTGCTTTGTGCGTCAGATAACACTCAGCTTATAATGGGCAGCTCAGGTCACAGGGTAACAATGGCCCATGGTTAAGCATTCAGTCTCTACTAAGGGCCAATAGCAGGCCAAAAGCTGTTTCTCAAAAGGAAATTAGTTATCTGCGAAGGATGACAGAGCTTTGCTTAAAATCCTAAGGGCCTTCCCTTTGATTCACCTTTAAGGGTCTGAAAAGGCTCCAAAGAGCATCTCTATCTGCCTCTGACACTTCAAGTACCATTGAATCTGCTGGATCATAGGGTCTACATGGCAGAGAAGCTTGCATGGAGCCTGGACCTGCTGCAGAGCCTTTTCTCATTCTAGGCCCCACTCAGAACCAGCAGCTTTTTGGGGTGGTGGGGGTGGGTCCTGAGGAGAATCAGCATTGTCTTACCTGGCAACAGCCTCAGTGGGGACGGTGGGGGGGGGGGGGCATTCTAGTTTTCTCTGGAAGTGTAGATTTAATGCCCTCAGAAGGGGATATAAAGAAATGCATTTAGAGGGCAGTGAACATTATAAACATTGAAAAAAAAAAGCAGGGAGTGTGTTTGCAATTCCAGTTTTCAACTTTTCACTTACTTACAATCTGATTGCTGTTTGTGCAATTTGGGTGAATTTCCCTGTTGGTAGAAATCATCTCTGATAACCATGGATTTTATTCTCATCCCTTTCCTCTGCAATCTAAAATATTTTGACACCAGAAGGCCCTGAAGGTACAAGTAAGTTGCATGAAAATCAACCCAGTGTGCTCTTGCATGAATAAAAAATTTCCATCATTCTGTCAATGAGAATTTGAGAATCTAGGTGGTGATATATAACACATGGCCCAAATGTTGATAACTGATTATTTAATTTACAAACAGGCTGGCTGGCTGGCTAATTTTTACTTGCCCCAGTTTCATGACACTCCGTAATAGTTTAGAGCAGTGGTTCTCAAGCTTTTTTCATTATATCCCCCACCCAAGTAACGTTTTTAGACCTTTTCCTAATCTCCCCCGTGACATTTTAATGCAGTTGATCAATGATATATCTGTTTATGTACTGTATATGTATCTGTGTTTTAAAGATTAAAAGAGTAAGCTTTTTCTTCAACCCTCAACAGAATAATTTTCTTTCCCTTGGGAAAATATTGCCCCTGCTTGAGAATGCATGGCCCAAAATAGGTATCCAGATTTGATGCAGTAAGAAAATGTAGGATGAACAATCTTCCTCAAACGCGGCTCTTCTTTGCAGCTTGTTATTTTCAGTAGCAGAAAAGGAGGTAGCTATTTTATTACATTTGAATATTGCCTTGCTGTTCCATGTGGTCCACGATCACCAGCACCTGGGAGATTGCTAGAAATGCAGGATCCCAGCCTCACCTTGTCCTGCTGAATCCAAATCTGCATTTTAACAAGACTCTCTGTTGATTCCGATGCACGTTGAAGCCTGAGAAGCACTGGTTGAGAGTTCAGTCCCCTACTCAGTTGGGAAACATTAAGTGTAACTTAGTGTGAATAGAAAAAAATAGGCATAGGCCCTAAAACCAATGTTTAAGTCTCCCCATCCCTTTCTCTCAAGTCCTCACTAATACCCCAAGTTTCTTTCTTAAAAGTCATCAGTATTACTTTTCCAACTTAGACCTGAGTGTATTTTGTTTGTGTGTGTGAGAAAGGTTAATTTTATTTACTTCTAAGCAAGCAAGGGAAAGGGCCCGTGGAGTTTCACCCTGCTAGCTCCTCTGCTTCTTTCCTTGTGCTCTTCTATTCTAAAAAGCAGGGACCTTAGATTCAGTTGGACAGAGCAAGATAAAAACAAGAAAGAACACAAATTTCTGTTTTTCTCCCCAATAAATTGGACTTTCAACTCTCAGTCAAGACCTCTTTAAAGTTAAACTTATTTTAATAGTGATCATTTCTCTTGGATCAAGTGAATAAGTGGACCCAGGAACACAATAAAGAGATTTTCTCTATTTTTGCTATTTTGAAGAGCCAGCAAGTTAGTGCAGGGAAGAGGGTATAGAATTATCTCAATATACTTGGGCCCCTTATTTATGAAGATGAGGTTAACTTATTAATTTTTTTATGTATGTGAAATTTTGAAATATGTGTGAAACATTTCAACCATACAGAAAAAGCAGAAAAAATAGTGTAACAAATTCTAGATACTCACACCTAGTACTATGGTCTGAATATTTGTGTTTCCCCAAAATTCAGATGTTGGAACCTAATCCCCAATGTGCTGGTACCAGGAGATGGGACCTCAGGGAGGTGATTAGGTCATGAGGGTAGATCCCTCATGAATGGGATTAGAGCTCGTATAAAAGAGTCAGAGGGCACCCTCTCCCCTTCCACGGTGTAAGGACTCGGTGAGAGGCATTATCCGTGAATCAGAAAATGGGCTCTAGCCAGACACTTCATCTGCTGGCAACCCTTTGATGTTGGACTTCCCAACCTCTAGAACTGTGAGAAATACATTCCTGTTGTTTATAAGCCACCCAGTTTATGGTATTTCCTTATAGCAACCTGAACAAACTACAGCACATAGGTTAGCAATTTGCCACATTTTGCTGCTGCTTTATTTTTCTGAAGGATTTTAATATAAATTATGGATAGTATGACATTTCACTTCTAATTCTACAGTGCGTATGTTTTTTTTAAGTAACTTTTTTTATAAAAGATGAGTTTTAATTAACTAAAACTGTTGAGTTTAAAACTACAGGGATTTCCAGTAGCAAAAAGCTTCCATTATTCTTCCTATTGCTTTTTCTTCTAATAGCAAAGGTCAAGAAAAGAACTTGAACCTGCTAGAATTGTTCCAAGTACCAGCTGAGGCTTTATTCTTTGGTGTTTCCAAAAAAGCCTTAACAGTAGAAAGCTAAATTCTCTTTCATCATAAACCATTGATAAACTGTGGTCAAGTTGGGCCAAAAGCCAAATCCTTCCTCACTGAAAAAAATGCTGTGGAAAGATTTCGCTAAATAACTGTAGATCTTTCTTAACTAAGAATCTCAGTTAATATTTTGGTGCTTTTAAATGCAGAAAGAGGGAAGGGAGGGTAGAAAAAAGTGATAAAAGGAGAATCAGAAGAGAGAAGAGAAAAGAAACAGATGATCTTATGAATCCCCAATTTATATCCCCCAATTAAGACATCTCTTTCTTCTATCTCCCTATATCCCTTTCTATTCTAACATTATTGACCCACTAAAATAAAATTAAGTATACTTTAGGCCGGGCATGGTGGCTTACACCTGTAATCCCAACACTTTGGGAGGCCGAGGTGGGTGGATCACTTGAGGTCAGGAGTTTGAGACCAGCCTGGGCAACATGGTGAAACCCCATCTCTACTAAAAATACAAAAAAATTAGCCAGACATGGTGGTGCACGCCTGTAATCCCAGCTACTCAAGAGGCTGAGGCACGAGAATCGCTTGAACGTGGGAGGCGGAGGCTGCAGTGAGCCAAGATCACGCCACTGCACTCCAGCCTAGGCCACAGAGCAAGACTCTGTCTCAAAATAATAATAATTATTATTATACTTTAAACAGAGACAGAGAGAAAATGTGTTCCAGTTCAGTGGCCGGGGGCAGTAAAGAAAAAAATATCTGTAGTAGCTGAGTCCAGGTCACTTATCATTTTGACATCTTTCCAGCCCTAGTATATGGTTTTGCTATTAGGAGAATTGCTTAATCTGGCTGGGTGTGGTGACTCACGCCTGTAACCCCAGCACTTTGGGAGGCCAAGGTGGGCAGATCACTTAAGGCCAGGAATTCGAGACTAGTCTGGCCAACATGGTGAAACCCCGTCTTTACTAAAAATACAAAAATTAGCCGGGTGTGGTGGCACATGTCTGTAATCCCAGCTACTCAGGAGGCTGAGGCAGAAGAATCACTTGAATCAGGAGGTGGAGGTTGCAGTGAGCCAAGACTGTGCCACTGCACTGCAGCCTGGGAGACAGAGGGAGACTCCATCTCAAAAAAAAAAAAAAAAGAATTGCTTAATCCGGCCGGGTGCAGGTGCAGTGACTCATGTCTGTAATAGCAGCACTTTGGGAGGCCAAGGCGGGCAGATCACTTAAGTCCAGGAATTTGAGACTAGTCTGGCCAACATAGTGAAACCCTGTCTCTACTAAAAGTACAAAAATTTGTCAGGCATGGTGGTGCACGCCTGTAATCCCAGCTACTCAGGAGGCTGAGGCATGAGAATGGCTTGAACCTGGGAGGTGGAGGTTGCAGTGAGCTAAGATCCTGCCACTGCACTCCAGCCTGGGAGACAGAATGAGATTCTGTCCCCCCAAAAAAATTTTTTTAATTGCTTAATCTTTGTTTCTGAATTTGCAGACTCAAACATAAGAGCAGTGTAGTTTTCTATTTGAAAATGCCTTTAAGATCACATATCTCAGTCCCATTTTCTGTATACAAGGAACCAAAGTTCCAGAGGTGTTAGGTGGCTTCTCAGAGACTGGGTCTAAGGGAAAAGGTCTTTGCTTCTGGAATGGCCAGTATATCTCTACCTTTGATTTTTAGTGCTCCAGGATGTTGAGTCCCTATCCTAGGAAGGAATGACAAGGATGGTCACTTCCGCCACAGGCCCTCACCCTGCATCCTGCTTGTTAAACATCATCCACCCCAAGGGGCATTTTCAAAGCCTCTGCTGTTCCTTGCCATTGTGTGCCCTGGCTCCAAGCCAATAGACAAGCATTTGAACTTCTGTCTCTGTGATGACGTCTAGCTTCAGGGAATCAACAGCCTGGCCTTCTTTATAATGCTAAGCTTCAAGGAAGAAAATATCTTGCAAAACTGGTCCCATTCCCAGGAGCACTCCCATCTATAAGGTGCATGGCCAGCCTTATCATTCTGTGAAACAAGGAATCATTTTAAAGGCTGTGATACAAGAAAATATCTCCTTCTTCGACTTCTCCTGAGAAACAGAAATCTTGGCTAGTGGGGTAGACAAAATGTTGTCACTTAACAGAATATCAGTTATGAAACTAAACATTAATCTGCTGCTGTTCCAGTAAGCTACTTTTCAGTAGAGCCTAAAAGAGCATTCCAGAAAGACTAAAATCATCCACCTGGCTTAAAGGGGGCAGATCCAAGAACACAGCGGAATTTCTAAATCTTTGGAAGTGAAAATGCATCATTCTGTTTCTTGTACATCCAATTTTCATTGTAGCAAGGGAGATCAAGTTTATCCATGGTCTCTGACATCTTCTCAAAGATTTCTAAAGACGAAAGAATGCAGCTGATGCTGTTATTTTAGGTATAGAATTCCGTCATCATTAAGAATTTGATTAACAAAAATATATATAAATGTTTACAGCTATTCATTAGAGAAAAAATGTGTTCAGGATACATAGTAAACACCAAATAAATCATAAGCAGCCTGTTGTTGCTACATACACTCTTATTTATCTGTCTTAAGTTGGAGTACCTAATAAATTCTGTACTTCAAAAGAATGTCCTAAGGTCTAGATCCCAAAAAAGGGCAACAATGGATTTAATCTTTCTTTTTCTGTACCCCAGGACAAATTCACAAAAATGCAAAGGATTATTTTGAAGTTGTGTTTTTCCTTGTTGGCACAGTGGGAGAAATATTCTCTTGGAGAATAGGCAAAGTAATAGAATCAGCTACTAATAACTCAAGTATTACTGTTGCCAATTTGGCCCCATGAATGAAACACTTTAAAAACTGCCTGACTTTTTTACTAAGTACCCTGAAGAAATAATTAGACAAGGGTATAAATGTATAAGAATGTGCATCACAGCTTTAAAATGTTTAAAAAAATCAAAATGACCTAAAAGTAAATAAAATACAGTTTGTTCAACAAGTTATTATATCCCTACGGTCAACACAATGGTGCCGTCAGGGCTGATGTTGCAGTAGATTGGTTAACTTGGAAAGATGGTTGTAAGAATGAAGGTAACGTGGCAGAACTGTAAAGTAAAGCCTTCAGATACAGATAGACCTGGAATCATGTCCTTGTTCTGCTGTTGGCCAACTGGATGATCTGGAAATTTATCTCACTCTGACCTTCATTTCTTTCATGTGAAGAATCAAAGTTGATAATGAAAATAGAACACCTGGCACTGAGACTGGCATATTGAGATACTGAAGCTTAAAAGTACCATCGGCTTAACAAATATACTGTTGTTTTAAAAACTTATGTACGTTATATAATCATACTCCTGTCAAATGACATATGGATTTATATATTCATCCAGTAGCCAAATATTTATTGAGCATTTATTAACAGACAAGCACTTTGTTAGGCAAAAAGACTATATAATAACAATAAGCCAAAAATGACACAGACTTTGCCTTCAAAGAGTCCTGCTCATGACTGATTGTGATCAATTAAGTGTGAAACCCCAGCTATAATGCAAGAGAGGAAGGGGATAATGAGAGCTTGCAAGAGTGGGGTTGGATTCAGTTGGGAAGGGCAGGGAAGTTTCCTAAAGAAATGGCAGTTGAGCAGAGGCAGAAGGATGAGTAGGCTTTGACTAGATGAGATGGATATAAATGAGGAGCAGTGCACATAACAGTTAGGCACATTGAGTCTAGAGTCAGCCAGGTGTGCTTCCAAAGTTTGCTCCAGCACTGTCTTAGTTCAGGCTGCTATAACAGAATACCATAGATTGAGTGGCTTAAACAACAAACATTTATTTCTCATAGGTGTGGGGGCTGGGAAGTCCAAAATTAATGTATTGGCAAATTTGGTGCCTCTGAGGATCTGTTCTCTGGTTGATAGATGGCCATCTTCTCATTGTATCCTTTTTTTTTTTTTTTCCTTGAGACAAGTCTCGCTCTGTTGGCCAGGCTGGAATGCAGTGGCATGCTCACAGCTCACTGCAGCCTCAACCTTCCAGGCTCAAGACATCCTCCCACCCCAGCCTCCCTAATAGCTGTAACTACAGGCATGCACCACCATGCCTGACTAATTTCTTGTGGAGAGGGCATGTCACCATGTTGCCCAAGCTGGTTTCCAACTCCTGGGCTCAAGCACTCTGCCTTCCTTGGCCTCCCAAAATATTGGTGTTACAGGCGTGAGCCACTATGCGTGGCATATAAGCAGAGAGAGGAAGCAAACTCTGTGTCTCTTCTCATAAGGGCACTAATCCCATTGATAAGTGCTCCACCATCATGACCTAATCACCTTCCAAAGGCCCCACATCCTGCTACCATCACTTTGGGGGTTAGGATTTCAACACATCAATTTTGGGGGGACACATAACAACTACCCACAAGCTGTCACAACTCTGGGCCTGTTGCTCAACTTCTCTGTCCCAATGACCTCACCTGTAAAATGGAAATAATAGTTTTCCTTATTCAATATGATTATGAGGATTAAATTCTTAAAAGACACTATGAAAAAAGCTTAGCCTAGTGCCTAATGCATAGCAACTGTTTAGTAAATGTTAGATAATACTAAAGAAATAAAAGAATGAAGAACCAAATCAACTGCATAGCAGAAGCAGCATATGCCAAGGCTCTGTGGGAGCTCAATGAGAAAAAAAGATGAAGCCCTGTTGTTTGTTCTGCTTTTATTCTAAACACTGCTGGAAACCATTGAGGATTTAAGCAGGGGCACTCTGTGGGCTCCATCCTCTTCCTCTCAACCTTTCTGCTACAGCCACACCTTCTGACTCTCTTTCTGTAGTACTTGTGACAAGGCCTTTGCCCGTGATGTCCCCTTTTCACAGACTCTTCTTTCTACCTGCCTTCTCCTACCTCCTTCAGACTCCAGCCTTCAGATTCCCCTGTGAAGTCTTCCCTGACCTCCCTGATAGCAAGTTCTTTTTTAATAGCACCCTCAGTGATCGCTTTGCCTGATTTGTGTCTCTCTCTCCCACCTACATCTTCACAAGATGAGACACTGTCTGTTATTGCATGCAGTTGTGTCCCAGCCACTAGCATAGTGACTGGCCTATTGTAGGCTCTTATTTCCCACTGGATAATGGAAGATGGAAAGAATAGAAAAGAAAGAGGGAGGAGGAAAAGTAGAGGAAAATAAGGTGGGGTGGGGAGGCGTTGAGGCCAGCTCAATTTCAGACATTGATTTTGAGTGGTACATCTAGGTAGCCGTTTCTGAAAACAGATGTGGAGGTCAAGAGAGGTAGACTAAGGAGTCCTTAGAACATGGGAACTCACTTAAGCAAGTGAATGAAGAAGAGCAGAGTCTTTGGATAAAAGGCTTGGGGTCACTAACTATCAATATGGACAAGTTACGAAGTCACTGAATCCTCTTTAAGAGCCACACAGAGACAGAACTTGATCCCAGCCACACAGACCCCCGATAGCATGCTTCCCATATCCCCAGGCTGGTCACTTGGAGCACCCTGAATATTGATGATACATAAATGAGACACTCCTAATGGTTTGGCTTCTGAAGTTTATTAGGTACTTACTGATATCCATCAGTTATAGATAGGGTTGTTGAAATACGCATAATCATACCTTTCCCCCAGCTCCCTCTAAGGTGTTGCAGAGATCTAAAGAGAAAATGCACATGAAAATACTTTCCAAATATCAAGTGTCAAACATGTGAAGATGACATTGTCATTACAGAGATCAAGTGACAATATTAAGGATGGTTTTTTTCTTTCTAGAAGGGAGAAATACATTGCATTAGAGTCCATCTTTTTAGACACTTTTGTGGTTGCCTCAGTCTATTCAAGGTTTTTTGTTTTTGTTTTTGTTTTTGTTTTAATTTTTACCACTCAATCTGTTTTAAGAAAATACCTTCGACTGGGTAATGTATAGCAAAAACTTATTGTTCACACATCTGGAAGCGAGGAATTCCAAGATCAAGGCAGTGACTGAATCAATATCTGCTGAGGGCTCACTCTCTGCTTCAAAAATGGCACCTTATGGCTGTGTGCTCACATAGCTGAAGGGCAAAGAAGGTCCATCAAGCCTCTTTTTCTCTTTTTTTTTTTTTTTTTTTTTTTGAGACAGAGTCTAACTCTGTCACCCAGGCTGGAGTGCGGTGGCGCGATCTTGGCTCACTGCAACCTCCACCTCCCAAATTCAAGCAATTCTTATGCCTCAGCCTCCCAAGTAGCTGGGACTACAGGCATACACCACCACGCCTAGATAATTTTTCTATTTTTAGTACAGACAGGGTTTTTGCCATGTTGGCCAGGCTGGTCGCGAACTCCTGGCCTCAGGTGACCCGCCCGCTTTGGCCTCACAAAGTGCCGGGATTACAGGTGTGAGCCACGGCGCCTGGCCAAGCCTCTTTTATAAGAGCATTAATCCTACACATGAGGACTTCACCTTCATGACCTAATCATCTCCCAAAGGTCCTACCTCTTAATATCCTTACCTCAGGGGTTAGGGTTCAACATATGAATTTTGAGGGGACACAGTCATTCACACCATAGCAGTGGTTAGGAGCATTGGTCTTGAACTCAGACACATCTGGTTTAAATCTGGCTCAATTATTCCTAGTTGCCTGGTCCTGAGTTAGGGAATTTTCTAAGCCTTTGTTTCCGCATCTGTAAGATGGAAATAATAATAGTACCTCCTCACGAAACTGCTTGATGTTGCCTATAAAGTGCTTTGCACAATGCCATCCAAATAGGCCTTAATAAATGTTAACAATTAATATCATCATCCTCTTTTTATTTATTTATTTTTAAGACTGGGTCTTGCTGTATTACCCAGACTGGAGTGCAGTGGCACAATCTTGGCTCACTGCAACCTCTGCTTTGCGGGTTCAAGCAATTCTCCTGCCTCAGCCTCCTGAGTAGCTGGGATTACAGGCACACACCACCACGCTCAGCTAACTTTTGTATGTTTAGTAGAGATGGGGTTTCACCATATTGGCCAAGCTGGTCTCAAACTCCTGACCTCAAGTGATCCACCTGCCTCAGCCTCCCAAAGTGCTAGGATTACATGTGTGAGCCACTGTGCCTGGCTATCATCATTGTCTTTAAGAGTGCTCTGGAGAGCAGGGACCAAAGGAAAGAATTACTGAATCTATCTCAATTCCTTTCAGCATCCTCTCATCTGGATTATATTATCCAAGGTACAAGATGTTGCATTAGACTGCATAACTCCCTGCAACAGAATGGAGAGTTCCTACCCTCCCCACTTGCTGTTTAATTAAGGACATATATTAAGCATAGCTGTCCTAAGCAAGGACTCTCACAGGAAATAAGGTATAACTTAGGTCATGTTATATGTAGAAAGACAAATCTTTTCCCTGCCCATGCTTTGGAGACTGCACAGGAAAGACCTAATGTGTTTATTCCAGGCATGGCTCTTTTCTTATCTTGGAGAATGATCTTGAATAAGCCATTTCACCATTATGGGCCTCATTTTCCTTAACTGTGAAATGAATAAGGGAGAAATGGTGGGGAGTGAAGTTGGAAAGTATCTGTACATTCTCCCCAAAGGTTTTCATTGTTAGGATTTCATGCTTGTCCTATGCCTGTCCATCCTTTGTTTGATCCTGGCAAGTGTTTGTTAAATGTTATTTTCTCCCCCAAGAAAATTCCATTAAAAATCATTTTCATATCACCTAATTTCTTATGAAATTGCTAATTAACATTCAGTAAAGCACCAACTACTGAGTTGATAATAAATATGTTTTATAAAAGAAAGAAGCACCTGTAATCCCAGCACTTTGGGAGGCCTAGGTGGGCGAATCACTTGAGGTCAGGAGTTCGAGACCAGCCTGGCCAACATGGAGAAACCCCATCTCTACTAAAAATACAAAAATTAGCCAAGCATGGTGGTGCACGCCTATAATCCCAGCTACTCCAGAGGCTGAGACAGGAGAATCGCTTGAACCCGGGAGGCGGAGGTTGCAGTGAGCCGAGATCGTGCCACTGCACTCCAGCCTGGGCAGCAGAGCGAGACTCTATCTCGAAAAAAAAAAAAAAAGCACTATAAAAGAAAGAACCACTAATAAGTGCTTTTTACTGATTTTAATTGGCAGGCAAAACTAATCTAATGATGTAATTTAGAAGCAGACAATGTGAAAGAGAATGTTCCTGCTTGTAGTAATTAAAACCAGGTGAGGCTAGTGAGTTGTTAATGTTTCTTGAAGGTACGTTTTGAGTACTGTATTGTTATAAAATACCTGAAGGAAGGTGTCACTTTGGGAGAGTAAGGTAAGCTACATGCTCGAGACACCGTGGGCTTCCCTGAATAGGTTTATTTGGCTAGAAAAGAGGGTGGGAGGGGCACAGCATGAGTGTGCTTGTGGGCTCATCAGGACACAATGTTGAAGTCAGGCTTATTTCAAAAAGTGATCTGGGCCGGGCACGGTGGCTCACACCTGTAATCTCAGCACTTTGGGAGGCCAAGGTAGGTGGATCACTTGAGGTCAGGAGTTCCAGACCAGCCTGGCCAACATGGTGAAACCCTGTCTCTACTAAAAATACAAAAATTAGCTGGGCGCTGTGGGGGCACCTGTAATCTCAGCTACTCAGGAGGCTGAGGCAGGAGAATCACTTGAACCTGGGAGGCGAAGGTTGCAGTGAGCTGAGATCGTGCCACTGCACTTCAGCCTGGGTGACAGAGGGGGACCCTGTCTCAAAAAAAAAAAAAAAAAGTGATCTGAGGAGATAACGGTGAGGAATAAAAGAAGTTAGGTAATTGGGAACCCGTTAAAAACCTTACGTTCTATCCATAAGAGCTTAAACTTACATGAGAGACACTTGGGAATGTATGTGGTTCTGGAAATAGGAGTATATTTTTCTCTAAATTTCAGAGTGTGGGCACACTTTCCAGCACCTTCTCCACACCCATGGGGAAAAATAAACCATCCAACACAGAAATACCAAATCTGAGATGTGAGAAGTCACTCCATTTAAACCCAGCACTTTCCTTCATTGCTTGTTTTAGGAAATGTGCCTCGACACCCTAGTGTTACTTTGAATTCAGAATTAGAATGGGTGGAAAGAATTAAAAATGGTAAGCTGTCCCAAAACACCAAGTCCTCATTTATATTTACCTGACAAAACTGCTTATAGAGTCAGAGTGAAAGTGATTGTGACAGGTGGAGGCAGGTAGTATGCTCAAGGAGAAGAGAACAGAACTTAGAGGAACTCTGACAGTATTTCCTCCCCCTTCCTCCCAAGTTGCCCCATGCTCCCTAGTGCAGTGATTCCTACAGGCAGAACCACAACGAAACCAGTTCCCACACCCTTGTTAATGAAGCAGTATTAACTGCCGCCATTTCTTTCACCATCCTTCTGCTGATGTTTTTTAAGTTAGGAATTTATTATTTGTTTTTGTGTAAAAAAACACACTGTCCTTTGACCAAAACTTTAGTCAGGGCCCTCTGAATCCTTTTCTTGACTAGATCCAACCTTAGGCTTCCCTCTCTGTCTTTGTAGAATCCAGTTTGAGCAAGAATCCTGCTAAGTCAGTTTATTGAAAATTCCCCCCACCCGGTATCTGACCTTCGATATCTTGTCACCCTGGCATGCCTTCAGCAAGAACCCTATCAAGTCAGTTTAGCGAGAAACCCCTTATCCTTGATGTTTCTTCTTAGTACTTTTTTGTCCACTGACACCCCCCCAAACCCTGCTACTGAGTTAGAAGTCCACTTGTCCTTGTTGTTGGAATTGAGTCCAATTTTTCTCCCCCACTGCAAGACCCCACTGCTCCCCCACTGAAAAGTTGTGTCCAATTTTTCTCCCCCACTGCTGCAGTAGTTCCCATACCTATCTCCATGACCTCCCCTTTGAATAAAGTCTGCCTTACCATCTTTAACAAGCGTCATGAATAGTTTTTTTCTTGGAATGTCCCTGAAACCACCATTGCAAAATTATAACTGAGACAGTGAAAGAGACCTGACCTAACCAACTCCATCTTCTAACCTCCAAGCTGATCTTGTTTATTCCTGGGCGTAGGCTGAACTAACTTTGGGAGGAACTTAGTTTATTGTTTATAGTTTGACACAAAGATGATGACAACGTTTTCCCAAAACAAACCCCCTTCTTGCCTGGGGACTAGACTGCCTTTGTAGGACTAACAAATTAGCCACGAGATTAGAAATTATGGTTTAAGAGTCATTCAGGCGGAGGCTGTAAGATTCTGACCCTCCATAAACTGCTCCTAAAATCAGTGTTTGAGATATTTCGCAGACCCTGCACTTGATGGATCAGCTGGTGCCACCCAGACAGAGAAAATGGCTCATCTGATCTTGTGGCCTCCACCCAGGAACTGACTCAGCACAGAGGACGGTTTCAACTGCCTATGATTTCATCTCCAACCCAACCAATCAGCACTCTCGACTCACTGGTCTTTCCCTCACCTACCAAGAATTATCCTTAAACACTCTGATCCCTGAATGTGGAGAGACTGATATGAGTAATAATAAAACTCCATCTTCCACACAGCCAGCTCTGCTTGAATGACTCTTTCACCATTACGATTGCCCTGTCTTGATAAATCAGCTCTATCTGGGCATCGGGCAAGGTGAACCCATTGGGTGGTTATATTCCTAACACAAAGAAATGATAAATGCTTGAGGACGTGGATATTCCAATTACCCTGCTTGCTACACTGTATGCTTGTATCAAATCATCACCTGTACCCCATAAATATATAAAACTATTATGTACCCATAATAATTAAAAATTTTAAAAAATATTTTTAATATATCTTATGCATTAGTTGCTTTACTAAGTATAAAACTCAAGTCTGCAAATTTTTTCTACACGTTTTTTGGAGGCTTGCTTTCTCTATTATCCATGTGGGCAATACCCTCATAGACACTAAATACAAGAGACAATTCTCAACCCTCTTTTTAGCATTGGACTGTACAAACACCTCCACCTTTAGCTCCTGATTCTCTCCCAGTTCCTTTTGTACTTTTTGACTGCTCTTTCTTGTGTTCTTTCTCTGGGTTCTTTCTCTTCCTACCTCTTACTGCAGTTATTTCCTTAGATTTATCCATAAACATTCACTTCTTTGTCTGATTGATCTCATTCACTGCTCCTGCCTTCTAGAAAGTTCCTCAAACAATAATCCATAGATTCGTTGCATCAGAATTAATCAAGGTACTTGTTAATAATACAGCTTCCTGGGGCTGCTGAGATTAAAACTTCTGAAACTCAGAATTTTAACATAATTTTAAGGAAAGAATCATAATGAAGGAGCTCCAAAGGATTCTGGGGAGAAGATAGTCCAGTGATCACTGTTCTAGAAGATGCTGCTAATATTTATATTTATTTCTTTAGTCAATCCTGAGGGTTTCCTGAGCTCTAGAGCACTCATTCTAACAGTTTACTGGTCACCCCAGCTATATTTCTCTCTCTCAACTCATCCCAAACCTGCAGGAATTATGTATGCCCTCTATGTTTCTTATTCCTTTAATGACACTAGTTATAACCTCCACATACAGCCACCCATGCTAGAAATCTGATACCTACATGTTCTCTCCTTTCTCACCCCTACATCTAGCTGATAACATAATCCTGTTGACCATGTTTGTGAAATATCATCTGAATCCACCCGGTTTTTCATTTATCACACGGTGACCATTTACTTCACAACTTGGTCTCTTTCTCAGGATATTGTAATAGTTTAGACTTGACTAACACCCTGATTCTCTTTTCTGTAATCCATCCTGCACATTTCAATATGAATCATCATTCTAGGGCAGCACTCTCTTGTAGAACTTCCTGCAATGATGGAAATACATTTTCCAATATGGTAGCCCCTACCCTTATGTGACTATTGAGAAATTCATATGTGATCAGTGTCAGTGGAGAACTGCATTTTAAATATAATTGAATTCAAATTTATATAGCCAGCCAGGCATGGTGGCTCACACCTGTAATCCCAGCACTTTGGGAGGCCAAGGCGGGTGGATCATCTGAGGTCAGAAGTTCGAGACCAGCCTGGCCAACATGGCGAAACCCCATCTCTACAAAAAATACAAAAATTAGCCTGCATGGTGGCACATGCCTGTAGTCCCATCTAGTGGACTGAGGAGGCTGAGGCAGGACAATCACTTGAACCTGGGAGGCGGAGGTTGCAGTGAGCCAAGATTGCACCACTGTACTCCAGCCTGTGTGACAAAGTGAGACTCTGTCTCAAATTAAAAACAAAACAAAAAAAATGTATATAGCCACTTAGATCTACAGGCTACCATATTGGACACCACAGTTCTAAAATATGAGTCTTTTCTTATCTCATTGCTTTCAAAAAGCTCATTAGCTGTAGGATGAGGTCTAGACAGTAGCGTGAATGCTCTTCGTACTCTAACCTCCCCTTCAGTTTCTACCACCACCACCACCTACCTCACTGTCCCGATCCCACATACACTTTAGTACTGTAGAACCTTGCTTTTTCTAAATAAACCATAATTTTTCAATCTCCTAGCTCTGGATCCTGCTGTTTCCTCTATGTAGAATGCCTCTCCTTTATGTCCTTCCTTTCAGAATTTGACCCATTTTTCAAGGTTTAATAAAGAAAGCCCTGGCCCCACTCCCAACAAAAGGAACATCCCCTTATGGACCTTGGACAAGCCATTTAGTGTCTCTCAGCCCAGTTTTCTCATCTGCAAAGTGGGAATGATAACATTTCCTTTTTTATGGAGTTGTTGGGGGATTAGATATTGCATTATTCAGACTCCATCACTGAGAAAGCATGCAATAAAAATAGCTGTTATTATTTTCTGTCCTCCTGTAACATTTACCATGTGGTATCAGGCATCTTTCCTGATAAGAGTCTGTCTCCCCTCAAGACTGTGAGCTTGTTAGCAAGAAAGCCTCTATCTTGTTCATGGTTGTCCTTCAGCATCCAGCACATTGTTGCCATTTGACAAATGCCTTGGCTGGGCGGCAAATAAATAACTTAGTCAGTTACTCACATAGGATTGCATAGAATTTTTTTAAGTATGACATTTTTGTGTATATTTTTAGGGAGGAGTAAAAGACATATAGTTGTAGCAAGAATTAGAAAAAAGAAGATGCCAACAACTTTTCTTTTTAAGCATCAAATCCTTCGCATTACTGCCCAGAAAAACTGACATAAGCTGTTGTTAAATCTGTGCCCCTTCTCCTCGGTTGACTGGAGTACAAGTTTTAACATTTTGCCATTTTGACTTTCCTTCCTGGGCCCCCTGGGTCCTCTCCTCCCACCCCCTCCCTGGGTACTAAGTTTTCATCACTGTCACCACGGCAACAGCAAGGATGCCTCATTCCTCACAGTTCCGCACAGCTAAACTCTGGTCGCCTTTGTCCACTGAGCTAGCTGAATTCTTTATAAATACACCACTAAATCAACTATCTTCTGTACAGAACTTCATCCATTATTCAACCTTTAAAAAAACAAAACCAAACAAACAAAAAAACAAAACAAAAAAACTGACGTATACTAATTTCTTCTCCTGGGAATAGCCTTTTTCCAGACCTGCCAATGCTTTTGAATCCACCATACATTTTTGGTCCCTAGGAACAAATATAAAAATTGCCAGTGTACGTGCGTCCAATATAAGTGTGGTGCAATTTTAAAGCACGCAACAGAGCATTCATAATGGGTTTCCCTTTTAAAAGCACAGTAGACCAAAAATAAACCTGACAAAGGGCAGCTGTAGAGTTTTAACACGTGGAAAACTCCACAAGCAGCAGTTATGTAACTTGAAAGAAACATGATAAATATTTCACACCATTAGATGAACTTCCAACTCTGACACTGAAAAAAAAGCAAAGAACAAGAACGCGAGACAAATGCACCTCAAATCTCCAAGGAGCAAAAAGCTTAAACTGAGAAGGGACCAAGGCTGTACTAAAATCTGAGACCTGACTTCCAGCACGAGTCTTGATTGCTTTTTTTTTTCTCGAGTTTGAGGCGGAGCCCGCGAACCCCATCTCCTCAGAGCGCCACCCCCTCAGCTTCGCCCTTTGGGCAGAAATTTTCCAAATATCTCCACCCCTAGGCTGAAAAGCCAGAAAGAAGTTTTGAGCCAACGAGGGGAAGAAAGGAGTTGGGGCAAAACAGGAGGCGTTTCCCTACCCGCATACATCCCCGTCCCCGAGACACCCAATCCCCCCACCCCCAGCCTGCCCGCGCCTCCCGCCCCCAGCTCCTCGCCCTGGGGACAGCTGGCAGCCCCGCGCGGACCAGACACAAAGCCGATCAATCCCGGAGGCGTGGGGGCGGAGGGACGACCCGCCGGGGCTTTCCCGGGCGCTGCTCTCCTCCTGCTGCCCCCTCGCTAGGACCCGGCGGACGCCTCGCCTGGCTTTCACGCCCTCTAGCCCCCACCCCCACACCCCCAAAAAAGAACAGACCCCCATCCCTGGGCTGGAGGACCCGCCTCTTGGCAGCCAGCTGAGAAGGCGCCCCGGGGAGGGGGAAACTGACATCCCATCTAGAGCCGTCCCTCCTCTTCCTCCCCTCCCGAGTCTCTGCTCCTTTCCCGCCCCAGAAGTTCAAGGGCCCCCGGCCTCCTGCGCTCCTGCCGCCGGGACCCTCGACCTCCTCAGAGCAGCCGGCTACCGCCCCGGGAAGATGGCGAGGAGGAGCCGCCACCGCCTCCTCCTGCTGCTGCTGTGCTACCTGGTGGTCGCCCTGGGCTGTAAGTTGCTCGGGTTCCTCTACCCTTCCTGCCTGGACCAGGCTGCCCCCACCCTCCAGCCCCCCACGGGGCGCTGGCGGACAGTGTCTGGGCGGCTCTGGGCCGAGGTCGCCGCGGGGCGTCTGACCTTGCGCCCAGGCGAGCGGGAAACCCAGGGTGCCCGCGGGCGGACGCTGGGAGCAAGGGAGCGCGAGGTCGTGGGTTTCTTGTGAATTGCGTCTGATTTTGTCAGTTCTAGATACAGAAAACTAAGGGTTCCCACTAGCAGGTTCTCATCTGTTTGCAAAGTTGGGGTAAGTTTTCAGACAGAGGGACGTGATTCGAATGCAAAACTCACTACCCACTGTTAAGATGCTAAGACCCCAAGAAAGATGGCATCACTGGGAGGCGGGCGCCGGCCACACTTTGAGTCCCCGGGGAGGGGGCAGCGTCCGCGTGGTCTGGGCTCTGTAGCGTCCCAGCTGAGCCGGCGATATGCAGCGCACTTGTGGGGCGGAGGTGGAGGGAATTCGTGGCTGCTGAGCCAGAATTACTTTTATCCTCTCCACCTGCACATCTACATTCACTTAGAGAAGTCTGGTCTGGGGACTCTAGCCAGCTGCTGTGTCCTCAGGGGACATCCAACGGGACGATTGTTAGAAAGATTCAGAAGCCACATGATCCAGTAGCTGGGGAGACGTCCCAAAGCCAATTTCACTGGATGATTTTAAACAGGATTTTCACGGATTCTGGACTCATGAGATTTGAAATCCTGGGAACGTTGCCGTTATTTTGTTTTCTTCGCGTTAACTTTTTAGGAAAATGGAGGAAATTACAATAGACTAAGCAATGCAGTTCTACTTTTGCTTTTTCTTTTTTCTCTCACCTTTTTTGTTTTGCTTTTTTCCCTTCCTTCCTTCCTCCCTTCCTTTTTCTTTCTTCTTTCTTTCTCTCTCTCTCTCTTTCTATCTCTCTTTCTGTCTCTCTTTCTTTCTTTTGTAAAATGAGTTATTGTTGCTATTCACGTTCTGGTAAAGTAACACTTATAATACTTAACCTGCGGGACGAGTGTCTAATACCACAATACAATGATATTTTCTCACGCCCTCGCTGCCCAAGTGATCATCGCACAGCTCAAGTGATGTGAGCCACGTCCCTTTGTGGAGGAGGAAGGTGCACATTGTCTCAGGGAAGGGACGTGTACTGACCAATATTATATAAAGTCAAACCAGAAAGCCAAAGTTTCACAATGAAACCCTTGTGCAATTCTGAAATATCAATTGGTATCATATGGAACACACAGAAGAAAAAAATGCACTCATGCTAAAAGGCAACAGAGAGGTAGGCTGGAGAAATTGTAACAGAACAACTGAGAAAGTTATGTATTCTGCTGAAATTCTAAATTTCAAATAGAAAAGAGTGTGCCTTTTAGTGTAGAATTGTCACTAATTAAAAACAGAAAATCGTTCTGCTGTGCTATTCCTATTGAATCACCAACATAGAAACAATACACCCCAAGTCTGAAATTGTAGTGGAGAAACAACCAAGAGGCAAACAAAAGCATAAATGAATGGGGCTGAGTGACCTCTTCAAGCTTTAGGTAAATATAACACATTGTCTCTGATAAACTTGATTCCTATAGGGGATGTATTTGGAAGTGTTGTGGGGACTTTTCTATATTGTTCCTGGGATACTAAAAGATCTGGCATTGCAAGAGTGTTTTCTTTGTATGTGGGTGTTTTTTTTTATGTTTAAAACAATTTTAGAACAGTTTGGATTTAAATAAAAATTCCAAAGCTAGTATAGAGAGTTCTTATATACTCCACACCCAGTTTCCCATATTGTTAATATCTTACATTAGTATGGTACACTTTATTCAAATTTCCTTCATTCTTACCTAACGCCTTTTCTATTCCAGGATGCCATCCAGGCTACCATATTACATTTAGTTGTCCTGATTCCTTAGGTTCTTCTTGGTTGTAACAGTTTCTTAGGCTTCCCTTGCTTTCTCTTACTATAGTGGGTTTGAGGAGTTCTGGTCAAGTATCTGGTAGAATGACTGCGAATTGCTGTTTCTCTGATATTTTTCTCATAACTAGACTGGGGTTATAGGTTTTTTGGAGGAAGATCAGAAAGTGGTAAGGGGCCTAGGTAAAGTGACATTTTCATCACATTATCTCCAGGGAACATACTGTACACATGACTTATTGCTGTTGATGTGAACCTAGATCACCTGTAATCATACTCCTAATGTAGTGCATACCAGTTTTCTCCACAGATTACCTACCCTTTTTTCTTCATTTCCATACTAGATTTTTTTGGAAGGAAGTCACTACATGCAACCCACACTTCTTCAGGAAGGAGAGTTATGCTCCATCTCCTTGAAGGCGGAGTATCTTCATAAATTATTTGGAGCTCTTCTGCATGGGAGATGTGTCTCTCCCTTCCCTTCATTTATTTATTTAATCATTTATTTTTCTATTAGTATGGGCTCATAAATATTTGTTTTATACTTTGGGTTATAATCCAATACTATTTTATTTATTAAAGACAGTGGATTTCTTATGCTGTTATTACATATTCATCTTTTTAATATTCTTCCCAGATGTAACTGTGCCATTCTTTTGGCTACTCCTATCATTTACAATATCATGCTTACTCCCTTCTTTCCTTTTTTTCCTGCTGTTTATCAACATCCTTTATATCTTTCTTAGTAGTCTGCAGGATTGCTTTTTTGTTGTTGTTCTTGTTATTTAAACAATGATGTCAGTATCCCTGTTGATATATGGACATTTTTGTGTGTGTTTAGTTGAATTACATTTTTCTTTCCCACTCCATTAGGAAAGGAATTTCTTGATGTTTGCTCACCACTATATGACCAGTGCTGAGCAAACTTCCTGGTTAATAGTAGGTATAAATATATGCCTGTTGATTCTATGGTGCCTTAGTCCATTCAGGCTGCTGTAACAAAATACCATAAACTGAGTAGCTTAAAAACAATGTTTATTTCTCACAGCTCTGGAGGCTGAGAAGTTCACAATCAAGATACCAGCAAATTCAGTGTCAGGCAAGGGCCCACTACCTGGTTCATAGATGGAGCCTTCTCAGGGTGACCTCCCATGGCGGAAGAGGCAAGGCAGCTCTGAGGTCTCTTTGTAAGCGCACTGTTGTCATGACCAGATCAAGGTCCAAAGCCTTCAACTCCTAATACCATCACATTGGTGATTAGATTTCAACATATGAGTGTGGGGGGACATAAACCACAGCAGATGGAATGGGGATGAGGTAGGGTAGGTAAAAGAAGTGTATGGATTGAACTGATTGCAATATAAATAATGAAGCTCTAACTTCATGTTAAGTAGGTGGAGTGTTAGATTTCTCTGAGGCATCATTTAAGCTGATATGTCAAAAAATAATAGGAATGAGTATTCCGTGTTTGGTGGGGTGTTGTCATGCCTTTTGGGGTCTCTCAGAGCCAAGGAGCTGATCGCGAATCAGTTCCTGGTTCCACCTAGCCAGTAGCAGCTGGTCCTCAGATCTGGACTGGAACCTGATCCAGGCGCTTAGCCTGAGTCTAATCTCTCATCAACTGATAAAGATTGTGGTAGGGGAGAGAGGTCTGAATCTTTTGTAAAATCACAAGGTTCTGCCTTTTTGCCAGAACTGACCCAAAGCAGCACTCCAGGGAACCGGTACTAGGAAAATTCTGCCCTCTCTATCTATTGTTAAGAAGCAACTATCATAATCAATTTGCTGGAGAGAAGTGGTTCCATGCTGGCATAGTCTCAATTATCTGATGAACAGAAACGTTAAACTGGGCTTGTAGGTGGATTTAACAACCATTTCAAGACTATGAAAGAAATTATATTAGAAAGAATGAAGTCAAAAACAAAAACTTCAGCCTGAGCACAGTGAGTTCCCTATGACTGAAAACACTCATTTATCCTCCCACATGAGCAGTTTAATGAGAGGAGCCCACAGGAGCTTACGGATGTTCACCACCCATGATTTCCATTGCATTGGTTTCCTCCTGTGGGCCTTCTTCATAGAGAAGATATATTGGAATATAGAGGTAAGAGCTGCTAGCTTTATTGAAGTCAGACCACCAGGAAGCTATAAAGGCCATTCTTAAAATAATATTTTTTCATCCCATAGCAATATAGTAGTAACACTGCTGAGTCAATACTCCAGTATACCCCTCTTGCTAGATTGATGTTTTGAGGAAGATGATGGTGAAGATGGAAAAGGGGAATCAGAACCTGGGTCAGGTGCTTCCTTTGGCAAAAGCAACAAAATAAAACTTAAAACCAGGGATTGTTTTCTTGGACGGTGTTACTGTTAACAAGGCTAGAACTCAGAAAAAATAACCCAACTGTATTACTTTTCTATTTCTGTGAAACACATGACCAAAAACAAAACAATACAAATTGATTGTCTTAAACTTCTAGAGGTCAGAAGTCTGAAACAGGTCTCACTGGGCTAAAATCAAGGTATCAGCATGAAGCATTCCTTCTGGAGGTTCTAGGGCAGAATCTGTTTGCATGGCTTTTCCAGCTTCTGGAGGCGCCCCACTCATGGCCCTGTCCTGCCAGGCTGCCACCTGTCCCCACTCACGGCCCTGCGACACCAGGCTGCCACCTCTCTAGTTCTCTCTCTTCTGCTTCCTTCTTCCACTCATCAGGACCCTTGTCATTACCTTGGGCTTACCTGAGTAACTCTGGATAATTTATCCATTTCAAAGTCAGCTGGTTAGCAACTTTCATCCATCTACAACTGCAATTCCTATTTACCATGTAAAGTAAGATATTTATAGGTTCTGGGGAGTAGGATGTGGACATCTTTGTGGGGCTATTATTCTGTTTCTCACAGCAGCCAAAATGAGGTTATGCACAGCGACAGTGTTTTCAGTGCTGTAGCCAAGAATATTCTAGATTCCATGAAGCCACCATAACTTTTACCTTTAAAGTATAACTCATAGTGATATAAAGCTGGTTGGTTTTTTGGTTTTGTTTGTTTGTTTTATTTGAGATGGAATCTTGCTCTGTCACCCAAGCTGGAACGCAGTGGCGCAATCTCGGCTCACCACAATCTCCACCTCCTGGTTTCAAGCAATTCTCCTGCCTCAGCCTCCTGAGTAGCTGGGATTATAGGCTCCCACCACCACGCCCACCTAACTTTTGTATTTTTAGTAGAGACTGGGTTTCGTCATGTTGGCCAGGCTGGTCTTGATCTCCTGACCTCAGATGATCTGCCTGCCTTGGCCTCCCAAAGTGCTGGGATTACAGGCGTGAGCCACCGCACCTGGCCTAAAGCTATATTTTTTATTAGTTGTATTTCAAATTGCATAGTATGGTGGTAAAGAACATGCACTCCAATGCAGCACTCTGTGCTCTCACCAGCTGTGTGATCTTATACAGGTTAACACCTGTATATATGTCAGTTTACTCATCAGTGTTGGTGATAATCCCAATAAGAGTGCTTACCTCATAGAGGTTTAGGGAGAATTACATGTATAACACACTTAATAAACTGAAGAAGCCATTGAAGCCTTTTGACATTGAATATCAGTTTGATTTGCATTTTAAAGAGAATGCATTGGATGGAGTATGGTGAATGGAAGGATTGGGGTGGGGGGAGTCAAACTGGGGAGACCAGTTAGAAGTTATTGGAGTAGTCCAGGCAATTGCTTGTGTAAGTACTTATTTTATATAGTTTATTGATAAATATACTCACATAATTACACATACACATATAACCACTGACAATTGCTTCTTACAGTTGTCACCTAATGATGCGATGTGTTCTGAGAAATGTGTCGTTAGGTGATTTTGTTATTGTGTGATCATAGAGTGTACTTACAGAAACCTAGATGGTAGAGCCTGCTGCACACCAAGGCTATATGGTGTAGCCTATTGCTCCTAGGCTACAAACCTATACAGCATGTTACTGTACTGGATACTGTAGGCAACGGTAAACAGTTGTAAGTATTTGTGTACCTAAACATATCTAAACATGGAAAAGGTACAGTAAAAACAGCACAAAAGATAAATGGTACACCTGTGTAGAAACATATCATGAATGGAGCTTGCAGGACCGGAAGTTGCTCTGAGTGAGTCAGTGAGTGAGTGGTGAGTGAATGTGAAGGCCTGGGACATTACTGTATACTACTGTAGACTTTATCAACACTGTACACTTAGGCTACACTAAATTTATAAAACAATAAAGTTCTTGTCTTACAGCAGTACAGGCGTTATAGCATCACTAGATGATAAGAATTTTTCAGCTCCATTATAATCTGTGGGACCACTGATATGGTTCATTGTTGACCAAAATGTCATTATGCAGTGCATGACTGCATTTGAAATGTAGTTAATTAAATCTGATCAGGAATTTAAGAAAAATGGCTCTTTGGTTTTTAAGGAAAATTTTTTTTAATCATGTATGCTGTGTTTTCAACTTTCTGTTCAGTTCCCAACCTATAGACATGAAACAGTAGCTCTTTTGGTGACTATGTATACCTTCTTTCAATGTTATTCTCTCTCCCACACGTAAGTTTATTTTCAGTATTTGTTTCCAGTGTTTCCAGAGTTTCCCTGAGTTGTCACCCTTAGAATAGTCATTTTACTTGATTTGATGTTCAGAAGAGTGGCCTTCTAAGTTCCAAAGTGTGTGAGTGTATGCATGCATCGGGTGTGGGGGGAAAGAGAGAGAGAGAGAGAGAAGGAGAGAGAGAAAGAGAGAGAGAGAGAGAGGATGGATGGATGTGTGCTCAGATAAATGCCTGCTGACAGCAACACAAAACCCTACTCTATGAATCTTCAGGCCAGTGAATGGGTAGGAAATGCTCTCCAGTTTGAATTGTTCCTACATTTTATGAGCAGAGAAGCAAATCCTGTGAAAGTATTTCAAGAGCTGCCCTCTTAGCTGTCCATTGTCTTGGCTCAGAAAGTCCTAAGGAAGAATCCTTGTAAACTTAACAGACAGGAATTTTGGTTTTTACTGGAGAGCTCTGCTTTTCTTTATCGCATGTCATCAGCATCAAATTTTTATTTGTTTTGTTGGGTTTTCTGTTTTGTTGTAGTTGTCGAAATTTTCTACTGGGATAATTTAGGACGGGCTTGTCTTTATATTTGTAAGGAGTAAAAATGCATAACCTGGTCTGTCTTCTTTATGCTAGGTTTGTCCAATTTACTTGCTTTCATTTTGTCAATGCAGTCACCTGCTGTTTTTATTCTTCGCTTTCTTCACATTGTGAAACTTGCTAAATACATACTATGGACAAAACCAAAGATAAAACTGAATGAATTGTTAAACACATTTTCTTATATGTCTAACTAAAAATAATATATGCTTAGGGTAAATTCAAACAGAGCAGCAAGTTTACAAAACAAGAAATAAGTCTCCTTTCCAGCCTTCCTGACTCCTTTGCTTCTCAGATAGACCATCCTTAAGTTTCCTGCAAATGGTTTCAGGAAATTAGAAAAGAAATAGTTCCAGTATATATAAGCATACTCTTATAATTTCTTTAGAAATAAAGATCACAATTTATTATGCTTACTGCTATATACCTTCCAGAAAATCAAATCATATTATATATAGTGTTGTGCACCTTGCTCCAAAAAGTTATTTGTGTTAGTAATTAAGGTACAACCTAAAGCTCAGTCTACAAGCAGGACAGAAGATAACATCTTATAGAGGCCTTTAAAATAGTTGAACCAAAATGCAGTGGGAGCTATTTTCTAACTAGAACCACCAAAAATAATGGAACAAAGTGATTAGTAAAACAAAGGGAAATAAACTTCCGAACCAGTAACCAAATATGGAAAGGGAAAAATTCCAAGCAAGATCCAGTTAAAAAGTCCAAAGGAGAACGTGTGTGCACCCAGAGAGGACAGAGACACTAGCACCAGCTAAGATTCACAGACAAGTGCAAAGGGGTGCTATTTTTAAAGGAGACCAAAGAGGAAATAATGACCACAAATAAAAAGGGAACATGTCAAACTTCTGGGCAAGTGCTAAATTTGAAAAGAGAGAATGGTGTTTATGTTTTTTTAAAAATGCACTAGAGGGCTGGGCGCCGTGACTCACGCCTGTAATCCCAGCACTTTGGGAGGCCGAGGTGGGTGGATCACCTGAGGTCAGGAGTTTGAAACCAGCCTAGCCAACATGGTGAAACCCTGTATCTACTAAAAGTACAAAAAGTAGCTGGGCATGGTGGCGTGCACCTGTAGTCCCAGCTACTCAGGAGGCCGAGGCATGAGAATCACTTGAACGTGGGAGGCGGAGGTTGCAATGAGCCGAGATTGTGCCATTGCACTCCAGCCTGGGCAACACAGCAAGATTCTGTCTCAAAAAAAAAAATTCACTAGATGCATTTTCAAATAGGAATGGATTTTGATCAGAAGCAGAACTGACACAATGGAATAAGCAATAACTCAAGTATGCATTTGTCCAATAACTGAAACATGCAGCCATCTATGTCATAAAACATTAAAATTGTACCTAAGCATATTGGAGACATGAGATTATTGTACTGTCCATATAGTGCTTTTGGATCCAGAACAAGTCAGATTCTTTTGTGCCGTGTGTTTGTGTGTGTGTGTGTGTGTGTGTGTGTGTGTAAACGAGTGAACATCTATGCCATTTTATCTAGATACAGTACTTCTTCCCAACCTCCATTCATCTCTGTTGTTGTTGCTATTGTTCCTCACGTGGCCAAATGCAATTTCTCCCTGAAGGTCTAACTCCAAAATTCCTTGTGCCTTCTCTTAATTCTTTCCAACTCATCAATTCCTCAAAGCTGATGTCTACTGTATATTATACTCTGGTGCTTTTGGTATATTCTTTATTCTCTTATGGCACTTACTGAGCTATACTGTTATAATTTTTCCATGTATATCTCTCTGTATTGTGAGCTTGTTGGAGGCAGAGACAACACATCTTTAGGTCATTCGTACCTAGAGTACTGCCTGGCACATTTAATACTTGATTAAGTAGAATTACATAAGCTGGAATTTAATGTTTATTTGTTTTGTAGCTTCATAAAGTTATATAACTTTTTAGTAATAAAAACCTCAAGACATATGTAAAATTAATAGTCTCAAATGAATGCATAATATTACTGCTCCTAAAACTCCCTCCTCCTCTTTTTAACAGTGGCCTCCCTAAGATATAAGGAAATATAAAGACTGGTCTGCTTTATAGGATTTTAATAAATTTTCCAGATTTCCTGATGCCTCCTTATATCCTAAAAGCACATAAGTTCCTCTTGAGTTAGTAAGCATTGATTAAAAACTCAGATGAGTCAAACAATACACACCTCAAAAGTTGCTTAATCTAGACTAGAACAAAGCACGTGTATTAGTGTGTTCTCATGCTGCTATAAAGGACTGCCCGAGACTGGGTAATTTATAAAGGAAAGAGGTTTAATTGACTCACAGTTCCACATGGCTGGGGAGGCCTCAGGAAACTTAACAATCATGGCAGAAGGGGAAGCAAACACATCCTTCTTCACATGATGGCCAGAAGCAGAAGTGCTGAGCAACAGGGGGGAAAGCCCTTTATAAAATCATCAGATCTCATAAGAGCTCATTCCTATCATGAGAAAAGCATGGAGGTAACCACCTCCATGATTCGATTACCTCCCACCAGGTCTCTCCCACAACATGTGGGGATTATGGGAACTACAATTCAAGATGAGATTTGGGTGGGGACACAACCAAACCATATCAGCATGTTAGTTGTAAAAGTTCTACTCTCTGGAGCAGGGGATCTCCAGACTTTCCCCTCATGGCCTAATCTCTTTGTTACTCAATTGATATAATAGCGATCTATATCCCATAATGAGCAAAAGTTTATTAAGAGAGATGAGACAATAGAGACTGTTTTAGTCTATTTCTGTTGCTGTAACAGAACACCTGAGACTGGGTAATTTATAAACAAAAGAGGTTTAGTTGGCTCACAGTTCTGGAGCCTGGGAAGTTCAACATTGGGCAGCTACCTCTGGCAAGGCCCTCATGCTACATTAAAGCATAGTGAATGGCATCACATGTGGAAACATCTGCAGGAGCAGCAAGCAAGTATGTGCAAAAGAGACAAAACACAAGGGATGGCCTCATTTTTTAACAACCTGCTCTTGCAGTTACTAATCTAGTCCCATGAGAACAAGGACTCATTCACTTCTGTGAGAATTAACCCAGTCCTGTGAGAACGGGACTAATATCTTCGTGAGGGTGGCGGAGTCTTCATGACCCAAACACCTCTTAAAGGTCCTACCACCTCTCAACACCATTATACTGGGAACTCAATTTCCTATACATGAATTCTGAGGAGCACATTTAAACCATTGTAGAGCCTGATAAAGTGATCTTCATTTCTAAATCAAAGATGATTTTCCTAGGTGTTCTTGTCCAGTATTTATATAGGTTGGTGCAAAAGTAACTGCAGTTTTAGCCGTTACTTTTAATGATTTTGTGGGATCTTGACACTTGCTCATTAGCACTTAAAAAATTACCCCTGGATCCAGGTGAGTCATTGTCTCTGCCAAGAATCTCATTCAGCATTAGGCAAATGCCAAAATCAGATACATGTAAGAATCTCAGCTCCATTGTGCTACTGCCACCCAGGACAGCTATCTGAAGATGCTGGCATGTTCAAAAAACACTGAATCAGTGATCTTCAAGCTTTTTTATATTACATATCCTACTTCATTTTTTAAAAGAGGATATGTCCTGACATGTTTTTTAATAAATTGTAATATGTATTTCTGTATCAACATATTAATCATAAAACATATAATACATAGAATAAATATCGAATGAATGAGACAATGGAGAATTAATAATACACTAACAGGGCAGAAATGAAGTGGTTATAGCCCTATATTATAGTGTTCTATAAAGCCTCTATAAGTAAAATAATGTGAGATTCGTACATGAATAGACAGACAAGCCAATGGAAGAGTATATAAAGTACAGAAATTATGCCAACTTCATTTAGAAATCACATGTATGTGTGTATGTGTGTGTAAAATGGTAGCATTTGAAACCATGGAGAATGCTTAATCAATATTGTTACAACTGGGAACCATTTGAGGGAAAAATGGATCAGAACCTGATATTCTCCATAAGAATTAATTTCAAATGGATCAGAGATCTAAATGTAAATAGGTAAATAAATAAATAAAACCAGACCTCCCCCCGCCAAAAAAAAAAAAAAAAAAAAAACAAAGTATGGATCTGTTTTTCTGTAAACTGGACTATATATCAAATGAGTGTCTGCATGGAAAAAATAAAACACCCTAAACAAATCCAAAGATAAATGACTAATTGGGAAAGGATATTTGTAAGTTACATCTCTGACAGAGTATTATCACTGATATAAAAGGAACCCCTAAAAATTAAAAAACAAATATCAAAATTTTATAAATGGCACACAAAAAACCCAGAGTTCCCAGAAGAAAAATTTAAATGGTTCTTCAAATATGAAGCTTTTCTCAGTATAACTTAAAATGCAAATTAGTTTGTCCCAAAGATAGCACTTCTTCCCTTAGCAAAATCACATAAACTCATCCACATACTCTGTTATTGAAGTTGTATGGAAATAGGCATTCTACATACAGCTGATGGAGTTGTGAGATGATGCAACTGCTATGGAGCAGCAATATGTAGAAAAATTCTACATCTACCCTTTGACCCATCATATTCAGCAATATGTAGAAAAATTCTATATTTGCCCTTTGACTCATCAACCCCATTACTGGGAACCTATTTTAAAGCTGTAGTTGCAAAAACAGGACATGCTTTATGCATGGTGTTATTTCTTTTTTATGCATTGTATTATTTATTTCACAACTATTATAAAAATGATTGAAAACAAATGCCCATTTATAGGGGATTGGCTAAATAAATAACACAATGGTAGGCACTGTAGCGATATAAAGGAATGATGGTGATCTCTCTGTACTGTCATCTCCAAAATATAGTAAGTGAAAAAAGTAAGATGCAGAACAATCTAGTGCAACATGCTACATTTTGTGTATGACAGAAACACTGGCAGGTTAAACTGTTAACTAATGAAACTATTAACAATAGGTAGAACAGGAATGGAACAGACTTCTTTTACTATATATAGCTTATTACATAGATTTCATTTTGAAATTTTAAATGTTTTATTTCAAAAGATAAAATTCACTAAAATAGCCTTCCCTAAAAATGGAAAACAAATGGAAATAAATGAACTTACTGAGCTGGGCATGGTGGTTTACACTTGTAATCCCCATACTTTGGGAGGCCCAAGCAGGAAGATTGCTTAAGACCAGGAGTTCAAGACCAGCCTAGGCCATATAGGAAGGCCATACCTCTACAAAAAAGAAAAATAAATAAAAATTAGCTGGGCATGGTGGCATGCCTGTAGTCTCAGCTACTCACGAGGCTGCGGTGGGAGGTTTGCTTAGTCCTGGGAGATCGAGGCTGTGGTGAGCTGTGATTGTGCTACTGCACTCTAGCGTGGGTGACAGAGAAAGATGCTGTCTCTAAAAGAAAAAAAAAGAAATAAGGAAATGAACCTACTGTATATCAAATTAGTGATATAACCACATAAAGGAAATAATTATTTCAATCTGAACCTAAAAACATAATATTCCACCAAACAGTAGAATATATCTTAAGGACAAAAATAGCTACAAATATGTTTTAAACTTTAGTACTTTAAAATAATGATTTTGTTATTTTGACACTACGTTATATTATAGGGAATACAAATCAGTAATTATACTAATGTAAATAGAAATTAAGATTTTTAGTGTAGGAAAAAAGAGATAGATGTATAAAGTTTTTAAAAATTAAGTACAGGTCCTATAATGTTCTATCTGATTTGGAAATGTTCTATTTGAATTGAGTTTGAACTCGTGATGTTTTCCTCTTTTCAAAGCTGCTTTTCCTATCTGTCTACTAAAAAGGCCCAGAAGACATCACAGCCTGTATCAATCAGCTTTGAAGAAGTAACAGATAACCTTAAAAACCTCAGTAGTTTGCCACCATATGCATTATATATTTGGCTTGTATTCCATTTTGGTGGCTCCAGATCAGCTGCTGAGTCTTTTCTCTACAATCTTCTTTTTCCAGGACTCAAGCTGAAGGAATTGACCCTGTTTGGAACAGACTGTCCTTGTGGCCTAGGGAAAAGCAAAGGACAAAGCTTAGCTCTGTCCTTAAAGGCTCTAAAAGCTTCTACTTAACATGATATGTGCCCATTGGTCAAAGCACATCACGTGGCCAAACGTGGAACTGGGATGGAGAATTGTGTTCTGCCTGCTGGGAGGCCCTAGAAATCATACAATAATAAATGAGAAGGGAGTTAGGAGTTGAGGATAATAATATAAACTATTCTACAACCCCTTGAAAATGAGCATACTTAGCATATAGACTATAATCCCTAAATACCATTCCACACTAACAATGACTAGGAAACTTTGGAGGGACACCTGACTCCAGTTTTAAGGTTAGGCAATTTAAGATGAGCCTGGGATGGTTTGTTGCCCTTGTGTATTAGTCTGTTTTCACACTGCTATAAGGAACTGCCAGGAACTGGGTAATTTATGAAGGAAAGAGGTTTAATTGACTCACAGTTCAGTGTGGCTGGGGAGGCCTCAGGAAACTTAAAATCATGGTGGAAGGCAAAGGGGAAGCAAGGCACCTTCTTCACAAAGTGGTGGCAAGAAGGACAATGCCAAGTGAAGGGGGAAGAGCTCTTTATAAAACCATCAGATCTTGTGAGAACTCACTATCATGAGAACAGCATGAGAGAAACTGCCACCATGATTGTTACCTCTATCTCGTCTCTCCCTTTACACGTGGGGATGATGGGGATTATGGGGATTACAATTCAAGATGAGATTTGGGTAGGGACACAAAGCCTAACCATATCACTTAGAAAGCAAGGTAGCTATCAAAGACTAATGAGATTGTGCCCAAAGGACAAAGGAATTAACCTAAAAAGTCTTTCTTTAGCCAAACTGGAGGCAAGATGAGAGTCAAAAGAGAAAACATATACTGAATGCAATTGATTTAAATATGTTGAATTTATTTTAAAATGCATTAATTATAAAGATACAAAAAAGAAAATCAATAAAATGTTTAAAAGTCATCACTCTTTGGTCACCATTAGAATTAACTAGGTCAGTTACTCCTTACCCTGATATTTGGCAATCAAAGTAAATAATTATCTTTATTCTGCTTTCTTTTAGGCATGTATGTGTAACCACATAGACTTAACTTAGAAGGAAAAGTTCTTCTTTATAGAATTCAAGCTAATGAATGTCAAAGAAAATAGATAATGAAAAAATAATAGAATCTAATCATCATTTGCAGCATGTAATTGACTTAGGGTATGATTATTAATGGGTAAAATCATTAGACAAAATGTTGATTGGAGCTTTACAATGGAAGGATCAGTCTGTTATCACCTGAAACACTGATTAATCTTAGCATCATTGAAAGTAGGACAACCAGGGCAGGTGCTGTGGCTCACACCTGTAATCCCAGCACTTTGGGAGGCTGAGATGGGTGGATTACTTGAGGTCAGGAGTTGAGACCAGCCTGGCCAACATGGTGAAACCCCCTCTCTACTAAAAATACAAAAATTCGCCAGGTGTGGTGGCTCGTGCCTGTAATCTCAACTACTTGGGAGGCTGAGACACAAGAATCGCTTGAACCTGGGAGGCAGAGGTTGCAGTGAGCCAAGACTGTACCGCTGCACTCTAGCCTGGGCAACAGAGTGAGACTTTCTCTCAAAAAAAAAAAAAAAAATTGGAAGCACATAGCACTCCCTGTGTAATATTCTTGCCCATCCTTCCAAAAAAAGAAAATGACCTTCACTTGAATGAAGCCTCTCAGCAAGCGAACTTTCATTACAGAAGGATAGATGCACAAATTAAATGACACCACAAGGTAGCACGTGCATGAACTCAGAAAGTGGGTTTTTCTGCAGAATAACTGACCAGGTTTCTGCAGCAAGTCAATGGCATGAAACGTAAAAACAAAGGGGGAGAGAGGAAAGAGCAGGTCGGTGCTAGATGAAACACATGCATCTAAAGGCCTAAGAAGCAAATGTGATGCTGACATGTAGTGTGTCTCCAGATTCAAATAAGACATCAGGGAAATGTGGCTAGATATTAAATTATAACAAGGAATTATTTTTGTTAGTTGTTCAAATGGTGTTATAGTTATATGTCTTTAATCTTTAGTGGTGCTTGCTAAAGTAATAAAGACAATTATTTGATATATATGATTTGCTTTAATATTCTTCAATAAAGTAAATGTAGTAAATATGATAAAATCTTTATAACTTTAATCTGGATGATGACTATATGGTGTTTATTGTTTATTGTCTCTATTTTTGTATATATTTGAAAATTTTCTTAATAAAAAACTATTTAAATCCATAAAATAGAAAAAAAGATAGTAACATGATAAATATACTGAAATTCTATTTTTTTTTTTTTTTTGTCCTTGAAGCCCTCTGGTCTTTTTTGTATGTTCCACTTTTCACTCTATAGGTTTAAAGAGAAAATAAATAGAACAAAGTGAATTTACTTGAAATATTTGAAACATCAGCTCTTTTTTTTTTTTTTGAGACAGAGTCTCACTCTGTCACGCAGGCTGGAGTGCAGTGGCGCCATCTCAGCTCAGTGCAATCTCTGCTTCCTGGGCTCAAGCGATTCTCCTGCCTCAGCCTCCCGAGTAACTGGGATTCTAGGCGTCTGCCACTACGCCCGGCTATTTTTTTTTTTTTTTTTTTTTTTTTTTTTTTAGTGGAGACGGGGTTTCACCCTGTTGGCCAGGCTGGTCTCGAACTCTTGACCTCAGGTGATCTGCCTGCCTCAGCCTCCCAAATTGCTGGGATTACAGGTGTGAGCCACTGTGCCCAGTCGAAACACCAGCTCTCTTAAATCCTGTGCCTTAACCAGGGTAGTCAGTATAAGAAATGCAAATTATGTTTGAATAGTCCCTTTTAAAAAGCTATTTATTTAGTCTATTTCCCACTAATAGCTTTTTTTTTTAATGCCTTTTAAAAAAAGAGAAAAGAAAACCAATTCCACCCTGTCATCAGCTAGAACTCCAAGATCCTGGGTTATACAGCAGAGTCTGTTAGTAAATCCACTGCATAGGAGCTACATTTTTTTTTTTTTAATGATGTAGCGTGGACCTTTCAGTGCATTTCTTTTGAAAGGGACTTTAATATTTTATTCCCTAAAATGTTAAAACACTCATCAGATGAATGCATGCCACATTCATAGACTGATGGCAAGAAAAAGTGAATATAAAAAAAGAGTTGATTAAGTTCCTAAAAATTTAAAATGTTTGTCTTGCATTTGTTTAGTGGAGACTGGTTCCATCAAGGTCCTCTTGTCCACCCCCAGGCTTCTTCTAAACAAGTAAAGAGAATACCTGCAGATATCTTACATTCGACACATCAACTCAAGCACATTTCAAAATTGGCCATAGTTTCTAAAATATTCATTTAATGTTAAAGTTCTTGTCATTAATAACTTAGTATCAAGCTTCCTGTGAGTTCTTCATATGATTTAATTTCTCGTAGTTCCTTTAGCCCTGAAGATCCCAAATCTATAAGGATTCTCTAGAGAAGATGCCGGTTATGGGAAAAGAATGGAAGAAGTAGAGGCATTTAGCAGCCACAATAGAATAGCCTGGAGCCTGTGTCAGCAGCATATGCACACTGTCATTGTAGCCATTTGTGTCAGAAGCTATTTCTGTGCTGGATAACACTTTCTCCAAATACACTATGAATTTATGAGCAAGGGAATGTAGATGTTAATGGAGGAAGAAGTTTCACTTCACCTCCCACTCCTTTGCGTCTTAATTTTAGAGTGGAAGCAAGATTGCATCACAGCCCTCCATGGGATATATATTCAGAGTCCTAATAATTTGAACAATCACATATTATTTGCTTGTACAATTATATATATGTTCAACTGTTTATATTTGGCCACAAGTTACCAAAATTTGCTGAGTAATGATGAGACCAATCAAGACCAGCCTTTTTCTTTATGTGGGCTAGAATGTTTAAGGAGATTTATTTCTAATTATTAGAAAATGAAAGGACAAAACATTTTGGGAGCGGGCTATTGCAACACTTCTTTTATAGAGCAGTTATCCCACTTATATGAATATTGAATACAAATGTTTCTTTTCAGAGAACAATGGACTTAGATCTATTTTTTTTTTCTTTTTTGAGATGGGATCTCTCTCTGTCACCCAGGCTAGCGTGCAGTGGTGCAATAATAGCCTGTGCTAATTTATTTATTTTTTTGTAGAGATGAGGTCTCACTATGTTGCCCAGGTTGGTCTTGAACTCCTGGGCTCAAGTGATGCTTCTGCCTCCAACTCCCAAAGTGCTGGGATTACAGGCGTAAGCCACTGCAACCAACCTGACTTTCATCTTTACCTAAAAGAGTATTAGTCACATCTTCTCTTACAAGGTGACTCGTGGCAGGTTCAAAAGGACAGGGTTGGTGGACAGAATCACCTTCACTTTTTAAACTGATTAATTTTATGAATTATATTTGTAATATGTATTTGCCAGTGGTACATTATTGAATTCATAAGTTAAATATCCATGTGAAATGTCTCTACTAGATGTTCAAAGGACCTCCTTATATCTAACCACAAACGTCAAATTTTGTTCACAAAGAAGCAAAAAGTATAATATAAATAAAATGGAACTAGAGTTCCAATGGGCTAGATTGAGTCAGTTCTGCCCTTAGTAATCATATGGTTTTAGAAAAGCTACTTTATTGTATGAGTCTTTTTTCCCTCATTTGTTAAATGAAAGGGTTTGATTTAATGATTATTTGTATTGTTTATAATTGAACATTTTATGTTTTTAAATGGGAAAATGTACCATATTTTAGCCTGTTATAATAAAATTATGTTATATGTAGCTGAGAACATGTTTTAAAATTCTAAACTGCCTCCTTTAGAATTCTCATTGGTTAGAACAGAGCCTGTTTTAGAAGGAAGCAAGAAAATAGGCTCCAAAAATGCTGGATATTCATAAAGTTCACTGTATAGCATGCTATAAACTTTTTGTTTGATGCAGTAGGCAACAGGAAGTTGTTGAAGGTTTTGAAGAGTGGAATAATATATCAAAAAATAATATTGGAGATAAACAATAATTTTGCCCCTTACATATAGACTAGACTTGGGAAGAAAGGGTAACTGTAAGGCAGGCCTTAGGTAATGAGATCCAGGATTAAACTGGAGGCTGTCAAAATTGTTTAGGAAAAGTAGAATCCAGAAGACATTGAAAATAGAAATTGATAAAATGCAGTGATTGATTAAATATAGGGGACATCAAAGGAATCAAAACAGTAACTCCAAGGTTGTAACCTTGTAGAACCAGAGAAATCATGGTGTTTAATTGAGAAGGAATTATTTATATATATATATTTCAGGAAGCAATAAAATAGCCAACTAAATGTATCTCTAAAGACCACTGGAGAGTGGATGATCATGATCTGTACCTATCCCCTATATTTAAGTGGTAAAATGGAAACAGAAATGTAAAACCACTCTGGGAAAAACATGGAGAAGATTAGTAGGAGGCAAAACACTGAACTCTGGAAAACATACTTGGTTAAAGAATATAAAAGAGCAGAGACAATGACAAAACAAGTGCCCAGAGTAATAATGGACAACCAACAGAACCAGTGTCATGGAAGCTGGGGAGGAATTTTGCAATGTCAGTTGTTATCTAGAGGTCAGGAAGAATGGAGGGAAAAGATCAGGGTGAATTGTTGGGTAACCTGAGGGGATTAAAAAGTAAAGAAAAAACAAAATTAACATTTGAATGGAACTTTACAATTGACAAAACACTTTCAGAGGAATTATTTTACTTAATTCTCATGGTAACATTACTGTGAGATGCATAGGACTATTTTTTATCACAGTGTCATAAATGAGAAACACGGGAGCTTAGAGTACTTTTAGGACTTATTCCAAGGCAGGACTTAGAGTTACTGACTCAAAATCCCACATTCTTTGCTATCTGGAAGACAAGGATAAAAAGAATATGCTGGAAAGTACCAACCAATAGTATATTTGCAGTGTCCCTGTCTCTCACCACATATAAATGCCTTCCGTATTCACAACTCAAATCAAATTCAAAGCAATATTAACCTGAAGGGTAAGCCATAAGCCTGTAATAAATATTTCATGTTCTGAAAATATTATTTAACTAAATGGGAGAAATATCCAAAAACGAACACATTCCATATTGGAAGGGGTTTATTATCCAATTTAGTCATCCTAACAACATCACAGCAGATCACTTAAAATGAAAATAGAAAACATCCTCATAATTTTCTAGCCTTTTTTTTTTTGCTGTAATTTCATATTAAAAGAATAACATTAATATTGTCTTAAGCAAAGATAAATATTATTATACATCATGCATTTCCTAAATTTCAATTATGTGTTATTTTAAAAATTGCTATGTGTGTCTGATGATAGGACACAAGGCTGTGTTTTTCCTTCCTTTTAAAATAAAAAAAAACTCTTTTAGCTGATTTCTTTGGTGCCATTTTGTAATTTCTTTTGTCTTTCACTACTTCCCAACTTTAGTTTCCATAGGAACAGGATCAATCGGAAAGCATTTGGGATTCTTTCAAAATGTTGAGTCCAAGATTTCCAATTAGGGTTCAGGCACTTATAGTTTAATTAATATGAGACTTTTTCTGTGTTTTATTTTTGAAGGTGGAAAAAACTGGGTTATGATTTCATAATATGTTTGCCTTTTCAGAGATTTTTATTAGAGATTTGGATCAAAGAGCTTTAAGATCATTTACAAATGTGTTAATACATGCCTGAAAAAATTAAATATATTATGCATACTATTCTTGACAGATAAGAAGACTTAAAACAATAATTATCCCAGTTAAATGCATCAAAATTAGTTGAATTATCCTTAGCTGAAAATTGATTCTTTGAAATATAACATAAACCTAGTGTCTTCTCCTATACCTCTTTTATGGTTTGTTGTTGTTTTTCTGAGATGGAATCTCGCTCCATCACCCAGAGTGCAGTGGTGCGGATCTCGGCTCACTGCAACCTCTGCCTCCTGGGTTCAAGCAACTCTCCTGCCTCAGCCTTCTGAGTAGCTGGGACTACAGGCCACCCCCCACCATGCTCAGCTAATTTTTTTGTATTTTTAGTAGAGACGGGGTTTCACTATGTTGGCCAGGCTGGTCTCAAACTCCTGACCTCAAGTGATCCGCCCACCTCAGCCTCCCAAAGGCTGGGATTACAGGCCTGAGCTACTGCACCCAGCCCCTCTTATAGTTTTATTGTGAGAACAAGTATGGTCAATGGAAAATAATGTAGATGATAGATTTTACTTTTAAAAAATTACCGTTATGGTCGCATTACGTTAGCTGTATAAGACAAAAACATCCTCAGTTTATAAAACAAAGCATTCAACTTTCTATTAACAGAGAGTGTGCTCAAGGAATTAAATCAGGAACTATCAACATGAAGGGGATTACTGCCCCCAGGGGGTACTGTGAAATTTTATGGGACCTATTCCATTGTCACAATGATGAGTGGTTGCTATATATTTGCTGAGCAGGGACCCGGCCTGTTAAATAGCTTGCTGTGTGCCAGACAGTCCTGCAAAATAAAGAATTTTCCCGAGTCCCTCATTTTTCATAACTCTCCAAAGTCCTGCTGCATGTTCGTATAAGTGAAAACTTCATAATTATCTGAGCTTATACTGTAACTTACACTGTTTCACCTATAAACACAAATATTCTTTTGGACAGTCTTCTCACATAACTAAATATACAAATTTGTATTCTAATGCTCACAATAACCATATATATATATATATATATATATATTTTTTTTTTTTTTTTTTTTTTTTTTGAGACAGAGTCTCACTCTGTTGCCCAGGCTGGAGTGTGATGGCACAATCTCAGCTCACTGCAACCTCCACCTCCTGGGTTCAAGTGATTCTCCTGCCTCAGCCTCCTGAGTAGCTGGGATTATAGAAACTTGCCACCACGCCCAGCTAATTTTTGTACTTTTAGTAGAGACAGGAGTTTCACCATGTTGGCCAGCCTGGAACCCCTGACCTTAGGTGACCGCCCACCTCGGCCTCCCAGAATGCTGGGATTACAGGCGTGAGCCACTGCGTCTGGCCAATAACCCTATTCTTATATTCCTGTACTATTTGGAATGGTTTCTGATCTTACTTAAATCCCATTTAACATTGTAAGTGTACACCAGGCATGGTGGCTAATGCCTGTAATACTAGCACTTTGGGAGGTGGAGGCAGAGGATCTCTTGAGGCCAAGAGTTTGAGACTAGCTGGATTGGGCAACATGGCAGGATTCCATCTCTATGACAGTAAACATTTAAGAAAATTTGCTAGGCATGGTGGTGCATGCCTGTAGTCCTAGCTACTTGGAAGGCTGAAGCAGGAGGATCCCTTGAGCCCAGAGGTTCAGTGTTACAGTGAGCTATAATCATGCCACCGCACACCAGCCTGGGTGACAGAGCAAGACATTATCTCTAAAAAAAGAAAAATAAATAAAAATAAGTGTAGACTTCATTTTGTCTTCTAGTGTACTCACGTATAAGCATTTATGAATTAAAATATGTATTATTTTGTTTTTTTATTTCTCTTTAACATTAAAGGGACATTACATTATTTCCCAAATTTTACATATATATAAATTTTATGTATATAAGTTATATGTTTGTATATGTAATGTTATATTATCTATAAATTTCATTTCAGGATAATAAAGGAGGCATCAAAATTTATTATAAAATGAGGGTCTGATAGTGTTAAGAACCAATAAATTAAAATAAATGAATGCAAATTACATGTATTTCATCACTGCACTAAATTCTTAGGTTTGTGGTGGTTGAAAACAAAATTATATACTCTATTTTTAGGGAAACAGTTTTTCCCTTTCCAAGATTCATTTTTAGCTAACATGAGCAAAAAAATTAAATGGGAGAAAAATGTTAAAAAGTAATTGCAGAACATGCTGCAGAATAACCGTGGATATGTGTAGATGTGGGTGTGTTTCATTAAAATCTATTTAAGTATTTTTTTCTTTTATATGTAGTTAAGGTAAGGATAGTTTTTGAATTATTCAGTGTCAAAATTACTTTTGGATTTTTGTGCAAACAGGCTATAAACCTGTAACATTATCAAAAATGTCAACATATAGATAAAACTTAATACTCTTTTTTTGTTTTATTTATATATTTTGAGAAGAGGTCTCACTCCTGTCACCCCAGCTGGAGTGCAGTGATACAATAAAATTCACTGCAGCCTCAACCTCCTTGGCTCAAGCCATCCCTCCCACCTCAGCCTCCCGAGTAGCTGAGACTATAGGCTCATGCCACCATGCCTGGCTAGTTTTTGTTTTTGTTGTGTAGAGACAGGGTCTTGCTATGTTGCCCAAGCCACTCTTGAAGCCCTGGGCTCAAACAGTCCTCCAGCCTCAGCCTCCCAGAGTGCTAGGATTACAGGCGTGAGCCACTGTGACTGGCCTTATTTTTATATTTTATTTTTTTGAGACAGGGTCCCACTCTGTCACCCAGGCTAGAGTGCAGTGACGTGATCATAGCTCACTGTAGCCTCAACCTCCTGAGCTTAAGTGATCCTCCTGTCTCAGCCTCTTGAGTATCTGGGATAGGAGGTGTGAGCCACCGCACCTGGCTATACTTAGTTTTTAATTTAACTGGTATTGTCTGTTGGTCTCCCGGCCTAAGTATTGCAATACATTAAACAATAGACAGTTAATACTATATTTAAGTATGTTTTATATTATATGTAAATATAGCTTATACTATTCTTAAAATACAGTACAAGAAGTTTATACATTTGATTTGAAGACAAAATATGTCCACTTTTGTTTATAACAGACATTTAATTACTTCCTATTGTGGGTTAAGTATGATGTAGACACAATCTTGTATCAAATAGTTCCAACATCATGTTCCTAACACTATCCAATGGGAGGATCAGACATGTAAAACATCCTAATTTTTTAAAAGTTTTATAAAAAGTACTATGTCAGAGAAGGGTTGACTCTGTATGGGAGGACAGAAGGGGCCAGCGAAAGCTTTACTTTTCTTGACAGTTAAGTCAGGTGTTAAATAACATAGAAGTTCATCATTCGGCAGGGGAGTGTTGGAGAGAGGGGATTCCAGGCAGAGGGCTTGGAGAATGCAGAGAGCCAGAGTGTCTGGGAACTCCACCATGGGTGCCTTGAACATAGGGTTTGTAGGGGGCAGTAGTCAAAGGAAGGCTGGAAAGATGGGAGCCTGTTCCGAAAGGCCATTTGAAGGAACCTGGAATTCATCCTGAAGGTAACAGGAGGCCTCTGAAGGAAGCTAAATATCAGATAGTATTTTAAGGCTCTAACTCATGTAAGAGTAAGGAGGATGAACTGCAAACTTGTCCACATCTATATTCATCCTTGTCAATTTCCCTCCTGAATCAAAGGAAGAGGGTTGCTATGGTTTGAATATTTGTTCCCCTCAAGACTCATGTTGAAACATAATCCCTAATGTAGCAGTATTGAGAGGTAGGGCCTTTAAGAAGTGATTGATTCATGAGGACTCTGCCTTCATGAATGGATTAACCCATTCATAGATTAACAATTTAAGGAATTAATGAGTTATCATAGGAGCGGGACTGGTGGCTTTATAAGGAAAGGAAGAGAGAACTGAGCTAGCACTCTCGCACATTGAGCCCGCTCACCCTGTGATGCCCTGTACCACCTTGGGACTCTTCAGAGAGTCCCCACCAGCAAGAAGACCCTCATCAGATGTGACCCCTCTACCTTGGACTTCTCAGCCTTCATAACTGTAAGAAATAAATTCCTTTTCTTTATAAATTACCCCATTTCAGGTATTCCATTATAAGCAACAGAAAACAGATGAAGATAAGGGGTGTCTCCTACCCAAAGCTAATTTCACACCTGTGTGCATGATCCTATTTTTCCAGTCTCTTGTATTCTTTGTTGCAGCAATTAATCTCCTCTCTCTGTCATATATCTTCAACTTATCTTCATTACTAGTTCTCTTACCACAGGATATAAATATGCTCAAATCTCTACAACTTAATGTAGGAAAGAACCCCACTATGATTCTCCAAGGAAACTTCTTGAAACAGTGACATATATTTATTATGTCAATTTTCTTACTGACCATTCAGCTCACTGCACATTGCCTGTTTCCCATGCCATTGAAATTGCTATCATTGTCTCGCCAATAATTTACTAGTTCCTAAGTCCATGGCTTGCTTTATTTATTTATTTTTTATTTTACTTATTTATTTTCTTTTGAGACAGAGTCTTTCTCTGTTTCCCAGGCGGGAGTGCAGTGGCGTGATCTCGGCTCACCACAACCTCCACTTCCTGAGTTCGAGTGATTGCCCTGCCTCAGCCTCCTGAGTAGCTGGGGCTATAGGCGCACGCCATCATGCCCAGCTAATTTTTGTATTTTTTGTAGAGATAGGGTTTCACTGTGTTGGCCAGGCTGGTCTCGAACTCCTGGCCTTGTGATCCGCCCACCTCGGCCTCCCAAAGTGCTGGGATTACAGGCGTCAGCCACTGCGCCCAGCCCATGGCTTGCTTTTTAAGTCAAAACCTTACTTGACCTTTCTAGAACATTGAACATTGTTGACACTCCCTCTTTGAAAGTCTGCCATTCCGTGATTTCCATGACATCATTCTGTCCTAGTTTCTCTTATTTCTCCAATTGCCTTTTCTCAATCTCTTACATGGTTTCCCCTTGGACTTTTTCTCTCTTATTCTACTCCAGTGTTTCCTGCTCTAAATTATATTCCTCCCTAGAGAGTCACAATGCTCCTTAGCATGTTAGAGGCTCCAGTAAGTCCTTTCATATAATAGAGAACTTTGTTTAACTTGTTAACCCAGTGTTTCTCAACCCAGTGTTTCTTTATCACCATGGAATCCGTATCCCTTTGTAAAACGCTAAATGTCAATGGCCAGTCTGAGGGAGAAGATGCAGGAAAGGAACGTGAAAAAAGAGAATAGTGTCACAATAGCCACAAAATGTGACAAATCATAAAATGCTACTTAATTTCATCAACATAGATTGAAGAGAAAAGTTCTATGGGTTGTCTAGAGTGTTGCCTAGGGCTTTAACAGGAAAACTTCCTAGAGGTGGTGAGACTTAAGAGGGGTCTTGAGGGTTGGAGAAAATTGTAATAGAGAGGAGACAGCACTCCCACCCATGCCTGTACCTCCTCTCTGAGTGAGGGCTGTACAAGGGATAAGAAAGGCTACATGAACCTCTCCTTTGTCCTTGACATGCCTCTGAAGATGGTATTAAGGTTTAAAGGCAAGTGCTTGATTATGTAAGGTTGTTTTAGATCAGCATTTTCAGAACAAAATAGACTATGGAACACTTTTTAAATGACTGTATTGCCAGACCTCCAAAGGAACTCCTAAGGTACAATGCTCACTAGTTTTAAGTAGGCACTCAAATTAATTTACTACTATAATTCATTATGATGCTTGTATTAGGGTTGTCCAGACAAGTAGAACCAACAAGATATGTGTGTATGTGTGTGCATGTATGTACATATATGTATATAAAGAGACTTGTTTTAAGGAATTGGTTCATGTGATTATGGAGGCAAGCAAGCTACAGACCCAGGAATTGCCAAGGCTGCAGTTCAAGTCCAAAGGCTATCTGCTGGCAGAATTCCCTCCTGCTTGAGAGAAGTCAGTCTTTTGTTCAATTTAGGCCTTCAGTTGACTGGATGAGACCCACCAACGTTACGGAGGGCAACATGCTTTACCGATTTAAATGTTAATCTCACGCCACACACAGTGGCTCACGTCTGTAATCCCAGCACTTTGGGAGGCTGAGGCGGGTGGATTACTTGAGGTCAGGAGTTCGAGAGCAGCTTGGCAAACATGGCAAAATCCCATCTCTACTAAAATGCAAAAATGAGCCAGGCATGGTGGTGCATGACTGCGGTTCCAGCTACTCGGGAGGCTGAGGCAGGAGAATCGCTTGAACCCAGGAGGTTGAGGTTGCAGTTTGCTGAGATTGCGCCATTGCACTCCAGCCCGGGTGACAGAGTGAGACACCATCTCAAAAATAATAATAATAAAATGTTAATCTCATCCAACAACACCCTCACAGAAACATCCAGAATGTTTGACCACATATCTGAGCATCATTGCCTAGCCAAGTTGACAGGTAAAATTAACTATCACAATGCTATTTTCAATTGTATATCAACATTTTAAAAAAGCAAATAATTTTTAAAAATTGCTCACCTTGTGTTATTAAATCTAGAATGCTTTATTAAGCTTATTTTGATTTTATAGTAATAGAGATTTTTAAAAATTACATTGTTATGGCTTTTATTATTATTATTTTTTTTTTTTTTTTTTTTGAGAAGGAGTCTTGCTCAGTCACTCATGCTGGAGTGCAATGGCGCGATCTCTGCTCACTGCAACCTCTGCCTCCCGGGTTCAAGCTATTCTCCTGCCTCAGCCTCCTGAGTCGCTGGGATTACAGGCACCCGCCACCACACCCGGCTAAGTTTTGTATTTTTAGTAGAGACAGGGTTTCGCCACGTTGGCCAGGCTATTTTTTTATTTTTTTGAGACAAGGTCTTGCTCTGTCTCCCAGGCTGGAATGCAGTGGCGAGATCACAGCTCACTGCAGCCTTGACCTCTTGGGCTCAAGTGATCCTCCCACCTCATCCTCCTGAGGAGCTGGGACAACAGGAGCACATACCATGCCCAGCTAACTTGTTTATCTTTTGTAAAGATAGGATCTCACTGTGTTGCCCAGACTGGTCTCAAACTCCTCAAGTGATCCTCCCACCTCCATCCTCCATCTCTCAAAATGCTGGGATTACAGGCATGAGCCATCACACCTGGTAGTTGTGGCTTTTAAAATCTCCTTTTAAGTTACTATCTAGAAAAATATTTTAGGAATTGACTCTATCATTTTAAGCATCAAATATATTCATTTAATTTTTTGTTGCAGCATAATGTGAAAATTGTTTCTGCACAGTAATGTCTTTTGTGTCAGAATTGGCTACTTCAAAATCTTTTGTTCTTTAATCCCGGGCAGTTATCTCTTAATTAAAAAAATTAAAGTGGTATATTCATTATATCATAGTCTCCCCTTATCCACAGTTTTGCTTTTTGCAATTTTACCCGTGGCCAACCACAGTTGAAAAATACTAAATGAAAAGTTCAAGAAATAAACAATTCACCTGGGATGGGAATCATCCCATTGTCTGGTGTATTCATGCTGTAGAAGCTACCCACCTGTTAGTCACTGATATTGCCTGTTCCTGTCATCCAACCAGTGACATCGTTGTGGCTGAATGATTCGGGATCACTTGAAGCAGATGATTCTCCTTCTGATGTATTGTCAGAAGGTCAATAGTAGCCTAATGCTACCTCACGATGCCTGTTACCCACCTCATTTTATCTCATCACATCAGCATTTTATCTCTTACGTTATTACAAGAAGGGTGAATACAGTAGAATAAGATATTTTGAGAGAGACGTCATTCACATAATTTTTATTACAGCATATTGTTATAATTGTTCTATTATTCTTGTTATTAATCTTGTACTGTGCCTAACTTATAAATTAAACTTTATCATAAGTATGTTTGTATAGGGAAAAACAGAGTGTATATAGGGTTTGGTACTATCCATGGCTTCAGACATCCACTGGGGGTCTTGGAACGTATCTCTCATGAATTAGGGGGGACTAGTGTGTTCCATTCCATCTTCTCCATAATTAACTTCACTTCCATTCATTCAGCAAATATTTACTGAGTACCATATGGCAAGCATTGTTCTTCGCCCTTGGGATTATTAACAAAAATTAGTAACCAAAATAAAGGGCCCCACCTTCAGTACATAAACACATATATAATGCATTAGAAGATAATAATGCTATTTTCAATTGTATATCATTTGAAAATATGAAAAAAGAAAAAGAAAAGCAGGATCAAAGGAATCAGGAATGTGGAAGGGGAAAGGTGAGCTGAAGGTGAGCTGAAATATTTAATAGAGAGATCAGAGGAGATTTTATTAAGGAGGTGTCCTTTGAGCAAAGACTTGAAGAAGTGAGGGAGTTAATAGACATCTAAAGGAAGAGTCTTTCAGATGGAGGAAACAGCCAGAGTCTGGCCTGATTGAGGATGAACAAGGAAGCCAGTGTCCCTGGAGCAGAGGGAGGGAAGAGTCAAGAAAAGGAGGTTCGAAAGCAATGGGCCACTTTGCATAGGACCTTCTATGCCAGTGAAAGAACTTCTCCTTCTACTCTGGGGAAATGAAGAACCAGTCCAAGGTTTTGAGCAGAAGAGTGCCATGATCTGACTTAGCATTTTAAAGGGTCACTCTAGTGGATGTGTTGAGATTAGATTCCAGAAAGGCAGGACGGAAGCAGGACAGTCAGGAGGCTATTGCAGCAATCCAAGAAAGAGATGTTAGTGCTCAGACCACAGTAGTAGCTATGGGAGGAGTGAGAAGTGGTCAGATTCTGAATGCATTTTGAAGGTAAAGTCAGTAGGTTTTGCTAATGAATAGGAGATGGGCTGTGATACGTGGGATCACTAAAGATAAATGCCAGATTTTTCTCAACCAGAGAAATGGAATAATTGAGTTGCCATCATCTGGGGTGGAGAAGGTGGAACAGGTTTAGAAAGAAAGATGATATTTGGATGTAGAGTTTGAAATGTCTCATAAACTTTCAGATGATAGGCATTGGGATCTGAAGTTCAGCAAAGATGTCCAGAATGGAAATATGTATTTGGGAGTGTTTAGCATGTCAGAGTGTTTAATGCCAGGAATCTGGATCACATCATTAAAGAAGGAAATACAGATAGAGAAGTAGATTTGACCAAGGATGGGAGCCATGAGAAGAAAAACTAGGAAAGTGTGTTGTCCTGGACGTTAAGTGTAGAAAGCGTGTTAAGAAGAAGGGTGTGATGGATTGTGTCAATTGAGGTAGTTATGGAAGGCATCATCATAAATTATGTTTTACAGAGGACGAGACACAGCCAAAGAGGTTTTAACTATCCAAAACATATCATTGCAAGGACAAAAAAGGAGGAAGAATTTAAACCCAGGGCTTTTCCACTGTAATGAAATAGTCATTACATTTAAAAAGGTAGGGGAGGCCAGGTGTGGTGGCTTACACCTATAATCCCAGCATTTTGGGAGGCTGAAGCAAGCAGATCACTTGAGCCCACAAGTTTGAGACCAGCTTGGGCAACACGGCGAAACCCCATTGCTACAAAAAATAGAAAAATTAGCCAGACATGTTGGCTAACAGCTGTGGTCCAGCTACTCGGAAGGCTGAGGTGGGGGATCACCTGAGCCCGGGGAGGTTGAGGCTGCAGTGACCCATGATTGCACGCCTGCACTCCAGCCTGGGCAACAGAGTGAAACCCTGTCTCAAAAAAAAAAAAAAAAAAGAAAGAAAGAAAAAAAAAGAAGATGGGGGAAAAGTATAACCCTAACAATTCATTTTTCATAGAACATCCTCATACACGATTATTGTAGAATCATTTATGAAATGCTCTATCTGCGTCACCACATTGGATAAAAAGCAATGTGAAGTGAGGGAAGAGGGATGAGAAGCAAGTATTTATAGAGAATCTACTGTGTGCCAAGAGGTAGGCTAAGCAATTATGTACATGATTTTATTTCATCTTTACAACCAGCTAGGGAAGGCATTACTAGCTTCATTTTACTTAAATGAAACTGAGGCTGTAGCTTATCCAAGGTGACGTGGCTAGTAATTCACAGCACTGGGTTTCAAATACTGGGTTATGACTTCCTAAAGACAGAATGATTCTGTTTCCATCTATAATGAAGACTAAGACTTAAGTTGCATTTCTCTAATACGCTACTCTTTTCTTACCTTGCTCGATTCTAATGTTGTCTTTTATTTAATTTTAGATGATACTTACTCAAAAAGCCAAGCTGTTGAAAATAATAGTGGTAGAATACAATTTAGTTCTTTATCCCAATGGGGGTAAAGTCAGTTCTGATACCACCTTATTAAGACTAAGTGCTAAGATTATGTGCTAAGGCTGACTCTAAATAATTTCAAAACTTTTGGTAGATTCTGTCATAAATCCAGTTCTCTTCATGCTATGACAAACATCAAACAGCCATTTCACTTGAGTTATATTACGACAATTAGACTTTTGCCTACCATATCTGGACACAAATACCTTTGTTCTTCTTTCCAATACTCAATTTGAAAGAGTTTCAAAAATTTGACCTTGGCTGCGCATGGTGGCTCGTGCTTATAATCCCAGCACTTTGGGAGGCTGAGGTAGGTGGATCACTTGAGCCCAGAGTTTCGAGACCAGCCTGGGCAACGTAAAGAGACCCTGTCTCTACAAAAAACACAAAAATTAGCCAGGCATGGTGGTATGTGCCCACAGTCCCAGCTACTCAGGACTGCTGAGGTGCAGTGATCGCTGGAGCCCCGGGAGATCAAGGCTGCAGTGAACTATGATCACGCCACTGCACTCCAGCCTGGGTGGCAGAGCAAGACCCTGTGTCAAAATTAAAAAAAAAAAAATTGACCTTTATCCAATAGCACAAAAACTCATTTCCTGACCATTCTAGGAAGCAGCTCCAAAGGTCCCACTGATTTTAATGTGTGCAGATATTCACTAAATTATTTATTTTATTGGTCTAGTTCACTGACCCTAAAAAAGTGCGTGTTGATGTTAGCTCACAGTTGGATGTGTAGGACTAGTTTTGAAATAAAAAAGTCAGAGAACTGTTTTTACCAAAAGAAAAGGGAAATTATGGTCCCTGGATTTACAGGACCCAAGAAATCAGGGTAGCTAATTCTTAGGAATCTTGCCTGACAATTGTGAATATGACAGTTAAGCGATGCCAAACCATTGTTTCCATGTTCTGCACTTCAAAATAAATGGTTCTTGTTCTTTTGGCTTCCTGAGGACTAATCAAAGGAAGCATGAAGCAACAATGGCTGGGAAGTTTCCCTTGGTTTTCAAATTTCTTCTGTAAGCACTTGTGGTAATAGAATTTAATTAATAACACTTGTATGTAATGTAAGGGCCAAGATTTTATGAGTCATCTTCCAGCAGGAAAGTTGAAAAATAAAATTCACACAGCTCTCATATTTTAAGAAATGAAGTTTGATAGAGAGTGTGCATGCTAAATCATTGGCCATATAAAATCTTTAGTATTTTAAAGGCTGAATATCAGATCATGGTCTGTGGAGACCATTTCTTTCTCCCAGCTTTGTGGGTGGTAAAATCGAGAAAGCTTAGTAAACTCATTAATAAAGAGAAGCCTAAAATTATGTGGAGTGGGTTATTAGTTCCCTGTGTAAGAAAAATAATACAAAAAAAAAAACGCTTATTCTTGCAAATTTTACAAAATGTGCATGCATTGCTAAGCCTTCCCCACCCACCCTCACTTGGGCCTTGGTAAGTACTCTTGTAAAGGTTGGTCCCAAAACTTAAGCCTTATTAAACTCATGGTCAACCTATATCCCTTTATGTGCCTATTTATTATATATAACCTATTTTAGAAAAAGATTATCTTTTTATTTATTTATTTTTTTCTTTGAGACAGAGTCTTGCTCTGTCACTCAGGCTGGAGTGCAGTGGCACAATCTCAGCCCACTGCAACCTCCACCTCCCAGGTTCAAGTGATTCTCCTGCCTCAGCCTCCTGAGTTGCTAGGGCTACAGGCGTGCACCACCACACCTGGCTAATTTTTTGTATTTTTTTAGTAGAGATGGGGTTTCACCATGTTGGCCAGGCTGGTCTCGAACTCCTGACCTCAAGCAATCTGCTGGCCTTGGCCTCTCAAAGTGCTGGGATTACAGGCATGAGCCACTGCGCCCAGCAGAAAAGGATTATCTTTGTTTGAGAAATGCTAAGATAACCTCATTTGCAGATTATACATTTAACAGATTGGTGATATTAGAGAATCCTTTTGATCTCTTTTTATGCTAATCTCTGCCAAACACATTAAACTGTTAGTGATTCTGGAAATTCACTCAGTAAGGCAGAGAAGTAAAACTACAAAGATTTAAAGGAAGTTTGAAACAATACCAAACATCTACGTAGCGTGAGAGGTGGAGAGAGTTTAGTAGATGGTAGAGTGATGTATCTTGTCACATACATTGTTTAAGCAGCTATTTTTCTTTTTCTTTCTTAATTTTTTTTTTTGTTGAGGTGGGGTCTTGCTGTGTTGCCCAAGCTTGTCTCAAACTCCTGGGCTCAAGCAATACTCCCAAATCAGCCTCCCAAGTAACTGGGATTACAGGTGCATGCCACCACATCCAGGTGGTTTAGTAAGTAACAAATACCTGTGGAATAATTATTTCTCTATCCCCTGACCCAAACAGCCCCTGAGAAATCTGGGTGTGTATCAGCTGTTAGGGTGTTTTGTGCAGAGATGCACAGATTCTCACAGAATTTCAGAACCAGAGTTCAAATCCAGGTTCAGAGACTCACTTTTAACCACTTGCCCAGAGCTGATCAAACTCTGGAGAAATGATTTACAATACCTAATCTTAAAAATGATTTATTTGACAATTAAATTAGTAAGTATATTTCTAGTGAGAAATAGAACTGCCAAATGCTGGCAGTGGTTCTGTACTTTTAATCTTTAAAAGCTGTATCTAGGTCTAGGAGTTAGGTAACTACAATTTCAGATTAAGGAGCAATGAATAATCCTAATTTATATAGCTCTCAAAGTCTGATGCACCATCTCTGCTGTAGAGGTGCGCCTATACACAATGCAGACCATGTCTCATTAGTAAGGAGGGCACCCAGGCTTGTTGTTCTTTCTCTCTTTGCCATTACGCCAAGTGTCTGTTTTGATGTCTGACATCTTTCATATTCTTCTACTATCCACTAATGAAGTGTTAGGGCCATCGTTTTGTTTTCTGGTAACTTACTCTTAAGGAGAAGCAATTAGAACACAGAATGGCCAATAACCATGGCTTCCACTGAGTATGTGGCTCTTATTAGCATCCATTTTGGAAGGGGTATTTCTTTATTTTGTCTTGATAGTCTACTAGATTTGAATTGACTGTTGCCATCTATCTAAAATCTATAGTTAATGTCACAGGTAAATGAATTGTGTTTGGCTGAGATTGTCACTTGGGGAAAATCAAAGACTACAGAATCCTAAAATGGCTTCTTCATGTCTGATGAGGAGTGCCTGGTGAGACATTCAGCCACTGATGGTTTTCCTGTACCACTGGCTACCATTACACAATTGAACATGTGCAGGACAATTTTTTTTGAAATTTTTGAGAATTTATTTTACTTCGAGAAGTTAATTTAATTACTTCATCTCTTTCTAATATCACTGAAAAATTTTAATCTAGTTGTTTGTGCAATGGAATGCCCTGGAAGTTTTCCTGAACTTAGTAATGCACGTAACTTATATGAAAATAACTTTATCCTCAATTCTGAATCATCAGTAGTCCCTCTTATACTTAAGTTGTTGAAGAACCAGAAAAGGGAGAGGGCATAAAACTTTTGTGCATAAATATACATGGTTTATTCAAATTAGTTCATCCACCATAAACGTTTACTCATTAACACTGTCTCTGTTAAGATGGAAATTTGTAGTATACTCTCTGAATAATATCTTTACAACCCTAAAGGTTGAAAATAGCTATGAAGCCATTACAGTGTGTCTGGTGGTCTTATGTCTGGAGCTACTTTCTCATAATGCCTTGTACTGATTTGAGGGCAGGGAGAGAGGAAAGGGGACTGTGGAGCAGACTAAGCAGATGGACATCTTGGCTTCCCTGCTTTCTAAAACACTGTGACCTCCAGCAACTTATTTAACTACTCTCAATTGTCATATCTGTTGATATGGTTTGGCTGTGTCCCCACCCAAATCTCATCTTGAATTGTAGCTCCTATAATTCCCACGTGCTGTGGGAGGGACCTGGTGGGAGATAAATGAATCATGAGGGCAGTTTCCCCCATACTGTTTTCATTGTAGTGAATAAGTCTCACGTGATCTGATGGTTTTATAAGGGGTTTCCCCTTTTGCTTGGCTCTCATTCTCTCTTGACTGCTGCCATGTAAGATGTGCCTTTTGCCTTCCTCTATAATTGTGAGGCCTCCCCAGCCACATGGAACCGTGAGTCCATTAAACCTCTTTCCTTTATAAGTTACCCAGTCTTGGCCAGGCGCAGTGGCTCACGCCTATAATCCGAGCACTTTGGGAGGCCTAGGAGGTGGATCACCTGAAGTCAGGAGTTCAAGACCAGCCTGGCCAACATCATTAAACCCCATTTCTACTAAAAAATACAAACATTAGCCAGGTGTGGTGGCATGTGCCTGTGATCCCAGCTACTCAGGAGGCTGGGGCATGAGAATCACTTGAACCTGGGAGGTGGAGGTTGCAGTGAGCTGAGATCGTGCTACTACACTCTACCCTCGGTGACAGAGCGAGACTCTGCCTCAAAAAATAAAATAAAATAAAAAATAAAAAATAAATAAATTTCCCAGTCTCAGCAGTGTGAGAACACACTAATATATCTGTCAAATGAGGATTTTAGTGCAGTGGAGTCATATCTTACTTAGAAGTTAGGTTCTTAAGGGGAGAATTTATTCATAGTGAAAATTATCCTTAAATTCCTAAGATGATCATAAACTGACCAGGACATCAGCCACCAGTAACTCTAAAGTCAAGTGTGTCTTTTCTTTCTCCTTGCATTTTGGTGTGGCTTCCCTTTCTATGAAAATAGGATACCGATGTCTCATTAAGAGGAAGGGCCAGATTGTCTAGTTCGAGGGACCATAAAGACATGTGTCTGCCTCTTTTTCTTTCTCCCCTACTCTCTAAATCTAGTATGGTTAGACGATAATGAGATAGATGACCATAATATCTAGCTCCAAATTAGTTCCTACCTCATTGGGTTACTTTCTATTAATATACATATTTATCCATAATAAATACTGGGTGGCATTATTTTATTTGTCAATGCCAACCCTGTGCAACTTTTTATATTTGTTAGTATATGTGCTAATCTGTTCTCCCACTGCTATAAATAAATAAATACCTGAAACTGTGTAATTTATAAAGACAAGAGGTTGAACTGGCTCACGGTTCTGCAGGCTGTACAGGAAGCATAGTGGCTTCTGCTTCTGGGGAGGCCTCAGGAAGCTTCCAATCATGGAGGAAGGTGAAGGGGGCACAGGCGTCTCACATGGTGTGACAGGCATCTCACATGGTGTGAGCTAGAGCAAGAGAGAAAGGGGGGAGGTGCTACACACTTTTTGGCCAGGCGCAGTGGCTTACACCTGTAATCCTAGCACTTTGAGAAACTGAGGTGGGCAGATCACTTGAGACCAGCAGTTTGAGACCACCCTGGCCAACATGGTGAAACCCCATCTCCACTATTAGTACAAAAATTCACAGGACATGGTGGCTCATGCTTGTAGTCCCAGCTACTCGGGAGGCCGAGGCACGAAAACCAGTTGAGCCCGGGAAGCAGAGGTTGCAGTGAGCCAAGATGGCGCCATTGCACTCTAGCCTTGGTGACAGAGGGAAACTCTGTCTCAGAAAAAGAAAGAGAGAGAGGAGAGAGAGAGAAAGAGAGAGAGAGAGGAAGGAGGGGAAGGAAGGAAGGAGGGAAGGAAGGAAGGAAGGAAGGAAGGAAAGAAGGAAGGAAGGAGGGAGGGAAGGAGGGAAGGAGGGAAAGAAGGGAGGAAGGGAGGAAGGGCTACACACTTTTAAACAACCAGATCTCAGGAGAGCTCGCTCACTATCATGACAACAGTTCCAAGGGGATTGTGTTAAGCCATTCATGAGAAACTGCTCCCATGATCCCATCACCCCCCACCAGCCTGACTTCCAGCATTAGGAATTACAACTGAACATGAGATTTGGGTGGGACACAGATCTAAACCATATCAGTATAATAATTGTCTTTCAGTAACTATCAAAACCACATGGCCATAAATTTTTATTTTTATGAAACTTATGATATAATTGATATCCATACTTTTTATAACTTGCTTTTATACATGATACTGTGATACTATACATTTAAAACAAACAAAAAACTTCCGGCCGGGCGCAGTGGCTCATGTCTGTAATCCTACCACTTTGAGAGGCCAAGGTGGGCAGATCACTTGAGGTCAGGAGTTTGAGACCAGCCTGGCCAACATGGTGAAACCCCGTCTCTACTAAAAATACAAAAATTAGCCAGGTGTGGTGGCACACGCCTGTAATCCCAGCTACTTGGGAGGCTGAGGCAGGAGAATCACTTGAACCCAGGAGGTAGAGGTTGCAGTAAGCCAAGATCACGCCACTGCACTCCAGCCTGGGTGACACAGAGAGACTTGTCTCAAAAAAAAAAAAAAAGAAAAAGAAAAAAAAAACCAACTTATGTAACACTTCTCCAGTTTTTCCTAGTCATGTTTTCAATTAAAAGTGTTAATTTAAATAACACATTTATAGTAATTTTAAAATTGTTGTAATATAAAGTAAATATTCTTAGTCAAACCAGACTATCTTAGATAAGTAATAGAGAATACAAAAACTTTTGTTTTTAAAGTTGGGAGGAAAAGAAACACAAAAGGTTTCATTTGACTGGGAATTATTTGACTTGGAGTTGTTAGCAGTTATGAAAATAATCATCTCTTCACCTTATTTTATGAACTTCTGCCAGTGCTTTTGGAACATGTTCATAACTATTAAAGATGTTCTGAGGCTAACTTTAAGACAATTGTTGACCTCAACCAGCAGGCCTACATGACCATTTTCTTTTGTTTATTTTCCTATTTAATTTATTCTGGAAAAGTGAAGAAAAAATAAAAATCACTTCAAGAATGCAGCCAACAGGGGCTATACCTAACATCTGCTAGTGATATGCTGATATAAAATCCAACATTTTGTTTTTGTAAAAAGAGTTATTAGGTACAAGTTTTGTAAAAAGGAACTCTAAGACTAGAAAGGCTAAAACAAGGTAGAAATCTTATAAATTTTTTTAATTTAAAGATTCGGAGCTTTCTGTTCAAATAAGTTCCACATAAGTGACCATACATTTTAAATATTTTTACTTAATTTGTTGGTAAACCCTGAAGTAAATAGAATTAGAGGAAGAAAGATAGCTAGAAGGAGAAGATACTTAAAATCACAAAAATAGGTACAATGTATGTTTGGATGACGGCTACACTAAAAGCCCAGACTTCACCACTACACAATATACCCATGTAACAAAATTGCACTTGTGCCCCTTAAATTTATACACACAAAAGAAAAAAAAATGGAAATAAATATTCAGCTACTAAGAAATACTACCGATAATTAATTTATTAAAGCTAATTCCCTTTATAATTTTTTGCCTACATAATTTTGCCAATTCAGCTAATCCTCTTTTTTAACATCTGTGATACATCGTTTTTCTGTTCAAATATTAATATACACATAAAAAATGTACAAGGGAATTAACAAAATTCTTGAAGCTAACAGCTGTTATTTTTCACAGAAATTTTATAGTAATTTTTGACAATTTAAGAAATGTTTCTTAAAGGAAATTTTAACAAGTAGAAAACTGGAATTGAGAAAGAGAAAATGATTTTCTTTCTCAATGATTCCTGAAACCCAGTTCCTAAATCTTATAATCTCCGAGTGTACTAAAGTTTGCCTGAAATGAAGGAAGGCCAGAACCTACTGAAGAAAATAAACATTCTCAGTAGGCAGTGTGATGTTTGAAAAGTTCAAAGGTATGATGATACAGAGGGAACAAAGATTATCTTTTCCTATTTTGCCCCGAGGTTTTCCTTGACTGGTTTTCAGGGAATTTGAGTCTTCATTGTTTTCTCTAAAAAGTGTACTAAAATACTTCAGAAATCACAAGAATTGTCAGTCATAAGTAGAGTTTCTCCGAGGGCATTAATTCACACAGTGCTAAAGGAGACAAAGAGACTTTTTCAAAGTATACTTTGAAAGTTTCGCAGAACAATGGTTTGGCATTGGAATCACTGGCAAAAATGTTCAGAGATTTTGTCATCAAAAGTAGGAGTAGGCCAGGCGCGGTGGCACTTTGGCAGGCCGAGGCAGGCGGATCACTTGAGGTCAGGAGTTTGAGAACAGCCATGGTGAAACCCTGTCTCTACTAAAAATACAAAAATTAGCCGGGTGTGGTGACGCATGCCTGTAATCCCAGCTACTCAGGAGGCTGAGGCATGAGAATCATTTGAACTCAGGAGGTGGAGGTTGCAGTGAGCCGAGATTGCACCATTGCACTCCAGCCTGGGCAATAGAGCGAGACTCAGTCTCAAAAATTAAAAAAAATAAAAAATAAATAAAAGTAGGAGTAAAGCAACAAGGTAGGTCCCGTCTTCCCTACCTCACTGAAGAGGATTCTGGCTTGGTCTCCTGTCTCATTCCTTCCTCTGCTCTCTGAAGATTCAGACTCTATCTTTGGAGTCTATAACATGTGGGAAGCAGAAGAGAAGCTAGGAAATAAAGGAATGCAGGAGAAGAAAGGGATATGGGGAAAGAGAAAAGAAAGAACAGCTGCTATGTGATCAAAGTGTATGGAAAAGGATATTTAAAAAGATTGCATGGACCCCTTTCATGGTTCTTGAAATATACAAGCAAAAGAGTTCTTTTGAAATGACTCCCTGGTGGACTTGACACCTCTCTAAGATTGAGCCACATGGGTCACTTCTTTCTACAGACATATTTACAGCTGTCAATAGAAAGGATCAGTTCAGTCCTGTACTCTTCACATAGACACCACGTTTGCCAGTTTCCCTGTTGAATATGTTTGCCATTTAGAGCTATTGAACCTGCATATCACTGGTTTTCCTGTTATACTAGAAATCTAGTAATTTGTGTCCCACAGACTTTTGCAAATTAAAAAAATATATATTTTGAGTCACTGTGTTGCCCAGGCTGGAGTGCAGTGGTGCGATCATAGCTCACTGCAGCTTCAAACTCCTGCGCTCAAGTGATCCTCCTGCCTCAGCCTCCCAAGTAGCTGGGACTACAGGCAGGTGCTACCACACCCAGATAATTTTTAAAAATTTTTTGTAGAGATGGGGGATGTTACTATGTTGCCCAGGCTGGTCTTAAACTCCTGGCCTCAAGTGATCCTCCTTCCTTGGCCTCTCAAAGTAGTTTTGCAAATTTTAACTTCACAATTAGATTTGCTGTCCAGGCTTTTAAGGGAAAAAAAAATTCTCCAGAATAGCGTGTGCTCCTTAGGAGTGATAAAATCTAGCACAATGGAAGACTAATTTACATGTTGATATATAGAGATGAATAAATCAAAGAAGGGTTGTCATGTCATATGAAAGATTTCTCTCTCCTTTCCAGGAGTATAATCAATTCTCTTTCATAGTTATACAATTCTGATTTTATACAAACTTTTCAAAATCCTAGAATTCATGGTTCTTTGCCATTCTTTATAGTCTATTGGTTTATTCCTGTTCCTGGTTGTTCAAACTGGTCTAAGTCTAGAGCAATGGTTCTCAACCAGGAGTGATTTCTTTACACCCATCTCTCAGGGGACATTTGCTAATATTTAGGGACATTTTTAGTTGTCATCACTTGGGGGCATGGTGATACTGGCATCTAGTGGATAGAAGCCAGGGATACTGCAAAACATCCTACAGTGCACACGACAGCCCCCTACAACAAAGAATGATTGAGTGCCAGATATCAATAGTGTCAAGATGAAGAAGCCCTCACCTAGACCTCCCCTCTGGGATTACGTTGGTGTCCTACTTTCCTAGATCAGCCTCTTAGCTTCCACCTTCCTGTTGTGCTTCAGAGTCAGTCTTTTGCCTTCATTCTAACCACCAATTTCTCAAACTCTCCTGTCTTCATTAGACCATGAACCTTTCCACCTGGAATCTTTGTTAATCTGCAATCCTTGTTAGTGTTCAGCTTGGGGGGAACACGGTGTGGGCCTAGTATAGCACAGTAATTAACTATGTGGGCTTCAGGTACTGACTGAGTCCAAAGCCAAACGCCACCACTTACTTCTTCTATGATCATGGCCATGTTTCTTACTCTCTTTGTGCCTCAGTCTTCCCACCCTCAAAAATGTGAGTACAAATGGTACCCTGCCACAGAGAACTGTAAGGGTCAAATGAGTTAATACTTGTAAAGCGCCAAGTGCTTAATAAATGTTAGCTATTATTATCCTTTCTCAAGAGTCCATCAAGGTCCTTGTCCTCTAAGTTACTTCCTTCTCTGTACTCCAAGTCTGGAAAGCAGGTGTAATTTACTCATGATGGTTTCTCTTAAATGTTTGCCTAAATTGTGAATGTTTTCCATTAATCTAATGGCTAGGACTTTTGATGTGGAAAGGCAGAACATACCCTATTTTTCTCTCTCAGGTTTGGCTGTCCATATCCCTTCCCTGAGCACTTTGTGGCATAAAGGTGAGAGATGGGAAAGAGATGGAAGGAAAAATACTTCAGAACACTTTCATGGATGACTCACAATTCTTAGTCTGTAGATGGAAGCTGATGAATGAAGGGATGAGAGGATGGATGCATCATGGGCAGCACCTAAGTTTCTGGTGTGAGTGGCCACATGGAATGTGATGCTTTACACAGAGATGGGATTTGTAAAAATAAGACAAAGTTTGGGGGCAAGCTGATGAGTTTTGCCTATGAGTTTGTGGTAATTGTGGGAAATGGAAATACAGATGTCCAGCAGAAAGCTGGGCTTACAAATTTAATTTCAAGAGACAGATTGGAGCTGGAGATGTGGAGTTATGACTTTTTAGCAAATAAATGCTAGTTGGGTCAATGAGAGTACAAAATACTCCATAAAAAGGAGGTAGTTTAGTCAGAAAAGCAGTTTCTGGATGGATGGGTGGATGACGATCGATGGATGGATGGATGGGCAGAACAAGGAGGAAGAAGAACTCACAAAGCAGACAGAATGAAGCACCAGGATCAGAACAGAAGGATGAAGACTAGGAGAGAATCAAGTTACAGAATACAAGACAGTCAACAGAGTCACATGTCATAGAGAGGTCAGGTAAGATACAGACTGAAAAGTGTCCGTTAGATATGCCAACAGATAGGTCATTTTCGTCTTGGTAAAAACAGGGTCAGTAGACCACAGGAAGACAGAGAACAGATGGTAGCATGAGTGGAGAAATAGCATTTTAAGTAAATTATAGAAATATATAGTCGAGAAATAACCTTCTTTAGATTTTCATGATAGGCTTAATTCATTCTTACCTTATATCATGTATAATTTTTTGGGTGAATAACGAAGGACAGCAGTTGGATTGTTTTGCCTAAATTGTCTACTTGAGATGACCAATGTATTTGTTCTCACTCTGCTAATAAAGACATACCCGAGACTGGGTACTTCATAAAGGAAAGAGGTTTAATTGACTCACAGTTCAGCATGGCTGGGGAGGCCTCAGGAAACTTACAATCGTGGCAGAAGGGGAAGCAAATACATCCTTTTTCACATGGCAGCAGCAAGGAGAAGTGCAGAGTGAAGGTGGGGAAAAGCCCCTTATAAAACCATCAGATCTCGCGAGAACTCACTCACTGTCACAAGAACAGCATGGTTCAATTACCTCCCACCAGGTTCCTCCCACAACACATGGGGATTATGGAAACTACAGTTCAAGATGAGATTTGAGTGGGGACACAGCCAAACCATATCAACCAACAATAATGCTTTGCATTATTCTGAGTTTGAAACAATTAATACCAATCCAATATTGTATACTTACAATACTTTCCCCAAAGAATTGCTTGCCTGGCCGGGCACAGTGGCTCACGCCTGTAATCCCAGCACTTTGGGAGGCTGAGGTGGGTGGATCAGGAGGTCAGGAGATCCAGACCATCCTGGCCAACATGGTGAAACCCTGTCTCTACTAAAAATACAAAAAATTAGCCGGGCGGGCGTGGTGGCGGGCGCCTGTAGTCCCAGCTACTCCGAAGGCTGAGGCAGGAGAATGGCGTGAACCCGGGAGGCGGAGCTTGTAGTGACCTGAGATTGCGCCACTGCACTCCAGCCTGGGCGACAGAGCGAGACTCCGTCTCAAAACAAACAAAAAAAGAATTGCTTGCCTTCAGGAACTCTTCCTTAGTATCAGTTTGATCCAACCTCATTTACTGGACTTTTCTCATTAGTATACAATAAGGAATGGGCTCATTTATTCAACAAACATTTATTGTGTCTTGCTTTATGCCAGGCACTGTTCTGAGTGTTTGTGTTAATTTCAGAGACTATAACAGGCAACAGACTTGCACTTGTAGCATTTATATTTTAGATATGTATACTTATAGGAAAGTATTTAAATTATTTTTAAACGTGGTCATTACACTGGAGTATAGAATGACATCCATAAAGAAAGTGATATAGATCAAAGACGGAATTAGAAAGTTATATTGATACTTTCTGATACTTTCTTCTTTAGTACTAATAATGCCTACCACACCAGGTTATTTTGAATATTGAATTTTACAGCATAAAAGCAAGTATGTGAAAGTGAAATGGGAGAGTTCCCTGATCCCCCTCGCAGGACGTGCGACAGGGGTGTGGCTCACCTGTTCTGTAGCCACCGCTGCTTGAATCCCTGAGGGGAGGGGCAGCATGCAGACAGACAGCTGCAGGAGCCCATGTGGGTGTGTGTTACAATGTGCCCTTTTAGCCTTGCCATCCACAGATGGCCTGAGTGTTAACCAGCTAAACGGACCCTCTGCCTTTTCGCATGGGCCGAGGGCCAGTGTGACAGCTTTCTGTATCCTGAGCTCTTTCCCAGCATCCCAGAAAAATCGGGTCACACACGGGGTTGAAGGATGAATGCAGGGTTTTATTGAGTGGTGGAGGTAGCTTTCAGCAGGATGGATGGGGAGCTGGAAGAAGGGATGGAGTGGGAAGATGGTCTTTTCCTGGAGTTTGGCCATCCAGAGGCCGAACACTTCTCTGACCACCCCCAGTCGAACTCCTCTCGGTGTTCAGACGTCTCTCCTCATCTATCTTTCTTTGCCCTGTTGTTCCGCCATTTGTCTGCTTGTCTCCTCTTCTCCTCGCCTGCTCATCTGCTTCTAGAACCTGGGATTTGGGGTTTCTATAGGTACAGGACAGGGGCATGGTGGGACAAAAGGCAACTTTTGGGGCATGAAAACAGGAATGCCTGTCCCCTTTTAGGGTCACGGGTCTCCAGGCCTGAGGGTGGGGCCTTTGCCAGGGAACTGCCTTCTTCTACCCAGTACTTCCCTGTCTCCTATCTGTATCAAAGGTGCCTTTTTAAATGAAAATTTTTGTGTTCGTTTAAGGGAGTGATAATAAGCAACAGTAGCGTCATGTAACTATTAGATCACAGTAGCGGTAGCCACCATAGTCAGTTACTTCAGTCTATAGACCGGCTCTCAAAAATCATTGAAATGTTTTGGAGAAAAAAATAAAGATGTTCTGCTTGAATTTTTCATCATAATTTCATATACAGCTTATATACATTTATTATATATATACAAATTTCATCAAAAGTATGTAAAATGACTCATTTCTATATGACATAGGTATTGTCAAGGATAAATTCATAAAGCTCTTTATACTTTTAAATAAGCACTAAAGAGAATTAGCTTTTATTTGTGGGGCAATACCGTGTGACACTAGATTGCATATTAAGCTGAATTAAGGATGTAAGTTATTTTTCAATGATCGGGCTGGCAAGAGTGTGTTGTCTGGGGTGGGGTCCAAATAGATGCATGGATTCTACTTTGGAAAATGCTTAAAGGCCAAAGCTACAGTCTAGAAAATAAACATGTATAGTTTCGTTTGCTTTTTCCTATTTTGATACTTTAAAACTATGTGTTATGAATTGGGTAAACTTGTCACCAAACTTTAGGACAGTTTTCTTGACTATTGCATCCCATTCAGACATTTGAAAATGAAGTTTTGTATAATTTTAATTATCCTATCTGTTTTAATCTTTCAGATCATAAGGCCTATGGGTTTTCTGCCCCAAAAGACCAACAAGTAGTCACAGCAGTAGAGTACCAAGGTACAGTATCTTACTGATTTTCACAGGCTGTATTGTTTAAATAACTCACGAGAGTGACTCGTGTGATGTTATTTTCTATTTGTTGGGATTCTCTGCCTTACCTTCTACTAATTCCTCTGCCTGAAATGCTGCTTCATGCTGACTCCACCTCAAGAACATTTACTCCACCTCCTCAGTGGAAATTTTCGATATTCAATAAAAGACCAGATGTGCAAAGAAGGTCTCCTATAACTTAAATTATCTGCAACAAAGCAAATCTAATTTGTGAAACTGGGAGATGGAGAGCTTGGAAAGTTTCTAGCCAGCTAGATATGATACATAGAAATGAACACTTCAAACTCCACTCTGTGTATTTAAGGTGATGTTAATATAGCTTACTTTGGGGTACCATGTTCTTATCTATTTTAGCTTCTTAAAAATGTTTATAAGGAGGAGTTAATTTAAGAGCATAAAGTTTCTGTTTTGCAAGATAAAATAGTTCTGGAGATTGTTATACGCACAACAATATACTTAGTACTACTGAACTATACAGTTAAAAATGGTCAAGATGCTGAATTTTATGTTTATTTTGCCACAGTTAAAAAATTGTCAAAAGAAACTAGTAACCTATATATGGGCTTTTTAATAAGCTTTCATTGTTGTTGTTGTTGTTTTGTTTTGCTTTATTTTGTTTGAGACAGGATCTCCATCTGTCACCCACACTGGAGTGCAGTGTGGCATGATCTCGGCTCACCGCAACCTCTACCTCTGGGGTCAAGTGATCCTCCCACCTCAGCCACCCAAGATTACAGGCACAGGCCACCATGTCTGGCTAATTTTTTGTATTTTTTTGTAGAAACAGGGTTTCGCCACATTGCCCAAGCTGGTCTTGTACTTCTGGGCTCAAGCAGTCTGCCCACCTTGGCCTCCCAAACTACTGGGATTACAAGCATGAACCACCACACCTGCCCTATAAGTTTATTTCAAATATTGATCACCTACTACTTTTCCAAAGGATCCTTTATCTTTTATACAATTAATAATATTGGACAATCAGAATAATTACTATTTCTTAAATTTAATACTTGTTTAGGCCAGAGCTTATGAACATTTAAGAAACAGATCCTAAATGTCTGATCTCTCATCATCAGGTATGTCTTAGGTTCCTGGAGCTGGAGAAAGATAGGTTTGAAGGAAAGAGACAAAGATTGAAGTAAAGGCCTGGAGTAGGGGGAATTAAATGAGTTAATATTTACATAGTGCTTTCAATAGTGCCTAACACATAATATGAATTATATGTGCTTGTTAAGTAAAAATATGCTGTAGTAAGAATCAGTCCTGGCTGGGAGTGGTGGCTCATGCCTGTAATCTCAAACTCCTGAGGCCAGGAGTTTGAGATAAGCCTGGAAAACATGAAGACCCTGTTTCTACAAAAAACCAAACAAATTAGACAGACACGTGGTGCACACCTGTTGTCCCAGCTACTCAGGAGGCTGAGGCAGGTGGATGGATCACTTGAGTGCAGGAGTTTGAGGCTGCAGTGAGCCATGACCATGCCAGTGCACTCCAGCCTGGGCAACAAAGTGAGAGAATGTCTCAAAAAAAAAAAAAAAAAAATGGCCAGGCACGGTGGCTCGCACCTGTAATCCCAAAGCTTTGGGAGGCTGAGGCAGGTGTATTACCTGAGGTCAAGAGTTCGAGACCAGCCTGGCCAACATGGTGAAACCCTGTCTCTACTAAAAAAATTAGCCAGGCCTAGTGGCGGGCACCTGTAATCCCAGTTACTTGGGAGGCTGAGGCAGGAGATAGCTTGAACCTGGGAGGCGGAGGTTGCGGTGAGCCAAGTTTACACTACTGCACTCCAGGCCTGGGCGACAGACTGAGACTCCGTCTCAAAAAAAAAAAAAAAAAAAAAAAAAAGTTCATCATTTAAAAAAATGAGTAATTTAATAACAAATTACTTAAAAATTATTAGGTTAACTAAGTTCTCTTAAGTTCTAACATTTTATATGCTTAAGCTATAGAACACTCTGGTATGAATTAGTTTTAAATGGAGAGAGGTGGGAAGAGGAAATTAATGATTGAGGGAATTTGGGACTATGGAGCACCTCCAGGATGGATAAACAGGGCTGGGTGAGATGCCAGAACGAAAGCTGGAAAGGCCACAAGGGTGAGCACAGACTGCGAGAGGGGTAAATGGACCAGGATGTCCCTGAGGGACAAAGGAAGTGAAGTTCAGTTCCACTTCTCACTTCCTCGGAGGTTCTTAATGCTGGGTCCAACTGGGTACAGTGGATGTATATCCTCTCCCATCATATCTGAGTTAGGACATCAAAATTATATTCTTTAACTTTACATTATTTTTTTAAAAATGTATCAAGGTGAATTTCACATAACCTGAGATTTGTAGTTTTTAAGTGAACAATTCAGTGGCATTTGATACATTCACAGTTTTGTGCAACCACCACTTCTACCTAGTTCCAAAATATTTTCATCACTCCAAAACAAAACCCTGTACCCATCTGCATTACTTTTTAATGCATGTTTTATTTTTAATATAGAAAATCCTTCCATAATGTATTGCAAGCAAATGTTAATCTCACTCCAAAATAAGTGTTTTCTATTTTCTTGTTTCATCTCACCTCTTTTTAATTAAGAATTTCATTTTAATTCTATTGTATATGTGTCCCCATCATTCCAGTTTTGGCTCTTCATAAGGCATAAATACATTTCTGTTTCTTCTACATTTTAGTCTTAGGACTAGATGCAGTAACTTAATTTTGCCATAAGTCTATAATATTTTATGATTTGCCTATATGTGTATGTGTGTTTCACCCTATTTGTTCATTTGTTATGCCTTGTTTCTCTGAGGTCAAGAAATTATGAATTAATTCCTTCTTTCCAGAGCTGCTGTGCTGTATCACTTCCCATGATAGTGCCAAGAGCAGAAGGAGACTGAAATCAGGGCAGCTCTGCCAGGCTTGTAAATTACATGAGCAGCCCTCTGCAAAGGGAGTCTGAACCTGAAAGCTATAAATTAGAGTTTAATGGCAAGCATTTCTTCACAGAAGTAATTTCTGCTAAGTCAGAGCTACTTTGGTAGTATCAATTCTCTTTTTGTGTTATGTAAGATTTTGATGATTTTTAACTTGAGCCCTGAGAATGAAATCAAAGGATAATTAGCAGTACAGAATCCAGGAAAATTAAAATTCATAATGATTCTATCTATGCGATTCCTAAATGTGATTATTTTGCCACATGTTGTTGCTAATGCTTTTTATAAACAAAGAATTCTCTTTTCTTGATCTAAATGAAATAGATATTTTGGCAATGAAATAGTCCCCTTAATAGAAAAGACTTGGCATATTTTCCTGTTTTTAATATGCCTTAGGTCGAGAAAATATAATTTATATCTATATTTTTTGCTATCTCCTACAGAGATAACATTTTATTTCAAATTGGAGTGATTTATAGGTAAATTTGTGATGGTATAAAGTATATATTTCTACGTCAAGGCAAGCTTGCAACTATAACTAAGAGAAATTCCTCAAGGGTGAAAACAATAATGACCATTTACAGAGCACATACTATATGTAAGGTGGTGCCATGTGCATCACACATGTAAATATAGTGTCTCATTTAATCTTAGTGACAACTTTGTAAGATGAGTACTGTTCTTTTTATCATTTTACAGATGTGGATATAATGTTCAAAAAAAGTAATTCTCCCAATATCACATACGGAGTATATGGTAGAGGTCTAACTCCGAAGCCTCTGCTATAAGCTACCATGTTATAGCGCGATAACCCTAAAGCCTGATACAGAAAATTATGCTGGCATAAGTACTGAATTTTGGCTGAAGAGAGAGAAGAGAATTCATGAGAGTTAGGTTGTAAGTTCATTTACTTCCTTATCCTCAGATATTGACCCCATGATTCCAGTATTTTTATTCTCTGCATTTGTTTCTTATGGCTGCCATTAAAAATACTACAAACCAGGTGACTTAAAACAATAGAAATTTATTGTCTCATGGTTCTGGAGGCTAGAAGTTCAAAATCAAGGCATTAGTACCCAAGGGCCTAGGCACTGGCTCTTTCCTTGCTTGGGATCTTCTTTCTCAAAGAACCATATAATGAATTCTCTCCCTCTTTTAAACCTTTGGTCAAATATCACCTTCTAAATGAGGTGAACTCTGGCTACCGTTTTTCAAAAATTGTAGCCCTGTCCCTAGCACTTTCAAACCTCCTGTACTCTGCTCTGCTCTCTTTTGTCTTCATAACCCTCATCATCTGCTAACGTACTAAGTAATTCACTTTATTATGTTTCTTGTTTATCTGACTTCCCCTGTTAAATTGTAAGATCCCAAAGGGCAAGGATCTTTGTTTCGTTCACTGATACAGCTCAAGAACAATGCATGGCAGACAGTAAGTACTCAACCTATTTTGGATGAATTGGATAAACCATTTCTCGACATTTTACATGGCCAGCGAGAGAGAGGCTGGAGTGAAGTCACTGGAATTAGGAAAATTATTGCTATATTTTCTAGTATAAGTTTCATAGAGGTTTTTCCACAGCGCAATAAGGACAGAAATTAGGAAGAATTCACCAGGAGGGGGGTGTGTGTGTGTGTATGTGTGTGTGCACGCGCCCACACGCACGCACACGCACATGCGTATCTAAATATGTAAAACAATGCAATTATTTAAGTGTAAAATTATTCTTAAGACACAGAAGACATGAGGAATAGGCTAAAAATGAGTGTGGGTGTGTGTTTAATTGTTGGAAACTCACAAAATACCGGAAGGAAACCTATCTACAACTCAAGACTCCGGAAGGTCACCACCCATTCTCCTTAATCAACAGAACAGAACTGTGTTTCCTCAGACAGGTCCCTTAGCACACATTTGTCTTTGTAGCATAATTGTAAACATGTCTGTAAAATGATGTCTCTTTGTAATGTAAAACCTGCTTTAAAAACTTTAGACATCCTTGAAAACAACTTTTGGTTCTTTTCTTCCTTGCCTTTCTTTTCTCTGCCCTACTTTCTATTTTCCATTACCTTTTATTCCATTTTTGTATGTCCAGCAGTATGTGTGGAATGAAAAAAATTAGAAACTAAATATTCTGCATTCTTTTTTAACATTCATTTGCTTAACATTAAAATAAAAGGTATGAAAAGGATTTTAAAATAATTTCTGGTCAAAGATACTGTGCTTTTTTAGGTTAAACCATATGCCTTGTGGGAAAAAAGTATTTCAGAAACATGGAATTGACATTCTAGAGAGCCTGGTTAAAAAAATACTTTCAAAAATATTTAAAACTGGAGGTTTCCATTTGGCAACTTGAAGCAGTTCCCAGACTGGCACTGGGTGTTTTTTTTTTTTTTTTCTCTCAGACATCTCGTTTGGACAGTGAAAAGAAGGGGGTTCCTTTGGAGGCTCCAAGTATTAATGACACAATTGCAGTAAATTTCTTGTAATAAAAGAACTTAGCTACATTGAGGCAGTTACACTTGATGCTAAGATTTAATACTTTAATAATTATCTGGACTGAGGCAAGGTTATATAGGCAGTTGTTTGGGGGTAAAAATCAATGATTTATTAGGAGACCATATTGGATATGTATTAATGTATTTGTAGAGAAGGTTGACAAAGAAGGGATCTGAGTGAGAATATAGCATGTTGTGGAAACTTTTCTGAGTTTCCCAGCATGTCCCTGGCTGGATTAAGTGCCTTTCTTGGGTACTAAGCATGAATCACCATCTGCATAGCTGGTATTCAGCAACACTGGGCTGAAATGCCATTATCTTAGTTGCCTCTTCTACCAGATGGTAGACTCCTTCAAGACTGACACTGGGAATAATAAGATACATAGTTAATCATAGCTGCCATTTGTTAAGTCCTTACTATGTCCAAGCCTGTGTGCTTTGCATATCTTATTGCATTTGAAGACTCACAACAACTCTGTGAAATACTAGCCCATTTCCAGATGAAAACTCAAACTTGATAACCAGGGAAATAAGCATCGTGTCATACAGTTACTATGTGGAAGAGCTAGAATGCTTCCAATTCATGGGACCTGTTGATGTAATTTATGAATGAATGAATAAAACTATAAAGGAGTAATTTAAAGATGTTTAAAATTTTGTTACCTAGTTAAGTAAAATATAAATTCATGGGGACAATTAGAAAACAAGTATTTTTATTGTTGTTCCTAGAGGCTATTTTAGCCTGCAAAACCCCAAAGAAGACTGTTTCCTCCAGATTAGAGTGGAAGAAACTGGGTCGGAGTGTCTCCTTTGTCTACTATCAACAGACTCTTCAAGGTAAGCAGCTGTAGGCTTGAAGAGGTGTGAGCAAGAGAATGCCAAGTACAACCAGGATCCTTTAATTGGCAAATGAGATCAGGACATGACTGATTACTGAAAATGTGTTTTTGTAAGTGTGAGATGAAAGCAACCATGTCTGAGACATAAAACACAATAGCCACAAAAGCAGAGAACAGAGGGAGATGAAGCCCACTGAATCCCTGGACTCTCTCTCTCAACTCAGGCATAAAGTATGCAAAATGCAATTGCTCTTATTGGCTCAGTAGATTAAACTCCGTTCCTTCCTTTCTCTTCTTTCTTTCTTTCTCTTTCTTTATTTCTTTCTTTCTCTTCCTTCCTTCCTTCCTTCCCTTTCTTTCCTTTCTTACTTTTTTCAAGGTCTTGTTCTCTTGCCCAGTCTGGAGCACAGTGGTATGATCATGGCTCACTGCAGCCTCCACCTCCAGGGCTCAAGTTATCCTCCCATCTCAGTCCCCAAGTAGGTGGGGACTACAGGTGCACACCAGTATGCTCAGCTAATTTAATTTTATTTATTTATTTATTTTTTGGTAGAGATGAGGTGAGGTCTCCCTATGTTGCCCAGGCTGGTCTTGAACTCCTGGGCTCAACCCATCCTCCTGCCTCAGTCTCCAAAAGTACTGGAATTACAGGTGTGAGCCACTTGCCTGGCTATAGATAAACTCCTGAGAGAAAGGAATTAAAAAATGGTGTGATTTGGAAATGGAAGGTTGCTTCTCAGTCATAATGCTGTCACCCTATTTCCTTAACTCCATTTGAAAGGTAGGCCATCACTGAGAAGCTCAGGGAGTTAAGACTTATGGGTAGGTTATGACAGCAACCATTATCAAGTGCTTTCTTTTCTTTTTTCTCTTTTGTTATACATTTCCTTCTACTACGTACTCTTGCCATTGAATATGTGATGAACTTATAATTTAAAATATTGATAATGATGGATGAACCGTTATAATGTCCATTTGCTTCAAAATAAACCAGTGGTTAATGATACAGATGAAACAAGATAAACCATGCATTGATTACTATTATAGCTGGTCAATGATGCATTGAGGTACAATTCACTCTACTTTCTAATGTTGTGTATGCTTGAATCTTTCCATTATAAATATTTCTAAAGCTGAAAATACAATTTTACAAGTGTAATAAACATGTTATGATTTTAAAATACTATGTATTTCTTTAATGTTAAAGAATTAAGTGAAAATGTTTGAAGTTTATAGAAAATTGAAAATATCCCCTCAAGTTCTTATCTGTCAAGATAAGACTACTAGCTGTAAGGTTTTAATAGCACAGCTGTCTTCACTTGAATTTTCTGTAGTTGCCATTTCTGGCATATAGAGAAATGCAAAACTATTATTTTATGCAACACTATTTATTTGAGCCATTGTACCTGCCTAATTTTTACATTTTTTTAAAGAGATGAGATCTGGCCATGTTCCAAGGCTGGCCTCAATCTTCTGTCCTCAAGCAATCTTCCCACCTCAGCCTTCCAATTGGCTGGGACTACAGGTGCAAGCCACCACACCGGGTGCAAAACACTATTTTAATTCTGAATATGTTACTATCAAAAAATAAAATAATGTTTTTAACCATCTTTTCTTGTGCCGCAGTGTTACATGAGCCACCACACATAAAGTTACTGTTCCAGTCAAATAAACCAGATTACCTGGTTTTCTGAAGACATGAATATTTTTACAAGGGAACTAGAAAGGGAATGAGGCAAGCATTTGAGCTCAATTCTTTAAAATATAACATGGGGCTGGGCACAGTGGCTCATGTCTGTAATCCCAGCACTTTGGGAAGCCAAGGCATGAGGATCACTTCAGGCCAGGAGTTCGAGACTAGCCTGGCCAACATGGTGAAATCCCATCTCTACTAAAAATATGAAAATTAGCCAGTGTGGTGGTGCATATCTGTAATCCTAGATGCTTGGGAGGCTGAGGCATGAGAATGGCTTGCAGTGAGCCAAGATCACGCCACTGCACTCCAGCCTGGGCAACAGAGCAAGACTGTCTCAAAAAAAAAAAATTTATATACATAATGTGGAAGGGCCTCAGTGGCCAGGCCTGCTGGCAGCTGCTCCTCACAGGGCCCATGCTGGAGCTGACAGCCTGCCAGGGAGCTGGGCACTTGGAGATGGGGTGGGAGCACTGGGGTCAGCCAGAGATCAAACACGTCAGTGAAGGCCCAGAGCAGCTCAGAAGATAAAATAACAGTCCACTTTATAAACCAACGGTGAAACATTAACAAACAAAGGAAAAGTTGATGACTCTTTGCTAGATGTTGTGGTTGAAAATAATGTAGATATTGATGGGTTTGTTGCATGGCAGGGAACCTTGGCTTGCTCTGTCACCTTATTTTTGAAAAGCACATATTTCAGAAGTTAGACACAATCACTGACAAGGAGATTGACATGCTTGATCTGGCATATGGACTGACAGACAGGTCAGAGTTGTATTGCCAAATCTGTTTGACAAAATCTATGGGCCATATGACTGTCTGAGTACCTGATGGAGTGGCCAGTGCCAGACAATCCACTGATATGGGCAAGACCACCTAAGCAGAATAAATAGCAATGCTTTCACTAAATTTTACCTATTTTATAATTATTTCTTAATATAATTACATAAAAACATACATGAATGAACTTATTATTATGACCAACTTTACTGTTTTAATTCACCTTGTATAACTACTGAATTTTGTAGTTCTGAAAATATGCAATTTTTATGTTTGTTAAATTAGAAAAAGGTCAGTTAAATATTAGAAAATAATTAATATGACAATACCTTACAAATTTTGCCTTATGTTTGTGTAGCAACTTTTAGCAAAATGTTTTCACATGGCCTTATGTCTGCTTACCTAGAAAGTAAATTTTTTTAAAAAGATATTATTATCCCTGTTTTATGTGAGTGAAGGCAAAGACTTAAAATGGCTTGTTAAGGGCCATCCAACTAATTAGAAAATATGTACACACCTGCATCTTGTTACTATAAGGTATATGTTAGACTGAAACTGGAGAAATTATGACTATCTTACAGCAGCAATTAGATCTGACTGCATATGGACAAAAACATTAATTGCTCAGTGAACTGCTTAACTGACAGTTATTAACCTTACACATAAAGATTTCAAAATTTTGATTCAGTGAGAAGTATAAGGTTGAACATAGGCATTACAACACTGCCAAAAAAGTTAGCCAGGAAACTAAAATTAGATATCAAAATGAAATAAAATATGAGAATATAAAACTATGCTTTTATGAAATTTTTTTTTTTTTGAGACTGAGTTTCGCTCTGTCACCCAGGTTGGAGTGCAGTGACACAATCTCGGCTCACTGCAGCCTCCGCCTCCTGGGTTCAAGCAATTCTCCTGCCTCAGCCTTCCCAGTAGCTGGGATTACAGGTGCCCGCCACCACACCCAGCTAATTTTTTGTATTTTTAGTAGAGACAGGGTTTCACCATGTTGGCCAGGCTGGTCTTGAACTCCTGACTTAGTGATCCACCGGCCTCGGCCTCGCAAAGTGCTGGGATTACAGGCGTGAGCCATCACGCCTGGTCTTTTGAACATTTTAAAAACTGTCCTTTCCAAAAGAAAAATTTTAAATAACAGCATCTATATACAACTTTTAGGCTTTAAACTTGAGTTTATTAAAAGGGAAATAAATGCTTTGGTTACTAAATGAACTGACTAGAGGAAGGTATTACTCAGAAAGCTACTTGGATTATTACTAACATCAATGTCTTCTTTTTCTAAAAGGTGATTTTAAAAATCGAGCTGAGATGATAGATTTCAATATCCGGATCAAAAATGTGACAAGAAGTGATGCGGGGAAATATCGTTGTGAAGTTAGTGCCCCATCTGAGCAAGGCCAAAACCTGGAAGAGGATACAGTCACTCTGGAAGTATTAGGTGATGTGCATGTATATGTGTGACTACGTCTCCCACTCCTTCTCCACCACCCAGCCCTGGGGGCAAGCAAGCACTGGTCCATAAACATGCCAGCATCAACTGGGAGCCTCAACCAGTCAAGTTACAGAAACCATAAGCATCACCTTCCTGGCAATCTCTTGGCCATTTCTCCCCCTCTCCTCATTGGCTGCTGAAATTTTAGTAATGCATTATCACAAAGTATCTCTTTGTTAAAGATGGAGGCAATTCCTAATGATCCTACAATATACATAGGAGTATCTTTCCTGAGAGTTTATTTTTCAATAGTTTTCAGCATATACACAGTTTCTCCAACCATTTAAAGCAGTATCACATGAGATGGTGGAGAAGCAATAACACACAAAAAAGTAGACTGAAGGTAGGATTAGAAGTCATTTGGTAAATAAAGGAAATTGACATTGATTATATACCTGATATGTTAGCCCTTTTCACATAAGTAATTTTACTTCATCTTCATTAATATGATTTTTATAGATGACCAAATGGAAGTTAAATGATTTAACAAGGCCATACAGCTAGAAAGTGTCTGGACTAAGATTTGAATCCAGATGGGGTTAACTCCAAAACCAGTATGTTTAGTTTCTATAAGAATCATGGATAGATTAGGCACAGGGGCTCATGCCTCTAATCCCACCACTTTGGGAGGTTGAAGTGAGAGGATCCCTTGAGGTCAGGGAGATTGAGACCAGCCTGGGCAGCATAGTGAGTCCCCTATATCGCTCTCTCTAAAAAAAAAAAAAAAAAAAAAGCCATTTGTGTTGTTATGCACCTGTAGTCTCAGCTACTTGGGAGGCTGAGGCTGGAGGATTACTTGAGCCCAGGAGTTCAAGGCTGCAATGAGCTATGATTGTGCCACTGTATTTTAACCTGGGAGACAGCAGGACTTTCTCAAAAAATAAAAATAAAAAGAATCACTGATAGATAGTAACAGCTTAAGATGGTAGTTTGTGGAAGAACACGATCTCTTCTCTTTCATTGGTGGTGTATAATCTCCTAAGTTACAAGACTAAAACAGCTCCCTTTCCTTTTTCTTTTTTTTTTTTTTTTTAGTATTTATTGATCATTTTTGGGTGTTTCTCGCAGAGGGGGATTTGGCAGGGTCATAGGACAATAGTGGAGGGAAGGTCAGCAGATAAACAAGTGAACAAGGGTCTTTGGTTTTCCTAGGCAGAGGACCCTGCGGCCTTCCGCGGTGTTTGTGTCCCTGGGTACTTGAGATTAGGGAGTGGTGATGACTCTTAACGAGCATGCTGCCTTCAAGCATCTGTTTAACAAAGCACATCTTGCACCGCCCTTAATCCATTCAACCCTGAGCGGACACAACACATGTTTCAGAGAGCACGGGGTTGGGGGTAAGGTTATAGATTAACAGCATCCCAAGGCAGAAGAATTTTTCTTAGTACAGAACAAAATGGAGTCTCCTATGTCTACTTCTTTCTACACAGACACAGCAACAATCTGATTTCTCTATCTTTTCCCCACATTTCCCCCTTTTCTATTGGACAAAACCGCCATCGTCATCATGGCCCGTTCTCAATGAGCTGTTGGGTACACCTCCCAGATGGGGTGGCAGCCGGGCAGAGGGGCTCCTCACTTCCCAGAAGGGACGGCCGGGCAGAGGCGCCCCCCACCTCCCGGACGGGGTGTCTGGCCAGGCGGCGGCTGCCGGGTGGAGACGCTCCTCACTTCCCAGACAGGGCGGCTGCCAGGCGGAGGGGCTCCTCACTTCTCAGACGATGAGCGGCCGGGAAGAGGCGCTCCTCACTTCCCAGACTGGGCAGCCGGGCAGACGGGCTCCTCACATCCCAGACGATGGGCGGCCAGGAAGAGACGCTCCTCACTTCCCAGACGGGGTGGCGGCCGGGCAGAGGCTGCAATCTCGCACTTTGGGAGGCCAAGGCAGGCGGCTGGGAGGTGGAGGTTGTAGCCAGCCGAGATCATGCCACTGCACTCCAGCCTGGGCAACATTGAGCACTGAGTGAACGAGACTCCGTCTGCAATCCCGGCACCTCAGGAGGCCGAGGCTGGCAGATCACTCATGGTTAGGAGCTGGAGACCAGCCCGGCCAACACAGCAAAACCGCCTCTCCACCAAAAAAATACGAAAACCAGTCAGGCGTGGCGGCGGGCGCCTGCAACCGCAGGCACTCGGCAGGCTGAAGCAGGAGAATCAGGCAGGGAGGTTGCAGTGAGCCGAGATGGCGGCAGTACAGTCCAGCTTCCGCTCAGCATCAGAGGGAGACCGTGGAGAGAGAGGGAGAGGGAGACCATGGGGAGATGGAGACGGGGGGGGAGGGGGGGGGAGAGGGAGAGGGAGCCCCCTTCCTTTTTCATGTTGTTCATGCTCTTTCTGAAATACTAGTGATGCACTAGTATAGGAGAAATTTAAATCAGAAAACCTTGCAGCAGATCTGGCCAGTTTATTCATTTTCTAGTGTTACATAACAACTAAATAGTTCTGTAGAGCAGAAGTCCAACAAGAAGACTGGGTATCTGCCCAAAGTATCACAAGGCTGAAACAAAGGTGTTGACAAGGCTGAGTTGTCATCTACAGGCTACGAGGAAAATCTGTTTCCAGGCTCATTCTTGGTGTTGTCAGATTTCAGTTCCTTGTGGTTGTAGGACCCTGTTCCATGCTGGCTATCAGTTCGTGGGCCACACTCAACTCCTAGAGGCCACCACATTCCCTGTTACATGGTCCCTTCCATCTTCAATGAAAGAAAAGCATATCAAATTCTTGTACTTCATTTTTGTTGTTGTTTTGAGACAAAATTTTGCTCTGTCTTCCAGATCACGGCTTACTACAACTGCAACCTCCTTGGCTTAAGTGATTCTCCCATCTCAGCCTCCCATCTCAGCTGAGACAACAGGCACACACCCATTTTTTGTTTGTTTGTTTGTTTGTTTTTGTAGAGACATGATCTCACTATGTTTCCCAGGCTGGTCTCAAACTCCCGGCCTCAAGAGATCCTCCTGCCTTGGCCTCCAAAAATGCTGGGATTACAGGCATGAGCCACTACACCTAGCCTTCTCCTTGTGCCTTGAATATCTGACTTTCCCTTCTGTAATCAGCCAGAGAAAACTCTCTGCTTTTAAAGGTTCATGTGATTAGGTCAAACCCATTCATGAAATCATCCTATATTAGAGACAATGGTTTTGGGACCTTAGTTACATTTCCAAAGTCTTTCTACTACAGTACCTAGATTAGTGTTTGATTGAATAACTGGAAAAAAAGTGTATTTATACCAAGGACTGCAATCTTGGGAGACCACCTTAGAATTCTGCAGTAGAAATACTGCAATCTTGGGAGACTACCTTAGAATATGGCCAGTTCTGGGTTTTGCTGGATAATAAATAGGTCACCTAATGAAGTTTGGTTTACTTTCCAATCCCTGAGACCAGAATAGCCCTAATACCTGGACCAGGTATTTTCTAACTTGGCCAGTTCTAGACAGAATGAGATTTACAGTTGAGTACTGGGCCTGAAAAAAATACTCAGGTTTGGCCGGGCATGGTAGCTCATGCCTATAATCCCAGCACTGTGGGAGGCCAAAGCAGGAGGATTGCTTAAGCCTAGGAGTTCAAGACTAGCCTGGGCAACATAGTGAGACCCTGTCTATACAAAAACATTTTTAAAAATTAGCTGGTCGTGGTGGCTCGAGCCTATATTCCAGCTACTGGGGAGGTTGAGGTGGAAGGATCAATCGGTTGAGCTCGGGAGGTTGAGGCTACAGTAAACCATGATCACGCCACTGTACTCCAGCCTGGGTTATAGAGTGAGATTCTGTCTCAAAAAAAAAAAAAAAATCTATCTGCACACACACACACACACACACTCTCTCTCTCGCTCTGTCTCTCTCACACACACACATTCTCTCTCTCTCTCTCATTAGGTTTCTTTTAAATATAAGTGGTAATAAACCAATTGAAGAAAACAGTAGAGATTGTTTATCTAATAAAGAATAGCTGTTGTATAAGCTAAAGTAATGCTTAGTATTATAACAGATAAGCCCTTAACTCTCAGTGAGTTGCTTAATAGTAAGTTCCTTTCTCACTTAAGTAAAGCCTAAATAGTTGGGACAGTGGTGGAGGAGCCATATTACTTTATTTCATGAAATCATTAGAGACTCAACCTAATCTTCTGACATCTTCAATACATGACTTTCCAAGGTCACCATTGTTGTTGACACCTACTTGGTAGTGGCAGGGGGTGGAGGATATGAATGAACATGTGGGAGGTTTTTAATTAGTCTGGCCCAGAAATGGGATATATCACCTTTTCCCACATTCCATTGGCCAGAACTCATGTATATGACCCCATCTGGCAACAAGAGTGCTGGGAAACGTGGTCGACTGTGTGCCCATGAAGAAAGAAGATGGGTTTGTTGGACAAGTAAGCAGTCTCTATCACAGGGTCCAGTAATCACACCTCTTTACCTGGCTATTAAAACCATTGATTGTAGAGACAAAGTCAACAGCTTTGAAGAAAATAAACAACCTTGATTAGCTTATAAATAACCAATATCATTTGACTTCCATTGTTCAGTGGCTCCAGCAGTTCCATCATGTGAAGTACCCTCTTCTGCTCTGAGTGGAACTGTGGTAGAGCTACGCTGTCAAGACAAAGAAGGGAATCCAGCTCCTGAATACACATGGTTTAAGGATGGCATCCGTTTGCTAGAAAATCCCAGACTTGGCTCCCAAAGCACCAACAGCTCATACACAATGAATACAAAAACTGGAACTCTGGTAAGGTCATTTCAAGAATTGACTTGGTAACTGTCTTGCATTTGGATAAAAAAATTATTAGAACTTAAGATGATGTTTAATAGAGAACTGATACCATTGCTTGCTAAGTGGAGAGAGGCAGGGGCAGCAGGAAAGATGGCAGCACTTGAACCACGAAGTGATGGAAAGAGCTACTACAGGACATGGGAAGAGAAAACAGAGACTGAGGGAGCTGAGTGTGCAAGGACCAGTAAAAGAGCAAAGGGGCAAAGGCTCCTGAAACAAAGGAGCAAAGGCTGTGTGTTTATCTTTTCAGAATTTAAAAAGATTCTAGAGTTGATAATCCTATAAATGATACCAATTAAGATTTTCCTAGACCCTAAGCTACTTCCTGGTAGTAACTCTGGCTCTTTAAAGGAAATGTTTATTATTTGCTGCTGCAGTGAACTCGCTTGTGACTTAGGAAAGTGCATTAACCCTTTTACCAGGGAGGCCTTCATTTATATAGGTGGTATTTCCTAGGAATTAGAAATACCTAGACTACTGAGTACTACCATGTGCTATAAACTTTAAAAATTGCGCGGCCGGGCGCAGTGGCTCACGCCTGTAATCCCAGCACTTTGGGAGGCCGAGGTGGGCGGATCACGAGGTCAGGAAATCAAGACCATCCTGGCTAACACGGTGAAACCCTGTCTCTACTAAAAATACAAAAGACTTAGCCGGGCATGGTGGCAGGCGCCTGCAGTCCCAGCTACTCGGGAGGCTGAGCCAGGAGAATGGCGTGAACCCGGGAGGCGGAGCTTGCAATGAGTAGAGATCGCGCCACTGCACTCCAGCCTGGGTGACAGAGCCAGACTCCGTCTCAAAAAAAAAAAAAAAAAAATGCATGCTGCCTTCTTAAGTAACAGTGCCCCAAAGCCCACTAAGCCTGATTCATGATGATGAATCAGGCAGTTATCTACAGCTGTCTTCTGGCCTGGAAAATTACTAAGTGCAGCCTCAATTTACAACATCAGGAAAATGCATGAAAACTTGCTTGGGGATACCCTGACCATGTGAAAATAGTAGCTGTAGTCAATCATGGTAGGATTCCTATATCATTATATATTTCCATGACTGTAGATCAACAACAGTTGACTCTGTGACTTTAGTATCTATTACTTTAGATTGAGTCCAGATATTCTGTTTCCTCCAGTAAAATATTCTTATTGAAAGACTTTCTAGGAATACTGATGACAATCTATAAGCAAGCTCTGTGAAGCTAATTACATTTAAAAATAAAAAGTATTTTACTTTTTCATCTTTGATTATAGGAATAGAAGTGGAAGTTTAAAAAAGGGTCATTAAGCTTGAAGCTTTTTTAAAAAAATTCAGTCAATGTAATATTCTATGTCAGTTTAAAATTGTCTGCCTTCCAGCAACGCAGAATCACTATGACAGCGATTATCAAAAAAAAACTTAAAGGCGTGCTGATAACAATTTTAATAATTTTTAAAATGTTTTTGAGACAGAGTCTCGCTCTATTGCCCCGGCTGGAGTGCATTGACGCAGTCTCGGCTCACTGCAACCTCTGCCTCCTAGGTTCAAGTAATTCTCCTGCCTCAGCCTCCAGAGTAGCTGGGACTACAGGCACCTGCCGCCATGCCTGGCAAATTTTTGTATTTTTAGTAGAGACGGGGTTTCTTCATTTTGGCCAGGCTGGTTTTGAACTCCTGACCTCAAGTGATCCGCTCGCCTGGGCCTCCAAAAGTGCTGGGATTACAGCTGTGAGCCACTGTACCCAGCCAATTTTAATGAATTTTGAAAGGAGGATATAATGCTTCATTCCTTTCATCTACAAGTGCACAATAACATTTACAAACAGATCTTCTGATAAACAAGAAAGCAAATTGCTAAAGTGGCTGAATAATAAAGCCTATTGGATGCAGTTACTTAAGCTCTGGCCTCTCAGCAGTCAGCAGGCGCAGTCAGCAGGTCTGAGTGATTTTACACTGAGCAACTGGGCAGAAAAACCTGCTGTCACACTTTGCTATATTTACTTTTCAAATTTATTTTTTCTCAGGGCAGTTGGTAAAAGCCCCAAGGCAAGTCTGAGAGGATACAGATTCACTTTCCTCAGCTAACCTCAACCCTTGAAATAGCTTGTGATGTCAAAGGAATGCACCTGGGTTGAACTAGGGTGGGTTCTTATGTGAGAAATGAACAACAAAGACTCCAGTGTATGGAAGCCAATGACTTCCTTTTAATTACCAGCTATAATATGCTGGAAGATCATTTTGGGTTTAGGCTAACGTATTATTTATATGTAACCTTGGCCCTGAGTTCATGGTGAATATTCTAAAAGCATTCTGGCTTTGAGGAGAGTGACAGATGATTCCATAGAGTGGAAAAAAAGAAAAACAGGAAAACTTTCTCTCCCTCCATCTAGGAGGATCTAAGACAATGACCCTCAAGGTGACCAGGATTACACTCCCTTTCTTCCCTCCCTCCAGCCCTTTCTTCTTTCTTTCCTTCCTTTCTCCCTCTCTCCCTCCCTCTCTTCCTTCCTTTCTCCCTCCCTCCCTCTCTCCCTCCCTCCCTCTCTTCTTTCTTGTCTCCTCTTCTTCCTTTTTGTCTGCCTTCATTCCTTCCAAATATCCTCCAAGGGGATAAAAACTACTGATAAAAATAACGAAGTCTATTATATCAATCTTAGCTTTTGGTTGCTTTGACAGGGATGGGAAGGAGCAAGGGCTGGCTTTTCTTTTCAAATTTAAAAAAATTCTAGAATTGATAGAATTGACAATCCTATAAACCCATACCAATTAAGATTTTCCTAGGCCCTAAGCTACTTCCTGGTAGTAACTGGCTCTTTAAAAGAAGTGTTTATTGTTGGCTGCTGCAGTGAACTCGCTTGTGACTTAGGAAAGTGCATTAACCCTTTTACCAGGGAGGCCTGCCCTTCATTTATAAGTGATGTTTCCTAGGAATTAGAAATACCTAGACTACTTAATACTACCATGTGTTATGAACTTTAAAAAATGCTCACTGCCTTCCTAACTGTACTGCTTTCATGGTTAAAAAAAAAAAAGGAACGTCTCTATGTATTTTATCTTTGTTCTTCTCGTCAAATTAAGCAAAAGTCTAGCTTAAACTCCTTGAAGTCATGGCAGATTTTTAAATTCATAGTAAAGACAAAAAGTCCCAAATTTTTAAAAAGGAAAGACAAACTTAATGCTAAAATTTGAGGGACAGGGTTATTTAAAAAGTCTACTTATAGATCTATGGCTTAAAAAATATATTTTTGCATCCACAAATAGCAATTTAATACTGTTTCCAAACTGGACACTGGAGAATATTCCTGTGAAGCCCGCAATTCTGTTGGATATCGCAGGTGTCCTGGGAAACGAATGCAAGTAGGTAAGCATGAAATATTGGGAGGAACAAATGGTTTGCAATTAGACTGTGAAGTACAGCAGTTGGGGGTACAAGGAGCAAGGAGCAGGAAATGTCTGAGTGACTTGAAGAATAAACAGGAGAGAATGATTAAAATTAACTTGATATGATGTGTTGCAAAGAAGCAAAGATGCTGTTTTTAAGCCATCTCCCAAATAAGCCAAAAATACTTAGTATTGTATTTAACAACTTTTTTTAGTTTTTTAAATAATCGTTTTTAAAATACATTCTTCTAAGTAGTCTTTCTCTCAAATAAAAGCTAAGTATCTTGTAGTCTAAATTGTTGAAGGTCCAGAAGTTTGAATTTCTGATATTTTTAAAATTCAGGAATGTATATCATTGATATTATTCACCAAATTAATTCAGGTGTTGACATTTATAGTCAACGTAGCAGTTATTTAAGTAATCAGAAAGTATCCCTTTCAATGCTGCTTTGACATTATCATTTAAAAAAATTCATCACAACATGTTTAAAAATTAAGGCATTGTTTTCTTTGTTTCCTTTATTCACATACGTCCCCATGGGTTTTTTTTGTTGTTGTTTTGTTTTTGTTTTTGCTTTTTTGAGACAGGGTCTTTGTCTGTTGCCCAAGCTGGAGTGCAGTGTCGTGCTCTCGGCTCACTGCAACCTCTGCCTCCCAGGTTCATGCAATTCTCCTGCCTCAGCCTCCCAAGTAGCTGGGATTACAGGCATGCCCACCGCACCCAGCTAATTTTGGTATTTTTAGTAGAGACAGGGTTTCACCGTGTTGGTCAGGCTGGTCTCGAACTCCTGACCTCAGGTGATCCGCCCACCTCGGCCTCCCAAAGTGCTGGGATTACAGGTGTGAGCCACCGTACCCGGCCTGTCATCATGGTTTTTACCATTACCTTGTCCTACCAGCACTATTTCTGTTTATTTTTCCTTCCATTTAAATGGTCCTGTTTAATTTAAACATCTACCTTTGCCTTCTCTTAAGGAATCATATCCGGGAAGTCATGGTTTTGGTGTGTTAGTTACTTTTTCTTAGCACACAATAAATACATAACGAATAAAATTTAAATGTTTGTTTCTCCACTAGGACCACTTTAATTTGAACATGATTCTCACATATCTACTCTTTCTAAGTACGAGTTAGCTTAAAAGTTAAAATTAGTTTGTTTAATGGGCATCCATTGATCCGAGGTGTTTTGTGTCCTTGGTTGGGACTTACATCTTTTGAAATACATACAAATTCATAAATTCATTTTTTTGGTTTTCTTTGTGAATTATAACTATATTCACATGTAACCAAAATTAGAATATGTTAACTGTCCTAAAGAAACTTTTTCAAAGTGCAGAAAGTAAGGCATGGATTTGTTGGTTGTTTATGGCTGCCTCACTATAAAACTCCAGCGGACTCCACCCACACTGAGCCTTTCAGCAGTTTAGTTCCTTTTCTTTCAGTCAAAATAATGGTACCTTCCTTTTATAAAGACTCTTTTTTTCAAAAAAAAACCCACAAAATATTTTCATACTTAATGTTACATTTTCTCTTCACTGAGGCATAATATGGCTGTATGACTTGCTCAACATCACAGAAAATGGTGAACAGGATGTAAGAAGTTAACTTACTCCTTATCTATTAGTCTTCTGTCTCCCATTTCACTGAAGAAAAATAACATAAAATTCATACTACGACTTAGCACTTACAGAACAAGACAATTTTTTGTCAGTAGTTTCTTTTAGGGTGAATCCTTCCTTCATAGATGTCAAATTCATTGACAAACTACATGACAGTTTTGTTTTTTTTTTTGTCAGATAATAGCCCTTACTTTGAATGCTTCATAGATGTCAGATTTAATGCCTACTACAAAGTAAATAGAAGGCACACTTTGGTTCTCAGGAATTTCACTTACTGATTTGACTTTGCCTAAGATTATGATTACTGTAGATTTTTTTCTCTCTCTGCTCTTTTTAATCCAAGTAAATAAAAAGCTGAATCTTATTGACCTCTCAATACCCAAGCAAACTGAGTTTATACCAAGCAATAATTAATGTTTTCTACTCTGGTCAAATTACTTAACCTTTCAAAAGACTTATCAAGTTTTCTTTTTTAAAAAAATCAATTAATATTTTGGAGGTATTTAAGAAAATTAATAACACACTTGGCATCAGGAAAGAATTTCGAGACCAGAAGTTTTTATGATAAGCAGATTCACTTAAACAGTATCTCTAAAAAGATCATTTCCAAAATGTACATTGCTTTAAAATATTTAAATTATTTTTGAGAAAATGCTATGTAATATTTTCTCTAGGTTATTTAATCATAGGCTAATGAAAACTTGCTTTGTAAAATGGGAACTCTTTGAAGAATTGCTCCTTTAATAAATACATGGGAAGTATCTAAATGGCAGAAGAGTGTGGCTCATAAAATCCTCATGGACAAGATGGAGAAATATGGTCCAAACAATACTTTGGTGGATCCACACGCAGTTGAATCCCATGCTCAGAGAATGTTAATAAATTGTGTTGTATGACAGGAGGTGTCTGCTAGCCTGTTACATAGTTGTTTCCTAAACAAATCCATGTTCATCATGTTATTAATGACTTGAATGAGAGTATTTTTAATAAAATTCTCAATTTGCAGAAATGTTAAGCTTGGAAAGTTAATAATGTAATTATTAGGCAACAGAATCAATCTGAGAAGAAGAAAAAAACTTCACAGTAGTTATTTCCAAACTTGGGTTCAAAAAATCCAGTTGCATTACATTAGAGGACGGATGCCTTAACAGTCATAGGAAAAGCCTCAGAGAATTTAATTCATTTTTCATAAATGGGATGACAGTTTAGTTGCATATATGTATATGACTGTGTATGTGTGTATACACCCATATACATATAATTGTATATTTACACCCATATAATTCAAGAAGGAACGTATTTCTTACACTTAGTTTTATAGAATAACAATGACATGTGCTTTTTTTTAAGAGACAGTCTCGCTCTGTCACCCAGACTGGAGAGAAGTAGTGCAATCATAGTTCACTATAATCTCAAACTCCTAGGCTCAAGTGATCCTCCAACCTCAGCCTCCTGAGTAGCTGGGACTCCAGGAATGCACCACCATACCCGGATAATTATTTTTATTTTTTTATTTTTTAGAGATGGATTCTTGCTATGTTGCCTAGGCTGGTCTCAAATTCCTAGCCTCAAGCAGTCCTCCCACCTCAGCCTCCTGAGTAGTTGGGATTACAGGCATGAGCTAACATGCCCGGCACCATGTGTTTTCTTTGATGTTGAGTTTTTCATTATTTGTGAAATTGACACAGTTGATGATGTAGGAGAATTTTAAGTAAGATGTGGGGTAGGGAGTGGCAGTAGAATACTTGAACTCATTGAACTTCAAAGATTGCTTCCAGTCTTTTAATCCTGTGAATTATTACACATCTCCAAATGAATGCAAAAGAATACATTTTATTTTTTAATCTGAGAAGTTTTTAAAATTTAGTATTTTTCCCAAGCTTAAGTTCTGTTAATATTTTTAATCAATTTTGAACCATGTCTTAGAAGTGAGTTAGTTGAACAGGCTTCACAATCGTTAAAGTATGCTTTATGATACAGCTGCAAAGGGGATCTTTTTTTGAACCTTTCCAATTTAATGACTGCATCTGTCCGTGTAATCCACATATATTTATGTGTAATTTATTTTACATTCCAGATGATCTCAACATAAGTGGCATCATAGCAGCTGTAGTAGTTGTGGCCTTAGTGATTTCCGTTTGTGGCCTTGGTGTATGCTATGCTCAGAGGAAAGGCTACTTTTCAAGTAAGTGAATTTCACCCTTCTTTGGCAGATAACTTTCTATGGCTATGGAGTTTATTTATGAGATACTGTTTCTCCTAGGAAGTTGTTTTTTTGTTTTTTTGTTTGTTTGTTTGTTTTTCAGACAGAGTCTTGCTCTGTTGCCCAGGCTGGAGTGCAGTGGTGGCAAAATCTCCACTCAATACAACCTCCACCTCCCAGGTTCAAGTGATTCTCATGTCTCAGCCTCCCAAATAGCTGGGATTACAAGTGTGCACCAACACACCCAGCTCATCTTTGTGTTTTTAGTACAGATGGGGTTTCGCTATGTTGGCCAGGCTGGTCTCGAACTCCTGGCCTCAAGTGATCTGCCCGCCTTGGCCTTCCAAAGTGCTGGGATTACGGGTGTGAGCTATTGTGCCCGGCCCTCTCCTAGCAAGTTTTAACAAACTCTGGAGAATATTGTTCATTTATTTTCTGCTATAGAAAATGTTCAGGATGACATGCAGGTGGCTTATGAAACACCTTGGCAAACCTAGGGAGAAAAGGCAGAACTGCCTAGTTGCACATTCCAGGGAGCACCACAGAATATGCAAGAGGCATCCTTGGAGTGGTGCAGCGCAGCGAGACAGAGATATTCAATGTGAACGGATATTTATAGTATCTTTGCATGTTTTTAAGATTTTTTTTTTTTTTTTTTTTGAGACGGAGTCTCGCTGTGTCGCCCAGGCTGGAGTGCAGTAGCGCAATTTCGGCTCACTGCAAGCTCCACCTCCCAGGTTCACACCATTCTCCTGCCTCAGCCTCCCGAGTAGCTGGGACTACAGGCACCTGCCACCACACCTGGCTAATTTTTGTATTTTTAGTAGAGACGGGGTTTCATCGTGTTAGCCAGGATGGTCTTAATCTCCTGACCTCCTGATCCACCCACCTTGGCCTCCTAAAGTGCTGGGATAACAGGTGTGAGCCACTGCGCCCAGCCAAGATATTTTTATTTTAAGTTAGGAATTGTATATCTCAAGATATAAGTTGATTTCAAATTCTTTAAGAAATTTCATTGAAATAAATAAGTGAAATATTTCATCATTGTAGAACAGTGAAATGTTGAATGTTAAATTTAGGACAACTGTATTTAGAAGAGAATTGTTCAGTTGGGTGTGGTGGCTCATGCCTGTAATCCTACCACTTTGGGAGTCTGAGGCGGGAGGATTACTTGAGGTCAGGAGTTCGAGACCAGCCTGGCCAACATGGTGAAACCCCGTCTCTACTAAAAATACAAAAATTAGCCAGGAGTGGTGACGTGCACCTGTAGTCCCAGCTACTGAGGAGGCTGAAGCAGAAGAATCACTTGAACCTGGGAGGTGGAGGTTGCAGTGAGCCAAGATCGTGCCACTCCACTCCAGCCTGGGTGACAGAGCAAGACTCCATCTCAAAAAAACAACAAAAAAAGAGAATTGTTCAGTCAAAAATAGAAACCTATCGTATTTATGAGAGCTACTTCTGTACACAGTTTTGAATTCTTCAAATTTAGACCTCTTGTAACTTCACACCTCCATTTGATGATGCAATAGGTTTGATGTAAATGGGTGAGATTTAAAAATGTTTTATTCTCTTAATGCATTTCTTCACTCCCTCTTTAATATTATTGGAGAGCTCAGAAGCTGCAGCATTCTATCAGGGCCACTGGCAATAGTGTATAAAATAAAATTCTTAATTGAATTATAAATTTATAGCATATACAAGTTCTAGACCCATTGTTTTACAGCGAACATTAATTTCGGAATTTAGATTTTTAAAACAATTTTTTTTTTTTTTTTTGAGACAGGGTCTCACTCTGTCACCCATGCCTGGTGCAGTGGTGTGATCAAGGCTCACTGCAGCCTTGACTTTCCGGGCTCAAGCAGTCCTCCCACCTCAGCCTTCTCAAGTAGCTGGGACTACAGGCACATACCACCACGCCTGGCTAATTTTCTTTTATTTTTTGTGGAGACAGGTTCTTGCTCTGTTGTTCAGGCTGGTATTGAACTCCTGGGATCAAGCAATCTTCCCATCCCAACCTCCCAAAATGCTAGGATTACAGGTGTGAGCCACCACTCTTGGCCTTTAAAAATATATTTTATGCCAAAACAAAACTTAAATATAAAATGTGTTCCTAATAATACCTACAACTAGGTATTATGTCTCATAAAATGTTTCCGTGGACATGGATTCAAAGAGATGCCCTATAATTAAGAATAACTGGGCTGGGTGTGGTGGCTCACACTTGCATTCCCAACACTTTGGGAGGCCGAGGCGGGAGGATCACTTGAGTCCAGGACTTCACGACCAGCCTGGGAAACACAGGGAGACCCTTTCTTTACAAAAAATAAAAAATAAGCCAGGCATCGTTGCACAGGCCTTTAGTTCCAGCTACTCAGGAGGCTAAAGTAGGAGGATTGCTTGAGCACAGAAAGTCGAGGCTGCAGTGAGTTGTAATCTCACCACTGCACTCCAAGCTGGATAACAGAGCAAGACACTGACCAAACAAACAAAAAGAGCGGCTCTGTCAATTAATACTTGTTCAGTGCTTCAATTTAGCCCACTTTAATGTAACTTTATGAATTGAATCCAGCTGTGGCCCCCTGCTGGTCATCAGTGAAAGTACAGACAAATAAGATTACTCTTTCAAAACTCTTGTCATCTTTATCTATAGCCTAAAATAATACCGGTCTGAGTTTTTTTTAATGAGGAGTTAGTAAAAAAAATTTCCTAAAATACTGACTTAATTAAAAGTTGACTTGAATATTAGGAGTTCGTTACCTAAGAATGTTACTCTGATTTTCATCTAGCAGAAAAATCTATCCAAGAGAAGCATATTCTTAATATATGTTTAGGGCAGAGGTTGGTAGACTACTATCTGTGGACCAAATCTGCCCTCCCCGCCTATTTTTCTGTGGCCTATGAACAAAAATGGCTTTACAGATGAACATTTACAATCTATTTGATGATAGGGCCCGCTGACTTTGAACCCCAGTTAAGAGAAATGTTATCTTCCCCAAAAGCATTCAATTTCTCTAACTAGTAGGCCTGTTTTTCAAGACTTTTATTATTGTTATTATTATTATATTTTTATTTTATCCATAAAAATGTTTGGAAATTTGTTTGCTCTCTTGTTACTTAAGTACCTATATAGTATCCTCTTGGCCCCAAAGCCTAAAATGGTTGCTGTATGGCTCTTTACCAAAAAAGCTTGCCAACTCTTAATTTAGAAGGTATAAACGTCAGCAAGTGAAGATTAAAATTAATAAGAATAAATTAAACCCAAACTCATTTTTATATGAATCTGTATCATACCATAATAACCCTTGCATTAATGATATATACTTATTCTTTTGTAGAAGAAACTTCCTTCCAGTAAGTATACTTTCCTACAATGCATGTCTTTCTCCTATGTCAACTAATTTTCTATTAATCATCTGTTTAAAGTCAAAAGAGAGAAGTTGGGTTATTTGTGTAGGTTTACTCTCACAAGAAGTTACTTAAGTTTATCAAGAAATACATCTGTATTAGGCTGTTCTTGCATTGCTATAAGAAAATACCCAAGACTGGGTAGTTTATTTTAAAAAGAGGTTTAATTGGCTCACGGTTCTGCAGGCTGTACAATCCTGGCACCAACACTGCTTGGCTTTTGGGGAGGCCTCAGGAAGCTTTTTACTCATGGCTGAAGGCAAAGCGGGAGCAGGCACGTCACATGGCAAAAGCAGGAGCAAGGTTGGGGAGGTGCCACATACTTTTAAACAACCAGATCTCAAGAAAACTCAGTCACTATTCTGAGGACAGCATCAAGGGGGCGGTACTAAACCATTCATGAGAAATCCGCCCCCATGATCTAATCAGCTCCAGCAAACCCCACCTCCAACATTGGGGATTACAATTCAACATAAGATTTGGGCAAGGCAAATATCCAGACTCTATCAACATCCCACTTCACACTTCATACCTACTTGTAAATGATAGTACAGAGAGAATGATGATTACCCAGACAAGAAATATGGTCACTAATTTGATTTCATAGGCATTTGTATAAACTAACTTAAAAAAAATTTACTGTATTTTGCTAAATTGAAAATTTTCAAATAAAATTTTAGTTAACAGTCATTTTTTATATTAATTGAATACCAATTTTGTGCCTAACACTGTTCTAAGGAATGGGGATACAGCAGTGAACAAAACAGGCCAAAAACCCCACAAAACTCTGCCTTATGGAGCTTACATTCTAGTAGAGAAAGGCAGAAAATAAACAGGTAATACTATATAGTATATCAGATAGGGCTATTATGGAGAAAAATAAAACAAATAAGAGAATATACAATACAAAGGGTAGGAGTAGAGATTCTAATTTCAAATAGGGTGGTCAGAAAGGATCTCACTAAGTGATTTTTGAGAAAGGCCTGAAGAGGGTGAGGAAGCAAGTTGTGCAAATAACCATGAGAAGAGCGTTCGGGCAGAGGGGAGAGAGCAAATTGAAAGATCCTGAGGCCAGGCAAGCCTAGAATATCTGAGGGATGTCAGCGGGACCAGGGTGGCTGGAACAGAGTGAGAGAAACAGAGGAGATGAGCATACAAAAGTAGCGGTGGGGGCAGATTGTATGGAGTCCCTTTTAGGCAGTTGTGAGGACTCTGGCTTTGGTCTGAGTAAGATAGAAAGTCACTGGAGGGCTTTAAGCAGAGGAGTGGTGTCATCTTAATTTTTCAAAACTCACACTGGCTTCTCTGTTAAGAATAAACTATGAGATGACAAAACGTGGAAGCAGGGAGATCAGTTAGCAAACTACCACACTAAGTGAGGCAAGAGAAAATGGTGGCTGGTACCAAAGCAGTGTTGGAGATGCTGAGAAGTGACAGTGTTTTGGATATAATGTTTTAATAACTTGCTGATCTGTTGAATGTGGGCTGTGAGAGAAACAGAGAAATCGAAGGTGGCTTCAAGGTTATGAGAAGGATGGAATTACCATTTACGGAAGTGTGGAAGATTTTAAGAGGAGAGTTTGGGAGTGGTGATGGGAATAAGTGGAGAGGTTGGAGTGTCTGGAATTTTAATATTTGATATGCTTATTTGATTCCAAGTAGAGGTAATCAGTAACTGAATATTCAAAATCTAGAGTTTGGGGAAATAACTGGAAATAGAATTGTAGGAGTCATTGGTACATGAAATATGGATGAGCTCCCCAAAGCCCTGTAGTTTGTGTGTACTTGTTTTATGACTGTCGTTCTTGTATGTACAGATCTGGCAGACCCAACTTTGGCTCTATGGGCGTAGAGAGAAGATGGATGACAAACTATCTGAGGCTATGGCAGCTGGGAGTGGAGAAGATATACTGAAGCCATGGCTTCAGACAGTTTGTCATCTCCTAATTCCTTTGAAGAATCAGCTGCCATTGACTTCCTGTTCCCAGATTTCTGGCTCAATCCTGGTCTCTCAGTCTCGTAAGATCCTAATACAAGTCTAGGTTGAAGTTCAGATTATCAAGAATTAGCAGTAATAAAGCCAGTGAGTTCAGAAGGGCAGGGTAGCTGGAAAGTGTTGCTACTTCCCATCCCTAACCTCCAGGTGATTGTGAGGACTTCTGCTTTTATTGAGTGACACAAAAATTGGAAGGTTTTGAGCAGAGGGGAGACATCATCTTACGTAAGTGGGAAGGGTGACATAGCTGCAGTGAGGGAGGTTATTCTTCTATCAGTATCTCTAGCAAATCAAGTAGTAATCTGGTGGGGAATAACTTCATTCCTAGACATATGCCCTCACATTCATTAAATCTGGGGCCTTCAAAATATGTTGAATAATGAAATGGATGACTGGAACACTAGTCACCATGTAAAACTTTTTCCATGGAAAAATAAATAAATTTTGAGATTATAATAGTCAAGCTTTCAAAATATTAAATGTTAATATATTAAATTAAAAGTTAGTAAGTCTCTGGTTTGTGTATTCCACAAAAATCTTTAGTATACTAGCCACAAGCTACATTTACGTGCACAAGGCTTCACACTGATGTTTTGTTGCATGACTTTCTCTGTGAATATTGTCTGTAAATATAAGAAATTCAGTAAGAATTGTCTTTTTTTCTACCTAAGATATATGTTCATGTTCTTGCTGAGAAAATGTATGGAAGTAAAATTAACTAAAAGAGCATATGTGTTCCAGATTGGAAGTGATAATGTAGTAAATATTGTCTTTTATATTCCACAAACAGGAAGAGTAATTCTTCATCTAAAGCCACGACAATGAGTGAAAATGTGAGTATCTTTAAAGCATATTTATAGAAAGAATATGTTTGGGGAATAGGGCAGGGAAATGAAGTAATTATATGGACTTTGTGAATTTTCACTTTTAATACACTTTGCACCAGTGTCTATCACTGGTGTTTAAAAGGAGCTAAGAAGATGTTAGCTTCTGTACCCTGTCTAGGATGGCATGATAAAGATACCTGGCATTTCCAATAGCAGAAGTGATCTTTAATCATATCATTATTTGTTTCATGGTATTTTCTATAATTAGTCTGCCTTCTTAGTATCACTAGGTCTGGCATTATCAGCTCTCTTTGACAGATGAGTAAATTAAAACACAGTTCTTACAGGGTAACAGTGGTGGAGCTGGGACCCAGGCTCTTTTCTTCCCTGTAGCTTGACCAAGCAGAGTGGTTCCAGCAGAGCTGTGGTTCTAGGACTCACCTTTGGTTATGTGAAGCACTTGGAACATTTTAGGGCTATGCAATGTCTTAGTCATTTGGGCTGCTATAACAAAAATACCATACACTGGGTAATTTACAAACAACAAATTTATTTTCAGTTTTGGAGGCCAGGAAGTCCACAATCAAGGCACCAGTAGATTCAATGTCTAGTGAGAGCCTGTTCCTCATAGATGGAGCCTTCCTGCTGTGTCCTCACATAGTAGCAGGGGCAAAACAAGCACCCTCTGGCCTCTTTGGTAAGGGCACTGGCTCCATTCATGAAGGTCCTGCCTTCATCACCTAATCACCTCCTAAAGGCCCCACCTCTTAATAGTATTGCATTAGGGATTAGGTTTCCACATATGAATTTTGGGTGACACAAACATTCAGACCAGAGCACAGAATATCCTGTTATAATTGAAAGGAACATTTCAGAAATGTTTGAAAAGACACAATAATTACCTAACTCAGAGGGTTTGAGGAACATAATTTAGACATTTGGACCCTTTGTAAACACTACATTGATGCAGCAAATACCATTGTTACTCAGATTTTGTAGCTCTTTGGATGGATATTCAGCCTTCTGGATGATTTTCTCAGGAATATAGTGGGTTGGGGCAGGGGGAGTTCCTATGGTTTTAGAGGCCTAAGTCGTTTCTTGAGAAACAAAGCATGGGTTCTCAGAAATGCTTTACTCATCTATGGCAGGAATTCTGTCAGATTTCTTCTCAGTAGAGTCTGGGGGGTGGGGTGGGGTGGGGGAGCCTGGACATCAGTATTTTAAATGCTTACCCACTTCTCTGTAAAAATTTCATTTTCAAAAACTGTTCCAGAAACTATTACAGAATTCACCTTATTTTGTGGTTTACTACACTGAAAGCTTACTGATGTTTAATTACGGGACAAGAAACTTTGTTCCCACCATTTTTGTGCCTAAAATTTATGGAAAGTCTTTGTTTCTGCAATTTACACAAAGTACTCTTGGAGTGTGGAATCGAATACTCCCATCCCTCCAAACAGTATGAAGCACACTGTGGCTAAACTGAATGAACAAAAGCCATTTATTTTTTCTTTGCCTTCCTCTCAGTTGCCCTTATCAACTAAGAGCTAGAGTCCCCTTCAGTTCTCTTGTGCCCTACCACAGGGTTTCTCAACCTCAGCACTACTGATATTTTGGGCCACATCATTCTTTGGTGTAAGGTGCTGTCCTGTACATCATAGGATGCGTAGCCACAGGCCTGGCCTCCGACACCAGATGCCGGGGCATCCTCCTAACAGGATTTATCTGCCTCTGCCTTCCAGTCCTACCTCTTTACTCTCTAGGCAAAGCTTCAGAGTACCTTGTCTGCTAGGAGTTAGTTAATTCCCCATAAAACAAGTTTAATTAAATATATACTGGTTTTGGCCAGGTGCAGTGGCTCACGCCTGTAATCCCAGCACTTTGGAAGGCCGTGGCGGGCGGATCACGAGGTCAGGAGTTCTAGACCAGTCTGGCCGATATGGTGAAACCCCATCTCTACTAAAATACAAAAATTAGCTGGGCGTGGTGGCGTGTGCCTGCAGTTCCAGCTGCTTGGGAGACAGGAGAATCACTTGAACCCGGGAGGCGGAGGTTGCAGTGAGCTGAGATCACGCCACTGCAGTCCAGCCTGGGTAACAGAGCAAGACTCCATCTCAAAAAATAAAATAAATAAATAAATAAATACTGGTTTTTACCTGTAAAATTCTTACAATAAATATAGCTTGATATTCATAAGATTTATGTTTCTTTAAATATGAATATATTTAAACCTGTTTTTTCTTTCTTTTCCTAGGATTTCAAGCACACAAAATCCTTTATAATTTAAAGACTCCACTTTTGAGATACACCAAAGCCACCGTTGTTACACAAGTTATTAAACTATTATAAAACTCTGCTTTGTCTGACATTTGCAAAGAGGTACACGAGGAAATGGAATTGGTATTTCATTTTAATTTTCATGACTACTAACTCACCTGAACTTGCTATTTTAAACAAATAGTTCTGTCGACACCTAAAATATAATCTGGCTTCTTGTGTCTGGACTAAGTTAAAAGAATCAAAATACTTTGTAATGTTCTGGGCTTTGGGAAATGTTAACCACGTCCTAACTTCTAGAGAACGTTACTAAAATGTAACATACTGATTGTGAACTCAATCCACAGGTCATGAAAATATAAATCAGACTCTGCACGAGAGTCTGATTTAGGGGGTCCAACAAATACTCTGACAGGTGCAAAAGGAACCTCTGGTCTCATTTCTGCCAGAATCCTCTTTTCTCCCCTAATATCATCCTTATTCCGATGCTCATTCATCACTAACACACCCACAGAAAGGAGGAAGCGGGATGGGTGTTATGCCCAACGATTTGCACTTTGTGTTTACTTCCATTCCTGGGAACTAAAGGCAACATCAAAAGAAATGCCTAATGGCTGGCGCCCACAGGTGTGCACCACAGGATTTGCCTGGTGTGTGTCACTGATTTCTTCATTAAACGTAATTTTGATGGTCAAACACAAACCCAAGTGGCTTATTTCACCCCTACTGCTGCTTGCCACTGCTTCCTTCTTGTAAGATTTCTTTGAAGAGGATCAGTGACCTTGACATCAGAACTCACCACTGGAGCCTACATAAGTTTGCAGATACCTTTCCCTGCAGGAGTGGTGACTTCACATCTTTCTGTCTCTAAAAATTGTGCAGTGACATTCCGGGCCAAGTCCCTTGGTCAGGGGTTGACAATTCTGCTTTTGGACAAGGAGGGATGTGGAGGGAAGAAGTAATAGTCTACCAGGAAAATGAGATGAAAAAGCTCAGTATGACTCCCTGCATCTGGTACCCCTCTTGATACACAGTGGGCACATGAGCAATGGCTCAAACGAAAAGTGGATCTAATGTGGGTTTCTCAACCGATGAACCACAAAAGCCTCCAGCTACTATTACAATGTGAAAATTCCAATGATCCATTTACCAGAGCAATTAGACTATGTTAAAAATTCATATCATTTGTAACTTCTTTTAATTACTGAATTGATATTAAAAACAAAATATGGCTAGGGCATGTCCTGTTCTTCTGGGCAAATGTGGATGAAAAGGTCACTTGCTACCTTTGACAACTATGAACATGGTTAATCTTCTTTCTTTCTTTTTTTTTTGAGACGGAGTCTCACTCTGTCGCCCAGGCTGGAGTACAGTGGCACAATCTTGGCTCACTGCAACCTCTGCCTCCCCTCCGCCTCCCAGATTCAAGCAATTCTCCTGCCTCAGCCTCCCAAGTAGCTGAGATTATAGGCATGTACCACCACGCCTGGCTAATTTTTGTATTTTAGTAGAGAAGGGTTTCACCATGTTGGCCAGGCTGGTCTCAAACTTCTGACCTCAAATGATCCACCCCCATCAGCCTCCCAAAGTGCTGGGATTATAGGCGTGAGCCACCGCACTGGGCAGGTTAATCTTCTTTCAAAAGAGTCTGCTCTTTCTACCCAATTGGCGAAGCAAATCCCCAGGATTCACCGAACAAATGGATTAAGCACCCACTGAGTGCCTAGCATGTGCGTGGACACCAGGCCACCAGGAAGATGCTCCCCCTTTGACTTGTCTATGACATTCTATGTCTCTCACCAGATCCCTTCCTGGAGGTCGGGCTTCTGTAACATGGCTCTGCCCCCAAAATAAAATTTTCACCACATGAGTCAGGGATGGGCAAACATTTTCTGTAAAGAGCCAGAAAGTAGATATTTTAAGTCATAAGGTCCCTGTTAACAACTACTTGACTCTGCCATTGTAGCACAAAGGCAGCCACAGACAAAACAAGCAAGTGGTCATGTCTGTGTTCCAATAAGACTTTATTTACAAAAACAGCAGGCACAGACAAGATTTGGCCCACAGGCATAGATTCCCAACTCATGGTGGTGAAGGACAGAAAAAAACACCTGTCTACAAGCTTTCGTAAGAAATCAGGCTAAATGTTACCTATGTTTTGGTTGGAAGATTTCTTTGGTTTGAGGAATGCTTTCCTCTTGCATTGGCATGCCAAGAGGATAGATGACTCTGAAAGACGCCTCTTCAGACATACCTGTCATCACACAAGATCAACTTCTTCAGTTTAAATGACACAAATCCATATTGTGGAGGGAAAATATGTAGTGCCTTAGCTTCACTAATAGTTGTAAAACTTCTTTTTAAGACATCAAAGGCTAGAGGATTCATTTTATGCAGTGCGAACATCTAATAACACTCTCTGTGTCAAATATATATTGTACATTACCTTAAACTATTGTAATAGCTAGGTAAAAATCCTTGTATAAAAGAATGCTTTCCCCCACACAAAGGGCACAGTATTGAGCACTAATTTCCTATTAAAAGTATATATATGTATCTGTGGGTCACTGGTGTCCAGACTTGTATTTCCATTTGTGTTTACTTGAGGAACTTGAACACTAACAACTGGTAAAATCCCACTGTAATTCTTACAGCATTTTGACTTTATTTTCCTGCAGTGAATTGTGTTGTGTAAAGATTAGGGCTTTACAATCTTATTAGCAAGCTTTGTTTTGTTTTAATTATTGTTGCTGTTGTAACTAGATTTAATTTATTTTTAGTTGGAGGTTTGACCTAAGTCTGGACCAATTGATTGCTTTTCAATACAACTTTGCAAAGAACTTCCTTTTTCCACAGGTGGCTTTGTTTGATTGAAGTCTACACTAATAAAAATAGCTGAACTTGTTAAACTTTTTAGCCCCATATACAGTGCAGGGAAAGAGTCATCCACCTATTGTTATTCATAAAACCCAGGAAACTACACCCTCTTACCTTCTGTAGCTACAAGGCTAGCTGCTGGTTAGCTGCTTAAGATTAGAATGTCATCATCTCTGTTTGGATGGCTGCCAACTTCTCAAATGCTGAGAAAAATGCTCTGAAAATAAAAAGCAACAACTATTTATTGAACACTTTATATATGTCAGAGGTGGGGATGGATGGGGGTGAGGATGTATAAAATCTCATTCATCTCAGCGATACTATAAAGTGGGTAATGTCATTTTGCAGATGAGGAAACAAGAGTTACTGACTTGTCAAGTTCATGGAGCTGAGGAGTGAGGAATCAGGGTCTGTGGGGACCCAGATCAGTCTGATCCAGGATGTTTCACACACCATGTTTTTCTCTACCCCCAGCATGACTTCCTTTTAAATTCTTTGTTGTTATTGTTGAGATGGGGTTTTGCTCTGTCACCCAGGCTGGAGTTCAGTGCCGCGATCATGGCTTACTGCAGCTTCGACTTCCCAGGCTCAAGTGATTCCCCCAGCTCAGCCTCCCAAACAGGTGACACCACAGGTGTGTGCCATGCCCAGGTAATTATTTATTATATTTTTGTAGAAGGGGGGTCTTGCCATGTCGCCAGGCTGGTCTCAAACTCCTTGACTCAAGCGCTCCTCCCTCTTCGGCCTCCAGAACTGCTGGCATTATTATAGGCCTAAGCCCGGTCCTTTTATTTATCTATTTATTTTTAAATTTTATTTATTTATTTATTTTTTGAGACAGAGTCTCGCTCTGTCTTCGGGCTGGAGTGCAGTGGCGCGATCTCAGCTCATTGCAACCTCAAGGGTTCAAGCAATTCTCCTGCCTCAGCCTCCCGAGTAGCTGGGACTATAGGCGCACTCCACCACGCTTAGCTAATTTTTGTGGTTTTAGTAGAGATGGGGTTTCACCATGTTGGCTAGGATGGTCTTGATCTCTTGACCTCGTGATCTGCCCACCTCGGCCTCCCAAAGTGCTGGGATTACAGGCGTGAGCCACTGTGCCCAGCCGAGCCCAGTCCTTTTAAATTCTTGTGCTCTTCTCTGTCACACTTTCCTTTCACCCCCAGTTATCTCTGGCCCCTCCATGGCCTTCCTGGTCTCACTGCCAGACAAAATACCTTTTTGTCATGCCTTCCCCCTAACCCAGTCTAAATATCACAGTGGGCCATTTCATTCTCTTCCACTCTCCTCTCATTCTCCGAAGATGCCCAAATCTCTAATATTATTTTGAAAAATATTGAGGCTAACCAGGATGAATGCATTTAAATCCTATCACCACCACTGCCCCTTCCTATCTCTGAATCTCTCCATCTTTAGCCTCCCATTTATTCATTGACTACATCATTCATTGTCTTATTTGATTCTTCAGTCACTACTTTCATCCTTTTATCTCAGGCTTTCAATACTATCTCAACTTTGATCTCCGGGAACTTCCACCCTCCAGTACCCTCTCAGTCACAACGTCAATCTCTCCAGTTCCAAAGGCTCCTTTTCCCTCTAATCTCTTCTTCCCCCCACCCCATCCATCAATTTGCCCCATTTCTCTCGAACCATGTCAACTCCCTTCTCCCTTCCCCTGGCTAAACCCTTTCACTCTTCCTTTACCTAGTCTATCACAAAATCTAAACTCCTCAGCCTGGAATTCAAGGTTTCCCACCCATCACAGACATATCCCATCATATTGCCACAGCCTACGTATTCAGCTATATGTTCTACTAACTTCTTCGGTTGCCTTATGTACCCATTAAACTGAGCTATGGTCATTTTATCTTAACCCATTTTTCCCCCTCCTCTATACATTTACTTATAATACCCTATCCACCTGGAATGTTAATTCTCCTAACCACAAGACTTGTATATTCTGTCTACTCATTAAGAGACAGGTCAAATTCCACCCCCTCTAGGACAGCCTTCTCTCATTTCCCCTGCTGGAAATTCTTTCTTCTCTGAATTTCCGTAACCCTTGATTCACTTACTGGTTTCTACCCCATAATAGGAATGAACATGTTTGACACCCCTACCAATCTGGAAGCATTTTGAGAAAAGAACCATGTTTTACACAACTTTATAAGACCCAAAGAATTTAACAGCATCTAACGTGGTTGGTATTTAATAAGTGATAAATGAATTTTTAAAAATCAAAGGAACACTTGTCAAAGAGCAAATTTAGTATTTAACTATAAAATTTCCCCATAAATTCAGTTCAAATATTAATAAATGATTGTATTCTGAAATATGTAATTATAATAGTTATCTAATATGTGAAGTTACAAAGTTGTTCCATGAATGAAGGCTAGATGGAAACTATTTTTCTCATACCAGTCTTTTAGCAATTAGACATGAATTTCCACACAATTCTTAAGAAGCTCTTCAAATATTTTTCCAACTTTCAAATTTTAAAATTTAATTTTTCATCTTTTGTTTTCTCTTTTTGGAACACTTTTAGTGTTAACAATTGGTTAAGAAATTCAAGGTAAACTAAAAGTTTTCATTTGTGATACTTTCAATATTTGTTTACTTTTCAATATATGCTAAGTTTTTACTTGACCAGGTTTGAAAAAATGTACTAATTAAGACAAACTGGAGTGTAAAGTGTCTTTTTACTTTCCACCAAGAAAATGCTCTCAAAACAAGTGAAGTGTGTGTCAACAAAGGACCTGTTTACCTTCTTTGAGATTGAAAGCAGGCTGTTTCAAAGCTCCATTTCATGATCCTTTATTTTCAACTTCAAGTGTGCTATTTATAAAGTTTCTTAAAGATGGTATAAAAATAGAGATTTACCAAGTGCTATAGTTGGAGTCCTAAAGTTGCTTATGGTTTTTTTTTGTTTTTTTTTTGAAATGCGGTCTCGCTCTGTCACCCAGGCTGGAGTGCAGTGGCGCAAACTTGGTTCACTGCAGCCTCCTGGGTTCACGTTAAGTCTCGTGCCTCAGCCTCCTGAGTAGCTAGGATTACCGGCACCAGCCAACATGCCTGGCTAATTTTTGTATTTTTAGTAGAGACAGGGTTTCACCATGTTGGCCAGGCTGATCTTGAACTCCTGACCTCAGTGATCTGCCTACCTCGGCCTCCCAAAGTGCTGGGATTACAGGTGTGAGCCACTGCGCCCAGCCAACTTCTTAATTTTTCATTCTCAAACTTTCTTTCCAAATATTTACTATGGAATTTAACTACTGCTGAATTGAAGTTACTGTAGGTTAAGAAACATTTTCTTTCTAAATTTTAGGATAACGTATACCAAAGAGAATTAATAAAAGTTTTACAAAGATGCTATATTCATGTAACAGGATGTTAATTGGGACTTTCTCTGTTGCCCAAAGACTAGAAACAAGTATCTCACTTTCTAGGGAAAATGAAGGCTGGACGCAGTGGCTCACACCTGTAATCCCAGCACTTTGGGAGGCTGAGGTGGGAGGATCATTTGAATCTAGAAGTTCGAGAACAGCATGGGCGACATAGTGAGACTGTCTGAAAAAACTGAAAAACTAGCTGGGTGTGGTGACATGCACCTGTAGTCCCAGCTACTCGGGAGGCTGAGACAGGAGGATCACTTGAGCCCAGAAGGTTGAGGCTGCAGTGAGCTGTGATCACGCCACTGCAACTCTAGCCTGGGCAAAAGAGTGACACCTTGTTTCAAGAAAAGAAAAAAAGAAAAAATACATTGGGTATAAATACCCCTTCACTGTTGATGAAGAGACAGCCACCCTGAAATAATTACTCCAGTCCACCACTACTCTTTACCCTTCACCTCATCACACAGTCCATATAAGCTGAAGTGTGTATGGATGGATTTGGGATGGGAAGGAACGAGGGGATGGAAAGAGACAGAGAATGAGTTTGCCAAAGTCATAAGGAGTACTATTCCCCCAGGTCACCCCCAAAGGAAGTAAAGAGAATATTTAAGAGATCACTTGCAAAAACTGAAGGCACCTGCCAAGGAAATAGGAGCTATTTGAGCCAGTGGAAAGGGAGTTGGAAAAAAATATCAAGAAGAGGGGGAGGGCCAGGCATGGTAGTGCATGCCTGTAGCCTGTAGCTACTCTGGAGGCTGAACTGGGGGGATTGCTTTAAGCCCAGGAGCTCAAGGCTGCAGTGAGCTATGATCAAGCCACTGCCTGGGCAACAGAACAAAAGCCCATCTCTTAAAAAAAAAGGAGAGTGAAAAAAATTTGCCAGGCATGGTGGCGGGTGCCTGTAGTCCCAGCTACTTGGGAGGCTGAGGCAGGAGAATGGCGTGAACCCGGGAGGCGGAGCTTGCAGTGAGCTGAGATGGTGCCACAGCACTCCAGCCTGGGTGACAGAGCAAGACTCCATCTCAAAAAAAAAAAAAAAAAAAAAAGAGCAAAGTAGGGGAAGATGGTGAAATATAACTGTTTTCCCAAGATTTCTTAGGTCAAGGACATGAGTGTCCCATGGGTCCAGTAGGCATCATCGGAAGTAGTTGGCGTTCAGCCTTCTTGCCAGTGTCTCACCAGAGCAAACATTGGAAACAGTGTTTACTTACCATTCCAGTGGGATCTAAGGGGTGTTTGGAAGGGAGCTGGCATGAACCTGCCATTTAAGGGAATGGAATCTGTACAACTGGGAAGACCTCCTCAGCCACAGGGCCCCGCAAGAACTCATACATGCACCTTACTAGAGAGCTAGCATTTGGAAGGCTGCTACACCAGGAGCAGCAACAATCAGAGAAACAGTAAAAAAACAAACAAAAAAGCCTACACTAAATGTTAAATAAGTAAAAACTGCCTAGCCTTCCTGGGTTACTATTAAAGGTAGTGCTATGTAAGTAACAGACACATGTCCCTTTCTAGTTCCCCTTACCTCTCCTCAACTCAAATTTCCTCTTCATATAAGGACACCAGTCAGATAGGATTAAGACCTACCCTAAAGGTCTGATTTTAACTTAAAGTCCCTATCTCCAAAGTCACATTATGAGGTATTGGAGGTTGGGCTTCAATTCAATCAAAGTATGAATTTTGGGGAAACACAATTCTTCCTAACACCAGGCAAGGGGTAAAATAGCCATTTAAAATAACCACAAGGCTGAGATCATTTGTCATAATCACATAAGGTGGTTCTGAATGGTTAAGTGCAGGACAAGGAGTGACCTGGCAGGCTGAAGTGCTGCACAAAGGCCAGCGTTTGCAGGGTTGGAGCAGCCTAGCCAAAAAGAGGAAGGGGCTCTGAGGAAGACGAAGCCTTGGTTAAGATCTGTAACTCACAGCACCACGAGAGGTTCAGCTGGAAAACAGGGAGTGCTTGCCTGACCAAAATTTAAATGTAAATGCACAGCCCTGTAATATAGGGCACGAGAATAGGATGCTTCTTACAGTCAAACAGAACCCTGTTTCAATAATGAACAAAGAGACTGGGACATGCAAGCAATTCCACAGTTGTGAGACAAGTAAAAAATGTGTTATGAGATAACTGTGTTAGCTGATAAAAGGTAAAATTCAACTAAACTTTGAATGAAGAAGGAGGTAAAGAGACAGGGAGAGGAAGCATATGCAGAAAAGGTCAGTTTGTTCTCTACTGACTGGCAGTTCCAGCTGACACAAGACGGCTTTGCAGCCACAGGTAGGTGGAGGAGAGCTGTTTCAGGGGAGGTTAGAGGAAGACCCTGGGACAACTAGACTTCCTCGATTACCTTTAGATAGTGCCATAATTAGACACCCGATTCTCTGTTCCAAAGCCTGCAATTACTTAAATAAAAGTAGTTCAACTGTTCTGTCACTGTTTAGCCACATTTGAAGAAAAGTGGGCTGTTTCTTCCTACTGTACTGCCCTCCCCAATTCCGTCTCTACACATCGTATTAATCATATCTATGTCATTAGGAAATATTTGTAGATCTTTCAAAAAGGTATTCCCTAGCAGGTTTTGCCTTCAGCTACAGTATGCCATAATAAAAATCTATTCCCTTTGGCCCAGGCACAGTGGCTCAAGCCTGTAATCCCACCACTTTGGGAGGCCGAGGCGGGCAGATCACCTGAGGTCAGAAGTTTGAGACTAGCCTGGCCAACATGGTGAAACCCTGTCTCTACTAAAAATACAAAAATTAGCCGGGCATGGTGGCGCACACCTGTAATCCCAGCTACCCAGGAGGCTGAGGCAGGAGAATTGCTTGAACCTGGGCAACAGAGCGAGACTCCATCTCCAAAAAAAAAAAAAAAAAAAAAAGAACACTGTTGGCGTCACACTTTTACACTTTTAAAGAAAATCTTAAAAATCTATTAAAGACCTATATTTATTAACACATATCAGAGATATTGTCAAATAATAAAAAGACATGGCTGCTTTTCCTTTAAAATTTACTTTTTTGTAAGCCTGATTTTGACCATTAAAATATTTTTTTAAATAACTTCCTTGAGAGCCAGTTATAGTCCCTAAAATTTTGACCATGTCTGATATGCCACAGACATACATTCATGTCTGAATGTATCTGCTGGAACTCTTCTTATTAGGACACAGCAACACCATAAAGTTTACTTTTAAAGTGAGCTCCTTTATAGAACCCCCTTCATCCCTACCTTTCCCTCATCGATCTGGAACAGAACTGTAACAGACTCTGTGATCTGCAAGCAAAGATGAGGGACCTGCGTTACTGGGAGAAAATTATTTAACATTTGAGGAGATCAAAGTTAAACACAATAGATGTTCCAAGACATATAAAAAATTACACTCAGATTTCTGAGAAAGCTATGACCAAGAATTTATAAACCATTTCTTCACGTTCTAAAGGAAGGGTAACATCCCTCCACAACAAGCAGGGTTATGTGCAAGTTGTGTCCAGTTCATCCAAGGTCTCCATCTGCTTTATTATAACCAAATGAAAAGATCTAAAAACAACTCTAACACACAGAACTCAATTCATCAAGAACACACTCAACATCACCAAATAATTTATTTGGACTCAGAATTAAAAGAACATTTGACAGTTATGAAATGCATGTTTATTCTGAAACTTCTAACTAGTTGTACAACTAACCCGTGACAAATTACCAGATTAATTTTACTTTATTTCTTCAGGCCTGGGGTTTTTCGATGACTTCAAATTTGGGATCTAAGAAGAGGGGGAAAAAAGGGTCAAGCTTAGCCAAATTGCAATAAAATGGATTATGTAGAATGCTCAAGATTTAACTCATCAATCTTCTGATTTTTTTAGTAAACACTGTTTGTAAACATTTACATAGAAATATAGCTAAACATTTATGCAACACTTTCTATGAACCACGCATTCCATTAATTGACTTTGCATATATTATGTCATTTAACTACATATGCAGAAGATACTATAATTCTCCCCAAATGTCAGATGAGGAGACATGCACCAGTTAATTACTCAAGATTACACAGCTGAAAGTGATTATAAGGATTCAAGATTAGGCAGTTTGATTTCAGATCCCCACCATTTAATCACTATGTTATGTGATCTCCTATACTGCTCTTATTCTAACAGCAAACATTTAGCCGGCAGCTTCTCAGGCACACGTCATGGTCCTAATAAATTCACATGTCAACACTGTCATTCAATTCTCTAAAAATCCAGGTAAGTGTAAATATTCTTCACTTATCCCCCACAAGAATGAATCTGTGATTTATAAGATGTACCTTCAAATTTGAAGGTGGGAAATGTATTCATGTCTGCATTACCAAACATTTGCTTGAGCTTAAAAAGCTCCCTCTCCAGCTCTTGCTGATACTCTGAACCAGCATCAACAGGTCCTCCAGATGTCCTGTTAAGTAAATGAGCAAACAAAAATTAATTTTGTGTACTAGCTTACAAAAACAAAATTACTTTTCACCACCACATTCCAACAGATCTTTTTTTTTTTTTCTTTTTTGAGACGGAGTCTTGCTCGGTCGCCAGGCTGGAGTGCAGTGGCATGATCTTGGCTCTCTGCAACCTCTGACTCCCTGGTTCAAGCGATTCTCCTGTCTCAGCCTCCCAAGTAACTGGGATTACAGGCACACGCCACCACGCCCAGCTAATTTTTGTATTTTTAGTAGAGAGGGGGTTTCACCATGTTGACCAGGATGGTCTCGATCTCCTGACCTCGTGATCCGCCCGCCTCGGCCTCCCATAAGTGCTGGGATTACAGGCGTGAGCCACCACACCCGGCCAATAGACCTTTTTAAAGCATTCATGTAGTCAAAGAAAAGACTTCAGAAAAAAAATAAGTATTTCCACTTCAATTTCAATTCAAACTATTTTATTACAATGAGGTTTCACATAAATGAGGTATCCTCAAATCAATCTCTAACATTCAAGGTTTCTCAGAATCACAGACACTCACTAAGTCAGAATTTCTCAGGGTCTAAGTTGCAAAAGGTGTATCGTTAAGTCTACAGGCTCTGGAGTCAAAGACTGGTCCTGTTTGAGTGTAAGTTCAACTATTCAGCAACTGCGTAAACCTGAGTAAGGCACAGAGCACTCTAAATTTTAGTTTCCACAACTAAATATGAAGGTTCTACCAAACGAGGGTGTAAATGCACACGTACCTCTAAGCACAGTGCCTGGCACACAGTGAGTACTCAATTATTACCTACTATTATCATCTGCTTTAAGTCAGCCATCACTAAATGGCTTTTAAAGACCTTAGACTTTTAAGTTTCTACCATAGGGGTCCTATTAAAGAAGCAAATTATTTCCTACCCTCAGAGATTTTGCAATTTGGAAGAAAAAAATTACATGTTTACAAACATTTATGCTGTAAAGGAGTGATGTGATGAGCTTCAAAGACATGTTTTAACAAAAAGCTATTCAAGTTGAGGAAGAGATTACTTTTGCTAAGCTAATCAGGGAAAATTTCATTTTAAAAAGGTGGCATTTGAGAAACATCAGGCATCTGGGGCCAGGGTTTATTTTGAGACCTTCTAAGATGGAAAAAGCAAAGACATAGAGGTGGTAAGGGATTGGCTATATGTGGGGAATGCTAAGGAGTCTAGATGGAAAAACCAGCAGACCCCAGATCATGGGAGGCCCGGAATGTTAAGCCTGGGAGTTTGTATTTTATTTGCCAAGCAATAAAATGACAAAATTAGACTTGTGCATTTTGGGAAAATAAATATAGCATTATGGACCAGCAGCAGGGCCAATTGGGTCTAATTAATTCTTTGAAGAAATTCTTCTGTTTTTGTCATAAATACTACTGCCTACCTAGCAATGAACAATATTCTAAATGTAAAAAAATGTACACGTGAAAATTCAAGGGTAATAACATTTTTACACATGCCTATGATCAAAGTATACAGTCTTATTTAAGTTAAAGAACATGCACAAAAAATACATAGGTGGCTCCAATTTAAGAGCTTGTTATCAATATTTCTTGTTAGAGACCCAATTTTCTTTTAGATTAGCACTGTCCAATAGACCTTTTTGTGATGTTAGAAACGCTCTCTGTCTGTGCTGTCCAATGTGGTAGCCACTAGCCATATCTGGCTATTGAGCACTACAAATATAGCTAACATGAATGAGAAAATGAGAAACTGAATTTATATATACACTTAATTGTAATTAGAATTTGAATAGTCTTATGGATAACGGCAACCAAAATGGACACTGCGGTTCTAAATAGATCCTTCAACTAGATACTCTAATACTGGTTACAGATGGATGATGGCTATTTTAACTTTAATATGCACTCTTGTGATAAAAAGAGGCCAGAAATCATCTACCTCCTCAACTGAATGTAAGTCTTGCTGCTTATCTTGTTTATTACTATATTCCTAGGCTCTCACATGATGCCTAGGACAAAGCAGTCACTCAGAAGATACTTGTTCATTTCACTAGCAAATACTAGGCATGCTAATGTATTGAATAATTTAATTTTTATAATATCCTATGAAATGGGTAAGTACTATCATCATCCTCATTTTACATATGAGAAAACTGTCCTACAGAAGTTAAACCTGCCCAAGGTCATAGAGCTAATTAGTGGCAGTGCTGGATGCCAGCCCAGGGTCTACCCTCAGAACTCTCCATGTGTTTGTTTGCACAAACGAATGAATGACCCACAAACAAGACTCCTTAGATATAGGGTACACCTAAGAATTCACTTCTTACTAGATAGCCTTTTAAAGACAGTTAAAATGATGCAAACAGCATCAATACTATAATATAACACCACATTTGGACAGAAGACACTCAAAATTCCCTGACGAGTCCTGCACATCTGGTTACTTAACAGTATGATTTTTGGCAAATTCTAACTTTCAGCCTTGGTTTTCTCATATATAAAATTGGGGTAACATCTATAGGGTTGTTGTCAGAGTTTCATTACCATGTCTACAAAGCACAGAGTAACTTAGTACATTTTAATCCCTTCACTATTTCTCCTCCTCAGTTTTGGCAATGGTAACACCTTTGTTAGTTACCTCGCCTCAAAAGTCAATTTTCTTTTATTGTTCCGTCTTCTTCCTCTCCAGCAGCTCACCAAAACCAGGCATCAGTGTTTCAATGTCTTGACTCTGTCACTTTTACATTACCACTGCTATAAAGTCAAGGTTCTCATCAACTAATGCTTAGGTTACATTTTGCTAACCTGTCTGTCTTTGCTCTCTTCTCATTTCAATCCTTCCAATACCCTGGTTAAAATTATCCTCCTAATTCAGAGTAATCTTCTTCCATCCCCACAGTCATGTTCAAAAAGCTGTAATTTCTCACAAATGCCTACCACATATCTTACTTGCTCAGTCTACAGTCAAGGCCTTCCATAATCCCTCATTCTAACCCCATACCATCCTTATACTCTTCATATACCCTATACTCCAGGGAAACAGAATTATACCATTCACCAAATATATTTTGTGCTTTCTAGCACAAACTAAGGCATTTTCATGCCTTAGTTCACACCATTCTTTCCTCCTAAAAGATACTCTCCTCTTACCCTCATTTATCTGTCCAACCTTCATACACTGATCTTTAAAACCTAGAGTAAACCCCTGGGTGTACAGGTCTACTGAAGGCCTCCTGTGGGTTTGAGAACTGTTTCATGCTATAAGGAAAATGATGTGAGTAAATTCTTCACGTTTTTTTCTTTAAACTGGGAAGATGATCCACAGTTGTCCATGAGATTCTCAAGAGGGATGAATACCCAAACACTACCTTCCAAGAAGCCTCTAAAATGCCTCTCGCTGGAAAGGAGTATTCTTTCCTATAAACTCCCCAAGCACCCAGCGTTTCCCTACCTTAGCACCTAACTCATTTTACCTTATATTGTATTTATTTGCTTACAAGCTTTCTACTCCTATTGGACTTTAAGAATATTGTAAAAATGCCCTGTGGCTCATGACGGTTAATAGCCAAGTGCTTTACACACAGTAGACAACTATATGAAAGAAAATGGAACTGTGAATTGATGCACCTCACTGTTCCTAAGATTTGGGCTTTGGACCTGATGACGGCTAAGGTGGTCATTCCTTTCCAAAACTATGGTTCTACAATTGTTTTTCTTGGACTTACATTATGTCATTTCAGAGTCTTTTGTCCTTTAATATACATTCTCAGAGATCTATAACTACGCAAATAGCCTTTTAAAAAAAAGAGCTGTGTTTATACATTTCCCCCAAATTACGATGTCACAGAAAGGCCACTAAATTGAGGCTAAAATATACTTTGATAATACATTTTTCCCCAATTAGTTTTATGATCTTCGGCTAATCAAATGTCTAAGGGAGTTACTTTTTTCAAACTTAGCTGCTAAATGATTTCCAAGACCCTATGTATTTCTATAAATTGACGTGGTTTATAATACATGACATGACAGTAAGAATGTATTTTAAACAGCAATAAATTTAGTAGGATTTTCCCTTGTAACTCATATAGAGTTTATGACTTAAAAAAATCAAGATCCTTATCTTCTTTTTTGAGGGCACCTAATGAACCTGTATGTCAGAGATGAGCTCAGTGAAGGTCTAATACTTTCAAATACCAAGTCATTTTTTATTACCACCTTGGAACTTACATACTTTGAATATTTATATTTACACTGTAGTTATTTATTCACTTACTGTCGCTTAGATTTGTATTCTCTAATCTTGTCCACAAAGAGTTTCTGTATAGGATCAAGTTCCTTATTAAATGCCACTGCTGTAACACCAATGTTCCTCCGCAAATGGACTGAGACGGCTGACCGAATGACAGAGGAGAACCTGAAGAGCCTCTGAAGAATCATGCTGATTCTGTTACAGAAAACAAGCATCAGAAACGTTAATATACTTATTATAAATCACCTCTAAATATATCATGAAAATCGAATTCTACTAATTGCTACAGAATTACATCATATCAGATCTCACTCTATACCTGACCACAGTTCCCTTCTCCTCCTTATTCCCCAATGCAAGTTTTTTAGGTCTTAACCAAAAGGCTCTGGGATAATGGAACAGTTAGAAACTCAGGCCTGAAGCTTCATCAGGGTTAGAGCACAAAATGTGAGGTGAGGTATTTCTTCTCCCTTGAACTTAGTCATGGATCAGAGAAAACAGTAGAGGTAGACTGTTGCAACACTGTCCGCTCCTAACAGGAAAAGCACACTGGCCCCCAAACTAATGTACAAGGTTTCCCATACCTCAGCCGGGCATGACAACCTGAAAATGTGTACTTCACAGGCCCACAGAGGGAGAAACTGCTCTGCCTGTTACAACTGGATTCCAGCCATTTAAGAATACTGTAACAACTAAATCAAAGTCCAGAAGAACCAGCAAAGAAAAACAGCAGCCAGTCCAAATGAGCTGTGCATGACAGTGGGGAGGATCCGGCAGTCCAACTTCATCAGTGAAATAAATTGGTGAAGGAGATGGAAGTCTGAATTTTAAAAATAAGGACTTATGGCCGGGTGCAGTGGCTCACGCCTGTAATCCCAGCACTTTGGGAGGCCGAGGCTGGCGGATCACCTGAGGTTGGGAATTTGAGACCAGCCTGACCAACAAAGAGAAACCCTGTCTCTATTAAAAATACAAAAATTAGCTGGGCGTGGTGGCGCATGCCTGTAATCCCAGCTACTCAGGAGGCTGAGGCAGGAGAATCGCTTGAACCCAGGAGGCAGAGGATGCAGTGAGCCAAGATTGTGCCATTGCACTCCAGCCTGGGCAACAAGAGCAAGACTCCGTCTCACAAAAAAAAAAAAAAAAAAAAGGACTTAAAGACTTTCAAATCCCTAGACTTCCTTAAGCTAAAATATATTACTTTCTAACTAAAACATTTCAGTAGAGGACAATTCCTGTTGAGATTTACTTTAGTGATTTAAAGATCAAATGCAAAAAATAATCCAAATTACAACAAATAGGTACAAACAGGAATTCTAGAAGAAAAGGAATAAAGAGGGCCAGGCATGGTGGCTCATGTGTGTAATACCAGCACTTCCGGAGGCCGAGGCAGGTGGATCACTTGAGGTCAGAGGTTCGAGACCAGCCTGCCCAAAATGGCGAAACCCTGTCTCCACTAAAGATACAAAAATAAGTCAGGTGTGCTAGCGCGTGCCTGTAATCCCAGTTATTTGGGAGGCTGAGGCAGGAGAATCACTTGAACTCAGGAGGCGGAGGCTGCAGTGAGCCCAGATCACACCACTGCACTCCAGCCTGGATGACAGGGCAAGACTCTGTCTCAAAAAGAAAAAAAAGAAAAGGATTAAAAGAGACCATAAATAATTAGTAGAATACATTTTTCTCAGATTAAGGCCGAGTCTATAAACTGACAGGGCTTGCCAAACCCCATATTGGAATGGCGACAAAAGGCTCACAATGCACCACAGCCTGGTAAAATTTCTGAATCTTTTTTTTTTCAGACAGGGTCTCACTCTGTTGCCCAGAATGAACACAGCTCACTACAGCCTCAGCCTCCTGGACTCATGCAATCCTCCCACCTTAGCCTCCCAAGTAGATGGGAGCACAGTTGTGTGCCATCACACCAGGCTAATTTTTACTTTTTTTTTTCTTGTAGAGACAAGGTCTTGCCATATTGCCCTGGCTGGTAAAATTTCTGAATCTTCAAGTGAAAACCTGATATGCTAACATGTTTCCCATGCCCTCCCCAAATTTCCTAATAGCAATACTGTCATCATCACGTTGACACCGGACTTCTACTAAGTTATAATAGGACTAGTGGAAGTATACAAACTATGTTACTGGTCTAAAGTCATACAGAAATTAGATATAAGTATTTAGAGGCCAGGCGAGGTGGCTCATGCCTGTAATCCCAGCACTTTGGGAGGCCGAGGAGGGAGGATTGTTTGAACTCAGGAGTTCAAGACCAGCCTGGGAAACATGGAGAGAACCTGTCTCTAAAAAATTAGAGCTTGTATTTTAAGTGACTTCATTGTTTTGTTTTTTAAATTTCATTTCTTTTGTAATTCATTTTCACTGTATTCAAAAGCGTCCACAAGAGTGGGTGTGAGAATGGCCCTTTACCACTCAGAGTTTGAGCAGCACTAGCTAGAAAACTGTAGAGTCGCACAATAGTTCTCAAAATAGGGTTGGGGGTGGGGGAAGAAGTGAGTTTTTTTCTCTCCAAGGAGACATCTGGCAATGTCTTTAGACATTTTTGGTTGTTCTCACCAAGCTGAGTGCTACTGGCTTATAATGAGTACAAAGCCAGGAATGCTGCCAAACACTATAACGACAATAACAGCCCTCCCACCCCTAAGAATTATCTGGTCAAAATGTCAATAATGCCAAGGTTGACAAACTCTGGAATGGCATGTAAAAATTATCAAAAGAAATCTACAATGAGCCAGGTGCAGCGGATCATGCCTGTAATCCCAGCAATTTGGAAGAACAAGGCAGGAGGATCACTTAAGCCCAGGAATTCAAGACCAGCCTGGGCAACACAGTATGACCCCATCTCTACAGAAAAAAAAAAAAAAAATAGCCAAGTGTGGTGGTGGGTGCCTGTAGTCCCAGGTACTTGGGAGGCTGAGGCCGGAGGATCACTTGAGCTTGGGAGGTAGAAGCTGCAGTGAGCTGTGATTGCACCACTGCATTCCAGCCTGTGTTACAGAGTGAAATCCTGTCTCAAAAAAAAAAAAAAAAAGAAAGAAAGAAAGAAAGAAAGAAATCCTACAGTCAGGCCGGGCGTGATGGCTCACGCCTGTAATCCCAGAACTTTGTTGTAATCCCAGCACTTTGGGAGGCCAAGGTGGGTGGATCACCTGAGGTAGGGATTCAAGATCAGCCTGACCAACATGGAGAAACCCCGTCTCTACCAAAAATACAAAATTAGCCGGGAGTGGTGGCACATGCCTGTAATCCCAGCTACTCAGGAGGCTGAGGCAGGAGATTCCTTGAACCCAGGAGGCGGAGGTTGTGGTGAGCCGAGATCGCGCCACTGCACTCCTCCAGCCTGGGCAACAAGAGTGAAACTCTGTCTCAAAAAAAAAAAAAAAAAAAAAAGAAATCCTACTATCAATGCAATCAACAAAATATGCTTCACCTGACAGAATGAAAGCAAACTATTTGAAGAAATTAAAGAATTCATAACATATCACTTTTATACCCCATCAGGGAAAAATACTTGAGAAAAGGCTACAAGCAAACAACAAATGACCTCACAAGGTCATGTGCCACTTATTATCATTCCTATGTTTAAACACACAGAAACTGAGGATTAGAAGGATCTGGTCAAAGCGGTCGGGCGCGGTGGCTCACGCTTGTAATCCCAGCACTTTGGGAGGCCGAGGCGGGCAGATCACGAGGTCAGGAGATCGAGACCATCCTGGCTAACATGGTGAAACCCCGTCTCTGCTGAAAAATACAAAAAATTAGCCAGGCGTGGTGGCGGGCACCTGTAGTCCCAGCTACTCCGGAGGCTGAGGCAGGAGAAGGGCGTGAACCTGGAAAGTGGAGCTTGGAGTGAGCGGAGATCGTGCCACTGCAATCCAGCCTGGGCGACAGAGCGAGACTCTGTCTCAAAAAAAAAAAGTATCTGGTCAAAGTTACACAGCAAAATCTAACTTAACACATATATGCAAAAAAAAAAAAAAATTGTGCAATTCAATGCCACTTTCCCTTCTGGCAAACTAAGGACATACTTAACATTCAGCAATAAGTTCACCCGACATTTGCTTAGCCCTAGATACTGTGCAAAGTACTTCCATATATATCCTTTCCTTGTATCCTTACAGCAATACTCTCAAAGAGTTAAAGGAAAGTGTTCTTATCCCTGCTTTACAGATGATAAAACTGTATCTAAGAAAGATTAAGCTGCACATATTCACACAGTTAATTTGCTCTAAGTCTGAATGCATAGATGTTATTCCTTCTGCAACACGGGTAAAATCCACTTTCATTGTTTCAATTATCCACCATGTAAGTGCCTATGATTCCCCAATCGCATTTCTAATTTTAGTATTCATCCTGAGCCCCAAATCTAACCACAGCATTCAACAGTTCTCATCTCCCTTATAAGTCCTGCGAACTCACCAAAAAACGAACACATAATCCCATATCAAAACTTGTTCCTTCTCCTTTAATCCCTTTCATTTTTTTTCACTGATTAGTGAATGCATATTGTCCACTGAAACGCAGAAGATAGTCATTACACAAATAGCTGTGAAATACCACCTGACATAAATTCTCTATTCCAGTACCATCGGGTGCCACGAGAGCATATGATAGCGTCTGACATGATCAGAAAGACTGGGGAAGGCAACAGTAAGAAAACACTAGTCTGAGCAGAGGCCTTGTTCTGGGTGGGAGCATGGTTCTCCTATTTACAGTGATGACTGACCGGCCAAAGGTTAGTAGGTTCGCTGCCTCTTCAGTGCATATTCCTATGAACAATCCATAAAGTCGCCTAATGAAGTGTTAGCACCATCGTTTTTAGGTGGTATGCAAACTTTCAAGATTATGACTAATTTTTTCCCTTTTAATGGTACACGTTCTGCCTAAGTAGCCTAGACGCTCCCGTGCGCCCGGGGCGGGTAGGCCTGACCGAAGATCTCTCCCGCGCGCCTGACCTTGGGTTGCCCCAGCCAGGCTGCGGGCCCGAGACCCCCGGGCCTCCCTGCCCCCCGCGCCGCCCCGATTTGCCCTCAGAGAGGGTATCGATCTTATTTCTGGGTCTACGGCAAACTCCAAGGTCTACAAACGTAGAGGTCAGCTGTGACCCCGGGCCAGGCCGTGAAGGTCCCCAGGACACAGAGCTGCTCTCTCCTCCTAGTAAAGGTGAGAGGCAGCCCAGGCCTCGTGAAGAAACCCAGAACTGGAGTCCCAAGAGGCCACGCTGATCTAGCTACCCTCCCAGTCACCTTGCACTCAGTCCCGAGCTGCCAAAGCCTCCGCCGCAACCACCTCCGCTCTACTTCCGGCTCTGGCTCCGCCCCCACACGCCTACCCGCCATCGCAATGCATTATGGGCCGCCGTTTCAGTCGGTCGACGCTCACCGGACAGGAAGCGTCTCGGAGACAGTCTGCGACCGGACGGGTCTAGGTGAGACAGAAGCCAAACAGGAGGAGGAAGTGGAGGGTAAGTGCTTCCGGGTCCCCTGGCACAGCCTCCGCCATCTTTTCTTCGCCTAATTTGACCCGTTCTTTTTCCCCTCCTTGAAACCTTGCTCTGTACGCATGCGCTCTTTGACTGGCCTTTCCCCTAGTTCAAGCTCCCCTCCGAGTCAGCGTCCTGTTCGTTAGGGTTATCGAAGTGTATAATGGTGCAGGGAAAGTGAGACTGTGTAAAACAAAGCGGATTGGGGCGTTGTGCTTCCTTGTGCCTCGTGAGCCTCCGTTGCCTTGGGCGGTCGTTTTGCGCACCCTGCCGGGAGTTGTAGTCCTGGACCCGAAGGTGCCTGGGAGGCGGGAGGGGGTTTGGGGCTTCTCAGCGCCGATTCCGCGGGAAGGGCCCTGGGGCCTCACACTTCTAGTCGCGGGAGCTGCAGGTCTTAACCGGAGAGACGCTGCACGTGGAGCCCTCGCCGCTGCCGTTCTCAGCCGGCTCTGGAGTGCGGGCGGGGGCGACAGGGCCGATTCCGGAGCGGGTGAGTGCGGCCGCCGGGGAGGAGGGGAGCGCGGGCCCTCGCGGGCCGGCCTCGTTCCGGGGCCTTTTCCCCCACAAGGGCCCCCCCGCGGCCGCCTCTGTGTTTTGTTTCCGCTGGTCCCCGGCGCTGTGACTCCCATTTCCGTTCGTGGAGACTTGAGGGAGCCGGGTGGGGAGGGGCGGGAGAGGCTGTGCGGGGAGCGAAGGGGAGGGGCGGGGGGCGAGCGGCCTGGAGCCCGGGGGGACCGGGCACCGCCGGGACCCGTGCCGGACGGGTCGCCTGTCGCCGCTCCCTCCATTCCGCGTCCCCTCCTCGCCCGTCCGCACTCCTCAGCAGTCTCAGCCTGCTCAGCTGGGATGTGGTCCTGACGCCCCCAAGATTTTAAGAGCAAAATGCAGACCGTGTCTCATCGCGGGACTCAGCGATTCACTCATTTCAAATCCGCTCTCTTTATAGAACAACACACACCAGAATCATTTATCAGCGTATATGGTAGCCATCTGGGTTTGTTTTTTTTTTTTTGTTTTTAAGCAAGGAAGTAAACCAAGGAGATAACAATGGGTTGTCTACTTGGAAATTTTTTTGTGTACTAGAAGACACGCTGTATGTGCGTGTTTGGATTTAGGGACCCCAGTTTGATCAGGTTAGCGGACCGAGAGGACAGTGCCTAATATTGCATTGCAAGATGATTAGAAATTTAGAAATAAAATTCATTTCATAAGTAGTTTCCACTAATAGCAGTAGGTCTGACTCGTGAGAAGAGCAAAGATTTAGTAGGATTCACTTGAGCGAATTGTAGAACGAGGCGGTGATAACATTCTTCGGCAGTGTTATCTTGAACTTCAGAAGAAACCGCTCAACTCTTTAGCAACTGCTTGAGGGACTAGCCTGTCTCTCAGGGTTCCATCCAGGCTTTCGAAGCTGCTTTATTTTTAGACATACAGTGACGCTGAGTGGACTTCAAGTCAATTTTACCTGAATTGTGTATACAAGAGCATCTGTCATGAGGCATGTATAGTAATGAAGTAATTAAATCATGAGCTAGATGTTAGGTTGAAGCAAGTCATCAGACCGAGTACTAAATTAAAACTGTTGACTTTAGCCTTCCCTCAACTCTTTATATATAAAACTCCAAACCTACAGAAGAATTGGGGAAAAAATCATGCAGTGAACACGCAGATACCCTTCACCTGAGGGTCCCAACTGTTAATCTTTCACTGTATGTGCTTTGTCTCTTTATATTACATAGATATGTATGCTTTGCTTTTTCTTAACTGCTACCTTTATTTTTGAAAATAAAAATGTCTTTTAATTTCCTCAGACACAGAAAAGCATTTGATAACTTAGGAAAATGTGCAGTTAATCTCGCAGGTACCCCCACACTCCACTTATAATATATTGGGAACAAAATGTTCTAAGCTCTGTAATAATGCTCTCCAATGAAGGACAATTCTCAAATTTATCTGTAGTTTCAAAAGGGAATGTTACACCTATCTGTATTTTAAAAGACACTAGCCGTTCCCAGAATTTTTCGTTAAATTCAAGTTTAGTTTGTATCCCATCTTGTGAAACATTCCGAGCCCCAGGTTGGATTTAATCCAGCAGAACCAGAGTGTCAAAGTATACGAAATTGTTCTGTGCAGTTCTGGCGGGGGCAGCCCTTAGACCGAGAAACTGCAAGTAATTTTCTCTCCGTTTTCGTAAGTATTGACATAGAAGCCTGAGGGATTGGTTTCAAAAAAGAGATAAGACTCACTCAAAAGCTGATATGAAAGATTTGGACTATTTCTCAAATCTCTGTTTTGCTTCTCTGGACTAAGCATAGAGAACCAGGAGAGAAAGAAAGATTTAAGAGACTGAGTAATATTTTTTGACAGATCATTTAAGAAACTGAGTAATTTTTTTTTTCTCCAAAAGGGCATGGGTTTTTGTTTTGTTTTGTTTTTTCTCTATTTGGCACTTTCTAGGTATTGGTCTGTAAATTTTTGAAAGATCATAGGATAAATTTCTTTGTAGCAACTTCCTATTTTAGTGTTTATGTTAGGGGAGCCCCAGGTGTCCCTGCTGATACGCCATTAGGGCCACTTCTCAGCCTCTGGCTACATCATAATGCTTTTTTTTCTATCTTGCCAAAGTTTCCAGAAAATTTATGTTTTCTAATTTTAAAAAAATTGGTTGTGGAGATGGGAGTGGACCTCTTTATAAGCCCTGAAAATAAGTGATTTTTTTTAAGTGCTATTCTGCTATAAACCTGATTCTCACTTTTTTCTATAGACAACAGTTTTTTATAATATATCTATTTTGTGTGGACATTATTTCCTTTTAACCAATACTGAAATTCCATAGTGTATACTTTCTCCACATTTTCTTTGATTAATACTTTCTTAAAATAGACACTTGGATTGGCACCAGCTGTCACCAATAAAGCTGCCCTGAACATTGTCAATCAATCCTGTTAACCAATTTGAGAATTTTTCTGGAATGCTTAGTTAGGGATGAAATGGCTGGGTTATAGGTATGAGTATGCTTGATATACTTTTCTCCAGAATGTCTATACCTGTGTGTACACCACATCTACAGAGAGAGGGGAATCTTATGGCCCTGCTAACTGCTCTCGTTATTTAATTTTCTGACATTTGCCGCCGCCGCCGCCCCCGCCCCCGCCCCCGCCCCCTGCCCCCAACACACACGGTATAAAGTGGTAGTTTCTTGTTTTAAATTGAACTTTTGAATGATTTGAATTTGGGCATTTCTTTATATCCTGAGTTATTTTGGTTTCCCTTTATGTGAATATCCTTTTCCTATGCTTTAACTACTTTTCTAATTTGTCCCTTTTTTTGGTTATCAAATTCCAGGTCATTGTCTATTCCATCGTCACTTTTGGGTATTGGAAATATCTTTCCATTCTGTAGCCTGTCTGTTGAACATAAATCTTGATTTTTATGTAATCAGATTTTTCTTCTTACGGTTATGTTCTTGGAATTTTATTTAAGAAATCTTTTTCTATCCTGAGACCATAAAAATGTCCCCACCATTTTCTTCTGTTTTATAGTTTTGCCTTGTATGTTTAATCCTTTAAGGCATGTGTAGTTCATTTTATATGGTGTGAAATCGTTCTTATTCATTTATTCAACACATATTGGTGGAGTGCCTGCTGAAGGTAGTACTCTTCAGAGTACTTTGTATATATTTGTGAACACATATTCTTGCCCTGTGAAGCTTATGTTGTCCTTCAAGGTAGATACCTACTCGGTTTCCACCTGTTTTCTTCAGCCCTCAGGATGAATTCCACAATTTTACACATAGCACCAGTTAAGGAATAGGCTTTATTGGAGAAAAGGAAGGCTTATTAGACCAGCATCAGCAAGAAAAAAAAAAAACCAAAAACAGAGGGTCTTCATTTTTTCATCATCCCCAAAGAAGCCTGCTGGAGCCTGCGCATTCTGCTAGATATGCATGTGAACAGAATCTGCGCAGTCGGCTAGATGTGCTTGTGAACGGAGCCTGCGCAGTCTGCTCCATATGCATGCGTCCATCCCAGTGGAGAACCTTACCCTTTTATTGTTCGTCCTTAAAGGGCAAGCCTGAGAGCAACCTTAATTATGTGGGAAAAATTAGATCATTTTTTATCAGGCAGTCTAGATTTGGGTGCCAGCTATTTGTCAGAAAACCAGCTACCCCATAGTTGGAGATATTGAGAGCTTAGGAGAGTTATAGCCCTTTCTAAAGTGGGAAGGGAGACTCAGTTTCTTAATGCTAGTGTAACAAATTATGCAAATTTAGTGGCTTAAAAACACCACCGGTTTATTACAGTTTTGGAGTCAGAAATATGAAGTAGGTCTCTGGGCTAAAATGAGGTGTTGCCAGTGCTGTTTTTCTAGAGCCTTCGAGGGAGAATCCGTTCCTTGTCTAGCTTTCAGAAGCTACCTGCATTCCTTGGCTCATAGCTCCTTTCCTCCAGATATCTTCAAAGCCAGTCACAGCTAACCGGCAGATATTCACATTGAATCACTCCGGCTCTCTCTTCCAATTTCCTCTTCTACTTTTAAGGACCTTCTACTTTTATTTATTTATTTGAAGAGATAGGGTCTCGCTGTTGCCCAGGAGGGAGTGCAGTGGCACGATCATCATTCACTGCAGCCTTGACTCCTGGTCTCAAGCGATCTTCTCACTTCAGCCTCCCAAGTAGCTAGGACAACAGTTGCACACCACCATGCCTGGCTAATTTTAAAAATGTTTTTATAGGAGACAGGTTCTTTTTATGTTGCCTAGGCTGGTCTTGAACTCATGGGTTCAAACAGTCCTCTCTCCTCGATCTCCCAGAGTATTAGGATTACAGGCATGAGGCACCGTATCTGGCCCTAGCTGCGTTTTAAAAACGATCACACTCTGGCCGTTGTATTGACTGAGAATAGGCTGTGGGGGGACAAGAGTGGACACTGGGACCCTCTTTAGGAGATTGTTGCAGTACTCCAGGTAAGGGGTGGTGGTGGCTGTTGTACTGATATACGCAATACAGAGCCTATATTTGGACAACCATGGTTCATCCCCATCTGGAATGATACCTACTTAGGTTGATACACCAACACTGTGACATGGAGCCACAGGTGGTTTAGCCTCACCTCTGAATAGCGTTCGTATGAGATGGAGCTCAAAATAAGATTGCTCTATGCAAAGCATTTGAATGCAGTGCCTGATGCTCAGCGAGTAATGGTTATTAATACAAATGAACATTTAAATTCTTCATTTAGTCAAATCTTGTAAGTGGGAGCACAACTCTTTTGTAAATATCGAAATACCAAATTTAGTGGAGCGTTCATTTTAAAGGTACGCCTCTTTTTAGATGTGGTAGTACGCTTAGAATAACTACTCAGAAGGTGCTGTGGACTGAAAGTGCGTATGCAATTCAAAGACAAATTCATTGACCTACTGCGAGGTAGTTAGAAATGTCCACAAAGAAATATCTATGTATATTAGCTATTTGTGTATTCCTTAGCATTTTTAAAATTCTAATGTTTTTGTATCAGTGGTTTTAAGCAGTAGATAAAAATTTTACATGGGATAATTAAAAACTGAAGTAGTGGTCTGTTTAAAATAAAACCACCTCTGAAAAAATCATTAAAAATTTTCTACTGTGTGTAATCAGGGAAATAATGTGCATATCTGTAATTTGTTACTTTGTTTTGCTGTTTTATAATATTCTTGCATTTATAAGAGACATCATTTGTACCAAATCCTAGCTGATTAATTTGCATATCATTGTATCAGTGTGATACTTTGCAGTAAATTCTGCTACTAAGGTACAACTTTTAGCTGAATAAACATAGTTCATCTCCATGTTAAGCTTCAGGTTTGAATCTGTTATTGAGACTGAGTTGCTTTAATATAGTTAACAGACCCTTAACTTAATTTTGAGGTAACTTGTTGATTGCGATTGGTCCCGAAAACATCCCAGTAAATCCAGTAGATTAATGAAGTTGTCATGTCAGGTTAATAAACGCCAGTTTTTAAAAAAATTAGTTTATAAATATCATTTGTGGATTTTCTTTATTTTATTTTTCAAACAGGGTCTCTTGTCGCCCATGCTGGAGTGCAGTGGTGCGATCATGGCTCACTGCAGCCTCAGCCTCCTGGGCTCAGGTGATCCTCCCATCTCAGCCTCCGAAGTATTAATAGCTGGGACTACAGGTGCGTGCCACCATGCCCTGCTAATTTTTGTATTTTCAGTAGAGACAGGATTTCGCCAAGTTACCCAGGCTGATTTCAAACTCCTGGGCTCAAGCGATCTGCCTGCCTTGGCCTCCCAAAGTCCTGGGATTAGAGACACGAGCCACCACACCCAGCTGATTTTCTTCTATATGTAAAGACTACTTCCCCCTCTTCTGCTTGCCGTTTGCTTTTTATTTGGATTGGGTCTCTACTTCTTGTGTGTCATTTCGTTTATGTGGATAGTTTTAAAATATCTTAAAAAGTCACTCTTGCAGGACTGATCCTTTGAAATACTCCAGCCATGACTAAAAGAGAAGCAGAGGAGCTGATAGAAATTGAGATTGATGGAACAGAGAAAGCAGAGTGCACAGAAGAAAGGTTGGTGTTTCTGAATTTATCATTTTTTTTTTCAAAATATCAATATACCTAATTAAAACCAGGAAACAAGTCATAGTTCTTTTGGACTGTCTTTTTTTAACTGTTCTCAGCATTTTAGGGAATAATGTATTGTTTTATTTCCTCTGACTTAATGTGGTTGTAGCTGAGAGGGAAAGACAGTTTTAAACTAATGGTAGTAAAAGGGTAAATGAAATCAAAAGCAATTGCTTTCAATAGTTTTCTCCTTTGGGGCATTTGATTCTTTATTCTTTTCCTCAGCACTGGTTGCTTTAATTTCAGAAATAGTTTAATTCAACCTGAACTCATTTAACAAATATTTATGAGTAACTGTTGTAAACAACTAATTGACAAGAATATGTGAATAAATAAGATATTAATCTACCCTTATAAAGGCCATGTTGTATTTGAGGAGACATACAGGTATATGAGTACTTACGGGACCAGTACTAAGCATAAAGTGTAGTGAAAAGTGTTAATTCTTGGAATAATAGTGGAATCATACTTATTTGAAAGGAGGACAGTAGTAATGAGTTCAGAATCCAAGGAGAGAACACGGGTAGAAATAGACATTTGGGAGTCAACAAGAAGACTGAGGAAAGTAGTAGTTAATGGTCCCTATTTTACTCCGTGAAGTAGGAGGTGAGATAATAAGCTGAAAGTAAAAGGGACTGAAAAGTAGTAGAGAATCTCCGTGGAGTAACAAAGGTTTAGAAGTTTCTGCAGTGGAACTGGACAAGGTAATTAAGGTTAAGGAGGATACTGAGTATTGAGAGTACAGTTGAGATTTAAAATCTTACATTTTTAATAGAGCTTTTCAACTTGTTTATCCCAGTTTTTCCAGCATAAGAAAGAGGAAATGCATGCTTCTGTGGAATTTTGTATATAGATATTTGTGTAACAAATTACCCCAAAATTCAGAAACTAAAAATGCCTAACATTCAGCCAGATGCAGTGGCTCATGCCTGTAGTCCCAACACTTTGGGAGGCTGAGGTGGGCAGATCTTGAGCCCAGGAGTTCAAGACCAGCCTGGGCAGCATGGCAAAACCCTGTCTCTACAAAACATACAAAAAAAAAAAAATAGCCTGGCCTGGTGACATGTGCTTAAGTCCCAGCTACTCTGGAGGCTGAGATGAGAGGATTGCTTGAGCCCAGGAGTTCAAGGCTGCAGTGAGCCATGATTGTGCCATCGTTGTGCCATCGCATTCCAGCTTTAGTGACAGGACAAGGTGCTGTCTCAAAAAAAAAAAAAAAAAAAGCCCAACATTTTTTATTGCACATTGTTTCTCAGAGAAACCTGGGAGTAACTTACCTGGGTGGATCTGTCTCGGGTATTTCATGAGTTTGCAATGAAGCTGTCAGCCCAGGCTGCAGTCTTGTAAAGACTTGACTAGGGCTAGGGTGTCTGCGTCCAAAGTCATGCTTGAGACTCTCAGCAAGATGCCTCAGTTCCTCATCACATGACTCTCTCTAGGGCTGCTCATGGGATGGCAGCTGGCTTCCCTTAAAGCAAATGGTCTGAGAGACAGAATGGCAAAGTAGAAAGCCCCAGTGTCTTTTTTAAGTAATCTAAGAAGTGACATATCACTTTGTCTTAGTCTTCTGGTCACACAGTCCAACCCTGGTACAGTGCTGGAGGGAACTTTAAAAGGGCATGAATTTAAGAATCATTAGCAGCCCTCTTGGAACCTAGCATGCGTATATTTATGTTTATACATGCATGCACACAGATGGTCCACAAAGTCTAAAGTATGTACTATCCGACCTTTTGTGGATAGTCTAGGTTAGGCGACAGATTGGTAATTAATATGTATGACCTATGTGAAGGAGGCAGTAATTGTCGTTCACCTAACGTAGATTTTTGCTGTGCAGGAATTTAGGTCTAGTAGTATGAGATCATCTTTTTTATTTTTTTTTTAAGAGAAATTGGTACTTTAGATATTTGAGGTCTTCCAAGGTTTAAATGATAGCAATAAAAACTTTTTAAAAATGTTTAATGTTCAGCTAGTATAAAGTAGTTCTTTAAAAATTTGTTTTAAAAGTGACATTTGAATCTTAAGAGTAGTTGTTACAAAAAAAGAAAAAACTGGCCTGACACAGTGGCTCATGCTTGTAATCCCAGCACTTTGGGAGGCCAAGGCAGGTGAATCATGAGGTCAAGAGATGGAGACCATCCTGGCCAACATGCCAGTCTCTACAAAAAATACAAAAATTAGCTAGGCATGGTGGCGCATGCCTGTAGTCCCAGATACTCGGGAGGCTGAGGCAGGAGAATCGCTTGAACTCGGGAGGCGGAGGTTGTAGTGAGCCAAGATCGTGCCACTGCACCCCAGCCTAGCGACAGAGCGAGACTCTGTCTCAAAAAAAAAAAAAAAACCTACCATGGCTATAGCTGAAGAGTTTGGTAAAAAGGCTTACTTAAGGTTTTTTTTTACCTTAACAAATAACAATAGTAGACTAGTATTTTTAAATAAGCTTGTTTTTAATCATGAGGGTTCTATTTTATAAATTTTAAATGTTTTAAGTCAAGTGCAATGGCACACACCTGTAGTCCCAGCTACTTGGGAGGCTGAGGTGGGAAGATCGGTTGAGCTCAGGAGTTTGAGGCCGGCCTGGTGTGAACATAGGGAGACTCTCTCTAAAATTAAAATATAAATAAATATTTTAGAAAAAGTTTAAGCTATATACATTCATTGAATATCATGTATGTATCTCATTTTACTTGTAATTTATGTGAAAACTTGACAGATTTTTAATGCATACTGTTTTTGACAATCACAAATAAGATTTAAATCATATTTAAATTAAACATGTTGGAATACTTAATTGAATTCCACATTCACCAATTCAGCAAATATTACTTAGTATTTGTCTATTTGGCCCTATATAAGGATTTGTAAGAGATATGTAGGATTACTTACCAAAGATTTTAACCCTTTTGAATTCAAAGTGTGAAATAATATGAAAGAGCACTAAGACAGTTTTTAGGAAGAATATACATTTTTTTTTAAACGTGGAGCTGTCCTGATTATAACCAGTTGTGTTCATATTAAATTAAAGGGAAAGTCTTTTATTTAACTTATTCTATTTTTTATCTTTATATTTTTTTTTAATGTGGGGAAGGGAAATTGACTAGTAGAGATGGCATACAGATTTTGAGGAGACAATGTGTCTTCCTTTCTGGGTCTAAAATTCTTCAAAATAACTTGAAAATGTAATGCAAATGCAAACATAATGTATGTGCAATGTTTGTATGTGTACACATACACACATATGTATGTACATACATAATGAGGCATATTTACAAGGATGCTTTAAATTTCAAGCTTAGCATTTCCTATGAAATTCAGTGTTCATTTTGGCAACACTAGTTGGTGATGAGCCTGCCACAGTATCTATGTAGAAATGACTTTTCAAAGACCAGAAATGTGTTTTGGTTTGGGATTGTGTTTTTAGCATATTGTTGCTTTGAAATCCAGGGTAAAAAATGTAACTGTTAGCACTTACATCTTTAACATTTAGCATTGTAGAACAAACCTACGCGCCAGCTGAATGTGTAAGCCAGGCCATAGACATCAATGAACCAATAGGCAATTTAAAGAAACTGCTAGAACCAAGACTACAGTGTTCTTTGGATGCTCATGAAATTTGTCTGCAAGATATCCAGGTAATTTTTATTTTTGTAAATTTCTATTGCAACATTTTAGTCTGCATAGGAATATTTTTTGTTAGCCTTTTCTTTATAGCTATAGACTTTATCTCTGTAAGAAGATTTGACCTGTATTACTGTAAAATTTAAGTGTTTAGAAATAAAAAGGTTTTTAAGCAAAGTTTTCTCCATTTAAAATTGTATTTTAAATATTTAGTACTAAAACAAATGAAACATTTGTTTTTTACTTTCACAAATATAAAACGAGAAGTTTAAATAAATTAGAATCAAAGCTTAAATATAAGTAGTAACAGTAGGAAGCCCATTGACTTTTGAAGCTGAAGTGTATTTCTAGCCAGCTTTTAACTTCTCAAACGTATCATTTAACTAAATGATTTCTACATTTCTGTTTTACCTTTATTTTCTCTAACAGTAAGTTTTGGATAAGAATTTAAATATCAACTGATAGGTCCTGGAATTTATTGTAAAAGGATTTTACCCATGGTAGTATTATAATATGTTATGTCTGAAACATATCCCAAGTCATATTTTACAGTATGTTTTAAAGATAGGTAGTACTTTTATGTATAAAAGGTAGCAGCCTAAATAGGATTGCCCATACAGTTTTCCATGACCTTCCTTAAACATATGATTAAATACTAGAGTTTTATACTTTTTTTTTCTTTTTTTTGAAATGGAGTCTCGTTCTGTCACCCAGGCTTTAGTGCAGTCGTGTAGTTTCGGGTCACTGCAACCTCCACCTCCCAGGTTCAAACGATCCTCCTGCCTCAGCCTCCTGAGTAGCTGGGACTACTACAGGCCGATGCTTCCACACCTGGCTAATTTTTGTATTTTTAGTAGACACGGGGTTTTGCTGTGTTGGCCAGGCTGGTCTTGAACTCCTGATCTCAAGTGATCCGCCTGCCTCGGCCTCCCAAAGTGCTAGGATTACAGGTGTGAGCCAGCGTGCCTGGCTGAGTTTTATACTATTTTTATATTAACTTAGATTAATGTATATTGTGTCATCTTCTGGATCGTTTGATTTATTTTATTCTTTACTCCTTCCCCTGCCTGCCTTGTGATATGGGTATTCCTTATATTACAGAACTTTTTTATTAGTTTTTTAAAAATTCAAATCATCATATGCTGCTACTATTTTTAATAAGACATTGTTGTACAATAAGTTGAAGTGTTTTAACAAAATTTGTGCATTTTATTTGCCTTTTTAGCCATACTTTAATCTTTTCATTTCAATATAAATCTAGTAATTGGTGGTGGGTAGGGAAGATAGAGTACCTCTAAAACTAGGGCATGTGGGAAGGTCTAGTAGTGTTACAATTTTAGGATTTAAAGTTTTTTTCTCTTAACAATGAGAGGATGAGTTAGCTTAGTCTTTTTGGAAGACCACCTCCCATTTAGTATCTGTCAATGTTAAATGTGAAATTCCTAACAGTTCCACGTCAGCAAATTATTCCTACAGAAATGCTCACTTGGGTAGGTAAAGATATATGCATGAAGATGTTCATGGCTTTGCAAAAACTGAAAACACCTCAAATGTTCCAAAAATGAGATTTGATAAATTAGTTCCATAGAATAGAATTCGAGGTAGCCATTAAAAACTGGTGAACTTGAGCTATATGGGCAAGGTACGTTGAGTGAAAAAAATACTTGCAAAACACTCTAATTCTCTCACGTAATCTTCACATCAGTCTTTGAAATCAGCATATTTTTAGTCACATTCTGCAGACGTAGAAACAGATTTAAAGAGGTTAAATAATTTGCCCAGTGTGTGGCTACAAAGGGGTATACTGGAATTTGAACCCAGACCTCTGTGGCTCCAGAACTCTCTTCACTTGTTTGAGGCGAGAAAACAAAAAACTTTTTTGAAGGTTTATAGTGAATATAACTCAGTGTCACTGGACTTTGCCTGGTTTTGCTCATATGTAAAATAAAGGAGAATCTGGACTTGATCTCTTAGTTGTCTTTCAGCTGTAACATTTATTGCTTTCTTTATAACACTTGACCTATCCAAAATGAAAGTATGGCCTGCAGATTACCCAGGCTCTTCCAAGTTCTCAGTAAATATTAGTTGGATAAATGGTAATATTTATAATTCATATTGTCATAGAATTCAGGGCTAGCTTTGGATCTAAGGGCATTTTGCATTACTCCTTGTCCCCCTTTCCTCCTTAAAAAGGATATGAGGACCACACTGACATGTTCTTCATGTCAATGCAAACGTACATTTCAATCAGAAGTCTTGCTGCTTATGGTAATGCTGTGGGCTGACTTGAAAGCTGAGGGAACAACGGCTAAGTTGCACTTTTTTGAAGAGTGTTAACACAAGATCAAATACCAGGCTTGAGTTTTGTCCTTGTTCTGGCTTTTAGTGAACTTGCTAATATGTTCAGTACCTGAGAGCTTATACTTTCAGAGTTACATTTGCCATAGCTTCTAGTGGATAATACCAGTGTCCACCAGACAAGGAGAAAAAAACTTGACATTAAGACAATTTTTAATGAAATGTATATTAATGGATGAAACTGTCATATTTAATCTATCTGTCTACAAGGTTACACAGTTTGTTTGTTTGTTTGTTTGTTTTTTGGAGACGGAGTCTTGCTGTATTGCCCAGACTGAGTGCAGTGGCGCTCACTGCAACCTCCGCCTACCGGGTCTAAGCAATTTTCATGCCTCAGCCTCCCAAGTAGCTGGGATTACAGGCATGCGCCACCACTCCTGGCTAATTTTTGTATTTGTGTATAGACAGGGTTTCTCCATGTTGCCCCGGCTGGTCTCGAACTTCAGACCTCAGGTGATCCACCTGCCTTGGACTCCCAAAGTGCTGGGATTACAAGTGTGAGCCACCATGCCCAGCCCTACACAGTTTGTCTTCTCCCCTGTTCAAGTTAGATTCATAGTCATTTGTCATGTGTTTGTGCCATGATGGCACCATCAGTTGAATTCTTGGGAATGAGAGTAGGACATGCAGCTTTATGACATGCAGACACAGTTATAAATTATGCAAGATGATTATAATGGAAGCCTGTCTTTAAGCTGATGACAGAAAGTGTCTGGAAGTCAGAATTAATGTTTTATCATCAATTTGCCATAGTGTGAAATGCATTCTATAAGGATATATGAAGGAAAAAACACTAATACTGAAATGATATAGAATTAGGATTCAAGATACTCATAGCTAGGTTAGGTAGTAAGGTCATAAGTGCTTTAATTTTATTAACTTTATGATGAGAGATTTAGAGTAAACCCTTATCTTCAATATGTAGCATTGATTACAAGGCAGATATGACAAGAATTTGTTAATATATTTAGATAAATTATCACGACTAATTAAACACTTTTACTTATTCATGACAGATATAGCATTACCTTCTACTTTAAATACGTTTCAGAATGAATAATTGCCTTTTGGAATTATTTAAAATCCCAAACTAAACTCCAGAGGTAGAGAAAACTGACATGACAAATTTGGTGGTATGCTGTCCTCAATTACTTCCTCAGTGGTGAAAATATTTTAGATTTTGGCAAAGAATTAAATATGACAAGCTAAATAATGTGTTCTTATAATTTAATTAGTATGTTTGGTAATTAAGTTCTGTTTGGTACATCCATTTATTCTAAACCAAAGGCAAGGGACTTACTCTAATGATTGCACTGAATTAATCTTACTCATTTTATCCATGGTTAGCTGGATCCAGAACGAAGTTTATTTGACCAAGGAGTAAAAACAGATGGAACTGTACAGCTTAGTGTACAGGTAATTTCTTACCAAGGTAAGTTACTTTTCATGATAGTTATTTAAAATTTTAGTTCATATTTTTCTGATACAATTTATAAGTTTTTAGGTGTTTTCAATGGTTGTCTACATTACTTGATATGATATAATAGCCAAATATTCATGCTTTGGGTTTAGTAGTTTTATTTGACAGGGTGAAACAGATAGTACAACACATTCTACTTAGTTCAATCATAAAAGGATATATTATATGGTAGTAAATAGCAGAATCAGAGAGAGTGCTGGAAGTCAGCAGGTTGCAGCTGACTTCCTAAGAGTACCTCAGCCACACTGCAGAACTGGACTGCTAAGGAAGCTGCTGCCCTGCCATGATCTGGAAAATACAACACCTGGAAGCTACCATGGTAGCTGTCACTTTAACCATGTTGCCTTAACAGTGATCTACACTAATCAAAAAAATAGATGTCTGCTGGCTGCGGGGGCTCACGCCTGTAATCCTACCACTTTGGGAGGCTGAGGTGGGCAGATCATTTGAAGTCAAGAGTTTGAGAACAGCCTGGCCAACATGGTGCAACCCCATCTCTACTAAAAATACAGAATAAGCTGGGTGTGGTGGCACATGCCTGTAATCCCAGCTACTTGGGAGGCTAAGACAGGAAAATCACTTGAACCCAGGAAGTGGAGGTTGCAGTGAGCAGAGATTGTGTCACTACACTGCATCTTGGGCAACAAGAGGAAAACTCTGTCTCAATCAGTCAGTCAATCAATAAAAAAATAGATGTTATCTGCCTCAATGGTCCCCAACCTTTTTTGGCACCAGGGACCAGTTTCACAGAAGACAGTTTTTCCGTGGATTGGGGCAGGGGAATTCAAGCACATTACATTATGGTGTGCTTTGTATCTATTATTACTACATTGTAGTGTATAATGAAATAATTATACAACTCACCATAATGTAGAATCAGTGGAAGCCTTGAGTTTGTTTCCCTGCAACTAGACAGTTTCATCTGGAGGTGATGGGAGACAGTGACAGAGTATTAGGCATTAAATTCTCATAAGGAGCACGCAACCTAGATACTTCACATGTGCAGCTCACAATAGGGTTTGTGCTCCTATGAGAATTTAATGCTACCACTGATCTGACAGGAAGTGAAGCTCAGGCGGTAATGTGAGTGAAAGGGAGCAACTGTAAATACAGATGAAACTTTATCCACTAGCCTGCCAGTAACCTCCTGTTGTGTGGTCTGTGGCCTGGGGTTTGGGGACCTCTGATCTGCCTGCTTGTCCCCTATTAACCCATTTCCAAATAGAAGGCTTATACCAGTGATTCTAAAGCATTAGTCACGCCTGGAACCCTAGCTGCAAAGAAATCCAGCCAGTACAGTTTAGCACAGAGAGAAGAATTTGTAATAGACATAGAGTCGTCGAGTCAACCTTATTCATTACAGTATTTTACTAAACTTGTATAAGTACCCAAGTTAGAAAAGAAAATTAGGAAACTGTTTTTGGTAGGTTGAATTTTAGCTTTTTAAAATTTAGAATAATTTCATCTCTAAACATATATTGTTCACAATTATGTTTCACAAACCACATTTTTCTTCAGACTCTGATAATGGTAGTTACGTACTTCTGATCCTTAATTCCCTCAGGACTGATTATTGGGAATAGGAAATAAATTAGTAGTTTTTATCTTTAAAAGCCTAGTGACCTCTTGATGCAAGTGTGTTTAAGAAGAGTTTGCTTAAAGCCATTAAAGTATGAAATTTAGATGAAGGATTAGGAAATAGATTTTAAGAAAAAATGTTTTTGATTCTGATTGTTTTTATCATGTATATTTGAAGAGTGATTCTCTTTAAACTACCTGAGAATGATAGTAGTAGTTTCTTGCAATACTGGTTTTCACAGAAGATCGAAGTTGAGTTGTGCTTTTTCTTTAAGCTGTACTTTGATTGAATTTTGATATAGATTGTAATAGATTCAGTAAGAAACAGAAGCAGTTATGTAATATGACAGTGTCTTAGAGCTGTCATTTTAGTCTGAGGTTATTTCATAAAGGGCTAATTCCATTTTGAATAGATAAATAAAAGTATATCTTATAGAGAGTACTGCACACATAATGAAATAACTGCTTTTATGGCATAATTTCTTGGCTTAATTATAATTTAATTAGGTATAATCAAATTATAATTTAATAGGTTTAAATGTGTTTTAAACTATCCAGAATTAAATCGAAATCAGAATTTTGATTTAATTCTGGATAGTTGAGGAGCCTTTGTATTAATAAATTATTTATTTTTATTTTTATTTTTTCCATAGGAATTACAGTTCTTAACACCTTTATACTAGGAGCTTAAAATATTCAGGATTTGGGTTTTTCTTCATCTCATTTAAAATAAAATTTAGAATTTAATGGTTAATTTAGTAAATTTGGCATAATTTTTAACACATCTACTTTGTCCTTTAAAAAGAAAAACTGAGTCAGTAAATAATAATTTTAATTTGCTTAGAAGGATTTTTTAAAATTCCAAGGATAGGTAGCTGCTCATTTATACTCTGCCTAGTCTAATTTTTATTGTTTCATATTGGTAATTTTAATTTTTATTTATTTATTTATTTTATTGTGGTAAGAACTGGTACTTCTTTTTTTCTAATGATGTTTATAGGTAGGGTTTGTGTGTGTGTCTTATTTTTTATAAAATTATTTTAAACTTGTAGAAAAGTTGCAAGACTAGTAAAAGAATTCTTGAATATCCTTCACCCAGATTCCCCAAATGTTAACTTTTACTACATTTGCTTTATTCGATGTAGTTTTTCTCTACCATTTGGGAACATATAAACTAAATTATTTTTTGGTGACTTCTGCGTTTTCATTTAGATTTACAATTTTTTTTTATCCACTGTTCAGGAATTGAACCAAAGTTAAACATCCTTGAAATTGTTAAACCTGCGGACACTGTTGAGGTTGTTATTGATCCAGATGCCCACCATGCTGAATCAGAAGCACATCTTGTTGAAGAAGCTCAAGTGATAACTCTTGATGGCACAAAACACATCACAACCATTTCAGATGAAACTTCAGAACAAGTGACAAGATGGGCTGCTGCACTGGAAGGCTATAGGAAAGAACAAGAACGCCTTGGGATACCCTATGGTAATGAAATGCATAATTCTATATTGGGTAGAATAATAGGAATTAAGCTTGACATAGAAGACACTAGGGTAAGTTATAATCTATTTTACATGTAGAGTTATTAGGATGAATGTTGATTTTCTGTATCTCTCTTTTAATTGTAACGCACATTTAAGCTCATGCGGTGGACAAATTCTGTCCTGCGTGCAGGAAATACAAAGAAGTCTAAAAAATTTCTGCTCTTAGGGTGTTGAGAGTGTAGTTGAAGAGAGAGAAGATAGATGAAAAGAGATAATTGCCATAAAAGGTAACATGTTTTTAAACTGTCAGTAACTCTTGTAGAAGAAGTATGCTATTGGAATCTCAAAGAGATCATAGTTGCCCTGAGGGAAAGCTAAAAAGAGTTTATTGTAAATAAGATACCATTGGGCAGAGAAAGACATTTAAGACAGGAAATGTTATGTGAAAAGCTTAGACCTGGGGGTATGCATGAGTAGTGAGAAAATGGAGTGGTTAAGGAGTTACTCTGTAGCATTACAGAACTGTTTTTGATTGATGAAAATGATAATTGAAAAATGAATATGGTGGCAGTATATGGCATAAGTTGGAACAGGTAGAGACTAAGTGAAGGGAAAACAGGAGCATATTATTATAGTTGTGACTGGATGATAATGTCTACATTAGCCCAGACTCCAGATGATTTCTTGGGAGTAGCAAGGAAAAAGTGGATGAAAACACTGATAGGACTGAGCAGATTGACAGATTTTATGAGGGTAGAGAGGGAAGATACAAGTATTGATCTAACTTCTCAAGCTTCATCTTGGTGACTAAAACAGTAATAATCTTGATAAAAATTGGTTCCATCATCATTACGTATTTAGTGAACACTACCGTACGCCAGGCACCATGTTAAATGCTGGGCTTAATTAAGATGGTGCACTATGAAGAGCATGCTTTCAAAAGCCCAGTTGGGGAAGTAGAGAAGTCTGGTATAGGAAATGTTTTTTTCAAGAGAAGGTGGATAGCACTTGATTTTGATGTGGAAGTTTATATTCAGCTGGAGGTTAGCCAGAAAATGGTTTCAGTTATATAAGATTTGGGCTGGAGACAAAGATGTTATATGAGACTCATTCCCACTGAATTTATATTTGAAGCTATAAAAGTCTACGTAGTCCCTGATGAAAAGCGAGAAATGGAAAAGAACACACAACTAAAGGCATATACCCTAGACCCTGTAAACATTTAGGGTTGGAGAAAAGAGAGACAAGAAATAACTGAAGAGACAGAAAGAAAGAAAGAACTTATATGTATAGTGTCACTGAAATTGAGGGGAGAGTTTGGATGGTCAAGACTCTCAGATGCTGCCGAGAAAGTCAAAGAATGCTGACTGATATCTATTAAATTTGATGATCAGAGGATCATTCTTAAATTTAGACAGAAGTAACTAGAGTTGGCGAGACAAAACAGAATTATAAGAAATAGATATCTTAGAAATGGGGGCAGATGAGGAAGAATGCTGGGGTAACAAATAAATAATACTGATCTTCCAAGAGTTGGTGGGGACCTGAGTGTATTTGTAAATGAAACAGTATTGTCGGGTTTTTGTCCTTTTTTTATTTTTTATTTTTAGAGACAAGGTCGTACCTGGGGAGTGGGGCTGATGACAGAAAGGCTGTATCGTAGAACCACTGTTTTCCCTAGGACATTTTTTTCTTTCTTTAAACCAAACCTAAAAGATACACAGTAAATGAGAGAGCTTACCCATGGAACTGAAAGAGAGCTATGGAACCAGACAGCTAATGTAGAATTTCAGTCTGTCCCTCCGCTGCCCAGTACTGTAGCCACTAATCACACGTGAGCACTTGAAGTGTCTCTGGTCAAAATTAAGATGGGTTGTAAATGTAAAATACCCATTAAAAGAAAAAGTATAAAATCTTTTCTAATTTTTTATATTAATTACCGGTTGAAATAACATTTGGAACATTAAGTTAAAATAAATTCATTATTAAGATGTATTTGACCAACTTTTTAAATGTAACTATTAGAAAATTTAAAATTACATAATGGTCTGCATTGTATTTCTGTTGGACAGCCCTGATCTTGATAATTGTAGCCTTCAGTTCTGGATGTTCTTACTGCATTATTTTGATAAATACCTGTGTTCTTTTTGCTGGAACTCCTGTTGAATCTCTTGAGTTGATCTGCTGCATCTTTTTTCTTGTTTATTTTTCATCTTACCTATCTGCACTACTTTCTGCCAGATTTTCTTGTGTTTATAATATAACCTATCTGATTTTTAATTTACAAGGACTCTTCATTTTTGTTTGTTCCTTTCTGTAGCATTCTGATCTTATATTGCCCATATCGTGTTTTCTCCTACTTCTCTGAGCATATTGATTATAGTTTTTTTTTTTTAACTTTTAAAAAGCTTTACCGTGGTATTTCTGTTTCTTGTGGATTCTGTTTTTCTTGTGGTTTTTGTTTGTGTTGTTTTTAACCTCTCCCAAATATCTAATTATTTTTGCCCATCTTTTCATATTTAAGAATTAATCACTTTAGGCCAGGCGCAGTGGCTCATGCCTGTAATCCCAGCACTTTGGGAGGCTGAGGCAGGTGGGTCACTTGAGGCCAGGAGTTTGAGACCAGCCTGGCCAACATGGTAAAACCTGTTTCTACTAAAAACACAAAAATTAGCTGGGCGTGGTGGTACATGCCTGTAATCCCAGCTACTTGGGAGGCTGAGGCACAAGAATCTCTTGAACCTGGGAGGCGGACGTTGCAGTGAGCCGAAATTGCACCAGTGCACTCCAGCCTGGGCAACACAGTGAGACTCCACCTCAAAAGAAAAAAAATAAGAGTAAATAATTTTAAAGCTAATTAATGCAAAGTTCTGAAGGATTTGATAACTGTATGCTGATAAAACGAGGCATTGACTATTTCATTAAAAGAATTTCAGGCCAGGTGTGTTGGCTTATGCCTATAATCCCAGCACGTTGGGAGGCTGAGGTGAGAGGGTTTCTTGAGGCCAGGAGTTTGAGACCAGCCTGGGCTATATAGCCAGACTGTCTCCAAAAAAAAAAAAAGAAAGAAAAAAAAAAGAGCTGGGCATAGTGGCATACACCAATATCCTAGGAGGCCAAGCTGGGAAAATTGCTTGAGCTCTGGAGTTTGAGGCTATAGAGAGCTTTGATGGCACCACTATACTCCAGCCTGGGTGGCAAAGCAAGACTGTCTAAAAAAAAAAAAAAAAAGGGCAAAGAAAAGAGTTTCAAACGTGTCAATATTTATAGATCTTTTTGCAGATACCTGTCAGCAGTAGAAGATAGGGGTGAGCATTTGGGGTAGGTGTGTATGTGAATACTGTGTTGTGGAACTGGAAAAGGAAGTAGAGCAGGGAGGAGGTAGAGAAGGTGGAGATGGTCTCACTCTTCAGTTTATAGGCTTTTATTACTGGGAATTGTTCTCTCGGTGTCTGTTCATTTCGTTGTCTCTCCCCATCTATTAACAAATGTTTTCCCGGTGTCCACATGTGTGGGGTGCACTCATTTAACTGGTCCCCCAAATGAAAGAGAGACCCTGGAGGTTCTAACCACACCATCTACTTTAAATCAGTCTCCTTATTTTCAGCTTTAAGCCTCTGTTGCTACTCAGAACCACCATGACTTGAACCAGTGAAGGGGGTTCTGCAGGCAGGAATTCTCTCACTTCTTACTGGCATCCTCCTTGGCAAACATTTTAGGTCATAGTTTTCCCCTCCTCTGCCAAATCGATTACCACTCTGCTTATTGTCTTCAAAACATTAGATTAAATCTTTCATCCATGCCTGTCACTTTGTACTCATGTTCCTATGATTTTGCATCTTTTAAAAATTCCTTTACTGTTGTTTTACTAGAGTCTTAGAGAAAGGAGGCAGGACATGGGTGGACAATTAGTTATGTTAAACCAGAAGTCCTGATATTTGAGAAAACAAATCAGACAAATTATATTTTTCCCTGAGTTTTTTTTATTTTTAAATTTTTATGTAAAATTAACTTTCTTTTTCTTTTAAAAGAGGTGTGATTCAGGATAGCTTTTCTATTTAACTCTGCTTCTGTTGTTTTCAAGTAGTATAGTACTCACAGATAAGGCAACTTTCTTTTTCAGTTCTTGTCGACTTTTACCTGGGCCTTCTCCTCTTTCCTTTTCCTTGGCGTCCCTCTGCTGCTCACTTCTAGTTCCACTCTGCCAGTTTCTCCTTACTGTGGGCCATTCTCCTGAAAGTGGTTCTTGGCTCAGTTTGAAAAACACCCAGGTGCTACATTGCTTCAGCCCTTTAAATCTTAACACACACTGCGGCTATTGGATTGGGCAAAACTGCTTTTTAGCGTTGCTTTCATCTTGTCCTGTTGTACTTTGAATGCATGCTTCTTGGCTGCGCTCAGGTTTTCCTATGATCAGAGTGGGTCACACTTCCCTTGCTTCCCTTTGCTTTCTCCTGCACACAAGCTAAGACCATGGAGGTCTTATAGCTGTTATTGCTTTGTCTTTACCCTCTTCTATCTTGAGGTCCATGAAAGATATCTTGTCACCTGGTTTTAAGTAAATGTTCGTGGGTTTTTGGTTTTGTTCTCCCGTCACTTTTTTATGTTTATGTGTACAATTCAGAAAAATTAAAAAACTTTGCCACCATCTTCCTAGAATCCTCACTTAACAACTTTGTGGAAAAATTTAAAAATATATATTCTGTGGCTACTAATCCTGTATTCTTAGAATGCTTGCTTTTGCCTTTTGAGGCTAGGGCACCTCTGTTCCTTTAGTCTCAAATGGAATAGTTTCAGTTTCAATAGCACTTTGCCTCTTTGAAGAACTTTTATAAAATTCTTATGTTTGATTTATTTTCACTATAATTTGCCCTCGATACCTAAATGTTATTTTTTTTCTACTTTTCTTATTGAATAGGATTTATTTATTGGGTGTATAACCAATATTATTTGAATAGATCATCTTCTTAAAGCGGGAGTACCAGAACCAAAACTAATTTAGCTAATATGTATTAAACTTAGATAGAATGCTCTATTAGGTGCAGGTGATACAGCAATGTAATATTTATAGATATTGGCCATATTTTTTTATTTATGAATTCAATTAGGTAGTAAATGATAGGGAAAAGGAAAATTATTTGGATATACTCTTTAAGATTAAACAATTGTATGAGCAAGGCACTGTTAGGTTCTAAAGATAGAATGGTTTACAAGACACATTTCTTGTATTTCTTAGTGTGTTGTGAGGGGACAGCTGAGTAAAAGAGGCAATTACCGTGTTTATTTATTTATTGGAAATGCATCATAAGGGTAAATGCAGGAGCAGCCAGCTTTTTACAGGAAGGAAAAGGGAGGAAAAAGGATATGGTTCATAGTTTGGAGAATAAAGCTAGCTTCTTAGAATCCCCTTTTGATTTTTTTTCAATGCAACTGCAAATTTTTTTAAACTTGGATAATTTACTTTATTCTCTCCAGAATAATCTCATATTTTATTCTTTCATTTGGCCCACTGGAGAGAAGTTTTGCATTTTGTTTTTCTTGATACAGTTCGAACTGAGGTTGAACCAAGTGACTGCATCAGAAATTTAGATTAAGAAATTGGAAAGGAGCTGAGGAAAAAATTACAGCATAATTTTCTTTTTTTTGCTTCATATAGTAAGTTTACGTCATATACTTGGGGAAAGAAAACATCTGTGTGTATGTGTGTGTATTGACAAGTTAACTGTAAATTTACACAGTATCTAAAATGGAACTAGGCTAAAGTGAATATTTTTCTTTCTAGATCCCATACAGTGGTCCACAGACCAAGTCCTGCATTGGGTGGTTTGGGTAATGAAGGAATTCAGCATGACCGATATAGACCTCACCACACTCAACATTTCGGGGAGAGAATTATGTAGTCTCAACCAAGAAGATTTTTTTCAGCGGGTTCCTCGGGGAGAAATTCTCTGGAGTCATCTGGAACTTCTCCGAAAATGTATGAAATTACAGTTATTTCTTTACATTGTAATTTAAGCTTAATTTTATTTCCTTGTAACTTTGTTTTCATCTTAATTGTTTATTGATAATGATAAGTAATAAGCAATAATAATTAACATTTATTTACTGTATAATGCTATGCTGAAAGCTCTATGTGTTCTTTAATTCCTATAGTAACACCACAAGTCATTACTTTGCTTATTTTTTAGATAGGAAAGTGAGGCTTTGAGAGCCCCATAAAGTCACAGCTAGGAAGTGGCAGAGCCAGGATTCAAGCCCAGGCTAACATTAGAATCCAAGTTCTTAAATCAGATGCTGTGCCCTACACTTAGCCCTCTTCATATATTCCATTTGTTGCCTTCTGTTTGATCAGCTCTTACATTTACTGCTCATCTAGAAACGGAAGAGATCATTTGTTTACAGGTGGCTTCCTTCCCATTCTCTTCATTATTGATGAGATTAAATCTTTTTTGAAGTCTTTACTATTAATTGAATAGAGTCTTAAGAGGGAAGGAAGTATATGCAGCCACCTTTTGGAATTGGAAGCCATTGGTTATAAGTTTTTCCACTTATAACTTGTAAGGCTTCAGACATTATTATGATTAAGTGACCATATAAAGAAATTGGATGAGGCAGGCAGATCACTTGAGGTTAGAAGTTCGAGACCAGCCTGGCCAACGTGGTGAAACCCCATCTCCACTAAAAATACAAAAAATAGGTGGACAAGGTGGTGCATGCCTGTAGTCCTACCAACTTGGGAGGTTGAGGCGAGAGGATAGCCTGAACCTGAAAGGCAGAGGTTGCAGTGAGCTGAGACTGCGCCACTACACTCCAGCATGGTGACAGAGCAAGAGTTTCAATTGGAAAAAAAAGAGAGAAGTTTGGAAACTACTTGGCTGTCCAAGAAAACAAGGCACAAATGTAAATTATTTTTGCTTGAATTTTAATCCATCTTATATTTCAGTCACTGTTAAGACACCGAAAGCAACCCATTCCTTGACAGTTTTGCATATCAGAAATGCTAGCCAGACCCACATATTTTTCAGAACACATGACTACAACATACTCTGACTTTGCTTTTGTATCAGTTATGGATGAAAATGTTAATTATAGCATTTTGTTTTATTATATACCCAATAAGGAGAGAGCTCTGGTGGAGGGATTTTCCACCGTAATTCAGTGCTTGCAGTTTTCATTCAAGGTGCTTTCTCTGGCCAGGTGCAGTGGCTCACTCCTGTAACCCCAGCACTTTGGGAGTCAGGAGTGGGCAGATCACTTGAGATCAGGAGTTGAAAGTGCTTTCTCTGCTGGTGAATAAGAAATGAGCTCTGGAGAGAGGCATTTCTTAATTGTTTATAATTTTATTCTTGTAAGGATTCTCCCAGATGTTTTTTTTAAGCATCTATGATACTAAAAGACTTAGTACATTCATTGTATTTGCAGCATTTATTTCCAGTTTCCATTCTTACTAGATAAGTAAGTTGAATATCCTGGTTGAAGCTTTGTCCTTGGTTTCACAGATTTCCTTCCCTGCAGAGGTTTTGAAATGAATAAGGTAGATTCTGAATTGTGAAACATGTGAGTCATGTTTATTGAAACACTTTCTTATAAGAAATCTCAAGAACACAACAAAGATAGTGCATAGATGATAGTTTCATTTTTCCCAAATCCACGTTTTTTCCAGTCTTTCCCAGGTCAGCTGTTTGTTGTGGCTGTCTCTTTCTGGTTCTCTTATTGCTTCTCAAACTTTAAAGCTTATTCATAGGCTTTTCCCAGAACAGAAGTCAAAGGTGTCTTGTGTATCTTTCCATTTCCATGCGGTTGAATGAGTCTTCCTCAGAAAAGCTCTGCTCTGGAACCATTGCTTTGTCTTTTAAAGCAACAAAGTCCCACAGCCTAGATGAGTGTCTCACGGAATTTCTTGGTGATCCAGCCATGGTTCTTCACTCTGCTGGGGTAGGGAAATCCCATCTGCCTTGGAAATCTAGTGCTCAGTTCAGAATTGGGAGATGGGCAGGATGATGTGTAAGGGTATTTCTAACAGACTTTCTAGAATTCACAAGTCTTACTTCTCAGAACAGGGTTTTTTGAGCTCAGTGTAGTACTCTGGTCCCTTCTGTAGAGAGAAGTCTGCAGCCTATCTGCGAAAGGCACTGATTCTGGGACAGAACTGTTAATAACCCAGCCTCTATTATCCATCCTCAGTGATCTCTCAAGAAGCAGCAGTACTGAAGAGGTAGGGCTCCTTCTTCAGATATTTGTATGAGATTATTCACCTGAGCCACCACCTGCCTGCAGTCCCCCCTATGTTGAAACTTCATCCAAGTCCTACTATACATGGGAGGATAATTAGGAAATGTTCCAGTACTACCAGTTCCATGATGTCCTTCTCGGTGTGAATCTCTGTCTTCTGTCACCAAAGGCAAAGGAAGTTCTCAGTTTGCTAAGGGTTTTCTTTAGGAAAAATAATTGTTTTATTCCTGTAGTGTCTAATGTTTCTTCATAAAATGGCTCCATATCCCCCAGGGTTTTGCCTCTCAAGACTGCTTACTTTGTGTGTAGCAAGGATTTGGGGGTTTCAGGGAGGAATGTGATATTCAGAGTGCCTGTACTTTGAAGAGATTGGTCTTGGACCAGTCTTTCAAAAACTTTTTTTTTCCCTCTGTGGTCTGCCTTCTGTCTTGAGAGTTTCCAGGAAACAGACCAAACTCCAATCTGAGAATTAGGACTTAGAAGGTGATTTTACAAGTTGATTATGCCTGCGCTGTGTGATGGTGATGCTTTCGTTTGCCTCTTTTGAGGCTAGGTTCCTTTAGTCTCAAATAGTTCCTCTTTGAGGAACTTTTATAAAATTCTGAGGAAAATTTACTACAAACATAAGGTACATATTTTTTTTATCAAGAGAGACCACAGTTCTGGAGGAGAATGCTCAGAACTAGGAGTCTGGATAAAACAGTGAGGTTGTCAGTTGACTGAAAAAGTAACTGTTTTGTGCACTGTGCTTTTTAAAAACATGTTTCTTTAATCCTCACAATAACCTCATGAGGCAGTAAGTATAGGTGTCTAATTTAAACTTGAAGAAGTTAATGTTGAAAGAGATTGGTAATTTTACCAAAGTCATATAGTCAGTAAGAGCTAAGAACTGAATCCAGATCTGTCTGAAGCCAGTCCCATATAATTGTTAAGTCCTCAGTCTTCAGACCCTCAAAGCTCCCATCTGATAGGATTCTGACCTCTTTTTACTTCCCCAACCTTTTCCAGCTCTGCGTGTCTGGAACTGGATCCTGGCAAGGCACCCTTAGCAGAGTCTTCTTGGGAGCCCAGGCCTCAGTACCCAGAATGATTGCTGGAGGGTATAGTTTCAATTTCAAGAGAGAGGCATGCAATTTGTGATGGGCAAAAAGTAGGCTGAAGTAATAGAGACTGGGATGTGCAGTTCTTGTGAGAGGTAAAGAATAACATCTAAGTAGGGAATAGCAACAGATAAGTAATGAATGGTTCTGTAAAGCCTTATCTCAGGACCTTTATAGTATTTTTATTTTGGGAACTATATTTTTAAATGTGAAATTATTTAGTTTAATTGAGACATTTAGGACTGCTACAATTGTATTGAAAATTTGCTGTCTTTAAGTAGAAGCATTATAAAGCTTAAGCAGCTTTAGTCAAAAGTGGATGTTATAACAGATAATGGGAAGGAGGCCTTTTTGGTGGAGATACGTACCTAAATAATTTAATTTTGGTGTGTATTTTATCTTTGATCTGATCTTGAAGATTTCCATATTTTTACATGGCTTTATGTGGATTTCAATACAAATATTTACATTTAGAAAACCATAGTTCTCTGCAGAACTTTACTGAACCCTAAAAGACATTGGAGCTTTTCCCTGTGTTATTTCTCTTAAGGGTATCTTTTCCTTTTAAAGTGACTATCAAATATTTTTAAGGTTTTCATGCCAGTAAGTTTCAGTTCAGTGTTTTGGTTTTAATTGTGGAGTTCTTTTTAAAAGAACCATGTTTATTAAGTTGAGTTTTATTGGATTGGGGTTTTTATATTTTTGGTTTTAAATAAAAACAGAAAATTTTTGTTTTTTTCAGATGTATTGGCAAGTCAAGAACAGCAGATGAATGAAATAGTTACAATTGATCAACGTGAGTATTTGTACCTATATTTGCCCTTTTATTAATAAGAAATGTTTATTTGATACTGCAAGGTAATAAAAAGGAAAATTATTTAAAAAATTTTTTTTTCTACACACAAATATCTTTTGTTCTGTGGAATGAAAGCTCGACACAAGTACTTTGTAAGATCCACTCATGTCTTTTTAAATGATACGATTAACATAACAGCTTGCTTTGTATCTCAGTTCACCAAAATTTGTTAGGACATCATTTGTTTCATCTTTACTGACTGTTAATTACCAAGTTGTAAGAACAATTCTAACCACATTCATACCTGACAGAACTTTCATGCCTGATAATAACTGGATATTAGGTAGCATCCAATTGAAATATCAGTATAGCTTGGATACAGCAGAGAAAATATTCAAGTGTCCAAAACAAACTTGAGGAGTTACACTGGGTTTGAAATGAAGAAAAAAGGCCAAGTTAAAATAGGAAAACAAATAGTTTTCATTTGGTGGGAGTTGCAATCAAAGTATACAGTTGTATACATTCTAATGGATCATCTGTCCCATGGGGCATTTTCCAAGGCTTGAAGAGTCTACCAGGCCAGATGCTTCGCCGCCTCCACTACTTTTGCTTGGCTTTTCCCATTTCTTTTCTCTCGCTTTGCCTTCAGCTTTATTCTTTACCTTTGATTCATCTATATTGGGTACTGTACTTGCTAGAAGTACAGTCTAGAAGAGTCTTTTTGTTTCTCTTAATATCCATCTTCATTTTCATGTCATCTTTTCCATCTTTTACCTCATGTTGCATTTTCTCTTGGCATGTTTGGGTTTGGGTACCACCACAGTTGCTATCTCTTAAACATCTTTCATTAAAACATTACCGTCTAGTTTGAGAATACTTTTAAGCCTGCTGAGCTCTTTTGGGGCATTTTTTCCCCCCTTTCAGCATGCATCTTTCTTTTCCGCTTATGCCATAAGCTTTTAGCTATGTTTTACCTGAGGTACGAACACACACGTCACAAGATCATCCCAACCGGCTAAAATTTTTAATGAGGAATTTGATATACACAAAGAAAGTATAACTAACACCTGTGTACATCATAAGAAATAAAATTTTTTACACCAAGTATACCTGTTGTAGGTTTCATTTTCGTCTCTCCTACCAGAGAACTATCTTGAATTTTATGTTTATTACGGTCTGCATATTTTATATTTTTACCAACTATGTAATCGTAAACACTGTATAGCATTGTTTTCCACATGTTTAAACATTTTTTGTAAAATAATACATTGTACATACTATTTTATAACTTTTTTATCATTTGAGAATTACTCATGTTGATACTTGCAGCTGTTTCATTCATTTTCACTGCTGTATTTTTTAAATGCTGTGAAAACATCATTGAATGAATATTTGTAAGAACATGTGTGAGATGTTTGTGTCATAGGGTTTCTATCCTTTCAGCCTTACTCCAGATATTGCCAGATTCTCAAAGTGGTGGTGTGAATTCTCATTTGTCCACATTTAGTGCAATATATTTGACAAACCATTTTTATGAACAAATGTTTTAAAAACAAACATGTTTAAATACTCTTTGTCTAATGTGTATGCATCACTAAGTTATTTCCAAACAAGAATACTAGCTCTTACTAAGATGCACAAACTATAATGCAAGCATTATACTTTACCATCTGAACTTTTTTGTTATTTTGTTTGAAATTGTGGATTGAGGCTTTCTGTAGTGAAGTACTTTCTTGGGGTAATTCATAGGGCATTAGTTAAAGTGATAATGTCTTTCAGTAATTTTTTTCTTTTTCCTGCTTGTATTGGAAGAAAAAAAATTTCTCCTTGTCTGTCTTTGCAGCTGTGCAAATTATTCCAGCATCAGTGCAATCTGCTACACCTACTACCATTAAAGTTATAAATAGTAGTGCAAAGGCAGCCAAAGTACAAAGAGCGCCGAGGATTTCAGGAGAAGATAGAAGCTCACCTGGGAACAGAACAGGTATTTTTGTATTTTCTTGTATTTATAAAATACATCTATCTAATTAGGTATATTTTGTTGTATTTTGCTGTATGAAAAATGTGAATTTGGACTATCCCTCTGGCAGTTTTTAGACAGTATTTCTAGAGAAACAAAAATTGTTTTTGCCATGGCTGAGATTTAAACCACGGGACCAGTTTGTTGTCTTTGCCTTGGGCTAATCTGTAAACACTATAGCTAATGCTTTGTTCCTCTTACCAATTTAGGAAACAATGGCCAAATCCAACTATGGCAGTTTTTGCTAGAACTTCTTACTGATAAGGACGCTCGAGATTGCATTTCTTGGGTTGGTGATGAAGGTGAATTTAAGCTAAATCAGCCTGAACTGGTTGCACAGAAATGGGGACAGCGTAAAAATAAGCCTACGATGAACTATGAGAAACTCAGTCGTGCATTAAGGTAAGCCTTTATTACTTTTTTTTCTGTTATCAAAAATAGAAACTTTCTAAAAAATAGTTTCTTATTCTAGATGTAAGCATTGTTATGTAATGATATTAAAAACTTGTTTATGTTTTTTCTTTACATATTAAAAAACCTTTTTAAAAAGATCTTAATTTTGAGGTACAGTTTTTTTTACAAAATTACTCTAAGATTGTTTTTATCTGATTTGAAAGCTATAATACTCTGTCCAAAAAAAAAATGTTTAATTTTTGAGGTTTTTATTATTTGCATAGATGAATTGAGTGTTAGTTTTTAATGAGTAAGCAGAAACTGTCCTCTGTTTTTACAGTTACAAGCAGAATATTGACCCATTTTCTACACAATCTGCCTAAATCTGGGTATCCAATCTTTACATTGATACAAACTCTCCATAAGTAGTATAAGGTTTTTTGACAGAAATTACTATCAGAAATTATGCCTACTACAGTGATGGAAATTCAACAGGTACATTTAAGTATCTGAGAAGAAGGATATATAAGAATATCACGGAATTATGTCTGATTTTTTGGGAGATTGAATATAGTAAAATAGTTCTGCAATTCACGAGTTTTTCTAAATAGCATGCTTTTACTGCTTCTTCATGTTTCACTTGGCCATTTTCACACTGAAAGATAATAATTTAGCTCACACACACACACTCTCCCTTCCCCTTTCCATCCCCTCATCTCAGTATCCCAATATAATTATATGGAAATTTTGGTTCAGCGAGTATTCATTGTTACAGTATTACGGCCATGTAACTATTATTACATAGTTGGCTGTGATTATTTTTCTTTTCCTGAATGACCTGTTGTTTCTCAGAGTTCATGAGTAACTAAAATGTTTAGTTTTCAATATGCTTATCCTTTACCATTCAGTCTCAAACACATTGCCAACTGTCTAAAGATTCTTCGTGTATAATCATAATTAAAGCTGCCATTTTTGAGAGTTGATACAGATTGTATACATACAAGTCCCCTCAAAATTACAGGTAAATTGTTAGAGTTAATAATTAAAATGTCAGTTCCCCCCCAGATTGATCTAAGTTTCAGTGCAGCAACTTAGTTTAATTTGAAAAATCAAACTAAGTTTTTCATAGAACTTGAAAAGATAATTGTAAAATTTACATGGGACTATAAAGTACCATGGTAGTCAGGACACCTGAAGATTAGCAAAGTGGAAAGACTTGTCCCACAGGATATTGAGACTGACTCTGAAGTTACAGTAATAAGACAGTTATGCTATTTGCTCAAGACAAATAGGCCATACAGTAGAATAGGGAGCCAAAATAGAACCAGGAATATGTAAGCATTTGATTTAAAGAAATGGCAGTGGGGAGAAAACATATGAGGAAACGACCTGCTTTTCAATAATCAGTGCTGGGATAATTTACTCTCCATCTCAGGGGAAAAGTAAAAGTTGACCTCTTGCTTATGCCTTACCAAAAATCAATTCCATGTAGCTTGTAGCTCTACATGTAAAAAGTAAAATAGAAAAGGATCTAGAAATACTTTCATAACTTCTGGTGGTAGGGAGACAGTTAAACAGAATCAAAAGGACTAATTCTAAAGGGAAAGATCAATAAATTGGACTATATTTAAATTAGGAATTTCTGTTCGTTGAAAGCCTTATTAAGAGAGCCACACATGTCGGACAGAAGTATCTAGAATATCTAACCAATTCTTACAAATCAATTTTTTTATGGGCAAGAGACTTGAATAGACACCTCAGGCTAGAGATTATCCAAATGGCCAATGAATATATGCAAAGGCGTACGGCCTCATTAGTATTCAGAGTAATGCAATTGAAAACCATAATTAAACGGTACAACTCACCCCCTAGAGTGGCTACAATTTAAAAGATTGCCAGAACTAAGCTCTGTTGAGGATATGGAGCAATGGGAATGCTTCTACCCTTTTGATAGGAATGTAAATTGTAACAGTTGCTCCCCTAAGCAACTGTTTCATACACATCAAACAGAGATGTACTTCTATGCCCATACACATGTTCATAGCAGATTATTTATAACATCCAAACCCCAGAAACAACCAGATATCTATCAACAGTAGAGTGAATGAATCATTTATGGTATATTCATACAAGAATACCTTGCATTCTTGAAAACTAAGCTCCTGCTACAAACAATGACCAGTGAACCTCACAAACATAATGTTCAGTGACAGAATCCAGACCCAAAAGACCAAATTCTGTATGATTACATTTATTTAGTAAAGTTCAAAAAACAGGAAAATTAAATTTCAGTATTTAGGGATGCATGTTTGGGTGATAAAAATATAAAGAAAAAGCAGTCAAATTACTATCATCATACAGGCTTGTGTTTACCTTTTAGAGCCAGGATTTGGGGAGTGATTGGGAGGGGACATAAAGGGGATTCTAGATGCTGGCAGTGTTCTGTTTCTTGACCTGAGTGATACTTAACAGGTGAATGAATGTTCACTTTGTAATAAATCACTGAACTGTTCACTTCTGTGTCCTTTTGTTTGTGTGATATATTTGCAATTAAAAAGTTTAAAAAAATACAAGTTTAAAAAAAGGGAAGAAAAGAAATCATATCCATGAAATACAGGTATTGTGTATCTTTCATTTTAGGGAGGCAACAAGTGGAATAAATGCTACTATATACAGTTGTGTGATGCATCTACTAGATCAAAAGAAGTATTCAGTAAAATTCAAATTTATGTGTGTATATTCTTTTTTATCACCTCTTACCAAGAAATATGATTATGCCAACTCCATTTTCCTCCTAGAATTATAAAACCTCTTTCCTTTTTTTCCCCACGTATAGTCTTACATATTAATGTAGAAATTTTTTAAAGCAATTGAAATGCCTATAGCATTTTTACCTGGATGGCAAGGAATTGTTGGTTTATGAGCTGAAATCCAAATTCTGTACTAATGTAATTGACATAAATGGAAACTACAAGACTGCCCAATGTGTTATATCTCTTACTGGGAAATCAAACATAACTATTTTTCTTTTGCTATTCTGGAATTAGGGAAAGATGACAATTTCCTGTATATAGGTCAGTCCTTTCATTAATAGACTCTTGATTAAGCCAAGTGACTTTTATCCTGCTAAATGTGATAGTTTATATCTGGTACTTTTGCAAATAGTTGTTTCTTTTGTAATAGCCCTTTGTCAGTGGGCAGTGCAATTTTAAAATAAGGGCTTTGCAATCTGCCAGTCGTGGAAAGAGCTTGACTTGCCTCTTTTTCCTGTTGTTGGAATTAGCAATACATAGTGTGTGTTTAAATAAAGTGTGTTTTCCAAAGGAAACATAAGTCCAGCTCCGTTTGCATCTGTATAGAATGCAGCAGTAAACTAGATTTCTAGAATGATTGCCGGAACTCTGCTTGTGTACGTTTAGAAACATTGTCTCTTTGCAATGTCCTTTACCTGTTTTTCTGTATCCTCTGTTTCTTTTAGACCTTTTCCTTAGACTTAAAGCTCCCTATTGGGCTTGGATAATTTATCTGAAATTTGGAAAGCGTTTACATAGTGAAATAATAAAGATGAAGACATGACTTCATCATATAGGATTCTTTACAAGACAGAAAAGAAGTGGAATATATGTATTAATTTTTTCACATTATCGGTTTTTATTAATATAGCTTATATATTGTAGAGGGCTGTGTGCCAGTCATTGTATACTAAGCACTTTACAAAGATTATCCCTTTAATCCTCAACAATGATATGAGGGTATAAGCACTGTTAACCTCACTTTATAGATGAGGAATAAAAGCTTTGAGAAAATATGACTCCTGTGGTCTCAAAAATGTTAGGTTTTGAATCTTGGCTTTCTGACTCCAAAGCTCTTGTTCTTAGGCTCTTCTACTGCTCTCAAGGTTTTTTGTTTTGTTTAATAATTATTTTTAAATCAATGTTTTATTCTAATTGTTGAAAATATGTTTTGAAAGTTTAATGTATAGAGTTTTGGAGTAGTGAGCATTGAAATTTTAGTAAAGCATGTTGGGATGTTTCATTTGATAGTAGCATTAAATATTCTACATAGCTTCAATATTAATTGCTATTGTGGCAGATGCAGGACTCTACTAGGCTTCTGCTTATGGAATAGTCTGTAAATTATTGTAAGAAGTCTCATTTATTTTTTCTGAAGTCTCTAATTTTTTTCTCTCTTTTTGAAGATATTATTACGATGGGGACATGATTTGTAAAGTTCAAGGCAAGAGATTTGTGTACAAGTTTGTCTGTGACTTGAAGACTCTTATTGGATACAGTGCAGCGGAGTTGAACCGTTTGGTCACAGAATGTGAACAGAAGAAACTTGCAAAGATGCAGCTCCATGGAATTGCCCAGCCAGTCACAGCAGTAGCTCTGGCTACTGCTTCTCTGCAAACGGAAAAGGATAATTGAGCCCCAGGACATTCTGAGACTCCAAAGTCTTTCTTAAAATGTTTAGAGCAAGTATAGCTCTTACCTTTATTACTGAATTTGAATCTTCTTTTATTTCTAGGCTGTACAGTCTGATGCATGATTTTTTTATAAATATTTCATACTCTTGTGAATTTGGATCTTTTTACTTTGAGCATATATTTTAGAATATGTGTATGTTAAAGGATCTCCACAATGTCTGCAGTGTGAAGGCAGGTTCATTGTGGAATAGTTTAACAGTCAGGAAAGCTAAACTGGTCAGTATTAATGTGTAGCCCTACCAAAAATAGCCAGTAGTATCTGAAAATGAAAAATAAATGAAGTATCTCTAGGAAACAGTCTGGCTTAACTATTTTTGAAAATATAACTGTTTCCCCTCTCTGCTGCTTTAGATGTTGCTTTACATAGAACCAGAAAATGGAATTTCTCAGCTAAAGCATGTGTGCCTGTTTCATCTAATCAAGCAGAGCTAAAATGTTCATACCGAATAAATTTATATTAATAAATTACTAAACTAAGAGTATCAGGTTATTTATATATTTGCAAGCAAAGGACAGTAAGAAGTTGACTGGCAAAAGAGCAGTGCTGAAGGAGGAGATCCAGGTTTAAATCTGGCTTATTAACTCAAGCCAATTTTAAGGATTTTCTGTATAGATTACTCATGTCAGACCAAGAATTTAAATTATTTTGAGAGAGGCATTTAATTCTAATAAACCAGCTGTTACAAAAATTATAAAATGATCTCTGTTTTTCCTGTCAGAGATTTAAAAAACTGAAAAGGTATACCTCAACCCAGAAATAAAGGTTTGGTTTGGTTTGTTATGGCTTCCTTTTTTAAAAAATTACCCTGTAGTGCCAGTTTATTATGCAAAGCCGCTTATATTCCGTTGTTTCTGATAAAATGAAGACTTTAAATCAGTCAGCAGTACTTTACCTTTCAAGGCATTAGTAAATTACTTGCAAATAGTTTTAAAAGGAAAATACGACCTCTGTTATAGGCAGTCTTCTCTTTAAGACAATACTTTTCCACTTATTTTCCTTTTCCATATTATATATGTGTATTCATATAGCTGTATACATATTCAGTTGATCATTTTATAAACATATATGAAGGCATAAAGATATACAGAAGAAAAATTATTAAACAGCTCATTTTAAGATTCAAATTAAGTAATTCCTGCATATATGACATTCCTTACATAAGCGAACACTAAACAAAAATGGCTAGAAATGTCTTTCTTTCTTTTCTCTCTTTGTTGTTTAAGGTATTAAGCACAAATTATTACATGAGACTGGCAGATAGCTATTAATCCTCTTACAGATTTGAGAAAGTTGATTCTCAAATATTTATGCACCTTCTCCTTCATTGTTTTCTTTAAATCTGTCCTCTTAAAAAGCTTCTTAAGAGCTCAGTTAATGCTTTTGACTTAACTAGGAGAAAAAGGCATGATAATACAGGCAAGATGGCATTGTTAGCAATTCTGGTAGTGGTTTGGAATGAATCCTAAGAGGCAGGGATCTTAAGGACAAGGAAGAGAAGAGAGAGAGGAGGGATCTTTGATCTCTTTCTCTGGTAATCTTAGCGCATAATTTTACTAAAACATGTTCTCAATTCATTTATATTATTAAGCTCTTCCTGCAGTTGATATCTGAGCAGAGTAAGATTTGTATTTCCATTTTTACTTTTTTGAAAGAGAATATATGGATAGATTATTAGTACAATTTGGGCACTGTGGTTGTAAGAATATCTGAGTAAAATAACAATATGAAATAATAAACAGAAGCTCTAACGTCAGGTAACAAATAGACAGCAAGAAAGGTTTTGCACCATCCTCTTACGGCCTAGAGAGTTGACAAGTTGCTTGTAGTTTTAAAAAAATAATAAAGTATACCCTTCTGGTATATCATCAAGAGCTTAAGAATCTTGGCTTTCATATTTAAAATGCTTTTGGGGAGACATATATTAAAATTTTAGCCAAGATGATAGACATGTCTCAATTATATATGTGTGTGTATGTTTTTAAAGCTAAAAACATTACTTTTAGATCCCTAGAATGAAAATTTTTTTCTCATCTATGCAATTCCCGTATGGTTTTTTTTAAATCATATTTTATTCATTTTCTCCCTTTAGCCATTTTCATTTTATTTCTCATAATTTGAACAGAGACAGTTCTCATACATGATCAGATGCTTTTTTTTTCTTCTTACCATCATTTATGCATGACATAGGTAAAGTAATATGACTAATTTCTCCAGTTGATTCAAGAAACTCATTACTTTGCCTCAAATTATATGTAAAATATTTGTTTTACTTAGGTTACAGTTATCAGAAAGGTAGTTTTTTTCTTCTATTAAAATATAACATTGTGAAAGAAAATAAAATTTATGCTATTCATTCTTTGTTTTTATAAATGAATTTTTCATAGAATTTACAGTATATTCAAAGGAAGAAAGATAAAATTATTGGTCATCATTTGTACCTTAGAAGTACAAGAATTTAAGTAAAAGAAATGTTCATTTTTGTTTTAAAATTTGTTTTCCATGTGAAGTTTTTATTGAGCCAACTTTCATACATATCTCGCTAGCCTAAAGTCTAAATATTTGTGTTGGCATCAGAAAAACAAATTAGGCAGAATTGCTATGTGTGGTTGATCTTCAGATAAATTGACTGATCACATTTATTTTTGTATCAGTCTATGTTATTAGGAAAAATTGTTTAGTTGTTTTCTCCCGATTAATGGTGATATTCAAGTATGATACAAAAAGAATTGTACCACCAAATATTTTTGTGAGGTCTGCTGTTTTCCATATTCATTTTATGCTACTGCCTTTAAGAAAGAACTAGTGTATCCTTGAAATAGCACAAAAATGTTTTAAAATTCATAATTGCAAAACAAATCTGTGACTAAGTTAATGTCTTCACATCTAAAGGGTGTAAAAATATTGATACTTCAATATTTCACTTGCTGCCAGGAAAAACAAAATTCTCAATCTTTTGTAAATGGGAGGAGGACTTTTGCATACATTTTTACTCTTTAAATAACGACGACACTTATACTGTCATAATAACAATTATGTATTTCTTTGTGGTTTTAATTTTTTTTGTAATTTTACATAAAACAGTTATTTTCTATTTTTACGCAGATAAAAAATATTTGTGCATAAAATGTAAAAATAGTAAAATGAGAAAAATAAAACTATTATACAGTATGTTTCTGTGTTGCTTTAAAGTTTTTTTTCCTGAAAACAAAATCTTAAATCCCCAGGATATTTTGTTGGATAATAATCTGACAGTCCACTTATGATACGTTGTACATAGGATTCCGATGCATTTTTAAACTTAAAAGCTGTCAATTTGGGAAGAACATATTTCACTGAACTAAAATTAGTAGGTTCATCTCTTTGAGGAAATTAATGAAATTCCATCTACAAAGCCAAGTTGTTTTAGAATAGTAACAGATGAAGCTGTCAGAAGGCAAGCTGATGATTGCTAAATTGTAAACCTTTCGTAAAGCCTTTTTTTTTAACAAACAAAAAATCACCTGTTCATGTTGGCTATCAGCAGGTTGCTTCAGCCAGAATCAGAATATAGAAGAATGGAAGGGGTTAGGAAAAAGTGATTCATGCCTGCCTTTATGGTGAAGCAATGATGAAAGTTTGATTGACATGCTTAAATAGGAAGTTATGGTTAGAAATAAATGGCTTTAAAAATACCCAGTGTAATTGTATCTAGTTCGAAGCGATCAAAAACCATCAGCCAGGACGCTAGTGAGGTATGTTTGTTCTCCCAGGACTTCAGTTTTTTGTGTGTACAGCTTCAGAGTTTAATTTACAAGCCAAGTATGTGTTTAAAATGCTTTTTACTAATAAACTGACAACTTTAGAACACTGCTTTTAAAAATTTCTGTAGTGAAGGACCACTTTCTTATTTCCAATTTGTCACAGACAAACATTTGTAAAATAAAAACTGAATTAGTACAGGGAGGGGGAAATGGGAAGTTACTGTTCAATGGGCATAGAGTTTCAGTTTTGCAAGATGAAAAACGAGATGGTTACACAACTATAAATATGCTTAACAATACCAAACCGTATTAAAGATGGTTAAGATGGTAAATTTCATGTTATGTATATTTTACCACAGTTGAGTTTTTTTTTAAAGAATGAATTACTATAAGAATTTTAAAAATTCAGTATTTACCAAATTAACAATACAATGGGGGAGGAACACATTCAACTCAATAGATGCAGAAAAATGTACAATTTGACATCCATTCATGATTAAAACTCTCAGCAAACTAGAAGAGAACTTCTTTAACCTGATAAAAAGGTATCTGTGGAAAAACCTACAACTAACATCACGTTTGTTGCCCCTCACCACTCCGCCCCCCTCCCCACAAGATTTGGGAAACGCAAAGAGGTACCTGCTTTTATAATTTTTATTCAGAATTGTATCCTAGTCTGTGAAATAAGGTAAGAAAAATAAGCATACATACTGCAAAAAATAAAACTGTAGAAGGCATCAGACATGTTAAAACGCCCTCAAGAATCAAAAAGTTATGAGAAATAAGTAGCAAGGTAAGGTACAAGGTCAATATGCGAAGTTCAATTTTATTTCTGTGTGCTAGAAACTAATAAGTGGAAATTAACATTTAAAAACCACCATTTACAATAATATTAACGTGAAATAGGGACAAATAGAGCAAAATTTGTGCAAGACCTATCAATGAAAACTATAGAACTTGCAAAGAAATGAAAGAATGTCTAAGTAGGTGGAGATATAACACCATAATTCTGGATTGGAAGACTCAATTTTGGGTTTTCTTGTGTTTTTTTTGAGACAGTCTCACTCACTGTGTCACCCAAGCTGGAGTACAGTAGCGCGATCTCAGCCCACTACAACCTCCGCCTCCTGGGTTCAAGTGATTCTCACGCTTCAGCCTCCCAAATAGCTGGGATTACAGGCGTGTCCCACGACACCTGGCTGATTTTTTGTATTTTTAGTAGAGATGGGGGCTTCGCTATGTTGGCCAGGCTGGTCTCGAACTCCTGACCTCAAGTGATCTGCCTGGCTCGGCCTCCCGAAGTGCTGGGATTACAGGCGTGAGCCACCGCGCCTGGCCTAAGACCCAATTGTGTAAATGTAAATCTTGTAAATGTTAGTTCTTCCTAAATTGACCTATAAATTCAATTACAACAAAAATTCTGCCAGTCTTTTTTTGTAGACAAGCTAGTTATAAAATTTATATGTAAATACAAATGACACAGAATAGCCAAAATATTTTGGAAAAAGAGAACTTGCACTGTGCTATATAAAGCTTTGCTATATACAGCTACAGCAATCAAGAGGTGGTATTTAGGTAAGGATAAATATATATAGGTCAATGAACAGAACAGAATCCAGAAATGGACCTACATATATGGCTCATTGATTTTTGGTGCCAAAATCAAAGGTGCCAAGGTAATTCAATAGGGAAAGGGTAGTTATTTCAACAAATGTTAGAACAACTGCATATATTCATGGAGAAAAACCCTTGCCTCATACCACACATAAAAACAATGGATTATAGACCTAAATATAAAATCTAAAACTTACTAAAGAATTTTCATAACCTTGGGGTAGACAAAGATTTCCTAGATATTAAAGAAGCAAAACTAGGCTGGATGTCGTGGCTCATACCTGTAAATACAGTGCTTTGGAAAGCTGAGGCAGGAAGATTACTTGAGGCCATGAGTTTTGAGACCAGCCTGGGCAACATAGCAAGACCCTATCTCTACAAAAATATAAAAATTAAAATAAAATTAGCTGGGCATGGTTGTGTACGGCTGTAGTTCCAGCTACTCAGAAGGCTGAGGAGGGAGGATTGCTTGAGCCCAGGTTCAAATTCGAGGTTCAAGTGCAGGTTGAGTTTGAGGTTACAGTGAGGTATGATTCTGCCGCTATAGCACTCCAGTCTGGGGGTGACAGAGTGAGACGCTGTCTCTAATAAAAAAAAAAAGACAGTAAATTGGACTTCATCAAAAATTTTTAAAACACCTGTTATTTGAAAGATACTATTAAAATAAAAGGCAAGGCTGGGTGTAGTGACACATGCCTGTAATTTCATTGCTTTGGGAGGTTGACTGGCGAGGACTGCTTGAACCCAGGAGTTTGAGACCAGCCTGGGCAACATCGTGAGACCCCCTCTCTATGAAAAAAAAAAATTTAATTAGCCAACCATGGTAGCATGCACCTCTAGTTCTGGCTACTCAGAAGCCTGAGGCAGGAACACTGTTTGAGTCCAGGAGTTTGAGGTTATAATGAGCTATGATCATACCAGTGCACTCTAGCCTGGGTGAGAGAGCAAGACCCTGTCTCAAAAAAAAAGAAAAGAAAATTAAATAAACGACAAGGTACAGATTGGAAGAAAATATTTGCAATACACTTGTCTTACCTAGGTTACAAAGGTAAGATAAGTGTATTGACCACACGGATTTATAATAGTTTGTCATTAAGCGATGAGCATCAGTTGTAACTGAATGATTATGGCAATATTAATATCTTACAAAGGTAAGATATTTAATATCAAAATATATGATAAATTCTTTTAACTCACTAAGATAATCAAATAATTTATGGTCAAAGGATTTGTACAGACACTTCATAAAAAAAGATATACATATGGCCAGCAAGCATATGAAAAGCTATTTGGCATTATTAGTTATCAGGAAACACCAAGTCACAATCCAGTACCACTAAAAACACATTACAACTGCTAAAAGTTAAAAGACTCACAATACCAACTGTTCTCAATGACATGGACCAAATGAAGTCACACGCATTGCTAGTGGAAATGTAAAATGGCACACTACTTTGGAAAAGTTAAACACTTTTGTCACGACACAGCAATTCTAATCCTAGGCATTTATTTTATGTATTTATTTTTTTGAGACAGAGCTTCACTCTTGTCACCCAGGCTAGAGTGCAATGGTGCGATCTCGGCTCACTGCAACCTCCACCTCCCAGGTTCAAGTGATTCTCCTGCCTCAGCCTCCCAAGTACCTGGGATTACAGGCACCAGCCATCAAGTCCGGGTAATTTTTGTATTTTTAGTGGAGACGGAGTTTTGCCATGTTGGCCGGGCTAGTCTCGAACTCCTGACCTCAGGTGATCTGCCTGCCTAGGCCTCCCAAAGTGCTGGCATTACAGGTATGAGCCACCGTGGCCGGCCCAATCCTAGACATCTATTTAAGAGAAATAAAGTATGTTCACTGAAAGACTTGTACACAAATGTTTATAACAGCTTTATTCATAATGTCCCCAAACGGTTAATACAAATATCCATCAGCAGGTGACTGAATAAACAAATTATGAATACCCATAGAACAGAAGTACGACTCAGCAATAAAAGGGAGTGAACAACTGCCTCATCAACAACTCTGGAAAAGGCAAATCTCATTGTAAGGATAGAAAGCAGATCATTGGTTGCCTAGGGCTAGGGATAATGGTTGATTTCCTGGATTAGGCATAAAGAAATTTGGGAGGATGATAAGCATAGCCTGTATTATGCTTTGTTGACGATTACATGGATGAACAGATTTGCCAAAACTCATCTAAATGTATACTTAAAATAGGTGCGTGGGGTTATGTAAATTTCACCTCAATAAGCTTAAAAACTGAATTACTAGAGAAATGAAATTTAAAAGACAAAAATACATAACCACTTTAAAAATTATTAGGTTCCACAAGCATAAGATTGCTCTATCAAATTACCAAAATTGTTTTATGCTTGCACTTATCTCCCTGTGGACTGATGACAAACAGTTCACGGACTGACCACACTGATCTACAACATTTCATCAACTGATGAGCATCAGTTTTAACTGAACGATTATGGCAATGTTAATGGTATTTGAAAATTTCTCTGTAAACCTTTTTTTTTTTTTTTTTTTTTTTTTTTTGAGACTGAGAGTCTCACTCTGTTACCCAGGCTGGAGCGCAGTGGCTTGATCTTGGCTCACTGCAACCTCCACTTCCTGAGTTTAAGCGATTCTCCCGCCTCAGCCTCCCCAGTACCTGAGATTATAGGCCTGCATCACCACGCCCAGCTAATTTTTGTATTTTTAGTAGAGACAGGGTTTCACCATGTTGGCCAGGCTGGTCTTGAACTCCTGAGCTCAAGCGATCTGCCTGCCTCAGCCTCCCAAAGTGCTGGGATTACAGGCATGAGCCACCGTGCCCGGCTGTAATCTGAGACAGGCATTTTCTCATGTCTGCTAACAAGATAGTTGATTTGGGAATCTTATTTCCATGATACTAGTAACACCCAGTTAGCACCTATGCTATTTTTATAGGTAACACCACAGTAACTAGACATGAATGAAATAGAACACTGAAGAAAAAGTTATCATATCTATGAGCAACTCTTTAATTCACTTCCTTAGAAAACTATGCAAAAAGGTTTGCTCTAATACTGTACGAATAGAGAAAATAAGCTTCCTATCTCTAATGTTGGTTTTACATTGTGAATGAGACGGCATATTGCATATTAATACACTGATAAACATCACTGAATAGTTGAACTAGAATGTTCATTTGACTTAATGGTTAAAGGAAAAAGCTATGCATTAAGAACTCCATACTAGGATTCTTGTCTCCAGCTCTCAAATCATAAAAATAGAGGATTTTTGTTTGTTTGTTTTTGAGACAGAGTCACTCTGTTGCCCAGGCTGCAGTGCAGTGGCACGATCTCGGCTCACTGCAACCTTCACCTTCCAGGTTCAAGCAATTCTCCTGCCTCAGTCTTCCATGTAGCTGGGATTACAGGTGTGAGCTACTACATCTGGCTAATTTTTGTATTTTATAGAGATGAGGTTTCACCATGTTGGCCAGGCTGGTCTCGAACTCCTGACCTCAAGTGATCTGGCCACCTTGGCCTCCCAAAGTGCTGGCGAGAGGTAACAGCCTGCTAGCAGCCCTCGCAGCCCTCACTCGCTCTCGGAGCCTCCTCGGCCTTGGCGCCCACTCTGGCCGCGCTTGAGGAGCCCTTCAGCCCGCCGCTGCACTGTGGGAGTCCCTTTCTGGGCTGGCCAAGGCCGGAGCCGGCTCCCTCAGCTTGCGGGGAAGCGTGGAGGGAGAGGCGCGGGCGGGAACCCGGGCTGCGCGCGGCGCTTGCGGGCCAGCGCGAGTTCCGGGTGGGCGTGGGCTCCACACTCAGAGCGGCCCGCCGGCCCCGGGCAGTGAGGGGCTTAGCACCTGGGCCAGCAGCTGCTGTGCTAGATTTCTCGTGCGGGCCTTAGCTGCCTCCCCCGGGGCAGGGCTCGGGACCTGCAGCCTGCCGTGCCTGAGCCTCCCCCCTCTCTCTGTGGGCTCCTGCGCGGCCCGAGCCTCCCTGACGAGCGCCGCCCCCTGCTCCTCGACGCCCAGTCCCATGGACCGCACGAGGGCTGAGGAGTGCGTGCGCAGGGCGTGGGACTGGCAGGCAGCTCCACCTGCAGCCGGTGTGGGATCCACTGGGTGAAACCAGCTGACCTCCTGAGTCTGGTGGGGACTTGGATAATCTTTATGTCTAGCTAAGGGATTGTAAATACACCAATCAGCACTCTGTATCTAGCTCAAGGTTTGTAAATGCACCAATCAGCACTCTGTGTCTAGCTCAGGATTTGTAAATATACCAATCCACACACTGTATCTAGCTAATCTAGTAGCGACTTGGGGAACTTTTGTGTCTAGCTCAGGGTTCCTAAACGCACCAATCAGCACCCTGTCAAAATGGACCAATCAGCTCTCTGTAAAACAGACCAATTAGCAGGATGTGGGTGGGGCCAGATAAGAGAATAAAAGCAGGCTGCCCGAGTGAGCAGTAGTAACTCCGTGTGGTCCGCTTTCACGGAGTGGGAAGTGTATTCTTTCCGTCTTTGCAATAAATGTTGCTGTTGCTCACTCTGGGTCCAGCTGCGTTTATGAGCTGTGACACTCACCGCCAAGGTCCGCAGATTCACTCTTGAAGCCAGTGAGACCACGAACCCACCAGGAGGAAGGAACAACTCCAGCTGTGCCACCTTAAGAGCTGTAACACTCACTGAAGGTTTGCAGCTTCACTCCTGAGCCAGCGTAGACCACGAACACACCAGAAGGAAGAAACTCGGAACACATCCGAACATCAGAAGGAACAAACTACGGACACGCTGCCTTTAAGAACTGTAACACCGCGAGGGTCCACGGCTTCATTCTTGAAGTCGGTGAGACCAAGAACTCACCAATTCCGGACACATTTTGGCGACCACGAAGGGACTTTTGCTTGTGGCTGAGCGGTGAGACCATCGCCTATCGCCAAGCGGTGAGTACCATTGGACCCCTTTTGCTTGCTATTCTGTCCTATTTTTCCTTAGAATTCGGGGGCTAAATACCGGGCACCTGTCAGCCAGTTAAAAGCGACCGGCGAGTGATATGGCCACCTTGGCCTCCCGAAGTGCTGGGATTACAGCCGTGAGCAACCGCACCGGGCCTTAAAAGTAGAGGATATTTTAAATAGAATTAAGCGTGAGAATCTGCCCTGTTGGCATAAAATTTATTAGCTAATTGATTAAACAAACAATACCTAGAATAAAGGTATAAACAACCTTCTATTGTGGAGGATATGTAAAGTGGTGTGCCAAAGGAAAGAACTAGAAGAAACAGATTATGGTCCTTGTTTTCCCACTAACCAGATACGAAACTTAGAGCTAGTTGTTTCACCTTTGTTCACCTCCATTTTCTCTCTCCTGTGCTGGGGTCGTTGACACATTTGCCTGCAGTGCAGGGCCATTGGAAGAGTTAAATGAACTCATGTATGTAATTCATCTTGCAGGCTCCTAAATAAGTGTAAAGGTCTAGGAAAGAAAAGCCTCCCTCCAAAGAATCCAGTGTTCTAGGTTGAAATTGGTGCTCATCTCGCGTAATGGTGAAAATCACAAAATAGCGTAAAAAACATGTTGAATGACTGAATGAGTAAGGAATAAGAGCTAATTCTGATCTCTTACGATATGTAAAGTCGTTTATGTGCCTTCTCACTTATTTGTCACAACTCCTTGAAGTAGATAGCTGTCCATTTTGTAAATGGAGAAATCGAGGCATAGAGGGATTAGTCAACTTGGCTGAAGTCACTTGCATAAGGGCCAACCCAGGCTTGAAGCCCTGCCTGGGGCTTTTCATTAGGGTTAAGTCTGTCTCAACAGAATATTGCTGTTAATACCTACAGTCAATGAAAGGGAGGTGTGTTTAACACGTCTAAAAAATGAGAATTGCAAACATTGAGTATTTTTCTCATTTCTCCTGGCTTGTACTTGTCTTACCCAAAGTGAGAAGCTTATACCAAATTTTACTTTAAGTAGTATTCATCTCTAATAAGTCAACGGAGTTTTATTAAACATTATCATACAACCAACCCTTAGTAAAATAATGGCTCTAGGCAATCATCACTAACAGCTGCTAAAACCACTAGGTGAAGTTAGACACTTTGTAAAGGATGGATTTGTCTCACAATCCCTGAATACATCTATCAATCTTAGTATCACCAAAAGAGAGACAGCCAGTGCCGGGCGCAGTGGCTCTGTAATTCCAGCACTTGGGAGGCCGAGGCGGGCGGATCACAAGGTCAGGAGATCGAGACCATCCTGGCTAACACGGTGAAACCCTGACTCTATTAAAAACACAAAAAATTACCCAGGAGTGGTGGCGGGCGCCTGTAGTCCCAGCTACTGGGGAGGCTGAGGCAGGAGAATGGCGTGAACCCGGGAGGCGGAGCTTGCAGTGATCCAAGACAGAGTTACTGCCCTCCAGCCTGGGCGACAGAGCGAGACTCCATCTCAAAAAAAAAAAAAAAAAAAAAAAAAAGGCCAACCAGATAATCATATGCCTCCTAATATGACGCATTGGGACAACTCTTGCCAAAACATAAACTGAACCTAAATCTGATAAATTCATCAGATATAAGTACCAGTTCATAGGAAATATAGGAGACAGAGAGACTGTCATTTACATGGATACAACCAACAAAAATATAAAAGAAAATAACAGCTTAAAAAAATTACAAGAAAAGAAGGGAAATGTGTAGATTAAAGGAGACTTAAGAGTCTTTCACTCAACCAAATGCATTCTGTGGTTTTGTTTGTATCCTGATTACAATAAATAAACTATAAAAGAAATTGAGGCAATCAAGGAAATTTGAACGCTGTATTTTTTTAAATATTAAGGAATGGCTGTTCTTTTTTTTGGTGTGATAATAGTGTTGTGGTTATAAGGAGGAGAGAGAGAAATGGAGGAAAGGGATTTTAATCTTTCAAAAATGCATACTGGGCCGGGCGCGGTGGCTCACGCCTGTAATCCCAGCACTTTGGGAGGCCGAGGCGGGCGGATCACGAGGTCAGGAGATCGAGACCATCCTGGCTAACACGGTGAAACCCCGTCTCTACTAAAAATACAAAAAATTAGCCGGGCGTGGTAGTGGGCGCCTGTAGTCCCAGCTACTCGGGAGGCTGAGGCAGGAGAATGGCGTGAACCCGGGAGGTGGAGCTTGCAGTGAGCCGAGATCGCGCCACTGCACTCCAGCCTGGGCGACAAAGCAAGACTCCGTCTCAAAAAAAAAAAAAAAAAAATGCATACTGAAGCACTTAGAGATGAAATAGTGTGATGTCTAGCATTTGCTTCAGAATATTTCAGTGGGTGGACTGTAGATTAAAACACACACACACACACACACACACACAAAGGCTATGTGCTGAAAGCAGACTGGGTGGTAGCTACATGTAGATACATGAGGGTTTATTATACTGTGCTCTCTGTTGAGTATGTGTGAAATTTTCCATAAAATAGTGCATTTTTAAAAAACACTATCATAAAGAAGCTTACCCAAAGGAATTAGCACAGATGGGACAATGTCACCTATAAAATCATAGCAGGTTTTTAAAACTGCATCACTAGGTAAAGAATACATATTTGTTTTCATGAAATGGGCACTTTATGTAACAAATGTGTTTCTGAAAAGTTGTACCTAAATAAAATATTATAAGCATAATTGTTAGCAGTATTATATATACTGTTTGCCCCCCCAAAAAAGTGCATTTATAATTTTTTTTTTTTTTTTTGAGACAAGGTCTTGCTCTCACTCAGGCTACGTACAGTGGCACATTCACAGCTCACTGCAGCCTCAACCTCCCAGGCTCAAGCGATCCTCCCACCTCAGCCTTTCGCGGGGACCACAGGAGTATGCTACAACTCTTGGCTAATTCTTTTTAAATTTTTGGTAGATGCAGGTTCTCCCTATGTTGCCCAGCCTGGTCTCACACTCCTGGGCTCAAGGGATCATCCCGCCTTGGCCTCCCAAAGTGCTAGTATTAAGGCATGAGCTAATGTGCCTAGCCCATAGTTCTTGAATATCAAGGAAGAAAAGAGGTTTATAATTAAGCTCTAAATTACAGAGGAGTGGTATTCCTGAAAAACGTTTAGTAAGTGGAAGCTGCAACTGTAATGCATATATGTAGAAACCCAAGACTTGCAATCACTTCACAAGAAACATTAGGCACAAATTACCACAAGGTAACACAGCTTACTGACATGGAAATGAGATTCCATCAAACCTATTTCTAAAACTTCTTCATAGTTTCTTACTGCCCTCTGGAAAAAAAAGTTCAATTTCCTTAGCACGGTGTGAAAGCATGGAGCCAGTTTTTATCTTTACCTAGCTTCCAGTTTCCATGCTCCTTCCTCCTGGAAGCATTATTTATCAACCATAATTAGCCTAGGTCAGATTTGTGCATTAGAAATAGTCACTTCGCGCTCTCTCCTCCACTGGATTAGCAGCCATTACATTCAGGACCTGATATTGTCTTTGTTTACCACTGCATCCTCAAACCTTAGTTGTGGCCGGGCCCGGTGGCTCACATCTGTAATCTCAGGACTTTGAGAGGCCGAGGTGGGTGGATCATAAGGTCAGGAGTTTGAGACCAGTCTGGCCAACAAGGCAAAACTCTGTCTCCACTAAAAATACAAATGTTAGCCAGGTGTGGTGGTGCATGCCTGTAATCCCAGCTACTCAGAATGCTGAGGCAGGAGGATCGCTTGAACCCTGGAGGTGGAGGTTGCAGTGAGCCAAGATTGTGCCACTGCCCTCCAGTCTGAGAGACAGAGTGAGACTCCATCCGCCTCCCCCTCAAAATAAAAATCCTTAGCTGTTATAATGGATACAGCACTGTAGTTGGGCCATTAGTCCTCAAAATTCATGGTGTTAGCATCTTACATCACTTATTTTATAGACAAAGAAAAATTATTATACTAGAGAACTGCATTTTTTCCCTACAGTTTCTTAGATATAATTCCATGGAAACTTGGATCTGCTAAAACAATCGTTGGCAGCATCAATATAGCATTGGGAAATGATAAAAGGAAATCTTATTAATCACATATGTTTATCCATGATAGATAAATCATGTCCCTTTGTCGATTTAAAAATACATTTATATTAAGATATTTTATCTTTCTGACAATTATTGTGACTTTTTTTGAGAAGCATGCTTTGGTACTGTAGAGTATCTTCACAGTGATTCGTATTTGGATAACGAGTAACAAAAGGAAAAATCGCCTTTACTTTAATGCTTATTTGCCATAATATGTTTGATTTGTATATGACTTTGTAGAAACTATTTTGTGCTCGTTTGTTCCTCTAAATAGAACTTTATATTTCTTAATTGGCCAGCTTGTTTCATTGATCTGTCCCAAGTCTCATTATGAAATCTGAAAATCTCACTTTGATTTGAAAAAGTGGAGGGAATCAGACCATTTGTTTTTTTTTTTCCTTTGTTTTTGACAAGATTTTTGGTGCACAGTTTGAGAAATGGCAGAATTACCCCCCAGCTAAAATATTATTCGGAGGCTCAAAATTCATACTAACCTTTCTTGCTTCCTAAGCTGAAAAAAGCTGCCACGCAGGGTTCTTATGGCAGGTTCTTGTCAAATTCTCACACTGAAAAAATCAATGACATATTTGAGAGCAGCAAGCTTCAGAAGAATTTAGCAAACAGGATGTCAGAAACCTTTCAGAAATGAAATCATTCACCTGGGTGGATTTAGGGCTGAAATTATTCCATGATATGTGTTTGATAAACTTTCATGCCACTGAAAACATTTCTCCCTCATATTTAGGCTTCTAAAGTTTTTCTCATCTATTTCTTATGTTAAAAATTAACCCATCTCATCCCTGTTGAGAAATAAATAATGCCCCATATCTTTGAAAAGATAAATCAACATAAGATTATGTTCTATGTCCTCACTTCATCTGTGAGGATGTCAGAATTTTTTTTGGTTGTTTGTCAAGTCATTGGCAATATCAGAATTGTCTCTCAGAAGAGAAATAGTTGAACTTGTATGACCCTGTGGGATCTATAGGGAGTAAATTAGACTGTGGAAACGGCATATGCTCTATCTGAAAGTCAATCTCAGTTCACTAACTAGTATCCTAGAAATCTGAAAGAGTTAAGGATGAGAAATAATGTTTCCTCAAATAAATCTTTCTATATTTTTACTATTTCCTAAAAGTTGATAACTAGAAGATCAATGTAGTATCTCTTTGGGGAGGAGCATGAGTAGAGACTGTGGTGTGTGGTTTTTTTTTTTTTTTTTTTTGAGATGGCGTTTCATTCTTGTTGCCCAGGCTGGAGTACAGTGGCCAGACCTCAGCTCACACAACCTCCGCCTCCCAGGTTCAAGTGATTCTCATGCCTCAACCTCCCAAATAGCTGGGATTACAGGCATGCACCACCACATTGGCTAATTTTTGTATTTTTTTTAGTAGAGATGGGGTTTTCTCCATGTTGGTCAGGCTGGTCTCGAACTCCTGACCTCAGGTGATCTGCCCACCTCAGCCTCCCAAAGTGCTGGGATTACAGGCGTGAGCCACTGCACCTGGCCTGTTTTTTCATTCTGTTCCCTCTGATTGAAATGCTTCCTCTTTTTATCCTTCCTTTTCCTTCTTTCTCTCTGCCTGTCAAAATTCCCATTATCCTTTATTGTCCAGATTTGACCAGACTGTCCTTGAACACACTTCCTTTGAAGCTACACTCACCTGATTTTCCACCTCACTGACCCCTACTTTTGGGTTCAATACTAGACTCATTTTTTTCTTCCAACCTCACATTAGGTGACTGTAACATTACAAATCATCTATGTAAGTCATCAATCTTAATATCCAGCTTTGACCTCTCCCAGAATCCATTAATATCTCTATCTGCTTACAAGGATGTATAGTAAGACATTTTAATTAAAAAATGGCAAAAAGAATACTTTTTATTTTTTTTAGACCGAGTCTTCCTCTGTCACCCAGGCTGGAGTGCAGTGGTGCCATCTCGGCTCATTGCAACCTCCACATCCTAGGTTCAAGCCGTTCTCATGCTTCAGCCTCCTGAGTAACTGGGACTACAGGCGCAGCGCCACCACGGTCACTAATTTTTGTATTTTTAGTAAAGAGGGTTTCACCATGTTTGCCACGCTGGTCTCAAACTCTTGATCTCAGGTAATCCACCACCTCAGCTTCCCAAAGGGTTGGGATTACAGGCATGAGCCACAGCACCCTGCCCTATCAGTAAATATTATATTATAAACACCTATCACAAATGCATATCCTCTTCTTCATCCCCACTGCTACTAACCTAATTGTCCAAGCCAAAGGTACTCAGATGGATTTTTGGAGATGACTCTTTAAATGTGTTTAATTATGTTGATTGATTTTTGAATCACAAACTGATTTTGTTTTCCTGTAATGAACCTGGCTTGGCTCTGATGTATTATTGTTTTGGTATGTTGCTGGATTCGGTGTACAAGTATTTTGTTGAAGGTTTTTTCTTGTCTGCAAACATAAGAGAATACTGGTCCGTAATTTTCTTTTCTTGTTAGGCTTTCCTGTGGGTTTTTGCTGACCCCATAACTAAGTTGGAAGTGTTTCTTTTGTCTCTAATTTCTGAACATTTTTGGATAATAGTTATTATTTCTTCTTTAAATATTGGATAGACTTCACCAGTGAAACCATCGAGCCCTGGAGTTTTCTTTGTGAGGAGACTTTTTTATTAGTGGATTACACTTCTTAAGTAGATACAGGAAAATTAAGAGTTTCAATTTCATCTTAAGTCAGCTTGGATAAGTTGACTCTTTCCAAGAAATTTGTCCACTTCATCCAACTTGTCATATTTGTTGGCATAAAATTGCTATTATCCATTGTCTGTAGAATCTATAGTATATCTTGCTTTCATTCTTGACATCAAAATTTGGGTTTGTCTCTTTTTTTTAAAAAAATGGTCTTGCTAGGGATGAATCAATTTCATTGATGTTTTTAAGGAATTAATTTTTGGCTTTGTTAATTTTCTGTTATTTGTTGTCTTCTCTATAGATTTATGCTTTTACCTTTATTGCTTTCTTTCTTGTTTGGGTTTAATGTAATCATATCTTTCTGGCTTAACGTGAAAATTTATGTCACTGGTTTAACACATTTACTTATTTATTTTTTGAGAATCCACAGACCATTTATGAAGATAAATCTTATTTGAGTCCATAGACAAGTCTTGATAAATTTAAAAGGATTAAAACCACTCAAAGTATGTTCTCTGACTATAAGGGATTTAATTAGAAATCAATAGCAGAAAGATATGTAGAGAATACCCAATGATTTGGAAATTAAACAATACATTAAAAAAAATTTTTTTTTACTATATACATTGAAAGCTGTGCATTTCTCCTAAACACAGCTTCAGCTCCATCAAATACATTTTAGGATGTCGTACTTTTATTATAATTCAGTTTAAATATATACTAAGTTCCTTTGTCATTTTCTATTTTGCACACTTGGATTATTTCAAAATATATTATTTAATTTCAATATCTATCACAGTGGCTTTTGTCATTGTGAGAAGTTACGAAGATTCCAAATTTCTTATGAGTGGGTATTGTTTGCTCATAAAAGTTTAGCCCATTAAAAATGATGTGGCATATGAAATAACATAACATTTTATTTCCTTTTTTTTTTTTTTACTTCTTTGTAAAATCCAATTTTAAACAACATTTTATTAAAAGCAAAAAAGGTTATGATATAGTATTAAAATATTTCATTTTGGGCTGGGTGTGGTGGCTCACGCTTGTAATCCCAGCACTGTGGGACACCAAGGCAGGTGGATTGTCTGAGGTCAGGAGTTCGAGACCAGCCTGGCCAACATAGTGAAACCCCATCTCTACTAAAAATACAAAAAATTAGCTGGGCATGGTGGCAGGTGCCTGTAATCCCAGCTACTCAGGAGGCTATGGCAGGAGAATTGTTTGAACCTGGGAGGCGGAGGATGCAATGAGCCGAGATCATGCCATTACACTCCAGCCTGGGCAACAAGAGAGAAAAGCTGTCTAAAAATAAATTTCGGTTTGAACAATACATATATCAGTATCTATATATGTAAATCACATGTATTTATGTATATGTGATCTTTACACCACAGGTAACTTAAAAAATGTGAATGTTGTTCCCTAAGAGACCTTTTTACTCTCTTCAGAAACTTCATAACTTGGATATTTGAAGGAAATCCTAGAGCTGAATTTAAAGACGGGGTTTGAGGAGACTTTGAGTCATTCTGTATAGTAAAATAAGATTTTGTTGTTTTGTCATTATTGTTTACCCATAAAATGAGGGAGGAGAGCTAAGCACTATGCCTATGAAGCCTGCATTGCAGAATCTTTCAGCAAGATTAATGTCAAATGTGGAATTTTAAGATGTTGACATTACTATATGTCAAAGAGTGTTATAACAAAGTATCATTAACCAGTGGCTTATAAACAACAGAAATTTATTTCTCACAGTTCTGGAGGCTGGAAGTCTGATATCAAGGTGCTGGCAGATTTGGTGTCTGGTGAGGACCCACTTCCGGGTTCGTAGATGACGCCTTCTCACCACTGGGTCTTCATATGGTTAAAGGGGCAAGACAGCGCTCTGGGACCAATTTTATTTATTTATTTATTTTGAGATGGAGTTTTGCTCTTGTTGCCCAGGCTGGAGTGCAATGGCACGATCTTGGCTCACCACAACGTCCGCCTCCCAGGTTCAAGCGATTCTCCTGCCTCAGCCTCCCAAGTAGCTGGGATTACAGGCATGTGCCACCACCCCGCTGATTTTGTATTTTTAGTAGAGACGGGGTTTCTCCATGTTGGTCAGGCTAGTCTTGTACTCCCGACCTTAGGTGATCCACCCACCTCAGCTTCCCAAAGTGTTGGGATTACAGGCGTGAGCCACCACGCCCGGCTGTCTGGGACCAATTTTTTAAGAGCATTAAACCTATTCATGGACGCTCTGCCTCCGTGACCTAATCACCTCCCAAAGGCCCCACCTCCTAACCTTGGTGACTAGGTTTCAACATGTGAGTTTTAGGGAGACGCAAACGCTCAGACTATAGCAGTCATATCCTTCCATGTCCATTATCGGCACCTGCACATGTGCCTCTCATAAAAATGCATTGAAAAGGTGAGTTTGGAGGCAAATAACCAAAAATCTACCCAGTTTTAAATTTAGGTAATGTAACTAAATCTTAAGGAATGGAAAGCCTTCCTGCAGACATCTAGTTGTGTTTGTGTGTGTATTTATTTGAGTATATCTGCATATAAGTGTTAAAGAATTGGAGGACAATTCACTAATACACATTTGTTATCTCTAGAAAAAGGATTTTTAACACATTTGCTTTTTCAAATTTCTACTATAAAAATAGATCACTGTAGTCATACTCCCACTTATGGTTAAGATGGTATAACCAGAATGAGGTAAGTCTCATTTATTTATCAGCTTAAACTGAGATTCCAGGGTTGCAGCATGCAGAGAGAGTAGAAACCACTGGGAAGCCAAGACAGCTAGAGTTCACAGAGCAGAGAGAAAAAAATCGCACAGAGATCAAGCTTGGGAGATCTGCAAAGGGTTCCCCTGGGGCTGTCCAGTGAGACCTGGTCAGTATATATACGGGAGGATCCTACCCAAGGCTGGGGAAGGAGCCATATGACAGGAGCACAGGGAACAATCCTCAGAGCATACACAGGAGAAGTAATGGTTGTGCTTCCACCAGCCAGAGAGGAAAACCTTATAAGGCATAGAGTACTCAGAATGCTAGAGACTAAAGGCTGCCCTGATCCTACCTGACAAAGTTTAAAAAGAAAGCCTAGTCCCAGCCGGGTGTGGTGGCTCATGCCTGTAATCCCAGCACTTTGGGAGGCCAAGGCAGGCGGATCACCTCAGGTCAGAAGTTCGAGACCAGCCTGGCCAACAAGGTGTGAAACCCCGTCTCTACTAAAAATAAAAAATTAGCCAGGTGTGGTGGCATACACCTGTAGTCCCAGCTACTGGGGAGGCTGAGGCAGGTGCTTGAACCCAGGAGGCAGAGGTTACAGTGAGCAAAGATCGCACCACTGCACTCCAGCCTGGGTGACAGAGCAAGAGTCAGTCTCAAAGAAAAAAAAAACAAAAAACCAGCAAAGCCTAGTCCCAGAATAAAATTTAAAATGACTTTTGGGAATAAAAAGTAATAGATTATTGCTAATTTCCATTACTTTAAAAAAATCTGATCCATTACATATTATATGCGTGTATCAAAATATCACATATACCCCCAAAATATATACAACTATTATATGTCAATTTTTTAAAAGTTGTACCCAGTCTTCAAATTCCAACTAAAATGCTGATTCCTTCATCTGAATTTTTGTAGCATTCTTTTATGGCAATTAACACAGTCTATATTTTAGAGATTTTATCCAATTGTATTGTAAATGGGTTTTATCTATTAGGTTGGTGCAAAAATAATCGCGATTTTTGCAATTACTTTTAATGGCAAAAACCACAATTACTTTCGCACTAACCTAATGGTTGTGCTGTAAATTCCCAGGGGATAGGGAACACCCAAGATTCATACAACTTTGTGTAAATATGTTAACCATCTTGCATTATTAGTGCCTTACATAAATCTGATTTCAAAATATTTATTTGCCCAGTAAATGAATATTTCAGTAAAGTTTAATCAAAAAATATAAGTATTAACTGGCTATTAATTCATATGAATTTATGTAAAAGTCTTCTTAAAAATTTGAGAGTTAACTTAAGAATCATTCTCATATCATTATTGCCAGCATGTTTTCCAAAGTATGAGCCTAAATATATGGACTAGCCAGTTCTCATGGCCATTAGTGTACACTTGTAAAATTATTTTTATTTATGTTGGAATTTGCAAAGTCTATTTTCAAATCCAACTGGGATTATTTTTATGGCAGAGATTATTACAGCGGTATTTCTAAGTCATGTAGAAAAAAAATGTGAATCTGGGAGGTTCTGTGATGCTTAGAGATTTCAGTTCCAACTTGTTCCAGTTGATGTCACTATGGCAAAGGTATCCCACACATGTGGCATACAGCAGCAGGGGAAGGAGGATACAAATCTAATAATGTGGCCAAATCAAGAGGAAACGTATTTGGGGACAAGGCTAAAATGGGAATGGGAGCATGGCAGAACATCAGGATTCCATTTCTGGAATCAGAGGGACTGAGTGAATGCATTTACCTGATCTTCTATGAGTCAGCAAAACAAACACACAAAGCCATCGTGAGTTTGGAAGCTGTGAAACTGCTGGTCTTTGCAATGACAGATCTTCCTATGCTCTGAACTGCAGCAATACATTGAGGTAGCAGTAATTACAGACTTTCATATGGCTTCTCTGCTCTGTAGAAAGTAGTAAGTGAACCTCTTGGGGCTAAATTTCTAGCTTTGGGCTCCTGCACCATCTTTCTCCCTACAGGAAGTCACGACAGACAACAGAGGAAGTCCAAAGCAAGGACAACGCTGTTTATGAAAAGGAGTGGTAATGGTTCAGAGTGAAAATTAACAGATGTTGGGATAAAAATGTCTGCCTGGGTACTTTATGGCTCCAAAGTAAATAATATGTCCCTGAGTTTTAGCAGCTGTTTAGGGACTCCTGTATCTTAGTGTTAGTTTAAATGGCAAGGTAAAGGAACTTATGTAACCTAACACTGTTCATCAACACAAACTTAATGGATATCTTTCTGAAATGTGAAAACAGATCTGTTTTCAGATATTATTCAACTGTGCAAGGAGGCAAACAGATGTATTCATTAACACTCCCCACAGAGCATATTGTGATATTCGCAAATGGAAAATGCTGGAGCTGAGGTTACACAAATGTTTTCTGTTATGAAACTTCCTTCCATAAGACCATGATTTTCAAGGAGGATCTCATTTAGGGCTGTTTTTTGTTGTTATACTTTATGTAATGGGTGATTTTTCTAATTAAGATAATTTGCATTTTAACCTTGTTTTAGAAAGTGATTATTCTTTTTTTTTTTCTGTCTAAAGGTAGATAATGTTACCTGTTTAAATTCATTTTTTTTAACCCAAGTTTTGCCTCAGGATCTATAAAAATCAATTTTTTGTAGTAAGATATTGGATGCCCAGTGAAGAAAAGGTTTTTGCCAAGCTGAAAGAAATTCAAGGCAAGATTGTGAGATGTCATTGGTACAATACACACCAACTAAGAATCCTTGTTTCTGTTTTATGCCTATGAACCAATAACAGTGATCAGTGTGGGGACATTTCATTGGAATTCTGCCTGAGAAAAAGCAGGAGTGTTCAGTCCTTCAGCGCCACCAACAGCTCTGGATGCCAAAGGACCATGCTGGTGGGGCTCAGAGTGTTCAGACAGATGTATGAGGCAGAGTTTCATGGGGAAATGAGATGGGTCTGAGATGGGTAGGAAGAGGGGGAAAATGAGCCTCTCAATGCTCTCATAGCCTCTTAATGCTCTCAAAACAGCCACTGAGGCAATGAAATTTTTTTTTAACTTAGGTTCAGAGATACATGTGCAAGCTTGTTATACAGGTAAATTATGTTTCAAGGGGGTTTGATGTACAGATTATTTTGTCACCTAGGTAATAAGCATAGTATCTGATAGGTCGTTTTTTGATCCTCACCCTCCGCCCACCCTCCACCCTCAACTAAGCCCTGGTGTCTGTGTTTCCCTTCTTTGTGTCCATGTGTTCTCAGTGCTTGGCTTCCACTTATAAGTGAGAACATGCAGTATTTGGTTTTCTGTTCCTGCCTTTGTTCACTTAGGATAATGGTCTCCAGCTCTGTCCATGTTTCTGCAAAGAACATGATCTCATTCTTCTTTTATGGCTGCATAGTATTCCATGCTGTATTGTACCACATTTTCTTTATCCAGTCTACCATTGATGAGCATTCAGATTGATTCCTCATCTTTGGTACTGTGAATAGTGCTGCAATGAACATGCACGTGCGTGTAGTCTTTATGGTGGAATAATTTATATTCCTTTAATTATATACCCAATAATGGGATTGCTAAGGTCGAATGGTAATTCTAAGTTCTCTAAGAAATCACCAAACTGCTTTCTGCAGTGGCTGAACTAATTTACATGAGCACCAGCAATGTATGAGCATTCCCTTATCTCTGCAACCTCACCAGCATCTGTTATTTTTTTACTTTTTTATAATAGCCATTCCGACTGGTGAGAGATGGTATCCCACTGTGGTTTTGATTTGCATTAATTAAAAGATATTTATTTATTTATTTATTTGAGACAGGGTCTGGCTCTGTTGCCCATGCTGGAGTTACAGTAGGGTGAACAGGCTCACTGCAGCCTCGACCTCCCAGACTCAGGTGATCCTCCTGCCTCAGACTCCTGAGTAGCTGGGGCTACGGGTGTGCACCACCACATCTGGCTATTTTTAAATTATTTGTAAAGATGGGGTCTTCCTATGATGCCCAGGCTGGTCTTGAACTCCTGGGCTCACGTGATCCTCCCACTTTGGCCTCCCAACATGCTGGGATTATAGACGTGAGCCACCACAGCCAGCCTGAAATGAGTTGAAAGTCACAAGGAGAACCCAGGTTTCTGTGGACTCGACCAGGACACGATGGAAAATGGACCTTGAATGAAATTCCTTGATTATGTGGCTAGGAAGACTCCTGGTATCTGCTGTGGTAACTTCAAGCCACAGAGGAGAGACAGAAAATACCCTGAGTCCGGGGGATAATAGTCATGACAAGGGTGAAACAGAAAATGAAAAAAAAAAAGAGAGGAAGGAAAGGTTGATATCTGTTGACAGAATAAACACCATAAAGGAAAATCATCCTCGTAAAGTAAATTCTGTCAACATGAATCTTGTTTGTCAAATTTGATTTTAATATTGAGAGTAAGATAGTTTTCAGTTTGTCTGCTGGGACCATGGTGAAGCACTTTCTTCATCTAGAATTTCCCCGGTGATCTTTCTGGGGATATTTTTCTGTATCCCAAGCTTTCAGCAAATTTTGATGTGTTGCCCACTTTGTGTGAAGAGATACAAAAGAAGCTTATGTGACCCCTGCTTCCCCATGTGCAAGACAAAACTGGCCCCTAATGAATTGAGATGAGATTCCCAAGATTTGGGGACTTCACGGAAGGGTAAAATTACAAAACAATACAATGTTTTAGTTTTCTAAGGCTGCCATAACAAAGTCCTACGGACTAGGTGGCTTTAACAACAGGAATTTATTTCCTCACAATTCTGGAAGTTAGCAATCCAAAATCAGGGTTGGTTTCTTCTGAGGTCTTGAGGGAAGGACCTGTTACACACTTCTCTCTCCTTGACTTTTGACGGATTTCTTTTCCATGTGTCTTCACATCATCATCTTTCTTTTTCTTTCCCTCCCTCCCTTCCTCTCTCTCTCTCCTTCCTTCTTTCTTTCCTTTTTTTTTTTTTTTTTGACAGTCTCTCTCACTTTGTCACCCAGGCTGGAGTGCAATGGCACTATCTTGGCTCACTGCGACCTCTGCCTCCTAGGTTCAAGCGATTCTCCCACCTCAGCTCCTGAGTAGCTGTGATTACAGGCACATACCACCACGCCTGGCTAATTTTTGTATGTTTTGGTAGAGATGGGGTTTCACCATGTTGGCCAGGCTTGTCTCGAACTCCTGAACTTAGGTGATCCGCCTGCCTCGGCCTCCCAAAGTGCTGGGATTATATGCATGAGCTGCCACACTTGGCCATGTCATCTTCCTTCTGTTGCTTGTCTGTATCCGAAGTTCCTCCCCTTATTAAGGATACCAGTCAAAAGGTGGGTTATTAGGCCCACCCTAATAACCTCATTTTAATTAATTTACCTCTTTAAAGACTCTATCTTCAAATACAGTCACATTCTAAGTTTCTGGGGTGTGGACCTCAATATATGAATTAGGGGCTTGGGGACAGGGGGAACATAATTCAGCCCATAGTAAGCTACAACAACAAACCCACAAGCCAACAACCTGAGGTGGGTGACACATGCTTTCAAAATCTGTATTTTGTAAAATCAGAATTAAAAAACATGGCTGGGTGCAGTGGCTCATGCCTGTAATCCCGACACTGTGGAAGGCTAAGGCAGGAAAACTGCTTGAGATTAGGAGTTCAAGACCAGCCTGGGAAACACAGTGAGACAACCCATCTCTACAAAAAATTTAAAAATTAGCCAGGCATGGTCATGCATGCCTTGTGGTCCCAGCCATTCAGGAGGCTGAGGTGGGAGGACCATTTGAGCCCAGGAGGTAGAGGCTGCAGTGAGCCATGATGGTCACTGCACTCCAGCCTGGGTGACACAGCAAGACCCTTTCTCAAAACCAAACAAGCAACAAACAACAAAACGAAACCTATGACATTATTATAATTTAATAAAAGAAATTTATTAACAGAAAAAGGATGTACTAAGGATGTGTAATCAAAGAATAAAGCAGTATTCTTTAAATACATTTAACTTTTTAAGCATCTCATATATTTGTCCTTATTTTTTGGACCAGTGAAATTTTGAAGTTTTCATTAGTAACTGGTGAGGATGTGCTGAAATACATTACAGTAATTGTAACATGCCGCCCTAGGTAAAATTTGGTTCCAATATTTTCAAAACCTTAAATATGCTGGTAGAAACCTTGCAGGAGGTGAGGCCTAAATATATCCTGAGGCCTTGCTTCTGGGAAAACCACCAGAAAGGATTATTTGATTATATCCATATTAAGCTGATAGTTTAACCAAAAGAGTAATTTCTAAGGAGGTAGAATGTTCTGTGACATGAGAGAAGGAGAGAGCAAGAGTGACATAAAGGAGTTGAGGAGGTAGAGCAGCACTTTTTTTGTTTTTTGTTTTTTTTTTTTTTTGAGATGGAGTCTTGCTCTGTCGCCAGGCTAGTGCAATCTCGGCTCACTGCAACCTCCGACTCCCTTGTTCAGGCGATTCTCCTGCCTCAGCCTCCCGAGTAGCTGGGATTACAGGCACGCACCAGCAAGCCCAGCTAATTTTTGTATTTTTAGTAGAGACGGGGTTTCACCATGTTGGCCAGGATGATCTCAGTCTCCTGACCTTGTAATACACCCGCCTCGGCCTCCCAAAGTGCTGGGATAACAGGCGTGAGCATCGCGCGGTGCCGGGTGGCATTTTTATAAAGAGTTTATTTCCCTTTTTAAATTTAAGCTACACTACACCTGTGATCTGCTACTCTTTCTTATGGAGGTAGGGGTGTGTGTGTGTGGGTGTGAGAGTGTGTGTCTTGTTCTTGTTGTTGCTTTTGTTACAGAAATTATTCATGAGTGATCTGGGGCTGAGACTTAGCCATTGATAGAAAATACGTGAGGGCAGATCTTCATCTCACACAAAGAGGGAACTCAAGTGACAAAGTAGAATTGAGCCTGGACTATACTTTTGATCTCCTGCATGTGAAGCTATTAAAACAGAATCATACATATTTGGAGAAGGGTTCTGATATTATACTAATGTATTCTGGTGGGATTTCTTACCGATGCCCTATGACAAATTCCAAGCCCTATAGGCAAAGTTTTTGTTGATCCAAAAGGATATTCTCATCAGTTATTTCAGAAAGAGGTGCATTCTAAATGAGGAAATTAGGACTGACAACTCAGTCCTTAGATTGGCTTGGCAAGGAGAAACTGTATGGCACCTGTTTCTGTTGTATAGATCTTTGCTGGTAGCACGGGACACCAATGTCAGGAGACTAGCTCAAAGGTACTCTGTCTGGGTAGAGGATTACATACCCTCTATCCTCATGCACACTGGGCCAAGGCATCCGGTAAAGATGGCTCCTGGACAAAGAGCTCTGAAAGCTGCAGTATCCATTGGCAGCTGAAATAAAACTGTGCATTGCATTGAAATGACTTTCTGTCATTCGAGTTAAGTACTGAACTTTGAGTTAAGTCTTACTAAAAGCTGCAACCTGTCTTAGTTGGGCTGAGCAATAAAAGAGTAGGTTCCACGTTTGGCCCATGTGGGAGGGACTTCTGCCCTTTAGATAAGATAATATATTGGTCCTGATGTTATTAAATTCTTATTTTATTATAAATGTTTTACATTAACTTAAAGTATTGCATTAAAATATTTATCACAATCACTGAGTTTTTCTGTGCCTCTGCAAATTTTGCGCCTTATTATCAGCACTGATTATTTCAACTATAAAACGTCATGATCTGTTTTACAGTAAGACAAGGAGTTTTAAGTTTCCAAGTTCACAGGAAATGAAACAAGAAATGTAAAAATATGGTTTTATATCACATTTTGGGAGGCTGAAGCGGGAGGATCACTTGAGGCCAGGAGTTTGAGAGTAGCCTGGGCAACATAGTGAGAGACTCTTGTCTCTATAAAAAATAATTAAATAATAAAAAATTTTTAAAATACAACTTATGAAAATTTGTGGGATGCAGTGAAAGCAGTGCTTAGAGGGAAATTTATAGCATTAAATGTATATATTAGATGAAAAATATCTAAAATCAATAAGCTATGTGAAACTAGGAAAGGAAAATACAGAAAAGAATGAGTGATGCAAAGAGAGAAAAAAATAAAAATTAGAGCAGAAATCACTGAAATTGAAAATAAGAAACCAAAGAAAATGAACGAAATCAAAGCTGGACTTCAGTTAATAACATTATGTCACTACTGGTTCAATAATTGTGACAAATGTACCATACTAATGGAAGATGTTAATAATTGAAGAAGCTGGCTGTGAGACATGTGAGTCTCTGAACTCTTTGTATTATCTCTGCAAATCTTCTGTAAATACATAGCTGTCACAAAAACAATGTTTTTTAAAAAATATTAAATATCTGGTTTGAGAGGGTGAATTCATTACTATGCAAGTTGGCAGTATCTGCTTTTAAAAAAGCTTTGAGAATGACACTAAGACCCACATTTTAGAGATGGCTCAGATCCGACATGGCCAAGACTCAGGCATATTTTGGGTTCCTTTTGAAGTGTGAAATTTGAGTATGAAATTCTCTAAGATCTTCAAGCAGTCACCTTCCATCCATTTCCAAATGGGACAGGATATAAATAAGTTTATTGCTTTTGAAAGATCATGTGTAAAAGGGCTACAAAAACAAGGACATGGAGAAAAGGCAGAAGGTGCTTCTAGAAATAGGATTTTAAAAAGTGAAAGTTCTGCATTAACAAGACTTGCAAAAACTGCTTAGGTTGGCAAGAGCTATTTTTTGAAAAAGGAATTTTGAAGGAAAGATCCAGAGGTACATGTCCCACATAAGGTCTGCTTTAGAAAAGATGGGATATTAATATTGCTATGTCACCTAATTTTGACTTTTAGAACAGGAACACCCCAAATAACAAGGGTGGTTTCACAAAATAGAAAGCTTGTCTCATTCTCATATTGAATTTGGAGCCAATTGACCAGGGCTTGGTTTCCCCATCTGTAAGATGGATGACAACAGCACATCATGGTGATGGTCATCATCATCATAACTGTTAGACTGTGGCCGGGTGCAGTGGCTCACGCCTGTGATCCCAGCACTTTGGGAGGCCGAGGAGGGCGGATCACCTGAGATTAGGAGTTTGAGACCAGTCTGGCTAACATGGTGAAACCCCGTCTCTACTAAAGATACAAAAGTTAGCCGGGCATGGTGGCAGGCGCCTGTAATCCCAGCTACTCAGGAGGCTGAGGCAGGGGAATCGCTTGAACTTCGGAGGCAGAGTTTGCGGTGAGCCAAGATAGCACCACTGCCCAGCCTGGGTGACAGAGCAAGACTCTGTCTCAAAAAAAAAAAAAAAATCACAAACACATGTATGCACAACCCAAACACTGACAGAGAAAGCTCTGTAAATGAACATCCTAAGCCTCATTCACACAGGACAGCTTTATAGATTTTTTTTAACATCCCTGTTTTTAGCTATAGAATTGCTAATTGTGCAACAAATGCTATAGAGCTGCTCGCTTGGCATAAAAAGGAACAGTGAAATCCATAAGCCTGAAATGCATCAGCATACTGAAAACCAAAATGTGGGAATACTTTGTGAAGGAAGTATGTATGTGGTATGGGAGAGAGCACTGGCTTTGCAGCCAGGTAGATTTAGACTGGACCCTGTCAGAGCCACTCACTCATAGCTTAAACTTGGAGACTTTGCAAACTTCGTTTTCTTTTTAGTTTTTTTTTGGAGACAGGGTCTCACTCTGTCACCCCAGGCTGAAATGCAGTGACATGATCATGGGTTGCTGCAGACTCAACCTCCCGGGCTAACGTGATCCTCCCACCTTAGACTCCTGGGTAGCAGGGACTATAGTTGGGTGCCACCACGCTCCGCTAAGTTTTGTATTTTTTGTGTGGAGACAGGGTTTCACCATGTTTCCCAGGCTGGTCTTAAACTCCACTCCTGGGCTCAAGTGATCTACCTGCCTTGACCTCCCAAAGTGCTAGGATTACAGGCACGGGCCACGGCACCTGGCCTGCAAATTTCTTTCTTCCTGCATTTCCCCACCTGTAAGGTGAAGATGTTCCCTGGAGATCTGTATTGTGTTAACGCTCTTAAACCAGTGACACGCCCAGAAACTAGGACAGGGATAAATTATGAGAAATATGAGGACAGGAAAATGTTTCAAAGCAAGTTGCATGTAATGTAAACTAGATCTCTGAAGACAGGGCTGTTATCTTCCTGCCTAAAGTAAGTGGTTCTGTGTTATGGACCTTAGCTTCAGCTGGTGGATACTAGCCATGACATTTTGACTCAATGAACAATGAAACTCTTCCACTGTCTCACTTCTCAAGACCCCCCAGATGTAACCTGCTAAAACACCTACAGATTATTAATTCTTTATTCATATGCTCTCTGACTTGGTAGCAGGGGAGAGGCATTTATCTTAACGTTCTTTAGACAGAAGATTAAGAAACAGACAGTATGTCAACAAATTGTTAGTGTTAGGAGCCCTTTAATAACTTCAGCGAGGCATCCTTTTAGGAGCTCTAAAAATAAGCTTCAAATTTAAAGTGGCACCTAGAGAGCTGAGATTACAGGCGTGAGCCACCATGCCTGGCCCTATATTTAAATTCACATGTATGCACACCATACCCAGAAAACCCCCTTTGAAAAAAAATAACAAAGTTATTTCTAATTGGCAACATACAGAGTCGTACAGCTTATTGTTTACAAAATAAATCAAACTCTTAAACTGAACGACAGGAAAGTGAGAGTTTAAGATGAGAGCAGTCTTCTGCAAATTGGGACCAATACCTATTTTAGTCACCATTCCAGGTCTCCTGTTATCTGAATAGTGTCTTGTCTGATAGACTAAACTTACACACCATTACTATTGTTGATAATGCTAATAAACTAGAAATCAATATAATGAACTGTAGCCTGAAATTCCTTAAATATGTCTTTGCATTATGCCCAAGGTATTTTTATTGTATTGTCTTAAAATTTAGATTTTAACATTTTATTAAGTTTAACATAAGAAATGTATTCTTTAAGAAAAAACTTCCACTTTGGATTTTTTTTGGGAAGAAAAATGTCAGGGACATCATCATACCTAGAGAGATTTAAAAACAGAATGAAGCTAAAACCAAAAATTTGGTTTTATACATTTTTTTGAGATGGAGGTTTTGCTCATTGCCCAGGCTGGAGTGTAATGGCATGATTTCGACTCACTGCAACCTCTGCCTCCCGGGTTCAAGTGATTCTCTTGCCTCAGCCTCCTGAGTAGCTGGGATTACAGGTGCGCATCACCATGCTTGGCTAATTTTTTTATTTTAGTAGAGACAGGAGTTTCACCATGTTGGCCAGGCTGGTCTCAAACTCCGACCTCAAGTGATTCACCTGCCTTGGCCTCCCAAAGTTCTGGGATTACAGGTGTGAGCCACCGTGCCTAGCCCAAAAATACGTTTTTATTACAGAAAAAAAGTTGGTTTCTTCGGTACAGATTTTTTCCCCCGTAACAACTTGCTATAAAAAAGTAAGACTCACCTCTCTTCTTCCAGCAACCCCCAGGGAGTAAGATTATCCATCCAGTAGAGAATAGAACTAGGAAAGAAAAATCCCTCTTTGACTTCTGATATTCTATTTTTCTGATGTTTTCTGTACCTCCATTACTGGTTTGACATCATATTTGGCCTTTGAGTTTTTAACTTTTCCCAGTTGTTGTCATTCTTGAGAAAGTGAAAAGATAATAAGTTCAACATAAATTTGGAGTAAGCTCCAGTTTTCACACAAACACAAATCACAAGGCACTTACAATGTTTCACGAGCTACAAGTCTTTTAAAATACCACCTATTAGCCATTGAACACAGGGCTGTTACAAACTTTTATTTATCAGAGGACATAGTTGCTATGCTCTCCATATAACAACAGTTTCAAAAACTTGCAACCATTAAAACTACATTTTTTTGGCCGGGCCCGGTGGCTCATGCCTGTAATCCCAGCACTTTGGGAGGCCAAGGCAGGTGGATCACCTGAGATCGAGAGTTCAAGACCAGCCTGGCCAACATGGCGAAACCCCATCTCTACTAAAAGTACAAAATTAGCCCGGCGTGGTGGCACGTGCCTGTAGTCCCAGCTACTCAGGAGGCTGAGGCACGAGAATCGCTTGAACCCAGGAGGCAGAGGTTGCAGTGAGCTGAGATCACACCCCTGCACTCCAGCCTGGGTGACCAAGTGAGACTTCGTCTCAAACAAACAAACAAAAAAACCTTTTTTTCCTCTCAAATCTTTTGATCCTGAATCAATACAGAATCTTATTCAAGTGGATGCTAACTCCATTGTGTGGAACTTTTTCTCTTTTCTTTTTTTTTTTGGACAGAGTCCTGCTCTGTTGCCCAGGCTGGAATGCAGTGGTGGAATCTCTGCTTACTGCAACCTCTGCCTCCCAGGTTCAAGCAATTCTCCTGCCTCAGCCTCCCGAGTAGCTGGTATTACAGGACCCCGCCACCACATCCAGCTAATTTTGGTATTTTTAGTAGGGACGGGGTTTTGCCATGTTGGCCAGGCTGGTCTCGAACTCCTGACCTCAAGCCATCCCACTGCTTCGGCCTCCCAAAGTGCTGCGATTACAGGCGTGAGCTACCGAGCCCAGCCTCTTTGGGACATTTCTACTTTTCTAAACATACAGCAGTGGTGGTGAAAATATAAAATGAAGATATAAAAAGGCATAGTGATGCTCAAAACCCAAATTAGGGTCTGTAGACTGGCAAGCAGCACTTGGACAGAGACAGATGAGTGAGCTGAAGATCCAGGACTGTGGTTGTGGGTCGGAGTTGGGCTCTGTCGGGATAAATCGCTCCGCAGAAGACAGGGGCTAGAGTTAGCTCACCATTGAAACAAAGGCCAGTGCGGTTTTTCTGCCCCTGAAATGTTATTCAGAACTCCTGCTGCTGACACTTGACACTCAGGTTTCTGCGACAGTTGGGTTTCTGTGGACCTGAAGAAGAGGGAGGACGCGGACTCACAAGCGGGAACTGCATGCGATGAGCCCCCCAGAGGCCGATAACTGAACTGCAGTGTCTCCAGCAGCGCCCTGTGCAATGATTTGGTTCTGCGTTGCGCCCCTAGAGGTGAGTGGAAGCAATGTCCAAGCTGTGGGCAAGTAGGATGAGTACCCGAAGGGAGTGAAAGCAAAACGCAAAAACAACCAAGGAGCCTGCAAACCAAATATTGAGAATGCATGAAGAAATGCAATGCCAAGAAAGAAAACTGCAAGATCATCATCAAGTAAATGTGGGTCAGATAAAAATAATAGGACAATCTGAAAGAAGACTTTCACATAAATATTTAAGGTACTTCAAGGGAAAATTAAGAGAAATATTCTCAAAAAAAAAAGGTAGAGAAAAAAATGTAAGACAAAATAGGCATACATCAACTATGGGTAAACATGAAAAATAACTGATTAGAAATATGAGAAATAAAAATCAGAAATATACCTTAAGAAATTGGATAAACTATATTGGACATAATTGAAGGAGAAAATTAGTTGATGAAACCATTCATGCGGAAATAGTGGATAGATGGAAGGCTTTCCCCGTGTATCCAAAAGAAGGTCCAGAAAAGAAAATGGAGGGAAGAGTAGAGAAATTATATTTAAACCAGTGACTAGCTAAGGCTTTCTCAGAATCAAGTTCAAACACAAGTTTTTAAATTAGAAGAGGGCTGGGCACAGTGGCTCACACCTGTAATCCTAGCACTTTGGGAGGCTGAGGCAGGAGGATTGCTTGAGCCCAGGAGTTCGAGGCTGCAGGGAGCCATAATCACGTTACTGCAACACTACACTCCAGCATGGGCAACAGAGTGAGATTTTTGTCTCAAAAAAAAGTAGAAGTTAAAACATAAAATAAATTTACTAGAAGGGTAGTTCAAGTACCAAGAATAATGAAGAAAAATAAACCAAAATAAGACACATTATAGTAAAACTCTCTAGGAAAATTTAACAGTTACTGGGGAGAAAGATTACCACATATTAATAACTGAAGAGTTATTATCAGCAAAGATAGATGCATAGAGAGAGTGAAATAGTATCTTAAATATCCTAAAGGCCATAATTATTAGCCTAGTGTTTTATACCCAGAGAATGAGGGCTATACTAAGAGTTGGCCGCAGATGTCTTCTTAATTAAAAACAATACTGGTTGGGCACGGTGGCTAACGTCTGTAATCCCAGCACTTTGGGAGGCCAAGGCGGGCGGATAACAAGATCCAGGGGTTCGAGACCAGCCTGACCAACATGGTGAAACCCTGTCTCTATTAAAAATACAAAAATTAGATGGGCGTGGTGGCACATGCCTGTAATCCCAGCTACTCAGGAGGCCAAGGCAGGAGAATCGCTTGAACCTGGGAGGTGGAGCTTGCAGTGAGCCAAGATCGCGCCACTGCACTCCAGCCTGGGCGACAGAGCGAGACTCCGTCTCTGAATAAATGAATAAGGCTAATATTACCATAAGAAGATGCTCATATTTATTAGGCATCAGAAAATGGAGATTAAAGCCCTATTAAGATACCACTACACATCCCACGTCTGCGAGAATGGCCAAAATTAAAAAGACTGACAGTGCCAATTTTGGTGAGAATGTGGAGTAACTGGGACTTTCAGGTATTATTGGTGGGAGTGAAAATAGTATGGTACGCAAAGCTGCAATAATCAAAACAAAACTGGCATGGAGACAGACCATAGAGACTAGTGGAATGGAATAGAAAAAACAGAAATAAGCCCTGTCACATATGGTCAAATAATTTTTGGCAAGGTTGCTAAGATCATTCAATGGGAAAAGGGCAATCTTTTAAACAAATGGTACTGGAAAAACTGGATGTCCACATGCATAAGAATGAAATTGGTCCCTTACTTTACAACGTACACAAAAGTTAACTCAAAGTGAATCAAAGACCTAAACATAAGAGCTAAAACTATAAAACTCTTAGAAGAAATTATAGCAGAAAATTTTCATGATGTTAGGTTTGATAATTATTTCTCGGATATGACAACAAAAGTACAGGCAATAAAAGTAAAAATAGATAAATTGGACTAAATTAAAATTTAAAACTTCTGTATATGCGTATGAATAGACAAAATCAAATGAGGAAAAAGCAACTTACACAATGAACATACTTACAAATCACATTTCTAATAAGGGGTTAATATCCATAATATACAGTATAAAGAACTCCTACAACTCAACAAAGAAAACCAAACAATCCAATTTTAAAAACGGGCAAAGAATTTTTTTTTTTTTTTGAGATGGAGTTTCACTCTTGTCACCCAGGCTGCAGTGCGATGGCGCAATCTCGGCTCACTGCAACCTCAGCCTCCTGGGTTCAAGCGATTCTTCTGCCTCAGCCTCCTGAGTAGCTGGGATTACAGGGGACCACCATCACACCAAGGTAATTTTTGTATTTTTAGTAGAGACCGGGTTTCACCGGTTAGCCAGGCAGGTCTTGAACTCCTGACCTCAAATGATCTGCCCATCTCAGCCTCCCAAAGTGCGGGGATTACAGGTATGAGTCACCACACCTAGCCTTAGGGCAAATAATTTGAATGGACATTTCTCTAAAGAAGATGTACAAATGAGCAACAAGCACAAAAAAGATGTTCAATATTACTAATCATTAGGGAGATACAAATGAAAACCACAAAGAGATACTACTATTAAAAAACCTGAAAATAGCAAGTGTTGCTAAGGATGTGGAGGAACTGGAGAAATTCACTGTTGGTGGGATTGTAAAATGGTGCAGATGCTGTGGAAAACTATATTGTTTTCAAAACAAAGATTGAATATAAAATTAACATATGATCAAACCACTCCCCTTCTGGTTATACATCGAAAAGAATTGCAGTCAGAGTCTCAATGAGATATTTATCCACCCATGTTCACAGCAGCATCATTCAAAATAGCCAAAAAGTAGAAGCTAACCCAAGCGTCCACTGGTGGATAAATAAACAAAATGTGGTATGTACATACAATAGAATATTATTCAGCCTCAGAAAAGGAAGGACGTTCTTTCTTCTTCTTTTTTTTTTTTGAGACAGAGTCTCACTCTGTCGCCCAGGCTGGAGTGCAGTGGCTTGATCTCAGCTCACTGCAACCTCCACCTCCTGGGTTCAAGCAATTCTCCTGTCTCAGCCTCCTGAGTAGCTGGGACTACAGTTGCATGACACCATGCCTGGCTAATTTTTGTATTTTTAGTAGAGATGGGGTTTCACCATATTGCTCAGGCTGGTCTCAAACTCCTGACCTCAGGTGATCCACCCGCCCTGGCCTCTGAAAGTGCTGGGATTACAGGCGTGAGCCACTGTGCCCAGCCAAAGAAGGACATTCTGACACATGCTACAACATGGATGAACCTTGATTCAGGACATTATACTAAGGGAAATAAGCCAGTCAGAAAAAGATAAATACTGTATGATTCCACTTACATGAGGTACCTCAAATAGTCAAATTCATAGAGACAGAAAATAGCATGATGGTTGCCAGGAGCTGGGGAATAGAGAGAATGGGAAGTTGTTTAATGGGTACAGAGTTTCAGTTTTGCAAAGTGAAAAGACCTTTGGAGATTGGTTGCACAGCAGTGTGAATGTACTTAGTGCTATCGAACCGTATACAGTTGTCCCTCAATATTTGTGCAAGATTGGTTCCAAGATCCTGCTCATTGCCAAAATCTGTGGATACTCAAATCCCTTATATGGAATGGTAGTATTTGCATATAACCTCTGCACATCCTCCTATATACTTTAAATCATTTTTAGATTGCTTATAATACCCAATACAATGTAAATGCTATGTAAATAGTTGTCAGACTGTGTTATTTGTATTAACTTCTTAATGTTGCATTTTAAAAAATATTTTGACCGCTCTGCATTTGGTTGAATCTATGGATGTGGAGCCTGCAGTTACAGAAGGCCTACTGTACTTAAAAATGGTTCAGATGGTTACTTTTATGTTAATTAATTTTTAAAAATTAATTTTGAATAGTATGGTACAACCCCTTTGGAAAACACATTGGCACTTTTCTATAAACTTTTTTTTTTTTTTTTTGAGACAGAATCTCGCTCTGTTGCCCAGGCTGGAGTGCAGTGGCATGATCTCAGCTCACTGCAACCTCTGCCTCCTGAGTAGCTGGGACTACAGGCCTGCACCACCACACACAGCTAATTTTTCTGTTTTTAGTAGAGATGAAGTTTCACCATGTTGGCCAGGCTGGTCTCGAGCTCCTGACCTCAAGTGATCTGCCGCCTCTGCCTCCCAAAGTGCTGGGAATTATAGGCCTGAGCCACGGCGGCCGGCCTCTTTTCTATAAAATTAAATGTACACTTTCCATAATATCCAGAAACTCCATTGCTACACTTTTACCCAAGATAAATAAAAACATGTCCTCAAAATGACTTGTACGCAAATGTTCACAGCAGCTTAATTAATAGCCCCAAATTGGAAAGGGCCATCAATAAGTAAATGGATAAGCAAATTGTGATATTTATACAATGAAATACTTTTTAGCAATACAAAGGAATGAGCTATTGACACATACAACATGGGTGAATTTTTAAAATATGCTGAGTGAAAGAAGCCAAAACGAAAAAGTACTTACTATATTATTCCATTTATACAAAATTCTAGAACAGGCCAGACTAATCTGTAAAGGTGGAAAGCAGATCGTGTCAAAGGGAGAAAACAAAATTGACCCAAAGGGCATGAGACTGGGGTGATAGAAATGTTCTGTATTTTAAGTGTGTTGTGGGCCATGTCTGCACGCAGTTTTGGAGCAAGCAAGCAATGCTCTTTCTTGGTCAAGCAAATGAAAGCGTTTCCTGGATTCTGATAAAAGGAGCAAGAGACTCTCTGCTAGAATATTGATTTGTTCCCTGACATTTACAGTGAGGTACTTGAAGAACTCCCACCAAAGCTATTCACAAATGTGAAGCTGCAGAGTTTTATGTACGGTCGTGGGTGTTACTTGCCAACATTTACCCCGACTTTGCTGTACTCTTTCAGCATGTTGATATTCTCAGTAATTTTCAGGTCATTTTTTTTTTCCTTTTTTTCCCTTGACTTCTCATCAGCTCCAAACCTCAGATCGCTGTTTCCTTCCAATACAATTTCTGAGTCCAGAGTGACATGAAGACTGACATAGTTCACCCACCAAATTGAAGTCCATTGAAAAATCCCCATTGCTTGGCTTACAGTCCACCTTTCTGTATCTCAAAAGCATTTGATTCATCTCTCCTGATTCCCCACCATGATCCATGTGGTGGTTGCACCAGGCATCCTCTCTCTTCTTCTTCCCACAATTTGTCTTTCTGCCAGTGACTCTGCTTCCAGTGTTACTGAGAAGATAAGGCCATCACATGTGACTCCCTCAGTTACACATGTTATTCTTCATGTTATTTTTGCTTCTGCACTTCCAGCTTTGCCAGCAACTTAAGCCTAGGTAGGTGCTCTTCTTCTCTCTGTTCATTCTTGGTGCTATAGTGGCTGGTGGGGGTTCATTCCGCATATAAGCTATTCATTGCCATCAAGGCTTTCACTTGCCAGTTTTAAACAATTTTATTCCATACAAAAATATTCCAGAACTTTTTGTACAAGTCACTGCCTCATTTACCATTTGTGCCAATTGTACTAATTATATCAATGTACCTGCCCACAAACAATGTGTAAGAGGGATTTTCACTGCACTCAACAATCCTTAGAGAGGCAATAAAGCATAGTGGGTGAAAGAGCTCCACCAAGTACTAGCCACATGACCTTGACTAAATTAGTTTGACTTCTGTGCTTTAGTTTCCTCATCTGTAAAACAGGGATAAATAATAAGACCTAGTAGTGATGAGTTGTTGCAAAGAGTAAATGGCTGGTGGATGGAAAACACTTGGCATAGTGCTATATAATAGTGCTTAGTAAGTGCTATACACACACTAAATCTGTGCGTGTTGGTAGCTGAAAATAGCTCTGTTGTGGATTTCTTCTATAAGTAATAATGTTGAACATTTATTCACATGTTTTTGGTCATTTGTTTTCTTGTGGGAAATGCCTTTTCAAGTCCTTTGCCAATTTGTTTTTGTTTTTGTTTCTTTTTCAACCCTGGCCTACAGAACTTTGCCAATTTGTAATGGCCCACAAATATTTCTTCACTGATTTTCAAGCTGTTTATGAGCTAAGGCTATTAACTTTCTGTTATCCTGTTTTATTATTTGAAAATAGCTTTTTGGTCTGTTATTGGCCTTTATATTTGTTTATAGCGTCTTACATTTTTTTTTTCTATGACTCTAGAAGATTCTTCCCATTATTGTATCACTTACAGTTTCCATTTTCTGTATTTTCTCCTTCCTCCCATCCCCAGTCTGGCAACTGATAGAAAGTGCCTTGAGCTCTTTGGAGGACAGTGCCCATCTCGAGTGCTCATTATTCAATTTTGGGGCTGTTTAGTAAATAATAATAATGTTTCTAAAGAGATAACTCCATACTGTACTTGTAAATCAAGGAATTTGCCCTCCAGTCTCCTCAAAGAGTGAGGCTATTACTAGAGAGGTACCATAATTGGCTGAAAAAGATGGACATTTGAAAAGCCACATATAACAAATGTTAAAAAAGAAGCCTCCTTCTTGAGATTGAACACTGTCTTCTGTACACTTCCCTCAGGAAATGAACCTCCGAGAGCTGCTGTTGCCTTTGCTTCTCTGGCCGTTTGTCAAGCTAAATTGAGTGGAGCTCCTGTGTGTTGTCTGTTTAATCGCCCTCTTTGACAGAAGCTTTCTCATTACCTACCTGGCCCTGTTGCAAACCAGCGCCTGGAGGCAGACATATTGCACACCATTTCCTCCAGGGTCTTGCTGCAGGTTGTCTCTGGGAAGTAATGAAAATCTGGAATGTTCTCAGTGGGCGGGCTTCAGACCCACTGCCCCCTGCCATGAACCCTCAGCAGGGCAGCAATGTAGTAAAAGCCATTAGTGAAGAAATCTGGAGGAGTTCACCTCTAGGCAGGATGATTTGACTTTTGGAAGATATTCTGGAGTTAGCCAAGATATGTTTATCTGAAAATTATTTCTGTCTTATAACTCTGTTCCCTGGAGGCTCTAAGAATAGCAAAAACTGACAAATTGTGTTTTTGTTGTGGTTTACTTTCCTTTAATCTGCTAACGAATATTTTTGGCTCCACATGAGGCTGTGTCTTTGCAGCTGCATTCTTCAGGGCTGTTTCCCCTCAGTGTTTGGGGTATTATCCTGGCCTTTGATACAGAATCTTAATCTTAAGCTGCCTTGCCATGACAGGTGTTCATTTTGCCCGAGACTTCTTAGTTTAGGTGAATGTCAGGCAGAAACTCTTCTCTCTTCAAAAAGAAACATTAGAGCAGAATAAGAAAAAGGAAAACCACCTTTCCAGAGCCTTTTTAATAAAGGGATTCTTTTGTGTTTATAGGTTGTTTCATGACCTTGAGAATGACTTGCAGGCAAAATAAATTATTCAGAGGTTACCTTGGTTTTCAAATTAATAAGCAGGTTGTTAAAGGAATGCTTTCAAAGCCCTACTTCTTAGATTTCAAATCTTATGCGTCTAGCAATTTTTTTTTTCTTTTTTTTTTGAGACAGTGTCTCACTCTGTTGCCCAGGCTGGAGTGCAGTGGTGCAATCTTGGCTCACTGCAGCCTCTCTGCCTCCCGGGTTCAACCAATTCTCCTGCCTCAGGCTTCCAAGTAGCTGGGACTTCAGGTGCATGCCACCACACCTGGCTAATTTTTGTATTTTTAATAAAGACGGGTTTTCAATATGTTGGCCAGGCTGGTCTCCAACTCTTGACCTCAGGTGATCCACCCTCATTGGCCTCCCAAAGTGCTGGGATTACAGATGTGAGCCACCATGCCCATCCAAGTCTAGCAAATTTTAACAGACACAAGGGAATATAGTGGGTTGAATAGTATCCCCCCAAAATTCATGTCTAGCCAGAACCTCAGAATAGGACCTTATTTGGAAGTAGGTTCATTGCAGATGTCATTTCGATAAGGATCAAGATGAGATCATACTGGATTTGGGTGAGCCCTAACTCTAATGAGAGTGCCCTTCTTAGATGCAGGAAACACACACACACACACACACACACACACACACAGAGAGAGAGAAGAATGCCATGTGAAGATGGAGACAAACACTAGAGTTAATGCTGCCACAAGCCAAGGAATTCCCCGAGCCACTAGAGACTTGAAAAGTCAAGAAAGGATTTTTCTTTTTCTTTTTTGGAGACGGAGTCTCGCTCTGTAATCCAGGCTAGAGTGCGGTGGCGCGATCTCAGCTCACTGCAACCTCCACCTCCTGGGTTCAAGCAATTCTCCTGCCTCAGCCTCCTGAGTAGCTGGGATTAACAGGTACCCACCACCACACCCAGCTAATTTCTTTTGTATTTTAGTAGAGATGTGGTTTCACCATGTTGCCCAGGCTGGTCTGGAACTTCTGAGCTCAGGCAATCTGCCCGCGTCAGCCTCCCAAAGTGCTGGGATTACAAGCATGAGCCACAGCGCCCAGCCAAGAAAGAATTTTTCTAAAGAATTGTCAGAATTGTCTTTGAGAGCATGGCCATGCTGACACCTTTATTCCAGTCTTCTGGCTCTGGATATTGAAAATAAAATAAATTTTGGGTTGTTTTGTTTTGTTTTTTCCTGAGATGGAATCTTGCTCTGTCACCCAGGCTGGAGTGCAGTGGCGCAATGTTGGCTGCCTGCAACCTCCATCTCCCGGGTTCAAGCGATTCTCCTGCCTCAGCCTCCTGAGTAGCTGGGATTACAGGCGCCTGCTACCACGCCCAGTGAATTTTTGTATTTTTAATAGAAATGGGGTTACACCATATTGGCCAGGCTGGCCTCAAACTCCTGACCTCAGGTGACCCACCCGCCTTGGCCTCCCAAAGTGCTGGGATTACAGGCGTGAGCCACCGCACCTGGCCAAATTTCTGTTGTTTTAAGCCACCTAGTTTGAGGTAATTTGTTACAGCAGCCCTAGAAACTAATATAAGGGGGTTTGATCCTTGGCTTTATTTACAAACTTAAATTTCTTTAAACAAAACTGAAGCTGAGGTATTTGATTACCTTTTTAAATATTTCAATTATCTAACAAACTTTCCAAGACACTTGTGTCTTGATTTAATTAGCTATTTCCCTATTTCGGACACCTCTGTTGCTTTCATTTTTTTCTTGAAATCATAAAAAATATAGCAAAGTGTACATTAATTGTAAACTAACAATATGTACATTTCTTTGCAAAGGTAGACTCTGGCATTAAAACTATTAGCATTTGGGCTGGTCCAGTGTGCTTGGCTGATGGGAGCACAGTGCTGATGAGACTAAGATACCAATTAGCCCTAAAGAGAGAAAAGCTGTGTCCTCCATGGCCCGGCTAGAACGTTTGATTAACTTAACAGGTGCATGCCACTGGGCAACCAGGGAGCGATGTACCCATCCATTATTGTTAAAGGATAAAACTCAAACATTTATATTGGTTTCTCTGATGATACCAACTTTATGTTTTGACAAAGAACATTATTTATACTAATATGTGAAAATAGCTAAAGCTTCATTCAGACATTAATCTCATAGGAAATGTTTGTACAAAAGGCAGGGAGATGGAAGACCAAGACTTCACATGACATTTCATCACGGACCAACGGCAGAATGAGCTACAGAATGCAGTTTTAACACTATATGTCTAGTGGCATAATCCTTCTAGCTTTAACTGGCAGCTTTTTTTTTTCTAGGACTAAAGCCCCCAGCATAATAAACATCTTTTAGATCTGCCTTCACCACAGAAGTGTTGTTAGGAAACTCATCTATGATCCCAGGGTTCACCGTTTGAAAGGAGTTTCTGGTGTTACTTTAAGAGACCTTAAATTGGTTTGAAATTATATAGTCACTAAAGAGATTGTGATTGTTATTTTAAGTTCTTTTTTTTAATTTGAGATGGAGTCTCACTCTGTTGCCTAGGCTGGAGTGCGGTGGCACAATTTCAGTTCACTGCAACCTCTGCCTCCCGGGTTCAAGCAATTATCCTGCCTCAGCCTCTCAAGTATCTGACATTACAAGTGTAGGCCACCACACCCAGCTAATTTTTGTATTTTTAGTAGAGATGGGGTTTTGCCATGTTGGCCAGGCTGGTCTTGAACTCCTGACCTCAAGTGATCCACCCACCTCAGCCTTTGAAAGTGCTGGGATTACAGGCGAGAGCCACTGCACCCAGTTCATTTTAAACTCTTTATGCCTCAGTTTTCTCCTTTCTAAAATGGGGATCATAAGGACAACTACTTGATAGAGATAATTAATACATGAGTTTAACATAATATGCTTAGTAATTGGTACAAACAAATAGAAAGAATAAATAACACCTACTATTTGATAGCACAACAGGGTGACTATAGTCAATAGTAAGTTAATTGTGCATTTTAAAATAATTAAAAGTATAATTGGATTGTTTGTAACACAAAGGATAAATGCTGGGGGGGATGGAGACCGCATTCTCCATGATGTGATTTTTGTTGTTGTTGTTGTTTTTTTTTTTTTTTTGAGACAGAGTCTTGCTCTGTCGCCCAGGCTGGAGTGCAGTGGCGCGATCTCAGCTCACTGCACCCTCTGCCTCCTGGGTTCATGCCATTCTCCTGCCTCAGCCTCCTGAGTAGCTGGGATTGCAGGCGTCCGCCAGCATTCCTGGCTAATTTTGTGTATTTTCAGTATAGATGCGGTTTCACCATGTTAGTCAGGATGGTCTCGATCTCCTGACCTCGTGACCTGCCCGCCTTGGCCTCCGCAAGTGCTGGGATTATAGGCATGGGCCACCGCGCCTGGCCATGATGTGATTATTATGCATTGCATGCCTGTATCAGAATATCTCATGTACCTCATAAATGTGATATACACCCTCCATGTACTCTCAAAAATTAAAAATTAAAAAAGAACATGCTTAAAACAGCCTTTAAACTAGTAGCCATATATAAATGTTAGCTGTTACTTCTTCTTTAGGCTTTGGACAAGGAACATATCTTTTCTGTGTACCAGTCTATTTCCAGTGCCAAACTATAGTGCCAAGCAAATAGTGCTCAATGAAGATTTGCAAGCGACTTCATAGCAATTGAAGGAACACAGAGGGATCGACTTTGCCTTGCCTTCTTGACCTGTTTATGTTTTTGATTCCCTTAAACTTTATAATTTAGGGATTAGGAGCAGCTGGTTGCTTATGTTCATAACTCAAAACACAAAAAGAGCTCAGCGGGCCTAACAGGGAGCGCAGCAATGTCTTTCACAGCTTAGACGGTGAACGCTGAAAGTTTATTTCCACGTTAACTGTTTTCATCGATGAAAACTGGGTAGAACATTATTTTTGGAGTGTTAGATACTGAAAAGACTGACTGTAAATCCATAATTTTCACAGCTGTGTTCTGCAAAATTTTCTTTACTCCTACAAGTGAAGAATGAAAATTACAGAAATATATCTATATGTGCATAGGAAGTCCTTTGCTTTTGGGAATTCTCCAGTTGGTAATTCAGTTAATTTGCTACAGTAACTTATGATCTCCTTCTCAGAGTTAACTTCCTGATCCTCTTGAATTGCTGGTGTATTTGTCAGGTGTGGACAGGAAGGTCTGTGGTTGGGCTTGCGTCTTCCTCAACAGTTCTACTTCTGCCAACTGGGTTATAAAAAGCTCTGCTGCAATCTGGTGGTTTAACTTGAGGTATAGTTTCCCAGAGAGACAACGTTAGGCCTTAGGTTTCATAACCAGACCAAGGAATTCAATTAATCTTACTATCCATGAAGGGTAACTGGATGTAAATAGCACTAGAGAATCCAGCCACCATTTATGACGATCATTGTAGGGGCTGTTTTTAGGCTGTCAATTTAGTGAGCTAGAAATACATGTTTCTTAAAAGTGAAGTTAGGGACCACACTTCTCTCCACCCTCCATTTGCTGTCTTTGAAGGTGAAGTGATAATTCTGGCCAGGCGTCGTGGCTCACGCCTGTAATCCCAGCACTTTGGGAGGCCGAGGCGGGTGTATCACCTGAGGTCAGGAGTTTGAGACCAGCCTGGCCAACATGGTGAAACCCCATCTCTATGGGAAATACAAAAAAAAATAGCTAGATGTAGTGGTGTATGCCTGTAATCCCAACTACTCGGGAGGCTGAGGCAGGAGAATCGCTTGAACCTGGGAGGCACAGGTTGCAGTGAGCCGAGATGGCGCCACTGCACTCTAGGCTGGGCAACAGAGTGAAACTCCATCTCAAAAAAACAAAAACAACAACAAAACAAAGAAAGAAAGTGATGATGCTTCTAGTCTTCCCCTAAGTAGGAGATGACTCCTCTGGGCAAAGGATGAGAATGAAGAGTCAGGGGGAAGCAGGAAGCCCTGGAAAACAAGAACCATCTGCTGGGTAAACTCTGAGCTTAGTCTGCCTTTTTTGAAGTTCCCAGGGCTTGATTTATGGCACAGTATGAACTCTGCTGTTACAATTCTTTATTTCCAATTACAGCATGATCTTCTTATTGAATGATGAGTTCCTAGCAGATTGATCCCTGATATACCCTTTATCATCACTGTTTAATCACAACGCCTGCCACATAGTAGGGGCTACCTAATTGTTGAAATGAAATCCCTCCAGTTTCTAACCTTTCCTAACCTGTTCAGGAGAATTATATAACTTGATAGGTTCTTCACTACATCTCCTGTCGCTCAAGGAAGAACTCAGCTTTCTTGATATATCTTGTGAATTTCATTCCAAAAAAGTGAAATAAAAATAGGGCATCTATTTCTACCCAGACCCTGTAGAGAAAGACAACAGGCCATGTATCTGATAGGTGTGTTGGCCATGTGTCAGTGTGCTAGCCTGTGTGAACCTTGGTCCCTGTAAGGAGAGGGTATCCCCACTAAGTGATTCCCCGTCCGTGGTAATTGTACTCTATGCCAGCCAGTCAGGGATTTCTGAGTGGTAGAGATCGGCTGGATTTCCAATGTACCCTAACAATAGACTGTGTCCTATCCTGCCTTGGTTTACCTGAGATGCTTCTGCATCTTTTTTTTTTTTTTGAGATGGAGTCTCGCTCTGTCACCCAGGCTGGAGTGCAGTGGCCTGATCTCAGCTCACTGCAAGCTCTGCCTCCAGGGTTCACACCATTCTCCTGCCTCAGCTTCCCAAGCAGCTGGGACTACAGGCATCCGCCACCACACCCGGCTAATTTTTTGTATTTTTAGTAGAGATGGGGTTTCACCGCATTATCCAGGATGGTCTTGATCTCCTGACCTCATGATCCACCCACCTCAGCCTCCCAAAGTGCTGGGATTACAGGCGTGAGCCACCGCGCCCGGCCAAATCTTTTCAGTCTATTCCAACTCTTACCTCTTTATTTGAGTTACCATGACTAGGACTCAATTGCTGGAGATCAAAAAATCTTGACCAAGACAATACAGGTAGGTCTTTAAGGACCAAAAAAACCCCATCTTCTACATTTAAGAGGAAAACCAATCTCACAGGTCTTTACAGGAACAGAGAAGGGCAGCAGGGTTAGAGATCTGTAGATACATTGATCAAGTCAGGTGTGGTGATGTGCTGGACCTCAGTTGGAAGAGAGCGAATTATCTAGAAACTCAGTGAGGAGGAAAGAGAGCAGGGATAACTACTGATAGTAGAGCATGTATGTCCTTGATCGTCGAGAAGGTGAAGGCAGAATTCATTTATAAGTAAAGAAGATTCATGGTATACAGACCAGATATGTTAGGGGATGATGGCCTTTTATTTTATTCCTGGTAGACTCACTTGAGGAATAAACGTGGAGCACCAGTGGCTTGTGCTTAAATATGTCTTCTGTATATTTTGCTCAGTAGAGGTTTAATTGGGATAATTTCTACTTCTAATGTATAAAAAAGCCAGTGGTTAGCACACTTTCCAGAAATATTCACAATGTGTTCTATAGGAATGATTTCCCCTCAGTCTCATTTTGTGAGACTAGAACCCTCTGGAATTACACAATATGGGAATCTTGTGTGTAAAAAGTGTAGAAGAATTAAGCTTACTGGTAATATACATCTTGATGTCAATCATTTGATTCATTTTCTTACTTTAATGATATTACCCTGTGAGATGGATTTTTGATTGATGGACTAGGGTAGTGGCTTTCAGAGAGAATGCCAAGAACACCAGTGTCTTGCTCTGTCTTAACTCCCAATTAAAAAAAAAACTTTTAAAATAAACTTTTAATTTTAGAATAGGTGTAGATTTTCAGAATAGCTGTGAAGATAGTACGGAGTTTCCATATACTCCACACGCAGCTTCCTCTGTTATTAGCATCTTATATTAATATGGTACATTTGCCATAATTAATGAACCCATGTTAATATTATTAACTGAAGTCAATACTTTCTCTTTTCTTTCTCTTTCTTTCTTCCTTCCTTCCTCTTTCATTTCCTTCCTTCCTTCCTTTCCTTCCTTCCTTCCCTCCTTCCTTTCCCCCCTCCCTCCCTTCCTCCCTTCCTTCTTTGACAGAGTCTCACCTCTGTTGCCCAGGCTGCAGTGCAGTGGTGCCATCACAGCTCACTGTGCAGGCTCAACCCCCCAGACTCAAGTGATCCTCCCACCTCAACTTTCTGAGTAGCTGGGACTACAGGTACATGCCACCATGTCCAACTGATTTTTTGATACTTTTGTGGAGACAGAGTCTCACTATGTTGTCCAGGCTGATCTCCAACTCCTGGCCTCAAGTGATGTTCCCACCTTGACTTCCCAAAATGCTGGGATTGCAGACATGAGCCACTGTACCTGGCCTAAAGTTACTCTTTATTTTACTACCTTTTTTTTTTTTTTTTTTTTTTTAATTCTAGGGAGCCATGACTGCAAGGGCTACCATATGTTTATTGTAATACTCAATGGTTTCCTCTATGTATTGAAGCTACTCTACTCTGAATATGGTTCTTAAGCCTTCCTAACCATAAAAATCACATTGGAGCTTTAAAAATGCATGTTGCTAGGTTCCCCCACTGAAGATCCTGATTTATTTGGGCAAGGGAGTCGCTGGGCAAGAACCTACCTTTTTTTTTTTTAAAACAAACACAGGTGATGCTAATACAATAGTCTCTAGACTACATATATTTTGAGAAAATAGACCTAAACTATAAAGGGAAATTAAGAAATCCTTAGTACCACTTAGAAGTTGCCATATCCATTTCTGTGATGCTAAAGGAAAATTTCACTGTAAGTTGTTTTTTTTGGAATCACCCCAGAGCATAACATACAATTAGTATCTAACTCAATCATTTCTCTTTTTAAAAGCACTTTCCTGTCCCTCTTGGATGGGCAGGGCCACTTTCCAATGTGCTGCAATAGCATTTTGTTAAAACCAACATCTCATGTTAACACAACTATTTGTGGGCTTACACAACAAGAATAGATGGAGAAATATATCCCGGGAAGGAAAATATTATTATTAAAGAAAAACCTCAACTGACTAGCCACATTTTTATCCTGTAGGGATAGCAGAATTCACATCATGGAAATTTTTATGTTTTCCTTTAGAAAAACTACTTACGGAGCCCTTTGGTTATAAAACAAAAAGGCCCGGACCCATCTAGATTACAGAAGAAGAAAGGGAGCTAAACTGATCTTCATGATGAACTTAAATGGAGTCCTCCCTGAGGATGGAGAGAATGATCTAAGCTGGAAAGGGCTATGTGAGCTTTCTTTGACCAGGCTCCAGAAGGAATAGGTTTCCAATCCCTGGAACTTAGAGAAGCCAGTGCAGAAATGGGCTGAAACAACGTGATGAAAGAGTGAGATGCTATAGAAGAGACAATCAGAGAGAGATTCCTTGGGGCAGAGAATGGTGGATGAGATTTAGGATCAGTGTTGCCAGATTCTGTCTGTTGCAGATTATTGCCTTTTATCCTAGTCCTTTGTATACAATAGCCTTGTGTTAGTGGGTCATGTTTTAAAGCACAAAAACAAGGCAGATTGGACAGACCTAAAGCAGTATAAGGAGGCAGAGTCACATGGCCCAAAATGATGAAAGAGAGGATTGGAGTAGGAGTCGGGTCTGGGACTCCTCAGAATTATAGGTGAGTGTGCTGGATATCCTTATTCATATGCATGGCACTTTGAGTTATTTGATCTGGACTCATAATGGCAGACAGACTTAAGGACTCTGGGTTATATGAACAAGAAATACCCTAAAGATTCTTTTGTCTTCCTGCAGATCTGAAAGATGAATATTGATAGAAACTTCTGTAACAAATGGATGTCTCTCCTACCATTTTTCCTCTGATTATGTTGTTCTAGTTGTCTGTGATTCTTATTGTCAGCACAGTGCTGAATTTTCAAATAGACTCTTGTTTATGAAGCTGGCAGTATTTCATTATTTATGACTTTGTTCAACTTCATCTAGTCTAAACACAAAGTAGATAGAAGTTGTGTTTTTCTATTGCTGACAGCAAAATTCTCCTGCATGAACATATTTCTTTACACAGACAAAAGATGTTGAGCAAGGCATGATGGTTTTTGCACAGCACAGCTGAGGAGGATGGATGGAATGACTGCTGCAATATAAGAAACTAAGAAAAAATTCAAGGCAAAAGAGCCCAATCTATATAAGCTAGTAAAACTGGGATATAAACATGAAAATTAAAAAGATACATTTTCCTGTAGCCTTTGTGCTATAAATTATATGAAAAGGGTGACCAATAGAAGAGGGAAATTTGTTTTTTAATCCTCTGGGAAATGCTAAGGAGTCATTTCTTTTCTTTTTTTTTTTTTTTTTTTTTTTTTTTTTTTTTTTTTTTTTTTTTTGAGACGGAGTCTCGCTCTGTCGCCCAGGCTGGAGTGCAGTGGCGCTATCTCGACTTACTGCAACCTCCGCCTCCCGGGTTCACACCATTCTCCTGCCTAACCCTCCCGAGTAGCTGGGACTACAGGCGCCTGCCGCCCCGCCCGGCTAATTTTTTGTATTTTTAGTAGAGATGGGGGTTTCACTGTGTTAGCCAGGATGGTCTCGATCTCCTGACTTCGTGATCTGCCCGCCTCAGCCTCCCAAAGTGCTGGGATTACAGGCGTGAGTCACCGCGCCCAGCCCCTTAGCAATTTTAAGGTAACATATTAATAGGTTATTGGGATTAGGACATACGCACCACAGATTGACTATAGATTTCATGTTCTAATTCATTCATTTTTTTCACCAGAGCCACTGAGGAAATTTTTAATATAAGTCATGAAAAAGGATGGGGCAAAATTGGAATTGCATGATTCCTTGCTTCCAGTAAAAAAAAAAGTTAAGGATTAAGTAAAGGACTAATTTAAATTGGGCTCCCTACTCCAAGCAATTATTCAAATTGTCTCATTTGATAGCCTCAGGGTGCTACTGATACTGAATAATTTGATCCTTGTCTGGAATCTTTTCCTTGACTTCATTATTATACTTGTTCTTATCTACCTCAGGTTGAAATATACATGATGGTCATGGCAGGTTTCTTGGTAAAAGAATTTGGCTTGTTTTTTCAACCCATCACTAGAAGGTACCTTTTGGAGCTATCAGGTCATGGGGAAGGCTGTTCTGGTAAGACCTGCCCAGACTTAGAAAACCATGACAATTAGCACCCTTAGAAGAGGAAAATTTGGCTTAGAGGCAGGTAACAGAGACTCTCTTTAGAGAAAGAAAGGGTTATTAAATAATCTAGTGCAGCACAATCTAATAGAAGTACAAAGTAAGCCACATACATAATTTATCTAAAAGCCACATTAAACACAGTTTAAAAAGCAGATGAAATAAATGTTTATAGTATATCCAAAGTATCATCATTTCAACATGTGATCAACATAACAAATTATTGTTAAGACACTTTTTAAGTTCTTTTTCTATACACTATGATTTAGGATCTGGTGCATACTTCATATGTACAGCACACCTCAATTCAGTCTAGCCACATTTCACATGTGCTACAGCCACAAGTGGCTGCTAGCATCTACTACATTGGTTAGAGCCTAGTAGAAGCTTATTGTACTTAAGGGACATCTTTAGATAACCTTGCTTATTGAGTCCTTCACAGCATTCTCTACTCTTATCCACATCAGTTCTAAAGCTTGACGCCCCTTAGATGAGATAGTGGCCACAACTGTCTGCCTCAACACCAATGTACTACTTCCTTTTCTCTTGGCAATATGCACTAGAGAAGCAATAAAAAGTAGCACTCACCTCCCCATTCTTCTTTGCAGCTAGGGGTGGCCATGTGACACGACTGTGGTCAATGAGTGGTCAGCAAAATCATGATCAAGGGTTTCTGGTAGCTGGTGCCTCCCCTTCCTCCTTCTGGGTGTTCTGAATGTGAGGCCTGGAACTGTAGAATCCCGAATAATCTCAAAGACTCATGGGCTGACACCATGAAATAATTGAACCAACGCTAACATTCACCAACCTCCACATTTCTTTCTACAAAAATCACTGGGCACAGTGGCCCACACCTGTAATCCCAGCACTTAGGGGAGGCAAGCCAGGAGTTCATGATGAGCTTGGGCAACAAATTGAGACCCTGTTGCTAAAATAAATAAATAAATAAATAAATAAATAAATAAATAAAATAAATAAATAAATAAAGCTAGCTGGGTATGGTGGTGTGAGCCTATAGAGTAGGCTACTTGGGAGGATCACCTGAGCCCAGGATTTCAAGACTGTGATAGTGCCACTGTACTCCAGCCTGGGTGACAGAGCAAGACCTTAACTTTAATAATACGCTGGGCACGGTGGCTCACACCTGTAATCCCAGCACTTTGGGATGCTGAGGCAGGCAGATCACTTGAGGTCAGGAGTTCTAGACCAGCCTGGCAAACATGGTGAAACCCTGTCTCTACTAAAAACACAAAAATTAGCCGGTGTGGTGGCGTGCATCTGCAGTCCCAGCTACTCAGGAGGCAGAGACATGAGAATCACTTGAACCCAGGAGACGGAGGCTGCAGTGAGCTGAGATGGTGCCACTACACTCCAGCCTGGGTGACAGAGCCAGACTCATCTCGAAAATAGAAATAAAAATAATAATAATTAATAACAAAGAAAACACCACAAAAACCTTAATTATTTAAGCCATTGTTCATGGATTTCTCTTTGACTTGTATTTTATTTCATCTCTAAGTGATGCAAAATTTTCTGGAGCCTGCTCTGAACAGACTACACTCCTCCTTTGCCCTCTGGCTTCTTGCTAGCTCTGACAATGGGGCACTACAGGGAGACAGGAAAGTAGGAGGAAGGAGAAAAGACTCCCATTTTCCTTTTTTGCTCCAATCAGGGTTGTCCTGAAATACCTAGGGGGATTTCTAGTTCCTTACTGGACTCTGACTGATACATCCCCTGTAGCCTCTTCTCTACATGGAATTTAGAAAGATAGTTTTAGGCTAGGCACAGTGGCTTATGCCTGTAATCCCAACACGTTGGGAGGCCGAGGCAGGTGGATCACCTGAGGTCAGGTGTTCAAGACCAGCCTAGCCAACAGGTGAAACCCCGTTTTTACTAAAAATACAAAAATTAGCCGAGTGTGGTGGCATGTGCCTGTAGTCCTAGCTACTTAGGAGGCTGAGGCAGAACTGCTTAAGCCCAGGAGGCAGAGGTTGCAGTGAGACGAGACTGCATCACTGCACTCCAGCCTGGATGACAGAGTGAGACTCCATCTCAAAGAAAAAAAAAAGAAAACAAAAGATAGTTTTAAAGCATAATTCAGTTCATATCTACAGTGGCTTCTGATATCAATAAAAATGAAACCCAAAGTTTCTGCTACAGCCAAGGAGATGTTATTTCTTTGACCCTTTCTCCTACCTCTGCTCTGACACAACTGTCAGAGGCATTTGAACTAGAGTGACTCCATCCGGAACAGGGGCTGGGTAAAATAAGGATGAGGACTGCTGGCCTATATTTCCAGGAAGCTAGGCTGTCTTAGTCACAGGATGAGATAGTAGGTCGGTACAAGGTATAGGTCACAAACCCCCCCGATAAAACAGAATGTGGTAAAGAAGTGGGCCAAAACCCACCAAAACCAACATGGTGATGACAGAGACCTCTGGGCATCCTCACTGCTCATTATACACTAATTGTAGTGCATTAAAATGCTAAAAGACACTCCCACCAGTACCAGTTTTACCAGTACAGTTTACAAATGTCATGGAAAGGTCCAGAAGTTACCCTATATGGTCTAAAAAGGAAAGGAACCCTCAGTTTTGGGAACTCCTCACCCCTTTCCTGGAAATCTCATGAATAATCCATTCACTGTTTAGCATATGATTAAAAAATAACCATAAAAATAGCCAACCAACATTCCTTGGGGCTGCTCTGCATATACAGCAGCCATTCTTCTATTTCTTCACTTCTCTAATAAACTCTCTTTCACTTTTCTCTGTGGACTCGCCATTAATTTTCTTGCACAAGATCCAAGAACCCTCTCTTGGGGTCTGAATTGGGACCCCTTTCTGGTAACACAATCACCCAGAGTTCCTTGCTCTTCCAAATCAAACCAACCCAACATACTGTCACCCTAGGGACTCTGCCTGTAATAGTCCTCCCGGATGGATCCTCACTTTGCTCCAACCCTCCATTGGTTCAGCCCTCTGCTCAAGTATCACCTCATCAGCAAGGGCTTCCCTCACCACCCATATAAAATCCAGTTCTCTATCCCTCTCAATCCACTCACCTGCTCCTTGTTTTTCCCTAGTAGTTTCCCCACATGATGTTTTGAAACTGCCATTGCAAAATTATAACCAAGAAAATTATTACAGTGAAAGAGAGCTGACCTAACCAACTTTGTCTTGCTTCTAAACACCTAGCTGTCCTTTAGGCCAAATTAACTTTGGGAGGAACTTAGTTTATAGTTTAACTTTGAAACAAAGATGATAACAGCCCTTTCCCAAAACAATCCCCTTTCCTTCCTGGGGACTAGACTACTTTTGCAGGACTAACAAAATTGGCCAAGTGATGAGAAATTATGGTTTAGGAGTCATGCAGTTGCAGGTTACAAGATTCTGACCCTCCCCAAATTGCTCCTGGGGATAACCTCACTATTATAAAACCTAAGATCAGTGCTTGAGATACTTTGCAAACCCTGCACTTGATGGATCAATATACTGGCTCATCTGGTCTTGTGGCCCCACCTAGGAACTGACTCAGCGCAAGAGGACAGCTTCAACTCCCTATTATTTCATCTCTGACCCAAGCAATCAGCACTCTCAACTCACTGGCTCCTACCTACCAAATTATCCTTAAAAACTCCAATCCCCAACGAATTTTTGGGGAGACTGATTTGAGTAATAATAAAACTCCCACACAGCCAGCTCTGCATGAATGACTCTTTCTCTATTGCAATTCCCCTGCCTTGATAAATTGGCTCTGTCTAGGCAGTGGGCAAGGTGAACCCACTGGTCAGTTACAGTTTTACATGCGTGTTTACCCATATATTATTCATCTCTCCCAACTAGAATAAAACTCCAAAAGGGTAGGAGCTTTGACTGTTGCATTCATTGCCTTATCCCTATTGCCTGGAACAGTTTCTGAGACAGGACTCATGGGAAAAGGATCAGTAGGAAATGGAAAGAGATGGTATCAGTTTCAAGTATGATGATTTTCGAGTTGCCCCTTGAATATTCCTGTGGACATAACCCAGTTGACAGCCAGAGACACTGAGTCTGGAGTTAATGGAAGATATATAGTTAGTTGAATTAGATTTGATTAAAGCTATAGGTTTTTTAGATGAGAACATCCAGGAATGGTTCATAGAAAGAGTGGAGAGTCATGATAAAATTGCACAAGACATAATATCAAAGAGAGATATTGATACAATGATAGAGGTAGGAGGCAGAGAAATTCCAAGCAGACAGGGACGGGTCCCTGGCAAAACTCCACCTTCAAGCCGAAAAGCCTGAAACCCATGGCCCAAAGTGAGAACTTCTATCCATTTTCCTGCTTAAATGTTGCCTTTTCCTAAACTACCCATGACCCACCCCACCCCCCATCCTGTGCCTATAAAGACCCCAGACTCAGTCAGAGAGAAGGGGAGAAGTGGCTGGATGTCAGAGAGAAGTGACTTGACTTCAGAGGGATGGCTTGATGGCTTGACTTCAGAGAAGACTGGCCAGAGATGGCTGGACTTAAGGGGAAGATTACTTGCCCATCCCATCCCCTTTCCAGCTCCCCTTCCCCTGAGAGCCATTTTCACTGTTCAATAAAATCCTCCACATTCACCATCCTTCAACTCGTTCACACAACCTCATTTTTCCTGGAAGCCAGACAAGAGCTTGAGAGCTATGAGTGCAGACAACCAAAAAAGGGCTGTCACACTGGCCCTTTGCCATTGGTGGTGGAGGGCAGCCGCCTCATGTAATGAGGCAAAGGGCCCACTGAACTGTTAACACTTAAGCCGTACGTGGATGGCAGAGCTGAAATAGCACTGTAACATGCCCTCTCGGGCTTCAGAGGTCTTAGGTAGCCCCGCTTGGATGCTGCCATGGGGCCTGCATAGAGTTTGCTCCTGCTGGCACCCAAAAGCAGCTGGCCAGATCCCGTATTTGCTTGCCTACTTGCTTCCTCCCGCAAGGGGTTGAGTGTGGCAAGCTGAGTAAATGGAGTTTATTTCTGCCAGCACTCAAAAGTGCTCCCTCTGGTTCCTGCACTTGTTCAGTCATATTTTGCCTCCTGTGAGAGGTAGAAAGGGGTGGGCTGAGTAAACAACGCAGCCCTGTCTTGAATTCCACAAAGGAGTCAAGAAAATATCTTGCTTCAACACTAGGGGGGCTATGCAGCAATGTTACGAATGACCATCAGATCAGAGAGAAGTGGTGCTGCAGAAGTCCCGAGAGGAGAAATTGTCCAGGGGAAGGTGATTCAATGCCACAGAGAAGACAGGTGAGATCAGGACTAAACCTGCCCTTTTGGTTTGGTAACAAGGGAATGTAAGCCAAAAATAAAATTCTAAGCCCTTCCAGCTGAGTGATGGACCCCTCCCGGCCCCACATCTCTGCCAAGGGCATTCCAAAGAATTATGAAAAACTAGTACAGGCCGTGATGGGAAGGAAGGGTCTGACACGCCTCATTATACCCTCCTCCCTTTGGAATTCAGGTATGACTAACCAGCACTAACATTAAAACAGCAATCTTAGGACTGACAAAATAAACTCCTTGTAGCAATAAGATACCAACATGACAGATAGCAGGCCATGAAAGAAATCAAAGTATTTTACCTGAAAACATATTTCTTTGACATATTTTGAAATGGCCCAGCAAAACTATATCTTAGGGGAAAATCTACATTCTGTAGAGAATCACTTTCCTTTTCCAGGTCTTTTCCCTCATCCAGGAGATAATTAACTAAGAGTCTGGCACCTTTTTAAGTGTGATAAGAAACATTTACAGTCTATTCTCTGAAACCTGCTACCTGGAAGCTTCACCTGCATAATAAGAACCTTGGCCTCCACATCCCCTTGTCTTAACCCGGACACTCCCTTCTGATTCCAGGTCTTTACATACCACCTTTACTCTTTCAACCAATTGTCAATCAAAAATCTTTGAATTCACCTATGACCGGAAGCCTCCCTCTTCACCCCTCTACCCCTGCAACATACACCTTACATGTATTGACTGATGTCTTATGTCTCCCTAAAATGTATGAAGCCAAGCTGCAGACTGACTACCTTGGGCACGTATTCTTAGGACTTCTGGAGTCTGTGCCTGGGGCCGTGGTCACTCATGTTTGGCTCAGAATAAATCTCTTCAAATATTTTAACAGAGTTTGACTCTTTTCCTCGACAGGAAGCTTTGTCAATTCTGATGAGGGCCACTGTGTAATGATGAATTGAGAGTTTTGTGGAAAGCCAGATTACCATGGATTGAAGAGTAAACGAGATGGGAGAGTGTGGGTTTATCTTTGTAAAGAGTGTCTGAAAGGAGGAAAGACATTTCCTAACTACAAGACAGATTAGGTCAAAAGCAAATTGCCTTTTTTTGGTTTGTTTTTTTAAGAGGAAAGACAGTTGGATGTTCCACACGGCACTGGAAATGAGTGACTGTTGCTGAGGACACAGGCCAAGGCCGACTTGGAAGGCCTCTGTACTCTATGTGGGCACCATTTCCAGACTCGCTGTTGCGCAAATCTGGGTTCATAGAGGTGCCTTGCTGAGTCTCTGGCACTGTCTTTTCAGTAAGTCCTCTTTTGAGACATGCATTGAAAGCACCATAGAAACAATGGACCCTCCCGCTCTGCTCTGAAGCAGGCCTAGCCCCTGACTCCCTACGTTGCTGGGTGGAACCCAGTCCTCTCTCCAATTTTGCAGATTTGCTATCTAAAGAATTTGCAGGCCAGGCGCAGTGGCTCACACCTGTAATCCCAGCACTTTGGGAGGCTGAGTGAGGTGGATCATGAGGTCAGGAAATCGAGACCATCCTGGCCAACACGGTGAAACCCCATCTCTACTAAAAATACAAAAAATTAGCCAGGTGTGGTGGCAGGTGCCTGTAGTCCAAGCTACTCGGGAGGCTGAGGCAGGAGAATGGCATGAACCCGGGAGGCGGAGCTTGCAGTGAGCCGAGATAGTGCCACTGCACTTCAGCCTGGGTGACAGAGCGAGACTCCATCTCAAAAAAAAAAAAAAAAAAAGAATTTGCAAAACCTTACACGTTCCTCTTTTTATGTGTTTCCTGCAAGCTGCAGGTCACATATTGAAAGAAGATCCTTGGAATAGAGGGATTGGTATAGCCCAGAACTTCCCAAGGTAAACACACAAGCCAAGTCCTAACAGCACCAGGTTAGGGTAAATAAAAAATTTGAAAGGAGCAAACTTGCTTTTGTTTTAAAATATCATAATTTAATGAGAAATTTGAGCCTTGGTGACTGTCTTAACCCTTTTTTTTGTGAATATTGACGATATGCCTTGATCCATAGTATGCCACGGGTACATGATCCTTTCACAAATCTATGGTGGTGAAAAATGTCTCTTTATAATGTGTTGTGTACTGGTAATCTGAAGCTGGAAGACTTGTCGATGTGGTAAAAATCAGTCTCTGTGGTTGGCCCACATTTTTTTTCTTTGGCCTCTAGCAACTGCACCCTGTGTGCATTGGCATAAGAACAGTATGGATCCATCACCTTACTGGCTTGTCAGCAATTACATAAGACAGCTCCACTTTCACTGAGAGTAACAATAATAATTTCTTCTGAGGACTTTTCTGGAAATGAAAACCCTTTAAGCAAAAAGCAGTGATCTAATTTGGAAGCAATACCTAGCAGAAAGTGTATTCGTTTCCTAGGGCTGCTGTAAAAAACAAAGACCACAAACTGTGTGGCTTCACACAATGGAAATGTATTCTTTCCCAGTTATAGAGGCCAGAAGTCCAAAATCAAGGTGTTGACAAGGTTGGTTCATTCTGGAGGCTCTGAGGGAGAATGTGTTCCATGCCTCTCTCCCAGCTCCTGGTGGCTGCCAGCAATTCTTGGTGCTCCTTGGCTTGATGATGCCTGACTCCAAATCTCAATCTCCATCATGTGGCATTCTGTCTGGATGTCTCTGTGTCCCTGTCTTCACAGGGCCTTTACGTGACACCAGTCATTGGAACTAGTGTGCATTCCAATCCAGTACGACCTCATCTTAACTTGGTTACATCTGCAAAGACCCTGTTTTCAAATACATTCACATCTACTTGAACTGGGGGTTAGGGCTTCAACATATCTTTCTGCGGGGACACAACTCAATCAAGAACAGGAGGCTATTGAGAAATAGGTATTTAGAAGAGCTCAGTAAGAATCCACATTTAGCATACAAGGAAGGAACATGGAATGCTGAGTAGTGAATTACAACTTTTATGTATTCAAGCTTTGGTAAAAGCTGGAATCCCTCTGGGGAAATTAAGAAAAAAAATCCCACTTTGATAGAGCCTGAAATTTTTGGTAGTGGAAAGCGGATTAGCCCACTCTGTCTAGCACATATAGCACTTTCCCTCTTTTTAAATTGGATAAGTCTGGCCTGGAAACTAGAAATCTCGGTTGAAAGCCATAAACCACTTAGAAGTAGTCAGAATTATAGTCATTTTTAATATACCATACCCTATAAGAAGAGCATCTCCTTAATCATAATATCCAACTCTCAGACTATCCTTTTATAGACATTGAGGCTACAAAGGCATTTTCTTGATGGATTCCATGGTACTGGGAACTCCTCAGAATCTGCATAGCTTATTCTGGGAAATTTGCCAGACCTTAGCCTTTTAAATTTGTGTAACTTACGTGATGAATAGTATATTGTGTATGAAAGTCTATCAAAATGAACCAAATATTTCTTCTTTCCTTATGATTAGAATACCTGTGGTTTGTCTCTCTGAGTTAGGCATTACATTATGTTTCCTCTGGGTTCATTTCATTTTATAATTTAAAAAAATTATAGTGTATTATTGTCTATCTGTGCCATTATTTTCCTTGAGTTTAAAGATGTCACATCAAACAGAACTCTTTTTTGAACTGAATCTCTATTACTGGGGACCTGCACGTTTTGAAGCTGGCTAGGACTAAACATTTTCTTCATACCAGCTGTCACAAATAATTCAGTCTGCTAAATTCCAATACACTGGCAGAATGGGTGAGCAATCCCTTGAAAAGAGAATTTTAAATATCAGTCTCTTCTCTCTTATATCAGTGTTCAGAAATTCCAATGAAAACATTTGGGGAAGCAGACAAAATTAGTAGTAAGGGAATTAGAGTGCTTTCCACATGCCCATTTTGTGTTGATCTGCATTTAGGTGGAGGTTAGAACTCAGTCCCTAAGTCTTGAAAGCTTGATGCTTGCAGAGCAATGTACTGAGACTATGGGTCCCTGCCCTCAGGAATCTTATTGCCTCACCCTTCAAGAAGAAACCAATGGTACTAGTAACAACAAAATGCTGGAGACTGTATTAGTTTCTTTTTGCTGCTGTAACAACACAAAATTATTATCTTATAGTTCTGGGGGTGAGAAATCTGATGTGATCTTGGCTACAAATTAAGGTATTGGTATGACTGGATTCATTCTGGAGTGCTCTATAGGACTATATGTTTGCTTTACTCTTACAGCTTCCAGAGGTGTTACATTACTTGACTCATGGACCCCTCTCAACTTTAAAACCAGCAATGGTTGGCCAAGTCTTTCTCATGTTGCGTCACTCTGACACTGACTTACGCCTCCCTCTTCCACATTTAAGGACCCTTGTGATTATATGGGCCACCCAAGTAATCCAGGATGATGGATCCAGCCAATTGGCAGTTTTAATTCCATCTGTAATCTTAATTCTCACTTGCTACATAGCCTAACATAGTCACAGGTTCTGGGGATTACGATGTGGACATCTTGGGAGGTGGTTCTTCTATCTACCACAGAAGAGAGTAAATATATCCCAGAGGTCAGTCACGTGTCCTCTTCTGATCAGAAAGGTAGGAGGCTTTGTTCTGAACTGTGCTGCTCTGTAAGTATATTTTACTGAGTCATTCTGGCACTGGGTGCAGTGAGAGACAATGCAAATCTCAAACCGTATCCAATTTCTGCCTCATTACTGTTACCAAAATGCCAGGGGCCTGCTGCTCACCACACAGAAAGCTAATCACTGAGACAATGAGTATTATCAGGGAAGAAGGCTTTAATTGGGTACTGCTGCCAAGGAGATGGGATACAAGTCTCAAATTGGGGGTTCATATAGCAGGGAAGTAATGTAGCTACATATATTGTGTTAGTTTATTTTCACATTGCTGTAAAGAACTACCCAGCCAGACATGGTGGCTCACACCTGTAATCCCAGCACTTTGGGAGGTCAAGGCAGGTGGATCATTTGAGGTCAGGAGTTTGAGTTAGCCTGGCCAACATGGTGAAACTCCATCTCTATTAAAAATACACAAATTAACCTGGTGTGGTAGTGGGCACCTGTAGTCAGTCCCAACTACTTAGGCAACTGAGACAGAAGAATTGCATGAACCCAGGAGATGGAGGTTGCAGTCAGCCCAGATCGTGCCACTGCACTCCTGGCTGGGCAACAGACTTGAGACTCTGTCTCAAAAATAAATAAATAAATACATAAAATAAGAACTACCTGAGACTGGGTAATTTATAAAGAAAAGAGACTCAATTGGCTGACAGTTCCACAGGCTGTACAGGAAGCATGTTGGGAAAGCCGCAGGAAACTTACAATCATGGCAGAAGGGTCAAGGGGAAGTAAGCACGTCTTCACATGGCATCAGGAGAGAAAGGGCAAAGGGGGAGCTCCTACACACTTTGAAATAACCAGATCTCATGAGAACTCTCACTATCATGAGAAGAGCAAGGGGGAAGTCCACCCCCATGATGCAATCATCTCCCACCAGCTCCCTCCCCCAACATTGGGAATTACAATTCAACATGAGATTTGGGTGGGGACACAGAGCCAAACCATAACATACAGGAAATCAGGAATTAGGGGGATGTAAGGAAGCGGAGTTGTCTAAATGCAGTGATCTGGTGAGTTTCAGTTTCTTGATACTATCTGGGAGGTCTGGTGGTCAGTTTCCTGGGAAAGATACTCAAATTAGACAAATGTAAATTTCAAGTTTTAAGACCAGGAGGGTCAATTTCTATGTTTATTCAAAAAGATCACAAACATCAGTTCTACAAGGATATTAGGCCAGTTTCATTATTTCCTCCATTACCCCCTAAACCTGAGCATGAAATTGTCATCTTTTCCAGTAGCTGGGAAAAGCTAAAGATCTTGATTTTAAATGGCACATCTAAAGATCTTAAGAAGGGCATCAAGCAGATGCCCTTCCCACTCTTCCATCAAGGAAAAGTGTCTGCTTCCTTGTTTATAGATGATGCCTTCTTGTTGTGTGCTCACATGGTAGAAGGGCAAGGGGTCTCTCTCAGGCCCCTTTTATAAGGGCACTAATCCCATTCCTGAGTGCTCCACCCCTGTGACCTAATCACTTCCCAAATAACTTCCCACCTTGTAATACCGTCACCTTAGTGGTTAGAATTTCAACATATGAATTTGTAGGAGACACGAACATTCACAGTATAGTAGATATGCACCACATCAATGCAAGATGTTAATAGCAGGGGAAATGCATGCAGAAGGACAGGGGATATAGGAACTTGCTGTATTTTCAGCTCAATATCTCTATAAACCTAACACAGCTCTAAAATATAAACTCTATTTAATAAACAAAAATGCTGTCTAGCCAGTTTCTTTTAGGGTCCAGATGTGGGGGCCATTTACATTTGGGACTGTGTAGCATAAAGGAAAATTATGTAAAGCATGAACTGTGTAAGCTCTGACAACATGTCCTTGTGGGCAGGAGCAGACTGCAATTTCTGAGGCATATAAAACACGGGGTCCTCTGCAGGAAAAGAAGAAATACAAAATGAAGTAGGAAAGAAAATACTTATTTGGAAGAGGCTTTGCAAGTGAGGGATCCTGACCCTTAAGTTTCATTAACTTTATGACATCTGTCTTGGCTTGTGCGTGCTGGAGCAGAGAAAGTAGGGGTTCTGAGGGAGGACAGAATGCCATAAACACAGAGAGAGAGGAAAAGCCGAGAGACCCAGAGAAAGGGAGAGAAATCATTTGAGGGCCTTGCTTTCTACTTTTTTGTTGCAGGTTTTATTTTCTTGTGACGCCGAAATTTGCTACCCATGAGTATTACCAACAATGTGCCCCCGTTAGCTTAAACTAACGTGTTGGAACCAAATACCCAGCGACGCAATATCCCTTATGAGGAGGGGAGGGGCAGTTGGAAGTGGTTCCATTTTGTAAGTGGCACCACTGAGGCAGAAAGCCAAGTAGTAACCTGCTCAAGAAAGGCAGTATAGTATGGACGGCTCAAACAGAGCCTACTTCTTTGACTTTCAGTCCAATGGTCTCTTCATTGTCTTTGGAGGGGAGTTAACACCTCCTGAGAAAGCCAGTGCATTACGATCTCATTACTTATTCTCTGCCCACATGACTGGTTCTGAGGTTCCTTGAAATTCAATTCTGTCTCCGTTGGAGACTGAGAAATAATGAACTGAGGATAAACCAGGGTAGGTGTCATCAGAAGATAACATTTTTGACAGTATGTCCAGAGGCCGCTGTTCATTACAGTTGCTTATTGAGACCTCCTCCTGCCTTCCACTGGAGTGATTTGCAGTGAGAGTATTTTTGTAACGTTTCCTCCAGGAAGTTTCCTTTCCACTTTGATGTAACAAAGGAAACACACGGTCTTAATTTAAGCTGAATTCAACTGTAGGCTCCTTAAGCCCTAGAGTTAGGATACAATTGGACAATGTGGCAAAAGACATAACACATACCGGAGATTTGTTAGAAAGAATGCATGCGGCAAGCGTTGGCCAATTATTCCGGTGTCACCTGGGGTGGCATGTTATTTTATGCTGTGGCGCTATTGCTAGTGATGGCCGCTGTGTATTTGCTGTCCAAATCCATGGAGATAGTTCAATGCCTTTTTACTGTGTACACTTGGCAGCTGCTAACTACAGATATAAGAACAGAATCTCTGAGGGTAGATGGAGAAGCAAGTTATGTGACCATTTTTCTGTGTTCTCAATGCCCTCACTGTATGTAAAAGTAAAGAATACAGTTTCACACTATCTCTCTTTTTAAGCAATTACAAGATGTCCAGGTCAGTGCTGAGAGATTTCCAAACACTAGCACAAAAAGTTCCTGAAAATGGTCTTGGATAGGAGGAATGATTACTCTCTCCACTGAGGCAGGTGGAGAAGTGGCAGACACAGAATTCAAACCTAGGTCTCCCCGACTGCAGTGATCTGTTGCCCACCCACTGTTCAACCTTCCATTATAGTACTCACCAAATGCCTTCCCAGATGGGGTCCTCAAGTCCCTGCACCATGTGTCATCTTTGTATCTATAATATCTAGCTCAGTTCTTCTTACTTTCTGACACAGCGCCTCACTCTGTTGCTCAGGCTGGAGTGCAGTGACACCACATAACTCACTGCAGTCTTGATTTCTCGGGTTCAAGCTATCCTCCCCCGTCAGCCTCCCAAGTAGCTGGAATGACAGGTGTGAGCCACCATGTCTAGCCTCAACGCTTCTTAAAGGAAGTGAGTGAATGAATGAGTTGTAGCCCCAGCTTTGATCGAGTTGCTCAGAATGTCATAAAAAAGGTGGCCGTGTGGATGTTTTGGTGTCCTTTTTCCAGGGGGATTTCTTCCTGTGCTGGAGGTTCTCTCTTGAAAGTTAATGGGTCTCAGCACAGTGCCTGAAGTGATTTGTGGGTTGGATCCTCTTAGGCAAGAGCCCATCTGTAGGAGTCAATGTTTGGCTTATCCAGTAGACAAATCAGTCTGACATCACTATCCCTTTGAGGGACAGGCTGTTGTCTCCTTGTCAAGAGTGGATCATTTGCTGTTTAGTTTTCCTTCGGTACAGAAGGGCTTGGGTTTGGGGGTGAGTGATTCAGCACTTGGTTAATCAGCTATTCTGCATGGCATCAATGTTTTTGAATTTTTGAAATAAGTCTTGTGGATTCCTCTCCGGTCCTCTTCTGTTTAGCACCACCTACACCTTGGTAACTCTGTCTGCTGACACTCGTTCTCCTTCAGTTTCTCCCCCACATTCCCTTTCTGCTGCCTGATGAATCTCTGGGGAAAAACTACCTCTCAAGGTTTTCCTGTCAAATGTTCCCTGGTAATGAGAACAGAGCCGAGTTTTTGGGTCGTTGCTATGGAGAAAGTGTGTTTTCTCATTGCCCTATTATATTTGAGCATGTTCCCAGTCTGAAATCTGTGGGTGACACTGCATTTGCACCCCCTTTTTAGGTCTATTGTATCTCAATTATATAAGCCTCAGTGTGCTTTTTTTTGTTTTATTTTTAACAGTGTTTATGTTCCCCTTTTACCACCCAGTATAACAGGTGGCCTCACGTCAGTGGTTGAGGTTGAAGACCATAAACCTAATATCTCTCTTGCATTATATTGCATGCATTCTGCTGCTCTTCATGCGGAAAGAAAACATTCAATTTTTAGATTCATGTGAACAATACGGAAATAACTAATATGTGATGAACACTGGCTCCTTCCATACTTCTCACATCTATTGGCTATTCCTGTGCTTCTAACTAGTTTTTATTTAACAACATTGCATGCTTAGGCACTGATAGATTCTAGAGCTTTACCTGTCTTTCTTTTTTTTTTTTTTCATATAGCTGAATCCTTTCTTTTATGGAAATGGTATGAAAACCCGACAGGGAAAGCAAATAACCGAGGTGAGAGAAAGGGGCTCAGAGCTCACCACTGCTCTTGTTCCTTGCAGGGGTCCGTCAGGTTCATCCACAGAACATCTTGGGCTGGCAGAGTTCAGATGGAAACCCACTCTACAAGTTACCACAAAAATGAACAGACTACATGGATTTTGGGAGCTTACAGCTGAACGGGGAAAATGTTATGTGATCAACATGCAACTCATAGTCAAACAATGTCCTAATTGCTTTAAGAGCAGTAAGGTAGACCCTGAGTGTCAGACAGTATGGTAGATAGGACAGTGGGCATTGGAGATCTGGTCAGAATCCTGATTCTTCAACTCTTTCTGAGCAAATCAACTTGAACAACTTGAACTTCTTTGAATCTGTTTCTGACTTGTAAAATGAAAATAATGTGACCTACTTAACTTTTTCCAGATTTGTTGACAGGATCAGGCATACGATTGAGTGCAAAGTACTTAATCCAGTGTCTGGCTTATTGTCAAAGAGAATATTGATAAAGACATTCCTCACAAGAATAATAGCTACCACCATTGAGTGCTTTCCATGTAGTAGTCACAGCACTAGACAGAACTGGGAGTCTTGCATCAGTCATCTCAGTGTCTTCTCTAAGCCTCTTCATGAGAAATCTTACAGATCAGGTCATTAAAATACAGGCTTAATATCTTATTCATGTATTTATTCATTCATACAACAAATATTTACTGAGCAGCTCTTAAATGCTAGGCACTGGTCTAGTCTTGGGGGACACTACAGAGATCTCTGTCCTCATAAATTAGATGTTGCTTTTTTTTTTTTTTTTTTTTTTTGAGATTCAGCCAGGCTGGAATGCAGTGGCGTGATCTCGGCTCACTGCAACCTGCGCCTCCTGGGTTCAAACAATTCTCCTGCCTCAGCCTCCCGAGTAGAAGGGATTACAGACCCCCACCAGCAAACGCCTGGCTAATATTTATATTTTTAGTAGAGAAGGGGTTTCACCATGTTGGCCAGGCTGGTCTCGAACTCCTGACCTCAGGTGATCCGCCTGCATCGGCCTCCCAACATGTTAGGATTACAGGCATGAGTCACCGTGCCTGGCCAGATATTGCATTTTAATGGAGTAAACAGACTATAAAACAGTTGTATTACTTGGATGGTGGTTCAAACAGAAGGAAATCTCTGAGATGACCCTCAGGTTTTAATCTTGATGTTTTTACCTGATAATCAAGATCTGGCTTTGCTCAAGGAATCACTCCATATTTACCCTCTGAGTTCTAAGAAGATTCTTTTCTCCTGGAGTTCATAATCATGTCACAAATGCCACATTTATCAATACTTGTGATTTAAGGTCCCATATCATCTCTTTGAAAAAAACTTGCTTGGAGATTCTGTGCTTGTTCATGCTTCCCAATTCAGTCCATGCATCCAATCCAATTTTAAATGTCTTCTCTTCTGGGAAACTGTCCTAAGTCCTTTAGGTCTCCCCTGATTCTAGTACAGACTTACGTCTGTCATAGCGGTAAGCCTTCAATATCCCAATTCGTTGTTTATGTATCTCCCTCCTTACTGTTCTCTGTGTTTCTTGAAGGCAAGGACCGTCTTTTATTTATTCCCTTTGTATCCCCAGAATCTAGCACATGTAGCACTCCATTTTTTAAAGCTGATGATGAAGAAAAAGACCAATAAAAGATCTGTAGATATACTATATGCGTATTTACACAAATGTCTACACTAGGGGGAAAGTACAGCTGAATCTTTCAATATGTTTTACCACCTGCTCTGTAGATGCTGTAGATTGGTGGCTATAACTTGTGGGTCTCTGTGGTTGGTGAAGGTGGTGGTCAACTTGGTATTTCTAAACAGGTCTTTGTTTGCATTTATGTATCTGCATTTGCTTACCATGAGCTATGATATTTAGTAATGTGCTTCTAATACTATTATCTCAAAGTTCTTGCTCTGGAATGTAAGCATCTTGATTTAGATACAGAGAATGATAGGCAATGAAACCTGCCTGAAACGAATTAGCTAATTGGTTTCAGTTCTCCTGAAGAATGAATTTTCATCTCTGTTCTGTCTTCTTTCTTCAGATCAGTCCAGGACCTTTCTGATGTGATTTGTCATAACAGAACTGTAATTTACATCAACCATCCGAATGTCCCTACGTAAGTGGATCAGGGATTACTTTTACTTGCTTCTTGCATGACTCAATTTTGGAGAACACTCAACTGTTTACTGTCAGAATCTGTTCTCGAATGAGACAGATGTCATATGGAAAGTTAACAGTGGCCTGTGTCTCTGTGATGTTTGCTCCCTCAATCTGTTATGCATTGCTTTCTCGAGAGTCATTTTCTAACTCCTGTGAATGTGATGCATTGATGATCTCTGCTTCAGACTATAAAGAGGGCTTAGAAAGAAGTAAACACTCAAGAGTTTAACTGGCTTAGTGTTTGGAGTTGCCCTTAGTGGGCTCAAAGGATGCCATTTGCCTGTAATAACCAGCCACCCCAAGTCAGAGCCAGATGGAGGTGTGGGACTACAGGCAGAATATTAAGTTTGGCACCTTTCCAAACAAAAGTTCTTTAAATATTTTCCAGCATAGGTAATGAGGAGAGGCTAACAGCTGTGTTGGAGAAGGAAAAGGAAGGAGGACATGGGGGTTGTGCTCAGTTTCTTTGCTATTGCTCCAAGAAACTCAGCTTTGGCCCCAACTTTTGTAACCCACATAGCTAAACAAACTGAGCAGGTTACCACATCTTCTTGGGCCTTGTCTCATCTCTCACCCTAGCAGCAGCTTCTCAAAGTATTCTTCCCCATCACATGGAGTATCTTCTGAGATGTGCACAAAGTACTCCTTTCTCCATCTAGTCCATGTCTAGTGAAGGTTTTTTTTTTCTAATCATGTATTAGTGTCTCTTACAGACTGAAACCTGGGACAGAGGCCTCATGCCCCTTGTCAGTCTTCCTCCAGATAAAAATCTCATTTATGTGACACACTTTATCCTTTAATTGTTCAAGCCTGTATTTTGCACATCAAGCTTCTACAAGAGTAGTTGGTGCTTTTGTCCTGAAGTCAAATTCTATGCTTTGTTCTCAAGTGGGTCACAGACCCCATCACTAAAGCACAGAAGAGAAACCTCTTCCTCCTTTGGGCCTATCTATATTCCACTGGGCTATAGGCCTCACATCTTCACCATGCAGTATAGTCCTCATGACCTTACAGCCACACACCCTAGCCCCACTGCTCTGAAATCTTTGGACCAGCCATATGTGCCATGCAACATTACCTTGCCTGCACTCTGGCTTGTCACCTTTTCAAACAGCAGAGGAGCCTTTGCTTACCCCACCTTTGGGGCTGGTTTTTCCTGTAGCTGACCAGGACCTTCATAGCCAGTTAGTATCTGCTTCTTAGATGGGGAAGGTTTACTAAAAGCACTCAACAGAGGCCACTTTCCTGACAGCTGACTGCATCCCCCATGGGCTAAACCATCTAAATCTCCTTCAGCACCAACCCATTTGCTTTACACCTTTAAGATCTCATACTGTGCTCAATTTCTCACCATCGTGCCTGAGACTCTGAAGATTAATTCCACCAAGTCTATGTTAACTGTCCTCTAGTTTTTCTGATGCTCTGTTTCCTTCACAGAACTTCACATGTTGTAATTATTTTCCTGTTCCTTTGCCTGTTAATTTCTTTGCCCCTTGATACAGTTTGGCTCTGTGTCCCCATCCAAATCTCATCTCAAATTGTAATCCCCACATGTCCAGGGAGGGACTTGGTAAGAGGTGATTGGATCATAGGAGTGGTTTCCCCCATGCTGTTCTCCTGATAGTCAGTGAATTCTCATAAGATCTGATGGCTTAAAAGTGGCACTTCCCCCTTCCCTCTCTCTCTTTCTCCTGCTGCCATGTAACATGCCTTGCTTCCCTTTCATCTTCCACCATGATTGTAAGTTTCCTGAGGCTTCCCCAGCCATGCAGAACTGTGAGTCAATTAAACCTCTTTTCCTTATAAATTACCCAGTCTTGGGTAGTTTATTATAGCAGTGTGGAAATGGACTAATACAGAAAATTGATACCAGGATAGTGGAGTACTGCTATAAAGATAACCTGGAAGTGTGAAAGTGACTTCACAACTGGGTAACAGGCAGAAGTTGAAACAGTTTGGTGGGCTTGGAAGAAGACAGGAAAATGTGGGAAAGTTTTAAATTTCCTGGAGACTTGTTAAATGGCTTTGACTACAATGCAGATAGTGATATATGGATGATGAAGTCCAGGCTGAAGTGGTCCTAGATGGAGATGAAGAACTTACTGGGAACTGGAGTAAAGGTGACTCTTGCTATGCTTTAGCAAAGAGACTGGTGGTGTTTTGTCCCTGCCCTAGAGATCTGTGGAACTTTGAACTTGAGAGAGATGATTTAGCATACCTGGTGGAAGAAATTTCTAAGCAGCAAAGCATTCAAGAGGCGATCTGGCTTTTCCTAAAAGCATACAGTCAGTCGTATGCATTCACAAATAGATGGTTTGAAATTGGAAGTTAGGTTTAAAAGGGAAGCAGAGCATAAAGGTTTGGAAAATTTGCAGCCTGACCATGAGGTGGAAAAGAAAAACCCATTTTCTGGGGAAGGATTCAAGTCCAAGCCGGCTGCAGAAATTTGCCAGTCACCAAGATAATGGGGAAAATATCTCTGAGGAATTTCAGAGATCTTCAGAGCAGCCCCTCCTATTACAGGCCCAGAGGCCTAGGAGGGAAAAATGGTTTAATGGGCCAGGTGCAGGGTCCCGCTGCTCTGTGCAGCCTTGGGACTAGGTGCCCTGCATCCTAGCTGCTCCAGTTCCAGCTATAGCTAAAAAGGGCCAAGGTACAGCTCAGGCAGTGGCTTAAGAGGATGCAAGCTTCAAGCCTTGGCAACTGCCACGTGGTGCTGGGCCTGCAGGTGCACAGAAGACAAGAGTTGAGCTTTGGAAACCTCCACTTAGATTTCAGAGGATATATGGAAATGCCTGGATATTTAGGCAGAACTCTGTTGCAGGGGAAGAGTCCTCATGGAGAACTTCTACTAGGGCAATGCAGAGGGAAAATGTGGGGTTGGAGCCCCAACATAGAGTCCCCACTGGGGCACTGCCTAGTGGAGCTGTGAGAAGAGGACCACCATTCTCCAGACCCCAGAATGGTAAATCCACTGACAGCTTGCACTGTGCCCCTGGAAAAGCCACAGGCACTCAATGCCAGCCTGTGAAAGCAGCTGTGGGGGCGGAACCCTGCAAAGCCACAGGGGTGGAGCTGCCCAAGGCCATGGGAGCCCACTTCTTGCATCAGCATGCCCTGAATGTGCAACATGGAGTCAAAGAATATTACTTTGGAACTTTAAGATTTAATGAGTGCCCTGTCAGGTTTTGGACTTGCATGGGGCCTGTGGCCCCTTTGATTTTGGCAGTTTCTCCCATTTGGAATGGGAACATCTGCACAATGCCTGTACCCCCACTGTGTCTTGGAAGTAACTAACTTGTTTTTGATTTTATAGGCTTATGGGTAGAAAGGACTTGCCTTGTCTCAGATGAGAGTTTGGACCTAGACAATTGAGTTAATGCTGGAGTGAGTTAAGACTTTGGAGGACTGTTGGGAAGGCACGATTCATTTTGAAATGTGAAAAGAACATGAGATTTGGGAAGGGCCAGAGGCGGAATAATAAAGTTTGGCTCTGTATCCCCACCCAAATCTCATCTCTAATTGTAATTCCCAACTGTCAAGGGAAGGACCTGGTAGGAGATGATTGGATCATGGAGGTGGTTCCCCCATGCTGTTCTCATCATAGTGAGTTGAGATCTGATGGTTTTAAAAGTGGCAGTTTCCCCTGCACCGTCTCTCTCTCCTGCCACCATGTAAGACATGCCTTGCTTCCCCTTCACCTTCTGCCATGATTTTAAGTTTTCTGAGGCCTCCCCAGCCATGCAGCACTGTGAGTCAATTAAGCCTCTTCCCTTTATAAATTACCCAGTCTCACGCAGTTCATTACAGCAGGGTGAAAATGAACTAATATATCCCTGCTAAACTCTAAGCTTATCAAAAGCTGACAATGTCTAATGGTTCACTATAATACCCTTGAGCAACTAGCAGAGTGCCAGCACTCATTGGCCTTCAATTATTGTTGAATTAATGAATGAATTTTGCACCCTAATTTTAGATGGAATGGCATGCTCTAGGAGAATTTGTTGTTGATTTCATGGCCATATGTAGAAAGGCTTGTTCTAGAGGCAGATGGACATACATAGTAATTAAACAAGCCTATGTTTACATTTGTGTAAAATGCCTATTATCTTGTAGTTGAATCATTTCCAATTTTTCCCAGTGTAATTTTCTAATGTGCTAAATTTAGTATTTGTAAATGAAGTTTTGAGTTGCCTTAATATTCTCTCTTCTTCTTTTCTTAAATAATTCATGACCTGAAGTACCCTAACCTTTTATTTTCTCTACTTGTTCTTTCCTACTGTAATTTTTTAAAATCTCAGGCAACCTGAGAGGCAGCTGAATTCTTTTGTCATGTTGTATCATGTCAGCATTACCACACAAGTTTCTCCAGAGGCTGTCCTGTAATTACACTTGATTGGCTGATTATTCCTGAAAGGCAAAATAAATTTTACAGCTGTCTAGGTAAACTTTAAAAAAATTCTCCAAAATGTGATATGTGTGAGGCCTGTCTTGGGATCATGACTTTCGATGGAACTAAACCAATGGTCAATGACCCATCATGGTATAGGCAAGTTCACCATCATCAACAAGAAATCAGTCTTTTTTGTCCTGTGCCTTCAATCTGATATTTCTCTCTACTAGAGAGCAAGAACATCTAGTCCCAAAGCCTATAGAATGTTAGTGGTTGCCTAGCAACATCATTTCCAGCACAAGTTTGTGCCTTTCTAAGCAAGGGAAGGGGGTAACCTTCCTGTCTTTCTCAGCTCCCTGTGAGTCTCTTGTATTTTTTTCCACTATGTTGGCCTCTGGCTGATTGAAAGCATATAAGATGATGCGTGGAAAAACTCTTTCAGATAGTTAAGTGTGAATAAAAGATGGGATTATCACCTCTCATTAAAGCCCATTGTAGTCCCCGATTCTTTAGCGCAGTATCTTTGCAGTCAGAATATGAATCACTGGTCGCCAATTTTTGGTATATTCTGATGCGAGCAGAACTGCAAATGTTGGCCCCGACAAGCAAATTAACCAGCTCCTAAATTATTTTGTTTTTTCTTCTGGAGATAAGTGGCCTGTTTTGTGGTCTGTTCTTTTGGTCCCCTATCTCTCATTCCCCAAGCACTGCAAGGCTGATTCTTAAGAATATGTATTGGTGATTGCTGCTATTTCCAAGTGAGTTTGATTTACCTACTTTATTTTAGGTATTATGCACTTTCTATTTGTTGAGCTTCCTTAACTATTTCTCCTTATGTTTTACGTCTTCAAAACTTTTGTGTCATGCATCTGCCAAGCCAAAATCAGGAGTTCAATAAAGTCACTTGAGAATTATAAAAACATTTAGTTGTTGGGAGATAAATCTCTATAGGTCTCAAACATTTCTGCATGTCTTGTGAACAGAGCTGCCTTTGTTCTGGGATATCTTTTCAAGGATGCTTGCATAGCCAACAGTCTTGGAAGATAGAGATACTGTCTCCCTCCAGAGCAAAGGGAAGATTTGCTTAGCCTGGAAAGATAATGATAGTATCTCCTTCTGGAGCAAAGAAGGAAGTTAGCTCATGGTTCATTATAAAATATGTAGGTTCCCTGCACTTGAGTCCCTCTCCTTTAGTACACTTAAATTTCTTAGGTCTCTCTTTATATTTCACCATGGGAATTGGGGCTTGGAGAACTGGTGCAAATGCTAATACTCTATTGCTAAAGCTGTGAGTAATAAAGGCTTTTGCCTCTGACTCAGGAGTCTCGTGTCTTCTACCTGCATCTGTGAAATTGTGGCCAGACAACTTATTGTCTTGAAAGTATGGTAAAATATCAGACCCTTCATAGTTCTAGTCAAGTTCTTAGTAGCTTAATGCTCACTAGTTCAGTAAATATATGTGTTGGAACATATTTAAAATTGGTCTTAAGATACATTTCTTTTAAGGAACATTTTAGAAATTTTAGAGACCTGAAATTCTACATGAGTTTCTACCAAGAGAGGATCAACTTTTGGGTTGAAAGAACTGAAAATGCAATGATGACCATTGCATTTTATTAATCAAAACTTATGTTCAATCTTCATTTTCAATAAAATTAAGTTAAAATTTCTTAGCTGGCATAACAAAGATAGCATGGATTTGGCTTACCTTACCTTTCTACATATGCCCAAAGCTCCGGAAAACTCAAATGTTGGAAGTAACTGATCTATTTCACTAGACTGTTTTTTTTTTTCTGGTATTTCTCTCAGTGGATGGTACTGTAATCTAGCAGCCATCCAAAATAAAACCTGAAAGCCCATTATTCTTCCCTGTTTTTCATTAATCCACATCCAATCATTAGTGTCTTAAAGATCTCTGTTTTCAAATATTGCATGTGCAGAGACTAAAAAGTGCACTGTATAAAATAGAGAGTATATTGGTAGTTACCAGAAGCCAGGAAGGGTAGGGGGAAGGGGGAGATGAAGATTGATTGATTCATGGGTACAAATATACAATTAGATAGAAGAAATAACACCTGTTATTTGATAGATCAGTGGGGTGACTACGGTTAACGTTAATCAATTGTACATTTCAAATTAGCAAGAAGAGAGTAATTCAAATGTTCCTAGCGTTAAAAAATGATAAATATTTAAAGTGATGGATATGTCAATTACCTTGATTTGATTATATGAATGTATCAAATTATCACATGTACCCTGAAGATATTTACATTTATTATGTGTTAATAAAACAACTCTAGTCTTTTAAATATGTCCCCTATTTTCCACGCTTAGTATCAGAACTCTCTACTTTTTACTTGTTTGAATCATTGCATTAGCTCTCTAACTGGCTTGTTTAATTCCTATTTGTATATTTAAAATCCATCCTCCCAACTGGGCTCAGACTAGTGTGATACATCCAAAATACAAAACTGATGCTGTTTAAAGTGTGCTAGCAGCCCCCCTTTCTACACAGAATAAAGTCCGTGCATTTCAGGATGGCCTCCATGAACTGGCCCATCTATATCTCTTTGGCCTCATGTTTATTTTATGATCTGTGGGATACGTATGGCTAGTGACCAAGAGCAAGGGCTCTGGAGTCAAAGCATCTGTTTATATTATGGTTTTTTCATCTATGAGCTGAGTGACCCCAGGAAGATTTAAATCGTATTCCATGGCTTAGTTTCCTCATATGTCAAGTGGGAATACAAAGAGCAGCTACTCATAGGGTTGTTGGAAGAATTTAAAAAATAATTTGTATAAAAACACACATTGGTCCATTTTGTGCTGCTATCATAGAATACTACAGACTGAATAATTTATAAACAATTTAAGTTTATTTGGCTCACGGTTCTGGAGGCTGGGAAGGCCAAGACTGAGGGTCTGCATCTGGTGAGAACCTTCTTGCTGCATCATAACATGGTAGAAGGCATCACATGGTGAGAGAATGCAAGAATAAGAAAAAGTGAAGGGTGCTGAACTCACCTTTTATAAAGACACCACTCCCTTGATAATGAACCCACTCCTGCAATGACAACATTAATCCATTCATGAGGATGGAACCCTCATGACCTAAACACCTCTCATTAGGTTCTGCCTCCCAACACTGCTGCATTGGAGATTACGTTTTCAACACATGAACTTTGGGGAACACATTCAGACCATAGAATAACATTTGGTGAAGTGTCAGGCACACAACAGATATTCTACAATGTCAGTTATATTAACATTAAACTGCTTGTTTTCATCATGTGCCATGTTGTTTTTCTATTATTTGTCTTGCTGTCTTTTGTTTTCCTTTGTGTAAAATGTTCTTGCTCTGCTTCACTATGGAACAGTGGTTGACAGCATGGGCTTTGGGTGAGATTAAAACAGGTTTGGATTCAGACACTTCCATGGATTAACTGTGCAACATTGCAAAGAGTGCTCAAGAAGTTATTATTATTATCCTATGTACCCTTCAGGATTCAGCTCAGGGGAAATCATCTCTGTGCCAGTTATGAGGCTATTACCTTTTGGCACCAAATCTATCCTTCCATAGTTGGCATTTTGATGCTGGGGCCAGGATTCTGCAACCTGCATTTCTACTTTGCCTGCAGGCTCCGTGTTAGGCTCCCTCTACTTGGGAAGGAAGACAGAAGCAGCAGGGCTGAGGGAGGAAGAAGGGACTTGCACCTCCTGTTTGTGTCCTGTGTGCCTCCTGCCTGCTGCCTGTTCCTACTAGGCTGTTAGTTCTTGTTTTATCTTCTCAAAAGACAGAGATTAGGGTGAGGTCAATGAAGCATCTGCCTCAGGCACAAAATTTAAGGGAACACTAATACTAAGGAATCAGGATAAATTACTGTATATTCAAATATAATATTTTAAAAAATCAAAATTAAATGAAAAAAAACCCATAATGAACAAAATATCAAAATTTTAGTAGAGACCAGTGCCCACTGAGCCACATTAGAGCCTGGGGCCACTGGTTTTAATAAAAACAAACTCATCAATAATATATTCAAAATCTACTTTGTTGCTAATGTCATTTTTCAGTTGAGAGAATTACTATGTTTGACAATTTCTCCGGTCCAAGAGATGATCTGTAATAGTTTTTACTTAGCTTAAGCTGATACAAAGTGATAACAAACTAGCTTTTGGCATAAGTAAAATATTAAAATAACACTGTGGGCTGGGAGTAGTGGGAGTAGTGGTTTATGCCTGTAATCCTAACTCTTTGGGAGGCTGAGGCAGGTAGATCACTTGAGCCCAGGGGTTGAGGCCAGGCTGGGCAACATAGCCAAACCTTGTCTCTACAAAAAAATACCAAATTAGCTGGGTGTGGTGGCACATGTCTGTAGTCCCAATGACTCAGGATGCTGAGGTGGGAGAATTGCTTGAGCTCAGGAGGCAGAGGTGGTTGTGAGCTGAAATTGTGTCACAGCACTCCAGCCTGGGCAACAGAGCCAGACTTCATCTCAGAAAAATGAAAAATAAAAATAACATTGTGAAGTTTAATACACAAACTTTTCAGACTTTCAATATTTTTCTTTTTTCTTTTTCTTTTTTTCTGAGATGGAGCCTCCCTTCGTTGCCCAGGTTGGAGTGCAGTGGCATGATCTCAGCTTTGTAACCTCTTCCTCCTGGGTTCAAGCAATTCTTCCACCTCAGCCTCCTGAGTAGCTGAGACTACCAGTGCATGCCACCACACCTGGCTCATTTTTTGTATTTTTAGTGGAGACCACACTGTGTTTTACCACACTGGCCAGGCTGGTCTCGAACTCCTGACCTCAAGCGATCTGCCTGCCTTGGCCTCCCAAAGTGCTGGGATTACAGGTGTGAGCCACTGTGCCCGGCCAGTATTTTTCAATTACTTTAATGTTCTGGAAAAAAGTTATCTTAAAAAATATACAAAATTCCCAGCCAGGTGTGTTGGCTCACGCCTGTAATCCCAACACTTTGGGAGGCTGAGGCGGGCGGATCACGAGGTCAGGAGATCGAGACCATTATGGCTAACATGGTGAAACCCCGTCTCTACTATAAATACAAAAATTAGCCAGGCATGGTGGCGCGCGCCTGTAGTCCCGGCTACTCAGGAGGCTGAGGCAGAAAAATGGCGTGAACCTTGGAGGCGGAGGTTGCAGTGAGCAAAGATTGTGCCACTGCACTTCCAGCATGGGCAACAGAGTGAGACTCTGTCTCAGAAAAAAAAAAAAAAAATATATATATATATATACACACACACACACACACAATTATGTATCTTTCTTTGCCTCAGTTCCCTATGGTTCACCACAGCACTGCCTTTTCACTTATGTAGTTCTCAAGTTTATATGTAGGTAACTATTCTTTGATGCCCTTATAAGTTACACGACCCTGAGTGGTCGGCATCCCCCAACTTCTTAGAGGGACAAGTGGCGTTCAGCCACCCGAGATTGAGCAATAACAGGTCTCTTCTTTTTATGTGGCTCTTCCACCTACATGTGCCTACCTGCCAACTAAACAGGCACATGTACTCTAGTCTTCCTTATCCCCAAAATCCAGCTTGCAGGTGGAAGGAACAACTGCCAGTCCCCCTCATGACACCAACACGACAAAAAAGAGTCATCCCACTAATCCCTTTACTTGTGGGTCTAGGACTTTCTGCCTCCACTATTGCACTTGGAACTGGAATAGCAGGCATCTCAACCTCTGTCACAACAGTCTGCAGCTTCTCTAATGACTCCTCTGCTAGCATTACAGATATATCACAAACTTACCCCAAAATCATACTTCAGTCTAATCTCTCCCACTTCAGGTTCCTGTACCACCCCTAATCCTGCTCGAAGCTGCCCTGAGAAACGTTGCCCATCACCCCTCCATACTGCCCCCAAAATTTTTACCCCAAGTTTTCATTACTCTTTCTCGTTTTATTTCTTCATTATTAACATAAAAAGGAACGTAAGGTCCTCTGAGCTGGCCACACCATGGTAAAGCCAAGGCATTCCCCACTCCCCCTCCCCCCGGCCCGCCCTCCCCCACTGATAATGTACTTTGTGATATTCCCCCTCCTTGTGAATTTACTTTGTAACATTCCTCCCTGCTATTTTGACAATACATCCTCCCCGCCCTTGTGAAGGTACTTTGTAACATCCTCCCTGCCCTTGAGAATGTACTTTGTAACATCCATCCCCTGCCCGCAAAAATTGCTCCTGACTCCGCCGCCCATCCCAAACCTGTAAGAACCAATGATAATCCCACCCTTCTCTGACTCCTTTCTCGGACTCGGCCCACTTGCACCAAAGTGAATAAACAGCCTTGTTGCTCACACTAAGCCTGCTCAGGTGGTCTATTATACAGACACACGTAACAATATTAAGTTCTCTCTGTGATTTCTACCTCCTGAATAGATTCTGACAACCTCAAATTGCAGAGTGGATTTCTTCCTGTTCTCTTTCCCTCTCTTGGGCACTTCCCCACATTTATACTTTGCTAATTTTCTGTATTCCAAGAAATACAGTCCTCCCTGCCCTGCACAGGCATTCATTTGTTCCTGTGCAAATTCAATCCATTCTTCAAGATCCATCTCATATGTCATGAAATCATTCTTTACCCTGCACCAAATGAAATGTTTCCTTATTTCATGGGACCAGAGAGCTGTACTGGCATCCATACCATCTTACTGTGCCTTATTTTGTTGTTATTTGTGCATATATCCTATTCCGCCCCCTCCTCCCATCTGAGTTGTAACTCTTTGAAGATCAGGGACTAATCTTCTGGTCTTTCTCATCTTTGAACATTTCCTGTTTGGTGAGGTCAGGAGCTTTGGAGCACTAGTCACAGAGAGAACTGGAGAAACAGCTGGGTCATGAAACACCGGGCTTCTGCACATTGGTGGGAAGCAACACCAGTAGGTGTTGAAGTTAGTTTTCTTTACATTCCCAGTGATCTCAAAGCTTGCTTCCTTTTTTGCCATTTCTGCCTTGATGCTCAGTTTTGGTCCTGAAAGGAACGATTAGCTTTTCTTCTTTCCTTAGCCTGCTGAGCACAGGGTGGCATTTAAAACAGTTGAGAGCGCTCTCTCCCCTGAATTAGGAAGAGAGTGATTTCCAGGAAGCAGAAGTTCTCTTGGGATGTTTGCCAGTGGGAGTCAAACAGCCCTGTGTGAATGGCTTTGTGAGCCAAGCCCTTCTCTTCACAGAAGTGATGTGATGCTGGCAGGACCCTTTAATGAAGGGACCATGGTAATTGAGATCAGTGGGGATATTCTGCTTACTTCTATAGCAATCAAAACACCTCCTACAAAATCAAAACATTAGGAACAGCCCATCCTCAGCCTCCCACTGGCCCCAACTTTGTTCTTTTAGAAAAGTCAAAGCCCACTGAGACTGGGGGGTAACTTTGTCAGAAGTTTGTTTATTTATATAGTTTAAAGACGATTATTTTCAAAGTGGAAGCCAACTGATTTCAGACTACAAAAAGAATTTTCCAAAAAGCTACGAGGTCAAGTTTCAGCTTCATAGAAGGGATAATTTGGGCAAACTTCGCCAACCACAATAGAATATGGCATATGAAATTACTGCTCTGGAAAAGGCATTTGCGTTTGTAGACCTCAGGAAACCCTGAATCTTGAGTGCAGTCTTGAGTTGAGAGCTTTCCCTGAGAAGCTTGCATCTTTATAATACTGACTGCTGACCCACTTTAAGGTCTTTGTCCCCAAACCACAGAGAGAAAAAAACAAGATAATGCAGGTCCTACTAGAGACTCTTGTACCTTGGTGTATTTATGCACCCACTGGTGGGCATTGCATTTCCAAACTAGGGCCATGGTTGATTTCATGCTCAACCTCATGGCATTATTTACTATAGAATAGAGGATGAAAACCCCAAAGTATCACACTGGATTCCTGGTCCTTTCAGTATCTTTTCAAAAGCTTGGTGGGGTTTTCTTTTAGAGTCAGCCACACTAACTCTTTTTGATCATTAAGATGCTCTTTGTGGTAACCTTCTGTAGGTAAAGGGAGACATGGTATACACCTAGAGGTAACCAAAGGAGAAAATATATTTCCCTAGGTCCATCTGTTTCTTGTTTTACCTTCTCATGTATTCATTCACTGAGAGCATACTCTGTGCCTGCACCATGCTAGGAGCTGGTATGCAGCATAAATAGGAAATACATAATCACTGCCCCCAAGGAACAGCCTCTTCAAATACTCAAGCCTAGTGTAATTAAGGTAGCTCCCTCCGGATCTTTGAAAGGCTTTAACAGCGATAGCCCCTCAACTGAGAAACTTTGGATGTACTCAGGGAACTAAGTCAAAGCCTCAGATATTTGGGCATGGGAATTTTATGCAAAAACTAAAGGTGCTTTTAAAATATCATAAGCGGCTATTATTCACTCTGCCCGCCCCCCACCAAGTGGTTTCAACCAGGGGCAATTTTGCATCCCAGGGATATTTGATGGAGACATTTTTAATAGTCATAACTGGGGAGAGGGTGTTATTAGTATCTAATAGGTAGAGGCCAGAGATACTGTTAAACAGCCTACAATGCACAGGACAGTACCCCAAAAAGAATAATCTGGCCTCAAATATCAGTAGTGTTGAGTTTGAGAAACTCTGTTTTCCACCAATACAACTGTAACTTTTTTTCTACTTTTAATCAAGAAAGACAACTATTTTGAAAAACAATGCTATACTTGCCGAGTTTATAACTTACATTTCACATTAACAGTAAGCTGTAATTGGTATTTACATTTATCTTGACTATACAGTTGGGTTTTCTTCCCTGTCTTTCACTTGTTATCACATTAGATGTTGGGAAAGAACTAGTATTTTTGATTCCCAGTAGTTCTGCCTGACTCTAGCTTATGAGCAGAAAACCTCTTTTGATCTTCAACTTCTTGCCTCTAATGGCCTCAGCAGACATTGTATGCATCTGCCCCCGTCACCTCTTGGATCTTTCTCAGAAAGGTCCTGGGAATTTAGTATTCTTTCTTTAGAGATAGAAAACCCGAAAGCAAAAGGAGAAGGCTTAATCAAGGTCACCTAGCAGGGCTTTGCACGGGCTTTCTGCCTCTGCCTTGGCTCATTATTCACTGGTCCCTTCAGGGGAAATGTACACTATAAATCAGAAAAGACTATCATCTGTACTCTGCTAAATGTGTAAAGGTTAAGTTTAGTCAGGCAGGTGATTTATACTTGCTTATTTCCTTTAAAATCTCATGGAGAATTAAGGGAGTTTTCAGCTAGGATGACAAGGAAGGAAATCTAATATTTCAGAGTTCTGCTGTTGTTATTCTTCTTGGAGTATGAAACTATCATTTGTTTAAAAATTCCATGTATCCAGGAAGGCTTGCATCAGAATACATTTTTGTAGACATTAACTCATCATAATTTGATTAAACAAAATTTTGGTGTTGCATCTGTTAGGAATATCCTGAGTCACATCATCCACTCAAGGCAAAGAAACTGGTCTGCAACAGCAAGGGTCAAGAAGTCTCATGAGGAATGTAGTAGACCGACTGGGAGAAAGTTTCTAAAAAATGATATGAAAGGGTTTGGTTATGGAGATGATAAAGTGACAGATTTTTATAAAACTAGTGGAACTGCCAGCTTAGGAGATTTTTACGCACTAAGTCAGGCCATTCACTTTCTTTCCTTAGGAGGCAAAAAGCAATAATTCACAGTTATACATAGGAAAAAAAGCATATTCCCTCCTTTCCAATGTACCGCCCTCCCACCTGTTCTCATTACTTATTTTCCTTTCTTCTGATTTTTTTATTTATTATTATGATCAACACATATCAGACAATATTTGGTGTAAAGATGTACTTAGAGTAAACAACATTTCTTAAGGCCTTATTTACAATGTTCGAAACTTGACCTGGAGAGCAGGTAGATTTTTATTAGTGGTCCCACTGAGAAATGGAGAACAAGGTGGTTCACCATGGCGCAGGGACATTTTGTGTTGTGCATGACAAAATATTTGTTTCAAATTAACAGTTATGCCCATCACCACAGTAAAAGGTGACTTTCAGAATACTTAAAATTCAATAGCTTAGTAATGTGTGATCTTCATCCACCCCTCCACCTCCACCTATCCTTGCTATTTCTGAGGTTAAGACTTGTACTCTTATCTGAGGAACATGACTCAGAATTAGAGTACATAGTCTATGGAAAGATCATGAGCCTTGACTTCCTGGGCTCAGGTGATCCTCTCTTCTCAGCCTCCAAAGTAGCTGAGACTGCAGGCACATACCACCGTACCATGCTAGTTTTTTTTTTTTTTTTTTTTTTTTTTGGTAGAGATGGTGTTTCTCCATTTTGCCCAGGCTAGCTCAAGTGATCCGCCTGTGTGGGCCTCCCAAGGTGCTGAGGTTACAAGTCTGAGCCACCGCTTTCTTTATATCACTTTACTACGTAAATGATTTCTTAGTTGTGAATACATTTGATTTAGTGGTAAATAAATTTCTTCTCCCTGGGTTGTGGAAATATGAGTTTCTAATTTCATGACAGAAAAACTCAGCAACCCACTGTATTTCTTAATTATACTTTCATCTGAATGCTGCTTGTCTTAATTTCTTAATGCTACAAATGACATAATAGTAACCCAAAGATATGCCATCTAAACATGTCTCTTTTAAAAGCTCAATAACTTAATGGTGCATTTTCGGCTGAAGCCAGTGTTTTGTTGGTACAATTCATGATTGCTTTCTGTTAAAAAGCATGACTGTGTATATTAGAATAGAATTTAACCCAATTTATTATGCTAAGGCATGAACAATCAATGGAACATAACCAACGATTGAATGATAAGACTCGAAGAAAAAAAGAAACTGCCAATCAACCAAATATTTGCAAAATTAGTTGCAATAGGCAGAATTTTGTGTCCCCTCTAAAAATTCATGTGTTAAAATCCCGACACCCAAGATGATATTATTGGGAGGTGGTGCCTTTCGGGGTGGGGCCTTTTGGGAGGTCCTGCCCTCATGGATGGAATTAGTGATCTGGAAAAAGAGGCCAGAAAGAGAAAAAGAGTGGGGAAAACTCTGACCCCGACTCTCATCATATAACTTACATGAACATCAGCGTTCCGGAAGACGGCTCAGTGGTTCTTTGAAATAATCTGGAATTAGGGGATGTTGTCTAAATTTATCTGCCTGCATCTTGTTCCAATAAATGTATAAATTATAGGTTCAGGGCTTCCAAAACAGGGCAAAAACTGAACTATCAGAAGGCATGGCAAAAATAGTTACAGTTAATATTGAGAAATAACAAACTGTATATACATATGCTCATGCATTTTTCTATTTAGTATTCATTTATTTATTTTTCCAAAAGGAATAAGACCCACAGTTTTCAATATATTCTCAAGTGATCCATAAACTATAAGAAATTAAAAACTGCCTGTAAAAATCTGCATGATAAATAATATTTATCATAATGATACTAGAATGTAAACACCATAAGGGCAGGTGTTTTGTCTATTTTTGTTCACTTTTCTATCCCCAGTACCTGGGACATAGTAGGGACTCAATAAATGTTCGTTAAATGAAGGAAGAAATCACACAAATGCATTGTAAGAGCATAGTATTCTACTCAATAGCTAAAGAAAGACCAAATGTTATTCAATACAGATTAAATGTTCCTGCTTTCTCTCTTTTTAAAATTTTTTAATGTTTTAAAAATTTTTATTATTATACTTTAAGTTCTAGGGTACATGTGCACAATGTGTACCCTAGAACACGTTGTGCACATGTACCCTAGAACTTAGATTATAGCTGTTAAGCAGAATATTCAAATGACTAGTGCCTTAGGCCATTCAGGGTGCTGTAACAAACTACCATAAACTGGGTGGCATATAACAATAAAAATTTACTTCTTACAGATCTGGAGGGCTGGGACGGCCAAGATCAAGGCACCAGCAAACTCAGTGTCTGGTGAGGTCATGCTTCCTGGTTCACAGATGGCTTTCTCACCGTGTCCTCACATGGCCCAAGAGACAAAGGAACTCTCCTCCCCATTGTCTCTCTCTGGTCTTTATTATGAGGTCACTAATTCCATCCATGAGGGCAGTCACTCTCAAAAGGCCTCACCTCCCAAAGGCGCCACCTCCTAATACAATCATCATGGGTGCCAGGATTTTAATATATGAATTTTTAAGAGGAACACAAAATTCAGTCTCTTGCAACTAATTTTGCAACTATTGGCTGATTGGCAGTTTCTCCACTTTTAATGCCATTCATTGGCTCATGCTGCCTAAGGAGTCTTGTGGCTTTTGCTGTTTTTTGCTTTATCTGCCCATTTGTCAATTTTCTGCAAGCCTGGTGGAGACCAAGCAACTCAATCAGCCCTTCCTCTTCCTATTGCCCTCAGAGCACCTCCTAGTGGCAAAAAGCAGGCATTGTAATCCCAGCAAGGCTTTTGAAATTTGCTTCTTTCATCTATTTATTTAGTTATTGCCTACAAGTGTTTCAACAATAATGTAATGATCCCTCTGCTGTCCAAAGGTTTGGAGAATGTTATGAAAGAACATTTTTGTTTTTTTCTGTAGCCTCTGCACTGACCTGTATTTCTGTTCCCAGGTGACTTCTACCACAATTTGGGGCAACAGAACATGCATTTAATGTTGGGTATAAACTTTTAATAATTAGAAAACTGAGAATGCCAAGGAACTATTACATAGTATATCAGTATAAGAATATTTAGAATAAAATGTGTTTTCTTAAATCAAGTAATTTTGGGAGTTGATAAAAGGCTAATAGTTCAGAAAATGAAAATGATATGTTAAAGTCTTCTATGAAAGACTTTACATAATTGCCATGTGAGAGAGCTGGCAAACATTAATGAAATTTCAAAATCAGTGCATAGAAGAGGACATGGTCGATGGTTGAAAGTAAACAGCAGACTGGCCAGAAATCTGATTACAAAGACCATGCAAAAATGAGAATAGGGCCTGAAGATACCAAATTCCTTCTGTTTGAAACCAAATTGATTTTCCCCTAAAAGACTGTTAATAAAATACATTCACATAGTGAGTTTAACTTTTCTTTCTCAGTCTCTAAGTTATCTGGTATACCATTGTTCTTGATGAATTGCTTCTTCCTTAGTTTATGTTTTGTGTCATTTCAATCTAAATTGGTTCAAAGGGACACCCTGAGATTTTCTTCATTGGCAATGACTATTGAGCCCCTATGAGAGTACAGTAGTCCCCCCTTATCTGAGGGACATACCTTCTAAGACCCACAGTGGACATTTCCTATACATGCATACCTATGAGAGTTAATTTGTAAATTAGGCGTAGTAAGAGATTGACAACAATAACATAATAAAATAGAACAATTGTAACAATATGCTGTAATAAAACTTATGTGAACATGGTCTTTTTCTCAAAATATCTTATTGTAATGTACTCACCCTTCTTGTGATGATGTGAGATGTGAGATGGCAAAATGCTTACGCGCTGAGATGAAGTGATGTGAATGACGTAGGCATTGTGACTTAGCATTAGGCTGCTATTGACCTTCTGACCAATTGTCAGAAGGAGGATCATCTGCTTCGGGTGATTCTGGATCATTAAGCCACAAGGATGATGAAGGTTGGGAGTCAGAAACAGACAATGTCAATGACTGATGGGTGGGCTGTGTCTACAGTGTGAATCTGCTGGACAAAAGGATGATTCCTGTCCAGGGCAGGACAAAGCAGGACAACATGAGATTTCATCTGAGATTTCTCCTCAGAACCACGTGCAATTAAAAACTAATGAGTTATTTTATTTCTGAAATTTTTCATTTAATGTTTTCAGACCGTGGTTGACCACAGGTAATTGAAACCCTGGAAGGTGAAACTGCAGATAAGGGGGACTGCTGTGTTCAACTATTTACAAATAATGACAGTGGCCACAAAGATTACCTTGAAAAGAGACCGTGAGACAATTTCACACAGACTGTGCCTGGACTTCCATGCGTCTCTGCCAACTGCTTTTTAAGGTATTATACCATATAATAATGTTTTTTAAATCTTTTAGTTTGAAGTGTTTTTTTTTTTTTTTCTTGAGACAGAGTTGCGCGCTGTCACCCAGGCTAGAGTGCAGTGGCAAGATACCAGCTGACTGTAACCTCCACCTCCTGGGTTCAAGTGATTCTCCTGCCTCAGCCTCCTGAGTAGCTGGGATTATAGGCACCTGCCATGATGCCTGGCTAATTTTTGTATTTTCAGTAGAGATGGGGTTTTGCCATGTTGGCCAGGCTGGTCTTGAATTCCTGACCTCATGTGATTCACCCGCCTTGGCCTCCCAAAGTGCTGGGATTACAAGCATGAGCCACTGTGGCTGGCATTTTGAAGTAATTTTAGACTTTAAAAAAGGTGCAAAAGTAGAATAGAGTACTCCGTATACTCTTCATCCAGCTTCCCCTGTATAACTATAGCACAACATTTTACATAACTATAGCACAGGCATCAAAACCAGGAATACAGTACTGTTTCAATTTTAAAATAATGTGCCCTAGCTGATGGTGTTCTTGCTATACTTTTCTTTCTCATCTCTTTAAGTCTTTGTTGCTTCTCTTCTTCAGAAAGAGTAAAATTGAATTCTAGAGAGGTCCACTCATAAGAGGCAGACCTGGGCAATGAACTCGTTTTTTTGCCCTGTGCTCTTGAAACTGGATTCTCCTTTCTCAACAACGTTAAGCTTCAGTTCTCTATGTTGCCAAAAGCCAAAGTTTTAGCCTGGGGCTCAGAATATTGGCTTATTGTTCCTGTATAAAGAACTGTCAGACTCTTCTTGACAAGGGTTCATATTAATAACCCTAATCTCCATCTCACGGTAGAACATGCTGTCTACTTAATAAGAACTTTTGCCCCTTTTCTGTTAATGCCATCCCTTTACACAAAAAATGAAATACATATATCATGAAGCTAATTATGTTCAGCTTAAATATTTATTTCAGGATGGTTCTAAATCCTATCTCTGGTCTGGTTTAGTGATTTTCATAATGCTTAGACATGATGACCATTTCAAACTAAAACCAAGGAAGAATATGAATGTTTCTTTATAAAAATAAAAATGCTTTTCTTTAATTAAAATGAAAAAAAACAAGAAGTTTCCTGTGAAAGGTCACATTTCTGGCTCGTGCTGTGTTGTCAGCATACTCCTCCAGCCTTCTTGTTCTCTCTCTCTCTCTCTCTCTCTCTCTCTCTCTCTGTGTGTGTGTGTGTGTGTGTGTGTGTGTGGTTTTGGGAATGTGTATAGCATCTTATCAGGAGCTGTTGGTTTGAGGTCAATGCCATCTCCACTGTCATCCCGATCAACAGTAAATACAAGAGTAGCTTCATGTTCTCCACAACAATAGAAAAATCCCTCCTGGGATGTTCTTTGGGAAGTACAAGAAAAAGCCATTAAAAGTTTCATGTTGACCTTTCTTGCTTTACAGAGGTTTGTTGGCAGGAAGTGTCTTGGTTTTCTTGATGGAAGACATAAAGAAAAAAAGGAAAAAAAAAAAACGTTGTGAAAAATTCCAAGATCAATTTGCTATTCAGATTGGAAAATAGTTATTTACAAGAAGCACTGTGGCATCTACAAGATCTTGCTACCTCACCCAACTACTCCCTCCCTAATCCAAAAAAATGAGAGAAACCCATTGCAGTCTGTGGTTGGGGTTGATTACACATCCCTTAGGGCCCTAATGCCCTGGAAATGATTTGAAATCACTGGGTTGTGTATCAAAAGGGCAGGGTGAGCTCCTGGCTCATCTGACTTTAATCTCAAATGGCTCCACACTGGTAGTTGAGAACAGACAATTACTTCATTAACTTTTGGAAAGTCTGAGGCATTTGTGTTGCTTTCTGGACTGTGCTCTGCTACAGGGAGAGAAAAGACGAGATCTAACGAGGCCATTCATGCCTGCCAAATTTTCCTTTCTTTCCAATCCAGGAAACATACATTGGTAGTGGGTAAGATCCAATATTTTATAATGCTGAGACAGAGAGACTCACCCACTGAACAGCCCAGAGTGAATATTCCCCAAGTCTTGGCTGGCGTGTAAGCCCAGAATCTTCACCCTTACTCTCAAACCTTTTGCCACCTCTATCCAAGAATTATTTTTAATAATGTCATGTTCTCTTCTTTCCCTTAAATAAATCCACTCATATATGAAAAGTAAAAAGATTTATGTGTAGGGAATCATACACATTTGTCAGATTTATCTGTAACTTTAGCAATTTTTTTTTTTTTTTTTTTTGAGACGGTGTTTTGCTCTTGTTGCCCAGGCTGGAGTGCAATGGCACGATCTGGGCTCACTGCAACCTCCGCCTCCCGAGTTCAAGAGATTCTCCTGCCTCAGCCTCCCAAGTACCTGGGATTACAGGCATGAGCCACCACGCCTGGCTAATGTATTTTATTTTATTTATTTAATTAATTATTTATTTTTAGTAGAGACAGAGTTTCTCCATGTTGGTCAGGCTGGTCTCAAACTCCCGACCTCAAGTGATCCGCCTGCCTTGGGCTCCCAAAGTGCTGGGATTACAGGCTTGAGCCACCGTGCCCGGCCAACTTTAGGAAATTTTAGGGAAGATTTAGAGGATGGTTTAGAGAAAAATATTATGCAGGAGACATTGAATTGTTAGGAAAAGCCACTGTAGAACTGGGGGCTGTTATTGCCAAAAATATTAGTTTGGTACAAAAGTAATGGCATTTTTTGCCATTACTTTGAATGGTAAAAACCGCCATTACTTTTGCACCAACCTAACAGTTAAACCAGCAGAAGCGACACACATTTTACAAAAGAGTCATGTAATTCTGTATCTGAAACTGCCAGCAGCAGGGTGCTTTTTCATGCATTACTGCCATCTGAATATTTTAATCTTTTTGCCTCTGGGCATTAAAATGCAACTAATCCACCACCCACAAAATCCATTAGCATAAACAGTAAAAAAATGAGTGGTCAGACTACACAGTGATAGCACTGAAATTACTTGAGTAAAATGCAGATGTAATGAGGATGTCGGTTTCAGAGCAGTTTGCATCATAGTAGACTGAACTGTCTTGGACTTCAATTCTGGGTTCTTTTCTAGATGACTATTGTCCTTTTTTTTAAAAAAAGAAAACATCTGTTTCCTGTTACTTTTTTTTTTTTTTTTTGCTTTCCCCCAAAGTTTTCTGATGTTAGAATTTAGAACTTTGTCTACTGTTTAAAAAGGAAAAAGAAGAATTTTCCACTAGCTCTCCTTTGAGAGAATGAGAGAATTCTAATTGCTTCTCCACTATAAAAGCACAAACTTCCATGAAAATGGTCATCGGAGAGCAGAGGTGACAGGATGTATACTGCTGAACTTTTTTGCTTCCACCCTTCTAGATAACTGCTGAGAAAGGCCCCCTTTAGTTTTGATATCCAAAAGGCAAAACAAAGAAGGTAAGCACCTTTCAGCAGGGCAAGGACAACTAATGTGTTCTTCTGCCCACTGCAGCTGAGACCTGTGGTGCACCTGCATTCTTTTAACTGAGACAACAAAATTCTCCCTTTAATCCCCTTTTGGAAGGAGGAGGGAGAGAGTACTACCATGATGTATGTATTTTCCTTTCCTTACCTCTTTGTTCCTGAGTTTTTGCTTTTCAGACAATAAAATCATTAGAATTGGAAGAATTATTATTATTATTCCTAGTAATTTAGCAACTGTCAGTTCCAAACAAGCCTCCTTGGCTCCGACAATCCCGTGCTCTCCTATACAACACAGTGAAAATTGGGAGCATAAACTCATTCTGTTGCCTCAACAAAATTATATTATGGGGTGAAGTCTATTGGAGATGAGGCTCAGGGTACTTCATAGCATGAAGAGAATGCAGAAGAATAATGTTCTTAGTCCCCTGTCTGTGTGGCCTATTGAAAGGGAAGAGATTAGAAACCCTACTGTGGAGTCAATAGAAGCAGAATCTGTAGGCCAGGGACTGCACGCAAGTTGACCTCTGTTGGGGAAAGCTCTGGGGGTACAGTGCTGAGAACCTCTCCTGGGAGTCAGATGTTTTTTGAATTATCTTTCTGTTTCAAGAAGAGTCTGCCTTACATTCACTCATTCAGGGCTCTTTTGAGTAGACCATGTTTAAAATGAGCCAGGAGGGACCAGACATGTGATTATAAAAATACATTGAAATTGCCAAGGTGGAGTCTACAGCAATGGTCCCCAACCATTTTGGCACACGAGGGACCGGTTTTGTGGAAGATCATTTTTCCACAGACAGGAGTGGAGAGGGGAGGATGGTTTCGGAAAGATTCGAGCACATTACATTTATTGGACACATTATTTCTATTATTATTATATTGTAATATATAATGAAATAATTATACAACTCACCAAAATGTAGAATCGGTGGGAGCCCTGAGCTTGTTTTCCTGCAACTAGATGGTCCCATCTGGGGGTGATGGGAGACAGTGAGAGATCAGAAGGCATTAGAGTCTTGTAAAGAGAGAACGAATTAGATCCCTCCCATACGCAGTTCACAATAGGGTTCGTGCTCCTATGAAAATCTAATGCTGCGGCTGATCTGACAGGAGGCCACGCTCAGGCGGTAATGTGAGTGATGGGGAGCGACTGTAACTACAGATGAAGCTTCACCTGCTGGCCTGCTGCTCGCTTCCCTCTGTGTGGCCCTGGTTCCAGAGATTCCTGGTCTACAGGAACTCGTCTCTCTTAGGTCTTTTTTCTTGAAGAGGGATTTGCTTTCCCAAACTTTTTTTTTTTTTTTTTTTGAGACAGAGTCTCCTTGCCCAGGCTGGAGTGCAGAGGTGCAACATTGGCTCACTGCAACATTGACTTGCCAGGTTCAAGTGATCCTCCCACCTCAGCCTCCTGAGTAGCTGGGACTGCAGGTGGGCACCACTATGCTGGGCTAATTTTTTGTATTTTCAGTAGAGACAGGGTTTCACCATGTTGCCCAGGCTGGTCTTGAACTCCTGGGTTCAAGTGATCTGCCCACCTCAGCCTCCCAAAGTACTGAGGTTACAGGCGTGAGCCACCGTGCCCAACCTTTCTGGAATTCTTTTTTTTTTTTTTTTTTTTTTGAGATGGAGTCTCACTCAGTCGCCCACGCTGGAGTGCAGTGGTGCGTTCTTGGCTCGCTGCAAGCTCCGCCTCCCGGGTTCACACCATTCTCCTGCCTCAGCCTCCCGAGTAGCTGGTGCCGCCATCACGCCCGGCTAATTTTTGGTTTTTTTAGTAGAGACGGGGTTTCACCATGTTAGCCAGATGGTCTCGATCTCCTGACCTCGTGATCCACCCGCCTCAGTCTCCCAAAGTGCTGGGATTACAGGCATGAACCACTGCGCCTGGCCCTTTCTGGAATTCTTGAATCTTTAATAAGATTCTAGGCTATATGTGCCTTTGGTTGAATTCTCCTGAGTTGTTTCTATTTCTCTGAGTTTGCCATTTTTCTCCCTCTATTAAGTATCTGTATTCCAGGGTTTTGTGCAATTCACCAAAGCTTTTATAATAATTTCTAAACAATTTTGATCAAAGACCTAAGAAGACAAGTAAAATTCTTCAGTAATAGGTATAATTTTCATCAAATGATTGCTTTCCTTTTTTTATTGTTAGGGCTCTACTGCTAAACGTGAAAGGGGAGCTGTCTCATAGATAAAACCCTCTGGTTCTGAAGGATGAATGGGAACAGTGGAGGCAATTTATCAGAAGCCTGTTTTTTTCTGCCAGGTCCTCCAGCCCATTTCCCCCAGGCCCATGGAGAGGAAACTCTCATAGGAAACTGACATAAACGTAGACATTTCACTTTGGTCCAGCCAATCTACCATTAAGAATATTCAAATCTATTCCATTTATGAATGGATCTTGAGAAAGAAAAAATATATTGCTATGTTGGTTATTTTGTAAACACCCAATGGGTTACTTTGCTTGCCTAAACAGAGCCAATGTATCAAGACGGGAATTACAATGGAGAAAGAATAGTTCACGCAGTGCCAGCTGTGTGGGAGACAAGAGTTTTATTGTTACTCACATCAGTCTCCCTGAGCATTCAGGGATTGGTGTTTCGGAGGATAATTTGGTGTGTAGGGACTCGGAAGTGGGGAGTGCTGATTGGTTGGGTTAAAGATGAAATCATAGGAGGTCAAAGTGAGTTCTTGCTGTCTTCTGTTCCTGGGTGGGATTGCAGAATTGGTTGAGCCAGATTACTGGTCTGGGTGGTGTCAGCTGGTGCGTCGAGTGCAGGGTCTGCAAAATATCTCAAGCACTGATCTTAGGTTTTACAGTAGTGATGTTAGTCCCAGGAGCAATTTGGGGAGGTTCAGACTCTTGGAGCTGGAGGTCGCATGGCCCCTAAACTGTAGTTTCTAATCTTGTAGTTAATATGTTAGTCTTGGGAAAGGGTTATTATTATCAATTTTGTTTCAGAGTCAAACTATAAACTAAATTTATTCCCAAGGTTAGTTCAGCCTATGCCGAGGAATGAACAAGAACAGCTTGAAGGTTAGAAGCAAGATGGAGTCAGTTAGGTTTGATCTCTTTCACTGTCATAATTTCCTCAGTTATAATTTTTGCAAAAGCAGTTTCACTTTCTAGTGTCTAATATTTTAGTAAGTCCTTCTCCTTCCTCCCATTTTCCTACCTTTTTGATCCTTTCTCTGTGCTACTTGCCAAAGTGTGCCAGTTTCAATTCACTCATTTATTCAACAACTACTCTTTGAGCATCATCATGCACAAGGCACTAAACACTAAGGATTCATCCGTGAAGAAGACAGACAAAAAAAAGTCTTGTCTTTGCGAAGTTTACATTCTTGTGAGAAGAAGGCAATAAGCAAATAAAAGAGTAAAACATATGAGTCAGATGGTGCCCAGGAGAAAAGTGATGAAGAGAAGGATATATGAAATGCTTGTTCATATGCTGTTAGGGCAGGGGAGAGAGTTAACTTTTGGCAACCATGGTCAGGAAAAGCATCATCAAAATGATGACATTTGATCAAAGACCTAAGAAGACAAGGGAATAAGGTGAACAGATAACCAGTGCTTTGCGATTGTTGGGTAGGGCTCAGTGGTGAATGCTCCTGTCTGCTCCACACAGCATCCACAGAGGCGTGGTGGCAGGTGCCTGTAGTCCCAGCTACTCGGGAGGCTGAGGGAGGAAAATGGCGTGAACCCGGGAGGCGGAGCTTGCAGTGAGCCGAGATCGCGCCACTGCACTCCAGCCTGGGCGACAGAGCGAGACTCCTTCTCAAAAAAAAAAAAAAAAAAAAAAAAAAGATGGTCCTAATTTCAACACCTTGTATGTTAAGTCTCTGGATAAGCATTACCACCTTTAACAGTGGTTTATAAGTAAAAATTGTATTTTGCCACAAATCGGCAATTTGGGTAGGGCTCAGTGAGGAATGCTCCTGTCTCCACACAGCACTCAACAGAGGCAGCTGAGCTGAAGGATGGGGGTATGTTTCCAAGATGGCGCCCTCATGTGGCTGGTGAGTTGGTGTTGGCTGTCAGCTTGGGAGTTTGGCTGGGGGCCTCAGTTCCTCTCCATGTGCAGTGTGCACCTCTATGTGCAGGAATGGAGGAATGGAGTTATCATTTATTGAGAAGTGAAAGGCTAAAGGAGGAGCAAGACATCTGGAGTCAGATGTTGGACACATGAAGCGTGAGATGTCTGCTAAATATTCAGCAGGCAACTGGGAATCTGGAGTTCAGAATGGAAATTATAAAAAGAAATTGCCCTACCAAGGGAATTAACATCCTTGTCTTTCATTACTAGTTAATTATGCTGAGCTGACCAAGACAGGAAATGGCCATTACCCATACTTATCCCTAATAGAATGTGTATATTTATCCAAATGTGGTAGTTTTAAAACAAGTTCTTTGACATTCTTCCCATCAAGAGATGGAATCTATGTCCCCTTTCCTTGACCTAGGCAGGCATTTGTGGTTGCCCTGGAACCAACTGGGTATGACACAAGTAATGTTATGGAACTTTTCAGGGTGAGGCATAAAAGGCAATACAGTTTCTGCCTCTCTCTTTGGGATGTTCATCCTTGAAACCCAGCCACCATGCTCTGAGAAAGCCAGGGCCACATAGAGGTGCACATTGCTTGTGGAGTGGAAATGAGGACCCCAGCCGAACTCCCAAGCTGACAGCCAACATCAACTCACCAGCCACATGACGGCGCCATCTTGGAAACACATTCCTCATCCTTCAGTTCAGCTGCCTCTGTGAGTGCTGTGTGGAGACAGGAGCGTTCCTCACTGAGCCCTACTCAAATTGCAGATCTGTGGCAAAATACAATTTTTACTGTATAAACCGCTGTTAAAGGTGGTAATGCTTATCCAGAGACCTAACATACAAGGTGTTGAAATTAGGACCATCTTTTTTTTTTTTTTTGAGAAAGGAGTCTTGCTCTGTCGTCTAGGCTGGAGTGCAGTGGCGCGATCTCGGCTCACTGCAAGCTCCGCCTCCCGGGTTCACGCCATTTTTCTGTCTCAGCTTCCCGAGTAGCTGGGACTACAGGCGCCCACCACCATGCCAGGCTATTTTTTAAATTATTTTTAGTAGAGACGGGGTTTCACCGTGTTAGCCAGGATGGTCTCGATCTCCTGACCTCGTGATCTGCCTGCCTCGGCCTCCCAAAGTGCTGAGATTGCAGGCGTGAGCCACCGCGCCCGGCCAGGATCATCTTTAAAAAAGTTTTTTTTAGCCATTGTATTGCTAGTGCCTGGCATTGTCTGAGTATATGCAGTAGGCACGCAGTAGCTGTTTTAAATGAATGAACCAAGATGAAACATCTGTGACCATCTTACAAATGGAAGGGGGGAAGGTTGAAAACACTGAGAAAGGCTCCTAGTTTGGAGGAATAGAGTTCAGCTCAGGAAGAACGCTGTTCAGGGTAATTTTTTTTTTTTTTTTTTTTTTTTTTTTTTTTTTTTAAGACAGAGTCTTGCTCTGTTGCCCAGGCTGGAGTGCAGTGGCATGATCTCGGTTCACTGCAACCTCCGCCTCCTGGATTCAAGCGATTCTCATGCCTCAGGCTCCAGAGTAGCTGGACTTACAGGCACATGCCACCACGCCCGAGTATTTTTTGTATTTTTAGTGGACACGGGGTTTCCCCATGTTGGCCAGGCTGATCTTGAACTAACCTCAAGTGATCCACTCGCCTTGGCCTCCTAAAGTGCTGGGGTTACAGGCATGAGCCACCGCACCCGGCCAGGGTAGTTAAAAATTGTATGCTCTGAATGTGTAAAACAGGTTGTCCAAGAAATCTTATGGACAATAAAAGTCATTTACTTTGGAAATTATTCTAAAACCTTTTGAAATAGAGCAATGTTAGAAATGAGATGCTGCCCCTGCTAGTTGCCTCAGAGCTGGTTAGTTAGCAGAGGATAGATTTTCTCGGTTTAATAGCCATAAAGGATCTTCATATTCTGATTCGATCTGCAAATGTATTCAACAAAGTGACTGCATGATGAAAGCAAGAAAATTATATAAATAATTTGCACTCCAATTTTTCCTGTATGCCCAAAGTCATACCAGTGTAGAGCCTTAACATGTTTGTATGTAGGGGACAGGGAACAGAAGCGTATTAATAGACACAGGGCCATTCAAGGATCCTCTACAAGACAGTCATTCCTGATTGACTAGCCTAAATCAGAAAATGGTGTGTATGGTTAGGCCAAAATTAGTCTCTTCTTTTTTTTTGAGACAGGGTCTGGCTTTGTCACCTAGGCTGGAGTGCAGTGGCACAATTTCGTCTCACTGCAGCCTCGACCTCCCGGGTTCAAGTGATTCTCCTGCCTCAGCCTGCCGAGTAGCTGGGAATCACAGGTGCGTACCACCACGTCCAGCTAAATTTCTGTATTTTTAGTAGAGACAGGGTTTAACCATTTTGCGCAGGTTGGTCTCGAACTCTTGACCTCAAAAGATTCACCCGCCTCAGCCTCTCAAAGTGCTGGGATTACAGGTGTGAGCCACTGTACCTTGCCTACATCCTGTATTTTCTAAAACATGCATTGCATTTATAATCATAGTGCATATTTTAAAGCAAAGACAGGAATCTGGGTCTCTTAACTCAGGAAAAGGTTTAAGTTATTGCTTTGCATATATGAATTATAATAAATAGTTTTCATGTGGCTGATGTTAAACAGTGTATGGAAGAGAAGCAAGAGCAGAAACTCAGGGTCCACCAGCATCCAAAGCAGTGATTTTTATGATCCTTCACAGCTTAATCATGGGTGTGTGTGTGTGCTTGTTGAAAATGCAGAGTCCTGGGTCTCCAGAGATGATCTCAGTAGGCCCAGAATGGGATCTGGAAAACTGCAATGTTTGGCCAGGCTCATAGGTGATTCTGATGTAGGTGAATTCTTTGAGAAACAGAGATGTGAAGAACAGTGCTTCTCTTACCTACAGGACTCAGGTAGGAGAAAAATGAGACAGTCATGGCTGGGAAGCCAAGGGACTTTTGGGAAAATGTATGTAAAACCTACTAAAAGCACATGGTGATGATATAACAAGGTGTTCTCCACCACGGCTGTGTATTAGAATCATCTGGGGCGCTTTAAAAATATACCAGTGTGCAGATTTCCTCATAATGGTGGTAAATGTCCCTCTTTCAGCATGACTAAGAGATAAGAGAAGCTGCAATTTTCCAATTATCTGTGCATAGAAGAAAAAATCCAACAGAGTGCCCACTGCGGGCCTGCAGCAAGCAGCCACCACAAACCTGTGGGTGCAGAAATCAGGGGAGAGGAGTCTCAAGAGATTGGGGAAAAGGGTGGAGGGAAGCAGAGAACTTAGAGAAGAAACAGACAAAGCCACTCCCAAAAGATAAAGTGAAACAATATTTACAAAGAGAATGAACAAGGCCGGGCATGGTGGCTCACGCCTGTAATCCCAGCACTTTGGGAGGCCGAGGTGGGTGGATCATCTGAAGTCAGGAGTTCAAGACCTCCTGGCCAACATGGTGAAACCTCGTCTCTACTAATACTACAAACATTAGCCGGGTATGGTGGCCCACGTGCGTCTGTAATCCCAGCTACTCAGGAGGCTGAGACAGGAGAATTGCTTGAACCCAGGAGGTAGAGGTTTCAGTGAGCCAAGATTGCACCATTGCACTCCAGCCTGGGCAACAAGAGTGAAACTCCGTCTCAGAAAAAAAAAAAAAAAAAAAAAAAAAAAACGAACAGTGATGGGCACTTGGCAGTTCAGAGCCCAGGCTCCGGAGTGGGGCCTGACAGTGTGCAGACCAGACATGGAGAATCCATGCTTGTTGGGGAGAACCAGACACAGGGAGAGGAGTGTGGTGCTTCTGGGAGACAGGCAGAGCAGAAGAGGAGACAGAACAAAATTAAGGATCCTGCAGAAAATAGGAGACACAACAACTCTTCTACCTTTCCTATCAACGTCAGCCACAAAAGCAACTGCACAGAACATTGTTGAACTGAGAGAAGAATCTGCTCCTAACTAGGTCTCCTGCCCACAGAATGAACAGGAAGAGGAAGGAGTGGACCAACTTCTATAGAGAACAACTGCCAAAGGCAGAAGTTGCAAATCAAAGTTTCTCTGCTGGTGATGTCTCCTCGATATAACCATGAACTTGATGAAAATTCTAAGAAAACACTCAATATTTATGAAATATTCTCCAACCTGCATCTGGGAACATGGAAAATATTAATATGTTGAATCAGAAATATAAAAACTAGGTAGAGAAATCAACAAAAAATAGGAGAAAATGAAGCCAGAGCTGATTAAATTCAGGAAAAAAAAATAGAAGAAAATCACAAAACTTTATCAGTAATAAAGAACAGATTACAACGTGCCCTGAAGAGAATGGGTTCAAAAAAAAAACTTAATAATAAAGGGTATTGAATAAAAGAAGGATAGCCAAGAGAATGAAAAGGAGATAAAGAAAATAAAAAGGATCAGAGAAGATGGTTGAAATGGAAGCCAGACAAAGGAGGTTGCATATTTGTATTATTGGTGTTCCTGAAGAAAAGAAAAATAATATAACAGAATATTTAAAACTCTAATCCAAGAAAAAGTTACAGAAATAAAAGAACTGAGTCAACTCTACACTGAAAGGGCCCAGTGTGGTATATAGGAAAACTGACCACAAATAATTCTGAGATAGCTCAGAAAATTATTAGACTTACAAAAAAAATCCTCAAGGCTTCCAGGCCCAAAAATTATTTACAAAGAGAATTAAAGATTGGCCTCAGATTTCTCAAAAATAACATGCAAACCAAGAAAACACTGGAACACCATTTTCAAGAAACCTAAGGAAAAACAAGCTGCTCTTCAAGTTTCAAGGTCACAGAAAATCAGTTTCAAACTCACCAGAATTCCAGGAATACAGTACACGTGCTCTTGCTGAGCAATTTACTGGAGGGTGAGTTTCACCCAACCAGAAGATTTCTGGGAACAAAAAGACCAACAGAGATCATTTCACATATTTGACTGTAGTAGAGCTGAGAATAATGTAAGAGTTCGTTCACGGGTTAATGAAAAACATGGATATGTAAACATTATATACTGATAAAGTAGAACAAATACAACTAAAAAGGTGGGAAAAGGGAGAGAAAAGGGGAAAAGTAGAGTAACACCATTGACTGACATATAGGTAATAGGTGGGAATCAGTATCATCTAGAAAAGACAGATAGTAACAGGTTAAGAAAGAAAAAAGGGGCCGGGCGCAGTGGCTCATGCCTGTAATCCCAGCACTTTGGGAGGCCACGGCAGCTGGATCATGAGGTCGGGAGATCGAGACCATCCTGGCTAACATGGTGAAACCCCGTCTCTACTAAAAATACAAAAAAATTAGCCGGGCGTGCTGGCGGGTGCCTGTAGTCCCAGTTACTCGGGAGGCTGAGGCAGGAAAATGGTGTGAACCTGGGAGGCAGAGCTTACAGTGAGCCGAGATTGCGCCACTGCACTCCAGCCTGGGCGACAGAGCCAGACTCCATCTCAAAAAAAAAAAAAAAAAAAAAAAGGAGTAAGAGCACTACAGAAGATTAATATAAAAGCAACCATTAGAATAAAGATACAAGACCCAGCGCGGTGGCTCACACCTGTAATTCCAGCACTTTGGGAGGCTGAGGCAGGCGGATCACCTGAGGTCAGGAGTTTGAGACCAGCCTGGCCAACATGGTGAAACCCCGTCTCTACTAAAAATAAAAAATTAGCTGGGTGTGGTGGCACGTGCCTGTAGTCCTAGCTACTCGGGAGAATTGCTTGAATCCGGGAGGTGGAGGTTGCAGTGAGCTGAGATCACACCAGTGCACTGCAGCCTGGGCGACAGAGTGAGACCCCGTCTCTAAATAAATAAATAAATAAATAAAAGACACAAAATTCATAAGCCCAAAAGAAAACGCAAGAGGATAGACACAGTAAATATAATACATTCAGCAATTACAATGTAAAATATGACAGAATTGACACCAAACATGGTAGTTATATCAATAAAACTAGATCGGCTTAATTTGCCTATTAAAAAAGATTATTTTCGGATTGGCTCGTATAGCAAAAACTCAACTGTGTGCTGCACACAAGATACACACCGAAAATGCAGCAATTGAAATAGCTAAACATAAAGGAATGAACGAAAATTTACCAGACAAATGGAAACAGTAAGACAGCAGGCATTGCAATCCCGATACAGAAGGTAGAGACTTCAAGCCCCAAACAAAACACAAAAGAAAGAAATTTAGAGCTATAAAATGGCCCTTGGGCATATGAAAGAATAGCCCAATTATTCATAAGATAAATACAACTTAAAATTGTACTGAGATTGTACTCTTCCTGAACCATCAGATTAGCCACAGCAAAGTCTCCCCAAATCTCATTAATCTTTTTGGCGCAGCAACTACTCCTATAATTCTATTTGGCAGCACTTCAGTTTTGTATAAATTACCTATTGATTAATCCCCAGACCATTGGGAGAATCCTATCAATATACCTCAGTTTAAGAATCAAGATTATAAGGCATTATCTTTTCATAATTATATATGTATATATATATACATTTGGCTAGACATTTTTTTCTTTAGCTTTGAAATTGTCAGAGGTGTCTGAACCAGAGCAACTCCATTTTGAATAGGGGCTGGGTAAAATAAGGCTGAGACGTACTGGGCTGCATTCCCAGAGGGTTAAGCCATTCTAAGTCACAGGATGAGATTGTAGGTCTGCATAAGATACAGGTCATAAAGACCTTGCTCATAAAACGAGTTGCAGTAAAGAAGCCGGTCAAAACCCACCAAAACCAAGATAGCAATGAGAGTGACCTCTGGTTGTCCTCACTGCTTCACTCCCACTAGAGCCATGACGGTTTACAAATGCCATGGCAACATCAGGAAATTACCCTATATGGTCTAAAAAGGGGAGGCATGAATAATTCAGCCCTTGTTTAGTAAATAATTAAGAAATAACAATAAAATGGGCAACCAGCAGCCCTTAGGTTCACTCTGCCTGTGGAGCAAACACTCTTTATTTTCCTACTTTCTTAAAACTTCATTTCCCTTTCCTCTATGGACCCGCCTTGAATTCTTTCTTGCATGAGATCCAAGAACCCTGTCTTGGGGTCTGGATTGGGACCCCTTTCTGGTAACAAAATGATCAAAGTTAAAGCTGTAGTTACTGTAACTGAGTTGGCCTTGGAGTGCCATCCCATATAGTGCCATGTTTGAGAGCTGGTTTTCATTTCATTGGTGGCATTAGAAATGTACTATTATATTAGGGTTAATTCGCCCTGCTACCCCAACTAGCTAGCTACCTCCCCTTGGGCCAGGCAAAATGGAACAGTAGCTTGTACATATGAATTGTTAACATGTACATATCTTCATACAGCAGTCATGTCTAACTGTCCCTAACAGGGCAAGGGAGATGACCATTTTTTTCTCATGAAAACAAGATACACTCAGGTGAGTTTTGAGTTTGTTCACCATGCAGAACGTGACAAGATAAGTTTAATTTTCTAGCTTAGTGTTTTTAGTTTAAAATGTTGCAATCTAAAGCTAAAATGTTCACCTGAGGCCAAGGACAACACAGCAGAAACAACAGGGCCAGTGTGTCCTCAGACCTTTGGAATCGCAGTCAGATATCACTGTGAACTGAGTGTTTGTGTTTCCCCCAAATCCCTATGTTGAAACCCTAATCCCCAATAATGGGATGTGGAGGTGGGACCTTTGGGAGGCAGTTAGGATTAGATTAGGTCATCAGGGCAGAGCCTCACGATGGGACTAGTGTTGAAGGGAAATGAAGAGACCATCTTGCTCTTCACCATGTGAGGATGTGACCAAGTATCCTCATTTTTCTAAGAAAAAGAGAATGAGTTACTATTTTTTTCTCTTCTTTTCTCCATTTTCCAGTTTCCGATGTCCTACTTAGCCCTTTAGAAATGCAATTATAATTGTTTACCTCTCCTTCACCAGACACTCCCTACAGGGCAAGGCTGTCTAATATGTGTTTCAAAGCTCCAGTGAAACTCTCCCTCACCAGGATACTGCTCAGGAGACAACAGTCAATTTACAACCCAAATTATGCCCGCTACAAAACTCTCCCCCACCTGGAGACTTTCCGACACCTTTGTAATCGAATTCTGTCCACAAAGACGTCAACTCAACCGCCTGGTAGATAAGGCACCACAACGAGTACAGGGACCTGCACCTGCTCACTGCCTTCCCTGCATGTCATTCGTGCCAGGCCCTCCTTTTATTTATTTATTTATTTATTTATTTTTTGAGATGGAGTCTCGCTCTGTCTCCCAGGCTGGAGTGCACTGGCTCGACCTCAGCTCACTGCAACCTCCGCCTCCCGGGTTCACACCATTCTCCTGCCTCAGCCTCCTGAGTAGCTGGGACTACAGGCGCCCGCCACCATGCCCGGCCTTTTTTTTTTTTTTTTTTTTGTATTTTTAGTAGAGATGGGGTTTCACCATATTGGCCAGGATATTCTTGATCTTCTGACCCTCGTGATCCACCCGCCTCAGCCTCCCAAAGTGCTGGGATTACAGGCATGAGCCACGGCGCCCAGCCAATGGGCACTTTTAAAAGGAGGGCCTGGCCAGGCGCGGTGGCTCACGCCTGTAATCTCAGCACGTTGGGAGGCCGAGGCGGGCAGATCACGAGGTCAGGAGATTGAGACTGTCCTGGCTAACACGGTGAAACCCCGTCTCTACTAAAAATACAAAAAATTAGCCGGGCGTGGCGGCGGGCACCTGGAGTCCCAGCTATTCAGGAGGCTGAGGCAGGAGAATGGCGTGAACCCGGGAGGCGGAGCTTGCAGTGAGCCGAGATTGTGCCACTGCACTCCAGCCCGGGTGACAGAGCGAGACTCTGTCTCAAAAAACATAAATAAAATAAATAAATATCCTACACTGCTCAGGACAACTCCCTTCAACAAGGAATTATTCCCTGCAAAATGTTAGTAGCGTTCAGGATGAGAAACCCTGCTTTACAGATAATCAGCTGTCTTTAATTTTTATTTCCCTGGAACTTTTCCCTTTGTCTCTCATTTGGGACAAACTTGAGGGCCAAAATATGGCAGCAAAATGTTGTAGATCAAGTAAAGACTGTAAATTAGGTCTATGAAATATTTTCCCAGCACTGGGAGACACATGTTGGCCCCAACTTCCTACTCAGACTTGCAATTAAGACACAACAGGTGTGGGTACCCAACATGCGAAGATTTCTCACTGGTCTGTACGTCAGTAAATGGTCAAGATTGTTACTATGGAATCATTCACACCAGCACAATGGTGCTCCTCCAAGAATGTATTTATTTACATGAAAACACCATTTTATACAAATTGAAGACACATCTTAAAGAAGGGTTTGTCCAGGCATGCCTTCCTCATCCCCTTATATTGCCACTTCCATTTTCATCTTCTTTTGTATCATAAATGAAACTTCAGACTGGTTAAGGAAAATTGAATCTGCCTCTTCTCCCCACCCAAAATTACTTCGACTATTTAATGTCTGTAGTCATCCTTCAAAGAAAAGTCTTGCCCGGGGTTATTTTATTTAATTTATTTATGTAATACAGTGTAGAAAGCGATCATGTCATAAGCAATGATTCTGTACAATCATCCTGCAGAAAATTGTTTTGGAGAATTCTTGGTAATTGAAGACCAGCAGAGCACCCCTCCCCACCCGCCCCGTAAAAGTGCTTACAATGAACAGGGATTCTTTTCTTTATCAAAGACCCAAAGATACGTGGACAAAAAAAGAAAAACTTGAAGTCTCAATGCCTAATGTGTGCACATAAAACAGGCACGAAGAAACAAACGTGTATCCTCTTAATTCCTATATCACAAATATAGCAGAAGCAGCAATCTGTACAGTAAAATGCAGTCATGGAAAAAAAATCTCTCTAAAGCATCTGAAATACTTAAAAATGTTTAACTTTAAAATGCATAGTGTCAGGAAAGGAATACTTAGGCAAGAGAAGCAGCTGAACTCCCACGTTCACATGAAGCATCCCCCATCGATTCTTAAAGCATATGTAAAGTAGGACTTAATTGGGTCACAAACCACAAGAATAATATACAACTGGCTAAGGGGCTATGTGATAAATAATCAGGAGAGAATCTATTCATGCACTAGTTTGATACAGCTAAATTCTTTACAGTACACAAAACCCATTAATAATGTAGTGTAGAGACCAAAATGTAAAGAGAGATAGAATACATTACTGATTTGTGGATTAATTCAAGTTCAGGCATCTACTTGTGTTACAGCACAGCTGTCAAAAGGCGATAATGAGTAAATCATAAAACGGGTTTGTTTCTTCCCACATTATTCTATAAATGGACACCGATGGGTAGTGAAGCAATGGTTTTGCTGTCCAACTTCCGAGGCTGCTGTGGCGGGGGTCTAGTTCTGCATCTGCTCAAAGAACTTGTAGGTTGGATTTTCATAGCCGTTCTGCTGCATCTTGGACAGGTGGCGCTCCTCTGGGGTGACAGCGGCGTCAACCTGAAAAACAAGAGGAGAGCTGAGTAAAAAATAAAAATCAATCCTTTAAGGTGAACATGGAGAAGCAGTAAAAAGATAGGGAGTACAGTACTCTTCTTTTGCCAAGACTGCAGAACACCCATAATTTTCTCCCCCACTTTGACATCTTGGAGCAGAACGCCTTTCTTTGCCCACCAGTTACACAGATGCTGTGCTCCATCTAGCCACCAGGTGGCGGTGGAAACCTTGACGCGCTTGCAAAGTGTCCAGTGGTTGTTTCTGGTTCCCCAACTCCACAGTAAGTGGATAAACCCAGTGCAATGGTATTTTTTCCTCCCCTGTTGGCTCAATAAAGCACAAACAGAGTCAATGGAAGCCTGTTTTACTTGGAAGTGTTTTGGTAAGATAGATAAAACCACAAGAGTATCATGGAGGGAGATTCAGCAAAGTATACTGTATCTTGGGTGACACTCAAATCTGTGTAGAAAAATACTCGATTTCCTGGACTGCTGAATTTAGTCTAGCCCGTTTCTATCAAATTTTATGTTTGTTAAAATGTTAAGGAGAGGTTTGAGAATCAATTAAAACAATAACATATACCAAAGGGGGCTATTATTTGGCACAAGAAAAAAGGAAGAGCAAGGACGACGCCATTCTAGATTACGTAATTTTTTAAAAACTGAGAATTAAGATACTATAGAAGTATGTTCAGCTCAGAGTTTAAAATCAGACCCTCTCTGTTAATATGTTGCTTTACCTCTAAGTTCAGGCCAGTAACTGAAGACGTTTTTCTCCCTGTCACTGTTAGAGCTGTGTGTGGCATTTACTGTCTGCAGGTTGGGCAGGGTACTTACCCCTACAATGTGGGCAGTGGCTGTTCTTGTTTCACTATATTTGTTATACCTCTCCCCGTTCGCAGAAGAGAGGAGGTCCTTAACTCTGCTCAATGAGTATGTTAAAATTCCTCTTTTGTAAAACCATGGTAAGATGAACAGAATAAATAGAAAGTCATCAGAATGAAGAGGCATGTTTTCCAGAGAAAAGTTTGGATGTACCATACAGAAGATATTCCTTCAAAGGGATATTTCCTAGAATGGGCTGCTCATTCATCTCTGGGAGAATACTGCAGGCCCGTTCCCCCTTGCTGAGTGTTGCCAAGTGACATTCCTCCCTTATGCAGCTTTTCCCCCTACACACCCCATCTGGCATGGATCTGAGCCTACACAGCAATGCCCCTGAAGCCAAGGAAGAAAAAGTACCAGCGAAGACGTGGTGTCAGCGGTAAGACATGAGGTCTCGAGATGGAGCTAGATATGTCATGACTAGACCACACTGGCTGATAATGATTCAGACTAAAAGATCTGTCAATATGGCCGGGTGCAGTGGCTCACGCCTGTAATCCCAGCACTTTGGGAGCCTGAGGTGGGCGCGTCACTTGAGGTCAGGAGTTTGAGACCAGCCTGGCCAACATGGTGAAACCTTGTCTCTACTAAAAATACAAAAATTAGCCAGGCGTGGTGGTGCACGCCTGTAATCCCAGCTGCTCCACAGGCGGAGGCAGGAGAATGGCTTGAACTTGGGGGGTGGAGTTTGCAGCGAGCCAAGATTGTGCCACTGCACTCCAGCCTGGGAGACAGAGTGAGACTCTATCTCCAAGAAAAAAAAGGCCGGGTGCGGTGGCTCAAAATCCCAGCACTTTTGGGAGGCCAAGGCGGGTGGATCACGAGGTCAGAAGTTCGAGACACGCCTGGCCAACATAGTGAAACCCCATCTGTAACAAAAATACAAAAAACTTTAGCCAGGCACAGTAGCACGTGCCTGTAGTCCCAGCTACTCTGGAGGCTGAGGCTGCAGTGAGCCAAGATCGTGCCACTGCACTCCGGCCTGGGCAACAGAGGGAGACTCTGTCTCAAAAAAAGTAAATAAATAAAAATATGTCAGTATAATCAGGTCCCCCGTGGTCCCTTCGTACAGCCCCACTTCATGAAGCGATTGACTCTTTTCAGTCTGGGAATGAGGTGGAATGACTACCAGTGGCTAATCCCAAGGCAGCTGGAATAGGTAGATATACAGCTCCCTCATCCCTTGGGACAGAATGTTCCATCCATTATGTGCCCATTTTTTTTGAGTTGGAGTCTTGCTCTTGTTGCCCAGGCAATCTCGGCTCACTGCAACCTCTGCCTCCCAGGTTCAAGTGACTCTCCTGCCTCAGCCTCCCGAGTAGCTGGGATTACAGGCACCCGCCACTACGCCTGGCTAATTTTTGTATTTTTAGTAGAGATGGGGTTTCACCATGTTGGCCATGCTGGTCTCAAACTGACCTCAGGTGATCCGCCTACCTCGGCCTCCTAAAGTAGCACTAGGATTACAGGCATGAGCCGCCATGGCCATGTGCCCTGATTCTTACGTTTCCATTTATGGAAGAGACTGTGTGCCACTGTGAATCCCTCCCATCTACCACCCTGTGGCTCAGAGCTGCCTGAGTTCCCCTGCATCCAAACCCTCAGCTTACTCCAATTACAGACCTAGGCATCTCCCCTTAGCACACTCCCACCAACAAGCTCTAACCAAGGCCAGTACTCAGAGGACTCTGCTCAAATGGACGCTCAGCTTCACTGTCCTTCTGGGAGCAAATCACAGATGTTTTCCTTATCCTCTCCTCTTTCCTTTGCTGTGCACTGTTGTCAACAAATGAGGTCACCTGGCTTTAACTGGTAACTGTGTAATTAGCCTCCAACTTGTAAGTTAAAAACCGTGGTTAAAGATTAGCACCAATAATGAGAGATTTCATTCACTCTGTAAATCTGTGTGCCAGGAGACAGCCTATCTGCAGCAGTACGCCATTTGAACTTGGGCATCATTTTTGCTCCCCATCACCTCGTAACAGATCTCAAAGAATGCCCAGGTTAAAAAAAATTATCTTGCTTAGGAGATCAAGCACAAAGCTGCTATGTTTCTGATTGTAGAAAAAAGCCACAATGCTGCTTGATTGTTGGAATATTATACCTTTATCTCTTCCAGGAGGCACATCTACCATCACACTGGCTGTCAACAATCATTTGCATGCATCAAGGGCAGGGGAACACCTGGCAATTTGATAGGTTTATCTCCTCTTCAAACTCCAAAGCCTAACGCTTAAGTGTGCCCTGCTAGAGATGCGAGGCTCCAAGGCTGGTGCACAATCCAGACCTCTAACTCTCCTGTCTTTTCTTGGCTTCTGTTTTGCTACTTGATAATCCTATTACCTTTTGCCACTGAGAGGAGTTACATTTTGCCATTCCTGCCATGGGGCAGCTTGGCCCTCAGACCTCAGAGGGCTCAGGAGCTACAGAAGAAGGGATTATCTTGACAAAAGGGCATCCAAGGAGTATGGATTGGATCTTTAATCTCCAGCCCCTTGAAAGCTAGATGTGAAAATCTGAGTACTCATGTCTATGGATAAAGCTACCGCTAAAGGAAGAGTACCAAGTAAGGGTAGCCTTCCTCTCCAGCAGGCTCACCAATCTCTTCCTCATGGCTAAGCTACAGCAGTGGCATGGGCCACCATGTGAAGGCCAGCCCTACCATGACCCTGTGCAGACAGGGCCTCTGCACAGACACAATATTATTTCCCTTAAAGCAGAGCCAGGGAGGGTTTGAGCCCATGGTGCTTGTTCTGGAAGGAATGATAAGACAAGTCAGAATTTCCATTTTCCAACCAGGCAGGAACATCTGTCACTTGCTGGGAAGAAGACACACATACATACAACCACTGAATATTCATTCTCTTCCCAGACTGCCTGGATTACACAGCAGCAGGAAATGATCTGAGGTCTTCATGTGACTCTCGGTACACTGCACCTTCCTGAGACCTGGACTCCTGCACTGCATGGTGGCACGGCTTCAACTGGCTGCTGCCTATGACACACGCTGAAAAGAGCTGAGCCCAAATAGCCTGACCCACCTTGTTCTAAAATAGCTTTGAGGGGAACGTTTGACACTCTTTGGCTAACCTCCATATCCCCTGATCCTTTTCTCCCTGAACTTGATTCATTGGAACCATTTAGTCCTTCACTGTATCCAGAGTAATTTAGAGCTCAGCTATCCGCCTGCAGGGACAAGATTCTATTTGGGTGTCCTTAGTTTCTAGGTCTCCTCCTATTGCCCCTAGAGTATTTACATGCGGGTGTGTGAGCTTGGAGGAGAGGCAGGAAACACCATGTTTACATTTTATTATGTACAGTAACCAGCAGGATGTGGATTAATAGATGTCCTTTTATACAAGGGACTGAGTCAGGCCAAACGACAGAATCCTGTCGTTGAGATGGACCAGACAAGTAAAGGAGGGTAAGGGAACTAAGGCGAACAATACAACAATAGTGTGACACATCAAAGGAGCCACAAGTATGCGGAAAAAAAAAATAAAAGCAAAGCAAATAGCCAGGAAGTTTTCAAGCTAGTGACTTATTCCTCCTAGTAACCTCCCAGTAACTGCCTGCTACCTAGTTGTGTAGATGCTTGTTTTCCTAATTTTGATGCCATCTCTCTATAGTTATATATAACTAGAGGGCAGTTGACTATGTTTATGGCCTACATCAAGCAATTCTTCACGCAGGTTCAGGAACTCCTTTGCTATCCCTTCATAATTTTTTTTTTTTTAAAGACAGTCTTGCTCTGTCACCCAGGCTGGAGTGCAGTGGCGTGATCTTGGCTCACTGCAGCCTCCGTCTCCCAGGTTCAAGCGATTCTCCTGCCTCAGCCTCCTGAGTAGCTGCGACTACAGGTGCATGCCACCACACCTGGCTAATTTTTTGTATTTTTATTAGAGACAGGGTCTCACTATGTTGGCCAGGCTGGTCTCGAACTTCTAGCCTCAAGTGATCCACCTGCCTTGGCCTCCCCAAATGCTGGGATTACAGGTGTGAGCCACCACGCCTGGCCTGTGATCATTTTTGATGCTTTCCTTTGATCTTCCAATTTCTCTTCCTGCTGCTCACTGTAAGCCACTCCTAGGTTCTGCACCCACCCTCACTTTTCCTTATCGTGGCTTTCCATTCAACCTGACCACTCTCTCCAACTACTCTACAATGCCAACGTCAGTGCGTCTGTATCCTGGTGAGTCAGCTTCTGGCCGGGAAGAAAGGACCTCTAAGGACATCTTTTTATAAAGTCACCAGTGTGACAGCACATTACTTAGAAAAAGTCATATGCCATACCTCCATAAAAGCCAAATAAAAGGAACTCTCTTCTTATTTAGGTCATTAATGAGATAACCAGGAGGTGGGGGCGGGGAGACTTCTGGTGTTCAAGTGATCAGATCTGTGAGAGGAAAACTTTTTCACATCCTATAATAAAGAGAAGCTGTGCCCCCAACTTCTTATTAAAGGTGACATGTCTGGGGAGAGTAGCAGAAAGAGCTACAATACGTATTTTTAAATATCCAGTTCTATGTATGTGAATGTAGAGAAGTACCGCTTGCTATTAAACAGATCCCGGGATCAGTGGGCTTTGCAGGAACGTCCTAAAACGGGAGCAAGGTGGTTAATTCAGCTAGTGCTGAGATTTCCAGCCACCAGAGGGGTATTCTGACATGGAGGGCACATTTGGGGAGTGGTAACAATAAAGGGCTATTGCTTCATTGCTTGAAGCACCAATAAGGCACAGTTACCTCATTGGGAAAGCGTGGCCAACGGCTCACAGAGTGACTCTCTGGCCTTAAGGCTAAGTAAATCCAGTAAGTCAGTATTTCCTGCTTATTTAAAAAAAAAAACAAAAAAAAAAAAACTAGCAAGTGCTCATTTCCAAATGCTAACAACTCTACCGATAAAAATACAGTTATGGGCCACATAATGACATTTTAGTTCAAGACAGACCAAACATATGATGGTGGTCCCATAATATCGTATTTTTTACTGTACCTTTTCTATGTTTAGATACACAAATACCTGCCAGTGTGTTACAACTGTCTATAGTATTCAGTGCAGCAATATGCTGCACAGGTGTGGAGCCTAGGAGCAATAGTTGTAGGTGTGTAGCCCAGGTGTGTAGCAGGCTATACCATCTAGATTTATGTACATGTACTTTATGATGTTTGCACAGCGATGAAACGGCCCCATGCCACATTTCTCAGAACGTTCTCTCCAGTGTGAAGTGGTATGTGACTGTTCTAGGCTTGTTTCATTTATACATTTGTTCTCAGGTTTTTTTTCCTAGGGTTCCTATCTCTGTGACCTTCTGCAGGCATTTTTCACTCTAAAAACAAAAAATTTCCTGGAAACCAATGCTTTCATCATGACTTCTTCAGGCACTGATGGTATGTAAGTACAGTGGTATTCCGTCCTGAGTGACTGAGGTGAGTCCAACTGGAAATACTCATGTACTCATTTTTGTTCTTACTGAAGTAGGGTTACTGATTAATGAAGGTTAGCCAGAGCCGGAAATAAAGGTATTTCCATGTACCTGAGTGTGAGAGGGCCTGTTAAGGTAGGAAGAGGATGTTGCAGAAGCATCACTTCTGTTCGGTGCAGACGCTGGAATGCTAAGAAAAATGGTGCTCTGAAAGCCCACAGTGCTCTCTCACCTGGGACCATGGCTAGGCTGGGTTGCAACTCCCTGTGTTCAGGTTCTACCATCCCAGCTAAACTACACCTTTTTTGAGGTCAGAAAAGCGGAATGTGGTCTATTTCAACATTTTATACAGACACACTATGGGGCTGCACAGAGGGCTGCTTTCGGGAAGGACAGTCACAAAGGTCTTGAGAGGAAGAAGGAGATGAGAGGAAATAAAACAAAACACGAACGAGGTGGAGCCCCTAAACTAGAAAGGTTTCCAGTTGCTCTCAAGTAGACAGCAAAATGAGTATCTAGAGAAGAGCTGAACAGCCATCCTTCCCGATTTTGCTCCTGCAAGGATACCTCCTGGCTTAAAAATTAATTTCAGAATCTGGGTCAAAGTGTCAACTTCTCCTCTGACATTTTAAGTCCAATGAGACACTGCTTGGTAACTGACTAAAAAAGAGCGTTTTAATTCAGGCAGCTGGAAGAGCACTTAAAAGGCAACCGGTTACCTGGGAGGCAAGAGATACCATTTTCCACTCCCTAAGGCTTGCGTGGAGAACTAAAAGGAAGGAGTGTTAAAATGATGTGTGAGTGATTCTCAAATCTGACTGCACATCTCATTCATTTGGGGAAATTTTCAACACTCAGATTCGCAGCCTCCTATTTGGGAATTCTTTTTCCTTAGGTCTGAGGTAGGACCTGGTCTCACGCACAGCCAGGGGAAGGAGCCTCCAGGTGGAGGCCTTGCTTTTATGCTCAGCATCACTGGGGTCTGTTACGGGCTAAAACGTGTCCCCCTAAAATTCATATGTTGAAGTCCTAAGCTGCCAGTACCTCCACCTGTGAGTGTATTTGCAGATAGGGTCAAAGAGGTCATTAAAGTTAAACAAGGTCATCAGGGTTGATCCTAATCCACTATGACTGGTGTCCTTGTAGGAAGAGGTTAGGACACAGCAGAAAAACAGAGTGAAGGTCATGTGAAGATACAGGGAGAAGACAGGCATCTGCAAACCAAGGAGAGAGGCCTGGGGAGGAACCAACCTGGCTGATACCTTGATCTTACACTCCAGAAATGTGAGAAGGTAAATTTCTGTTGCTTAATCCACCCATCTGTGTTACTTTGTTATGGAAGCCCGAGGAAGCCAAGTCTTTGGCCTCTGGCAGCAAACACAGGCAACTTCAACGGACAGACCGGCAGCAAAGAGAATTATATTAAATAAACTAAAAAGTGCTCTTGAAGGCCAGGCATGGTGGCTCATGCCTGTAATCCCAGCACCTTGGGAGGTTGAGGAGGGCGGATCACTTGAGGCCAGGAATTCAAGACCAGCCTGGCCAACATGGCAAAACCCTGTCTCTACTAAAAATACAAAAATTAGCCCGGCGTGGTGGTATGCTCCTGTAATCCCAGTTACTCAGGAGGCTGAGTGAGGTAGGAGAATCGCTTGAACCTGGGAGGTGGAGGTTGCAGTGAGCGGAGATCATGCCACTGCACTCCAGCCTGGGTGAAAGAGCAAGACTCCATCTCAAAAAACAAAGAAACAACAACAACAAAAGAAAACAACAACAAAACCATGAAAAAAACCAAAACAACAGCAGCAAAAAAGGGGTCTTGAATTACTCAAGTATGAAGACATCTTTATTTGCTCAAACATGGAACTAAAATTTTTTAAAAAATTGAGCAGAAATGAAATAAGCTGATACTAATGAAAACCTATCTTACACTGTTTTGAGGGACATAAGCTTAGATACTATCACAAAAGGTGCAATGGCCAAACATGATAGTGGGGTCATTGCTTTTATGTGCTCACACTCTGATCTATGAGTCAGTCCGTTCCTTTCCACCCTGCTGCCTGCTATTCTCTTGGTTTCCTTCCTCACACTGCTCATCCACGTCAGTATGAATGGGGAAATGAGGCTCAACCCCAATTTCCATCAGCGGCTTCTGTTGTAGTCTGCAGAGGTTTTAAGTGCTGAGCAAAATGAAATTTCTGGCTTCACCACAAATTTCATTTATTTAAACTCTGCCTGTCCTCTTCTAATCAAGAATGGTTTAGAGCCCATTTCCTTGGGGATAGTGGAATCTTCAAATCCCTAGAAACACCTGGACTGTTCTCTGATGGAAAAAGCAATGGGGGCCGGACGCAAGGTGGCTCACGCCTGTAATCCCAGCACTTTGGGAAGCCAAGGCGGGTGGATCACCTGAGGTCAGGAGTTCGAGACCAGCCTGACCAATATGGTGAAACCCTGTCTCTACTAAAAACATAATTTGCTGGGCATGGTGGCGTGTGCCCATAGTCCCAGCTACTCAGGAAGCTGAGACAAGAGAATTGCTTGAACCCAGGAGGCAGAGGTTGCAGTGAGCCAAGATCCAGCCTGGGCAACAGCACGAGACTCTGTCTCAAAAAAAAAAAAAAAGCAATGGGGAATATGAGGGGAAATCTGGACTCTGGGGTTCAAATTATGCAGGGTCAAGCTTTCTGTCTCGGCCTCAGTTCCCTCATCTAAAAGATGAGAAGATCAATTTGATTGGTCGTCATCAATAAATCTTTCAGCTCTAAAAATTCCATAACTCTTAAAATATCGCAATTAAATGTCACACAAATTTTTCAGTTTCCCTGTGCATATAAAAGTTATGTTTACAGTATACTCTCTGCAAGACAGTTTCCTAAAAAGTTGCATATACTGTGAGATTTTAACACTTTTTCCCCCATCCAAATGGCATTTCAAATGCATAAAAATAACTTATTCGTAAATTTTCTTTCTCTCTTTCTTGTTTTAGTATAGCACCTTGAAACTAAGATATTTCAGGTGGAAGTGCAGGGTAACAGGTTGCAGAACTCTCAAATAACAATCATGTATGTTTTGGTGGGCCATTTGGTATAGTGTGATTTCCTGAGAAACTTTAAAGGTAAGAGTCTGCACTGAAAAGTCACATTATTTACTATTACCTGGTTGTATTCAGAGGCCAGACTATTTAAGACAAAACAAATCCAAGAATAAACATGTTTAGTTTTTTTGGAAAAAGCAACTTCCTACTTCTGTTTTTATTTTTAACTTCTTGTACTGGTTTTTGTTGCTTGTGTTTGAAAAAAAAAAGTCTAAGAGTAATCATGCTTTTCTAAAGTCATGCATTATCATTTGTATTATTTTGATAACTTCAACACAAATTGTAAGTTGAGATAACAACACACACTCTCAATACCTTCAGCAGAATATTCACGGTAAGTTGCAATGAATGAAAACCAAAACAAGAAAGAACAGCTGTAACCCAAGCATCATGGAAGCACACTGATTCGTTTTTTAAAAGAGATACTTAGCTAGTTCTTAGCAAAAAGCTAAGCCTAATTCTCTCATAGTCTTAATTCACACTTGGAAACATGCAGTCAAGTTTACCTACCTCCACCACACCATGATGAATGGATGTGTACTGTTTCTTCTTCAGCATCACCAAGGTGATGACGATCACTGTCGCTATGACAACACCGCCCACCATGAGTCCAATGATTGCACCTTTGTTTGAACCCACATCTTCTGCAAAGAACACCTTGAAAACAAATTAAAAGAATTTTAATTTCTAAATGCAATATAATTTACAACTTATAAACGCAATTAGAAGAATTTCATTTCTTAAATGCAGGGGACATTTGGATGAGGTTATATAAAAAGTTTCAGTATATTCTCTGCCCAACTGGTTGGTCAAATATTTGATGCTTACTTTAAAAAAAAAAAATCGCATATTTTCCTACTAAGAATGATAATCATAGTTTATAGAAGGATGTACAACATGTGGCTTCCCCAGTTCGAGGAAGTCTACTTTCCCCTCACAGGTCAAAACCGAAGTCTGCAGGGACCTGAAACCCTTTGACAGGTGGAACATTTGGTGAGTGGTGGGAAGATAGTGCTTGGATCTATCAAAAGCTGGAAAGGCACGATCATACTAATGAAAGGAGGTCAGCATTTTCCTAGTCACAGCACTCTGAGCCCTGATGTCTGACTCTAAGTGACTGAGACTTAGGTGTTTTTCAACTCTGCAGATGTCCTAATTTCCTTGGAGGGACACTTTTAATGCCCAGGAATAGGCATTCTGAAACAAAGGAGTTAAACAAAACAATAGAAAAAAAGATATCTTGTTACCTACTTTTAGCTATAGTAATTCTGCAGAATTCTAATTAACCTTTAGCAGTGTAATGCTTTTTAAAGCATAATGTTATTTCAAAGTGAAGTACAGGCAACAAGAATTTTAAGTCACTCATAACTCATGCTTTCTTACTGTTGTCTCCAGAAACCAAAATCTGAAATGTTGCTTTATTCTTGCTCTTTATTTGGATTAAACATAAAAAGAATTTTGAGAACATTGTAAAGAAGGAATAAAATTTCATTTATTGCACTACACTGCTTCATACTGTTTTTAAAAGCAAGTCATTATTTTTCAACTTTATCTACTTGAATGAAATTATAGAAGCACACCACAACTTTTATCATCTTGTTATATAAGGAGTTGATCTTATGCCAGATGAAGTAAAACTAAAGCTAAACATTACCACGTTTGCTCTGCAACTTAATGAAAATACAGGCATACCTAGCTTTATTGTACAGTAGTGCTTACAGATAGTATTTAAAAAAATAAATAAAAAACAACAACAAAGGTTTGTGGTAACCCTGCATCGAACAAGTCTATTGGTGCCATTTTTCCAACAGTGAACACAGGTTCACTTCATGTCTGTGTCACATTTTGGTAATTATTTAAATATTCAAACATTAAAAATTATTATATCTGTTTGGTGATCTGTGATCAGTGGCCTTTGATGTTACTATTTTAATTGTTTTGGAGTGTCATGAAACATGCCCATAAAGACAGCAAACTAAATCAAGAAATGTTGCGTGTGTTCTGTCTGCCCCCCAAACTGGCCACTCCACCCCCTCAACTCCCAGGCTCCCTATCCCTTGAGAGACAACAATATTGAAACTGGGCCAGTAAATAACCCTACAGTGGCCTCTTAAGTATTCAAGTGAAAGGAAGAGTCACAAGTCTCTCACGTTAAAGCAAAAGCTAGAAATAATTAAGCTTAGTGAGCAAGGCATATTGAAAGCCAAGATTCTTGTGCCAGTTAGCCAAGTTGTGAATGCAAAGAAAAGCTCTTGAAGGAGATTAAAAGTGCTACTCCAGTGAGCACACAAATGATAAAAGCAGAACAGCCTTATTGCTGATAACTGAGAAAACTTTTAGTTGTCTGGATGGAAGATCGAACCAACCACAACATTCTCTTAGGCCAAAGCCTAATCAAGAACAAGGCCCCCAACTGTCTTCAATTCTGTGAAGGATGAGAGAGGTGAAGAAGCTGCAGAAAAAAAAAAAGTTGGGAGAGGTTGATTTCATGAAGTTTAAGGGAAGAAGCCATCTCCATAACACAGAAGTGCAAGGTGAAGCTGCAAGTGCTGATGTAGAAGCTGCAATAAGTTATCCAGAAGATCTAGATAAGACTCCTGATGAAGGTGGCTACACTAAATAACAGATTTTCAGTGGAGATGAAACAGACTTATTTGGAAGAAAATGCCATCTAGGACTTTCATCACGAGAGAGAAGTCCTGCCTTCAAAGCTTCAAAGAACAAGCTGACTCTCTTGTTAGGGGCTAATGCAGCTGGCGACTTTGCTTTTGAAGCCAAGACTGACCATTGTAAAAGTCCTAGGGCGCTTAAGAATTATTCTAAATCTGTGCCCATGCTCTATAAATGGAACAACAAAACTGGGATGACAGCACATCTCTTAACAGCATGGTTTACTGAATATTTTAAACCTACTGTTGAGACCTGCTGCTCAGAAAAGACTCATTTCAAAATATTACTGCTCACTGACAAAGCACCTAGTCACCCAAGAGCTCTGAAGGACAGGTACAAGGAGATTACTGTTGTTTTCATGCCTGCTAACAAAACATCCATTCTGCAGCCTGTGGATCAACTTTCAAGTCTTATTATTTCAGCCTCTTATTATTTCAAAATATATTTCAAATATATTTTGTAGGGCTATTCACTGCCATAGATAGTGATTCCTCTAATGGATCTGGGCAAAGTAAACTGCAAACCTTCTAAAAAGGATTCACCATTCCAGATGCCATTAAGAACATCTGTGATTCATGGGAGGAGATCAAAACATCAGCAATAACAGGAGTTTGGAAGACGATGATTCCAACTCTCACGGGTGACTTTGAGGAGTTCAAGACTTCAGTAAAGGATGTCACTGCAGATGTGGTGGAAATAACAAGAGAACTAGAATTAGAAGTGGAGCCTAAAGACATGACTGAACTGCTACCATCTCATGATCAAACTTGAATGGATGAGGAGTTACCTCTTATGGATGAGCAAAGAAAGTGGTTTCTTGCAATGGAATCTACTCTTGGTGAAGATGCTATGAACACTGTTGAAATGACAACAAAGGATTTAGGACATCACATAAGCTCGATGAAGCAGTGGCTAGATTTGCGAAGACTGACTCCAATTTTGAAAGCTGTTCTACTGTGAGCAAAATGCTATCAAACAGCATCACATGCTACAGAGACATCTTTTTGTGAAAGGAAGAGTCAATCGATGCAGCAAACTTCATTATTGTCTTATTTTAGGAAATTGCCACAGCCACCACGAACCTCAGCAACCACCACCTGGATTAGCCTGCAGCAGTGACCATCAAGGCAAGATTCTCCAAGAGCAAAAAGATTAGGACTTGCTGAAGACTCAGATGATCATTAGCATTTTTAGTAATAAAATATTTTAGTAATAAAAGTAATTAAAGTATGTACATGGCTTTTTTTTTTTAGACATAATGCTATTGCACATGTAACAGACTATAGTATAGTGTAAATACAAACTTTTTTTTTTTTTTTTTTTTTTTTGAGACAGAGTCTTGCTCTTGTTGCCCAGGCTGGAGTGCGATCTCGGCTCACTGCAACCTCTGCCTCCTGGGATCAAGAGATTCTCTTGCCTCAGCCTCCCCAGTAGCTGGGACTACAGGCACATGCCACCACATGCAGCTAATTTTTGTATTTTTAGTAGAGATGGCATTTCACCATGTTGGCCAGGATGCTCTTGACCTCCTGACCTTGTGATCCACCTGCCTTGGCCTCCCAAAGTGCTGGGATTACAGGCATGAGCCACCGTGCCTGGCCAACATAACTTTTATATGTACTGGGAAGCCAAAAAATTTGTGTGACATTCTGTTGCAAAATTTGTTTTATTGTGGTGTTCTGAAATTTCCAAGGTATGCCTGTACCTCCCTAAAAAATTCTTTCAATTTAGCCTCAAGGTAGTCAAATGACTGATTTTTCTAAGCTGAAACTAACATACTAGCAATCTGGAAAGGCAATATAAAATATAGCAAATGAAGCAACTTCTAAGAGTGTTTTACTCGTGGTTTATAACAAAATGAGAAATTGTTCATAATTATTCCCTTTACTAAACAAATATGCTAGCTCAACATTTTTATGAAAAGCAAATCATTAATTAGCTAATATACTAGTGTGAGGTAATCAGGAATAAATACAAGTCTGGACATATTCCTGTGCCTTTAAGAAAATACTGTAATTTTGTAATATTCATTGCACTAATTATAATACATTATCTTATCAACTAGTTCAGTAGAGGGAGCTGATTCTCCTAATTGCTGCCGCTGCCATTAGTCACTGTCCCATTACAGGCGTTAGTGTAATTGTGGGGATGGGCTTATATGACACAGGCCCCAGGCCCCAGCAAATGCAAATCTGTACATTAATCGTCAGCTTTCTACCCTACCAACTCTCAACTCTTCAGTGGTTCCCCAGTTTTTATTAACCTCTTCAGCAACAGCCTCATCAAGAGAAACCCTGATTTTATAACAACTGATACTAGATTATCTTGCCAATGAAAACCATGCTTCAAAAAGCTAAATGTCTTTGTACAAAAAAAGAACTATGGGAGTTAAGAATGCAAATCCAAAGCCCAAGTCGGTTTTTTCTTTGCTACAATTATTTAGAGTCAAGTGAGGCATAAATAATAATTTGAAGGTGTTTCTTTTAGAGATTAATATGAGGATTTATCAACTTTATGAATACTGAAAAGACATTTTCTGCTTGAAACACACACACACACACACAACACACACACAAAACAAAAGAAGTGCCTGAGAGAACTTCAAGTATTATTGCTATGGAAATTTTCTTACCATTTTTCTGTCCACCACTGAATGTGATAAAATTGTCGTCTTCATTAATTTAACCCTCTTACTGCACCTACTGATAAGATGGAACCCTAACATAATCCACGATTTGATTTATCTGAATTTCTAAGCTTTTGGTAAAGGATTTTATATAACTACTAGAGCTGACCACAAAGGAGATGTGGCTTTTTGATTTACTCCAATTCTAACATTAGGGGGGAAAAGTGATTTCATCTGAAAAGGAAGCTGCTGTCTTCTTTGCACAAACCTTTTGATGAATGACACTATCAGGAACATCATGGGGTCCTGCTCACTCCATGATCTTACTCTTGCAAGAGAAGTTAAATCATGGGAGGTAGGGGAGGGAATGAAAAGAAAGAGCTGGGGGAGAAATGAATGAGTAAAGGAAGACAGTTCCGGATGTGAATTTAAGCCACATAAAGTGTTCTGTAAAACCAAGCAGCGTATGCATGTGTTTGACTCTGATCCTTCAAATAAACCTACTGTAAACCTATTTTCCCAGAAAACACAGTGGAAGTCAAAGTGACTGCTATATTGAAATGAATTCCACTTTAAGTCCTGAGTGATGCACGAACTTAGCTGCCTTGTAGTCTGAAAGAACTATACATACAGCCTCTTTCTTTTCTTTTTTTTTTTGGGGGGATGGAGTCTTGCTCTGTCGCCTAGGCACGATCTCAGCTCACTGCATCCTCCACCTCCCAGGTTCAAGCAATTCTCCTGCGTCAGCCTCCCAAGCAGCTGGGACTACAGGTGTGTGCCACCACACCCAGATAATTTTTTTTGTATTTTTAGTAGAGATGGGGTTTCACCATATTGGCCAGGCTGGTCTCGAATTTCTGACCTCGTGATCCATCCGCCTTGGCCTCCCAAAGTGCTGGGATTACAGGCGTGAGCCACTGTGCTCAGCCTAGCCTATTTATTTTCTTCATGTTTTCAAGGTAATCCTATAGGCAAGCATTGTATTTTTATCTTTTCCTTACTTTGATTTCTAGCACAGGATGAACCAGAGTTAATAGGTCATTTGGCAAGACAAACAGTAGTGGAAAGAGGTAAATTACTTTACGTACCAATTTTTGATGATGAACTTCATATCCTGAGTCATGTCGGAATTCTGCATCCATCTTCACTTCAGAGATCTCCTCCGTCTTGATATTTGTCAACCCAGAACCTGTATTACATCATAATTAAAGTATGCAGGACAACCAATTAGTTTTACTCAAAAATAATAACACTGTAAGACAAAGCCTACCCAAAACTTCTTTCTAGTTAGAAGAAAATTGATAAATGACTCTTAAAGAAAAATGATACCCTATATTTAAAACTTTAATTACTACCTATTTTAAACAAAAAGAAATGAAAGGGTAAGGGAAACCTAAATACATGCTATAATTTTTGAAAATGGGGGAAAAGCAGAAGTTAAATCCTGGTTGAGAGGTTGGCAAGGATTTGTTCCTGGAAGATGTTGGCTTGGCTTAGGGGCTTACTGTTTAGCCTATTATGTGTCTTTTTCCATGTGCACTCATTACTTCAGAAATAATAATAAAAGGCTTTAAAAATGAGCATTTATTACCTGGTAGAACAAAACTGCTACTTTGGGGCTTTGTTCCAATTACAAATTATGTTCATGTATCTATGCAGTGAAGCGTTGTAAAAATTATATAATTTTAGTCAAGTGTTCTAGTTACAGACACAGATTGTAATTGGTTCGTCTGCTGAATAAAGAGCTATAGTACATAATTTTTAAAATGCTTCTTAGCAACTAACAGAATTTATAACCTATGAACTCTTCCTTCTCTATAAATTGCTATATGATTCTTAACACTAATTGTTCTGATGAATTTCATTATTCAAATAATAATTTGAAGCTTAAAACAAAATGCAGAGTCATTTAAAAACCAAAAACATAAGTAAAAAATGTAAATGTCAGTGTCCATGCTATAACATTTAATTATCAAACATCAGAATTTTAGGATGAAAAGGGCTTTTGAAGTCATCTCCTCTGCCGTGTTCCCACCCAGGGGCAGATTGTCAGTTCCTGTTTGAACACAGAGGAATGTATCATCAATTTCCCTCCATTTTTTGATTGATTTGCCTGCCCAAACTGTCCTTTTTTTACATGAAGCCAGAATCAGCTTCCCTGTAACTTCCATCCTTTGAGCCTGATTCAACACAGAGCAAGCCTAATCCTCCCTTCCACATTAAAACCTTGAACAGGTATCACGACCCTAAGGAGAGGCATGTTCCTGCTGGTTCTTGTCTTACTTGGGCTACACATTCCCAATTCCTTTGGCTCCCAGGGGAATTCACTTCCTGCTCTTGGCCTAATCACTCTTTCAATCTTGTCTACGACATTCTGGGAAAGTTGTGACACATCTTGCTGACACTGAAAAGCACAATGTCCACAGCATATGATGTGCCAGTCTAAGAGCACAGCCTATACAAGGAGAAGGTAAGGATAATCTGACAAAACCTAGGAAATCCACACTGGTTGTGACCTAGCACCATTTCCTCATCCAGTTGTTCAGAAAGCTTCCACTTGATAACCTATCTGAAAAGAGACCCACAATCAATGTCACTCTATACCTGGCTTACAGATTGTGAAGCTATCTTCTCTCCTTTTTGCTACTCAGAACTTCATTTTCCTATCCCCACCTTCCCAGCTTTCCACAAAGACCACAGGCAATGGTGCTACTTCACCTTCAAGTTCTCTTAGCCTGCAGTTGGTCTGGGTCATAAGAACTTGGACTTGGGCAGCAAGATGTCATAGTTTAAAATATATCCACAAATTTGCTGATACTCCTTCCTTCAAGAGGGAGAACTTAATTCCCTTCCTTCGAATGTGGTCGGGATGTAGTGACTTGCTCTAGTGAACAAAGCATGATAGAAGTGATGGTGTATGACTTCTGAGACTGGGCCAAAAAAGGCACTAGAACTTCCTTCTTAATCTCTTTCCTGGACCTCCTGGTGCAGGGGTGCGAGATGCCATGTTGTAGGGATGCTCAAGCAGCATTACAGAGTTCACATGATAAGATACTGAGGTCTCTTAGTAACAGTGACGTGAGTGAGCCACGTTGGAAACAGACCCACCAGGTCCAATCAAACCTTCAGATGACTTTAGCTCAGGCAGTGTCTTAACTGCAACCACATGACAGACACTGTGCCAGAACCATGCAGCTAAACCACATCCCAAATCCTGACCTATAAAAACTGTAAGAAACTAATGCTTGTTGTGTTAAGCTGCTAAATTCTCGGGTTATTTGCTACGTAGCAATAGGTAACTAATGGGCTAGGGCTTTCTTTTCTCACGTTGATCTATCTCGGGCTTTAATTTCCTTTCATCAGAAGTTCATTCTCTAATATAGACGTAAAAGGCACAGTGAAAGTGGGACCTTTCTAACCCTTTCTCATTCTTTAACTCTGGTCCTCTCAATGACCTAACCCTCAACCCCCAACTTCTTGCTACGAGACCCACAGAGTTCTCTATTATTTATTTTCTTACTTTAGTATTGGTAAGTATTTTTTGGTTAAGTTTCAACTCATTCTGCTGAAATGAACCTTTCTGACACATTTTTATAGGGTAGTGATGCTAAAACTCTTTTAATTCTCACTGGCTATATATTTTAATCTTTCTATAGCCCTTTTAAATCTGAGATCCTTATATAACCAGTGATTTCTTTAGAGCTCACTCCTTTTCTCTTATTAAGATCTGGCAACGTGCCAAGCACGGTGGCTCACGCCAGTAATCCCAGCACTTTGGGAGGCCAAGCTGGGTGGATCACTTGAGGTCAGGAGTTTGAGACCAGCCTGGCCAACATGGTGAAACCCTGTCTCTACTAAAAATACAAAAAAAAAAAAAAATTAGCCGGGTGTGGTGGCGGGTGCCTGTAATCCCAGCTACTCCAGAAGGCTGAGGCATAAGAATCGCTTGAACCCGGCAGGTGGAGGTTGCAGTGAGCTGAGATTGTGCCACTGCACTCCAGCCTGGGTGACAGAATAAGACTCTTGTCTCCAAAAATAAATAAATAAATAAATAAAAGATCTAGCAACACAATAGGTTAGAACTATATTTCTGAGATTTTTAAGAAAACGTTCTTGAACAGTTTGAAGAGTCTTCCCTTTTAGATTTTGGAGTCAAATATTTATACTGAAAAATAAAAGTAAAGAATGATATCTGGCCGGGCGCAGTGGCTCACACCTGTAATCCCAGCACTTTGGGAGGCTGAGGCGGGAGGATCACGAGGTCAGGAGATCAAGACCACGGTGAAACCCCGTCTCTACTAAAAATACAAAAAATTAGCCGGGCGTGGTGGCAGGCACCTGTAGTCCCAGCTACTAGAGGCTGAGGCAGGAGAATGGTGTGAACCCAGGAGGCAGAGCTTGCAGTGAGCCGAGATCGTGCCACTGCACTCCAGCCTGGGTGACAGAGTGAGACTCCATCTCAAAAAAAAAGAAAAGAAAAAGAAAAAAAAGAATGAGCTCTCGGCCAGGTGCAGTGACTCATGCCTGTAATCCCAGCCCTTTGGGAGGCTGAGGCGGGCAAACAGTTTGAACTCAGGAGTTCGAGACCAGCCTGGTCAATATGGCAAAACTCTGTCTCTACTAAAAATACAAAAATGAGCCAGGTGTGGTGGCACATCCCTGTAATCCCAGCTGCATGGGAAGCTGAGGTGGGAGGATGGCTTGAGCCCAGGAAGTGGGGGTTGTGGTGAGCTGAGATCATGCCACTGTACTCCAGCCTGGAAACAGAGACAAATCCTGTTTCAAAAAAAAAAAAAAAAAACCAAGAGCTCTCCACTAAAAACGTTACAAGCCCACACTATTTTTGAAATGATACTGTGAATACTTTTGGTGGTCCAAAAAAAAAATTCATATTATCAAGTCAGCATGACAGATAAATTCATGTTTACAGCTCAATAGTTTGAGAAGCTCTTGGCAGAAGAGCTCTTGCTATAATAGTTCATTTTTGTATAGCATGAATAGTTATTTAGTGAAGACTTTTTACATTAAGCAAATCTTACTAAAAGAGAAAAAATCAGTAAGCTGGCACATAGAGAAATATTCATAATAAGGTGATAATGCATGTAATAAAATGTGATGAGTAGTTTTAAATAAATGGCAGGGACCTTGTTTTACAGGCTTACTTAGAGGTCTTTCTTGAGTTGTGCTGATTTCACCCTAAGCCCTGGTGACTCCAGCTCTCTCTTCCTGTAAGTCATGATGAGTGGACAGAGCCTGTTGTTCATGTGGGGGCTAAGGGAGGTTATGTCCTTCATGACACCTCTTGCATGGCTCGGGGTCAAGGACCTGGTTTCCCTTTATTTGGACTGGAGAAGGGTGGTGATGAATTGTAACAGAAAGGGTAGCTTTCTACCCTATGTGAAGAGCTCGCTAATGTTTTTCTTTTTTATTCTGGTCAAACTGTATAATTAGTCCTTCAGAGTCTATTTTTTCTTTGGAAGTAAGCCAGGAGGAGGAGCTATAATGGCCACTATGCCCCCAAATCACCACTGTTATTACGATGGTCCCTACTTGACACTGCATGCTGGAAGCTACCATATTCTGTTTTTTTAGATATGAGAGTTAAGGAGAAGCCATTTTCCTCAGTCATGATTATAAAGCACTGGGTGGGGGGAAAACAAAAACCTTTTTTTAACTTGTTTCTGAGGACAATAGTGATTATTCAAGAACAATGCCATCACTTGAACGGCATGACAATCTTGGGAAGGCTTTCTACGTTTGGAAAGGCTAAAGATATAACTCGGCACACTAGAGTCAAGTGTGTGGTCTCTAAAATGTGAAGAAGAACAAAACTATGCTACAAAACACGGGGAAATTAGCCCAAATGTTTGATAAACTTACTACAAGCACAAAAACAGAACACACGCATGCCTTAATACATATGCAGCAAATACTGCTATTCATAGACAAACCTTAACTAGAATCTTCCTCACTTCATATCTGAGCATTCTTTCTCAACTTTAACCATCTTACTGGGCAACCCAAGCCTACACTGTGTATGAAAGGAAGCTTGGCTTACGCCACCCTCTCTTCTGAATAGAATTGTTCCCTTCTTCTTTGCCAATCCAGGTGCCTCAAATCTTTCCTAACCTCTCTGGAAGCCCATTTCCAGTAAGTTCTCTACTTAACACACCCCTGGGTTAGTACTCCATCTCCTCACATCACAGAACATTCTTGTTAGCACTTAACGTTGCTTTGTATTCCTTTGTCTTCCAAATTCCATCTCGTGTTTCCAAATATGCAAAATTCCTTCTATTATACCTCAAGCTCCTGAGAGCAGGGACCCTACCGTTTAATTTCTTTCAAACCTAGAAAGAATTTAGTGCATTGATCTTTGTGAAATCCCCAAGTGACATCATATTCTTACTGTTATGAGAAAGGTTTTGGATGGTTTTCTCGCACCAGTATAATACCATTAACTATTCTCTAGCTCTTCCTTTAAAACACATTGTTTTTGTTTGACAACGTTTGGAGGTGTCCTTTTTATGTTAGATTAAAAAAAATTTTTTTTTTAAAGAATAGGCTGGGCATGGTGGCTCATGCCTGTAATCCCAGCACTTTGGGATGCCGAGGTGGGTGGATCACCTGAGGTCAGTAGTTCGAGACCAGCCTGGCCAATGTGGTGAAATCCCGTCTCTACTGAAAATACAAAAAAATTAGCTGGGCATGGTGGTGCGCGTCTGTAGTCCCAGCTACTTGTGAGGCTGGGGCACAAGAATTGCTTGAACTCCCGAGGCAGAGGTTGCAGTGAGTTGAGATCGCGCCACTCCACTCCAGCCTGGGGGACACAGCGAGACTCCATCTCAAAAAAACAAAAATCAAAAAACAATTTTTTTAAAAAAGAAAAAAACATCGACTGGTAGTGTCACCTGTTCCTGGATGTTTCAGTAGTAACATATAGGCTCTCCTGGCCCAATGTAGAAATTTGATAAAATTGAATGAGTCGAATGAGCGCTTTCTAAGTTACATTTTATGCTTGTAGATGAAAAGCATGTCTTTTAAAGAGAAGCACCATGAAAAAAGTCCCAAGGCAAATGACCAACCTGAGCTGGCTGTGGTTGCAATTAGAACTGAACTGACCCTCAGCCCGAGGCCTTACAAGTTGGCTGAGCAGAACAGGAATGTCAACTCCTGGCTCCCTGAGATTCCCTTACATGACATAGACAATAAGGAGGACATTAGAAGAACTGAAACTGTCTCTGACTCACTATAATTTAAGTTCCCCTTAAAAGCCTAAAGACAGAAATTCATAAATCAACGAGACCAGCTGTCAAGACGTGTCACACTACTGTCTCTGCTGCCACTGTTAATCATAGCATAAAGGCATGAAGATGCCACAGGCAGACTCTCAGTCTTCATCAGTGACCGTGCTTGGAGGCAGTCATGGCTCGAGCCTGTGGTGGAAGTGTGAGGGACAGGGTGGGTCTCCTGGCTCTGCTGCTGACTGTATCTGAACCAGGCAGCAAAGGTTGACCTCTGTGTATTAATATCTTCAAAGAAAGTTAATTCCCTGTTCTTTGACTATCGCCTGGGGACATTATAAGGATAAAGAAGAAAATAAATATGGAAAAGTATGTGTTATTTGGGATTAAAATCTCCCTGGAATACACAAATTTGTCAATTCAATAACTTTCTTCCTCTTTTTGATTCACTGAAAGCATTGGCTACTATCAGTTGGGTGAGGTTGTTCATAGAGTAGACACCAGGCACATATATGCTTCTGCTGTGCTATGACATTATTCATAAAATAAAAATGTGTTTCTTCTTAATGTTTGTGAAACTGTAAAAAAAGAAGTGTCTATTTCAGTGTTAATGGGATTTTTAAGTAATACATAAAAAAAGGGCTTATGTGCAAAATTATGCATCCACATCTGTTGTGTTACTTTAGCCACTCATTGAGAATAAGTACATACAACCCACAAAACAGAAGATGTATTTTGGGCTCTGGAGAGAAACCAATTCTGGTATTTTCAGGAAATCATGTCTACTTCAGTAACTGATTGAAGTTTGAGCCCAGTTCAGTTAGAAAATGACCCATCTGGACACCAAACAAGAAAGGAGAGATGTTCACACTGGTATCCAAGTCATCACCTGAGAGTCTACATCTGTCTGGGCTTCTGTTTTTAAGGACAGGCTCTATATAATCGTCTCTGTTTTTGTTTTGTTTTGTTTTAAAGAAAAAAGAAAAAAAACCCCCAAATTTGGAAGGGCTCTCTTTTAGGTTTCAAAAGGAAAGCTCAGAAACAAAAAAATCATTTCACTCGGAAGTTGGGAAATGAAGAGTAAGGAATAGTCAAGGGGAATTTTTAAAAGTTTGGTTTCTAAGGTCACTTCAGATTCTACTCTGCAATAAGTACAATTGAGAGAGGCTTAAAATGCAGAAAGGAGACAATGTCTGCTCGAGCTTAGGCCCAAGATGCGGAGAGGCAGAAGTCAAGCGGTTCTGATACCTGGTCGAGTGGTCAGTCCTCGGTCAGCAGCAGGGCGGGCATCAACAGGCTCAACTGGGCACAGGAAGCAAGGGACACAGAAAGCAAACAAGACAAATCAAGATGGTAAGCCGTGGCTCCCAAACATAGTCAAGCAGGGAAAAAAGCATATGCAATAAACAAGTTACAAAAAAGGAGCAGCCAGAAAAGAACCACAGTGAGTTAATCCCGAGCATCGAGGACCAGGAGGGGCACCACTTTAAATGGCTTATCGCTATTGATGTGCCAGTCCTGCTCCTTAGTTTTCTAATAAAAGCCCTCACCAGGATACGCAGCAACATCAAAGAAGAGGGGTGGGGAGGGTGGATTTCCCTCTGAGCTAGTTTAGAGATAGTTTCTTGGCTTTTGATTAGAAATAAAATATTCCCAGCCTGGCAGAAAACCTTAAAGATACTTCCTTTTACAACTGCCCAATCTTATCTTATTTTACAGTTAATTAACTACAAGAGGACTCTGTTAAATTTCCAGGGGACGTGCAAATATGAATTTATCAGGAGAGCGAAGTTTTAACACATAATCTGCCATTTAGTGAGTGAATCAAATTTGTCCTTAGTATGAGGGCAGAAGAGGGAAACCGCAGTCTTTTTCTCACTTTTTCAAAAAGGCTGGTTTCCATTTGACAGATGACATACAGCTGAAACGTGTGAAATGAGGATATTTCATTTTATATTTGCCATTGTTCACAATTTTCCCTTTTTATGTGTTCTGGGTCCGACCCAAAGAAAGCAGTGTGGACAGCATGATATTCCTCACCATCATCTGACCTTTCCAAAGCACTTCTGATGCTCAGAAAATACTTCCTTGTTTTACGCTGGCGTTTGAAGAAACAAGGAATGGGGACAAAAGTGAAGTTTTTAGGATTAATAAATGGTCATAAGGTAAATGAAGCCATGGAGTGGAGGTACAGGGGGAAGCTGCTTTGGTAAGGTGGCAAGTGTAAAGGGAAAAAGGTAAGACAAAGTGAGCACAGGTGCTGAAGGAGACACGGTGTGCTCGATGAAATGGCTTCTAACAATTTCAGCAAAACCATCCAGCTTACTGATGCACACGGGCCAGGCATTCAAAGGTGGGATTCTCCGTCCAAATCGATTTTGGATGCCACATGTTAATAGAAACAGGGAGAAAAAAAGTGGCAGTAAGCCAAGTCTCCAAAATATAAGAAAATATTTCCGGGAGCACTAGGACATTTGGATGAAATAAAAATTTGGTCCTTTCTCATGTAGAGACTGGCAGCATGGTGGAGTCAAAAGGAGGGTGAGGCATCTAATCCCAGGCCTGGGCCCACCATTTACAATGTCTATGGCCTTGGGCAAGCGCCCACTTCTGTGGCTGTTTCTCCATATGGAAACAGAAATGTTAACATCTGCATCTTCTAATTATGGTGAGGAACAAATAAGTAACCTTTAAAGCCTGTTTGAGACACTACCAGATACTACAGAACTGCACTGATTAAATATCCTATGATTAAATATTCCATAGTAACAACTACTGATGCAAGAGTGACTATTCTCTAGTATTTCACTAGTGCATTAGAGGAAGACATAGTTCACTTCCTTCTGCAACTCCCAAATACATTTCGACAATGAAGTTTGGTTTTTCTGTACTTCATTTTTTCTCCTATTTGCAACAACCTGTAATGAGTAACTGTATTACTCCTTGTAAAATGCAGTTAGTTGAAAGGTCATTGTACTTTGTGACAATTTCCTGATGACGAGGGACCCAATAGTGCCTCAGCTGCAGTTAAGAACACAACAGACCACATGCACGAGGGCAAACGCATACTTTGAAGTGGTGGTGAGCACATACATCAATAGTTACATTATTAGAAAATGTATATGCAACTCGGGGCAGTAAGTTAAGTGTACTGTGGTTTAAATGCAGGCTGAGGAGCTGGTAGTCCCACGGGCCACTGCTAATGTCACCAGTTACTTTCTCTGTGATCTGGGGCCAATCACATTCTATCTGAACTTCAGTTGTGTCACAAAGTAAATGGTTTTTCCAGGGTTCAAATGCGTATACTTATGTGAAAGAAACTTACAAATGATATAGTCCTATAAGTTTCTCTGCCTCTCCCCGCTCTTCTTCTTCTTCTATTTTTTTAAATAGGCATGTATTATTTAAAAACAATAATAAAACCCTAACCCTATTTTTTAGGAAGATTAAACAAAACTAGTTTCAGTGACATAAACCCTAATCTGCTTTAAAAGATTGAAGCTGATTTAGTATAAATTAATGCTCAAAAAATAAGTAGCTCAGGGAGCAGATATTAAAAGTTTTTTAAAAGGCAATTATGATATCATTGCCGAAAAAAAAGAATACACACCAACAAAACAAAGTAGTGTGTTATTTCCCAATCCATTGCAAATACTTTCCAATTTTTCCAATGGACCTTTACTTAACCAGACAGTAACTTCATCAATGAAGTGCTAAAACACATCTTACATTGGCTGTTTAGTAATTTAAAAACAAGAAATACATTATCTTATCTTTAACTTTTAATAGAGTTAAAATAAAATATAAGCAGAAATGAGTTATTCTCTTGCTCTCAGTAGCTTTGAATCAAATCCTTTGCTGTAAAAGGAGAGAAACAGAATGGTCAGACCTCTGGGATTTTTGAGTTTGTTACTTCTGGTGTTCTTTGTAATAAACCTCAACTATTAACCATGCTGCCTTGTACAAACTCTCTACCAGGCCAAAGGTAATGAGGAAATCAGCGGTACACCAGTTTTACATATAGATAAGAGGCTGAGAAGAACTGGTTTGTAAGTTTAATAAAATATTTATTTAATCTAAATTTCAACATTTAAATTGGCTTCCTCATTGCCTCTATAAAGCTAGTTAAAAATATACTAGAAGGCAGCTTCACATTTTGCAAATACATCCATACAGTCTTATAAGACCTGCTTTGTCTCTTTAAAAATATTATTTTATCTACATATTATATCTAGGTATTATCTACAAAGAGGCAGACTGTTGGCCACAAAGACTTGCTGGCAGTCACTGCATGCTATGCTGCTCTTTGTGGCTGCCCTTCTCAGGCAGTCAGGAAAAAGTAGAACAAACACAAATGTCATCAACGCTAATGCTTCCAGCCAGATCATTTCACGATCTGTGAGCACAATTCTGTAACAACAGCTTCATTTCAGCCTAGCCATTCATTTAGGTTTTGTGGATGTGAAAACCAAAGAATAAAAAATTGTTAAGGCAAATCACAGCACATTGGAAAACTCTGATATGCTTATTTTCTTCAATGTAAATTTAAAAAATGGGCGTCAGACCCTCCTCTGGATTTCACTGATTGTTCTTAAGAAAAACAACAAATTTTTGGTAAGCATTTGAAACTATGATAATGAGGACTGCATGAAGAACAAAAGGAAATCCTTTGAGAATTTTAGATATTTTCAGTAGTTGTGTGTATGTGTGTGTGTGCACATGTCTGTACAAAGAAAGACTAACAAGTTTCTGGGGAGAGGTGGGAGACGGTGTGAGAAGAGAGACGGCTTTAGGACTGTATCTCATTATATGGCTTATTATATTCATTATTTTAAGGATACATTGTTCAGGCCATAAGGTGATTCATCTTGAGACAGGCTGATAAAGTCTCTCTAATAAGATCCTGGCTCCATTAAAAAAAAAAAAAAAAGCTACCACTGACATTTACTACGTTCCAGGAATTTTGCTAAGAGCTTTTTTATGCCTTCTTATTTAATGCTCATACTATACCTCTGAGTTAGGAATTACTGTCAACCTTATTTTACAGACGAGGAAGCAGCCAGAGAGGCTAAGTAACTTGCTCAGAAGCGCATAGCAGAGCTGGAATTTAAACTCGGGTCTGTATCATTCAGGAGTTCAGGGGTATGGGGTAGTATTTAATATCCTATGAGATGATGGCCGTCTATTTTATTTAAAAACCAATTGGGGCCGGGCGCCGTGGCTCATGCCTGTAATCCCAGCACTTTGGGAGGCTGAGGCGGGCAGATCACGAGGTCAGGAGATCGAGACCATCCTGGCTAACACGGTGAAACCCTATCTCTAGTAAAAATACAAAAAATTAGCCGGGCATGGTGGCAGGCACCTGTAGTCCCAGCTACTCGGGAGGCTGAAGCAGGAAAATGGCATGAACCTGGGAGGCAGAGTTTGCAGTGAGCCGAGATCGCGCCACTGCACTCCAGCCAGCCTGGGCGACAGAGCGAGACTCCGTCTCAAAAAAAAAAAAAAAAAATAATTGCTTAAGTGGCTTTTTAAATTGTTTGCTATAATCAATATATATATCAATGTTGGGACTGATAATGAAGAGTACTGCAACTCAAGACTTTGACACTGCAAGTTCTATTGCCTCCCAATATTGTTATACCAGATTCTACTGTTCAAACGGAATCATCCAACAAGAATATCAGCTCTTTTCATGAGACCTAGGCAATGTAATAGCTGCATGTTTGTCAAGTATCCAGAAGTACTTAATCAAGGTCTTTGCTCAAATGGACATCTTGGCAATACCCAAGGGTTTCACAGTGTATGTGTGTGTGTGTACATTCACACGTGTGCACGCAGATTTTCTCCTAAGGCTGATGCAACAAGGTACGCTGTTAGTAAAAGAGCAAATTTAGTGTGCATTCAATTTACAAAATGAGATTGGACATTTTTCACTAAAAATTCTCATTAGAGACTGAATGAAGAGGACCTTCAATGACCAAAATGTATCTACCTGTAAAGAAACAAAACAATCCGCACTCAATACATTTAATAGGGCAGTTGTCCCGGTCTTTGATAATGAACTGTCCCTAAAATTGTTTTCTTCTATGTGATTAAGAATTATTTTCATAAATGGTAAAGTTTTAATTATTTTTACATTGTCAGTAACATGCTGTTTGCTATTACTGTAACGTGTCCTTTTTCAAATTAAGGAAACAAATTTGGGGTGATGATTCACATTGTGAAAACAGTCTATATATTTTCTGCAATGGTTCTTTAGAAAAAACTGGTCCAGTACACTTAAGGTCTAATATTATATTTAGATTTAGTCTGAGGAGTGTACTAACTGCATGTTATAAGGTATATTATATATATTTTTTACTTTATTTATTTTTTAAATTTAAAGTCTCGCTCTGCCACCCAGGCTGGAGTGCAGTGGTGTGATCTCAGCTCGCTGCCAGCTCCGCCTCCCGGGTTCATGCCATTCTCCTGCCTCAGCCCCCCGAGTAGCTGGGACTACAGGTGCCCGCCACCACGCCCGGCTAACTTTTTTTTGTATTTTTAGTAGAGACGGGGTTTCACCATGTTAGCCAGGATGGTCTCGATCTCCTGACCTTGTGATCTGCCCACCTCAGCCTCCCTAAGTCCTGCGATTACAGGCGTGACCCACGATGCCTGGCCTATAAGGTATATTATAAATATGAAATCTCCATCAACATTTGCTGCTTTGATAAAGAAAATCAGGTAAAGTGCTGTTGTGTTCTTAAAAAACATGTTATTTGTATCTAGAAATCAAGGTGTTTGTGTGTAATTGTATACTTCTGAACATGTAGAAAAAAGATAAAAGAAGCTGAAAGATATTCTTGCCTGAACAGGTGTTTCTGCTAAGAGATCCCTGTGAAAAAGGATGCCATCTACTGCTCGAATTTGTTGATAGAGAAGAATCTTACTTCTCTGAGATACCAAAGGAAAAAACATTTAGAGCAATGTGCTCCTTAATTTTGGCAGCTGCCTTAAATTTAATTTTCTAAACACAAATTAAGTCTTAAGCAAAATTAAATTTTATTTATATGTAGTTCTCTATCTTTGCCTTTAACATTTAATTCAATCTGAAATTTCATGTAAGAATAAGTAGCCAGTGAAGACTACTTTGGTGCCTGTCAAATCTGCATCTCTGCAGGCCCTCAAAACTCCTCTCTGTTGGTAAACTGTAATTTTTCCTTATTTCACTATCTATCTGCTTTTTTGGAAGGTGGCATTCTAGGTCATTACATCATAAACACAAGTTGAATTTTGTGCTTCCATTCCAGAGGGAACAATATACCTCACAGTTAAAAAACATTTCTAAAAAATTCCTACCAAAAGTCATCACTTAAGAACTTAGTCTCCTGGTGCCTCCATTTCCTCATTTGAAAAAGTCATAAACATAATATATGATATACAGTACATGCTCTTTATGTATCCACTTTTATTGTTATATAATGTACCATTTTATATTAAGAAGAGGAACGGGAAAATAAAAATTAGAAGAATGTTATTGCCACACATTTTCCTTGTGAAGAACTGCCTCTTCAATAATATACTGTGGCTCCCCTTCGTCCGGGAGTGTTCACTCGAAGGATAATATTCCCTAGAATGCAAACCTGGACATGTGGGAAACAAGAGGCCCTTTACCTGCAAATGTTATGTAAATCATTACCATTTTGTTTTGCCACCTATACAATGGAGTTGTTGTCTTTTCCAACAATTGGCAGTTTACTTGCTTTGCAGCATAAAAAATATAAATAATTTACACAGATATATTATTTTAATGACATAGTAACTCCTAGTATTTACTTTTTAAAGTAAAATTGAAATGAAAATATTTATGACTACATCAAAAAAAATTCACCACTCAAGAACATACAAAAGATAACTCTCTCTCTCGCACACACGTTATGTATGTGTATATATACATCCCAGAACGCCCTTGCTGGCTCAGGGGACTCTTACCTTCGTTTTCTGTGTTGGCTGGCACAGAGTCAGCCCCAAAAGAATGCCACGGCTGGAGATCGTCCAGGCTGAACTCTCCATTCACGGGAAGAAGCTCCACGGTGGTTTTCGTTTCGGTCAAAGATGGCATGAGAGCATCGTTTCCGTAACTGATCCTTGGTTCACTAATCATGTTGGCCAAGACGTCATCTGAATAGTTTTGCTCTTTCTGAAGCAGCTCATCTAAACCAAACAAAACCATCTCTTTGGTGAGTAACAACAATCACAACAGCAGCAGCAGCAGCCACCATTTACTTCTGCCAGGCAAGACTTCAACTGCTTTCACGTGCATGATCGCGTTTAGAGCCACGACATAGGTACCATTATCATCTCCCTTTTACAGATGTGAAAACTGAGGCACATGGCATTCAAGCTACTTATGCAAAGTCGCAGCTCACAAGAGCTGCTGGCAGGACTGCAGGCAGGAGCATGGCGGCCGGCCAGTGTGCTGCAGCGTGGCACCGCTAGAGGTGAAAGGCCACAGGAGCTCAGCTGCCATTTCCTCCTGACACAGTTAGACGTCCCTAGTATACAATGATCACACAGGAATAAACGCCAGGCTTTGGTGTGGCGGCAGTAAGCGAGGCACAATCTCATTCAAGCTGAAAGACAACAGAGAATCTCCTGTCTTGCCTTGCACACTTGCAAGGATAAGAAAAGCATTAAAGGGCCAGTAGTTTGCTACCTTCTTGAATAGTTTTCACTGTTTTACCTTGAAAAAAAATCTGCATTTCCTAAATGCTCCTCTTATGCTGCATGACCTATGCTCTGAGGCAACAAGGAAACCGTTCCCTTGCCCTTCCAGATGTAGCCCTGCAGACAGACATCCAGCCTTCTCTGGACTTAACCACCCCTGGCTCCCCGTATTTCCCAATGTGAGCAGACACCAAATATCCTGCCTTTCTCCTCTGTTGCTTCCCTTTCCAAAGAATGCTGTCAGTGCCGCCTAACCCCCCCCACTTTAAAAATTGATTAAACAAGAATCAACTTTATGGAACATCATTGACTTATCTTTTTTTACTGGAAAAAAAGAGCTTAGAATATAATCTTGTATCGTGTAATTACTGCTTTAAAAACTGACCCCAGGATATCAAGATTTGTGAGTCTTCTCTTATGCTACCAAAGATTCACCATGTTTTTCTCTGATTTTTACAAATTAGAGACTGACAGACAGCACTGCACTATTAACAATAATATTTGATTAACCAAAATGTCTCATTTTCCAGTCATAGCTGTGTCAAGAGTTTGCTGTAGTATATATTTCAGACACATCACTGGTTAGTTTTATTGCTAGAGAAAATGAAAATAAGATCAGGATTTAAATTTGATTGGTAACATTTTACAATCATCTTTCAAATTCTCTTTTCTATTGACAAAAAATGTATCTGAAAAATTAAAATTCTGTTCAAATATACCCATTAAAATAATTTGATGGAACAGCATTAAAGCTTGTGATTAATATCTTTTCATGTAGTCAGTTTTATTGCAAGTGATTTTAAATGATGGAAGTCCCAAGCAAATCAGTCCTTTTGAAGTCTAATCTGAGTTATAATATATCCCTATTCACTGTGGCACCGTTTCTAAAATTCAATACTTGATGCCCATGATGACCTTTCCCTTACAGATAAAAGACCCTCATTAGATTTCCTCCAACTTTTTCATGTCTTACAAAGCCATAGGTAGCGGCTAATAACTTAGCCAATGTCCGATTAAATAAATTAAATGAGCATTTCTTTTATATAAATCTTTTGCTTGTGGCTGTTAAGCACTCACTATGCTAAAGAGAGGATATTCTGGAATACTAATAATTATTGGTGCATACACATTCATCTTGACAGGAAATAACCTTTGCCAGCGAGAAAGCTCTTGAACCCCCCAGGGGCTACGCTGTTCTTGGGTCTGTGGTATTTACTATCACTTACCCTGTCCTTTATTTGGAAATGTTCTCACTGTTTCGCATACACTGTACTTATCTTCTTCCCTGTGACATCTCTGAGTAACTCTTTTTACTCTTTTTTTCTCCTCTCTTCATCCCTGTCATTTTCTTCTTGTATCTCTTTCCATCTCTTTCTACAATTCTCCCTTTTAGAAATCCCATCGACTCTTGAAACTCTAAAGATCTCCTACCTTTGGGTGAATCTGAAATGTATTTCCCCAGCTTTGACTTCTCCCTCCCACTCAAATTTGTATATTTCCAACAGTTTGCTGGAGATACCAACTTAGGGCTCCCTCCTGATCCATGCACTTGGTAGGTACACAACTGTACTCAAGGTCCCTGGCTTTCCCTTCCACCTTTCCTGTTTTCTAATCATGGCAGAACCATTCTCCCTCCCAGTCACAGGCTTGAATCCTTCAGAGCCATCCAGGACTCCCTGTATTTCTTCGTGTCCAGTACTCACACTACCGACAAATCCTTTTGCATTCTATTTCTGAATTCTCTCAGCCATTTCCTGCTTGCTTTTCCACACCACCCTTACCGCCCCTAGGAATATGATTACTTTTCGCCTGGATAATTACGATAGTCTCCTCACTGCTTGCTATGGTCTGAATGTCCCCCAAAGTCATGTGTTGAAACTTAAATCTCCACTGTGGTAGTAGTGAGAGATGGGGTCTTCTGGAAAGCAAGTCATGAGAGTTCCACCCCGTGCCCCCGAATGGACTACTGCCTTCTAAAAGGGCTAGAGGAAACCAGCACAGGCCCCTTTATGTGCATCTGCCATGTGAGAACACAGTTTTTGCTGCCTCTGGAGGATGCAGCCACAAGGCGCTTTTTTTTTTTTTTTTTTTTTTTGAGACGGAGTCTCGCTCTGTCGCACAGGCTGAAGTGCAGTGGCACAATCTCGGCTCACTTTAAGCTCCGCCTCCCGGGTTCATGCCATTCTCCTGCCTCAGCCTCCCGAGTAGCTGGGATTACAGGCACCCGCCACCACGCCCGGCTAATTTTTTGTATTTTTAGTAGAGACGGGGTTTCACCGTGTTAGCCAGGATGGTCTCCATCTCCTGACTTCGTGATCCGCCCGCCTCAGCTTCCCAAAGTGCTGGGATTATAGGCGTGAGCCACTGCACCCGGCTTGATCCTGGGCTTCTCAGCCTCCAGAATTGTAGTATTTCTATTGTTTATAAATTACCCAGTCTCTGGTATCATGACAACAGCACAAACCGACTAAGACAATGGTCTCCCTGCTGGTTTTTATTTTATGTTTGGTTCCCGAAATCTTTTCCTGACACACAAGAATGGCTCCCTCTTTGTTTCAGTGGGTCTTCATTTTCTACCGAATTAATTCCAACTCCTTTGCCAGATGCTGAAGGCCCTCTGTGGTCTGGGCCCACCCCATATTTCTAGCCATGGAACTCACAGCTCCAGCTGTCTACACCACACCTCTCTCAGGCTAAATAGTTTGGGGTATTCCCACAAAAGACCATGTATACCCATTCTGACACTTTTGTTCTCTATTCCTGCTATCTTGGAAGCCCATCTCTGCTCATCTACGTTATTTGAACTCTTTAGAGCCCAGCTCAAATGCCCTCTCCTGTATGACTCTCCTCTCCCAAGGCAGGCATTATTAATCTGATGGGACAAGGAGACTGAGGCTGGGAGAAAGGAACCAATCTCTTCAAGACCCAATGGCCAGTAAGCACCAGTGCTGAAATCCAAGTCCTGGGCTTCATAACACCAGCCTTCCCATGTTCAGCCCCTATCTATTTCAGCCTCTCGTATTATCACAAAAGTAGCTGTAGAAGTTAGGCATTATTAAGCATGTCTGTTCCAATATCTTTAGCAGTCTCTTCCACTCTTGTGGATTTGTAAGCTGACTTAATCACTGTTAGTCCTATGGAATGGTTATTGCTTTTGGTCATCAAATAAGCATTTCTCAGGCAGGGGCAGCTGGAAAGGGCCCTGTGCCCATCTTAGCCCTTGGCAGTAAAAAGGCAGAGGAGCAAAAGATCACAGTGAGAAATCTTACACTTGTACTTCACCGAACAGCCAGGGCATTTGAGGTTGAGGTACACTGTAGTACCCTTTTCTCTTTTCTCTGTTACACTGTTGGTAGAAAAGTTCCTCCAAATGGCCACCAACATGCTGAGCCCCATGGTGGTTAATTTTCCCGGTTTATTATGTTCATTTTCAGAAAATGTAAGTGAAAGAGTGACAGATTCAAGAAAAGTTACATTTTTAGCAGAGTGAAACACACACTTAGACTTCGTTTTTTTTTTGTGGTTGTTGTTCAAAATAGGAAGAAATCCACATTCCTATCTTAATTCAACACAGAAAATTTAGAAATAACCACCCCTGGCTATGTCATTTAGAAAAACGAACCTCTGCCTCCTGGGTTCAAGCGATTCTCCTGCCTCAGTCCCCCGAGTAGCTGTGATTACAGGCACACACTACCATGACCGGATAGTTTTTATGTTTTTAGTAGAGACAGAGTTTCTCCATGTTGGCCAGGCTGGTCTCAAACTCCTGACCTCAGGCGATCTGCCTGCCTTGGCCTCCCAAAGTGCTGGGATGAGGCGGGAGCCACTGTGCCTGGCCGTCAATGTAGTTTTAAGAGAAAAAAAGAGGTAGACATGATGGATTACCATTATCAGAAGTAGAATTCAATTTTGTCATCATAAAATGTCTAAGGCAGCCAGCTACATGTAGACATGACTAAGGGCTCAGGATTTTACCAGCGGCTTACACACTGGCACTGGGCAATTGAGCCTATGACAAAATACCCAGAGACAAATATGATTCTTTCATTGTTCATTCTGAGTGGGACTTTCTTTGACTTCCATGGTGAGACTAATCACACCGAAACCACACTTCCACTACATTAGTGGCCCTGATGGATTATCCTTTTATCTGAATTAACTTAATACTTAATTACAACACTCTGATGGCCTGCAATGGGGATTTTCAGAGCTTTTAAGCATCTATATTTGCCAACCGCTATATTAAACTAAGAGACTTTGCTTATTTTCCTCCCAAGACTTATTTTTTCCCCCTCTAAAAGCTATTTGTTATGACCCAAAATTGTAGCAGTTATCTTTGAAGTCAAATATCTTCTATAATATCCAAGCATTTGAGCCTTGCAGTTAACAGTGGAAATATTTAACTGAGTTTAGTGATGATAATATTTAAAATATGGCTTCATCAATAACAGAGGTAATTTCAAATACCAAACACCTAATGAACCCCATCACCTTGCTCTTTTAAAAATGCTTTGAGGTGGCCAGGCGTGGTGGCTCACGTCTGTAATCTAGCACTTTGGGAGGCTGAGGTGGGTGGATCACGAGGTCAGGAGTTCAAGAGCAGCCTGGCTAAGTTGGTGAAACCCCGTCTCTACTAAAAATACAAAAATTAGCCGTGCATGGTGGCAGACGCCTGTAATCCCAGCTACTTGGGAGGCTAAGGCAGGAGAATTGCTTAAACCTGGGAGACAGAGTTTGCAGTGAGCTGAGATCATGCCACTGCACTCCAGCCTAGGCAACCGAGTAAGACTCTGTCTCCAAAAAAAAAAAAAAAAAAATGCTTTGAGGATGTATACGAGGCATACTTAGAGTAACAGAGGGAAGAAGCCCTACCACTTAATTATCATTGTAAATACTTTAAAGAAAACAACATCAAAAGATAATAATTTCATCTTCAAATAGCTAAATATTTTGTTTTTTTAGATATTCATGATCATTCATTTTGAGAAAAATAGCCTTATAAATAAAAGAACTGCTGAATAGGAAGCAGATGAATTCATCCAATATTCTTTTAATTATTAATCCACTAGCCAAATGTCTTCTAAAAATTTAATGGTCACATCTTAGGTTTAAAGAAAATAAAATTTACAGGCATTAAATCAATCAGTTATCTTTTACAAGTGTCAGTTATAATTACTGAACAGCTTCTTCCATACACTGAACACATGTGGGTTGGAGAAGAACATTTTCTTCATATAAAGGAGGTGCCACTCAGCCTTTTCCCTGTAAAGTTCGGCTGTTAAAGCTCTTATTTGAATCTATCCATCTGACAAAGGTCTAATATCCAGAATCTACAAGGAACTTAAACAAATTTACCAGAAAAAAAAGAAAAACAACCCCATCAAAAAGTGGGCAAAGGATATGAACAGAAACTTCTCAAAACAAGACATGTATGTGGCCAACAAACATATGAAAAAAAAAAAAGCTCATCATCACTGGTCATTAGAGAAATGCAAATCAAAACCACAATGAGATACCATCTCACACCAGGTGGGATGGTGATCATTAAAAAGTCTGGCAATAACAGATGCTGGCAAGGATGCGGAGAAATAGGCACGCTTTTACACTGTTGGTGGGAGTGTTAGTTCAACCATTGTGGAAGACAGTGAGGAGATTCTGCAAGGATATAGAACTAGAAATACCATTTGACCCAGCAATCCCATTACTGGGAATATACCCAAAGGATTATAAACCATTTTACTGTAAAGACACATGCACACATATGTTTACTGTAGCACTATTTACAATAGCAAAGACTTGGAACCAACCAAAATGTCCATCAACGATAGACTGGATAAAGAAAATGTGGCACATATACACCATGGAATACTATGCAGCCATAAAAAGGATGAGTTCATGTCCTTTGCAGGGACATGGATGACGCTGGAAACATCACCCTCAGCAAACTAACATAGGAACAGAAAACCAAACACTCATGTTCTCACTCATAAGTGGGAGCTGAACAATGAGAACACATGGACACAGGGAGGGGAACATCATACACCAGGGCCTGTCCAGGGGTGGGGTGAAAGGGGAGGGAGAGCATTAGGACAAATACCTAATGCATGTGGAGCTTAAAACCTAGATGACGGGTTGATGGGTGCAGCAAACCACCCAGACACATGTATACCTATGTAACAAACCTGCATGCTCAGCACATGTATCCCAGAACTTAAAGTAAACAAAGAAAAAAAGAAAAAAAAAAAAGCTCTGATTTGGACACCAGTGAGAATATGAAGTCCCTCGGCTTGCTGGATTTTCTTCTGTCTAGGATCGAACCTCCACTGCTATTACTATTTTTCTTCCTTTTTGATTCTTTTGGATCCCATGGAAAAATATTTATCTGTAACTTCTCCACAAAATGGAAATTTGTTTTTAATCTTATCTAACAGGAGATTCGCATATGATCAATTCTTATCTTTTAAATAAAAATTTACTTATGTGCCTGCCTGAAAGGACTGAAGATCATACCTCTACGCTCTCTTCCATGTCCTTTCTTCTCTTTCCCCTGACACAGCTGCATTGGAAGTATCTGTAAATGGGATGGACTAATTTTCCCTACCAAGAAGCCCCACTGTAAATCAGTGGTCACCCACTCTAGCTAGGCATTTTGCCCACACCAGGGCTATGAGATCAGATTTAATTTTCCAATCAGCAGTTCTGTGCATGTCTGATTCTTGGCTCAACATACAACTGCTATGTTGTTTATTATACTTCATCTCTCCATGGCCTCTGAAACTCCCCAAGGCTCGGGTTCGTCATCCGCAAAATCGTGGGAGGCTGGTTCCATGGTTCTTGCAGTCCCTTCGCTTTGAATCCTTTTGTCTATACTCTTGCTACATGGGTGTTCTCTGGGAGTTTGTTAGACATGCAGAACGTCAGGTCCCACCCAGATCCAGGGAATCAGAATCTGCATGTTAATGTGATCCCCAGGTGACTCTCATGCATGTTACCATCTGAGAAGACCTACCCTCCACCACACTGACCACAGCCACGAGCTGTACCAAGACACCACAACAGCCTCGGTTATCCCTTCATGAAAGAAAAATAAGCATAATGGCTGGGCGTGGTGGCTCACGCCTGTAATCCCAGCACTTTGGGAGGCCGAGGTGGGTGGGTCACTTGAGGTCAGGAGTTCAAGACCAGCCTGGCCAACATGGTGAAACCCCGTCTCTACTAAAAAAATACAAAAATTAGCCAGGCACGGTGGTGTGTGCGTGTAATCCCCATTATTCAGGAGGCTGAGGCAGGAGAATTGCTTGAACCCAGGAGGTGGAGGCTGCAGTGAGCCGAGATTGTGCCAACTGCACACCATCCTGGGCAACAGAGCAAGGCTCTGTCTCACAAACCAAAACCAAAACCAAACAAACAAAAAAACAATTCTCAAAAACAAAGCAAACAAAGCAAGGCATGAGAAGAGTGTGGGCCAAGAAACAATACTGCCAGGGGAATATTGCCAACACACCAGAGTCATGCCTTGAAGTTTCTTATCATCAGGGTCACATTTCTCAACCAGAAAGCCACAGGAAAGGAAAGACTGGTCACAGACTTCCTTCTTCCCTGGACCATTTGTTACGGGAAGTTCTCAGGAAACAGGTCAGTAAGTGTAGAGGGCATCACAGGACAAACTTCATTGCTGGGTTTCCCAGAAAAGAGCAGCTCTCCCCTACTGAAGACACTTTTAGCAGACGGGCCTTCACTAGTGAGTAAATATACTAAGGAAGCATGGACTTACTTGTAGGTCGGTGGAGCAGCTGATTTGGGAGAGAACCCATGAGATCTTTAAGGACGGTAGGGATGTTTTGATTAGCATATATGCTACAGCCATCTGCGATGCCAAAGCCATACTGTGATGGGACTGTGCCAGTTATGACACCTTCATAACCATGAGAACTGCACTCATGGCCTTTTCATACCCATCTGCTGATTTGATAACCACAATAATCTTCCTTAGTGGGATCACTACTCCCATTGACAGTTGAACAAACTGACATCCATCCTGAGAAGTATACTTAAAACTAGCAAGTGGCAGAACTGAAATCTGAACCCAAGTATCCCAATTCCTAATGCAACCTTCTCACTGTTCCATGAAAAGTTCCATTTTATAGAGGACATGGCTATATAACTTGGATTAGAAACTAATATTAAAGAAGCATATCACGCCTGTAATCCCAGCACTTTGGGATCACGAGGTCAGGAGATCGAGACCATCCTGGCTAACATGGTGAAACCCCATCTTTACTGAAAATACAAAAAAAAAACCCATCTTTACTGAAAATACAAAAAAAATTAGCCAGATGTGGTGGAGGCACCTGTAGTCCCAGCTACTCGGGAGGCTGAGGCAGGAGAATGGTGTGAACCCGGGAGGCGGAGCTTGCAGTGAGCCGAGATCGCGCCACTGCACTCCAGTCTGGGCAACAGAGTGAGACTCCGTCTCAAAAAAAAAGGAAGCGTAAACCCATCTATCATCACAAGCACCCTCTTTTTCATACATTTCAAATTTTTGATAGGTTTGAAAAAGAATGAATTAGATGGTATCTTTTAGAAGCCAAGATAAAGAGATTAAAGCAGTAGTCCAAGGTCATGGAGATTCCTGATGGTGGAGCAGGGCTGAAAAGCTCCCTCTTCTAGCCAAGTGAGGGCTGCCTGTCACTTTGCTTGGACAGCCCATTCTCAATAGCACTTTCCTCCCAGAACACTCTCCCAAGTCTTTAGGTTTCCCTTTCTCAGGATGAATACGATGGCTACATGAATGGCCAGAAGGTTTCACCAACTCTAAGTCAAATTTAAAATAATTTAGCCTCCTTTTGATGTTGAGCTATTTAAAGGTTTGAACAGTATATTTATTCTGCTGACTCAATCAACCCAAATATCTATTTGCATTCACAATGTAGTGTAGCGACCTAGGCACTTCAATGGTCAAGAGAGATACAGCCCTGTATGATGCGGCCACATTTTCCAACTTGGGGAAGAATTTATACACATATTATCACAAAGTAAATGCTGTACCACAAATCCAGTTTTTATCTTGACCTCCAGAAAATTAGGTCAGTTATTTTTAGCTACACTATCAATCTTGAAAATCTCCCAGAGTTAAAACTCAGACTACATGTCTAAATCGGGGTTTATTTTTGTTTAAAAATAACAGTTTCCTGGCCACACATGTTTAAATGAAGCATGCTTTGTCCCCTTATGGTAACAAACTGTCCCTGGAAGGGACACAAACAAAGCTTCACATCATTTGTGAAAATATTCCTTATTGCTAGGGACATTTTCCTGAAATATCACTTGTCTGGCTTAGACTGAGGGTACAGAAGAAGTCCCTTTTCATTTAAAACACATTTCCTTTTGGCTTTCAAACATCATAGATCAAAGAACTTAGACCTACCAGTGGCATCAGTCAGTAATCAAGATAAAGACCAGCCAGGCTCCCTGGCATCTAAAAGCAGATTGTAGGGCTCCTTTTTCCCATTTACCTGTAGAACTTGTGCCAATGTGCTGATCTGATTTCCAACTACATTAGGGAGTCTTGGTCCTGCCTGGGTTGTCAGGAACTTAAAGTAGAGACTAAAAAACAAGTTTATGGCCAGGCGCGGTGGCTCACGCCTGTAATCCCAGCATTTTGGGAGGCTGAGGTGGGCGGATCACAAGGTCAGGAGATCGACACCATCCTGGCTAACGAGGTGAAATCCCGTCTCTACTAAAAATACAAAAATTAGCCAGGCATGGTGGCAGGCGCCTGTAGTCCCAGCTACTCAGGAGGCTGAGGCAGGAGAATGGTGTGAACCTGGGAGGCGGAGCTTGCAGCGAGCTGAGATTGTGCCACTGCACTCCAGCCTGGGCGACAGCGAGACTCCATCTCAAAACAAACAAACAAACAAACAGACAAACAAACAAAAAACCAAGTTTATATACTATAGAAATAATCTCTGAAAGATGCTGTATTAAGATTACAACACACACACACAAACACACACACACATATCTTCTTGTTTTGAGGAAGCGTACAGTGAAGTATTTAGGTGTAAAGGACCATTATGTCTGCAACTTCCTTTAAAAATTTTTAAATATATTTTTAGAACTTTTCTGTAAGTCTCCAATTATACTAAAACAAAAAGTTTAGTACTGTAGGCATTGTCAGCTTTAATTTATACATATTTGGATGTTTTCCTCTGGTTCGATTTATAGTGAAATTACATCACATGCCCATTAATGTGATACAAACTGCATGTCTTCTACAAACAAAAATAAAAATAGAAGTGAATGTAATTTTGATGCCTTTTTTTTTTTTTTTTTTAACTGGAGACAGAGTCTTGCTCTGTTGCCAGGTTGGACTGCAGAGGCGTAATCTCGGCTCATGGCAACCTCGGCCTCCTGGGTTCAAGCAATTCTCCTGCCTCAGCCTCCTGAGTAGCTGGGATTACAGGCAAGCATCACTACGCCCAGCTAATTTTTGTATTTTTAGTAGAGACAGGGTTTCACCATGTTGGCCAGGATGGTCTTGATCTTTTGACCTTGTGATCCACCCGCCTCGGCCTCCCAAAGTGCTGGGATTACAGGCATGAGCCACCGCGCCTGGCCTGATCCCTCATATCTTTTAAACATAAGTCAATTATTTCATATGGTCTTTAAGCCAAGAAACAGCTATCTCTTCACTCTTATGCTGGAGGAAAAACTGGTTGCCTGGCTGGTTGAGAGATATGTGCTTTGATGGCTGACCTGAAGACATTTCAAGGTGATTGTTACGTGAAATTCTCTCTTCAAATCTGACGTGAAGAGTCTAACCTCTGCAGCATATGTTATGACTTCACTGTGAGTCTTCTTTTATTAATAAAATATCAGTTTTTACTAATTATAAGAGTAACATAAATTTCGTGCCAAAAATGTAGAAAAAAGGAATAAGAATTCATTTACAATTCTAACAGCAGAAATAATCAAGAGTAGTGTTTTTTTTTAAATGGTTTTATTCTTACAGCATTATTTCGTCTCTTCCTTATCACTTTACTATGTAATTTTTATGACTATGCTTAAGGAGAGTAAATTTTTCGAAGTTATTGAGGCAATGGAGAGTCCTTGGAATGAGGATAATTAGGCTTGAGGACACAGAGGAATCATGAGGAAGAATTCTCCAGTTTCATTCCTTTTTCTGGGTACAGTTTGTTTCTCCTTCTAAGTAAGTTCTTAGATATAGAATGAACTGGAAAAAAATGAAACGTGAGGTTTGCTACGTCTATAAGAGTATCACATTTCATTTTTTAAAACTGCCAATGCTTTCAGTGAGGACCAGAAAGTACAGTGAGAAAAAAAAAATTCCTCAAATATTAGTTTTCATGCTCTTGCGCGCATTTTTATAAAGGCAAAAGTCATTCTGATGCCTGTATACAATGTAAAGGCATAATCTCCTGGAGCCTTCAGTGCTGGTTTTGGGGTTTTCTGGAGATCAATCCACAGTGTCCCATTTTCTCTACTGGAGCTCTGAACCCATTAAGAGAGAGCAAGAAGAGATGTAAACCTCTCCTTTGCTTCTGATAAAGCCAAGCCCTTACTAGTCCACATGATGCTTTCTCTGGGGAGCGAGTCACGTACAGGAGACATGGCTTGTCCAGCTGCGTGCTGGACTGAATTTCAGCTCCAACCTGAACCTTCCAACACGACAAGGAAGGGAGGAGAATGGGCCTTAGCAAGACTTGCCCACAGCACTGCCATAACAGCTGTGCAGGCTGTGGGTACAACTCTAAAAGCAGCACTCATTTTGTAGTTTCAGTGAGTCGTGTCCCTAAAGCTGTGTCCTGTGTGACCAGCCCCCTCTCTCAAGCTCATGAGAGAAGTCTATCTGACCGGGATAAGAGAGATCCTGGGGCGGGCCAAAGCAAATGAATGAAATGGGAAACAGTGCCCCTCCCAGCAGCCCGCAAAAACTCCGCCATGCTGTGAAGAAAGTGCATTCTAACTGATTCATGTTGATACATGCTGAATTGATGGAATTTTATACTTCAAAGGATGCAAAGAATTGGTTAGCAAGTCTGATGAGCTCATGGTAGAAAGGATGATCTTCAACATCCATACATAGTGAATTTCATTCAAAGAGCCTAAAAAGACTTATGCAGATAATTATAAGGGGATCAGGCAAGTGTGTAAGATTAGCACAAATTATATATATATATGTAAAATCACATCACAGGATTGGGTCCTTTTCCCACAGACAGCACATCATCCTTGTATATATGATAGCTCATTTGAAATGTTTATTTATGCAGATTTTAAAAAGCACACAAACCCTGTAAGCACTTCTGCACAGTGGCCTACTCGTGTTTTAACACAAAACTTGCTTTCTGGTGAACAATTCTAGATATAGCAATGGTTCTTTCTCCTCTGCTTTAGCTTATTCACATGCTTCTTTAACTTCTTTAACAACGTGTGGGGAAACCAAGCCTGGCAACAGAAAGCACTTCACATGGGGGGCTTGGAAATGAATGGAAAGCGTCTGTCTTCAGGAGAGCATTCACGATGCACAGGAGTGAGAGAAGCTGAAAAGAGTCATTTTAAAAGAAATAATCTGCAACCAAGAAAATCAAACCACTTTATCATAAACTAGTGAGCCCCTCCCTCCCTGCCTTCCTTCCTTTTTCCAGGGGAGTGCTAGAAATAACTTCATCAATTTCTTTTCACTTGAAGGGCTCATGGTTCAGAAGAAAAGATGGGCATAAAAATAATTACCATTACAAGTGTTATGGTAGGGATACCGACAGAATGACAAAGAAACAAGCCTGGGCTTTAGGGATGTGACTAGTGATATTACAGTGGGGGCCAAGGGAAAGAGATCATTGTCCTAGCAGATACAAGTGCATGTACCGAGGCACAGAGGACAAGCTGCCCAGGATCTGTGACTCTTCTGGCTGCTGGGGTACAAGGGAAGTGAAAAGGGAAGCAGCTTAGCCAAGAGGCTTTCAGTTTGTGGGATACAGAGGGCAGAGGAATACACTGACCTATACCATGAGTATGCAATTAGCAAAATCCCAGCCTATGGGAATTCTACGGGTCAAGTGACCTGCGCTTCACGAACAGGTAAACTGTAAAAAAAGGATGGAGGAGAAGCCCGGAGATTATAAAAGACTAACCAGACAAGTCAGCAGTAAAAAATGGCCAAAAGCATAGCCGATAAGGATGCACACAAGAGTGATACAGCCAGAAAGATATTTCAGGAAGTGGCCCAAGGAAAAACAGTGGGCATTTTGGTGGCGGTATTTGGGATAGGGCGAGATGCTATCGGGGTGGAGGATAAACTTCTAATTCTTGACCTGAGTTTAATCTATGAAAAGAGCAAATATGGGGGAGAAAGGTTCTATTTACACATGTTGAGTTGCAATCTTTCAGGATATTGGGTGGAGCCAAAGGAACAATGGACCCAGAGAGCTCACTTCTATGCTGAAACAGCCCACAGGGAAGCATCAGAATGAAAATGGAAACGTTCCCAATACTAGCAGAACTCCACAGGTGCTTTGAAAAAAACATCCACATTAGATTCCCCAAAAGGGATTTATCTGGTAATAAATTCTGCTAGACAATGAACAGTTCCACCCATGATAAAATAACATGTTCTTGCTGAAAATTCTTTGTATTGTCTAATTGCAGTGCTTAATGTAATAAAATCAGGCTGGTGTTATTGTTAAGAACTAGAGAGTGAAGCATTTTTTATCCAAATAAAGTGCAATGGGCCTTAAATCAAATCATTTTGGAATAAGAATCTATGAGATAATAATAAAATGCAACTTCATCTTTTCCTGCCGAGAACAAAGAATAAAATAATGTAGGAGATGAAAAGTAAAGTAGACCCAACCTTTTTGCTAATTTGATTTTAGATACGTACTCCATGCAGACAATGGTGAAGTGAAGTGAAGTGAAGGGGTGTCATCTTTATTCACCTAGAGAACCACAAATCTTGGTGCTGGAAAGTACGATCCATTTGACATGATGGAATATTTCCCACCCGGCCACTCACTCGAGAATGGATAACCTGTTTTCCCGCCTGGGGTAACTGCTTTCCATGGATGTACAGCTTCAGGCCTCATACGAGAGGATCTCACAACAATCTCTCCAAACTTTTTCTAATCCCCACACTTTCCAGTCTTGCACAAGACCTCATCCAGGCTTCTGAGGCTTTGTTGAAAATTTACACAAAATTCTAGAAATGTATTTTCTTTAAGGAAGTTACTTTAAAAATGTTATTTTCATCTCAGCACAGTTGGCCTTTCCTTATCTGTTCTTAAAATGTTTCAACTTGAAACTAAAAAAGAAAAAAAAAACACATTTCATCTCAAATTATGATATACTAAATAATTATTGACTTGGCCCCAAACATTTCTACTCTTTTCTTCTTACATAATCAGATTTAAAAATGTAACTACCTTTTCTAAACATACAATATTAAAGCATATTCAACTTCAGTAACAGATAATTAATGTACCTCAATAGTCAGAGCCTCTACGTTAATTACCATAGTGCTCCAACATCGTTTTTTACATTTTTAAAATTTTGTTTTTTATTGATACATAACAGATGTGCATATTTTCAGATTATATGAGAAAACTTAATATATTCATATAATTTGGAAAGATCAAATCAGTATAATGAGATATCCATCACTTAAATGTTTTTCTTTTCTTTTTGCTTGAGGAAGGGTCTCTCTCTGTCACTCAGGCTGGAGTGCAGTGGTGTGATCATAGCTTACTTGAACCTTGAACTGCTGGGCTCAAGTGATCTTCTCACCTCAGCCTCCAGAGCAGCTGGGTCTACAGGCATGCACCATCACACCTGGCTAATTTTTAAATATTTGTTTTGTAGAGATGGGGTCTCACTATGATGCCCTGGCTAGTCTTGAATTGCTGGGGTCAAGTGATTTTCCCACCTGGGCCTTCCCAAGTGCTGGGACTATAGGTGTAAGCCATCGTGCCCAGCCTGTCTTCTTTACGCTAGAAACATTCAAATTAAGTTCTCCTAGCTATTTTTAAATATACAGTAGATTACTGTAAATTAGTCACCTTGCTGATAATTAAATACTAGGTCTTACTTCTATCAAACTGTGTATTTGTATCCATTAATGAACCTCCCTTTGTAAGTATGACGTAAGCAATCCTTATTTGGCTACACTATAAGCTTCAACAACAAATTAAAAAATGATTCACATTATAGAGCATTTATACATGCCTTTTCATCTTCCAAGTGTGGTAAACATTAATTAACCCTGGCTAATTAAAACAGCCACAGTTTACACATTTACTCATTAATCAGCCTCAAGCAAATGCAAAGCATTAAACTCTTTCACGTTTTGGTACCAATTAAATGTTGTTATTATTTTTTTTAATGAAGAGGTCATAAATTTAAGACATGTAGCTCTTAGATTTAAATTTGATAGTGGTTGAAAAAATTTGACAATAGTTCACATTCTTAAAAGTCAAGGAAAATAAAAACATAACCGCATTATGGGTTGAATTTTCCCCCAAAATATATGTTGAAGTCCTAATGCCTACACCTGAGAATACAGCCTTACTTGGAAACAGGGTCTTTGCAGATATAATTAAGTTAAGATGAGGTCACACTGGAGAAGGGTGAGCCCTTAATCATATTAGAGAAGACACAGAAACAGAGACATGGGGAGTAACACCATGTGAAGACAGAGGTGCAGATTGGAGGGGTGCATGTACCAACCAAAGGAATATCCAGGGCTGGCAGCAGCACTAGAGCAAGCGAAAGGCATGAAACAGATTCTCCCCTAGAGCTGTAAGAGGCAGTGTGGCCCTGGCAACACCTTGCTTTAGGACTTCTAACCTCTAGAATAATTAGATAATGAGAGAGTATATTTCTGTTGGTTTCGGCCATGCGGTTTGTGGTAACTGGTTCCAGCAGCCCTAGGAATCTAATACACTGCCCATGTAAGTGAATATTAGCTATTTGCTGATAAGACAAGAATTTCTGGTTATAATAAATATACTGGAATAGAATGTGGTTTCTTTTTTTTTTGAGATGGAGTCTCGCTCTGTCGCCAGGCTGGAATGCAGTGGCGCGATCTCGGCTCACTGTAACCTCCGCCTCCCCACAAGCAATTCTCCTGCCTCAGCCTCCCGAGTAGCTGAGACTACAGGCGCCCGCCACCATCCCCGACTAATTTTTGTATTTTTAGTTGAGACGGGGATTCACCATATTGGCCAGGCTGGTCTTGAACTCCTGACCTTGTGATCCATCTGCCTCGGTCTCCCAAAGTGTTGGGATTACAGGCGTGAGCCACAACACCCGGCCGAATGTGGTTTCTTAGTGAGTCCTTTACTCAAGGCTGGAATTAAACAAAGGAGATGAATCACGAGCTCTATGATAATAGTCTAATAGTCTAATCTAGCCCTCTTAAGTGCAGAGATGTTTTCCCTCTGAACACCCGTGTGTTTCAGCTCTGTTCCTCTTCCAATGCCCTTCCACAGGGAACAAATCCTTTCTTGACCACCAATGGCTGCATGCCTTATCCTGAGAAGATCATGGGGATTTTGGATGCCAGGTCAACCCTTACACTCAGCAAGTGGAAGGGCCTCAGTTTCAAACACTTTGTAAACACAGAGGTTAGGTCATTTCCTCTCCAACAAGCCAGAAGCTGAGCTGTCCCTGGCAGCAAACTCTGTGTCAAATGCCTGGCGGGTTTCAGGTTTTACTAACTCCAGAGTGACGAAACATCACCACCTCTAATGCCAGAAAGAAGTCAGCTGTTGTACCTGTGTCACAACTAAATTTACTGAAGTCAGGGCAGCTGAAGTAATCTATAAAACTTAGCATGTCAATTTCAATTTAGTGTTCACATTCAACAAATTGTGTATTTTAAAAAAAAAATCTCCAGTAGTCTAAAAGTTTTTATTTTATTCTTGTGTAAAATCTGGAAGACTGGAATAGAATGTTTTGTGGTATGAGTGTTTAGTAGCAACATTAGGTTAACTGTGACCTTTTGGCTCAAGACATGAGAAAATATAGCTAACAATGCTTGGTTATGGGTTTGTCACACTATACTTTGTTATACTATCCAGCAGTATCCACCTGCTTTAACAGTGTGGATACACTAAAAACTAATTTAAAAAAATCTGGGCTGGGTGCGGTGGCTCACACCAATCCCAACACTTTGCGAGGCCGAGGCGAGTGGATCACAAGGTCAGGAATTCGAGACCAGCCTGATCAACATACTGAAACCCCGTCTCTACTAAAAATACAAAAATTAGCTGGGTGTGGTGGCACGCGCCTATAATCCCAGCTACTCAGGAGGCTGAGGCAGGAGAATCATTTGAAACCAGGAGGCGGAGGCTGCAGTGAGCCGAGATCGTGCCACTGCATTCCAGCCTGGGCAACAGAGTGAGACTCTGTCTCAAAAAAACAAAAAAACAAAAAAAAAAACCTGTCAAATCCCTCCATACAAGTGTATGCACTTCACATACCAAGGAGGTCTAGGATTTGAAGTTCATCAAGGCCGAGTGTAGGCTGCCAGACCACAACCTCGTTTTAATGCCTTAGGTGCAGAAACAGGAGAAATAATACCTTCCATGCCTCCCCTGACTAGCTTTAGGATAAAGAAGCTGTGCACTAAATAGATAGTAGCTGAGGAACGATGAAGAGGATCTACCCAAAGTATGAATAAGCCAACTGCTATGGACTGAACTGTGTCCCCCTGAAAATTCATGTATCAAAGCCCTAACCCTCAAGGGACCTTTGGAGATCAGACCTTTAAAGAGATAATTAAGGTTAAATGAGGTCATGGGGGTGTGACTCTGATCCAATAGGACAGGAGTCCTTATAAGAAAAGGAAGAGGCCGGGTGCGGTGGCTCACGCCTGTAATCCCAGCACTTTGGGAGGGCAAGGCGGGTGGATCACCTGAGGTCGAGAGTTCGAGACCAGCCTGACCAACATGGAGAAACCCTGTCTCTACTAAAAATACAAAATTAGCCAGGCATGCCTGTAATCTCAGCTACTCGGGAGGCTGAGGCACGAGAATCGCTTGAACCCAGGAGGTGGAGGTTGCAGTGAGCCAAGGTCGTACCATTGCACTCCAGCCTGGGCAACAAGAGCGAAACTCTGTCTCAACAAAACAAAAGAAGAAGAGGAAGAGACACCTCTCTTTCTCTCTGAGAAAGACCATGTGAGGACATGATGTGTAGGTGGCCATTTGTAAATCAAGGAAGAGAGGCCTCCTCAGAAACCGACCTGCTGGTACCTTGATCTTGGACTTCCAGCCTCCAGAAGCATGAGAGAAATAATTTCTGTTGTTGAAGGATTCAGTCTGTGGTATTTTGGTATTTTGTTATGGCAGCCCTAGCAGACTAATGCATTTATCTAGTCACACCCAGACAAAAGAAAGAGCAAAGGTCAGAATAGCTTTTTCTAGAGGATTCTGTTTTCTTTCTTTCTTCGGCTTCTTTTTCTTTTTTTCCTGAAGGCAATAGCTGAATCTGAGAATAACAAGGGGCTCACCAGGGATGTGCAAGGAATTTCTTGTACTGCCCCTTTCATGGAAATGACAAGGAAGTGATTTATTTCAGATGTGACTCAGTTCAGGATTTGAAAGCACCTCTGACAAATGGTCAAGTAAAGAAAAAGCTTTTCTTTTTCTTTACTTGACCATTTGCCACGCAAGTTCCCAAGTTCTTCCTCCCTATCTTGCTTCATTACAGGCAGTGGGAAAAATCCAAACAGCTTCCCCCTGTGTCTGGGACATCTCCAGCTCTGTGGTGTATTTACTTTGAAGGAACAAAAAAGGGGACAGTATGTGACTTCCATCCCAAGTCACTATAGGAGATACTTTAAGAAACAAGGGAGTTTAAATTGCTCTGCTGTATAACCTGCAAAATTCATCTCCTACTGCAGAATAGAGTGAGTTGCTTCTCAGGATTCGCACCTGGAGTTGGTATTCAGCACGTGTTTTCTTTGTAACATTTTTGTCAATTCTCTAAAAAGACCACACTTTTTGAGCTGGCACTAGGCTCTCTGACAATCTTCCAAGACGAAGCTTTTACAGTCCATCATTTACAATGCTGACAACTCCAGGCACATTTTGTCAATTTTCCCTTTCATCTCTTATTAAAATAATATCACTTTGGATTTGAAGAGAGCCTAAATGGATAATTCTTTAAGCAGAATGTCAGTATCAATGATAGAAAGGGAAGAATCTAAGAGGGAGGTAAATGTTCTATAAGTAGAGAAGTAGGTTCACAATTTCTGAAACAGCAAATCAAACAGCAAATGGGGGAAAGTTATGAAAGGCAGAATTTTGTGACTCAAGCCCGTCCTATGCTTATACAGTTTTTTGTTTTTGTTTTGAGATAAGGTCGTCCCTCTGTCACCCAGCCTGGAGTGTAGCGGTGCCGCCAGGCCTCACTGCAACCTCCAACTCCTGGGCTCAAGCGATCCTCCAACCACAGCCTCCTGACTAGCTGGGATTACAGGTGTGTACCCCTAAACCCAGCTTATTATTTTTTTGACTTTTTGTAGAAACAGGGTCTCCCCATGTTGCCCAGGCTGGTCTTAAACTCCTGGGCTCAAATGATCCTCCTGCCTCAGCCTCTCATAGGGCTAGGATTACAGGTGTGAGCCACCATGCCTGGCCTTTTATAGTGTTTATTCCCTTTAGATACAGTTAATGGACATTAATAAGCAGTTTATGCCAATCCCTTTTCATAGCTAATAAGAAGTCTTATCTTGGATAAATAAAACCTAGCCACTAATGCTGCCACACCCAAACAAACTCTCTATGCATCTGAACTTCTTGAGGTTAATAATGCTTCATTGTAATATTTTATAAAATCACCACTTTGGAAGTGAACACCACTAGAAATTCACATGGCCAGTTTATAGATGGGGACTGGTGGAAGCAGGGAGGATCTCTGCAATCCAGTAGTTAGGCTCTGCCAGAATGTATTTAGAGTTGTCTCTAAATACATTCTAAGTCTCTGCTTCATTTTTTTTTTTCAATGAAAATGACAATGTCTGTCATCCTATGTTCAAGACAAATATAAATATAACAAGTTTCTAAGAATCCTTATATTTTTGTTATTGCATATAAGCATGAGTTTTAAAAACCTCTGAATGTTTAAAGGATCACCTGGGGGGATAAGAAAAATGCAGATCTCTGTAGGTCTGAGGTAGAGCCCAAGAATCTGTATTTTTAACTAGAATTCCTCTAAATTACTGTGCTTCACTTGGCCCCAATTACACATTAGGAAACAATGATTTCAGGATGACAATCAGCCTTTTCCATCCAAAGACTTAAAGCAGCTAAACCGAAGACACCGACAAATACCAGATACTTTTCTCTGTCTACTGGCTGATGGCACAAAAGTGCAGAAGTCACGTAGGGCAGTATGGAAAGCTCGAGCTAGGACTGGAGTCAGCGAGAGACGCTAGCTTCCCCTGTTCATGGATTCTGAAGCCTCAAGCCCACATTAACAAGGCCTTAGACGACAGTAAACACCCAGACTCAGGCTCCTACAGAGGGCCCCCAATTCTGCTCTAATATATCTATTTTTCTTTAAATAAAAAACATCTGATTTTTGCACCCCAGGTATTTAAAGACGCACTTTGATTTCTGAAAGGCTTTTGACCACACATGAGGAACTCCTTGGGCCTTGACCATTTTTAGCACTTTCACCGTTTCTGATTTTGATCAAGCCACTTAATCACCCAGGATTCTGAATCTGAAAACCAGGAGGGTTTAATTCCACTTTCATGTTCCCTTGAGGAGCTGTTGGCAGCAGGATGAAGGCAGGTCCATACAGAACATGGGAAGGAAGCCAGGAAGCCAGCTCTTCCTTTCACATCAAAGAGATCTAGAAAGTAAAACCTGTCTCACATTTGCATACAATATTAGACTTACATATGGATGCCACATTTATCAAAAGACAGGCTAATTAGGGCATTAGTTTCTTTAATGGTTGCGATTTAGTAATTCACAGATAGTCCTACTTAATTTTTCATCCTATACCTGAAGGAACTACTTCACACTTCAAGTTTAAGAAGGCTTCTCCCTTAAGATAGAAAGAAGGCATTCAAGTGTCAAAATACTGGTTTCCTGCCAAAAAAAAAAGGGATGAGAAAAAGCAGACACTTAGCTTATCAAATCAAAATGCTGGCAGGGAAAGACTACTGGATTACCAAGTTCATTCCCCTAGCCTGCACTGATTCCTCTTTTTCTCTAAAGTTTCTTATTTTTTCAGTTTTTCTCATGACACTGACATTGCCAACCAGCAGTCTGGAAACTGTTCAGGTTGATTCTTAGCAGAAAATCGAGGGGCTCTCCTGTTACTGTTAATATCCTTAAAACACTTAAATTTGGTTAGTTTCCTTGAAGCATTCTCAGTATATTACAAAAAAAAGTACTCAAGAATTTCTAGACTTTATTTTGACTGACATCAGCTACCCTAATGAACAGGAGGGGACAACAGCAAGGTATATTAGGAGCATCTCCTTCCTTTTTAATCTGAATTATATAGGAATTAAGAACTCTAAGGCCACAGTAGAGTACAGTATCTTGGAAGAAGAAAGCGGAGAATGTCTGACATTTTCACTGATCGTTTAAGCTGATGGCTTGAACCATTTCCACCCAAGTTTCTTAAAATTTAGCATTTCCAGTCAACATTACCCATTGCAATTTCTCTATAATCTTAAGGGTATTGAGCCCCCAAATGAGAGAGAGAAAAGAGATGTAAACTAAATGGGAGTCAGAGAAGGGGAAACTGAGTCTGTTGTACATCATTTACCCTTTAACATGATTGTAAAGGTAATAATGCTTATAAAAATATGAGTAGTAGTAAGGGACATCAGGTGACAAGCAGAAGTGCCCCTCTCCACAGATATGCCAGTGTATCTGTAGAAATATGGTGCTAAAATTAGAAAAGACCGAACATTTTAATTTATTAGGTAGACCCAAATAGTCTAAAAGGTTTCACCCATATACTTAGCAATAGTTTATGAAAGTTCCTTTTCACCTATCCTTATCATGACAAGGCATAACAGATTTTTAAAAAACCACCAATTGGCCATAATTTTTAAAAAATTACATTTTCATTGGTATTAATCATGAGAAGTTGTTCACCTTTTAATCTACAACTAATTATCAGATATGCATGCATTTTTTTCTATGAATTGCAGCTGTTGTATTTTTGTGAATTAATCCAATGCATCAATTCCTTTTGGGTTTTCACCTTAAACGTTTTTGTGGCATACAATTTGTATAATGTGAATTTAGAAGATAATAGCATAGGTAAGTCTAACTGGCTTACTGGGGTGCTACAATGGATCCTCACCTATTCATTAACTTTTTAATGAGCTGATTAGTCTCTAAATCAGTAATTCACAAAGTTTAGCATATATCAATGTCACCTGGACAGCTTGATAAACTACAGATTGCTCAGCCCCACCCCTAGCTTTGCTGATTCAGGAGGTCAGGGGTGGGATCACGGAATGTGCTTTTCCAACAAGTTCCCAGGTGATGCCAGGCGATGCTGATGCTGCTAGACTAAGGACCACACTTGGAGAACCACAGCTCTGAAATATTCCCTGGGCATGGTATTTGCAATACATACTTTATACCTAATAATTTGTTTCAGGACACACAAATGCACATGAGATTTGATACATACTCTCAAAAAGCTAACAATCAGTTAAGTGGTAATTCACTGACATGTACACATCAAAGTAATGTTAGACACATGTAATAGGCCAAGATTGGGGATGGGCATTATAGGCAGATGGAATAACATAAATAAATGCATCCAGGGCTATGGATATAAGATCAGCCTGGCTGGCAAAGTCAGACTCATGAAGGAGATTAATGGGAAAACCTATCTGTTTTGTCTGTCTCAGGTTATTTTGAGGATCAAGTGAAACTTAGAAACAACAACAACAAAAAAGCAAAGTCTGTGATCAAGAAGAATTACTCTGTTGCAACAATATAAACTAAGAAAAAAATACGCAAAATTCTCTGCTGCCTTGGGAGATGACCTCATGATGTGTATCATTTACTTTTAATATTTTTATTTATTTATTTTTGAGACGGAGTCTCACTCTGTCGCCCAGGCTGGAGTGCAGTGGCGTGATCTCGGCTCACTGCAACCTTCGCCTCCCGGGCTCAAGTGATTCTCCTGCTTCAGCCTCCTGAGTAGCTGGGATTATAGGCGCGTGCCGCCATGCCTGCCTAGTTTTTTATTTTTAGTAGAGATGGGGTTTCACCATGTTGGTCAGGCTGCTCTCAAACTCCTGACCTTGTGATCTGTCCGCCTCGGCCTCCCAAAGTGCTGGGATTACTGGTGTGACCGACCGCGCCTGGCCAATGTGTACGATTTAATAGCCAGCAGCAACAGGCCACTAACATGCCATCTGCTAACAGGGGCTCTGTTAGCCCCTGTAACATCCACAGAGCTAAAAACTCTTATGTCTGATCCCTTGCAAATGGCGAAGACCTGGCTGAGAATTATTATCCCATGCTTTCAGAGAAAACTTTGCTTGTCCTGCACTGAAAAATCAGGCTGCAATAATCACATGGAAGAAGGTATGTTTGTTGGCATGGTTCATGGGCTGGCTTATGACTTCTAAGCAGAAGATACAAAATAATATAAAAATCCTGCAACATGCACAATGTAGCTGATATTCATGTTCTCTTTAAATATCTTAACACTGACTTACATATTTAAGGGTGTGGAGTCTTTGAGCTTGGGAAGCATCTTATTACTGAGGTACAAATGCTAAAACAGGGACATTTCTTCTATCTACCGCATTTTCAATGAAAAGATGCTGAAGGTGAGTAAACAGCTCTGCAAACCCAGTTTTGTTTAACTTGGCAACAGCAGTAAGTTAAGTATCACTGGACACAGAGGCACTGGAATGGATTCAGTCTTTAGTCTTATTCATCACGTCTGACCTTGGGCATATTACATGGTTTTCCTGAGCCTATGAAATCATGCAGCTGAACGAGCTGAAAACTAAGATTCTTTCCTTCGCTAATAAATTTCAGCAAATGATAGGAGTAGGAACGGTTGTCTAACGAGACTACCAAATGCTACGAGACGCAGCAACCAACGTCCCTTCACCTAATGGATACAGCTTCTTAACTGTTTATCCAAAGTCTCCCCAAGCAAATTCTAAATTATTCTAAATTATTTGAGTAACAAAGATTGGGCCCTTATACCTGTGACGTGTCTGGCAATGACAAAGAATGTGGAACATGGGAAGCATTTAATACATATTTATTGAAGATCCTGTGTCCTTATTTCTTCAATCTCCTTGCTATTCACAACGGCAAATGATATGAATATACATATATATATATATTTATCATGGTAAATATATATAACATAAATCTTACTGTTTTAACCATTTTAAGTGTAAGGCTCAGGGTATTAAGTATGTTCACGATGCTGTGCAATGTGATGGACGATGCATCACGGCCATCCATCTTCCCCACTGAACTATTTTCAATATTGCCAAATTGAACCTCTGTGCCCTTTAAACACTAACTCCACAGTCCCTTATCCTCTCAGCCCCTGGCAATCAGCATTCTACTTTCTGTATCTATGAATTTACTACCCTAGGTACCTCATGTAAGTAAAGTTCCATATAAAACACTTTAGAAAATTTGCATGTCATCCTTGCGCAGGGGCCAGGTTAATCTCTTTAATCATTCTAATTTTAGTATATGTGCTGCTAAAGCAAGCATCATATATATACTTCTTTTTTTTGAGATGGAGTTTCGCTCTTGTTGCCCAGGCCGGAGTGCAATGGCGCGATCTCAGCTCACCGCAACCTCTGCCTCCCAGGTTCAAGCAATTCTCCTGCCTCAGCCTCCTAAGTAGCTGGGATTACAGGCATGCACCACCACGCCTGGCTAATTTTGTATTTTTAGTAGAGACGGGGTTTCTCCATGTTGAGGCTGGTCTCGAACTCCTGACCTCAGGTGATCTGCCCACCTCGGCCTCCCAAAGTGCTGGGATTACAGGCGTGAGCCACCGCGCCCAGCTTTTTTTTTTTTCTCTTTTGAGATGGAGTCTTGTTCTGTTGCCCTGGCTATGGTGAAGTGGCACGATCTCAGCTCACTACAGCCTCTGCCTCCTAGGTTCAATTCTCCAACCTCAGCCTCCCGAGTAGCTGGGATTACAGGCATGTGCCACCATGCCTGGCTAATTTTTTTATTTTTAGTAGAGACGGGGTTTCGCCATGTTGGCCAGGTTGGTCTCGAACTCCTGCCTGACTCGGCCTCCCAAAGTGCTGGGATTACAGGCGTGACCCACTGTGCCCAGTCTATCATATATACACTTGTGAAAACTTCTAAGACTTCCTTACAAATGAAAGTGGTGACTGAGAACTAAGCCATATACTTAGTGATATCTCAGTGGTGATGATAAAGTTAGTTTTTATTTGACAAAATCTATTTGCTATCAGAATACCATACTTAAAAATCATAAGCTTTAACAATTAAATCGCATGTATAAAAATTTTAGAGGGCCGGGCGCAGTGGCTCACGCTTGTAATCCCAGCACTTTGGGAGGCCGAGGCGGGCGGATCACGAGGTCAGGAGTTCGAGACCACGGTGAAACCCCGTCTCTACTAAAAAATACAAAAAAATTAGCCGGGCGTGGTGGCGGGTGCCTGTAGTCCCAGCTACTCGGGAGGCTGAGGCAGGAGAATGGCGTGAACCCGGGAGGCGGAGCTTTCAGTGAGCCGAGGTCGAGCCACTGCACTCCAGCCTGGGTGACAAAGCGAGACTCCGTCTCAAAAAAAAAAAAAAAAAAAATTTTAGAGAACATGCAGCTATAGCAACTTCAATGCTATACAGGAAGCTGAAGACATAGGTCCACACCTCAATATCTGCCCTCAGGGGATGGGCAGACAAATTTCAATGCCCCCCCAAACCAAAAGCAAAGACACAAAGGGCATGTACAAGACAATACAAGTTGTTGCCAAGCACTGTTTCAAAGAAATAAGATTTAACTCATGCTTTTAGGAGCATATGTAAATACATAATAATTATCAAAAGACAAACACATTAAACAGGCTTTTTTAAACGCACTATCTGAAGTCAATGAATCCATCAACAGGAGCTGAAATTAAGTAACGCCCTGGCCTTGACCCTCTGACCCCGTTTCATGCTCGAAGTCCAAAGCCTCTTCACAAATAGTGTTTAGGTGCACACCAAGTCAACATTCCTTTGGACACGTCTCATAACTTGGAACCGGTTAATAGATGGATCCACTATTTTTGATGAGATATTATAACTAACCTTCTATGATTTACTTTCTAAAGCAGCCCATAGTGCATACGGCAGGAAAACTGTTAACTAATAATGGTGCTTACTCAGAAAATACATGCAAAATTTGTTTCTGAGTTGAACACCAAGAAGCAAATTAACATGCCTTCCAAACTCTGTCTCACATGAAACAAACTCATGTCATTCCCAGTTAGTGTTTGTGGAAACATATTTCAAAATTAATCTCAAAATTCGGGAAACATATTTCAAAATTAATCTCAATTTGGATTCATCTCCATACTCAGGGTGGCAAACATCACTGATTTTTTCCCCTCCTCTTTTAAAAAAATGAACCTTGAAGGCAGATGCTTGTGAAAAACAGAATAACCAGCCCTTGTTCCAGTCTAAAATCATTGGTTGTTCCCAAGACTCTACAAAAAAAGCAGGACACATCTGCTCTAGTGTTCCATGCCAGGAAGTAGTCCCACAGCCACCACTGTGGTCTGACTTCACTTCCCAATCATTTTAATTCGGATTTCTTTTTAGATTTTGTTTCAAATTACAGGGCCATACAAATGAGCTGGTGAGTAGAGAAAATAGCTTTGGAACTGCATTGGATCATCAAAAGAAACAGCAGACTTTGGCGTGGGAGACCATGCCTCAGGCTCCATCCATTTGGTTGAGGTGCCCACACATGCACAAAAATAAAAGAATGGCATAAAAACAGACAAAAACTACTGACATGTCAGTCATCATGGCTTAAGGAAAAGCTCACAAATAATTTCTCTGGAATCTCACCAAAATTTGGAGTAAAAGATGATAGCATGCTAAATCAGTTCTCTTGCTACTTCTAAAATACTAACGTTCCTGAATGGGGCTCAAGGTGGAATCATTTCGAAGCAAATATCAGTTCTAGTAGATAGAAGTGTTGTTTAAAACCTCATTAACATTGTATATAAATATTCCCCAAAATGATCTACAGATCCAATGCAATCTGCACTTTGTTTTTTTTTTTTTGCAGAAATGGTAGTGGGGGCAGGGGGTGAGGAAGATCTTAAAATTCATGTTGTAATGCAAGAGACTCCAGATACTCAAAGCAATATTGAAAAAGAAGAACAAAGATAATGGACTCACACTTGCTGATTTCTAAATTTACTACAAAGCTACAATAATCAAAACAGTGTGGTACTACAGTAAGCACAAGCACACAGATCAAAGAAAAGAACTAAGAATTAAGAAATAAACCCATATTATCTATGGACAATTGATTTTGTGTAATAGTGCCAAGACCATTCAATGGGGGAAATAATAGTCTTTTTCTTCCTTTTTTTTTTTTTTTTTGAGACAGGGTCTTGCTCTATTGCCCAGGTGGCGTGATCAAGGCTCACTGCAGCCTCAGCCACCCCAGGCTCAGGAGATCCTCCCACCTCAGCCTCCTGAGTAGCTGGGACTACAAATAGATGCTATCATGCGTGGATAATTTTTTTGTAGAAATGTGGTCTTGCCATGTTTCCCATTCTGGTCTTAAACTTCTGGGCTCAAGTCATCTGCCCACCTTGGCCTCCCAAAATGCTGGAATTACAGGTATGAGCCACTGCACCTGGCAAGAATAGTCTTTTTCAACAAATGGTGCTGGGACACTGGATATTTATATGCAAAAGAATAAAGTCAAACCCCTACCTCACACCATACATGAAAATTAAAATGCATCAAAGATTTAACTGTAAGAGCTAAAACTACAAAACTCTTAGAAGGTAACAGGTATAAATCATTGTAACCTTGTTTCGGACAGTGGTTTCCTAGATACCATACCATAGTAACTGCCACAAAAGAAAAAACTAATAAAATGGACTTCTAAATTGAAAATTTTTGTGTGTCAAAAGGATCCTATTAAGGAAGTGAAAATACAACCTACAGAATGGGTAAAATATTTCCAAATAATGTATTTGATAAGAATTTAATAGTATCCAGAATATATAAAAATTCTTACAACTCAATAATAACGGCAGGCCGAGTGCAGTGGCTCACGCCTGTAATCCTAGCACTTTGGAAGGCCGAGGTGGGCAGGTTGCCTGAGCTCAGGAGTTTGAGACCAGCCTGGGAAACATGGTAAAACCCTGTCTCTACTAAAAATACAAAAATTAGCTGGGTGTGGTGGCGTGTGCCTGTAATCCCAACTACTGGGGAGGCTGAGGCACGAGAATCGCTTGAATCCATAAGGCGGAGGTTGCAGTGAACTGAGATCATGCTGCTTCACTTCAGCCCCGGTGACAGAGCGGGACTCTGTCTCCAAAAATAAAAATAAAAATAAAATTAAGAAAGTAAGAAAGGTAAACAACCCAATTAAAAAAATGGGCAAAGAATCTGAACGTACATCATTTATTTGAACTGAACAAAATAATCCATAACAAACAATTGCAATCGCATGAAGAAAACACTGTGGTTGATATTTAATTCATCAAATTTCTGCCAACATCCATTTGGAGCACAATAAACAAGATCAATATACTGCACTGAATTATACATATTAAGGTCAACAATTTGTCTGCCAGAATGGTAGAGAACGCAATTTTTTTTTTAAAAAAGGAAACATTTTTTTACATTCATTATTCCTAGAAAGTGTATTCTTCTTAATGTAGCTAAAAGGATTTACTTTTTCCTAAAATTATGGAGTAGAAATACATAAAAGAAAGTATCTGTTTGCCAATGGTAAAACTATAAAAATCAATCAGGAAAACGGATGCTGTATTACATGTGAATTTTTAAATTTTTAAAGGTCATTATCAATGACTTCCACAGATCATCTGGATGACATATGCATTATATTTACAGATTCCATAATTAAACTCCAAAGCAAGAAAAAGACAGCTTACCTAATATCGCAACCAAAAAAGGCATAGAGAGCTAAATGTATACAAAGCACTCTACTAACCACCACTATGGGTGAGTTCGACACCTGAGGTCTGTAACCTCAAGTCTGCAGTCAGACCAGTTGGGGACCTAAGGTATGAAGTGTACTGGCATTCACACATTTGTATCTTGCTGTGTGGAGACATTTCAACATGGCAGTCCAAATGTCAGAAAACTAGGAGGCTGTCTTAATAGTATACTGTACTTTGCCATTCATTTGACAAAGCATTTTCATTTATAAATGAGTGGTTCTATTTTGAAAGAGAAATTGTCTTGGGTCAAAGATATACATTTAGACACAGGCAGCTAAACTTACAGGCCTCATGTCTGTTAGTTAATAACACTAGGGAAAATATGAATAAGGGGCTCTGAGACTATTATGAAACCAATGGGGGAACAAGACTTTGGTTGTTGATAACATGTATAAATGTTCTTGGCCAGATGTGGGGGCTCACGCCTGTATTCCCAGCACTTTGGGGGGCCAAGATGGGCAGACCACCTGAGATCAGGAGTTCGAGACCAGCTTGGCCAACATGGTGAAACCCTGTATCTACTAAAAATACAAAAAAAATTAGCCAGGTGTGGTGGCACATGTCTGTAGTCTCAGCTACTTGGGAGGCTGAGGCAGGAGAATCACTTGAACCCGGGAGGCGGAGGTTGCAGTGAGCCGAGATCGCGCCACTGCACTCCAGCCTGGGTGACTGAGCAAGACTCCATCTCAAAAAAAAAAAAAAAAGTTCTTATGTCCAAATACTTAAGTCAGCTGTAAACCATTAAATCTATATACATTTAAGTCATTTCTTATGAAAAACAAAGTCACACCTATGTTCTTATAAGAACAAAGTGACAGCTCTGTATTTGCTTTTATGATTTTTTTTTGATATTCATCCTTGACTAACAATTACACATAAGGATACTTGAAATTCTCAATAGCATTAAATTTCTATTTTGTTGGACTGGGAAGTGCTATAAATATTCTATTTTAAACCTAGTCTACTTTGGACTCACTAAACCCCCAAATCAACAGGCTTATTAGAAACAGAATATGGAAACACTGTCTTTGAAATAACCATGCTGCATTTTTCCTGAAGAGTGGAACATTTTATCAAGAGGCCACAGTAAAATTGTAATAAAAAATAAGCATCCTTTCATTATTGCGAATTTCTTGATTCCCCGCCACATCTTTCAATCCTGCCCCATTCACTATGGATTTATTCAGCCAGAGATCTTTCCCGCATCTGGTTTATAATAATTCATGTTTTTATTAATTTTGAATGCTAGAAGAAAAAAATGGGTATGAAACAATTATGCCTTTGTTCCCTCTTTATTTCCTACTGCCTTTCTCATAAATTGGTTATTATAGCATTCCGTAAAACAGCCATCTCTGAAGAGCTACATTTTTAGCCTTGAGGTAGCTGCAAAGAGAAGCACACTTTGATAAATAACCTCAGTGCTAATACAAAGAGTAGAATAGAATCCTTTTAGCAGAGATTTAAGGAAGATTACAAAGGACAAAAAAACACCAATCATTTTTAAATAACAATTTGACAAAGCAAAGGTTGAAAGGATGAAGGGATTCTGCCCTTTTGAAGGATTAATAAATAATTAAAGCAGAATATGAACATTGAAGAGGAGCCATAGTTTCACTGAAATAATGATTCCATCGTTTGTTGAATGAAAAAATATTAATGAAGACCTACATAGTGATTTAAAAGAGAGGAGATTTTATCTCTATACAAACAATGCCTGAGGCCATTCTTTGCAAGAAATCTTCATAATCTGCCTGAAAATAACTTTTTTAAAAATAAAAACATTAATAAATGACTGAGCCTGGGAACTTGCACATAATAATTAAAATTGAATGAAAAAAATATGAAATTATAAAATAAAACACGGGCCTTTTATAACACAACAGGACACTTGAAAATTCACACTTATTTGTCACGTGGATAGCTTCAGACTGTGGTTGGCGGTCAAACAGGACAGCATAATTAAATCAAGTAGATGACCAAATAGCGGAGGGTCATGGTACAAAGAAGGACCATGTTGTAAAATTTTATTAATAACGGTCTTCAGAACCCTGATTTATGCTTTGTTATCTTGGCCAACCACATCCATTTAGTTAGCTTGATCAATCACAGCTTTAGAGGATGCTGTGGCCTAGGAAAGAAATTTCTTTTGTGTGGTGCTTATGCTAGATGTCAAGGAAGGAGTTTTGGTCAGGTCTTTAGGGTTACGGAGGAGCCCACTTCATCAGTCCAAGTTAAGGAGCATCTGCCTTTTTATCCTGGGGACTGGCTTCAACCTTATATTTATAATTACTAATATCTAAAAAGTACCAGGGTCCTTGCTGGATCTTGAGGAGGCAAGGATGACCAACATATATCTGGAAGAGTTCACAGGATGGAGGGTTAGTAGAGATATAAACAAATAATTTACTCCAAGTTAGAATATGGTATTGGAGGTGGATACCCAGTGCTTTCACATTGAGGTTAAGTAGGGGAAAATTCCACTTCAGAGAGGAAAATAGGCAGCAGAAAGAACACAGATTTTGGACTTCTGGCAGGTCTTGGCTTCCACCCCACTTTCATCACTTTACTATCTGGGCTGGGCCAGTTGGTAAACTCTCTTAGGTTCAAGGTTCAATTTCTTCAACTGTAAACTGGGGATGCTATCACTGAATTTCCCAGTATCTTCACTAGCCCATATGCTGCCTTTGTGTGAAATGCAAGAAAGCCCCACTTCCAGTGGGTATGCACAATGCCAGAGGGCTTGGCTCCTTGAGTGGGATGTAGAATAAATTATCAGTCTCCACTCTTACCCTAAACCACCAGCCACTGCCACGTCTCTATATGGCGGTCCTGTACCTCAACTGGGAACATTCATAAAGAAAGAACGTGACCATCAGCATTATCACAAAGAGGCACTCATTAGTTGGTTACATGGTTGTCACTCAAATGCCAGCTCTTTTCTCCGTTCTCTATGCAAATTAGAAAGGGTTTATAGGACTTGGGCATTTTACTTGAATCTTCAAAGGTGCAACTTTTCAAGCAAGGAAAAACCACAAGCAGCTTTTTTTTTTTTCCTTTTTTTTTTTTTGGAGACAGAGTTTCACTCTTGACGCCCAGGCTGGAGTGCAATAGTGCAATCTTGGCTCACTGCAACCTCTGCCTCCCGAGTTCAAGTGATTCTCCTGCCTCAGCCTCCTGAGTAACTGGGATTACAGATGCCTGCCACCATGCCTGGCTAATCTTTCTATTTTTAGTAGAGATGGTGTTTCACCATGTTGGCCACGCTGGTCTTGAATTCCTGACCTCAGGTGATCCACCCCCGCCGCCGCAGGCCTGCAGCTGTTTCTTTTGTTTTGTCTTTTGTTTTTAAGGGAACTTGCATAGTTCCGAAAAGGAGGAACTGAAGTGGGAGGGGTCAATGTGAGATAAGAGGTAGGGTGACTGGCTGGGAGTCTAATGACACTGATGAGAGGACAGGATCTCAGGTAAGTAGTGGATGTGCAGAGATTTCACATGAACACAGAAGGCCGAATATACAGGACTTGCAACTAATAAGAAATAATGGGTGAGGGAGAGGAAGGCATCATGGATAGTTTAGGCCAACCAAGAGAACTCAGAATAGAGTGTGTAAAACAAGTAAATTTCCAGAAGGACATGAGTCTTATACACATTGATTGCAGGTTCAGAGGCACATGGGATATTTGGGGTCTGGAATATGGCACTGGGATTCAGTACGCTGGCTGTGGCTAGACCCATGAATTTGGGATTCACTGAAGTTAGAGGGAAAGTAGCATGAACAGACAGGATGCCTCAGGGAAGCACAATGGAAGATACAAGGGCCAGGGCCAGAACTACTCACAAGCATGATGAACCCTATGCTCTGGTCACAATTTACTGCTCACAAATTTAATGTCAATTTTCCCCTTCACCGATAGCATTCCTTCTTCTCAGCATGACTCCATTCTTCCTCATTTTCACCCATAAAAGAGAATTCTAATTGGAAGCATAATTTACTGAAGCAGATATACCTCTCTCACTAAAGATACTGGCAGTTCCCCAGACTGGTGAAAACCTCTTATCCGTAAAGCACCTGTTACCATTATTTAATTAAACCATTGTATCTCTCTACAGATGTTTGACTGCATTAAGCACATCCTAATTGCTTGTATTTATAAGCACAAACTTCTATACAAAAGGCATGCATTTTTAGGGACTTTAAAATTTTCTCCTTTTGCCAGTGTCTCTGAATTTTAGTATGCTATTTGTATTGAACTGACTCCAAATCTAAAATTTGATTATATACAGAAATAGCAAATAAATGCAACTCAGACTAATGACAAAGCATTTAATCAGAGAATATTAGAATGACTACAAGACATAACCTGGAAAAAAAAATCTATGAAGAACCTATTTAGAAAGTAAGCTAAAAGCAACACTTTTTATTATGAGAAATTTCAAACACATACAAAAGTAAAAAGAATAACATGAGGAACCTCTAATAACATTTGGCTTAAGCAATTAGCACCCCTGGCCAATCTTGAAGTTTCAACTATATTCCTACTAAAAAGGGACGTATTGTTTTAAATGTTCCTTCAAATGAAAAAGGACTATAGATGACAACTAGGTTCAACCCAGAAAAGCTATTCTCCCCAGCAAACCACTTCTGTAGCTTTGACACTAGCAGCTCAGATAGTGTACAGGGTTCATTATTGCAAACTTCTCTTTCTATAGAGAACAGTCATTTAAAAATGGAAGCACCCCGGATTCCAAATGAAAGGTTTTTAAAAAAGATTATCTTTCAGAATGTGGCATCTGGTATATTTAGAATGATATATATGTCATTACTTAAAAAAACCCAACTAATGGGTGGATTGAGAGCATATTACACACACACACACACACACACATATGCACACACACACATTAAGAGCATATACGTAATATGTTCTTTATTTTTATTATACTTTGAGGGTACATGTGCACAACGTGCAGGTCTGTTACATATGTATACATGTGCCATGTTGGTGTGCTGCACCCCCTAATATGTTCTTAATCCAACCTAATGGCTGTTTTTTTTTTTCTTTTTACAGAAAAAGATTCCATGATACTAATTATCTAAATATCCTCCCTGGTACTGAGATTTGAAGTTTATTGTGCTGCCCTATTCTTGGGCATTTCGTAATATTCAAGATATCTGAACCACCATCTGTTCTGTGGAAGTGTGACTAATTAGTGGCTAATGTTTTCAGTAGTATAGTGCCAAATAAAAAGTTCTAATAATTTAATTATAAAGAGTCAACAATAATTGCTGGGTGAGGGTGGAATATTGGTCATCAACTTTTTAGTCCTTTGCAATGGCTTATTTCCCTATAGTTATTACCTATGCCACTTCAACTGAAGTCACATGTGAAAATAGGCTTAAGATAGCTGTAAAAAACAAACAAACAAACAAAAAAACCATGTTTTCTAGAAGATTTTAGCTTCAGTTCATTAAGACTGATAAATTATTTCATTTTGTACCTTCTACAACTTTTTGGAGAACTTCTTTACACTTATTTAATACACAGTATTTTAAAGGTTCCTTACTGATGTCTATTCTCCAAGTATACCTGAAAAGTATATTTGTTTGCTAAAGAAACTTGATACAGTGAAAAATTAATTGGAAATCTCTGTTCTCAATTCATGGTGTAGACTAAAAACTCCACCTCCACTATCTTCATAAATTCTTGCTCAACACTGAGTTGCTCCTTCTGAACAAAAGCTTGGCACACTATGAAGCTGCTTTTTTTCTTTTCTTTTTTAAATAGAGAGGGGGTTTCACCATGTTGGCCAGGCTGGTTTCGAACTCCTGGCCTCAGGTGATCTGCTCACCTTGGCCTCCCAAAGTGCTGGGACACTGCACCTCCCTGACATATGAAGTTTCTTCTGCAAGTTATGTAGCTCAAAGTATAATTTCAGATTCCGTCCATTAATGTGCAGTACTGAACAGAACATCATCACCTGACACATGCCAAATATTTCACAGCAATACAAACAATATTTACAAGGCCACATAAATCAGGAAAGAAGGAGCAGAATAACACTGGCATAAAATGGAAAAAGTGAGGGCCAGCTGTTCCCTTGAGCGATGTTTCAGGCACTTCAAAGTCAGACATACTGTAATGGGTACATCCGTCTACAACATCCTGGGTGCTCTGATTCCAGATGATAACCTGTATCTATTTCCAACCCAATTAACAAAGGGTAGGATTCTTTATGGGGAAGGATATGCCAGACACATACTGCTTATATGTTGGTAGACTACACACTAAATCTCCAGTATAGGTACATACGCTTATATTGAAAGATGCACTAACATAATCGTCATCTATGTACCTTTGTGAAGTAAGTTAAACAGTTATGGGCATTTTGGCAGCTGACAGAGATTCATGTGATATTTTATTCCCTTTCCAAGAAAAACAGAAATGAGACCTTAAATGAAATCATTAGTCATTAGGAAAGTTATTAGGAAAACTAGGGACATAAAAGACAGTGGGCACACAAGGTCAGTTTCCTGGTTTTGATAATGGACTATAGTTATGTAAGATGTCACTGGTGAGGCATGTGGGTGATGGATGCATGGGACCTCTCTGTACTATTTTTCCAAGTTCTTGTGAGAGAATAATTATTTCAGAATATAAGTTTAATAGCCCACTATCTTTTAAGTTTAAACAATGATGTGGTTCAGAGAACACTCATGGCTTCCCTGCTCAGCCATCAAAGAGAATTGTGACTTACTGAATATAACAATAACCTCAAAGTCAGAAGTCACAGTTACGTGTTTTGGCTGTGCTACTTATAATGCATGTGACACAGGCCAGTAAGTTACTCAAATTTTAAGTTTGAGCTTTTTCATTTGTAAGATGGAACAATCGTGACACTCAAAAGATGAAGAATGAGTTTTTTTCCCCATTAATTGTAAAGTACCAAAGCATCATAATTTGAGAGCCATAACAAGATTGGGCAAATTAGAAAAAATGCTGCCATGTATAATTCAATAACAAGTGTCCAATTATTACAAAACTATACCCTAAGTCAGGCGACATTCCTCCAGTCTTACAAGTATGGAGAGGTAAGAACTGATTCAATTGCTAAGGCTAGAAAGCTAGTTCCATCCTGACAGTTTCATCGTAAAAGGCAACCTGTTCTATTAACTTCCATATTCCTCAAACAGATAACTCACTTCCTCAATTTTCCTCTGGGGGAAAATACATGTCCATGTGCAGCATCAAAAGAACAGCTTACTTACCAACTTCATCCTGAATCTCCTCGGCCACTGCAGGCACGTTGTAGAGCAGGGAGAGAGACTGATTCATGCGCTCGTAAATCACACGGAGGTGTGTCATAACCTGCATCAAAGGATGACAACTCCAGGTCAACAATGTCTGGGGTAGGAATGGTTCTTTTTCTTTTTTTTTGAGACGGAGTCTCGTTCTGTCACCCAGGTTATTTTTCTTACCAAGCACTGCAGGTAGATACAAACTTCCAAAATAAAACTGACAAACACTGCTACTGTTAAAAGGTTTAACTAAAAGGGCAACTTTATTTTTCTTGTTCTCCTATTTCTGTTCTCTAACTTTTGAGCTCAGGTTTAAGACTTATCTTTAAACTTACCATTATCTTGTATGCTTATAACAGCCAATTAAAAAGGCTACCTCTGCCAGCTCTGATTCCTAATACTGAGGCTCTCTAAACAGACCCTGATGCCCTAAATACATTTCTTTGCAAATTTCCCCCTAGAAAACAACGTATTTCAATTTGATTGGCTATTTCATGCTATATATATTTAACTCTTTCATTCAAGAAAATGTAAAATTTCACATTTCCTAAGGTAGATCCCAGTTTTCAGCCTTTGGGAACCGGGGAGTATAAAATACATTATTACTGGGCTTCATTTAGGCTCACATTAAATCTCAACATTGCAGTAGGTTTATGATTGCCTGCCATACTTCAGTTGAACCAGTTTTCAAGATTTTAGTTTATACAACTTTTGTTTTTCTCATTTTAGTCATTGGTTTTAATCAGTTCCTTAGCAACCAGTTAGCAGTAGACTACTAAGATTTTTACATTTGTTATTTTCATAACTCAGAAAATGCCAAACCACATATTGCTCTAAGACAAGCTTTTAGAATTTACCAGAAGTTAAAGAGCTCTTGCCATAGGGAAAACACCTATAGGTGCTCGGAGAATGCCTGGGATCCTGTCACCAACCCAAGAAGCAAGAATCCTGGATTGTCAAAGCTGCAGAAGATGATTATACCCCACGCTTACCTGGGACCGGATCTGAGCAGCTTTCTTGGGATCCACCATGCGCACATGCTCGAAATGCTTTAGGGTGTGCTGTCTGTCCTTCTGTTCTGCGCGGACATACTTCTTTAGCATATTGAACACGTGACGAGGCTGTGGGAGGAAAATGAAAAACTTTTTCAAGTTTGTGCAAAACACTGCTTCTTCCATTGGCGTTGGGTTAGAGGTTCCACTAATGCATCCGGTCATATGAACGCACTGTGAATCATCTTTTTTCAGGTCTCCCTTCTAAACATTTCTCCTACTCCTTTCTTAATAGGTAATTACTTAGATCGGCTGCTTTTCACTTCCACAAGAGCATTTAACATTCTCGACATATATGATGACTGTCCTCCTTACTCAACATTTTCTTTTTAACTAGGAGTACTCTGCTATAGAAAGAGAACAGATTTGAGGTCTGTCAGGTTAAGTTAGGTCCTTCTCTTTTCCCACCCAAGGGGCATATGTGAGACTACATTGCTACGTGTACATTCTGAAGACCAGAGGTAATGTCACACAGATAATCCCATCACCAGTAACATGTAATATACGAAATCAAAATGAGAAAAACAGGAAATTTAACCACTATTTTGTAAGCCAAGGAGTAACTGAACTGTAAGAGACATTATATTTTTCTAGGAGAAAGGCCATTGCTAAACTGTATTTATTTTACTCTGAAATTTAATTAAGTTCTTTCTAAGCTATCAGAGTCTAATTCTTTCAGCAACAATTACATTTCGTCTTAAGTGCTCCTATTTTCTTTCTAATTGGTTCCATTTCATTTTTATTTTAGTTTTACCTGAAAACATCCATCCTAATAAAAACTAAGGACAAAGATTCCCTGGTCTTCAACAATTTCATCACTATATGCATTCCACTACATGATCTTGTAAGATGATTTCCAAAAACACACATTTCTTCTTCATTAAAACAAACAAACAAAAAAACCAGTTGTGAAAATTCATGTCGGGAATAGAATTTTGGTCATTTGGGCAAACCTAGCTATTATTAACCCATGTGTCATGAGTACCCTGAAAACCAGTTGGAAGGTACAAAATTTATTCCAGAGATGGTGTGTGTGGTGGTGGGGCAGGTGGTAATGGGGCTTTTGTTGTGTTATCCATATCCTATGGGATGTGCCTCTCCTTCCCCTTTTGCTTAGTTAACTTAGGAGCCATCTCCCTGCCATCTCAGGTGGAACGAGGTACCCTTTTTCTGTGCTCCTATGAAATACTGTGCAAATCCCCTTTAATGTACCTAACTCATTAAATTATCTATGATTCTTACTCCCCTCTTTAATGTGAGATCCATAGGGCTGGATTTGGTCTTTTTTCTTTATTTGGAACCCCAATAACATAGTGCTTGACCCAGAGGGTGCTCTGTATTTGCTTGGTGAATGCCTGCCACAGAGGCCATGCTACTGTACTTGAGAAAACAAATACATATACACAATAAAAATAAAACAACTTGGGCTCATCTGCCTTCTTTCTTTTTTCCCAAAAGAAATGTGCTTCTCCATAATCCCCAGAAAGACAGACATCACAGCTTGCAACAGTTCTTGGCAACTTATCATTACAACTCTCATCTGAACTGTGAAATCTGGTTGAATTTACAAATCAGAGGATGACCTTTTAAATCTCAGAAGAAAAGTAGTAAAAGAGGTAATGACTGATAAGCTGTATCTCTATATATTGAAAAGAGGATAGGTTATACATGTGAATTAAAAAAAAGAACATTTGAAAACATCAGAGATTAAAGGCTGACTCTTGTTGATTGTGAAGGATATTTGATATGCAGAGTTGTGTGATCAGGATCTTGCACAACCACCCTCGATGCTTGCTTGTTATTAAGCACCAAGGTCTTAGAAATCTCTCTAGTTCTGTTACCATTATTCATCCAAGACTGGAGACAGAAGGGGCTGTGACTAATCGCATTTAATCATGATGTTCCTTCCTGGCCTTCATGGATGCTTTCTTAGTTGCTCTATTTCATTTTTCTCCCTTGTAAAGGATTTATTGTTTTGAAGAAAATGGGATGAATTTTTCTTTAAAGAGTTTAAATAAGAAAAAAAAAAAAGCACTTCAACTAAAAAAGTAAGGACTGCTTTGGGAGTCTGAGGCAGGAGGATCACTTGCAGCCAAGAGTTTGAGACCAGCCTGGACAACATTACAAGAACCTGTCTCTACAAGAAAATTTTAAAAATTAGCTAGGTGCAGTGACACATGCCTGCAGTTCCAGCTACTTGGGAAGCTTAGTCAGGAGGACTGTTTGAACCCAGAAGGTTGAGGCTGTAGTGAGCCCTGATTGCACGACTGTACTCAAGCCTGGGAAAGAGAATAACAGCCTGTCTTTTAAAACAAACAAACAAACAAAAAACAGTAAGAATTGCTTTTCATCATAACTTCTTTTTTTCCAGTTAGTCACCTATGAATGTTTTTGTAAGATATTTTGTCCTAAAAGGACTGTCACCAACAAGCAGGTACACCAGGATGCTATGGCCCCAGGCTGGCCTTGGCATTACTACTTCAAGCTAAATTTCAATTTAGAGAAGGTGCAGGTCATTTCTGATGACCAATATCTGGATCTCCCTTTTTCTTCTCCTATCACAACAAACAGCATATATTCCCACTAATTATTATTATTATTATTCTTTGAGACAGAATCTCGCCCTGTCTCCCAGGCTGGAGTGCAGTGGCGCGATCTTGGCTCACTGCAACCTCCGCCTCCTGGGTTCAAGTGATTCTCCTGCCTCAGTCTCCTGAGTAGCTGGGACTACAGGCACGTGCCACCATGCTCAGCTAATTTCTTTGTATTTTTAGTAGAGACCGGGGTTTCACCATGTTAGCCAGGATGGTCTCCATCTCCTGACCTCGTGATCTGCCCGCCTTGGCCTCCCAAAGTGCTAGGATTACAGGCGTGAGCCACTACGCTTGGCCAATTAATTATTCATGTTAACATACATTTAAAAATAAGCACAAAAGCCTTGACTTTTCCCACCTATGCAATTCAGATGGCAGTATCTTTCAGATAGTATTTGCAGATTAAATGTGTTCAGTGATAGTTACCCAGAATGATGCGTAGTCCATTGCTGATACTCAATACACATTTATTTCTTTCACTCAGGCCTTATCTGTAAATCATCAACCCCTTTCTTTCCTCTAAGTAATAGGAGTTCAATGTGTATTGACTGCTTCTGAATGAGACAGTATATTAAATGCTTTTTGCTGGTAACTCATCAAATCTTCGTCTCAGCCCTATGACAGAGTCATAGCAGCTCTCCGCACCTTACTGGTGAGGCATGAAGCACAAAGGAGATTGTGGTTACATAGGCTACATCCCTGGCCCATGGTTACACAGCTAGTTAGTGTTAGATTGAGAATGGGTTAGTCTCACTGTCTGGCTCCAGAGCCTCTTCTCCTAATCACTTTGTGATCTGGCCCTTCAAGGAGAATCTAAAATGGACCAAGTTTAAGATAGTTCTACAAAGCAACTTACGAAGTTAAAAACAGGCCAGGCTCCGTGGCTCACGCCTGTAATCCCAGCACTTTGGGAGGCCGAGGCGGGCAGGTCACGAGGTCAGGAGTTCCAGACCAACCTGGCCAACATGGTGAAACCCCATCTCTACTAAAAATACAAAAATTAGCAAGGCATGGTGGTGGGCGCCTGTAGTCCCAGCTACTGGGGAGGCTGAGGCAGGAGAATTGTTTGAACCTGGGAGGCGGAGCTTGCAGTGACCTGAAATTCCACCACTGCACTACAGCCTGGGCGACAGGACGAGACTCCGTCTCAAAAACAAACAAACAAAAACAAAGTTAAAATCAAAGAAATAAGTGCATGGTTAGAAAAGACAGTCTGTTCCAGGAGTACTTGCCTGACTTTCTAGTTCTTACAAGTGCAGGTAATATTCTGTGGGCCATGCTAACATCAGCTCCTTTAATTGTGCAGAAGGTTCAGATTTAGCTTGTTCAGTCTCTCAATTACTGTCCTGGTTTCTGGAGTTCCATTATTCTTTAGCTAATGCATAAAATTATTTAGCTAATTATTAAGCTAATGTGTGGGGAGAAGAAAGAGCAAGATATGAATGTCCTCTATCAATGTGGATAAAGGATCAGGATTACTGGAAAGTGATTCAAGGTATTAAAGTTAGGCTTTTGTGACATTCATGGTTTCTAGTGCTAAATTCATCCTTATCTTCTATTGAGATGGGTAATTAAATGGTGAATGTATTCGCATGTTTTCAATTGCTGATCTCATTTAATACTGCCATTCTCCTTCAAAATATATTCCTAACTTATCCTGAAAATCCCCAGTTTGATAATAATGTTCCCGGACTGAACTGAGGGTTGGGCTACTATATCTCATGGCCCAATAACGAGATGCAGATGAACTGGGAGGAAGAGAGTTTTTATTTCTGTAACCTTTTACAGGGAGATGGCCTGGAAATTAGTGCCAGACCAACTCAAAATTACAAAGTTTTCCAGAACTTATATGCCTTCTAAGCTATATGTCTACGTGTAAGTGTGCATTCATCTCATGACATAAGTGATTAACTTCTTTTAATCCATAACTAAGGTCTGAGTCCTGAAGACCTTCCTCTGGAGTCTCAGTAAATTTACTTAATCTAAATGGGTCTAGGTGCTGGGGTGATTACTCTTATCTTGTCTCCTGCTAAATCAGGGAGGTTTGGGGAGTTCCTTCAGACCTCCAGTAAACTTGTTCGTGGAGGCCTGGAGAGTTTCTTCAGACTCCCAGTAAAACTTGTTAATCCTAAATGGGTCCTGTTAAGAATTCTTTGGTTTTGCCAGGAAAGGCCTAGGCAAAACTCTTGGTGGGCTTTTGTTACATTCCAGCCTTTGTATAAGGGCGCTGGCTTTTTTTGGCTTTTAGTATTTAACTGAACCACTCAGTCAAGTACCGAAACAGCTGTTACAGAGGCCTGCATTAGTGAGATTTGGCCTGCCACAATAACAGAGTAGCAAAGGAGGCTCTGAGGACTCCCCAGGCCTCAGCTCCTCCAGGGATAATGAGACCTGGGAAACCCCTTCACTGTTTATGTGAGCTGAGATGCGCATTGTGTGTGCATCTACATAAACACAAGCCTTTTCTTCCTAATGCCTATTGGATAAGCAAAGCCTGGGAACATCAGATAACTCAGGAAGACCTTAGGATATCTCCCAATAAATGAATTACAGGGTTCTGCTTCATTGATTTGGCCACCTAAACACATCTCTAGGAATCATGCTTGGAAATGAAAACAAAATCAGATTACCTTCTTTGTTGGACAGTAGGCAAATAAATCATACCAAATAAAATGGTAGTTATCTCTATCCCTCAGAAACAAATACTATTTCTAGTTAAGAAAGAAAAAACACAGGTGTAAAAAGAAAATAATTCTTGGGGCCCCCAAATCACTAAGCTAAAGGGAAAAGTCTAGCTGGGAACTGCTTAGAGCCAATCACCCTGATTGTCTACCCTGGAGAGGCTAATCAGAAACTCAAAAGAATGCAACTGTTCATCTCACCTATCTCTGACCTAGAAGGCCCCTCCCCACTTCGAGTCTTCCTGCTTTTTGTTTCAAGCTGTCTCGCCTTTCCAGACCAAACCAATGTACTTCTTATATGTATTGATTGATGCCTCATGTCTCCCTAAAATGCATAATACTAAGCTGTGCCCCAACCACCTTGGGCACATGTCATCAGGACTTCCTGAGGCCGTGTCACAGGTGCATCCTCAACCTGGGCAAAATAAACTTTCTAAATTAACTGAGACCTGTCTTAGATTTGCTGGGTTCACATAGGTAACAGTTCCTTATACTTGTATATTTTTGTTTAGGTTAAAAAAAAGACCTCCCTCCTTTTGATATATGATTCATGCATATTTCATTCAAATAAATAAATAATTGCCCTCACAACTTTTGGCCAAAATACAAATCCTCCAGGCTTAACGTTTGTTATTTCTTGGGTTATAATAATGTATCTAAGAATAACAAGGTCTCCTGATTGTCTAGTGAGGTTTATTTTATTATGCTAAGACAAAGATGAATTTCTTAAAATTTTAATTAAAAACACAGAAACCTTCATACAGGAATGGTAGGGAAAAACCCCTCTGTTATCTCTATAGAAACATATTCTCTTAAAGTAATTGCTATTACTATTACTATTGTCACAATATTCATACTTAAGATGGGTTATCCATATGATCAGAAAAACAAAAGAATTCAGTGGCTCACGAAAAGGATATTGATAAAGAGAGTTTAAGAAACATTTTTTTTTTAACCTGCAGGCATATAATCCGGATCACCCTCACGTCTTTAAATCTTCTGTTACTAGCAATAATTTTCCTGTGTATTAATACTACAGTCTGGTTATATTGGCATTAGATGGCTAATCTCATTATTAAAATATATGGCAAAGAACAGAGGAAGAGATCTGTCCCAGGAGGACTAATTATACCGAATCCTATTTATTGTCACTACTGTTTCTGAAACAGTGTTTAGCTCATAATTACGTGCTGTCTGTTTGCAACTGATGTGACACTTTTTAATTTGTACTAAACTCACCTCACAATCACACTGCCTTTTAAAAAATAATTCAAAATAATTTATTAAAGGATTAAGAACAGGCACCACCGAAATGGCTTAGACATCATTTACAGCAAGAAGAAAGAGAAACATAAGATTTACATTTTAGAACATTACTCATTTTCCTCTCTGGAAACAAGAGCGTAATGTATTTCTACCTCTAGGCACAGTTCCTGCCACAATTTGGTTGCTAATAAATGTTTGTTAATTAAATTAATGAGTAACTTGCAGGTAGATACAATTTCAGAAATAGGCCCAGTAGTGCAGAATATCCTTCATAGTCTTCAAGTAGAAAACAAACACCTCTCTACTCAGAATAGTGGCCTTCCCAATTTTCTCCGAAATACTGATATTAATAAACCTACTTGAGGTATCTATATAGTGTGCTTGGGTACTTTAGAAAGTAGTTTTAACTGGGAACTCTTCCCAGAAAATATTTAATGGACTTCATAGCGTGCACAAACTCGTCTCAAAGAGAAGATTCGTTTCATTAATTTCAAAAGATCTCACATATTGTGTTCTTATAGTTTGGTGTCAAATTGATGTAGGTAATATTGAAGAAAATTTAATGGCCTTTCCTGATAAAAGCTAACACGTTTTTGGAGATGGAGTCTCACTCTGTTGCCCAGGCTGGAGTGCAGTGGTGCACCTCCACCTCAGCTCACTGCAACCTCCACCTCCTGGGTTCAAGCAATTCTCTTGCCCCAGCCTCCTGAGTTCAGCTGGGATTACAGGCGTGCACCCTCACACCGACCTAATTTTTGTATTTTTAGTAGAGATGGGTTTCACTATGTTGGATAGGCTGGTCTCAAACTCCTGACCTCAGGTGATCCACCTGCCTCGGCCTCTCAAAGTGTTGGGATTACAGATGTGAGCCACCGCCCCTGGTGCTAGTACATTTTTTATTAATTTCCCCATTTCTTAGATGTATTTACTTTTTCATTTTTCTTTTATACGATTTCTCAAATTTGGTGTTGCTGGGACTTGGGAAAAGTCTCATACATTTGACTAATGGCAGGATGACTCAATGCCAGTCACGTCTGAATATGTAGCTTATTACTTGACAGTTCACGTGGGAAGTGTACTAAAATTATTAAGTCCTATTGTCCCACTCCATAGCTTTATGCTTGATCTAGAAATCTGGCATCTTATCATAATAGACACTTGTGCCTTAAACCCGTTTCTTATGGAAGGCAGTGAAGTGACAAGAGCGTTTAAAAGCCCTGGGCATAATCCTGCCAAGAAAGAAGTAAATGACTCACTGTACGGGAATCACCCCAACCTTTCCAGGTCACAGAAAACCCTCTCCTGGAGCATTAAATTGCACCCTGGTGGTTTCCAAAACTGAACAAAGCAATTCTCTCCTGCTTTCATAAATAGGTTCAGAACTATTATTTTCACAGTTTTACACCCTGGATTTCAAGAAATCTTGAGCATATAAAATGTAGAAAATTTCCGTGTGCAGGTTTAAAAATCACACTTTAGAGAGTTAAGTCTCTCTGTGCTTGAGATGATCTTAGTTAAACGTAACATTTGGGGAAACTGCCACGGGAACCTCTGAATCACAACCTTTATTGTCTTTAATGCCAGGAGTTGAGCTAAATTTTTAAAGTCTACTGCAAAATTTATCTACCTTCCTTCCTTCAGAAAGGCAAACAAATGATCTTTGTAGTTTAAGGTGAGTATAAAAGGGCAAATGATAATCCCATGCCAAGGTGGACACAGGAGTCTTGAATGAAGCAATGGAGAAAATGGCAGTAGATTCTCACACTCTCCCCCTTTGGTGTTTCTTAAGTTTTAACAATATGGATGCATTAGATGGAAGGATATTGAACAACTAATCTCTATTAATCCACTTAGTTCATAAGGCCAGAGCAAAACTTTTGTTTATGGCCAAGGAGTTATCCCAATGTTCCTTCCCAGGGTATCCGGTTTGCTGATGCGGCTCTGATTTTGTACTGAACATGACGCAGGAGCATCTAGGAGTCATCTATCATCTGTTCTCTCCTTCCCGTGGAAGCAGATCACTTCCTCATAGGGACGTGTCACCAAAGCCTCCATGTACTTCCCCTAACAATCTTTCTCCTCTTACGGAGGAAGACATCTTCCTACTTCACAATTTTGTCTCAACTTTCAATGAATCCTTTTGATTTTCTAATTATGGCTAACAAAAGCTAGAACAACAGAAATTGCAGAGAGGAGAAAAATTAACTCCAATTTGCAGACGGAATAGGAGGAATCCCTTTATTAAATCACTTGCTCCTAGTTACAGGTTATAAAGATGGCAAACCTGGGAAGTAAAGACAGGAGTTTATAGTATAAAAGGTAGAAAATAGGAGTGGTTTTAATTCTCTCATCAGTTAGTGACCTTTTTTCTTTTTTCTTTTTTTTCTGAGACGGAGTTTCACTCTTGTTATACAGGCTGGAGTACAATGGGGTGATCTCCTCTCACTGCAACCTGGGTTCAAGCGATTCTCCTGCCTCAGCCTCCCGAGTAGCTGGGATTACAGGCATGCGCCACCATGCCCAGCTAATTTTGTATTTTTAGTAGAGACAGGGTTTCTCCATGTTGGTCAGGCTGGTCTTGAACTCCCGACCTCAGGTGATCCACCCGCCTTGGCCTCCCAAAGTGCTGGGATTACAGGCATGAGCCACCGCGCATGGCTGACCTTTTTACAAATCTGGTAGGTTTCATAAATTTTTTCCAGGGTATTTTGCTAGTTCTCAGAAATAATTTATTTTGGTTCTTCAGACCACAGTCATAAATTAGTGAAGGCAGCATACAGAACTGAAATTTAGCACCCAAAACAACCCCATGATTCATGCTTTCAGACAAACTCTAGCACAGAATGGATAAAGAGCTAAGATCTTCTGACCTGGGAATACAGAAAGGACAGAAAATGTTTGGACTTGTATGTCTTCGAGCTTTGTTTAGTCAAACAGTGAAACATGTATAAGCCCTTAATGATGAACAGAATTAGTAATACAACCCACAAGGCAAAGCGCACAGTGTTGCTGAAATCATAAGCAAAAGATATGTTCAACTAACTCGGACCCTTGCAAAGATTTGTCAAATGGTCTGATCATCCGAAAAATGCCAACTGTGACATATTCTTGACTTTTTAAGAGAGATTTACAGCAATCTGCTTTAATTTTGCATATTCATACTTGGACTATGGCGGTCCTGCTTCATACATCCTCTAACTGGTTAGCCTATTCAAAGAAAAGTACATTTGCATTTCTTTTAATTTTACCCTCTCCTCTTCCCATACCTAGGCAGTGTTATGACCTATTAGAAATTCTGAGATTTTGTTGATTTTAAAACATTTATATAAGGAAACTCAAGGTGATGATACTTAAAATCCAAACATCACCTAGCATCTTTAAACTGGTATCCATGGTCAACCTTCACAAAATGAATGAACCCCTTAAAGCTTATGCAAGATTGTGTTTGCGTGTGTATGCGTACATGTTTCCAGGGTGAGGATTCTTTGTTACCCATCTGTTCTCTATCAATCATACCAGGCAGGTGAATAACTACTGGATCTTTAAATAATGTGCTATTTGTCTACAAAAACTAAATATTTATATTTTCATAATACATTTTCATTCTCAAAGATAAAATGAACATATATATTAACATTAAAATACGTAGGTTTGCTGGAAGAAAGCAGAGCATAAAACCATATGGTGCTATGGGTTTTAATAGCATCCTATGAAGACCTATTAGCATTCTGAAGGCAGTGACTGAGCAGCACTCCACTGTAGAGGGAATCTGGGTGATTGAATATGGCCTCAGTGGCAAAAGACAGCTTTTAAGCTAATGCCTTCCCAACATACTTCTTAATGTTCTATGTAACTTAATTAAAACCAGAAACCACTAGTATCTCTTGTTACATACTTCCCATTTGTATGTAGCAAGATTTTATCGAACTTGGTAAACATTCAGAAGGTAGGGAAGTAATAGTACTGAGTGGCTTTACTGAAAGAGCATGTATACCATTCAGCATAGTTTATAAGATTTTGTTCACTAAATGCTAATTCTCCCATTTTCCTTCCCATTCACTATCTGTTATTGGGTTTGCCCTTAGGAGTGCTAAAGCTAATGAGTCCCCCTTTGCTCACCAATGTATACAGAACTCAACTAAAAATAAATGGATGGTGAACAAATAAATAATAAATACGTAAGTATAGAGCAATTATTTACTTTTCTGAAAGATGATCTTTTTGGCCTGGCAGTCTTTCAACTTTTAATTCCATTCTGATTAGCTTCATAAAATTTTGGTTAAATTCAAAACCTGCTGGTGGAATGCCTTAAACATTATAATATTCATCTGTCCACATACCAAGAACTCAGCAAATAATTTTTAACTTACTATCAGTTACATTGAGGTACAGATGTCCCATATTTGCTTTGGAGATATATGCTATATACATATATTTTATAAGATAATTTCTTTTGCAAAGAAAAGTGATGGGTAGAAATAATTGGTTTGTTGGGTGAAGAGCAATTAGCGGTACCATATAAAAGCTCAAGTTTAGCACCACAATTTCTTTTTTGCTTTAGAAAAGAAAGGTACACCAACACCCACATTGGTTAAAGTTTGGTTTAGTTGTAATCCACATCATATAATGGCGAAAAATTTATTTATGAGGTGGTTTAAACCTTCTCATGCCATCACCTGTTTACCTGTGACAAACCTCCCATTAATTTCTACCCTTGTTATCTCCAATGACTGCCGTTTCTTGTTGAACATTTATTGCTCTTCTGCTGGAATTTACCAAATAGCCTTGAGCAAAATCTCAACTTAGTGATGAAACCGTGCTCTTTAATGAAGAGTCTCACAGAATTCATGTTCTATCAAAGAATTATGTGAAGAAGTTCCCAGAGATCTCAGCAGAATTTAACATGTGGCTGAACCATTCAAAAATGAGAAACCAAAGAAGGATGCTGATGCTATAGAAACTGCCAACATTTTTTTTTTTTGCTCAATTAAACTGATAGCCTGAATGTGAAGCAGCAGATAGAAGCATGAAATGAATTTTAGTATGGATAAGATGGTTTCAATCGTTAAGACACTGAGAAAATCCAAACAACACAACTGGGATAGATAAACAGATGTACAGGAAAATGTTTCCTAATTCTCACTTCCCTTTAGAAAATGCAGAAGTTGTTGAAGTCAGAATAATAATCATGATAACTGTCTGATGAAAGATTTAGACTAAGTATCTGTAAAAACACCAAAAATCTCAGAATTACAAAGAAAGGTTTGGCTGTGTATCCCTTATCTTTAAAACAGTTCAAGTCTTACAAATTAGGGGGTGCTAAGGTTTTCCAAACCTAGGCCTACAATAGAAAGTTCATTTAAATAAAAAATCCCTATCTAGCCTTTGGTTTAACTGTACAGGATCACATTAAGTCTAATTTCTCTTCAACAGTCAGGACATATCATCGTCTTCTGTCTATGAAGGATAAGTAGAACCCTGAGAGTTACAAGAGGAAAGGCTCAGACAGCATTTAGTTCCTGTTTCATGAAGCTATGAATAGTTTGAGTACGAGCCCTGACAAAGTAAAAAGCAGGAAGTACATGACTGTAGAGGGCAGGTTAAGAAATGATGAATGCTTAGCTTTAAGTATTTAATCTGGTAGCTTGCAGGCCTCCAAAGGTGGTAGAAGTTAACCACGTGTGCTGCAATTCTGGAGAGGCATTTAATTCTTCCAGAGGGAAAAAGTGCTAACTCCTTGATTTTCCAAAGAAAGTCTTAGGAAAGTAAAAAAGGTTAAGGGGTTGGTGCTTAGAAGAGTCACTAGCCTTCAACAGAGTAAGAGTTTTTTCTGAGTGCAAAGACACAGCTCTGCTCAACTTTTTTTTCCCATGGGGAAAACAACTATTTTAATAATTGTAATATTTCAAGTATTTATCTCATTTTTTAACTTTTAATTTTGGAACAGAGTCTTGCTTTGTCATCCAGGCTGGAGTGCAGTGGCACCATCACAGCTCACTGCAGCCTTGACTTCTTGGCTCACACTCCCACCTCAGCCTCCAGAGTAGCTGCGACTACAGGCGCGCACCATCATGCCTGGCTAATTAAAAAAATCTTTTTTTTTTTTTTTTGTAGAGATAGGACCTTTCTATGTTGCCTAGGGTGGTCTCAAATTCCTGGGCTCAAGGGATCCTCCCACCTCAGCCTCCCAAAATGCTGGGATTGGAGCTGTGAGCCACCACATCTAGCCTGAAGTATTTATTTTAAATACATGTGCATATATATGTATGACTCTAAATATGAGTCAAACAATGCATTTTTAGGTTGACCATTCAGTGTATTTGCCTATAGGTACATAACTAAATCAGAAATTTGAAACATACAGTATACTCAGACACAGGGACTCAGGAAATGAAATTCATTAGTAGAACAAGGAATTCTAGCTGCACAAAAAACAACATCTCATAACACTTTCACGTTTAGATTTAAAAGCTGAGTAAAAGTATGATTTAAATCTGAGCTTCAAAGAAACTGAAAACAATCCACATTGTTTTGGAATCCCATGTTTGCAAAGTCTGAGAATATACGGTAGAATTTGTTAAGGGTTAGACAGGTAATTATTCTAAGTGGTAACATCTACAGAATCTATGGAAACGACACTTTTGATTTACTTATATTCAAATACCATTTACTGAATACAGTTGTCTGCATTTTCCAGGCACGGTGGTTAAGTATGAGGGAGATCTCAGAAATATTTATGTATGACTCCTATTATAAGATGTGATCTTTTTCAGACAACCACCAGTAAGCTCTGGATTTATGTCTTCAAGAGGAAGGTATAAAAGTCCTCAAGAAGGCATTTAATTACGCCTGTAATCTCAGCACTTTGGGAGGCCGAGGCGGGTGGATCATGAGGTCAGGAGATCGAGACCAACCTGGCTAACACGGTGAAAGCCCGTCTCTACTAAAAATACAAAAAAAAAAAAATAAAAAATAAATTTAAAAAAATTAGCCAGGCGTGGTGGTGGGTGCCTGTAGTCCCAGCTACTTGAGAGGCTGAGGCTGGAGAATGGTGTGAACCCAGAAGGCGGAGCTTGCAGTGAGCCAAGATCGCGCCACTGCACTCCAGCCTGGGCGACAAAGCAAGACTCTATCTCAAAAAAAAAAAAAAAAAAAGAAGGTATTTACAATTTTCTTGTGCCTGCCAAAGTGCAGACCTAAGTGCCAGGTCAAGCCATACAACATTAAAACTTAAATGAACACCTAAAGATGGTAACTTAACAAAAATGGCAAGTAATGCCCCCTAGACTCCAGGCCTGTGACCACCCAGCCACATTTTATTACAAAGGAAAGATTTAAAGGTGAGTCATGGTGGCTCATGCCTGTAATATCAGCACTTTAAAAAGCCGAGGTGAAAGGATCGCTTGATGCCAGAAGTTCAAGACTAGCCTGGGTAACACAGCAAGACCCTGTCTTTACAAAAATTTTTTAAAAATTAGCCACACATGGTGGAGCTTCTGTAGACCCAACTCTCATGAGGCCGAGGCAAAAGGATTGCTTGAGCCCAGGAGGTTGGGGCTGCAGTGAGCTACGACTGGACCACTGCATGCCAGCCTGGGTGAAAGAGCAAGACCCTGAAAAGAAAAGAGAAGATTAGAGAAGAGAAGAGGGGAGGGGAGGGGAGGGCAGGGGAGGGGAGGGGAGGGCAGGGGAGGGGAGGGGAGGAGAAAAGGAAAGGAAAGGAAAGGAAGGGAAGAAGGAAGGAGGGAGGGAAGGAAGGAAGGAAGGAGAGAAAGAGAAATAGAGAAAGAGAGAGAGAGAAAATAAATAAATAGATAAATAAATCCGAGTTAAGAATTTAACAGGAATCCTTAGATCAATCAACAACAGTGATCTGATTTTTGACAGTAAAATATTTCTTCCTAATCCAGTTTTTAATTTTTTTTCAAATGAACATGTTGCCTAATTCCATATGAAGCAATGCGGAGGCCCACAATAAGCACGATTACAACCACTCTAAAATTATCCCCTTTGATAAAAGATGACACTTTGGCAAACATTCTTGCCACTGCCTTTCCTGTGATGGCTGATGAGACTAAACTGAGAGTTTAAATGTACATTTGTTAAAGCCTCCATTCAGTCCTCAGCTTATTTTTAGTCCCATCAATGTCCATTTAGCAAAGATCTTACTTCAGAGGTTGGACTTTCAGCTGGAACGCTTCACAAGTGTCTGCTATAAAGATTCTGGTCTCAGCACCCACCAGCCTATCCTTCTCTGGCAAATGATCACACGGCTCCTCTCCTGAAAGTGTGTTCTCCAAAAAAGAGAGGAACCAAGGAACTTTTGTTCCGCAGAGATATAAAAAAATATTGCCTGACAAGTGCCTTGCTAAGATAGAGAATTTTGGCAAATAGAAAATGAAAACGCTAATATGAATATTCTTTTTCAAAAGCTCTTTGTTTAGAGAGGAAGCTTGTTCTAGTTAGAAGGCACTGCAGTGACTTGCGGCTCTACCCTGTCCCTTCCCAGCAGTGTCACCCTGAACCAGCCACTCCATCTCCCGAGGTTGCAGTGATATCATCGGTAGAACAGGGTCAATAGTATCTTACGTCTTGGAAGAATGCCACGAGCTCTTTAATGGCTCCTCATGGCTTTCTGTGCACTGTAACTTTATCCATAGAAAGAAAAATCAAAATGGTGAGGAAAGTCGGTGCAAATGGGTGACTTTCTGGTTAAGTTGCATAAAATGCACAAACAATTCCAGCCAAGATTGAGTGAGAAGAACTGGATTTACCCCCCTGCCTGAACCACCAATAACTGGACAATATATTCATATACAAACAGCGTTTCTTTTTTTTTTTTTTTTTTTTGAGATGGAATCTTGCTCTGTCACCACACTGGAGTGCAGTGGCACAATCTCGGCTCACTGCAACCTCTGCCTCCCAGGTTCAGGTGATTCTCCTGCCTCAGCCTCCTGAGTAGCTGGGACTACAGGTGTGTGCCATCACACCTGGCTAATTTTTTGTATTTTTAGTAGAGACGGGGTTTCACCATGTTGGCCAGGATGGTCTTGATCTCTTGACCTCGTGATCCGCCCGCCTCAGCCTCCCAAAGTGCTGGGATTACAGGTGTGAGCCACCACACCCGGCATAAACAACATTTCTGCAAGATATTAGACATCAGGTGAAGGACACTGATTCCTGAAAAGGGGAAACAAATGAGGACTTACAGCTGCCAAACTCATGGCCCTGAATTTCCAGGTCATGGTTTCAGGTGGGGAAACCCACACAGAGCCTAGAGGACTCGTGGAGTGGAGGACATGAAGTGTGTGGAGAGATCAAGGTAGTTGTAATTCACAGGACAGGGTATTGGTGAGGAGAGAGTTGCTCCAAAAGAGAATCCAGAGATGTGCAGAGTGATCCTTGAAAATATAGCTGAGTAATGATGGGTACATGCATGTGAAAGAAACTGAGGCCAGGGGGAAAATCACTAAAAAGAATTAGCATTAACAGTGCTTGGTGTTCACACAGGGACAGGAATAATGTCTCTTCCCACGAGTGAGAAAACTTAACATTCATGGTAGATGACTGAGAAGGGTCTTGCCTCACTAGTAAGGAATAACTAGTCCTAGGCTGATAACTGCTTCTATCCCACCTAACAAATCTAAAAATGCAAAGCTCAAAAGGATCAAACTGTTTCCAAGTAACTCAACTACGTGACAGAAAAAAGCTCAAGAATATTACAAAAACACCTAGCATTCAACAAGTTTAAATTCAGCGTCCGACATTTAATAAAAAATTATGAAGCATAAAATGATACAGGGAAATGCCACATGTAATAATAAGCAATCAAAATTGATTCAAAGTTGACAGAGATGTTAGAATTAGCAAACATGGATATTTAAACAGTTTTCATATAATAACTGTATTCCATAGGTTCAAAAGTTAAGATACAGACGATATTATGGGTGTTGGGGGTAGCCCAGGTTAAATTTCTATATACGACAACTACAGTATGTGAGGTGATAAGATGAAAAACGGCCAGATGGAATTAAGGGCAGACCGAATGATACCATGGCATATCAAAATTAAATTGTTAAAAACCAGTGATATAGAGAAAACTGTAAAAACAGAAAAAAAAAGACATGTTATTTTTAGAGAAATAAAGATATCGACACAAATAAGACAGCAGAGTATCATCTTTCAAGCAATGAAAGAAAAACCTCAATCTAGTATTTTATACCCAGCAAAAATATTTTTCAAAACCAAAGGTATAAAAAAGACATTTTCAGTCAAAGCCAAACAAAAGATTTCATCACCAACTTATATGCACTCAAACTTTTTTTTTTAAAAAAACAGGGATGCCCTTTGTCACCCAGATGGGAGTACAGTCATGCAATCACAGCTCACTGCAGTCTCGAACCCCTGGGTTCAAGTGATCTTCTTATCTCAACCTCCTGAGTTGCTGGGATTGCAGGTACAAGCCACCAAGCCCAGGCTCTAAGACATTTTAAAGGAAATCTCTCAGGCAGAAGGAAAATGATACCAGCTGGATCTGCGCAAAGAGTTTACAGCACCCAAAATGATGACTTCATGGGTAAACATATGTTGTTTTTTTTTAAATTTACAACTCATTAAAAAATAACTGTTTAAAGAAAAACATCAACAATGTAGTAAGGAAACAGTATGACAACAACCGCTTACAGAGAGAGAGAGAGACGAAAAATGGAAGTACTTTTGTAAAGTACTATCTGTGGAGTGGTATAATATCACTTGAACTGACATAATATCATCGTGACAAGTTTAGAATGTTTTCTATAAGCCTAAAGCAACCAGTAAAATAACAAACTAGTTATAACTTATAAACCCACAAAGGAGATAAACCAGTAAAATAACAAACTAGTTGTAACTTACAAACCAACAAGAGATAAAATAGAATCATAAAAAACTTCTAATTAATCAAAAAAAAAAAAAAAGAGGAAAAAAGAAGAACAAGGAACAGACTGGACAAATAGCAAACAAATACCAAGATGACAGATTCAGTGACAACCATATCCATAACCTCATTCAGTGTACATGGTCTTCCCAATCCAAAGGAAAACATAAGACCCAATTATATGCTGTCTACAAAAAATACACTTCAAATATAAAGACAAACAAGGTCAATAAGAGTATAAGGACGGAAAAATGCACCACATTAATATTAATCAAAAGAAAGCTGGAATAGCTTTATTAATATTAAAGTAGATTTCGGAGCAAAACATTACAAAGGATAAAAAGATCATGTCATAAGAAGAGGCTCAAGGAGGGCCTAACAGCCTGGAACATTTACACACCTAAAAACACAGCCTCAAACTATACAAAATAAAAACTGATAGCACTGTTTAGAAAAATGGCCCGGTCCACAATCACAGGCAGAGCTTTCAATATCCCTTGCTCAATGACAAACAGAAAGAACAAATGGCTGGGCATGGTGGTTCACGCCTGTAATCCCAGCACTTTGGGAGGCCGAGGTGGATGGATCACCTGAGGTCAGGAGTTCCAGATCAGCCTGGCCAACATGTTGAAACCCTGTCTCTACTAAAATACAAAAATTAGCTGGGTGTGGTGGCTCACCTGTAATCCTAGGTACTTGGGAGGCTGAGGCATGAGAATTGCTTAAACTCAGGAGACAGAAGTTGCAGTGAGCCGAGATTGCACCACTGCACTCCAGCCTGGGTGACAGAGTGAGACTCCATCTCATTAAAAAAAAAAAAAAAAAAAAAAGAACAAGTGGACATAAATTACACACTCATGCTCAGAAAGTTCCTTCCATTCCAAGTAAGCTCTCCCACAGAATGCCGGTGAACACATCTATGCCTGTACCACTCAACATGCCTTTTTGGGGCAATGATCACTGAAAACCATGAATAAGTCTCATCATTGCTAATGTCATGACTGACAAATGCTTCCCCACAGAGAATATGGCCACTGCTCTGAGACGGAAATTTGAGTTCTAATTCCTTCTGGTCCACTAAAAATTCTTACAACTCAGCCAAATCTCAACTTTCCTTGACCTTAGTTATATTATTATACTTACATGATGAGGGGGCTGGGCAAGGTTACTTCTAAAATCCTTTGCTATGGTCTGAATGTTTGTGTCTCTCCCACCCCCAATTCATATGTTGAAACCTAAGCCACAATGTGATGCTATTTGAGGGTGAAAGCTTTGGGAGACAATTAGGCATGAGGGCAGAGCCTTCAAGATTGACATTAGTACCCTTATAAAAGAGGCCCCAGAGAACTCTCTTGCCCATTCCACCATATAAGGATACATCAAAATACAAACAAAAACAAAAACAAAAATAAAATAAATAAAAGATAAAAAAAATTTAAGTTCTATGAACCAGGAAGCAAACTTTCACCAGACAACCAAGTCTGCTGATGTCTTGATCTTGGACTTCTCAGCCTCTGCAACTGTGAGAAATAAACTTCTGTTGCTGATAAGGTACCCAGTCTATGGTATTCTGTTACAGCAGCCTGAAGGGACTGGAAGACATCCTTCCAGCTTTTGTGTTCGAACTTGAACTATGCCATCAATTGTCACCACCTCAGGAATATTAAATCAAGTTAGGGCTTGCAATGTGAGTCCCTGGGAGTCCTGTCTGGCTGCTCTGTGGGGAAGTGTGAGTACCTGCTGTGTAGAGATGACCTTGTGGAGGTAGCTGCCCTGTGACCCTTTGACCTTCAAGATGGAATGGACAGGGGTTGAACCTCTGAATAACAGTGCTCAAGGCATTTCTCCTCATTCTTTTTGTATGGCTTCCAGTTCCCAGTGCCCCACCCTTACTGTCTGTGCTGTGACCTGAAGTGTGAACTCGGCTGCAGCGAGACGTACCCGAGGAGGAACAGCCTGCAGAGCGGTGATGTAGTTCTCCAGGGCCAGGCGGCGGCGGTCATTGAGCATGGCTTCCACTCTGGCCATGTGTGTCTCCACCAGCTGCTGTCTCTCGTTGGCTGCTTCCTGTTCCAAAGATTCCACTTTCTCCTGGAAATGCTGCCATCATAAACACATATGTCCATGGGGACTGAATAAGTAGGATGAAGCAGCAATTTCAAGTCTTCTAAAAAAGACATCCTATTCCATTTTCTTCTAGTACTAAAAAGTATCCTGAAGACTGCATAGTCATTCCAACATTTTGACTAATTCTACGTTTTATAGCTTACTTCACTTTCTTGCACTCTCCAACCCTCATCAAACCTACTTTCTCACTGAAAATCAGTATTTCATAGGCTCTCTGAAGACTGATTTGACTAATAATAACTTTGGATAAATATATGCACTCTTGAAACTCTTATATTACATATTAAAAAAAAAATCCCTCTCTTACTAAAAGTACCTCAAGTAATTGACCATAATAAACTGTTGGTTTACTTAAGGTAATTTTGAGACTGGTTTCCATCAAAAATTCAAATTCTCATAATTTTTGCTGGAGGGAGAAGCAGCAGAAGATTGTGGTGACTGAAAAGATGTATTATTAATAAAAAGTAGATTGCAAGTTACAATGTGAGTTTTATGGCAATGAATTATAACTTGAAATAATTCAGAGCAAATATAAGGCAGGATTTAACAACTCAATTACTAGACAGTGATTAAGAACAGCTGAAGTTCATAGGACTATGAACAATCACACGTGAGGTGCTGGCAGATACAGGTAAACCTGCAGACACTCATTAAACAGACTGCTGGCATGTGATGTTTGGTAGGAAATGGGTTCAGGTTTTACCTGGATAACTGCCTTCTTATCAGCTTTAGGCAAGTTCTTTGCTTGACGTTCTGCCTCTTCCCATTCTCTCATGACCTATAAATTAAGAAAACATTTGAATTTAAAATCATCAGTTCATGCTTTGAATACAGACTTAATAGGATGGATGATTATGTTTTTCCTCTATTTTTGTCATTTTAGATATTTAAAAAATGTATTACATACCCCTTCCTATCTGAAGAATATTTGACCTCCCACTAGGATATAAACAATTAATCACAGCAGTATATTAAACATAAATGTTCACATTTATTGCAGGAATATAGCTTTTTGAGTCAAGGTTGGTCTTTTTTTACCCCCTGAGAACTGAGTGACAGTCATTTGATTTGATGTGAACAAATACCAACTATTCATGGAAGGCACACACTAACTGAACAAGGTCTTCCAATATTAAACTGAACACCTAAGTTTTACTCTCTTATGAAAGCAATTGAAATCATTTTAAACTGTATATTTTGACTTTAAAGAAAATATGACATTTTATGTGTGTGTGTGTCATGAATACAATGCCAAAAAGCAGTACATAATGGGGGAAGAAAAAGAAGACTTCTGCTGTCTAATATCCTAAGACCTATCCCCCTTTAAAGAACTGATGGGGAATTAAGGCCCTTTGAGCTTGCCAACCTAAATCATGAACAGCAAGGATTACTCTAAGTCCTTCCAAAAACTCCAAGAAAACATGTAATATTCTGAATGCAGCAAACATGTATTTTTTTACAAGTAGCACTAATTTAGTAACCAACTGCTATGGTTTGAATGTAACCCCTAAAAAGCATGTGTTGGAAACTTAATCCCCAATGCAACAAATGTTGAGGGGTAAGTCCTGTAAGAGGTGATTCAGTCTCTGTCCTCATGAGTAAATTAGTATCATTATGGGGGGAGTGGGTTTGTTATTGTGAGAAGTGTGTTGTTATAAAACTCAGTTTTACCCTCCTCTTGCCCTTCTTCCTTCCACCATATATGATACAGCATGAAAGTCCTCAACAGATGCCAGCACCATGCTCTTGGACTTCCCCACCTGCAAAACTGAGAGCCGAATTTTAAACTTCTTTTTCTTTACAGATTATCCAGGCTGGGGTATTCTATTATAGCAACACAAACTGACTAAGATATCAGGTGAATGTGTTTTGTAGGAAATCAATGCTTCCTGCTCTCAACTTTGATGTTCACCTGGATTTCCCTGAGAGAAGTTCACTCATTAACCTGATACAAAAAGTAAAAGTCTGCACCTCTGTATGTTGTTGAAAGAAAATATTAACTTCCTACCACCTACAGCTGCCTTTTCAAGTGTATGACAAGTAGAATTTGTTTGAAGTGCAACTCATAACTGAACTAGGTAAAATGAAGAAAGATCAAGGAAACAAAATATTGGTTTGGTGCCAGATGTGTACTTGCATACTCTGTGTACTCCCAAAGCATGAGAAAACTTGATTACTGTATTATAAGAGCCTGTTTTTTGTAGGTACTTAGCCTTAAGGAATAGACTCTTCTAACATACTTCAAGATGGGAAAGAAAAAGAGGCTTAGAATAAATAACTATAGATAGAAGACTTCTATGAGACAATACTATATCAAATCACCATGTGGGTTCCTAATTACAGATTTTATTGTCCATTGGCATTCATTCTTTGTATATGATAGGCAATTAGCTTCTTCTTGTTGTTTTTGTAAAACCATGGAGGAAACAAGATGGAATAAATATTCCATTACACTTGAAAAGCATATCAAAAATAATCTCAAGGTTCACAGCAAAATTGGGACAAATGCCCTGCTGCAATGAACAAGAATAGAACATGGAAGAAAAGAAACATATTGTCCCATCTGCTTTGGTGCTTCTACCAAGTTAATAAAGGGAACCTGTGGGCAAGGGGGAAATGGAAGACCATCTTTGCTTTATAGATGAGATAAGCCTTGCAATATAAATATTTCAATTTCCTGCTTTGGGAATGTTCACAGTGGTGGTACTCTACCAACAATTCTTCGAGCAAGGAATCTCAAAATTAGTTTGAGATAGAAGTTCAATGTTCTACTACAATGTGAAAACTGATTTCCCATATTACATTTACATTTTTTCCATTTTACCTCATACACTTTAAGAAACTGGACTTTAAGCTTTAAGCTGGGGGAATCCATGAAATAATTAAAGAGATTTATTTAGCTAATGAGTTGCAAATAAGCATTACTATAGAAATTAACTCACATTTTGATTTTCAGAACAATTTAACAATATCCTATACCCCCACAAATAAATAAATCACCTGCACCATCCCACTAAGACTCTACTGCAAATGAATACACACTATATGTAGGCTGACCATCTCCCTGTGAACAGAGAATTTCACTGTGGGACTGATAACAAGTAGCATTACTGCTGACCCTGTATTAAGAGCTTTACAAAATCTATCTAATTTAATTGATTCCTCACAACAGCTTGTGAGATTAGCCAGGGCCATCCCATTTTACGAACCGGGTTAAGGTACCAGCTCGAGGCTATGCAGGTAAAAAAGGGAGAGGGAAGAATATAAACCAAGATCTCTGTGGCTCTAAACATCATGTTTTTGTACCCTATGGTACCCAATTTTTTATTATAAAATAACAAATTCATTAGGTGAGCTAAGTTTACTTATATTTAGTGACAGAAGAAAGGGGCGCTCTTAAAATGTTGCTGCTTATCTTAAAAATAAAAACCTAGGCCAGGCACAGTGGCTCATGCCTATAATCCCAGCACTTTGGGAGACCGAGGCGGGTGGATCACAAGGTCAGGAGATCGAGACCATCCTGGCCAACACGGTGAAACCCTGTCTCTACTAAAAATACAAAAATTAGCTGGGCGTGGTGGCACGTGCCTGTAATCCCAGTTACTGGGGAGGCTGAGGCAGGAGAATCGCTTGAACCAGGGAGTCGGAGGTTGCAGTGAGTCTAGATTGCGCCACTGCACTCCAGCTGGGTGACATAGCAAGACTCCATCTCCAAAAAAAAAGAAAAATAAAAACCTATGAGTTGGGTCAGCTTTCAATTTGAAAGACTTCATTTTAAGCATATACTAAAAGTAGTAAGTTTATAAGTAATAAAAGTGCTCACACATGGTTCAGCTGTTGATTTCTATTGACTAGATGCTAGTCACGACATACAGCAACAAAAATCTACAGGTTTAGAGTTATACTCCACAATGGCAACAACAAACCAAAATATGAAAAAATTCCAAAATCCTCTGTATTTATAAGAAAACATATAACAAAAACTACAATAAAACTTAATTTAAAAAACCGCACAATTTTTAAAATTAAAAATTCTCAGGACCTGGCCCTTGCAGTGGCTCTACGGATTCTTATAAAGCAATTTTCCACTGCAGGCACAAAGGTATCAATTTCATTTGGATTTATCAATCTTCAAAGACTTGGCTGTTTCATGCAGAGAAAATGACTACTACTAAGTAGAGATTTAAGAGGCAGGCAAGTTTAAAGTTGAAAAGTCCCTAGATTTCAGCACCACAGACTATGAAGATACATATTGATTTCAGGTGTCTCACATTCCTATGACCACTGGAATCTAGTAGACAACATTCTCTGCTCTGGGACAACATCTCTTAGGTTATATCAGATATATCTGATGACTAAAAGATGAACAAAATCTACAAAATCATGAACTAAGTCACAAGTTAAACAGATGTGCTAAAAGAAAAGTTAAATTATTATTTTAAAGAAGACCTGTCACATCTAAAACTAACAGAGAATTTGAAATAAGTTTTCTTAATAAGATCAAAAATGAACAAGATATACTAGGAGAAAAAATCCAGGATTAAAAAAAACACAAAATTAAAAAAAAAATGACTAAGTGTGTCCAAGAATGAAATGCAAGGTTAGCAAGACTTATGTGAACTTAGAGGTACTACAAGGATTTTACTATCCAGCTGGAAAGATAATGCAGGTGTGTCCAGAAATCACTAACAAAACCGGGGAGCAAATATTTAGAATTACATGAAAGGTAAGAGCAATGACTGCCTGTCTCATTCTGAGTATGAAGTGGGGTGTAAGGAATGGGTGAGATGTGTCAGCGTGAAGAAGAGTGGGAGGGCATTTCCAGAAGAACTCAATGCCAAGGGCAAAGGGAAGCCCAAGATGAGATGAACAGATGATGAGCAGAGTGGCCTGATCAGAACAGCAGTTTAACGCTGTACAGAAAGCAAGGGTAGCAGTTGAGAAGGAAGAGGTGGTAGGAAGACCAGAGTCAGGGTACAGCGGTAGGCGCTGAAAATGACAAGCTGAGCATTCGGTGTTTATTTTTGTCATTGTTCTTTTTTTACGACTTCATGTGCCCAGAAGTGGATTTGTGAGGGTACAGGAAGCCTCTGAAAGCTTCATAAAGAAGGGAGATAGGATGTAAATTCAAATGAGGACATTTCAGTGGCAATAAGTATGATTCATAGTCCTCCAATGCTTTCCAAACAGTGCCTGTGTCTTTCCTAAGGAAAGATCTGATTTTCTTGGCATCAGGTGAAAACTTAATAATTCCCTGTGGCTAGCTTTCTAGTTCAATTAGCTGTTAGGTTTTCATCGTGGGCAGCCACTAGAACTGCACATTATATTCCAGAGCCAAAAGTACTGTGATTATAAGGCTTTTTTCCTCTTTATGTTATTATACCAAAGTAGATCCAAGTATTGTTATTCATCTTAAGGCAAAACAAACAAACAAAAAACAAAACAAACAAACAAAAAATAGTACCTGTGTTGTACCTTTCTAGATACACTATTAGTTTTATGTTTTCAAGGGTAGATTTTCTTATTATTCAGGTGAGGCCAAGAGGTCAGGAGATGATTATCATGGAAAAGACAGTTTGTTACTCACAGCTCCCAAGAAGCCGGTACATGCCACTACATGCAGGGTCATATGGGAAGCACCAGGGTTGGTCAGGAGGGGAAAACATGAGCAAGAGCCTTTTATTGTGGTTTTCATGGAAAGAATGAGCGAAGCAGGGTAGGCGGGTTTAGGACTGATTAGTTCAAATAATGGTGATGGGGCATGAGGTTGTCCCTAGTGGTCTGGTACCTGGTCCTGGGGTGATTAGAGCAGGTGAATAGTGGCCCAGAGTATAAGAAGGTGGTTGGGAGTTTAGGAGCTTTTGACTGACTGGTTTGCATGGGAAAGACATGCTCAGGGGCCATTCATTTGGCCCTGGGAGGGAGGAATCTTCCTGGGGTCAGCAGGGACCCAGATCAGAAATTACAGGAAAGATTAATTGTCTACTAAAGACTGACTGTGATCTTAGAAAATATGCAGCAGTCTAATTCATAAATTGCATTTAATGTCTTTCAAGAGATTAAGCATCTGTGCTAAGACAAAAATTTCTCCTATCTTCTGATGTTTGCCACAGAATATTAACACTAAAAATGAATGGCTTACTTTAACCTGAGATCTTTATTCATTCACTTATATGTCCTAATTTTTTTTCCCCCACATTCACTCCTAGGTTTGTAGACTACAAATCAGAAAAGTGACTGGAAAATAATATGTCCATATTTGTTGATTGAACGAATGAATGAATGACGAATCTGAGCAAGGGCTAAAATCTTCCATATTATCAAACTCCAGTACAACATCCAGTGCCTGGTAGCAGACATAGCTTCAACTGTAGTTGATAGTATATATGGATTAGCCATGTTTTAGACACAAGTTATTTTTAAATTTGCTTAATTAAGGACCTGCTAAAAAAAACAAACCAAACGAAAACAGGTTTTTTTTTTGTTTTTTGGTTTTTTTTTTTCAGCAAAGTATAATGAAAGGAGTACTGTACTAGGAGCAAGAAAGGCCTGGATTCTACATGTTGTCTCTGGCTCACTGATTTTGCTTTGTGCTAAAATGGGAAGCCACTCTCTTGAACCTCTATTCCATTATGTATCACTTAGGAGACTTAATGAAATAATCACTATGGTTCAGCTCAGTTTTAAGTCTCTATGATTTTACAGACTGTAAACAATCGTAGGTTCACAATTATAACAGTCTGGGATTTAATACAAAACCTCATCTTTACTAAAGAGCATTTTGATGGATTTTAATTTACAACATGTTGATTACAGGTACTACATATACACAGAATAATAATGCCAAGTACCTTTCTTCACCAGAGAGAATGTTACAGACATCATTTAATTTGTGCTTACAAAATCCAGCTATACCTGGATCCTTCCTAGGCAGCATGTTCACGGAGGATGCAAAAAACCCACAAACTGTGCCCACACAGTAAACATTTAAAATTAGAACTTTACATCTTTAAAGATCTTGATAAAGCCAGCAGGCCTGTGGGGAGACTGAGGCAGAGGCAAGCTCAGGTTTCCCAATATTGTAGGGCTGAATGATGGAAGAGCCAGACTTACCTGGGACATTCTCTCTCGGTGCTTGGCCTCAAGCCTCTCTTTGGCTTTCTGGAAATGGGCATGTTCATTCTCATCCCCAGGTGTCTCGAGATACTTGTCAACGGCATCAGGGGTACTGGCTGCTGTTGTAGGAACTATAAAGTAGAAGAGAAGGAGGTTTGAGAAAAAAAACCCAACAACAACAGAATATCCACTCGTTTAATAGAAAGCCGTATTTTCAGTTATTTCTCAGAACAGAGAATTTAGTAAAGCAGCGCATACAAGACGTTAATGCTGTTTAAGAGAACACCATGAGACACTGTGCAGCACAGTAAGGATGTGTTTCACCACTCCCAAGTACAGAATGAAGGAAAAATCTTTAAAATGGTCCATTTTGCAATTATAGCATTAGAGTTCTTTACGAAACAAGCATGCAAAGAGCAAAAACGGTGCTGAATAGACATGTTTTTCCAAATCCCCATGCTTTCCTAAATTACTATTTTGCAATTTTGAAAGTAAATGATGATATCATCAATATCATACACTAAGACTCCTGCAGAAACCACAGATATCTGTAATTAGCCTGCTGTAGAATAACGGCACCCCAGGGAAAAGGTAAATTGTATGATGTATTTTAGATAACTGAATTACGAAGACAACCTTCATGAGACAGTACAGGAAACACTACAAAAAATATATAAACATCAATAAACACATTTTTGAATCACAAAAGGACTTTTCTGCCTTCATAAATTTGACAATAGTCAATGAATTCATTATGCTAGTTGTCAAAAAGAAAGTGATTTCTATTTTGAATTCAACTAATACTGCTAAGCAATATTTGAATTGCAACATATACTGCTATATTATGTGAAAACATAAATACTCATAAAATTCAAGAGTACACTATAAAACAAAAATGTCTTAACTCATGAGCCAAGAGAATTATAATATCTATACAAGCAATTTTCCAAAAGATTAGTGAGAATGCAGAGTATCTATGAGCTTAAAAGCAAAAAAAGAATTTTGACTTAAGAGGAAGCATATTTAACATAAAAAACAAAATGAGATGTTTTCACTATCTTTTGAGGTCAAATCAATTGTTTCATTCAAAAGGTTATTCAAATATCACCAATGTTCCAAGTATTCCTATTGAATTATTAATATCTGTGTATTACATTTGGGATATAATATCTCAAAGAGGACTTCAATGAGAAGAATTGATAGCTAAATGATTTTGAAACTAAACTTGAAGTTAAATACGTTTTCTACATCCTTCAAGAAAATGTCTGGAATCTTAATCCAAAGTCTTCAAAGATATTAACTAAAACCGGAAGGCTGTTAAATAATTAAACAGTATCTTTCATTTTAAAGAGAAACATTCGTTTTGATTTTTTCCCTCCACTTCAATCCTGATTAATAATCATTTTTCAAAAAATAAAAGCAGTTGAGTGTCTATCCAGATGTTGCTTTCAAGTCGAAGGAAGGAGGCAGGGCATATTCCTGGTGCCTTTACACAGCTGCCCCTGTCTTCTCTGTAGCAAATAAGGGAGTGGTGTTCCTTCTTACATTGGCAGCAACGGGGGAAGGAAGGAAGGAAGGAAAGAGTCATGTGGGGATTTGCAATTAAGCACATTTGGATTTGAATCCCATTTCTTTTTCAGATCAGCTGTGACCTGGGGAGGAAACTTAAGCACTCCATGTTCCAATTTTTTTTATCAAGTGGTGATAACAAGCCGCAGGACATGATAGGAGAGCTGGGAAAATGAGATACCATACCACATGTAAGTCATCCGGCAGAGAGGGTGACACACGGCGGAGCTCATACATGTTAGTGGCTTTCCCTCCTCCTCTGCTTAATACATCCTGTTCAAATCTCAGAGCTAATGCTAACCACGGGAAAGTTCTGCTACTTTTATTCAAAGCCACTGAAAATGTTTTGGTAGAAGAGTGCAATAATAAAGAAAAAAAAGAAAAGGACAAATTTTAAAATTTTAAAAATTGAGAAAAAGAAACAAAAGAAAATACAAACATTAACAAAAAATAAATAAAATAGAACCACTGAAAATGAATTACACACAGGATCACAAAGTGCAACCTACAGGAAAAGCAGTATGTATTTTTTCAAAAAATGTTAGGTGTAGCCCACATAAAAAAGGCCGAAAGTATCAAAAATAAGTAAATTGTTAATTTCTAAGATTGAAACAATAATTTTGAATATTAAGACCTTTTTGGAAAAAAGGTAAATGTTTTTCTCCATAGCTTCAAGCAAACCAATATGCAAGTATTTTTAACTTAATCATTAAGTTAAAATGATTAAATGCTAATCATTTAACTTAATCATTAAGTTAAAATGATTAAATGCTAATCATTTAACTTAATCATTAAGTTAAAATGATTAAATGCTAAATACCACGTTCTTACTGACTTTAACTTAATGATTAAGTTAAAAATACTTGCATTTCAAGTTCCCAACTTGAAACCAACGTGGTATTTAGCATTTAAAATGTGCTTCCCTAGCTTTAGTCATCTTCTCATCTTAGCTGGTAGAGCTCAAATGAGAACAAGTTAAAGTAAAAGCAGAAAATAAAACAATAACATTCTTTTGCATAGTCCAATCTGGCAGAATGACATGTTTAGGCAAACCATATTTTATGTTTGAAACAAATGAAAATGTATAAATATTTGGGGTTATATTTGCTGATGAAGATAGTCATCTGGCTGTAACTGTTATAACCATAACATAAGCACCCCTTTGGAAAACTGGAATCATAAAACTTACTATATAAGAAGGAAGTTTTTTCAGCTCCTATGGTTTGCGAACACTGTCTACTGTATAAAGGAAAGAAGATAAACACTATAATCTGAATCACTATAATCAGATTGGCCTAAGTAGAAATGCACTTAGCAACATAATAAGAGAATAACCATGGAACATGAATGTGAGGTACGTTTAATAGGACTGAGGATATTAAAAAGGATAAAAACCTTCTTTTTAGGCACGTGGAAATGAATATGAATACTATATTACCAATTTAATCCATTGAATCCAGAAATATTTCTGTGGTAATTAATTTTCTGTGCCAACTTGATTGGGCTGCAAGGTGCCCAGATTAAACATTGTTTCTGAGTGTCTTTGTGAGGGTGCTTCTGGATGAGATTAGCATCGGAATTGGTGCACTCAGTAAAGTAAATCACCCTCCTCAACATGGGCAGGCATCACCCAATCTGCTGAGGGTCTGAAAACAAAAGGGCAGAGGATGGAGCAGTTCACCCTTTTTATTTCCTGGCTGCCTGAGCCAGGATATTGGTCTTCTCTTCTCCCTGGACTGAAATTTACACCATTGTCTTCCCTGGTTCTCAGGCCTTTAGATTTGGACTAAATCATACCACCAGCTCTCCTGGGTCTCCAACTTGCAGACAACAGATTGTGGGACTTAGCCTCCATAATTGTTGTGTGAGTCAATTCTGCAGAATCAATCTCTTCCTATACATATATATCCTATTGGTCCTGTTTCTCTGGAGAACCCTGAGCAATACAATTTCTCTTCAAGTAAATCTTTGTTAACAGTCCCAGTTATTTCCCATAGTTGAGGAAGCTGTATCTCTTTTAATCTTTAACTCAAATTTTTCAGCCATTCATACAAACTCCCCATCTCAATTAGTGTGAGTGAAATTATCCTATATTCATACCAACTAGCAAGCCAGATTACTGTCTAGTCAAGCAGAGAAGGACAGCATACGCTGATATTGTTAAATGAATTTAATAGTTCATTGCTACTGCTCTGCAGCTGGCGAGGATCCCGGAAGGAAAGAGCAATTTTAAGGTGGAGTATGTCCAGAGAGCTCAACTTCTATTTCGTGAATATCCTTATATCCTAAAGAGATTAAATTCATAGGACTGACTACCATTTTGTGATTACATCCACAGAAGGCCAGAGACACGTGTGCCCTATGTCCTCACCCATCAAGGTACTTCCTTTTGGGAAGGGAGTGGGGCTCAAGGAATGTCAGGATATGTCACAGGACACAGAGGAAACAGGAAGCTGTATATCAGCAGGTCACTGATATATTTAAGGTACTTAAAACACAGGTCACTGTAACCACTTAGAAAGTGGAAACAAACTGGCTTTAGGAGGCTTTATTTCTGGTTTTGCATTTTAAACTACCATAAAGCAGTTTATCCTGCTCACAGACCTCTGAGATTCCACGGAACCTCTGATAAAGGCTAGGATTTCAGCCGGATGGGGTGGCTCACACCTGTAATCCCAGCACTTTGGGAGGCTGAGGTGGGCGGAAGTTTGAGACCAGCCTGAACAACATGGAGAAACCCCGTCTCTACTAAAATAAAATAAAATAAAAAAATTAGCAGGGTGTGGTGGCGCATGCCTGTAATCCCAGCTACTTGGGAGGCTGAGGCAGGAGAATCGCTTGAACCTGGGAGGCGGAGGTTGCGGTGAGCCGAGATCATGCCAATGCACCCCAGTCTGGGCTACAAGAGCGAAACTCCGTCTCAAACAAACAAACAAACAAATAAATAAAGGCTAGGATTTCCATGTTGGCACTCCGTCTCAAATAAATAAATAAATAAAGGCTAGGATTTCCATGTTGGCCAAATGATAACAGCCTCTTTTCATCAGAGCCCACCATGCTAGGCATGTTCTATGTGTCCTCGTTTAATACATGGGAAGAAAAAATTACCCTATTTTATTGCATAGAGGCAAAACACTATCATTTAACATACCCATTCGCATCCCTAAACACACACAAATAAAGTCTCTTAAGATTGGGTAAGCCATAAAAAGGCTGTAAAGCTAATTTTTAGAGTAGTAAAGGGCTAATCCATCCACATGCTGGGGCACTGGAAAGGGTTTTTGTTGTTTTGTTTTGTTAATGAGCAGCACAACTTGGCAAAACAACCACATGCTTTGTTATGATGTCCGTTGGCTTGTTTTCTATGAAACAGCTGTTCCTGCCCCGAACACTATCTGGCAAATCCTTCAACAGAAGTTGGGTCATAAAGCAGGGATCAAGTGAAAGAGCCCATGGAGCTGGAATATGGAGGACGTTCTGGCCTTGGGTCCCTCCTCCAGCCTGCTCACTCATGCCTTCTGCAAGCAAGCTGGCTAGGTATGTTCCCCCTTCCACAGAAAACTAGACTTAAAACGAGACAAAACACAGGGTTCAATATCCTTAGCTCTAGGTTTTGACCTCTAGATGCCTAGTCATTAGCAGCAATACCAACATCACATGCATAAGCTTTTAACTTTTTAAATGACCTTTGTATTTATTTTAGTCTCCTAACAGAGCCTTGAGGGGCATGGCAGTATATATAGGCTATTACCTCCCTTCCTTTTCATAGTGATCATGTGTATCTAAACACTCATAACAAATGAAAAAATATAACAGAAAAGCAGTTCTAATTCCTAGTACATCACTGCTTCAAGGTGAATATTTGCTTCCAAATATACAGTGGCATTTTGGATGACTAACGCCTTCTACATAAGCCACATCCTTATTCTTTGCCACCCTGGGAAGTCAGAGGTATCAAAGCAGCTGAGACAGCAGCTCTGACATGGACAAACTATCCTGCCTTTAGTGCGCCTGTTCATTCTTTTATTCCTCCAGCCCGCCAACATTGCAGCCCTTATTATATGTGAGGCACATGGGAGAAACCAATGAGAAAAACATGAAGGCCCTGATCCTGGTGGAATTATATTCTAGGGAAAGAAACAATTACCACAAGAATTTTTTAAAAGCCAGTAAGTCATATTGTTAATATGTGATTTGTATTATGGAGAAAAAGAGGAAAAAGAAAAATAGAGCAGAGTTCAGAAGGATCGGGAGAGCTGAGGGGAGAGGGGAAAGGTAGACCGCAGTAAGTGAGCGACCAGGCAGAGTCTTAAGTGAGGAGGTGACATTCAGATCTTCCCAGCTGGCTGCTGGAAGGACATGGCAGGCAGATGACAAAACTAGCACGGAAGCCCTAAGAGTTGAGGCTGGCTGGCAAATTCCACGAGACCCGCCTGGCCAGAGCTGAAGAAGCAAGAGAGGAAGTAGTGGGAGAGGCAGGGAAGAAATGGGGGACATCATGTACAGCCTTGAAACCACAGTAAGGATTCTGAGGGACCAGCGTGGGCTGTTTGAGGGGGAGTATATGTGATGGGGCGTTTTGTTGAAGGATCACTCTGGCTGCTATGGGACAAAAGTAGAAGGAAGATCTTTTAAGAGGAGAAGACAGCCTGGGCGCAGTGGCTCACACCTGTAATCCCAGCACTTTGGAAGTCTGAGGCGGGCAGATCACCTGAGGTCGGGAGTTTGAGACCTGCCTGACCAACATGGAGAAACTCCGTCTCTACTAAAAATACTAAAATTAGCTGGGCGTAGTGGCAGGCGCCTGTAATCCCAGCTACTCGGGAGGCTGAGGCCGGAGAATTACTTGAACCCGGGAGGCGGAGGTTGTGGTGAGCCAAGACTGTGCCATTGCACCCCAGCCTGGGTGATAACAGCGAAACTCTGTCTCAAAAAAAAAAAAGGAGAAGACAAAGATGAAGGTGGCTTGGACCAGGGTGGCTGTCACAGGAGGTTGTTGCCCTCAGCCCCCTTCCCACACGAGAAGGGTCAGATTCCCTTCTTTCTCTCACACCAAAATGCTATTACCTCAGGGAACTGAATATGAAAACCGGAGAAACTGCTTTCACATGTGCGTGAGGGCTCATTTCAATTTTAATACTGATACACGCATGCTTGTCACAATACTGCCACTTCACACTGTAATCTATTCTCACTACCTGCCAGAGCTCTGTTTCCTGGGATGAAGTAAAATGGCAGGTTAGCTTTCAGTTTATTCATAAATGCTGATGCTGCACCCAACGTTCCTATCACAAAATGCTTCTCCATCACTGGGGCCAAGACACCAATGAAACATTTTCCATACCTGTGTTTCCTCTGAGAAAACTGTTATCATTTGAAGGGAAGTTACTTTAAAACAGGGGAAAACCTGCTAATATCTTCAGGATGAGGCAGACATCACTCTCCTAGCCTGTCTGAAGACTCCTTAGAGGATAATCCATTAAGTTGAACTGTACATGCACTGATTTCCCTCATTTTAGTTCTGATTTTGTAATCACTGCGGAGTACTCCATTTCATATTCATACTAATGTGGTACTTCACATTCATATAAGAATGTGGGGTCAGAATTAAAGACACTGTGAAAGATTGCCCCTATCATTTTGATATTCATTTGTTTCCTTAGGCTCTGGGGTGACACATAATTTTACAGTCACAATGGACTCAGGACACAAAAGAAGAAATAACCCACCTTCAAACAGCAATGACCGTGGCCATCTCCAACAGGCCAGAAGGCTGAATGTTTCCCTAAACAAAGGCTTATGAATGGCATTCAGTCGATATATTAATATTAGATTCTAACAAGAAAATTGGGTTAGTCTCCTTTCATCAGCAGAAAAGCAATTTATCTCTATAGCCTTGATAACAGAAGATTAAAACAAATTAAGACCTATATAAATCACTGCCTTATCATTGAAAATGCTATTTGATACAGACCTAGCAATGTTGTCATTTGAGATGGCTATAATTTAGGAAAGGAGACAAGGAGGATCACTTATAGATGAGTGAAATATAAACTTGTTAGCGTTCATGTGAAACTTTAATCTTGAAACATGGCAGAGCTTTCCGAGTGCCATGCTTATTATAACTTAAAAAAAGTGTCTCTTAAAAAAAAAAAGTGTCTCTCCATTTTCCTAATTTGAAAATAGTTAAAACTCCTAACGCATTCTAAATTCAAGTATTTATGCTACCCATTAAGTCCAAGATAGAGGAGCCATTTATAACAAGAAAATACAGTTTGTGATCCTCCAGTGTAATACCAGACTCTCTTAAAAACAAAATAACAACAAGAAGAAAAAACAAAGGCATTCTCCCCCTAATATGCCCTTGTATTACAATTTTATAGTCAGTGCAATCATAGTTGGTGGAGAACACTATCAATGCATCGTATGGACATAAGGTAATAAAAATATAATCTATGATGTGTTTACTCTAGTCAATCTACATTTCTTTTTTATGTCCATGGACACATACTGACATGGGAATTTTTTCAAATATATGAACTGAATGTGAAGGAATGAATGCTGGCATTATTTTTTATTAACATCTATTCTCTATTCAGCACAACACACTAAAACTTAAAAGCAACCTCAAGTTTGAATCTAAAAAATATATGTGAAGCAATAGCAATAATAACTGGCGTTCAGAATGGGTTAACCTTAGGTTATTGTTTTTTGTCAATTTGTCAGAAGCTATTCTTGACTTCATTAATGGAGGCACATAAAGAAATAACCTGTCATAGCTGCTCAGCACTCAATAGATGAGTTCGAAAAGTCAAAATCTTCAATATTGTCCACTTTCATATAAACTGTAGCAGTAAAAGGAGATGGAACTGTTAACCTCTATGGAGGTCTTAAGGATAAAGCTGATTTCATTTTACCCCAGCCTTCCAGAGCAATCTTCTCCTACACTTCTATATTTTACTTTATATTGTTATTTAACTCTATGACATATCTGGGTCTCATCTCATTAATAAAATTATCAAGTTATTGAAAGCCAGTACTCAGATTCCTTTGCTGGTGTCCCTCAAAATACCTGGCCTAGCACATCCTGGGCTCAAAAATAACTGCTGCACAGTTCACAACTGCAAAGATACGGAACCAACCTAAGTGCCCATCAACCAATGAGGGATAAAGAAAATGTGGTGTATATACACCACGGAATACTAGTAGGCCACAAAAATCACAAAATAAAAGTCTTTTGCAGCAACTTGGATGGAGCTGGAGGCCATTATTCTAAGTGAAGTAATCAGGAATGGAAATACAATATGTACTCCCTTATAAATTGGGAGCTAAGCTATGATTATGCAAAGGCATAGAGTAGCATAATGGACACTGGAGACTCAGAATGAGGAAGAGTGGGAAGGAGGAGAGGGATAAAAAACTACGTATTGGGTACAATGTACACTACTCAGTTAATGGGGACACTAAACTCTCAGACGTCACCACTATACACTTCATCCCCGTAACTAAAAACCACTTGTATCCCCAAAGCTATTGGGAAAAAAATAAAAATAAAAATAAAAAAACCTGCTGTATTAAACCAAGGATCGGCTTGCTGGCTACCCTTTTTTTTTTTTCCCTTGAGATGAAGTCTCGCTCTTGTCCCCCAGGCTGGAGTGTGATGGTGTGATCTCAGCTCACTGCAACCTCCGCCTCCCGGGTTCAAGTGATTCTCCTGCCTCAGCCTCCCGAGTAGCTGGGATTACAGGTGCGTGCCACCATGCCCAGCTAATTTTTGTATTTTTAGTAGAGATGGGGTTTCGCCATGTTGGCCAGGCTGGTCTCGAACTCCTGACCTCAGGTGATCTGCCCGCCTCGGCCTCCCAAAGTGCTGGGATTACAGGCGTGAGCCACTGCACCCGGCTGCTGGCTACTTTTATGAAAGTAGTATTATCGGAACACAGCCTTGTGTATTTGTTTACTTATTGTCTATTGTTGCTTTCATGCTACCACTGCATAGTTAAGTAGTTATGACAAACCGCATGATCTACAAAGCCTAAAATATCTATAATCTGGCCTTGTATGAAAAATATTTGCTGACCACTTTATTAAACAATCCACTTACCCTCTTTTGGCAAATAGCTAAACAACAGAGGAGAGACATAATGAACAGTCTTTTACCACAGGTAGAACATCTCTAATCTGAGAATCTGAAATGCTCCAAAATCTGATAATTTTTGAGCACTGACATGACGTCATGGTGGCTGGGATAGCAACACCTTTGTTCTCTCACAGTGCAATGTACACAAACTTTGTTTCATGAACAAAATTATCAAAAATACTGTATAGGCCAAGCGTGGTGGCTCACACGTGTAATCGAAGTACTTCGGGAGGCCGAAGCTGGTGGATCACTTCAGGTCAGGAGTTCAAGACCAGCCTGGCCAACATGGTGAAACCCTATCTCTACTAAAAAACACAAAAATTAGCTGTGTGTGGTGGCAGGAACCTGTCATTCATTCCAGCTACTTGGGAGGCTGAGGCAGGGGAATCTCTTGAATCCAGGAGGCAGAAGTTGCAGTGAGCCAAGATCACGCCACTGCACTCCAGCCTGGGCGACAGAGCGAGACTCAATCTCAAAAAAAAAAAAAAAAAAAAAATTGTATAAAATTATCTTCAGACTTTTGTATAAGGTGTACATGAAACATAAATGAATTTCATGTTATTTCATCATGAATACATCAGTATTCCAAAATCCAAAATCTGAAGCACTTCTGGTCCCATTTTAGAGAAGAGATATTTAACCTGTATTCAAAGTAGATGGCCCTTCTTTTTAAAAAATGCTGAGTTGCTAAGCAATCCAGTTCCTTTCAATTTTAGGGTCATCTCTAATTATTATGGCTTTGAAGAAAAAGCCATTCTTCCTATCTAAGCATTTCCAGATACCAAAGATTTAGCTTTTCACACTTGTTAATCTGATAGAATATACTGGCGCTGATGTGACATGTAGTTTAACTCACCATCACATCTTTTAATGCTTTAAAATTGTTCTCCCTCCCTAGGTTGGTTGGGGAGCAAAGTGTAATCCCAGGTTGCCTAATCTAATTTGGCAGTTTTAGTTCCAATAGTATTGCAGAATGTGCTAATGGGAACTAACATTTGCTACTGCACAGTGAAAAGAACAAGAATAGTGTGATTAAGAACAATAGTTCAAATTTGGCCAAAGATTAAATGGCCTAGGCATTCAGACTTCTGTCTTATGGCTCCTGTCTTTACAACGACCCTGGGGTTAAGGTGGCATATTCCATTGAAAGGCTGCGTGGTGAGTTATCTACGATTTGAAAATTACGAGCTTCTGCGGCAACAAACTTGGAACTTGGGGATGGAACTTGGGGCCTGACTTGTTAAGTTCCAATTCTTTTCATATTCTCTGTAAGTGTACCAATCTGTTTCATGTCATCTGGACCATTCTGATGTGCCTAGAAATCAATCTTTTTCCCTCCCTCAATCCTGCATGGGGTCAGGCCTACACCTCTGCACAAACTCTAAGGCCATAAACATAATCCTAAAGTACAAATAACCTGTGTAGCAAGACTATAGGACATCTCTACAGATGGTTGTCCTCCAGCATATCCTGGGATTCTAGGAAACTAAGATGAAACAGAGAGGAGAAAGGGGTGGTGCATAGGTGAACCATGGACTTCTAACTAAGGGATTTGCTGGTTTCTCTTCTGCTGCCACAGTAGCTTACATCAGAGCAGGAAAACTACGAGACCTTCAATACTATAGTCAGGACAGCAACAGCAACTTCCACTTTACCTTGCAAATATTGAGAGCTTGGACAATAGTCTAACAAATTCAATTTCAAACATCTGTCGAGAATTGGAGGATACTGACATTCTAACATTTCAACATGCCCCCAAATTTGTGGAAAGTACACGTGTTTACACCAGGAGAGTTCTATCTCTGAGTCAGATGTGGGGAAACTACTACTCTAGAACAGGATTCTCAACCAGAATGTGACCCCCTGGGCACATTTAGCAATGTCTAGAGACATTTTTAGTTATCACAGCTGGAGTTGTGTTAATGGCATTTAGTGGGTAGGGGTCAGGGGTGCTGCCAAACACCCTATATGCATAGGACAGACTCCTAAAAATTAATTATTTGAATCAAAATGTCAATAGTGCTGAGGTTGAGAAACCTTGGTTTAGTTGTTTGTACCACATGTCAGCACAAATGAAGGAGCCTGAGATGGGTCACACTTTGGCCAGATCACATGGTGCAATCTGCTGACTAAAAACTGGCATGATGCTCTTTGAGAGATTAAATGCCATTAAGGAGTTGGTCTGTTTGCCTTTTGGGATGCAGTCTGATGGAGACAGCACTAGAAAAAATGGTCACACTCTCATATTTAAAATATAAATGAATCAACAAATATTTATATAATTTTATTGTCTACAAATACTACATTTTGAAGATTAAATGTGAAACTTTTTGCACTGTCCTAAACCCAAATGGGCAGGTGCAAAACTAATGTCAGAAATTAACTCAGCTCTCATAAGATTCTTTATCCCAAATGAGAAAGGGTTTTTTTTTTTAATGATTTGAATTCCTATGTTCATGAATAAAATGAAAGCTCTCAGCCTTATATTTGTGGTTTAGATTTTTATTTAAAATAACAATAAAATATGTCCCTAAAATTGCAATGCTCAAAATTGGTTTTTATGACAAAAGTTTGAAACCTAGAAATGCCTGATTTATGGCAAATTATTGTTTTTATAATGCAAACCATCATACATTTTCTCCCTAAGTGTAATCTTTTATCAGTTCAACTGAAGAGCTTTTTCTATCTCCTTTCACATTTGTTATTTGACTAGAAGCAGCTTAGACTGAGCAACCTGTAAAACCAACCACCTTTGTGCAGAAATATCATCCAATTGGCTCTAGATTGATGAAGGAGCAAAGTCAAGTCCAAGTTGCCCAGTCTAACAGGCTTGCTTACCTTCTAGTTCAGCTCCTTTTCTCTGAATTGAGTCTGCCATCTGAATTTGACCTCCAGATGACCATGACTTTTTCAAATCAAATGTGCAGTTTGCTATAAATAAGACCACATAGCTGCACAGGCTATAAATAACTAGAAATGATATGTTTTTTTCCTTGTCTGTTTGTACTAGCACTGCAAAACCCTTCACTTGCTGTGACTGAATAGTCTCTGTAGGTAGACAAGAAAATATAGCTGCCCAAGTCACTTCATCCTCCTAGAATGGAAAGGTGTCAGGATCCCAAATACACTGCAAGTAGATGGAGAAAATTACTGGGAAGGAGAAAACTACAAAAGAGACTTTCAGTATCTGTTTGGAACAGTGGATGATGAAAGTGGTAGTTACGTGTACAGCATGAAAATAAATTTATCAAACAATGATGCTTGTTTCCATCAGTTACTAAAAATGGAAAAACAGAATTCTTATACATGCTAAAATGAAACAAGAGAAAAATAATCACTGTTTTATAAAAGAATGGGAAAGATTTAATTTACTGATGCGTGCTCTATTCATGGCATTTAGGAAAAAATGTTAACATTCTTCATCCTCTTTTCACTGTTTTCTGTATTCTTAAAATGTGCTTCTGAATCGCAAATGTGATTTCACTAACCGGCAAAACAATGTCAGAACCAAATGCTTAGCCATTTGGTGTGGAGTGCGGCCAAAATGTCATTTGGGTTTCAAAGCCTGGTCCTGCCATGTTCGATGGCTTGGGACAAGTCACTAAGCTCTTGAAGCCTCATTTTTTCTCGTATGTACAAAAGGAATGAGGAAAATGCCCACAAAGTGTTCTGAAGAAAAATAAATGATCTGTGAAAATGCTCGGTACAATGCAACTTAACATGCGTACCTATGTATTATCAACACTATAGTGGAATAGCTAGAGCTTTTTCCTAGTCTGTGTCAACCCACTTGCTGTACTTACACTGTTTTTAGAGAAAAATGCTTTTTTCACAATAGCAAAAGAAACGTTTATGTTGCAGCAATACAAACCACATCCTTCAAAAGTTATACATAATGTGAATTATTCTGAATATTTTATGGAGGCCATTAAAAAACTTTATAGTTTAGGATGCAGTCTTTTTTAAAATACCTAATCCTTCATCTATAATTTATCATCTTTAAAAAAGATAACTGGCTTCATCAGTTTTGAGATGAGGGTTTTTTTTTTTCAGGATAATGTACACAAATGCTAATTATAAAATATCTAAGTTACAACTGAAATTGTGCCTCTTCTTCCAGCAATCATAAGCATAAATGGCATACATCATCCCTAACCTAACACTGGATAAATCTATTTCTGGATGGAATCCAAATTCAAATATGAGTACTAAAACCACATTTTAAAACTAAGCTCGTCTGATATTACAACTGAAATAAAAACAAAACATAAGACACTGTAAGGCGTGCAGTGGCTGGACAATGCATTTCTTTATAGGAGGCTCTTTCTCTACTTCCTAGTCAGAAGGTGAGCACCTCTAACCTACCATTATGCCTTCTGGGAGAGGAGAAAGAGGGGTTCCTAATGTCTAAAAGTGACCATTCATGTCTAAAGTTGCAACCGGGTCTTGTAACACACAGAATTGAAATCTGCGTGTACGAATTAGTCCATGTACTACAATACATGAATATTAAGTACTTTTTCTGAGGAAACAAGTTACTTATGTATTATAGTCTCTTGTTAAATCATGGCATCTTGATGTAACCGAGTACTCTACTTTAAAGATCTTTCTTTCTTCCTTTCTTTTCCTTCCAGTTTTAGTAATGAAATGGTAACCTTTGCTCTCTTTCTTCCCACCAGGCACTCCCTGCACAGCGCTTCCGTTATCTAATTACGCTTATAATTATTATTAAAATTATTAATGCTTGCTTAGAAGTTCCACTGACTGACTTAGGCACCTTCAGAATTCTCCCTCATCAGGAGATCACCTCAAGGCTGCAGTTAATTTACAACCCGATTGTGTGGGATGCGCCAGCCCACTTACCGAACTGGATAATAACTCAAGTCTTTGGAACAAGCCCTGTATAGCAGCACCTCCTCACCCCTCCTTCATGCCCTGCATTCCAAGCTCCCCTTTTTAAGCCTTTGTTTTTTAATCCAAAATTTGAGATGGTTGCTTTAAGGCAGGAGCCTGGACCATTTCCCCATTGCTAGCTTTGCTAAGTAAAGTCACTTTCCTTCCACTGCACCTAGCCCTTGTTCTTCAGTTCTGCAAAAGCAGTGAGAGGCTAAGCCTGCTCTCAGTTACACTGATAGCTTTTAGGAAATAAAATAGTAATGGCAAATACAATACAATGACGTTGTCCATATAATATTCAATAAAACCAGACTAAATAAAAAGGAAATTGGTCAGAAATAATAGAAACTTAGTCAATGATGTTCTTAGCCCAACATCTCAAGCTGTCTGGCAAAATCAGATGTAATTACAAGCAAGGTAATGGGAAGAAACATTTTACTAAGACAGGTGTTCAAGAAACACAAAACCATGCAAAGAAGGTGATGATGCTGGAGTTATGTGAACCAAGCAGCATCCTCCTCCCCTCTTCCCTTCCCTCAGGTGAATGACAACGTACGTTTAACAGGATCTCGGGCAAGAGGTTCCTGGGTAGTCTTGAGTAAACTTTGGGACACTATGGAAAAAATAAGAGAACGTAACTAAAAACAAAAAGAGAAACATGGGAATGATGGCTGAAATGCACATGAGTCCACTGACAAAAAAACAACCTAACAAACAAAATCACTCACTTAGGTTTGGTCCCTCCAACAAAACCAAAATGAACATATTAACATAAGATCTATTTTTGTAAGAAGTTAACATTTGAGAATGCTGGATATTTTGTCTCTGATAGTATATCCGAGTAACAACAGGTTTCTTAACAGAAGAGGACTTCTTGCTCCTTTTGTGCCAAATATCCCCAATTCCCTTCGATGCATTTTTTCACAAAAACTCCATTTATTTCACTCATTCATAGGACAGCATGTGGCTCTCGGCTCTGGCTGTTTGCTGAGGCTTATACTCTCTACTTATTCTTGTCCACCCATCTAACTGATCTTCAGCCTTTGCCTTCTTCATACGTTATTCTGTCACCTTTCCCCTCTAAAATCAGGCATAGCTAGCCTTATCTAATACATCTCTGTTGGGAGCATCGACCTTTTGCAAAACCCTCAGCAAACTGTGTGCCACCCAGGACACTTGGACAGGTGCCCACTGGTCACTCCCAGCCCAAACTGATCAAAGGGAGAGAGTGTTAGGGGAAGGGATGGCAGTACTGGGGTGAGGTGGAGAGAATTTTAATCTCTTGAAGCAAATTCATCACTGCTAATAATTAAAACCAAATACATCTCTTATTACCAAAAAATATACATGATATTTCAGAAAATGAATCCACCCAGGGAAAGGGAGAAAAAGGTTGCAAATCTGCCAGGAATCCTCTCCCACCGGCTAAACCAGTGAGAATCACTGGAACAAAAGGCCTTTGTTCCAAAGGCTGCAGGCAAGAGAATTCTCCATTGTGTTCGCAATACCTGACCTAATTGACTGCTTTGTTTGAAACTGAAGAAGGGAGTCATTTGAGCCAGAAACTGCAATCATCCAATCAGAGCCAGAAAAAAAAAAAAAAAAAAAAAAAAAAAAAGCCCTTGAGGTTACCAGTTCCTACACCTGTTCACACACGGGACTGAAGCAGTCATCTCATTCACTGGCGATGGCAGGAGACCAACAGGAGCTTTTCCATTACATTCCTCTTAGATCCTGGGCTCCTTTACAGTGGGGGTATTAATGGTGCAGGTCCTTCTGTTGTTTTGCTTAATCCTATGATCTTGCTGCAAAACAATTTATATAATCCCTAGGAATCTCAGGCAGGAAATGTGGCTGCCACCCTTGCAACACAGCGAATAGGCAGGAGTCTCTCAAAAAAGTAATGCACAGTTATTGAGTTTCATTTTTAGTTATCAAGCTGAGCTGAATAATCACTTCTTGAGTTCATACTTCCTACTCATGAACAACAACAACAAATAAATAAATAAATAAGCACAATTGGGAATTTCACTTGGAAGTCTGTTAACGACATGGAAGTCTCACATCTGGTACTGGACCTCCTGAGAATTACCTCTTTGGGGAAAATTTCATCATGCACTTAAGTCATCATGACTTCATATTTTTATCCCCCGGAATTATGAAAAGCTTAATGTTCAAGAGAAAGACTTTGAAAATTATGTTCTGGCCGGGCGCAGTGGCTCACACCTGTAATCCCAGCACTTTGGATGGCCAAGGCAGGTGGATCACTGGAGGTCAGGCGTTCGAGACCAGCCCGGTCAACATGGTGAAGGCTTGTCTCTACCAAAAATACAAAAAAAATTAGCCGGGCGCAGTGGCATGTGCCTGTGATCCTAGCTGCTGGGGAGGCTGAGGCAGGAGAATCACTTGAACCCGGGAGGCGGAAGTTGCAGTGAGCCAAGATCGCGCCATTGCACTCCAGCCTGTGAGACAGAATGAGACCCTGTCTTTAAAAAAAAAAAAAAAAGAAAATTATGTTCCTCGAGCCTTATGTCATTGAAAGTTTCTCACATTAAGTCAAAAGTTTTCTTCTACATTCAAGAGAAGAAGCAGAAGTTTGACCTGGCAAATGTCTGTGTGCTGAGCTCGGAGGGGGCAAGATGGGCACTTCTACCCTCTGGCATTTGAGATGCATGAGCTCAATTCAATCACATTCCCTCATCAGCACAATAAAAGACATGTTATGAACCAACTTAAAGGTATTCATCACAGCCATACACCTTATCAATGCAACTCAAGCTGCATCAGCCAGGCTTCCAGTGGTAGACAGTATCTGCACAGGTAGTGCACATGCATAAACATGAACACATATGTACACAGACAAACACATAAGTATGCATTTGCAGAAACGGCTGGCTGCAGAAGACAAAACAGCCACTCCAGCTTTGTTTAAAAGAGAAGCACTCAAAAGTCCCTCTGGATTGCAAGACATATGTGCTACAGCTAGGAAGAGAACACATCCATGGCCATGCTTTATCAGGGAAAGACGGAGAGGTGTGCTCATGATTGAACATACTGCGGAGACTCTGAGCAATTAGAGAAGTGGACAGAAATGTGGTTAGTGGTAGCAACAGGCCCATTCCCAAGAACCAGGAAAATCAATCTGTTACAAAAAGCAGAGTCAGTGGCGAGAGAGACGAAAGGTGGCCAGGCTCGAAGAAGGGTCCACTTACTGACGCTGCCACACACGGCCATGCAGTACTCTTCTGTGTCAAAGTTGTTCCGGTTGCCGCCACATCCGCCGTAAAAGAATGGGGCACACTTCCCTTCAGTCACATCAAAGTACCAGCGGGAGATCATTGCTCGGCATGGCCCCGTCTCGGCTTGTTCAGAGCACACCTCTAATCAGAGGAGATGTGGGGAACCACATTTAGCATGAAAAGGCACTGTCTCTCTGTTCATGTATACACGTTTACTTCTTTTAATCCTCCCAGTGGCAACCTGGACTGGTTTATTAGGCAGCATCTACCAAACATTTACTGAGGAATTTAACTGGCCACCAGGACTAGAGATTTACACCTCTCAGAGCATGCACTCTCATCTGGTTTAATGAGTGCAGGACTCGGTAGTAATAAAAGGATTCCGGCCAAAGGTGAAAAGATCATTTGGCTGCTTTTAGATGAGTATGAAATGACGGAAGGTGTCTGCACATCAAAACAATTCTCCATTATAAAAAAGAAACTTCTCTGTTTAAGAAGTCAACTTTCATGTAAGGAAACTGCTTTGGTTATGAAGCGAAAGTTTAAGCCCTCACAAACATCTGATTGCTTTCCTTAATAAATGATTGCCTTAACCCAAATATAAAATTAATTGCATATATTTTGAATGTTTTCCAGTGTTGGAGGCTGTCTGTCCATTGACTTTATCTGGAAACACATGTCATATCTGTAAATGTGACTTATACTCAATGACATTAACTTAAGACCATTCATTTGTATATTAAAATATGTACTAATATAAATGGTCTTAAATTAACTCCGATTTAAGACCATTTTATTTGTATATTAAAATATGTATTTATATATTATACATTAATAATTTAATTACATATGCATGAAGTACATCTATAACAATGTATTATTAATTCTGCTATTTAATTGATATTTATATATTAAAAATCTGTATTATTTATATATATTTACATACACATTAAGTACAACTATAACAATGTATTATTTAATTATGCTACTTAATTGATATTTATGTATTAAAAATCTGTATTATTTGTATATTTTGTATATTTACCTGACCCTTGGGCAGGAATGTTCCAAACAATAAAAAGCAGTCAATCAACTCTAACTGATTAATACACACCACGCACTGTTATACATTAAAACACATCTTACCTGTCAACATGTCTTGCCACCCTCCCCAAGATCAGTTTCACTCATCCCTGATTGCCTCAAAGTCAATCAGTGACCCATCCAATTGCATATATAAAGTCAATCCTGAGTAGAATTATAACTCTACCTCCCATGTATATCCCATTTTTATTGGGAGTGAAACAAAAGCCCAATTCTCTCTCTGGGTTTGTGCCCTGCCCTTGCTAGACTGACGCCTTAGCACACACAGATGTCTTCTTAGTTTTACTGACAGAGGAAAAAACACCTTTCTAAAAGATGAAAGCCATGCATCACCCATTACTTCCAAGTTAGGAATATTCAACAGATTCTTTTTTTCTTTTTATGAGACAGGGTCTTGCACTGTCGCCCAGTGGCACAATCTTGGCTCACTGCAACCTCTACCTCCTGAGTTCAAGTGATTCTTGTGCCTCAGCCTCCCAAGTAGCTGGGATTACCCTTGTACCAGCACACCTGGCTGATTTTTTGGTATTTTTAGTAGAGATGGGGTTTCACCAGGTTGGCCAGGCTGGTCTTGAACTCCTGGCCTCAAGTGATGCACCTGCCTCAGCCTCTCTAAGTGCTGGGATTACAGGCGTGAGCCACTGCCACTGGTCCTTCAACAGATTGATTCTAATTAGCCAATCAAAGACAAGGATCCACAATGTCAGTACAAATGTGGATTAACTATTGTTTTACTTCCCTACACACGTTGCTCTTTCAGTAGATGCAATAAAGTACTGGTAAAACCAGAGGTTGCTACCATCACGATGATGTCAACAGGAGGGACAGTCAGCACTAAGCCCAGAAGGTGTCAAACACTCCGCAGGAGAAATGCGCCATGCAACGGACATGAAGATGATCTGACACTCTTCACGTGGTTTTCAGATGGAAACGTGGCTACGAAAGCATCAACCTCATTATCATCCATCATTAAGGCCATCTCACTCAGTACTGCTGCTTTCAAAGTCCATGCTCCCAAAGCAAATTGGATTTCTGTACACAATATTCTTATAGGATGAAACCCAACCAACTTGTTGACGTAAGTATCCCATCTACTTCGCATTTTATTTATCTTCCAAAATTAAAGGACTGGCACCCTGATTTATTAAAAGTGAATTGGTTCTAGGGGCCATATCCCCTCTGAGTTACTGACAGAGCAGCTTCTGGCCTGTGAAGCTCAAAGCCATGCCTAGATGTGAGGATCCCATCAACTATAGCCAGCAGTGGTCTCTGCTCCCAGAGCTTACCTTCAGTTGTAACAAACATCTACAGCTTCACTTTGCTTTCCTTCTCTGTATCTCCTTCACCAATGTGTACATATTCATGTCACATGCTCTTTAATGTTTCTAAGACACAACAATACCCATTATTAATGTCTTACTCAGGCAGTGTTAATTCCAATAAGGCAGCAGTGCCTCCAGAGCCTGCACTGTGCCGGGAACTGGCACTGGGATTGCAAGCACTGTGGTCACTGCTACCAAGGGAGGCACAGAATCCCTTCACCCCATAGTCACGGGAGCATTGGCAACAAAATTCACCATGCCTTGGCAATTTATGCTGACCCTCACATTTTGGCATTAAAAAAAAGTATCATCTTAGAGTACCAAATATGTATCTTCTTATAGATGTGTGCCACAGGCCTCGCAGTGAACATCACAGCTCTGCAGATGCACAAACCTTGTCTTTATGAGTCTATATATTAAATAAAAGTGGTAGAATTTTGGATGGGTGCAAGTCAAGTAATGGGATAAAAGAATGATGATCGAAGGAGATGATTCATGATAAATATGTGCCCTTATGTGCGACCTAGCAACAATTTCTTACTTATGATAAAGGCACAATCTCCCCAGTCCAGAACCTAAATGGCATTATATTAACATTTTCCTATACCACTAGTTAAACATAATGCTACATTCATTTTATTTTCTTCTGCCTCATTCTATAACAGCTATGAAACCATTTGTTATAGCTAATTCGTAGAAGCCAGGCTAAATGAGCCCTAATCAACTAGAACAAGCATTCAGAACTCAAAATCCATTTACATGTTAATTAAGTAAATAGTATAAGCTACACGTTGAGCCTACAACTCTTGCTGGAGTCTCCAGCTGTAAGAGCCTTAACTCCTTCCTTTCATAAAGGCCAAGAAAAGAGTGAGTTAGTCCCTATTCGGGGAGTGTTGGTTGGTTCTCCCAATCCTGTTAGGGGCAGTTGGCACTCTTGACTTTGAATGGCCCCCAAGAGTTTCACTGCCTTGGTGGAGTCCAAGTGGGCATCATGGGCAATAGCAACAGATCCCACAATATTCAAATACAAAAGGCTACCTGAGATAATGCGGTCAGGAATGGGTGTAACAGTGTATGTTAATTTAATGTCAAATACATAATGTATAGAGAAGATGTATGTGAGGCTGGAAGAACAGGACTGACAGTGTGCTTTTGTTACTTCTGAATCTCTAAGAGACAGCTACCTTGTCCAACTGTTTCTCATCTGCTGACATGGAGGATGAGCAGACAGGCCTTCTCTTAACATGCAACCCCTCTCCTGGTGAAAAAGAGCTTCTCGTTATAATTCCCCCAACTGTCAGCAACCCTGATTCCCCATCACCTCACCTCTCACTTCCCAACACTTTCCCTCAGGGAAATAATGAGAATAGCAACTTCCTACAGCAGTGAAGCTGATTTCGGAGAGGACTGGGAAAGGAATGGAACGTATCCTCTATCACTCATAATTATATTCCTACTCTACTACAGGGAAAGGGAATGCAACTGTTTGTTTTCTCTGACTTTTTTGCTAACCCTTTATTATTCGACAACAATTTTCCATGTAGTAGAAAAGAGAATCTTAGCCTACTCTGGGAGAAGCTGGGACTGAGGGTAGGGTCAGCACCAGGGATGTATGATGCTAATGCTTTTACACAAAGTATGACTAAGCACACAAGAAATGGCCAGTGCCTCTCAGAAGTGAACAAGGAGAAGCAACAGCATAGACTTGGGTTAAAGCAGTGTTAAGGGATTAATGTCAATTTAATAGTTGTGATACTGTACTGAGTGAAGACTATGCAGGGTCTCTTTGTATTAATTCTTTTTTTTTTTTTTTTTTTGAGACAGAGTCTCGCCCTGTTGCCCAGGCTGGAATGCAGTGGCACTATCTCCGCTCACTGCAGGCTTTGCCAAGCTCCGCCTCCCAGGTTCACGCCATTCTTCTGCCTCAGCCTCCTGAGTAGCTGGGATTACAGGCACCCGCCACCACACCGGCTAATTTTTTTGTATTTTTTAGTAGACACGGGATTTCTCTGTGTTAGCCAGGATGGTCTCGATCTCCTGACCTCATGATCCGCCTGCCTTGGCCTCCCAAAGTGCTGGGATTACAGGCGTGAGCCACCGCGCCTGGCCTGTATTAATTATTTCAACTGCATGTAAATCTACAATTGTCTCAAAGAAAAGATTTTAAATTTTTTTTCTTTTTTATTATACTTTAAGTTCTAGGGTACATGTGCACAACGTGCAGGTTTGTTACATAGGTATACATGTGCCATGTTGTTTGCTGCACCCATAAACTCGTCATTTACATTAGGTATTTCTCCTGATGCTTTCCCTCCCCCAGCCCCCCACCCCCCAACAGGCCCTGTTGTGTGATGTTCCCCGCCCTGTGTCCAAGTGTTCTCATTGTTCAATTTCCACCTATGAGTGAGAACATGCAGAGTTTGGTTTTCTGCCCTTGTGATAGTTTGCTGAGAATGATGGTTTCCAGCTTCATCCATGTCCCTACAAAGGACGTGAACTCATCCTTTTTTATGGCTGCACAGTATTTCATGGTGTATATGTGCCACATTTTCTTAATCCAGTCTATCATTGATGGACATTTGGGTTGGTGTCAAGTCTTTGCTATTGAAAAGATTTTTAAAAGCCCACATAAAAAAATGAATATAGGAAGCCAGGCATGGTGGCTCAAGCCTGTAATCCCAGCACTTTGGGAGGCCGAGGTGGGCAGATCACCTGAGGTCAGGAGTTCAAGACCAACACAGTCAACATGGTGAAACCCTGTCTCTACTAAAAATACAAAAATTAGCCGGGCATGGTGGCGTGCACATATAATCTCACCTACTCGCGAGGCCGAAGCACTGGAATCACTTGAACCTGGGAAGCGTACACTGCAGTGAGCCAAAATAGTGCCACTGCACTCCAGCCTGGGCGACAGAGTGAGACGTGGTGTCAAAAAAAGAAAAAAATAATAATAATATAGGAATATGGATTTTTCAGTTTGCCTAAGAGTTCTAACCTTGTCTCTTTCCTTGACTCAGAGATTGGAAGATTTGGAAATCTCAGTTTGAGAAAATTTCCTTTACGTCCCTCTCTAGCAATGGGATATTAGTAAGAGATCTAACCAATCAAGATGCTCACCAAGTAGAAGAGTTTTAGAGCACTGAGACCTGAAACACATCTTCAATAAGCCGCATCTAGTTTCATGGAAGATAAAAATATCTCAAGAGAGAGTTCAAATGCTTATGTTTACATTTTCTATTTTTCCCAGTAGCATAATTTCTTCCTTCCTAATCTACTGAAACTTCCAAAAACATCAGCAAAAAACCTGTTTCACATTAATTACTATTATCACTCAGTGGAAATTTATAAATCAGCCACTAAATGTAGAGGATGCAAAATTAGACCTTATATAACTAAACCCAAATAAGATTCCTGTGAAAATTAAAACTGTATCTTCAAAATGTATACTATATATAATTATTATGTCAATTAAAAATAAAGTTGAAAAGAAAACAAACTTAAGAAAAACAAAAAACTCTTCATCTGCCTTCTTTGTTCTCTTCTCAAAATGTAAAATACTGAAAAAACTAACATTTTGAAATCATTTTTGAAATCAAACTTATTTTTTGATTTCCAATCCACCTTTCTGTTCAAAGTAAATATCAGAGATAATAATGGAGAAAATTTGTTCAGAAAAATAAAAGCAAGAATATTTCTTAAATAGAAATGTTAGAAACATAGGCAAAGACTTACATGGCTATCTAAGGAACCACAATCCTTTATTGATGCTGAATTTCTTACACTTTCAAGATCACAAATAGCTTTTCTGATATTCACTTAGCTGAATTCTGCTGGCAAGGAAGCATTATGCCTTCTTTTGTAACAACTCTGCTCACTCTTCAAGACAAAATGCCATTTACTACACTGAAATGCTGGTGTATATGAAACACAAAGCAAAATTATGTGCTTCTAATCAAACTCCATGCATTTTATCTTTGTAAGGTAGGCCCTTGCTGAGATTTGTGCTCGTGTCAACGCTACATTCCATTTTCTAAAAATCAATATAACACAAAAGAATACAAGATCTAAGCCAGAGCTCCCTGGATTATACAAAATGATTATGCAATTCATTGTTCAAAAAATAATGCTCAACCACAAAAAATTAGTTCTGAATAGATATTTCAAATTGGAGTGAAATTCTTTGTGGACAACCAAGGTTAGAAAGCTAATTTTACATGTTTTAATAAATTTATAATGAACACAGTTGCGAAACTGGCAACCAGAATGGGGAGAAAATCTCCGCTTTCAAATGTACGATAATTATAATGCCTTCTTATGAAGCAAAGTTAACAGATTAGCAAATAATTCGCTGTAAATAAAGTGGTAAATAAAGAATAAAGCTGGTTTTAGAATAAAGCAAAGCTGGTTATTATTATTTCATTTTTAATCATTAAATTTCAAGTATTCTCAGCCTACTGGAATGTATGTGAAATAAAACTATATTCCATGTAATGTATAAATTTTAAATTTACAAATTTTGGGAAAGCAGTCACAATCAAACTAGTCATTTAGAGAGAGCTAGGAACTATATTTTCTGAACTTTTTTTAAAAAGGCAACATTTTATAGCATTATTTTCTCCATATTCTACAAGAATATCTACTTAAACTTCACATAATACAACTATTTCTCCTTTCTGACAGAAATTCCCTATCTTGAACTCTTTTTCTCCAATTTTAAGTAGAGTAAAAAGGGCAAATGTAAGACAAATATAATTTATTTTTGTAATAAGGTACTTCCTTAATGTAACAGTGGAATAAAATGAAAACGACGTAAGTATTAAAATCCACTAAGTATACAAAACTTCAATATTTCAAATAAATGTTATAATTTATAAATATAATTTATATATTATATTTATAAATTATATATTATATACTATATATTACAATATATAATTATATAATACAATATACAATTTATATACATTTTATACAAATGTTTACATAATTAATACATATATCTGTCTGAGCTCAAGGTAGTTTATAACAACTTTACTTTTTTAGCCTAAGTTATTGCTGTAATTCTAAGTATTACTACGTGGTGACATTTCATGAGCCTAAGTTATTAAAATCAAACTTGTATTCTGTTGAAAAATAAGTAGACAATATTTGCATTTGATTCTACTGATGAAAAAATTTTAAAAGTCAACACAATAGAAAACTGGTTATTTTTTTAAGAACGTGATTTTCCCAATTCTGGAACCATGTACTTTTAATAGGAAAGAACATTTATCAAGTGCTTGTACGTAGTAGCAAGCAGTCATCAAAAAACATCTTTAGAAAATTACTCTAATAAGGCAATAAATTATCAAATATTTATGACCTAGTAATCATATTTTACTAAATAGAAGCATGTAAAATTAGGCAAGCAAGCTTGAACTGAAGCCTTATGACAAATCTCACTTAAGCTCCAAATATGGATTGAAATACAAACAAAGATGATGCAAACAGCTGTGCATGCTAATGAAAGCACTGCTTCAGTACAAGAGGATGGGTGCTAATTTGTCACAGAAGTCTCTAGAAGATATCCGCAGTTGGCTAGCCTTTTTACTGAATTGCGTTAATTCTCTCAGGCTAGCCAATACATCTGTCATTCTAATTATACCTGACCCAATTCTCATCTCTCCAAGATGAAAGATTGTTTATAAAATGCCACCTGAAGGAGATTTACTTGTAAAGTATTTAGACTAATCAGGACTCCCGTGACGGTGTTAGGGAACATTCACAAAAGGGTACCACTATGGTTTTTCCTCAACCTTTGTTTCCTGTTTGTTATGGGAATAAACTTGCTCTTCGCTGAGCTGCGTGGTTAGCGTGCAACAGGCTATTAACAAGAAGCTCAAAACTCGGGATACCATGTCCTGTATTGGAAAATAAGGGGAAGTGCTTTCTCTTACTGAATGAGAGACAGGAGTATGCTGGGAAACTGGCACTGTCTAGAAAAACAAACAAATAGAACACTCTTGAGTTACAGTGTATGCCAACTGCCATGGTATAAATACTCCCACCATTGGTATTTCAAGCTACTAATGGCTATGGCTTACAAAATTCCTCTATACTGTAATAATTAGCTTTTACAGGCTAGCAGGAGTTGGCTACACTACCATGCTAATGACAGGAAATAGGGGCACAAGTGAATACATGTAGGGAGACTGTAAGAGTTTTTCAGTTTCCTTGGTCTTGAGGTGTGAATTTAAGGAAAGAAAAGCTCAGTAGGTAGATGTCTCAGGATTGCCTCATACTTGTTGGTATCTGTAATATACCAAGAACAATAACACCAAAGGTAAGAATGGTTTTCCTTTTCAGTTTCTTACTTCCTGTCTCAATGCTGCAAATCTGCACCATATGGAAGGCAGGAGACGCTACTAGAGTCTACTACTCAAAATAGATCCATGGACCAGCAGAGTCAACACCACCTGGGACTCAGGCCCCCCATACAGACTCAACAACGATTGTTTTCCAAGGGCCTTGGATAACTCAAATGGATATCTCAGTTTGAGAAGCAGCATGATCAACCTTATCTTTTAAATGCAATAGATATGTCAAAATGTGAGACACAAGATTTAATCATTTTCCAAAAGAACCAGTAGGGAAGAATTAGTAAAAGTTGCATAGGTTTTGGCTTATTAAAAGAAGTACACATATATTTGGGAAAAGACAGATACAACAAAATTAGTAGTCTTCAGATTCAAATATACATCTCAACAACTTAATTTGAACAGATTGAACAGATTGTCTATATACATTTATTTTACTCTGAAGTTCTGTCCTATCTCAAGCAACATTAAAACAGCTTCGATACCTCTGCCTCAGATCCAGTACCAAGATCATAATTCTCTTACTCATATTAAGACTATGAAAATACCAGACTTCTCAGAAAGCTGAATTCAAGTGGTATCATTCCTATAATATCCCAGAACATCAGAAATATCAAAGTTTTTATTTTTACTTGTAAAAATAATGAAGAAAGCCAAGATCAATTCAAGGGCTTAGAATATACTTCCTTTTTTTTTTCTTTTTTTTTTGAGACGAATCTCGCTCTGTCACCCAGGCTGGAGTGCAATGGAGTGAACTTGGCTTACTGCAACCTCCGCCTCCCGGGTTCAAGCGATTCTCCTGCTTCAGCCTCCCAAGTAGCTGGGACCACAGGCGTGTGCCACCACGCCCGGCTAATTTTTGTATTTTTAGTAGCGAGGGGTTTCACCACATTGGCCAGGCTGGTCTCAAACTCCTGATCTCAGGTGATGCACCCACCTTGGCCTCCCAAAGTGCTGGGATTACAGCATGAGCCATCGTGCCTGGCCAGAATGTACTTCCTTATACCACTTCTCTGTAAAGAAAGAACTAGATGATATTTCTGTTCCGGTTTAAAAAAAAAAAAGAAAAAAAGAATGCCTCTAGATGTAGGTCATGGGTTGGAAGGATGGTCCTACTGTTTCATGTCCTTTTCTGGGGAAGACTGAGCATGTCCCCCTCTCCATGTTAACTGGCTTCTTGTCACAATCTCTAGCAGGCAAAGAACCTACAGATTCCAGCTGGGAACAGCAGTGTCCCTGGTTACAGCACAGATGCTAATCACCATTTGCTATTTTATAACAGTGGACAAGAGGAGAGTGAATTCCTTTTGAACACCAACAAAAAAAAAACAAAACTAGGAAAGCAGTTTACCTCCATATCTCACTGTCTACATGGCAAATATGCATACGCAATGTTTCAAGTCAACATTTTATGTTGTTTTCTGTTTCTAAATAAAGCTACTAGACTACATTACACATTTTATCAAATACTTGTTTTTACCTTACTAAATGTGTATTTACCATATTTGCTTTGGCATATTTTTGTTTATTTTACTTTTTCTTATACAATAAAAAAAATGTTCACTGGTTATCTACAATGTGCAAAGCAGTGATACAGAAGTTAGAGCTGACATTAAAATGAGACCAGCCGGGCTTGGTGGCTCATGCCTGTAAACCCAGCACTTTGGGAGGCCGAGATGGACGGATCACTTGAGGTCAGCAGTTCAAGATCAGCCTGGCTAACATGGTGAAACCCTGTCTCTACTAAAACTACAAAAAAAAAAAAAATATATATATATATATATATTAGCCGGGCGCAGTGGCAGGTGCCTGTAATCCCAGCTACTTGGGAGGCTGAGGCAGGAGAATTGCTTGAACCTGGGCGGCAGAGGTTGCAAGACTGTGCAAGACTTGGCAGAGCCAAGACTGTGCCACTGCCCTCCAGCCTGGGTGACAGAGTGAGACTCCATCTCAGAAAAAAAAAAAAGCAAAAAACAACAAAACAAAAAAAACACACAAAACTTAGCTGGTCTTGGTGAGGCACACCTGTAATCCCAGGTACTCGGAGACAGAGGCAGGTGAATCGCTTGAATCCTGGAAGCAGAGACTGCAGTGAACTGAGATCGTGTCACTGCACTCCAGCCTGGGTGACAGAGTAAGACTCCGTCTTTGGGGGATGAGACACAGTATTGCACGGGTATTTCTCTGTTCACTTTTTTATTTTTATTTATTTTTGAGACGGCGTCTCAGTCTGTCTGCCGAGACTGGAGTGCAATGGCACAATCTCAGCTCACTGCAACCTCAACCTCCCAGGTTCAAGTGATTTCTTTGCCTCAGCCTCCCGAGTAGCTGGGATTATAGGCACCCATCATCATGCCCGGCTAATTTTTATATTTTTAGTAGAGACGGGGTTTCACCATGTTGGCCAGGTTGGCCTCAAACTCCTGATCTCAAGTGATCCGCCCACCTCAGCCTCCCAAAGTGCTGGGGTTACAAGTGTGAGCCACCACGCCTGGGCTTCTGTTCATATATTTAAAGCTGCTCATCACTGCAGATCTCAACACCATAGCCCAGTGTTTTGCAACCAGAGAGAGTCTATCCCCTACTCCTCCCAGGGGACATTTTTGATTGTCATAACTTGGGGGTGCTACTGGCATCGAGTAGAGCTAGTGATGCAGCTAAACATCCTACAATGCACAGGACAATCATCCGCAACAATTATCTGGCCCAAAACATCAATAGTACTAAGGTCCAGAAACCCTGCCATAGCCCAAGCAAACACCAGAAGGATTCGTGATGCATTTTAGTAACTTTGCCCACCAAGACTACTGGGCAGCAGTCACCAGCACTTCAGAAATCCTGGGTAACAAATGCTAGTAAATTTCCAGAACAGATGCAATCATAAGAATTGGCAAGCAAGACCTTTCTTTGCTCCTATCATGAAACATCAAGAACCTAAAGTCACGTGCAAGCAACATAAAATTGCCATCCATATTCTGTGATACTTGCATATTCTGTCTAGAAATTATACCCAATAAGAACATATATAAATTTAAGAAAGAGGCAACCCTACTCGCATAGTTAAAACACCTGAACAGTCTTACCATTATTATCAACTAAATATAGCGTAACTTTTAACATTTCCTCTGCCTTAATCTTTTTTTTTTTTGGACAGGGTCTCACTGTCACCAAGGCTGGAGTGTGGTGGTGTGATCACGGCTCACCGCAGGCTTGACCTCACCTGGGCTCCAGCGACCCTCCCACCTCAGCCTCCTGAGTAGCTGGGACTATAAGCCTGTGACACTACAGCCAGCACAACAATTTTTTTTTTTTTGGTCTCCCTATGGGGCCCAGGCTGCTTGCAAACTCCTGGGCTCAAGCGATCATCCTGCCTCAGCTTCCCAAAGTGCTGGGATAACAGGTGTGAGATACCATGCCTGGCCTTTAAACACTTTTTTTTAAACACTGTAAAAGTCTCAATGTTTACAGTTTGGGCTGCTGTCTTGAAAATTAAGGGATTATCTTGAGCATCATTTTTATATGAGATTCATTCATTCTTGCCTCCCCTTGACTTTTTACTCTTCTACTAACAGAATCACAAAAAGTCAGGCATATTGGAAGAGGTGGTTGGAAACCAAAGATGAATCTTCAGGAGGGCAAAATGGTTAAAGGCTGAGAGAAGCAGCTGGTTAGGCTGTAACCCACTCTGCTTTTGGAAACTCATTGTTCTGCAAGGGAACTAAAGCTCTCCATTCAAATCCACAGCTTTGTAACCTGCTCAAGGAATCTGACTGTACTTAATCAGACCTATGGCTTGGCTAGAAACGTGTGCCCGGTTGGGTGCGGTGGCTCAAACCAGTAATCCCAGCACTTTGGGAGGCCAAGGTGGGTGAATCACCTGAGGTCAGGAGTTCGAGACCAGTCTGGCCAACGTGGTGAAACCCATCTCTACCAAAAATACAAAAATTAGCCGGGTGTGGTTGCACACACCTGTAGTCCCAGCTACTTGGGAAGCTGAGGCAGGAGAATTGAGAATTGCTTGAACCTGGGAGACGGAGGTTGCAGTGAGCCAAGATCGTGCCACTGAATCCCAGCCTGGGTGACTGAGACTCCATGTCAATAAAACAAAACAAAACAAACAAACAAAAAGGTGCACCCAGCTGGTGCAGTGGCTCACACCTGTAATGTCAGCACTTTAGGAGGCCAAGGCAGGTGGATCACCTGAGGTCAGGAGTTCAAGACCAGCCTGGCCAACATGGTGAAAACCTGTCTCTACTAAAAATACAACAGTTAGCCAGGCGCGGTTGTGTGCGCCTGTAATCCCAGCTACTCAGGAGGCTGAGAGAGAAGACTCACTTGAACCCGGGAGGCAGAGGTTGCAGTGAGCCGAGATCGCGCCATTGCACTCCAGCATGGGCGACAAACAAAAACTCCATCTTAAAAACAAAACAAAACAAAAAAAGTGTGCCCGTGTAAATGTATGCATGTTTAAATGAATCTGAACCTCTGAGTTGCTGGATTTCTTCTTTTAGGTTTGATTTTTTTTTTTCTTAATTGCAAATTCTTGAGTTGAGTACAGTTATTGTGCCTGAGGCATCTGCACACTATTTTTTTTTTTTTAAAGCAACTGATTTGGGGAAAAATATGAGAAAGACTAATATTCTTTAAAAATCTAGTTTCTGGCCTTTAATTAAATTGGACTAAAATTTTATTTTTAATAAATCTAGATATAATTGTATTAAAATGCCTTTCACTGATTACTTCTGTTATTCTATTTTTTTTTTTAATTGGTAAAGCCAGGTTCTCACTATGTTGCCCAGGCTGGTGTCAAATGTGTATCTTTGTGAATATACTAAACCACTGAATTCTCTCTCACACACACTTCTATATGGCTCTATTCCCTAGTCTCATCACATTTTAAGCAACCTAATTATCTGGGTGGGCTTTCTAGATTGAGACCATTAAACTACATGGAAAGATGCTTGTCAATGTCCTGCTTCACTCCGCCTCTATCAAAGTGTGTATCAAACACCTCGGAATCAATGGCTGCCATGACATGGGGCACAAAATAACAGGCTGTTACCTGTCACATCTATGGTCAGTGCTGACACTAGTTCTCTCGACATCATTAGCAAGCATGCTACAACCTGGGGGAAGAGTAGAAGTGCATCCTCTCCATCTTCAAAACACAAAGGTAAAGGCCTGAGGCTTGCTCTATAAGGAGGAGCCATTACCCTTTTGCCCTGTTCCCAAATACACCCTGGAGCTTCAGTTTCATTTTTGTACAGCATGCTACTACTGAGGCCTCCAACTGAAGTATGTGAGTTCATGTTCGGGTTCACAGCAAGTTAAGTTCACAGTCTACCCCAAGCTTTGTGGAGAGTTAAATATTAATCATAAGTAAAAATCCCATTAGTGAATTATAGGATACCTTGTAAGTGTCATGTCTATTACAAACAAGTAACAACAGAGGCATGAGAATTAAGCTAAGCTTTGTTTCTTCTCCCCTTGAGATCAATACAAGCTACTCTGATTTACTTCAAGTATGTATTGCATTCATTCTATTTGGTGCTCTATCACCCAGTAAATCCCTATTCTTCCTTTATAATTACTGATATGCCAACTTCTCTGCAACATAGTAGGTGAAAACTTTTGTTCCGGGCTGAGCACTTTCTCTCCTCCATGCTGCCAAAATTCCTTCCTAGGCAGGCCTGAGAGACTCATCCCTCTCAAGGACGATGCAGATATGGCTAGAAGCAACCTGAGCAAGCCACTTTGTTCCTATCTCTGTGCCCCCAGCAACCAATGCCATGTCTGGTACCTACAAGTGCCTTGTGGATATTGGTGAAATGTATAGCAATAAATCAAATGGTACTTCTCCCAGATTAATTGTCACCAGAAGAAGAAAAATAATTTAATTCTGCCAAGGTCAATCACTTAGCCCAATATAAGCAATATTCGGATCAAACCTTTTAGCTTTTATCATCACATGAGACGGTGAAAGAGCCATCTGTATCAGTGTCTCTATCTGTTCACTTAACAGAGGAACTCCCAAAAGGTTTAAAATACCTGCAAGAAATAAAACTCCATCTTGAAACGCAGTGGCATCTAATACTATCTTATCCAATTTTCAGCTGGATTTAAAATTTAAGTGCAGATATTTCAATATACAGTGTATATTCACAAAAAAAAATTTAAGCAAGAAATGTTTCTTTTAATCATAACATAATGTTCTCTCTAAATATCAGCTTTCTTATACCAATAGATATGGATAGGTCACATTTATGCCTTTTATAATTAAAAGTCAACCTGTTGGTTTACCTTTAACATTCCTCATTAGTAGTAAACATTAGTTTGCTAATGTTTCAAATGCAATGGAGGATCAGAATGATGATTATAACCATAACTAAGAGAGCAACTAAGGTTAATTGAGCAGTTACTGTATACCAGGAATTATGCAAAGTGTTTCCTATAAATTAATTAATTTAATCCTCACAAAATAGTTAAATATTGGATAGGTCTTATTAATCCTATTTTACAAAGAGAAGCAATGAGGATTCAAGGTTATTTGATTTATACAAATTTACACAGTTAGTAGCTTGTAAGGCAAAGCTTTGAATCTGGACAGCTTGAGTTTGTAAATTGAACACTTACTGGGCATGACTTAGGTAACATAAGTTACCTAAAGTCATTCTTACATGCAAGATAACATTACCATCTACACTACACACATAAAAAACAGGTTACTTAACTGGCCCACGGTCATAAAAATTCTCTCAAACACTATACTAGTCTGTCTCTAACCAAAAAAAAACAAATAAAAAAAACCCTACCTCAAAAGAAATCAACTTGATATGGCAGTATGTGAAATAGAAAGAACTTCACAGTCACCGTCTTATAGTGAGAATCAGGGGTTAGCAAATGTTTGCTGAAAAGGCCAGATAGTAAATGTTTTCAGTTTTGCAGGCAACACAATCTCTTTTGCAATCCTCAACTCTACTTCCAAAACATGAAAACATCCATAGACAATTTGTAAACAAATGGGATTGGCTGTGTCCTAATAAAACTTTTGTGTAGAAAACAGGAAAACAGGCTATTTTTGGCCCCAATTTGCTGGCCCTTGATCATTACTCTTATTTGTGGACCCCCGATCATTTTTCTATTTTTTCTTTTCTTTTTTTTTTTTTTTTTTTTTGAGACGGAGTCTCGCTCTTGTCGCCAGGCTGGAGTGCAGTGGCGCGATCTCAGCTCACCACAACCTCCGCGTCCCAGGTCCAAGCGATTCCCCTGCCTCGGCCACCTGAGTAGCTGGGATTATGGGCACGCGCCACCATGCCTAGCTAATTTTTTTGTATTTTTAGTGAAGACGGGGTTTCACCATGTTGGCCAGGCTGGTCTCTAACTCCTGACCTCAGGTGATCTGCCCACCTCAGCCTCCCAAAGTGCTGGGATTACAGGCGTGAGCCAAAGCGCCAGCCTGATCACTTCCTTTTAAGTAAAAATTCTAAAAATTCAGAAATGCACAGTGTAAAATAATGGATGAATATATGCCTATATCAAAGGTATATGCATTTACAAGGGAACACAGGTTGAAATGAATTTGTGTGTATTTATAAAGAAAATAAAAAGTGTAATTTTGACATGAGTGTAGCAGAAATATCCTGGCCTATCCAGGTCCAAATTCTGATTTCATCACTTAACCAGTTATGTGACCCAGGACAATTTATTTTATTCTTTTTTTGAGATGAAGTCTCGCTCTGTTGCCCAGGCTGGAGTGTAGTGGCACAATCTCAGCTCACTGCAACCTCCGCCTCCTAGGTTCAAGTGATTCTCCTGCCTCAGCCTCCTGTGTAGCTAGGATTACAGGTGCGTGCCACCACACCTGGCTAATTTTTGTATCTTTAGTACAGATGGGGTTTCACAGTGTTAGCCAGGATGGCCTCAATCTCCTGACCTCGTTATCCGCCTGCCTCGGCTTCCCAAGGTGCTGGGATTATAGGCGTGAGCCATTGTGCCCAGCCCAGGCCAATTAAAAAAATTTTTTTTGGCCAGGCACGGTGGCCTGTAATCCCAGCACTTTGTTGGGGGGGGGCCAAGGTGGGCAGATCATGAGGTCAGGCTAACATGGTGAAACCCCGACTCTACTAAAAATACAAAAAAATTAGCCGGGCATCGTGGCAGGCACCTGTAGTCCCAGCTACTCGGGAGGCTGAAGCGGGAGAATGACGTGAACCCGGGAGGCGGAGCTTGCAGTGAGCTGAGATCGCACCACTACACTCCAGCCTGGGTGACAGAGCGAGACTCTATCTCAAAAAAAAAAAAAAAAAAAAAAATTCTTGGCCTTAGAGATCTTGGCTTTAAATGGGGAAGTAAAATTTCCACCACACAGCATAGTTACAAGGTTTAAAGACAGAGAATCACTGCTTTAAAGCACAAGAGGCCTGTTGTCCCGGCTACTTGGGAGGCTGAGGTTTGAACTCAGGAGTTTGAATCCAGCCTAGGAAACACAGCAAAATCCCGTGTCAAAAAAAAAAAAAAAAAAAAAAATTAAATTACATTAAAGGGCAAGAGTGGTGACCGTGAAAATCTATATCTGCAACAAAGGCTTCAAAAATCTGCCAGTCTCCCAGGAGGTAAAATGCTGTCTGCTCTGCCCCCATGATGCCTTCCACAGTAGCAAAGAGCCTAGCCATCAGCAGGGGTACAACGAATAGTTGCTGAATAAATGAACATAAGGAAGAAATGTCCAGTTCCTCTGGACAGGCACAATTGGCTAGATTAAATAAAAGATTATGCCATTTATTACAATACCCATGTTCAATCAGAATTTAGAAGTTATGGCTCAATCAAAACTACCCTGATATCTCTGGTTTCTGAAGTACAATCCCTTCTCGAAGAACAGAAAATTAGGAGCAAGTGTCTAAATACACCACTGTTGTACTCAAATCGGTAATGGCTTATTCCACTAGACCAATAACCAATAATATCCAAGTTTTTTTTTAACAACCAAAGACGACAATAAGCCCCCAAAACCAGATAGATCTTGCAATCGTGTGCTCACTTTTATTTTATTTTTATTTTTTTGAGACAGGGTCCCACTCTGTTGCCCAGGCTGGAGTGCAGCGGATGTGCTTACTTTTAAACAATACTTTTATTCTACTGGAATCAGTAACAGAGAACAGACATCTTCTCATTTGGGTATCATCGATTCTAACACAATATGGCAGAGAAGATTATGACTATGCTAAAAATGTCTTATTTTTCTTCCCTCCATTTCTTTCCGGTTTTAATGGGTTATGAAATTATTGAGTTTTTTATGAAGCACATTAAGGACTGGTATCAGTAGCAATATGTTGGTAATGATGACAATTTTCTTAGAAAGGATGGCTGTAAATCACATTTTGTTCCGGGTACTGAAACACTAACATTGAAAACAAGATTGTAAGCCTCCCTGCAGTATCTCATCTTTGCAAGTCACTTCTAATTTTTATGTTGAACACAGAAGCAACCTACTTGTAATTAGAGTTTTACAAAATGAGTAATCACCTATGGCGTTGCCATTGCTCTCAATTAGGGAAGAACCACAAGTCACCTTTTGTAACAGTGAGGAGGAGGAAAAGGACTCTTTGCAGCTGACCCCTTTAACGTTACCCTCTAAAACATCTACTTATTTACTGGAATTAGCTACAAGCACAAAAAATTATCTCGCATGGGCACAACTGACCATAACATGTGTCTGTTAGGCCCCCTTTCCCAGGAAGACTTGCCTCAATTAGAGCTGTTGTTCAGGAGTTTGAGGTGGAATGAATGGACTTGCATTAAAGATTCCTCTATTTCTGGGGCATTAAAAGTTGGTATCTCTCAATGACCAGGTATCTTTGCTTTCAGAAGGTTGCTTTTGTTGCTCTTCTTGCCAACAAAATTATTAACTTGTTATTTTTTAAGGTTCATTTCTTTTTTGCCTTTAGCCTGGAGTGTTTTGTTTATGAAATTCTTTTAACTGCCTTCGTCTTTCTACAGGAAATAAAATAATACAACATCTCTGTGTTCCGTCTTAATATCAAATAATGCTACCTGCAAAACTCAAGCAAAAAGAACTGGACTAATGCAGACGATAATGAGACCACTTTATCTCAAGCAAATTGTCTTGTTCTAGAATATGGGCCTAAGTTTATGTGGCATCCTCTCATTGTACTGCATAACTGATGTCACTCCTTGTTCACCTGTTACCTCAACAGTACTAGCATCAAAACAAAATCTCTTTGTTGTCTCCTGGAAAAATCTGCAGTGCACAGTAGCTTCTGAATTAATATTTGTTAATTAATCACCTGCAGTTAATGCCCATCTTTGCCAGCCTGGCATTGAAGGTCTCTATATTTTGGTCTCAACCTAAAAGACATCTGCTCTAGCTTAAATTGGACCAATCCTGTCTCCTAAATATGGCTTTCCATGGCACCACATTTGTTTTGCTAGTCCTGATGACTCTACAGCAAACTCCATTGGTAGACACACCACCCACCCACACTTTTGGCTCTAGTTCAAATGTCATGCTCTCCATGGAACCTTTTCTGATCAATCCAGAAGTTCCCTCTTACTCTCGGAGGTAGGTTCTGTGTTCACATTTCTTACAACACAGATGGCTTTGTACTTCTTTGACTTCTATTTCCTAAGAGATTTTAACATCCACTAGGGTTAGCTGGCCTGTGTGTGCTCATCATCCATTCCACATGGCCTAGCAAAATGGCTTGTACCAAGCAGGTGCTCAAAATCTAATGTTCAGTAAATGGACACTAACTGTTATATAAACAGCCAGCTTGATGGAGATCACAAGGACTTCAGTTCCATTGCAGGCTGCTAGCTGTTGTAATTTGTATTCACACTTCATTTAGGTTTCGAGAAGAGAAGCCCTCAAAAGCTGTCCTTCCCTGCTATAGGCATCAGGCTAACAAGTTCATTTGACCAGATCTGCCATAGTTGGTCCTAAAAGGTATATGAAAAACACCCTGAGAAAGGATGTTTGAGTATTTGAAAAATGGTGGTTTAAACAAAATGCGCATTTACTAGCACATTTACTTATGTGCTAAAGTGAGTAAGAAACTGTCATTAAGTAGGGAATGATAAAGTTAATCCATCATGCACTCTGTTCTTTTTTTTTAAAGAACATGTAAAACTTTCAATAAATTATAAGCTAACGCTGAGTGTTTAATTCAGAATAATCTCAATTTTAAAAGCTCAAGTTAAAGAAATGTAGAACCTCAAAAATACTGTGTTAAGTGAAAGAAGTCGGACACAAAAAACCATGTATTTATGATCCCACTTATAATAACAGTCCAAAAAAGGGCAAATCTATAGAGACAGAAAGTAGATTAGTTGTTGCTTGGGGCTAGAGGTGAGTAGAGGGCTTAACTGGGAGTGAGTATGTGTGATCTTACTGGAGTGATGAAAATGTTCTAAGATTAGATTATGGTGATAGCTGCACAGCTTGGCCAATTTCTTAAAGCCACTGAATTATATACTTAGAAGCAAATGAAACTTATATGTAAATTACACCTTAATAAGGTAAAAAATGCAACAAAGGGAAGAAAATACTATAGTGACAACTATGAATATAGTTGAGGCAGACAAAATAGCCCCATGTTAAGCTCTAATAGAACAATACATCTGAAATCATTAAACTTTAGCAAAAAGTGAGAGAAAGCCACTTTTTGTAAATGCTGTAACATTTGTGGTTGACCTTTATAAGAATTTGCAGTACACTAAAATTCAGTAAGTACATATTCATTCAATCTAGCTCTAGAAGCATCTTTTACTATCTGCCAAGCAGATGGCAGATACGAAATGCAGAACTCTTTAAGGAACAAATGCATACTCTTTAAGGAACTCAATCCAACAGTTTACTCGTTTCTGTAACATTTGGTCATTTAATATCAACTGAATGTTTGTTTTTATTTCATGGAGACAAGTACGACCTTTAGTTCTTTTAGTTCACAATATTTGCAACACAAACATTAATTCAATAGAGAAAGTCTAAGACATTAATACTATATTTACTTCTTGAAGAAAGCACTGCCATACTTCCCAATAAAACAATGTAAACTCAACATAAATCACCTCAGTTAAAATTCACAGCATAAAATAATGCGATACTCACCAAATCTCTTTTTTTTTTGGGGGGGGGGGGCAATCTTGCTCTGTCACCCAGGCTGGAGTGCAATGGTGTGATCTCAGCTCACTGCAACCTCCGCCTCCTGGGTTCAAGCAATTCTCCTGTCTCAGCCTCCCAAATAGCTGGGATTACAGGTGCGTGCCACCACGCCTGGCTCATTTTTGTATTTTTAGTAGAGATGGGTTTTCACCATGTTGGCCAGACTGGTCTCGAACTCCTGGCCTCAGGTGATCCGCCTGCCTCGGCCTCCCAAAGTGCTGGGATTACAGGTGTGAGGCACTGTGCCTGGCCCAAATCTCCTTCTTTAATGAAATCTAATCACAACTACTCACTCAACTAAGATTTATCAAAACTACAAGCCAGGCACTCTGTGCAATACTGAATAAAATCAAGTCCTTACCCTCAAGGAGCTCATCGTCTAGGTGGTAACAGACAATATTATATAACAAACACTCACTGCCAAAGGAATACCAAGGAGTCACCTAACTCAGTGTTTGTCAAATTAGATGACTACCTGGTTGGGCGGAGTCTTGTAGAATTAACTTGGGATTTGCCAAGCAGCATATACAAGGTACAAAACAAACTGTATAATAAAGATTTCACATTATCTGAAATTGTTTGCTTGTTAAACCAAAAAAATTTCACAAGCATAAGAAGCCTTTTGAAAAAAAAAACATGTTTTTGATTGGGGAAGACAGTGGTGCTAGGGTGGATATTTCCAACTCTGGTATTACGCTTTCTTTTCCTTGGGGGTGGGGGGAAACCAAGCAAATGGTGGATTACCTCGAACCACCTCTTCCACAGACTCTGTGGTGGTGGTGGTGGTGGTGGCAATGCTGGTGGTTCTCTCTGTGGCTTCTTCGTAGGGTTCCTCAGCCTCTTCCTCTACCTCATCACCATCCTCATCGTCCTCGTCATCATCGGCTTCTTCTTCTTCCACCTCAGCCACTTCTTCCTCCTCTGCTACTTCTACTACTTTGTCTTCACTGTGAGGGCAAACAAAATAACAGAAAAAGTCAATTAAACACATTTCAGGGAAGGAAAAGAAAAATCGTCCATATGGAATTTTGGCAATTTGAGAAGAAACACATCCAAAACTTCAAGTCAGCAGGTCTAAGTATAAATCCCAGCTCAGTGGGTCTGCAAAAATTTTTGTCCTTGGGGACAGTTCTTAGTTTCTGCAGTTGCTAAAAGGGGATGCCATGAGTCTAACCACAGGACATTCTGGAAAAGGCAAAATTACGGAGACAATAAAAAGATCAGTGGTTGCCAGTGGTTCAGGGGGAGCAGGGAAGGGATGAATAGGTGGAGTAGAGAGGATTTTTAGAAACTACTCTGCACGATACTATCATAAGTAATAATAGATACACAGCATTAAGCATTTGTCAAAACCAAGAGACTATACTACACAAAAAGTCGCCTCTCATGTTAAAACAGGAATACTGGTTAATAATAGTGTATCAATATTGGTTCAAATGTACCATACTAAGGCAAAATGTTAATCCAGGGGAAATTGTTGGGGAGTGGGGAAGTGAGAGGTAGAGGGAACTTTTTGTAGTTTCTGCTTGAATTCTTTGTAAACCTAAAACTGCTCTGAAAAATGCAGTCCATTATAAAAAGCGGTGTGGTGGATATCAAAACTGAGTTTGCTGTATTATGGGAATTACTTCTCATAGTGCACATACAAGAGCCGCAACGCATTGCACGGTAGCAGATACTCAGTATACGCTGGTGGAAATTGGTTTAAAAACTGCAATTGAGAGCTTAAACTGGACACACAGGTGGAAGATGAAACTGACTTAAGTAAATCTGCAATGCCCTGTGGTCAGGGATGCCTGCTGAAACTGTTTAGTTGCGCACCCTATGGTTACTAATTGCTTATGTTTTGTAGAATACCAAATATTTCAGTGGTTCTCAAATTTCAGTGAGCATCAGAATCACCTGGAAGGCTTACTGAAACACAGATCACCTGCTAAATGTGGTGGCTCATGCCTGTAATCCCAGCACTGTGGAAGGCTGACGTGGGAAAAAACCTAGAGGCCAGGAATTTGAGACCAGCCTGGGCCACACAGTGAGACCCTGTCTCCAAAAAATTAAAAAAAAAAAAAAAAAGCCAGGCATGGTGGTGTGCACCTGTAGTTCCAGCTACTCAGAAGGCTGGGGCGGGAGGATTGCTTGAGCCCAGGAGTTTGAGGCTGCTGTGAGCTACAACTGCATCATTGCATTCCAGCCAGGGAGACAAAGACACTGTCTCCTTAAAAACAAACAAAAACCAACACAGATCACCAGGTGCCAGTGGCAGTTTCTAATGCAGCTCCAGAGTTTCTGAATCATGAGGCCTTGGTGGGGCCTGAGAATGTGCATTTCAAATTCCCAGGTAATACTGATGCTGGTGGTCAGGGGAAAATATTCTGAGATCCACTGCAATATGCTGAGAATAATGGCAAGAGATAACCAGTAATTCAGTGAAATTGGGAAGAGGATCAGAAATATTTATGGTATTAAACATTTACATGCTGATGCACCATAGTTTGTAAAAAATACGCAAATTTGGATGGCAAAAGAAGGGCATGTCTAGAACAAAATTAAAAAGGCCTATTAGGAAATCCTTGTGGAAATCATGTACCTGTCAAGGCAGGCATGGTTGACAGCATTTGAAAGAAGATAAATGAAGATAAGAACACGAAATATCAAATAGTAAAAGCCTATCGTATACCACCTAGCGGGACTAGAGGAATAGATGTCCTTGATCAGATCACAAAACCAATACAGGAGAAAGACCTAGATGTGGCAGGGGGTTTCAACCTTTCTGGGGCAACTACCACAGGTCTATTTGAGAAGTACCATAGTAATAGAATTAAAAGCTGCTATGCTGACATTATAATGTACCCAGAAGAAAAAAAAAAAAGAGAGGGAGAAAGCAGAAGGGAATTATTACCACAGAGCTGATTCTGGCCAACAAGGAGAAGCTCATCATTGGGAAAAGTGATAGGAACCCGGGATTTGTAGCCAAAGGAAGCCTTGGACTCATAGTGAGAGCACAGCATTATGTCGGAAATCAGATTCCAAACACATGAGACAAGTGAACACTATGATTCCATGATCTACGACAATAGAAAGGAAGACTCCTCCATAAACCTGAAAGGCTTTCAAAGTCTAACAGGACCGCCATAAGTAGTTTTGCTGAGAGTGAAAGGGAAAGATATGTAAAGAGATTAATCCATCAATGGCAGGAATTCTCTGATTACCTCAGCATTTAAAGCATGTGTTATACAAGCTGTATAAAGATGTGTATGATCCCCATGGAACACCTGACTGTGATTACATAGGATACAAGAATAGTATAAAGGGCGTTTATAAAAGTTTCAGAAAAATGTGTATGACCCCCAAATGGAACGCCTAACTCTGATTAAATATGATGTAAGGATATTAAGTGAAGACATCCGAAGAAGTTTAGAATGTGGCTAAAGAATAAAAAGAAACTGATTAAGCAGAATAATTTATTAATAGCAACTTACTCATATGTTAATAAATGAAGTGTCAATACAGAGAAAATCCTAATCAGTTATTGTAACATTTCCACAAGACTAGGACGAAATAGGTGAAAAGAGAAACAGAAAACACTGGCACTGAAAATCAGATGTTGGAAGCCTTTATCTCCTCGTAGAAATAAATGAGGTGAAATAACTGACTTTTTTTTTTTGACTGCCCAAATTATTGCATGAAAGTTTACTACGTGGGGGCAACATTTCAAAAGAATCCTTAACAGTTGCTCAGCTGCCCTGAGCTTCTGCCTTTGCATTTTTCTGTAGGATCTCACTGTTGTATTACTAGTGAATCAAAGAAAGATGACCTCATGCATGTCATCAGTTAATTTATCGTGTTTGAGATCTCTTACTTATTCAATCAAATCATGGGCACTAACTAGCGCTGTTTTCCAATTTAAGTGGAAAATTCAGGGAAAGTCAGGAAGAAAAATCAAACCAGTATTCTCTTTAAATCATGATGTACACACGTGATCTTGAACCATGACTGGAATGACGATGTCCAAGTGTACGATCCAGGGTTAGGACAGCACCGTGTTTCCAGGGGGGATGGTGAAAACATGACCCTGGGTATCCCCAGGTTCCTTCTCCAGGCTTCTTTGTTATTACTTGGATGTGGCTCTTAAAGCTCTGAATAGAAACCATGTTTGTAAAAACAGCTGTTTAGTGTGATCTGCATTCTGGTATGTGTCTAGCCGTGAAAAAGAGTGAATTATATGCCCATCATCCATCCCTGCATCTGCCTGAGCAATTTACTGGCATAATAACCAGGAACGGAGACACGTAATAAATAGTTCAACCGGCTAAGGAATTAAATTACTTGGCCTAAGAGAACTCAGGTCCAAGTTCTTATTACCATAGCTTTGATTTCTGGAATTAAATTTAGATGTCCATGAATTCAATTACTCATTTGGACACTATTTAAAACAAGAGCACATGGTTTTGTTTGAATAATGCTGCATCTTCCCAAAGAATGCCAAACACAACAACATTACAACTTTTAACTGCAGTTTTCATGAACAGCTAGAAACACTGAAAGGAAAAAAATGACTTTTCCACCACTTCTTCAAATGCTGGACAGACTGTTGTCCTGTGGACTTGTTTTGAAAAGCTCATCACAGTTTAAGAAGTTGCAAGGGAGGAATAGTTTATGGAAATATAAAGCTGAGCATCATAAAACAATTTCCTTACAAACAATCAAATAACAACTCACAATAAAATAAACGCTTGGGAACATAGTGGAATATTCATACCACATTCGCAGACTTTAATGGCTATCAATTTATAGTGGGTGGCTTTTACAGCTTTTAAACACCAATAACAAACATTTTTACAGAACGAGGGAACCATCTGAAAATGCTGACCATCCCCAGAGTATCTGAATTTAATAAGGTCAAAGGGACATTCCTACGAGGAAATAAATCACTGATGATAAAATTTTATGTGTCAGCATGCGAGATTTTACTTGGATGAAGGAGACATGACATCACAAAGGTGACTCTCCTTCTGTTTCTAAATAAAAGCTGACCTTGATATAATTCCACATGCAGGTGCCGCCTGATAGTCCCTTTACAGAGTGAAAGATTTTCATTCACACACCAATTTTCATTTGTTTATTAAAGTCATGCCAAAAAAGTCACCATCTGTATTTTCTAAGAAAGCCATATGACATTCTAGAAATGGCAAAATTATAGACAGTAACAGATCAGTGGCTAGGAAAGGTTAAAGGGAAGAGAGGGTCGAACAGGAGGAACACGGTGGATTTGGGGGGTAGTAAAAGTACGCAGTATGACACTACAATGGCGGGTACGTGTCATTAGACAGTTTTCCAAACTCACAGAATAAACAATGCTGAGAGAATGCTAATGTAAACTATGGACTTTGGGTGATAATGATGGTGTCAATGTAGGTTCACTGATTGTAACAAATCGCTCTAAGGGGGACGCTGATAATGGGAGAGGCTGTGCAAGTGTATGAACAGGGAGTATATGGGAGAATCTCAGCACCTTCTGCCTAATTTTGCTGTGAACCTAAAACTGCTCTAAAACAATAAAGTCTATATTTATTCTTTCACAGTCTCTGTTAAGACGGACTTTTTTCTTCTTGCTACAGATAAACAGGGAGGAAATGACAGAGAGAGAGCTCTGATTTTCACGGTTATGTGAATATGGACTATCATGAGATCCAACCTACTTGCACTGATGAGGGAAGAGGGAAGACAACCAATGTCAGTTCCTGAAATGCAACCAACGAGGGGAAGGCTCAGCAGGAAGAGATTCAGACTCTTCCTCTGTGGATATGAAAATGGGAAAAAAGAGTCTAGAGGCTCCCAGAGTCAGAAGAGAGAGAAAATACAGCAGTTTTTTTCAAGAAGATAAATAGACGGTTCTCCTTCTGTCTCAACTCTCCAAACTGCCAGAGTCTAAACTGGAAGGGATAATGGCTGGATAAGTCAGTTTGTCCGAAAGGAAAGCAGTTTTTGAAATTACTGCTATTAAATAAGGAAAATGTTTGCGGGGAGGGACGGCAAAGTAAGTAAAAGCCAGTCCTTCTCCCACATAAAGGCACTGTTAGAAGCGAAACACAAGAGGACACATCACCTAATTCTATTTGAATTAAATATGAAAACAAGCAAACTGCAGGCAAATAGAACTCAGGGGAAAGGCCAGTAACTGGCAGGGGCCAGGAGAGAGGATTCTAGGGGCCAGCAAGGCTCTGTGTTCTGGTCCGGATGCTGCCTATCAAGTTGTGTGGTCTTAAAACTTTGCATACTTGTATTACCTCTTATGTGTACTTCTCTCTAAATAAATCAGTAAAAAGGTTGAAAAGGGTTTCTTGTTACTTGCAGCTAAGGGCATTTCTTGGCAGAGGGTTCCTAAGCCCACCTGGGGCCCTAGGTTTAAGGCCTCCAGCTTTAGGAAGATAACCACATAACTGGACTACCAAAAATTCATGACTCAGGCCTGAGGAGGTGGCTCGTGCCTGTAATCCCAGCACGTTGCGGGGCCGAGGCAGGCAGATCACTTGGGGCCAGGAGTTCGAGACCAGCCTGGCCAACATAGTGAAATTCCGTCTTTACTAAAAATACAAAGAATTAGCTGGGCGTGGGGGTGCACGCCTGTAATCCCAGCTACTTGGGAGGCTGAGGCATGAGAATCACTTGAACTCAGGAGGCAGAAGCTGCACTGCACTCCAGCCTGGGTGACAGAGTGAGACTCTGTCTTCAAAAAAAAAAAAAAAAAAGAATAAATAAATACAGTCATGACTCAGCTGATTAAGAATGAGCTATAAATCACAATCTTGATCTGAAATTAGGCTATATCATCATTCTTATACATTTAATGAATACTTATTCTGAGTGAGACAATCCACACTAACTGCTGTATGAGTAACAGACATACTGCAGATTAAACGCTTCAGAAATTCAACAGAGAAGTGATTGTTGCGAGCCAGAGGCATCTGAGTTGGCCGGAAGTGACAGGTGGCTGTGGGGATGAGGCAGGAATATCCACATAATGCACAAGTGGAATAAGAAGTAAATAAAATATAATGAAATTTTACACAGGCACTGAGTTTTAACAGTGAGGAAGGGTAAACTGCAGAGACACGGGGATTCAGGTATTTTTTTTCTTTAGCCAATGGATAAATATTTGAGTTGAAAGGCATATGTACAGATTGATGATAATGAGCAAAAAAGTGGCAATGCATTCATTCATTCATCCATTGAATCATTCCATTAAGTACCTCTCTAAGCCAACCCCTAATAATTCAATCAACAATATTCACTGTGCTTTACCAAGTGCCAGTACTATTCCAGGTAGTGAAGATAAAGCACTCAATTTCTTGGAATCTATCTATTAGTTGGGGAGGTGTAATATGAGCAAGAAAAAAAATTATGGAAAAGTACTATAGGGAAAGGAGATGGGGCTAATTGCTAATCAATGACTATGATAGATGTGTGCCAGAGATGGGTAGCATTTCAAACAGGGTGGTCAGGGAAGGGCCCCACGGAAGAGCCATGTGAACTGAAAATGCTGAAGTCGGGCACGGCAAAACCAAGAGAGTGCATGGATGGTTGAGGCAGAGGTAAGAGCAAGTGCAAAGGCCCAGATGTGAGGAAGAGATTAGCACATTCAGCAAAAACAACAAAGGGCCAGTGAGCTTAGGGAGTAGCAGATGAGGGAGGAAGTATAAGATCTGGTGGTGGAGACAGACAGGCATAGTGTTACCCAGTAAGGTTACATTTCTTACAGCAACTGGAACGACTCAATGAGATTTAAGTTGCAATGATGTCTCTGGCTGCTAGGCACAGAATGGTCTCTAGGGAAAACATAAATGGAAGCTGGGAGGCTGGATACTGGGCCAGGAGCTAGGGATACACTGGAAAGCAAAGGTAGCTCACAAGGCAAGTAGCCAAAGGCCAGATACTGACCTCAGCACCTGTATAAATGCAAAATTACTGCCCTGATAACAATTACATACAGCCAGAAGACCCAAAAGAATGAGTGCTAACCAGATTCCAGGTGTCCAGTGAGGCATGACTGAAATGTGACCCAAAGAAGGTCCGAAGTGAATGAAGTCCAGGGGCCAAAGATAGCTCTCCACTAGGCAGGGTGGGTAGAGCATGTGCAAAGGCCCGGTGACAGGAGGCAGGGAAACCTGAGCACCTGAAAGGGAAATGGCTGACAAGAACAGAAAGTGGGCTCCAAGAATGGCAAGTCAGCAGTGGCACAGAGCAGGTCTTGGCAAACTGCAACCCGCAACTTGTTCTTGTACGTCCTGTGAGCTAAGGGTGGGCTTTGCATTTTTTAAAGGATTATAAAAAGAAAAGAAAGGGGGTAAAAATGACAGCAATATGTGACAGAGATTGTATGCGACCTGTAAGGCCTAAATACGGATTGTAAAAATGACCGTTTAAAGTCAAACCAACTTCTCTCAACACATGCTCCTGTAAACCCTGCCCCACTTATATTAGTCAATTAGTGAATTTCTAAAAAAAAATTACTGAAACAAGCAAAGAGATCCGAGAAGCACTAAAGCCCAGCTTTTGTGTAAACCAGCAGTTCCTGGGCAGAACCTTTAAAAGACAATCTCTCTTTACTCCGCTATCTCAGTACACACTTAGGGTAACATGAATATCCTAGCAATAGAGCAACAATCTAAACAATACCCCTGGGACATGATATAAGACAAATCCAAGGAGTGGATAGTTTATAGGAAAACTGGTACAGCTTCTTCAGCAAGTCAGTGTCAGGATATAAAAAGTGCTATTCTGAATCCTAAGAATTAAGGAGGTAAGATGCTGGCCCTGGTGCCGGATAGGATGTGAAATGCATAACCTGTGAAGGACCTTTCTGGAACTCAGGGAGAATCTGAATATGGACATGGTATCCAATGGTACTAAAAAATTATGTTAATTTTGTGGGTGAGATGGTATCATCTGGACTCTGTAGAAAAATGTTCTTAGATTTTAGAGACATATACTGACATCTTAAATATGCTTCCTATCTGAACTTTTCTTTAAAATATCTCGGCATCATAAAAAGTATGTTTAAAGGGGGAAAGTGATATTCTGGCAAGACTTAAATTTGGAATATAATTATAGTAAAAGGCTAAATTGCTTTTTTAAAGGCTACCTTGGAGGCAAGAAAAGTCATATATTATCAAAAGCAGATTATTGTTCTGACAGCTTTATGAACCAACTAGAATTAAGGAGAAGCACCTAAAGTCATAAAAAGTTTCGGAGTCATTTTAAATTCTTGATATGTGAAAAAGTTTGGTTAATCAGATGCTAGGCCAGAAAACTGTGAATGAGCAAATTCCTCATGTCCAAAGGTTTAGCTGCTACAAAGGATGGGTGATCCATATATATTTTGGGTGGAGAGTTGGAAGTATATGACCTTTGGCTGTCTAACAAATATTTGAGTTCCAGGGTCTGCTCTGGACTCTAGGGATGCTGCAGAGAATAAAGCAGACAAAATTCCCTGTCTTCCTGGCATTTACATTCTACAGGGAAGGAAAGATATAAGAAAACTAAAACAACGATGTTACACTAGCACATTACAAGGTGACAAGTGTTACGGAGAAAATGAAAGCAGCAAAGCTAGGGGTGGGCTGGGGCTGGTAGTTGGCCGGGCTGTTGCAGTTTCTACAGAAGATGGTAAGAGAAGATGCCCTGAAAAGGTGTCAATGCAGCAAGAACTATGTGCCTGGCATCTCCTTCCACTGTGTCCATACACATGAGAACTACTATTCAGCTATAGGTGGTCTGTGTCCAGAATGGCTACAAAGCAACCTAGGAAAGTCACAAAGCAAGAGAAAAGCCTGGTCCTTTTCTTTTGGGAGCACTTTGTGAAGACCTATTCCTTAGAAAGAAGAGAGAAGCTGCATGCTTCTGGGATTCTCCCCCTCTTTTTTGTGAAAAAATAAGTGGTTCTGTTAAGGAAGTGTATCAGTCTGTTTTCATGCTGCTGATAAAGACATACCCAAGATTGGGGAGAAAAAGAGGTTTAATCGGACTTACAGTTCCACATGGCTGGGGAGGCCTCAGAATCATGGCGGGAGGTGAAAGGCATTTCTTACACGGTGGCGGCAAGAGAAAAATGAGGAAGAAGCAAAAGCAGAAACCCCTGATAAACCCATGAGAACTTGTGAGACTTATTCATTATCACAAGAATAGTACAGAGAAGATCAGCCCCCATGAATCAATTACCTCCCCCTGGGTCCCTCCCACAACATGTGGGAATTCTGGGAGACACAACTGAAGTTGATATTTGAATGGAGACACAGCCAGTCCATATCAGGAAGCAAAAACAACAAACTCTGCTCCTCCTTCCAGCACGCTCCCCAAAATGCAGCAATACCTTGTCCTGCCCCAGATTCGTAAGTGGAGCCCCATTCCTAGGAGAAAACAGATACATCTGCACCACTGATCCTCAGTGGCAGAATATGCCAGGTATCTGTCCAGGAGAAGAAGCCATGTGGCTCAGGCTACAGGGTTTACAGCCCAAGGCCTCCCTTGCCTCTGTGCTCTGAGGGCTTGAAGTAAGTAGAAAAGTACTTTAAATTGTATCATAAAGGTAAAGATGATGTAGCTTCTTGGGTTAGCCACAACATTTAGGAAAAGCATGTTCTGGAGAGGTAAGACTTTTAGTTGATTTTCCATTAGTGAGCTAACATTTTTCCTCTTCCAACAAGCCCACTTTCTTGCGTTGGTAAGTATTAAGTATCTTTTTTTAAAGTATCTGTGGTTGGTTGGCATCTGAGAAATCTGTAGGGTCAAATATCAAATAGACACTCCTAGCACAATGCCACAAATGCACAAGAGATGAGGCTATGAAATTTGTGAATTATTTTCCTTTCTCAAGGAACGACTACACTTACATATACTCCAGTTAATTGTATGTTCTAGTTATGTAGATCCTAGAGAGAAGGTCTAGTGTGGTGATTAATGGTGACTTTCCAGAGCTCAGCCACGTGGGTTTCATTCTCAGTGCTGCCACCTGCCAGCTCCAATGTGACTATAAACACGTCACTTAGCCTGCTGTGACTTGGTTTCCTCATCTTTAACATGGGATGGAAATATTAACCACTTCAGGGGATGGTGTGAACAGCCAATGATGTAAATAACACACTTGGAATAGCACATGATAAGAGTTAAATACCATGCCTATTTACTGTTTTTAACTACAGCTTAAATGTATACTTATGACTTTTTTTTCTTTTTATTGCTATTAGGTTTTGAAAATGGCATAAAAATATCTTTGTTTTTTCACAGGTAATGTTTTTCTTGGGGTTTATTATTTTAGAAAAAAAAATATATATATATATATATTAAGAGCTATCCTTTACTGGGCGCTATGCCTAGTAAGTTCCCAACTGCTGACCATAGGCTCAGAGCCCCGCAGAGATGGGATGTAAACAAGCACAAAACAGTGTTTTCAGTGAAGTGCATATTAACAATAATGGGCTGAACAAAGAATGTTCATTGGTGGAGTTTGGGAGGGACAGACTGAAGAATAATCTGTTGAAGAGGTAACAGGTAAACTGGGACATGATGAATGAATAGAAATCTACAAAGAAGGTAGCAAACAGGACATTGTAGAAACAGGGAATGGCACCCGTAACAGATGAAGAGTGATATGGTTTGGCTGTGTCCCCACTCAAATCTCATCTTGAATTGTAATCCTCATAATCCCCATGTGTCTAGAGAGAGACCTGGTGGGACGGAATTGGATCATGGGAGTGGTTTCCCCATGCTGTTCTCGTGACAGTGAGGGAGTTCTCAGGAGATCTGATGGTTTTATAAGGGGCTCTTCCCACTCTGCTCCTCGCTCTTCTCTTTCCTGCCGCCTTGTGAAGAAGGATGTGTTTGCTTCCCCTTCTGCCATGATTGTAAGTTTCCTGAGGCCTCCTCAGCCATGCTGAACTGTGAGTCAATTAAACCTCTTTCCTTTATAAACTACCCAGTCTTGGTTATTTCTTTACAGCAGTGTGAAAATGGACTCATACAAAGAGTGCTACAGGAATTGCTAATTCTCAATATGGTGGAGGAGGGGGTGGACTGCAGGAAGGGAACTGACTAGCTGTAGCTCTGCTCTTTTATGAAGGGCTTTGTTTCACAGACTGAGGAGTCTGGACCATCATCTACTAGCAATGCAGAGCCTAGTAGAAAAGCCTGAAGCAGAAGAGTGGCAAGGTTAGTTGTATTGCAACAAACATGAGCTAGCAGAAGCATGGAGGACAGACAGGTGGAGGAGTGACAGTTGGGATGTGAAGGCGGTGCTTGTGAAGCCTACTGAGAACTTGGATAAAATAACAGCACAGAACTGGTGACTGGGGATGAAGGGAGTGAGTAAGAGGAGGAATCTGATGCTTTGAGTTGGAGAATAGTTACTAATGGTAACAGAGGATACAGGAGGAATTAAGAAATGGAGCTAATGGGTTCAGCTTTGATCATGGTAGATTTGAGATTCTGTAAGACCCTGCTGGAGAGGCATACAGCAGACAGCTGAAAACAAAGAACAAAAAATCTGAGCCACTAATACACAGGCACTGCTTTTCTATTTCCATTAAATAAATAGCGCTGCACTTTGTTGTTTTTTAAACTAAAGAGCTGCCATTCCTGAAAGACCACAGATAATAGACCAGATGCCCACTCACTTTCTGCATGGATAATATGTCCCACTGTGATACCATTATTTAAGCAGAAACAAAATCTAGCCTTATGAAGTCTAATTATACCATTCCTCCTCCTTCCTTCCCCTCTCTCTCCCTGCAAGCATAATTCAAGACTGCTTTCCAATTCAGAGATCTATGTGAGAATTTTAAAACATTGTTGCTGATTAGTCTTTCTAATCAATAAAAGAAATCTATTATCGGCCAGGCGCGGTGGCTCAGGCCTGTAATCCCAGCACTTTGGGAGGCCGAGGTGGGCGGATCACGAGGTCAGGAGATCGAGACCATCCTGTCTAACACGGTGAAACCCCATCTCTACTAAAAATACAAAAAATAGCTGGGTGTGGTGGCGGGCGCCTATAGTCCCAGCTACTTGGGAGGCTGAGGCAGGAGAATGGCGTGAACCTGGGAGGCAGAGCCTGCAGTGAGCCGAGATCATGCCACTGCACTCCAGCCTGGGCGACAAAGCAAGACTTCTTCTCAAAAAAAAAAGAAAGAAAGAAAAAAAAAAGAAAAAGAAATCTATTATCGATTAGATTTGATAAATCTATTATTGACTAGAGAGACCAATCAGGAACAATGTTTAAAATTGTGTATGAAAAGCCATTCACTCATCAAATGCTAGTGGCTGCCAAGTGTCTGGCATTCTGCTGGATCCGAGGCTCCAAAAGGGAAAAAGATAAGCTCCCTGTACTCAGAGAGATTACGTTCTATGGGGGGAGAGAATGACAACGAACCAATAAAATACTAAAATGTGATTCATTTCAGAATGGAAGTAAATAGGCTGCTAAGATTGAGAATAATGAAGAAGGGGTGCTTTCTTCAGAAAAGAATGATCAGGGCCAGGCATGGTGGCTCATGCCTGTAATTCCAGCACTCTGGGAGATGGAGGTGGGAGGACTGCTTGAGTTCAGAAGTTTGAGACAAGCCTGGGCAACAAAGTGAGACCTCGTCTCCACTAAAAATTAAAAAAAATTAGCCAGGTGCAACCTGTAGTCCCAGCTACTCAGGAGGATCTCTAGAGCCAGGGAGGTCGAGGCTACAGTGAGCCATGATCATGCCACTGCACTCCAGCCTAGGTGACAGAGCAGGACCTTGTTTCCAAAAAACAGCATGATCAAGGGAATTCATTATGGAAAGATGGCAACAATGAGGCTGAAGGTGGGACCTTGGAACATCCATTATAGACAATGAGATCTGTCAGCCCGGGGATTAGCAAGCTGGAGATATTGACTTGTGTGACACTGAGCAGGGGAGAGTCGGGGGAAAGAGAGGCATGGGGTGATACTGCAGAGGTAGGGAGGAGCTGGGTCAAATACACTAATACCTGTAAGGAATGTAGGCGGTCAAACCTGACACCAACTACGTGTTTGTTAGTTGTTACCCGTTATCAATTATCCTCAGCGTATCCAAATAAGCCTTCGTTGTTTTCTCTCTGTGCACTTGCTTTTTAAGCGTATTGGTAAGCCACGAACGCAACTTAAATTTGGGGGTTCCAGGATCTGCTTTATGTAAATAAACACTCTACATCCTGGCTGCTGTACAGAGAATGGCTTGGTGTGGGAGAAGAAAGCAGCGCATGTGTCAGGGAGAGAGAACGAGAGCAGAGATTAGCAGGATACGGAAATAACTCCAGCAAGAAACAATGGGAGTTTAGACTAGTGCTGCAAAAGATGGAGAGAAGTGGATAAATCCAGAATTCATAGGATGTGCAGAAGAGACAATGATGAGTTCTAGGTTCTCAGCAATAATCCCTAGGAGAGGGCGTAGGACCATTACTGAGATAGAATAGCTTTGAGAGAGCCACATTGAGGACTGGGTAGCAGGGGAATTAAGAACTCTCATTTGGACATGTTAGGATTCATATGCCTATGAAATAACTAGGTAGAGTCTGGCCTAGAGAAATAAACCTTGGCCTAGTCTACTTACAAACGGTATTTAAAGTCAAGGGCATGGATTACAGCAATCAGCAAGAGCGAGCCAGAAAGAAAAATAGTATAATAATTGTAAAGAGATAGCCAGGGTCAGTAATTTAATGGATGAAATGTCAAATCAAAACAAAATCAGCCAAGACAGGATAATTAAAACAACAAAGGCCAGGGTGGGGGTGGGGGGTAGAACTGGGGGGTGAGAACTCCTAAAGCCTGCATAAACAATGTGTAGGAAAGACAGGCTGGAAATGACAGTGACACACAGGTTACATTAGACAAAGGGCTTCTGAGAAATGGCAAAGGTAACCAATTCTAAGAACTTACTAATCTTAAGGTGATTTATAGATAAAAGTCCCATCCTATAAATGGGACCTAAATCCTAAAATCCAAGAATCCTAAAATGTGTGGATTCTTGAGCCCAGAGATATTCTGGGTCTGTCTGTACTGGTATTCTGCTGGGCAGGTAAAGGGGTTATGAAGAGAAGTACTATCTTACTTGCCTGTCAACTAATACTGATGACAGAGCAAAAGCGTCATGCACTTTACAGTCGTGGTCATAGCCAAAGATTGCAGATGTCCTAGACACAGTATTTGAGACAGAGAGATGGAACATACATAGCCAAGTTACTAATATACATATTGGGTAAGAAGATTCCCAAATGGAAGGAAGGTGAAAAAGCTCTGTTCTAGTACAACCATTTGAGGATAGTATGGAGATTCCTCAAAAAACTAAAAATAGAGCTACCATACGATCCAGCAATCCCACTACTGGGCATTTATCTAAAGGAAGAGAAATCAGTATATTAAAAGAGGTATCTGCACTCCCATATTTACTGCAGCACTATTCACAACAGCCAAGATATGGAATAACCTAGATGTCCAAAGAGACTAATGGATGAAGAAAATGTGATATGTGTGTGTGTGTGTCTCTGTGTGTGTCCGTGCATGCACGCACGTATAATGAAATACTATTAAGCCATACAAAAGAATAAAATCCTGTCATTTGAAGCAACATGGATGGAACTGGAGGACATATGTTAAGTGAAATAAGCCAAAAACAGAAAGTTAAACACCACATGCTCTCATATGCGGAAGCTAGAAAATGTTGATTTCATAGACGTAAAAAGTAGAACAGAGGATGACGGAGGCTGGGAAGGGTAGGTGGAAACAGGATAGAGAAAGATTTGTTAAAGGATACCAAATTACAGCTAGATAAGAGGAATAAGTTCTAGTGCTCTACAGCACTGTAGGATGACTACAGTTAACAGTAATATACGACATAATCTCAAACAGCTAGAAGCAGGATATTGAATTTTCCCAACACAAAGAAATGATACATGCCTGAGATGAATATGCTGATCAGTCTGATCTGATCACTGTGTACCCTGTAAATGTGTACAATTATTACATGTCAATTTTTAAAAATAAAAATTTTTAAAAAGGTACCTTTTAATGAACGGTCTATGCTTAAAATGTTGCTAGGCGTGTTTCAACACCAATGAGTTATATCTGAGGTTGGACCATAACTAGACGAGGCACTTAGAGATGCTGTAACTGTGGTCTCAGCATCCTGTTCCACTGCACTTAGTTCCACCATCATTATATTACAGTAAATGCAATATTGCTATCCTGTGACTACCTTGTAAACATATTTTCATAAAACCAAAGTGCTTCATTACCACTTCTGATATGTGTATGAGTCCTTGGCTCCAATTTTCCAATAATAGTAGCTATACAATTATGTTGAAAACCATTTGAGGCTAACCATTAACATTCAAATGACATACAATGGGAAACGAATGAATAGTATATTCTAGGAGATAAAAGATCAAACCTTTGATATATCTTCTCTTACTTATTAGTAGTTAGAGTTTAAGATACAATATTTCTTCTAAAACCATTTCAAAAATATAATTTAAATATAAAATTGAAGGTCCTAAAAAAGTATAGAAGTTTTAAAGTAGAATGACTTTGCTATTTGAATACCTATTTAAATTTCTATTTAAAATGTCCAAAACAGCCCAAATCAATTCTACCTTCATTTTTATAGCAGTTTTCTAATCATGAGACATCATACTTTCTAGTCCTTTTTGCTTCCCTAAAATAAAAAAAACTCCTACATATTTAAATTCATAAATAAGAATTATCATTACTTGATTACTACCAAAACTAATTTTAATAATGTTCTCAACCTTATCTAGAAGTGCTTAAGAAGCCATTATGTATTATTATTGATTATGATTACAAGACCTACAATAATTTTAAAATAACTAATTAAAAAGGGAACATGTTATAATAGCCATGATTATCAAACCAGAGGTGGGAGATTAGTCACTGAGCCCCAAGGAGAGTCTTTGTATTCGACAGTGTGAGATGATGGGTAGAAAGTGATTTGACTAAGAAAAAAATCACCCCAGCTGGCGCGGTGTCTCACGCCTGTAATCCCAGCACTTTGGGAGCCCGATGCAGGCGGATCACCTGAGGTCAGGAGTTCGAGACCAGTCTGGCCAACGTGGTGATACCCTGTCTCTACTAAAAATGTAAAAACTAGCTGGGCGTGGTGGCAGGCACCTGTAATCCCAGCTACTTGGGAGGCTGAGGTAGGAGAATTGCTTGAACCCAGGAGACGGAGGTTGCAGTGAGCCGAGATTGTGCCACTGCACTCCAGTCTGGGCAACAGAGTCTTAAACAAACAAACAAACAAACAAACAAACAAACAAAACATCCCATGCTGCTGGCCTGCTCCCCCAACAATTCCAATCTACGCATTTTAAACAAGTCCACTGTAAACTTTACTGGCTTGATATGCATTTACATCGATTAGTCGTTTTGGAAGCAAATACCGTGATACAGATTATTGCAATTTTCCCCATGTTGGAGGTAAAGAAATAGGCTCAAAAAGATTATATATGAGGGTAAAGCACATTTTAAACCTTTTAAGATATTTTTGAAGCAAAGATTATCTTATTTACTTACAAGTCTTTTCTTTCCTTGACTACTTGGATGCATCTATTACACCTGATTTCTGTTTCCTCCCAATGTCTTTTTAGGCAGGTTAGTTCTATCATCATGAAATCACTGTTTAAGTGCAATACTGCCCTTTCCTTCATGATGTCATTCATCTCTTTTTCAGTTTGTTATCTAACACGTATTAACATTTTAGTATCCAACTACATTAATCTCATGACTACTAGCATTGAAAGAACTGATAAAAAGATAAAAGCAAACCCTTACTGCCTGGTTTGACAATAAGTAACAGCTCTTCACAAAGACTGGCAATTAGGTCGCTAAGCAAAAAATCTTGGAAGACCAAATTCGACCAACAGCAAACAGTGGTCTCAAATGTAAAAGAAAACTTAGGTTATATGCTACGCTTACAACAGCAAATTATGTATACTGCTTGAATTACTATTGATCTAAATAAAATGGTGCTATGCTATAAAGATTATTTTCAAATAATTTCTAATACCAAACTATACTTTTGAATACACTTGGCAAATCTTTTCCAGAATTACACATTCCTAAAACAATGAGCCAATCCACAGGTACGTGTGGCCTACTATATGCTCAACATTCACTTCTCTTTAAAACAATTTACATGACAAAACAAAGTACAACAGTGAACATTCATCAGTTGCACCTTCAAATGTCTGACAACACAATCAGATGATCTGTGTGTCCTTTACTTATTAAATTGATAACAAATAGAAAATAAAATGTAGATCTGAAGGAATCTCTTAATTTTTTTAATTTGCTCAATTGCAAAAAATTTATTTGTATAAATATATAAAACGAATTGCTATATTAAAATAATACAAATTAAAATACTATAAATAATAACTTGACTGCTTTACAAAATCAATTTGAGCTACTGTATTTACAGATTGAGTAATCCTTATCCAAACTGCCTGGGACCAGAAGTGTTTCAGATTTCAGATTTTTTTCAAATTTTGGGATATTTCCATACATATAAGATATGTTGGAGATGGGACCCAAGTATAAACATAAAATTCATTTATGTTTCAAAAATACCTTATACACACAGCCTGAAGGCAATTTTATACAACATTTTAAATAATTTTTGTTTCAGAAAGGAAGTTTGTATACACTGAACACATAAAGTCACATAATTTTTTACGTTTGCTGTCATGTCAGTGCTCAAAACATTTTGGATTTTAGGGCATTTCAGATTTTGGATTAGGGATGCTCAACCTGTATTTTATGGTAATAAACCGCATTTCTTTAAAAATATTGTACATTCTTGGCTGGGCGTGGTAGCTTATGCCTGTAATCCCAGCACTTTGGGAGGCCGAGCCCAGTGGATCACTTGAGGTCAGGAATTCGAGACCAGCCTGACCAACATGGTGAAACCTCGTCTCTACTAAAAATACAAAAATTAGCCAGGCATGGTGGTTGGCACCTGTAATCCCAGCGACTCGGGAGGCTAAGGCAGGAGAATCGCTTGAACCTGGGAGGCAGAGGTTGCAGTGAGCCCAAATCACACCACTGCACTCCAGCCTGGGCAACAGAGTGAGACTCCGTCTCCATTAAAAAAAAAAAAAAATAGCTGAGTGTGGAGGTAGGCACCTGTAATCCTCGGGAGACTGAGGCAGGAGTACCACTTGAACTTGGGAGGGGAGGTTGCAGTGAGCTGAGACTGCACCATTGCACTCCAGCCTGGGTGACAGAGCGAGACTCTATCTCAAAACAAACAAACAAACAAACAAACAAACAAACAAACAAACAGTACATTCTAGAGTTTAAGCTAATGAAGACTGTTCTCCCAGTATCTCACTCCATACAAAAATATACATTAAAAATTCAGGTGATCATGGCTTTGGCTAAGTGGCATTAGTCTACCACCTACAATTTTACATTGAAACACTGGGGATACTGCAAATGTTACCTAGTAAACTAAAAGTGTTACTTTGTAAACAAGGAGGGCAAAAAAGGAAGCTAGTTAGCTCCCACTTGGGACAGATTTTGTTCACTCTCTACCTCTACTCAAAGGAAATAGTTTGAACATCTCTAAATTATTTTCTTAATAATTGCCTTCCTTCCAAAACAAACATGGACTTATAATTTTGCTGAGTTCCTTGTGGTAAGTTATTGGTACTAGTTTAAGCCACATGGCTCCCAAGTAAAGCCAACAGTTTTTGGCTTGATTAACTAATTAAAGGGTTACTTTTCCATGTCACAATGGAGAGTCCTATCTAAATTAGGGGTTTTACACTGAAGATACAAATATCCAGATGTTTTCAACAAGAAATTAATGTTTCGGTGTACTATTGCCAGAAACCAGTTAAAATCATAACAATCTGTATTTTCTTCCTCTTTTCCTACTATTTTTAAGCCAGGGAATTTGTACAGTTTAATTAAAAGATACTGGAGGGAAGAAAAGAGTCCATGCATCAGTAGCTTAGGATCCTTAGCACTGAATAATCCAACCCTCCAAATAACTCTTACAAATGAATCCTACAGTATTTCTCATTCAGCAATATCCTGTTACTGGGGCAACCTGTGCCATTAGGTCTCAGTAAGCAGCACAGTCTCATTGCCAGATGTAGCTCAGACAGCAGCAACTCAAGCCCTGCACTACAGAGGCATCTCCTCTTCCAGCCATCACCTGCTTGGAAACAAAAACAAACTCCACTGGTTTGGCCACACATCTGTAATCTGCTTAAGGCTATAAAAGTGTTTTGCTTTTCTTTTTGACATACATGTAGTCCAAGTTTATTCAATACAGGAATCGAGCATTTCTAATAAGACCTCAAAACTGGCAGCCAGTTCCCTCAAGAGAAAATGCAAGCTTCTGCTATTCTCCTATTCGTCATTTTCAAATGAGTTCTCCTATTTCAGTATAACAGTCAGAAAGCCTCACACAGTCCTGGAAGCTGCCAACCCAGCATTATGACAGCTGCTTCTCAAAGCCATGAGCCATTTCATTAAATCCACTCTTACTTGACTCATCCACTGGCAAAGATTTAAAGCTTTAATTTATCTTTTGTATGATTCACTTTGCGGCCCTCTAAAGTTGTTAGGTTTTTTTCCTTGAGCATTTAATATCATTTCTCAAAATGCAATGCAGAAAGGAAGCTGAAAGATTATATATTCAAAAATTTGTAACTCCAGAGATACAAATAAAAAGATATATAGTCAAATACAGCCTCTCTTTCTCTCTCACCTAATTTTAAAGACAAAGTACTGACCTATGAATAGACATAAATTCTCATGACAGCCTGAGCTCATCAGGTAAGGCTATGAATGTTTCAACATCACTAGCTAAGTGGAAGACGGTATGTGCATAATTTATTACATGATTGAATGACAAGTTTTCACTAACTACAAATCATGTATTTGTGAAATGCACCATCTATAATACCATCTGGTTATTATTTTCTGAGAAAAGTTCTCAGAGCACAACGACCATAATTAAATTGGCTTTTGACTAGATGTAGCACTGTGCCACCTACAAATTGAGCCTGTGCAAGTGTTTTATGATGACTGCATTGATTATTGTTATCAAGATTTCACCCCTTGGTCTGGCGTGGTGGCTCATGACTGTAATCTCAACACTTTGGGAGGCCCAGGCAGGAGGATCACTTGAGGCCAGGAGTTTGAAAACAGTCTGGGCAACATAGTGAGACCCCTGTCTCTACAAAAAAAATAAATAAATCAAAATAAATTAGGCAGGCATGGTGGCATGTGCTTGTAGTCTTAGCCATTTGGGAGGCTGAGGCAGGAGGATCACTTGAGCCCAGGAGTTCAAGGTTACACTGATCTATGGTCGCAATACTGCACTCCAGCATGTGTGACAGCAAGAACCTGTCTCTTAAAAAAAAATCACTTTAATATAGTATCTGGAACATATCAAATGCTCAAGAGGTTTAGTGCCCTTCATTACACTGGAGGAAAAAGGTGACATTTTGTACCTCTGTATGCTCAGATACAGTTTGTTTTTCAGTTGGAAATATTTCATACTTCATCTTTTCTTATTCTTACAATTTTCCTTTATTTATAATGTAGCCATCCCTCTTCTGCCCATGGAAATAATGAAACATGGGACCCATCATGCTATGTTATTAGACTCCTGATGCAATTTTACTTAATTACTGCACATCTAGAATGATATTCCTTAGTTTTTCTTTTCTTTTCTTTTTTCTTTTTTTTGAGACAGAGTCTTGCTCTGTTGCCCAGGCTGGAGTGCAGTGGTGCGATCTCAGCTCACTGCAACCTCCACCTCCTGGGTTCAAGTGATTCTCTGGCAGTCTCCCCAGCAGCTGGGATTACAGGTGCATGCCACCATGCCTGGCTATTTTGTATTTTTAGTAGAGAGGGGGTTTTTCCATGTTGGCCAGGCTGGTCTTGAACTCCTGACATCAAGAGATCTGCCAGCCTCAGCCTCCCAAAGTGCTGGGGTTACAGGCATGAGCCACCATGCCTGGCCTAGTTTTTCTTTTTTAAAGACCAGTTAGTTTTGGTGACACTATTAACCTTAAGTTAACATGACGACGTAGGTGTATGTGTTTGATGTGAATGCCAATGTGATTCAACTCAAATACTTGTTGAGCACCTAACTACCTAACTTATAGAAAATTATGCCAAGTATTTTCCTGTATCAGGTTGTACAGGCCTCATAATAAATGTAAATTCTTGGTAAGTAGGATAGGCTGTTAACCTTTAGAATACCATCAGGGTCTTTGGACACAATTTTACCTTTTGAGTTTCTGAGCACTTCTAACTACTTGTGGGGCTTGATATTTCTCACTTTTATCCATTCATAGAGAAAAAGAAAATTTTAATTGACTAAAACTCATTCTAGCTTGTACTTAACCATGAGTCTGAGATATGTTATGAATCTTGATCTTTTTCCTATATTTTGTTCCTATGTTACAAAATATTTATCATCCGAAGAATTATTTCATCATTAGCCATCAACTATTTAAAAACTGTGCTAAAGAAGATGAAATAATATGAGTATGAAAGAATGATATAATTGCCTAGAAAGGTGATGCAATAGGGAAATTATCACATTTTTATTGCTGTGTTCCCAAAGTATTGCATCATCTTTCAAGATGGTTTAAAAAAAGTCTGAATAGTCCCAGCTACTTGGGATGCTGAGGCATGAGGATCACTTGAGGATCACTTGAGCCCAGGAGTTTGCAGCTGTAATGCACCATACTCACACCAGTGAATAGCCACTGCGCTCAAGTCTGGGCAACAGAGTGAGGTCCCATCTCTTTAAAAAGCACGATAAAAAGAAGTCTGGAGACTCACTGAATATAGTCAAAAATCATCTTCCACAAATTGGCAAATAGGAACAACTGACAGAAGGAGGCATTTTACCAATTAGATAAACCAGAAGAAGAATGAAATTGATCATGTAAGTAAAACCTTAGGCTATGAGCCTTCACATGATATCCTAGATGAATTTTCTCAAGCTCAAGAATTGACAAGTGAGCAATTTCTTTCTTTCTTTCTTTCTTTTTTTTTTTTTTTGAGGTGGAGTTTCGCTCTTATTGCCCAGGCTGGAGTGTGATGGTGCGATCTTGGCTCACTGCAACCTCTGCCTCCCCAGTTCAAGTGATTCTCCTGCCTCAGCCTCCCGAGTAGCTGGGATTACAGGCATGCGCCACCACGCCTAGCTAATTTTGTACTTTTAGTAGGGATGGGCTTTCTCCATGTTGGTCAGGCTGGTCTCGAACTCCCGACCTCAGGTGATCTGCCCACCTCGGCCTCCCAAAGTGCTGGGATTACAGGTGTGAGCTACTGCGCCCGGCTGAGCAATGTATTTCTAAGAATAAAAAGAAAATATGGTATTCTCATCCACTTAGTCATTCAACAGGAAGGATATCATCACTCAATATTATGTGACAAAAACATTAACCATCATTGCTAAAATGATGTGACAGTATTCCTTGCCTTTTTACGATGCTTATGCAACAAATTTTATGTCTCTGCAACACATTTATTTGATACCATTAGGAAGTGGACAAATGCCCAAGGCAGGAATCTCTCTAAGGTGATTAGAAGAGATAATGCAGAAAAAAAGCGGGGAAAAAAAGACTGGCTTGATCATTTTAATAGCTGTTTACAAATCCAAACTTGAAAACATTTTATTCCTGAGGGAAGATGGCTATATTCTCTCTTCAATAAAATTATGAGCTGTCAACGTTTTAAATATCTTAAATTTTTACAATAATTAAATGAAATTGCAAGTATAAAAAAAAAAAGACCAAGAAATATGATGAACCTAATAGAGATGTATTTGAAATGTAGAACCAGTATTTGTAAGATGGATATATTTCAGGTTCATGCATGGCAGGTGATTAGCAGCTAGCTGCATTCCAAAGGATAATGCTCATTTCAGAAATCCATACCTTCAAAACTGGGAAAATACAGAATAAACATGTGGGTTTACCATATTTAAATTCTTTGTAAAATTAAAATATTTACTATGTTAACTCTTATTAAAATTTCTAATAGTTATTTCTCACTATTCCTTTATTCTTAGTTTTGTAAATTGTTTACCAAATAATCTAAAAATATAAAACAATAATAATATAAAGGGCCCACTGTATCTAGATAGTCAATGGTGCTGGCCTGGTTTTCTGGTGTAGTTAGGGGGCAAGGTGACATCTTGCCATATGAGACACTCCAGCAATCACCAGAACTGATGAAGTTTAAACTGGGTTCAATATGGAATTGTATATTCCAATGCATGCACACCTGCATACACGGCCATACGCACCCACAAAAGCCACCCTGAGCCATATTAGTTCATTTGCATGTTGCTGATAAAGGCATACCTGAGACTGGGTAATTTACAAAAGAAAGAGGTTTAACTGGACTTACAGTTCCACATGGCTGGGGAAGCCTCACAATCACGGTGGAAGGCAAGGAGGAGCAAGTCATGTCTTACATGGATGGCAGCAAGCAAAGAGAGAGAACTTGTGCAGGGGAACCCCTCTTTTTCAAACCATCAGATCTCATGAGACTTATTCACTTCACAGGAACAGCATGGGAAAGACTTGCCCCCATGATTCAATTACCTCCCACCGAGTCCCTTCCACAACACATGGGAATTCAAGAAGAGATCTGGGTGGGAAAAAAGCCAAAACATATCACTGCCCCCCAAACCAGAGAGTAACATTAACTAACCTGGCCAACATGGTGAAACCCTGTCTCTACTAAAAATACAAAAATTAGCTGGGTGTGGTGGTGAACACCTGTAATCCCAATTACTCGGGAAGCTGAGTCAGGAGAATCGCTTGAACCCAGGAGGCAGAGGTTGCAGTGAGCCAAGATCACACCACTGTACTCCAGCCTGGGCAACAAGAGCAAAAACTTCATCTTAAAAAAAAAAAAAAAAAAAGAAAAAGGAAAAAAAGAAAACTCTTCCGAGTTATACTGTCTTAATGAAGATAAGACGCAGTCAAAAGGAATCACTCCTCCAGATCTTAAGCACCTCTTTAAAAAAAAAAATGTTTAAAGGAAATAGCAAAAAAAAATCATCTAATTATCCAGAAAGATATATCAAGTTACCTCTCAGCACACGCTGCAAACCTAAACCTAAAAGAATACACTGATAATTAAAGATTCTGTTTCTTAAAAAAAATGTGAGTACCTCCTCTGCAAGAGGAAAAGTGTGACTCTACAACAATTAGAGGGTCTTCCAACATTTCATTTGCTTTAGGAATTCAGCAACCCCCATGGACCACTGGGTTCAATCAGATTCTGCAGTTCCAGGTGAGGAGCAGCTCTGCCTCCAGGGCTAGGCTGCCTACCTGGCTAGTCTTACAAGTTAGCTTTCCAAATGAATTTTCCCATGGAAAAAAATCTTACCCATGATGGCTGGAGTCTGTGTATTATTAACATTATGTACGTAATTATTACTATTAATATTATGCTACATAATGTTAGTAACAGTCTGGATTATGCTACATTACAGACTGCATAAATAGGTATTTTGAGGTGATCTGAGAATATGACCATTACAACACTGGAGAAATATATACTCGGTAATTTACACATAAATTTCTGAAACACTACCTGTTTTGCCTATGTTAAAGATTTACCTCTTTTTCATACCTCTTTTTCAATGAGGTCATAAAACAGAGCTCATCCCACGAGGAATGTTTCTCTAAATGCCCCATTAGCAATAGACAAACACTCATCTTCTATCAAAACAAGCCTCATTAACTACCAAACAACAAAATACTGTGAATCAAATATTGTTTCCAGGAAAATGGTAGCTCGTTTCTCCTTCTTCAAGAATTGTCACGTAGCATCCCCTGAAGATGTTTTAAGTCAGGTACGTTAAACTTCTATTCTGATTTTACATTTCAAGTGTCAAAAGGAGGGCTGGTTCCTGGAACAAGGAGGCTGCCAGTTGGCAGGAGCCCAGTTTGTGTGTGGATCAGTGATGCAACACCTTTCTGGTTTTGTCCACATGAAAGAAGCTCTGCCTGCCTGCAGGGCTACAGGAAAAGAAGTTAAAAAATAAAATGGTGCAAGTGACCTGATATCCTAATTATACTGAATCCAAACCAATTTTTTGAAATTTTAAAAACAAGAATAGTTAAAAATAATAATAAAAATTCAGTGGCTCAGCCTTAGAAAACATTACTAGGTTATACAAACCGTCTGTCTTAATGGAAAAATAAAGAGTGATAAGAAATTTCAAGTCATCCAGGAACTACACTGTCCAAATATAGTAGTCACCAGCCACATGTAACTATCAAACACAGTGTGTGGCTAGTATGAATTGAGATGTGCTGTTAAATGTTAAAAGAAGTGTTAAGACTTCTTATGAAAGACAAATATAAAAAAAGAATGTGAACTATCTTATTAAATTTTTCATATTGGTCACATGATATTTCAGATATATTGGATTAAATAAAATGTTGTTAAAATTAAATTCACCTGTTTCTTTTTACTATTTTTAAACTGTCTATTAGAAAATGAAAAAGTAAGGCCAGGCGCAGTGGCTCAAGCCTGTAATCCCAGCACTTTGGGAGGCTGAGGTGGGTGGATGACGAGGTCAGGAGTTCGAGATCAGCCTGGCCAACATGGTGAAACCCCATCTCTACTAAAAGTACAAAAAAAAAAAAAAATTAGCTGGGCATGCTGGCACATGCCTGTAATCCCAGCTACTTAGGAGGCTGAGGCAGGAGAATCGCTTGAACCCGGGAGGTGGAGGTTGCAGTGAGCCGAGATCACGCCACTGCACTCCAGCCTGGGCGACAGAGCGAGACTCCATCTTAAAAAAAGAAAACGAAAAAGTATGTGGCTCACATTACATTTGTATTAGACAGTTCTTTGCTAAAAGATGGGAGGCTCTATAACAGGGCCTATAGAAAAAAAAAAGGCAAAAAAATTTCATAATGTTTTAAGAAAGTTTATGAATTTGTGTTGGTCCGCATTCAAAGTCGTCCTGGGCAGTGGGTTGGATAAGCTTTCTACAATATCCAATTGTGGACCATGAAGTCCTTACCAAAAGCTATGAAAAAAAATTTAAAATATACAATTTACTTTGTCTAATATTTATTGAGGATGTATGTGCAAGACATACCAGACACATAAACTATAGTTTGGATTCTAACAGATAAAAAGAGATATGACTACAATTAATTGGAAGATAAGTTATGGTCTTATAAGAAAAAGGTAAAGCAAGGGTAGTATAGCAGAGCAAGGCACCTGTAAAGACTTGTAAAGGCTGCATCTTTTCAGGTGAACATTTATAAATATATAGGATTTTGACGGGTCATAAGAAGTGGCACTTTAGAGTTGACAAATATCTTTATCATACATTAACCCCATTTGACAAAAAAGGAAAAATATTTCAGATGGGGCAGAACAGTGGGAACGAAAGCCTACAGAAAGAAAAGGTCAGTGGTTTTAGGATGCCAGGAGAGTCACATACATGTATAAGGCTGAAAATGCAGGCTGAAGCCACGTAAGAGACTTCTGAATGCCCTGCAAGAGAATTTGGACTTTTCTACAGGTAGAATAAACCATCAGATATTTCCTACCAACTGTCAACAGGATTAAAAACACATAGTAGAAAGATAGTAACGCATTGGAAAGAATTATCTGGGAGGAGGGTGGATGAAGCCTGGGGGTGTGGGGGAGAGGGAGACTGAAAATGCAAGAAAGGGAGAGGAGATGATTCAGAGTCCAGCAGAACATAATCATAAAAGGGAAGACAGGAAACAAAGGGATAGAAGAAGGTACAAGAGTTGCTGAAGTACAGGAGAAAATTCAATGGTTTATTCAACAAACATGTACTGGGCACCTACCAAATGTCAGGTACCATGTTGCAGAAATTCACAATGGATGACGGTGGAGGGGTCATCTGTAGAGCATGAGAGAGAGTTACGCTGGGAACCAAGGAGAATGAAGTTGGGCTGGATCAACTGCTATGGGGAAGATGATAGGTCATCAAGACAGAGATAATTAGGTGCATCTAGTAACATTAAGATCCCAGCTGATGTTACAGCATGAATAAGAAATGGAATTAAGTGGTAAGGTTACACGACTTGATACTTTAGAAATCCCAGAAGCAACTAAAGAAAGAAATTAATTTTTCCTAGCTACGGAGAATTGACAAAAATATGTTTAGAAAATGTGAAGGGTTTCAGCCAAGTCAAGGATGTTCAATGGAATAGGTAAGAATGGTTATCCATTGATTCCATCCTGATTAGAAAGGCAGGCAGGGAAAAAGAGGATAATGGACTAGAAGCCTGAACTGGGGAGGTGATTATGAGGGAAGATCATGATCAGAGAGGAATATCAAAGCTAGAAACCTTATGGTACTATTTCTAAGGAATTTCAGAGTCTAAAGCATGACTGTGTTCAGGTACTGAAATGGGAATGTAAATGAAGGTAACTAGGAAGGAGCTGGCTAGCATTTCAAACGAATATCAACCTGGATAGTGACATCATCACTGAAGACTGTAATTGGTGGGGTAACCATACGACCCAGTTTGCCTGGATCCTTCAGTTTATGACTGTGGTCCCAGTGTTCTAGCTGATATAGATAATAAACTCTATGGGGGCCCTAGTAGCAGATTACACCAGAAATTAAAAGAAAAAAAAACAAGCATCCTGTAGTTTGCCGATTATAAACTTACAACTCCTATTGAATGTGCTGTTTGGAAATCTGTAGCTCTAGGGAACATCTAAGAGAATACTGAAGGAATAAGATAAGTGATACAATCATCACCCTTCGGGGGATGAGACAGCATAAAATCAATGCCTGAACCAGATGGCATTTCCAACCCAAAGATTCTCATTTTATAATTTTATGATTTGAATATAGATGTTTGCCTTCAGTTAAGAATGAGAATCAGGTAAGAAGTAACGGGACTAAGCTCCCTAAGCAAAAGAGGCGAAAATAGGTTTCTTTACAATCAACAAATCAAAGGTAGTTAAAAAAAATTAACAAGCATTTATTAATGCCTTTGGCTTCCACTATGAAGGAAAAGAAATGATAAAAGGCCAAAAAAACCCCTTACACATCCACACACAGAACCCCCAAAATCTAAAACCAAACCTTTCTTAACAAAAATTCACCTTAATGACTGACAATCCCAGATAGCATTTAAAAATATTTTTAAATTAATGACCAAAACAGAATGCCATTATTATTTCAACTCCCTGTTAGAACTACCAGTAACCTATGATAGTTATCAGTGGGATTTTGATCCCAAGTTTAATATTAAATAGTTAAAATTAACTCTGTGATGGGTGATTGATATTATTAATTCAACAGGATGCCATAAAAATTCATAGTTCAGATTTTTTGCATAACAGCAGACTCTGATGGGAGTGGGCAGAGACTTTTTCAGTGATAAACAGAAAGATTAATTTACAGGATACAAATACTCCATGCAAGATGTTTCAGCATCTCTGAGGCTGAACACAAAGGCCACCTTACCTCCCATCTGCATAGTCTGTGTCTGCTCCGCCCCACCAGACATCCGAGTCATCCTCCTCCGCATCAGCAGAATCCACATTGTCACTTTCTTCAGCCAGTGGGCAACACACAAACTCTACCCCTCGGAACTTGTCAATTCCGCAGGGCAGCAACATGCCGTAGTCATGCAAGTTGGTACTCTTCTCACTGCATGTCTACAAAGTGTAAGGAGAAAACAGTGAGTGGTAGAGTCAATGTGTTTCATTGTAAGAAAACTCCACATAAAATAATCAACATGCAGACCCAATATATTAGGAACCAATTTCACAAAGGAAAAGATTATTTGCTTTTTGAGTGAATTTACAACAGGATTTTTTTTAGCATGGGTTCCACTTTGGTACTCTTTTTATTCTTAAGTTTATTATTTATTTAATAAGACCACGATGTTATATAATAGAGGTTTATACGAACAACTGGAATGGAAACTAATTGGGAAATAAGATGTAGCAGTCTCCACTGGTGAACAGATACCAGAGAATTAATGCCTTCTGGCTTAATTCGTGTATCCAGAAATTGTGCGCATTCCAGGTAGATCCCCAGCTCACTCCTACCTCCCTTACAGATGGAAGTTTATCTCACATGGACCTGCCTTATCCTAGAAATTCTGACTCTCTTGGTTCACTTTCAAAGTAACAATCCTGGGAAGAGAAGAAATTATCCCCTGCAGCCACTAAGAATCAGAACTTACAGTCATTAGAGATTTCTCCTTCAATGTCTTTTTGCTTTTCTGGGATTTGCTAAATTTGCACAAATCTAGATTAGCATAAAGCTCTGAGAGCATCCACTAGTGATAAATGAAGGATGAATAATTCAATACATAAAGGTAAACAATGAAAATATTACAGACTGTATTTTGACCTTATGGGAGTCATTTCTGTTTCTTAGAGACAAAGGATTTTTCTTTTGAAAACACAGAAGGAATAAAAAATGAGGTTATCAAATAGGTAGCTGGACTTCAAATTATTTGGTTTGTTTTCTTAAACTCAGCAAGCTCTTAAACCTCCAAAACACATTTTTACATAAAAAACATTTTATTCTACAGTGGATCCAAATATACTATTTTATAAGAGGCATAAAATAATACTAAATCTTCAGTGGTATTTTCTGTCTAACAGCTATAAAGCTATGATACAATGGTTAAGCTAAGCTAGATCAGATTTCTCAACCCCAGCACTATTGATGTTTTGGACTGGCTAATTCTTGGGGGTGGCCGGTGGTTATCCTGTTGACTGTAGGATGTTTAGCAGAATCTTTGGCCTCTGGGCACTATCCGATGCCAGTAACACCACTCCCTCAAGTTGTAATAACAAAAAATGTCTCCAGACATGTTCCGGTGAGGGACAGGGGATTAAAATTGACCCAAGTGAAGCACTATGAGCTAGATAAAGGAGCCTAATTCTAGTTAGCCTAAGACTGGTCTTACCACAAATAAACTATATAAATTTATTAGAAAAACCATCAAAGGGACACAGCAGCCGTGAAGGTGGTCTTACCACACAGTGACCTTTTCATGCTAAGTATCTTACATCTTTTATTGGCTTAGCCAAAAGCAGAGGTTAACCAAGTGCTCGGTCAGACTCATCGTGTGGAAAAATCAAGATGGTAGGCATGGTCTGCTGAATATAAAATTGGATGGTATAACTGAGAAACTGAATTCTAACTGGAGCTTTCAGGCTGGTACAAAAAAGCTACTTCACTGTTCTACCACTGTATTCACTAATAGATAACAGGGGAAAAGGCTAAATTATTAAAAAATTGTATATGACAAAAGAAAACAACAGGTGCATAAAAATAATCTGAAGGGTAAACTTTAAAGTTATAACTATTAGAGATTATATTTTTAAGTTATAAGGCATGGCACAGACAACTCATTTTTAAGTTGCGAAACACGGCACAGGCACATAATGAATCTAGTTCAACTGGCTCTATTTTTGACTTTTTAAAAATATTCATGGATGGGGAGGCTGTGCATGTGTGGGGACAGGGGGTACACGGGAACTCTATTTTCTGTTCGATTTTGCTGTGAACCTAAAATCACTCTAAAAACTAAAATCTGGGTTATGGATAGTAGCACTGGGTTTTTTTCTTAAATAACTTATCAACATAGCTGTTGCCTCAAAATACCCCTAAAATGCCATTAAGTATGTCCTCAGGAAATCTTCACTTTGCAATAAGAAAGAATTTATGGGCTGGTACCTCTTTGGCGACGGTGTGCCAGTGAAGATGAGTTTCGCAAACATCCATCCTCTCCTGGTGTAAGAATTTGCACTTGTCAGGAACGAGAAGGGCATCACTTACAAACTCACCAACTGAAAGAAAGGAAAACCACTTCCCGTCATTCCATCTGTATCACAGTGTTCTTACCGCAGAGAAGGCATCAAGGAAAGATAGACTTCAAGACAAGTTAAACAGCCTTTCAATGCCTAAGCAACCCAATCAACACCCTACTACCTTTAGAATGTTACGTCTGTCCTCCTTAAGCAACTCCGTTTCTTGCCACTTCAAGTTTGATGGTTAAAATAATGCCTAAATGCTGCAAGTGAAATTGTCCCTTAATTAATCTGAATTTCTTGCTTCAAAATTAATCCTAAAAAAGCTGCTTAACTAGAGAACCAATTACCATTCTACTACAACAGGGGAGTAAAATATAAATATTGACATTGTCTAGGTAAGCATTTGAGCAGAATCAATATAAATCCCTACTTTTCTTTCTTGGACATTTTAATCTGCTTGTAAGTAACAGAAATTTTAGCATTTTTCTACTTCCTAAGCAAAAAATCCAAAAGTGTATTTTATATATATGTTTACATAACACACATAAGAGAGAGAGAGTTTAATTCAGTTTAGTTCTGAAAACTGTCCCTCAGACTTTTGTTAAATCTTTAAAGAAAATGTATATCATGCAAATTATTTCTAGGCATTTCTGGTATTGAAGATATAAAGATATTACATAAAGTCCTACATGAACTCAGTCTAATGAAGGTAAAAGATGGATAATTACCACATTATATGTAAGCTGTAAACTTAATTTTTGTTTACTGCAATATTCCCAGCTTTTAGCACAGATTCTTGCACATAGTAGGCAATAAATATCTGTTAATGAATGAACAAGTTAAATTCTGTAATAGAGATAAGGAAAGTGTCAGGCCAGTATCTTGGATGCAGTGGGAAAAACCTCAAAGAAGAAACAACATTCGAGATGAATCTGAATGGTGAGAAGTAGTATGCCACACGGGAAATGAATTGAACTTCCATAATGTAAGGATAGAGTCTGTCTTGCTTGCCATTATACCCCCACAATTTCTGGCCTAGTTCTGTCAAACATCAAGAACTCTATTATAGAATCCAAATGGATGGATGGATGGGTAGCAAAAGACCCTTCAAATGAGGGAGCCTCCTGTGCAAAGACAGAGTAAAGAACCAGCAAGGCATATTTGCAGCCCATCTGGATATGGGTGGAAGCAGAAGGTTAAGTGGCAAAGGGAGTCCAGAAGGAAGTAGCACTGGGGAAGCATGCTGGACTCCAATTTTAAAGAGGCTTAGGTTTTGGATGCCATTTTGGAAGAAGCAACATAGGCCAAAAGTTTTTTTTTTTTTTTTTTTTTTTAAGATAGACTCTATAATTAAGTGAAGGATAGATCAGCACAGTGAAACCATGAAAGCAGGGAGACCACCAAGTAGGTCGCTGTGGTCCTTCAGGCAAAACATGCAAGAATAGACATAAACCCACAACTCCCACGGAGCAAGGAATACAGATCGTCCACTCAGCAGCAAAGACAGGAATGAATGTCTTTCTTTCATAGTACGCTACAGGGCATTTTCTGAAATGCAACATAAAGAGGGATTAAAAGCCCTAAGAAGGGGAAGGAAGTAACTTTTCTTTCTCATAAAAGTGTTTAAACTTTAGTCTGTTTCTAGCTCAAACATGTAAGATGTAGCATGATATTGAAGTACTTATTTCAATAAGTACTATTTAGATAAAAATCTAAGCAAATCATAGGGGAGAATAAGCACTGTATCTTGTCATTCCTTAAATCTTTAAAATGATCAATGATGCGCATAGCAGTATAGTGTGTGTTGCAGGGAATGCAAAAATTATGAGACATGGTACCCCAAAGGCTGCAGGTGTCACTTTGCAGGGAAGAAACCAGTGAGTACTGAGCACACACCCCATGCAGCTCCACAGGGCCACATCACGGGTTCTTTTATAAACCTCACTTCCCAGGGGAGGAATCTCTGCCAAGAAACCTAAGGCTACCCAACTCAGGAGATTATAACCTAGCCCCAGAGATAAGCATTAAGATATAAATTATAAGGTAAGAAATAACATGATAATGCAAATGATATCACATTTCTCTTTTACATAGAATGATATAAAACAAAACAAAACAAAAACAAAAAACACAAGAAGACCTGGAGAATGGAAAGTAAAGGTAATCTCATCCAAAACAAATACACCATTCCCAGGTGGATTTCTCAGGGTTTCTGAGGGCTCTCAGGGTTTCTGAGGTCAGGGACTAACCCTAGCTGCTTGGAAGAATACCTGATATCTGAGGCATCCCAATTTTCTAGGTTACAGGAGGCCAGAAGTGACCTATGGCCTGAAGATGCCCACCTCATCTATCAGCTCTGCTCAGCCATATTTGCAAATGTCCAAACTAAGAAGTGATGCTTTTCTATTTGACAAGTAATTACTGGAAAGATTAAATGCCTGTCATGTACAAATAGGTCAAAGAGTTTAAAAAATCTAATGCTGGCCCAAAGCTACTAAATCAGTTCGTGAGAAGAGCCAGAGCAGGGATCAGATACACTCGACCTTGGCCTGCAAGAGTTCTTGGGGGCATAAATCAGACAGTAAGTGCCAAACCACAAAACCAAATCATCTTGTTTTATCTGCCCTTAGTCAATCTGCTGACGACTAGATTATAATGCAAAGCTAAAGTTACCAAAACATATTTACTTATTCACCAAAAGGACATGTACTGCATTAATCTTTTTGTTTGTTTGTTTTCAGACAAGGTCTCACTCTGTCACCCTGGCTGGAATGTAGTGGTTGGATCAATGGCTCACTGCAGCCTCGACCTCCGGGGGTCATGCAATCCTCCCACCTCAGCCTCCTGAGTAGCTGGGACTACAGCTGTGTACTATCATGCCCAGCTAATTATTTCACTTTTTGCAGAGACAGGGTCTAGATATGTTGCCCAGGCTGGTCTCGAATTCCTAGGCTCAAGCGATCTGCCTGCCTCAGCCTCCCAAAGTGCTGGGATTACAGACATGAGCCACCACGACCAGCCAGTCTGAACATTTTTAATGAGGAGTTGGTAAACAAGCTTTTCTTAAAAGCCTGAATTAATTAAAAGTTGCCTTGGATATTAGGAGTTCATTAGCTAAGGATGTTACTCTTACTTTCATCTGGCAGAAAATCTATCCAAGAGAACCATATTCTTGAACTTGTGTTTAGAACAGAGGTTGGCAAACTACCACTTCTGGACCAAGTCTGCCCACCCACCACCCCCCAGCCCCCAACGCCTGTATTTCTGCATTAGTCTGACTATAACAATTGTTCATTATGTTTATAAGTGGCTACTGAACTTTCTAACTTGCAAAACATTTCATTTGATACTGCCAAGATGGTCTTAGCTTCTTATATTGCACAAAGCTAAGAAATATGTGTCCCTCAAAATGAGAATGGTTTTTTAAAGGATTAAAACTGGTTACTTAATAAGCTCTCAGGACTAATGGCAAAATAGAAACCTCATTGTATTCTAACATTAAAATAAAACTTAGCAGTGGACAGCACTGCTTACATTACTTTTAAAATTTGATGAAACATGTTAGAAGGTTACACATCAGAAATTGTAAGCGATTCAACCACAAAAATCTGTTTTTAAAAACTTTTAATAAGTGTTAAGAGTGCTAAAAGTATAATGAAGTCTTTTTCACCAACTGGCTTAGCATGGTTTATATTTTCTCTTTTTAATTAAAAAATATTGTACTTAAAAATCTTTGCTAGGACAGCAGTTATATGGAAACTGTACTTTCTACTCAAACTTGCTGTAAACTTACACTGCTTTGTTTTTAAAAACAAAGTTTATTAATTTTAAAAAGCCTATGATCGTATATACCTGGAGTTTCTCTCCACAGCCACGTATACCTTATTTTTATAAATGCTTCTGCTTATTTGCTTTGATCTTTCAGGTAAAAAAAGTTCTTAACAGAATTCTGATGTAAGAGATCAAAGACTAAAACAAATTAAACATCATAATGAGAAATCATGTTCCTGTTTACAGCAAACTTTAGGCAATTTGGCACCATTTATTTCAAGTGGATAAATTCATCAATATACAGTATGCATGTTTATTGAGAAACATACAACCTGGTTTCTTGCTAAAACAATTCACAATTTATATTCAAAACGCATGTCACACACCACGCACACACACACACACACACACACACACACACCCCCAAATGAAACGGTGTTTTCAAAGCTAATGAACAAAATCTGGGTCTGGCTTCTTGGCTATGAAGTCTTGGCAAGGTGAACAAGGATGGCAAATTCAATAGGAGTCTGCAGGCCTCAATCTGCTAGCTCTTTGGTGGTCTTTGGGAGGACTGTCTAGCTCAAATTACCTCATTTTGCAGATGGGAGGAAAAGAGCTCAGGTCAAGTGACTTGCCCACAGAGCCAACTGGCAGTAGAACTAGACTGAAAATCCAGGTCTCCAGTTCCCCATCCAAGAGTGGTAACTCAACTCACTCATTTAAACTCTGTTCAAAATGGTTCATTTGGCCCATTTCCTTTGGCTTTTATAAAAGTAGTTCACTTTTAGACTGTGAAGTACTTTAATATTATAATCTACAATGTGGTCAATTTGACAATAAAACTAGACTTAAATTAGCTAGCAAGCCATATAGAACAGCTGGGAATGCAGTCAGCGGCAGAGAATAGACCACATGTCAAACCGTGGCTTAAACACACGGTAGGATTATGTATCTCACCCAAGAAGTGACACTGAAGCTAGGGCCACTGCAGATATTCCATGATGCCATCAGGGACCAGGGTATTCCTATCTTTCTGTACTGCCATCCTTAGCACGTTGGTTTTATCCTCGTGTTTTGTGGTCACAAGATGGTCACAGAAATTCAAGACTCTGTGTCCAAGTTCCAGACAGAAGGCAGGAGAAACAAGACAAAGGTGAAAGGTTTTCTGTTGTTGTTTTTTCCTCTAATAAAGCTTTGCTGTTACTTGGGAGGGACATACTCCTCAGCAAATCCCACTGAGGCCATATGTGCCATTACTGTGATCTGGTCACATGCACCTGCAAGGGAATCTGTGAAAGTATTTTCAGCAGAGCACATTGTCACCCTGAACAAAAAATATCTGGAATTCTTTTAGAAAGGAAAAAATGGGAATGAATATCAAACAGGTGAGTAGCAGAGGCTCCCACACTATGGAATTTAAAGTATATTTTTCTATTTCTTTATGTTGTCTTTTCAAAAGACAGACAGAATTCCAGGAAGCAAACAGAATTCAGAGTAAAAAGTACTGCAACTACCACCACAGTAACTTCCCAATCCATGACACTGGGAAGAATGAGAAGGGAAAGATGTCTCAAAACTGACTCTGCTGCCAGGATGGCGGCACCTGGGGGTGTCATCCCAGCTACTTGGGAGGCTGTGGTGGGAGGATCACTTGAGCCCAGGAATTTGAGGCCGGCCTGAATAACTTAGAGAGACCCTACCTCTAAAAATAAATGTTCAAAATAAAGACATTAAAATAAAAATAAAAAAAAAACAGACTGCTGAAGTTTTGAGCATCAGAGTGGGGTTGAGTAGACTAATGTAAAAGATTCTAGAGCCATACACAGGTTCTTCAAGGCACAGATTATTTGAATATCAGATTAAAAGACAATATTTCTATGAACTGCTGGGGACTAAAATGATGTTGGCCAGAATCATGGGAATGAAGGGCCAAAAATGCCTGAGGTCTTTGGACTTCTGCCCGAGGTGTGCCCTCTCTTCCTCATCTCTCAAGAGGTAAAGATGATTCAAGAAAGTGGGGGAAATGTTCTGGCAATGGAATTACTGTAAAATGCCAAAGCCTCGGTTTCCTTGTGCTATGGGCCCAGATCTGCCTCGTGAAGATAAAACACCAGTATTGTCAGTAACTCTGAACTGCGTGCCTGCCACCACCCTCAATACTTCACGTGCATCTTCTCTCACCGTCCTCAGAACCACACCAAGGCAGCTACAATGATTTCACTTTATAAGAGAAGGCGAGGGCCGGGCACGGTGGCTCAAGTCTGTAATCCCAGCACTTTGGGAGGCCGAGACGGGTGGATCACAAGGTCAGGAGTTCGAGACCAGTCTGGCCAATATGGTGAAACCCCGTCTCTACTAAAAATACAAAAAAATTAGCCAGGCGTGGTGGCGCATGCCTGTAATCCCAGCTACTCAGGAGGCTGAGGCAGGAGAATCGCTTGAACCCGGGAGGTGGAGGTTGCAGTGAGCCAAGATAGCGCCACTGCAGTCCAGCCTGAGCGAAAGAACGAGACTCCGTCTCAAAAAAAAAAAAAAAAAGAGAAGGTGAGACTGAGAGACTATGTAACAGTCCAGGTCACATAGAGAGTAAATGGCAGAACTGGGAGAATTAAATGAATTAATATCCCTAAAGTACTCAACTAGTGCCCAGAACAAAGTTGCTCAATAAATTATATTAATAGTATCCTTCTCCCCAGTATCTATCTCATCAACCACCGTAGTTTCTCATAATAATAATCATAGTAATCAAAACAGCAACAGCTACTCTTCATCATTTACTAATCACCTATTTTGCACCTACTGAAGACCCTGGGGTTTTATGTTCATTACACCATCACTACCTACCTGTAGCCCCACAGAGATGACATGGTACTGTTTTACATGTGAGTACTGCTTATGATGGGGTGAATACATGACAGCAATCAACACAGTGGGGTGGAGTCCCTACGACTGGAGAAGCAGAGAATCCGAGTGATCAACTCTTTCAACTCTTGCACCGAGTGCTGGTCCTGGCTGTGAGGGGGTGCTTCCTGAATCCCCTCTTGCAGCCACAGTCCTTTATCCACTAACTCTTCACTGCATACTTACAATTATGTCTCAGAGCTAAGAATACAGCAGTGAACAAAACAGATAAAACGATATATGATCCTAGCGGGGAAGCGATAAAAAAATACAGATAAAAAGACAGTGTCTGTTGGATGGTAATAAATGTTACATAGATAAAGCAGAGAAAGGGGTGGTTTGTTTGTTTTTTCTGAGGGGTGAAATTTTAAATAGGGTGGTCAGGGAATGCCTACTTGAAAATATGACATTTCAGTGAAGACTTGAGGAAGTGAGGGAACAAAGTATTCAGAATCAAAGGGAAGAATATTCTAGCCAGAGGAAGCAACAAGTATTACACAAAGTCTTGAGGCAGATGCATGCCTGGTGAACTCACAGAAGAGCAAGGAGATCAGTGCTGTCGTGGAGGAATGATGTGGAAGAGATCAGTGGGCAAGCGAGTGAGTGACAGCCAGGACAGGACAGGGACAGCTGACTGCACGGGGACTTAAACATTGTCCAACTCTGGCCAGTACTCGGAGTAATGCTGGAAGGCTCTGGGGTGGTTTTCTAAGCTAATTATTCTTGCCCTAGGGGGTCAAGACTAGAAGTGAGAAGACCAGGAAGGGGGCTCTGGCATTAATCCAGGTGGGAGATGACAATGACTTGGACCAGGATGAGAGCAGTAGAGGTGGTGCGTGTTCTCAGATTCTGGATGTCGTCTGAAGGTCAGATCTAAATAATCAAATAGAAAGGAGTCAAGAATCTAGCTTGTTTCTATTCCAACAGCTAGAAGATGCTTTATACTGAAGATGATGGAAAAGTCTGGACAAGACTTTCCTACTTTTTCTGTGTAGATGTGCAGACAGGTAGAACTTTCGAGAATTATGTACTTACTAACTTGTATACACTAGATATGTGTATATGAAAATGACAGCTACAGATAAGTGTTTTCTTAGGTGATTTTTTATTTTACCATTTCAGACTCTTACTCCACAAATTTTTTTGTCTTGAATGTGCTCATTATATGCTATCTTTTGTAACTTTCACATTAACAAATAGGCTGGGAAAATTTTCCTGGGAGGCATCTATACTCAAGAGACGGGACGATTACTTCACAGAAACAGCCAAACATTTCTCAACAAACTTTCCATGTGATAAAACTGTTATGGTTTTAGCTTCAGAGTGTGGGCAATTACTGGGTTCTCAAAGAGGACATGAGGGTGAATTACACATCCTTTTAAAAAGTGGCTGTTGCCGTCACCAGCATTTCACTGTAACTATTACCGGATAATAGTGAGAACTGACAGATGGGATTCTTCAGATGAGAACTATTTGCCAGATGGTAGGAACTAAATGGATCAAGATAAGCAAAAAGGCAAAAGAAGTGAAAACTAAAAGTTTTACCTAAATTATCTCTCCAACTTTTCCAAGTACACAGATCCAGCCTCACATACGTACCATATACACACATAGATGGCAGAGTGAGTATAAGACAGAACAGTGCTGGCCGGGAGTGGTGGCTCATGCCTGTAATCCCAGCACTTTGGGAGGCCGAGGTGGATCACAAGGGTCAGGAGTTTGAAACCAGCCTGGCCAATATGGTGACATCCCGTCTCTACTAAAAATACAAAAATTAGCTGAGCGTGTTGGCGCGTACCTATAGTCCCAGCTACTGGGGAGGCTGAGGCAGAAGAATCTCCTGAACCAGGGAGGCGGAGGTTGCAGTGAGCCAAGATCACACCACTGCACTCCAGCCTGGGTGACAGAGCGAGACTCTGTCTCAACAAACAAACAAACAAACACACACACACACACACACACACACACACACACAGAATAGTGTTTAACCCAGGCTCTGAATAACACTGGTCTTAAAATAATAAAAATAGTGCAAAGGATTTACTTTAAAAAAGAGAAAAGAAAAAAAAAACACGGGAACAAAATAAGTATTTATGGCCAGGCATGGTGGCTCACACCTATAATCCCAGCACTTTGGGAGGCCGAGGCAAGTGGATCACCTGAGGTCAGGTGTTCGAGACCAGCCTGGCTAACATGGTGAAACCCTGTCTCTACTAAAAATACAAAATTAGCTGGGCATGGTGGCAGGTGCCTGTAATCTTAGCTACTCGGGAGGCTGGGGCAGGAGAATCGCCTGAGCCGGGGAAGCAGAGGTTGCAGTGGGCTGAGATTGTGTCATTGCACTCCAGCCTGGGTGACAGAGGGAGACTCTGTCTCAGATAAATAAATAAATGAATAAATAAATAAATATTTGTTAGCAGTCTTGCAGCTTTTAAAAAGATCCATATAGGTGTGGGTTAACAAATTTTTTTATATTTTTTATTTTTTATTTTTTTAAGAAAGAGTCTTACTCTGTCTCCCAGGCTGGAGTGCAATGGCACGATCACAGCTCACTGCAGCCTTGACTTCCTGGGCTCAGGTGATCCTCCCACCTCAGCCTCTCGGGTAGCTGGGACTACAGGCACATGCTACCATGGCCAGCAATTTTTTTGTATTTTTAGTAGACATGGGGTTATGCCATGTTGCCCAGGCTGGTCTCAAATTCCTGGGCTCAAGCAATCCACCTGCCTCAGCCTCCCAAAGTATTGGGATTACAGGCATGAGCCACTGTACCCAGCCCGGGTTAACAATTCTGATACGGCTATGCACATATACTGAAACTGAACAATTAAGTACATAGATGGTGGATGGAGTGAGAATTTATACATAACCAAGGAGGAGAGATATAGTGTCCATGTGGTAATACGTTAGAGTAGGAAACATCCGGATGAACTTGTATTTAGCTTAATATAGACTAGATATTATAGCTTAATATAAATACAACTAGTTAGCTATAGAAATATTTATAGATCTGCATAACATAAGGGTGAATACGGACAAATACACTGCCTTGCTCTATCAACTGAGAAGTCTTAAAAGCAAAGAAACTCCAGTGGCAATGAGCATCCTTAACATCCAGATTTTAATACTATTCTCCAATAACATTACTCTCCAATAAAAGGAACAAGGGCTCCTTGGAGGAACAGCTGATTCTAGGATTAGGGCTGAAAATATGCAAGATGAGACTGCAGCATCTTGTAAGAAAAAAAAAAAAAGAGGCTATGTCAAATGAGCATAGGAACCAAGTGAAAGGGCTTCTAATAGCTAAAGCTGGAATAATTTGAGCAATAAAAATTATGAAGTAGTACTGGATTAGAAATCAAAGTACAATGTAAATATCCATGAGTCTAAATGACTGAATGAATGAATACATAAATAGGAAAAAAGAGACAAATCTCCTGTGCAGAAGAATTCCAAATAATTTATGTAGATACTCTGCCCTCAAGAAAATGAAGCATAATTCTCTGCTCCTTAATTGTGGGCCGTGCAAACTGACTTCCTTCCAAAGAGTAGAGCACATGAAGTGGGAAGAAGAATAACTTTCAAGTGGAGAAACTCAACAACCACCACCTGAGCCAGGTGATCAAGGTCAATGCCAACAGGGCCGTATCATGTTGATAAATATGTACTCTTGATACGATGTGATGAAATAGGCATTTTACCTCTGTGGTCTTCCTTCTTAAAACCAATAACCCCAGGCAAAGCATGAGAAAATTCCCACAGAGGGGAATCCTACAAATTATCTGACCAATACAAAACCTTTAAGGTTATTAAAAAACTAGAAAAGTATAAAGAAACTGTCATAGCCAAGAGGAAAGGAGGCTATGGAGACCTGACAATTAAATATAATGTGCCTTCTTGGATGGCATCCTGGAACACAGAAAGGACATTAGACAAAAACTAAGGACATCTGAATAAAGTATAGACTTTAGTTAATAACAATATATCAAAATTGGTTTACTGACTGCAACAAATGTACCATATTAATATAAGATGTTAACAATAGGGAAAACTGGATGCAAAGCCTATGGGAACTCTCTGGACTATCCTCTCAATTTTCCTGTAAATTTAAAACTGTTGTAAAATATAAAGTCTATTTTTAAAAAATCTAATGGCTTGATATAAAATTTCACATAATAAGGTGTCATGCCAAACTCCTACTGACTCCAATGTGGATGGCACCAGGTTCAAGAGCCAGAAGAGGCCCAGAGCTAGTGAACCGTATGTCTCATAGGGTTTTACTGGGGGCTTGCATACAGGGTAGAGAGTCCAGTGGTGGTGGGTTGGACAGAGGAACCGCAGCCACTTGCAAAAGGCATGTGGTCTCTACAGCATTCTCATTTAACACCCTCCCCCTAACAATCTCCGCCTGGCCACTTCCACTTAACTCATAACAAAGGGTCTCAATTCCCGGCGTGGCCCATGTTCCACAGAAGGAGATGAGGGCTCAGATGTTCCTTACAGATAAGGAATGGCTCTCTGGGTTAGCCACTCCTGGATTTCTTTGTTGTTGTTTTTTTGTTTTGGGTTTTGTTGTTGTTGTTGTTTGAAACAGAGTCTCATTCTGTCGCCCAGGCTGGAGTGCACTGGCGTGATCTTGGCTTACTGCAACCTCCACCTCCCGGGTTCAAGCAATTCTCCTGCCTCAGCCTCCAAAGTAGCTGGGACTACAGGCCTGCGCCACCACGCCCAGCTAATTTTTGTATTTTTAGTAGAGACGGGGTTTTGCCACATTGGCCAGGCTGGTCTTGGACTTCCGACCTCAAATGATCCGCCTGCCTCGGCCTCCCAAAGTGCTGGGATTACAGGCACCAGCCACTCCGCCCGGCCCACTCCCGGATTTCTTAACTCAGAACTCGGAATCAGGTGCACCTGCCACACAGGATCATTGTCAGGGCATGTTCAAGTCAAGTGATCCCTGTCAGGTGCATCTACCATACATACAGGCATACCTATTTGATTCCACATCAACATTCTAGCCTTCAAAAAAAGTCTATAAAATTATTGTAGTTGAAAAGAACTAGAATTAAAAAGAGCTTACCAACTCAGGCATCTCATCTGTGGTATCTATTAATAACTAGACAGGGCTTGGTTTGACTTTTTTTTAGAAAAAAATATAAGTAATGTGGCATTTAAATTTTTTAAAAATTCAAGAATTTCAAAATTATCACATATATACCGAAAATTCTTTGCTTTCCAAATTTAACCTTGTCTTAGGAATGTAAACTAACTGGTCAGAGAATTCATTCCCCTTTACAAATGAGGAATCTTGAGCCTGATGAGGTTTGCACAAAGCTAATGACAGAGGCGGGCTCAACTCTAAAAACCGACTCTCATTCCAATGTTCAGGACCCCAAGAAATGTTACAATAGTCTTACTAATTTTGAATGACAGCTTCCTCATTAACCAACCCAAGATAAGTTATAGGTGCTTTTTTGTTGCCTCTTTTTGACTGCATTATTAGTCATATCTTGATTTTATCAATAACAGGACTTCTTGTTACAAGTATTTAATAATTCCAACATTCGTTAAAAGACGGAATTGTAAGAGTAATAGTTGTTAAAGCTTTCCAGATTAGGGGTTTTCAAACTCAAACCATGCTTCAAAATCACCTGGGATCCTGATCAGTCTGCAGATTCATCTTCTCCCTAGCTCCACAGCCTAGATCTGATTTACGTGTTCTGGGACCCGCTTGAAAACAGACCTTCCCAGGGTGGCTCTGCTTCAGGTGGCTCATGGATCACACTTTGAGAAATGATATTTGGAGCAGGGCTTCTCAAGCTTTACAGTGCCTATGAATCACCTGGGGGCCTTGTTAAAATGCAGGTTTTGATTGGACAAGTCTAGGGTGGGACTGAGTCTGCTTTTCTAACAAGCTCCCAAGTGATGTGATTCAGCTGTTCCTTCCGGCAGTAAGGGTCTACTTAAGATAACCCATTACAACTAATCTCATTAAGGTTTTTAAAAATTTTAAGTTACAAGTTATTGCTTTGTAAGACACTCTTTGCTTACCCACTTTTAATTATACAGTTTAGTGTTAAGTAGATTCATATCGTTGTACAACCATCACTACCTTCCATCTCCAGAACTGTTTTCATCTTGCTAAACTAAAACCCTGCACACCATTAAACAACTCCCCATTCCCCCACCTCCACTCCCCATTCCCCCACCTCCAGAACCTGGAAACCACCATTCTGTTTTCCATCTTTTTGAATCTGACTCTTCAAATTCAAAAAGGTACTGCATATAAGTAGAATCAAGTATTTGTCTTTTGGTGACTAGCTTGCTGTGTCCTTTTAAAAAATAAAAATTTTCATGCTTCTCTTCCATAAACCTGCATCTCATCCCATAGATTTGTCACTTTTGGCAGCAGCTTAAGGACTGAGCGCCTTTTCACACATCCCTAAGAGCCAAGCTGCTCCTGGTTTGCCTTTTGTTTAATTATAGAAGTTACAAAATATGGTAGAAAGAGTTCTAGATTTGAAAACAACACAATGACTCAAGCAGATCAAGTGATTTCCAAATATTAAAAGGTGATATGATAAATGCCTCCTGGCCAGAGAGGTGCACATAGGATGAGAGACAAGAATAAAAATTAAAACTTAACATAATTTGATAATCTTAAGAGATCATCTCTGCTACTGCTATTACTAAATACCATTCTATGCAGGTCCATGTAGGATACAAAAGAACCGACATATAGTTCTGGACCAAAACAGCTTGGAGCAGCTTTGTCTCACAGAAATATAATAGAGGCCACATATCTAATTTAAAATATCCTGTAGCCACATTAACATAAAAAGGTAAAAAGAAACAGGTAAAATTAATTTTATTAATATACTTTAACCCAGTACATCCTAAATTTCATCATTTCAACATGCAATCAATGTAAATAATTATCATCAAGACATTCTACATTCGTTTTTTTCTCCCAGACTAACTTTTTAATATCTGGTGGGTTTTTTATACTCACAGCATAGTTTGGACTAGCCAGGTTTCAAATATTCAATGGCCATGGGTGGCTAGTGGCCACCGTTGGGCAAGACAGACTTAGCATCAGATTTTGGAGATCAATAATATATTTCAAGGAGTAGTGACTTGAATGTGGACAGGTCGGGGTTATGGGAGAAAATCTAAAGCCAAAGACACAAACCTAGGCAGAGAAACCATAATAAGCTTGAATACACTGAGACTGCAGTACACCGTTTTATGCGCTATGCTATCTTAACGCATACATTGTAGTCAATGGGAGGCATATCACTAGGATTCTATGTTACCATCATTAACCCTATTGATCAGCAAACTGCTCATCTCCCCCCATTTCTCTTGTTGCAGTTCTCATAAATTGTATTTATAGGTGTGTGATTAATTCTAATACAGAAATTAATTTAAGGTTTCCTTTAGACTTGAACCTACTTTAGCTTAGTTCAGTCCTCTGTATCCCGAGAGATGAGCTGAAAAAGCAGATACAGTAGAGATAATTCTAAATTCCCTACTTTGTTTCTTCATAATACAGGTATTCTCACTGGTTGCTTTCTCCTAACACTTTCCTTTCTTTCTGCCTTATTTAAAAACAAAAAAACAAAAAAACAAAACTCAAAGCCTGGTAGATTTTAGAGATGCAATTAATTAAGGTTATATACGGGGCTTTTTAAAAACCACATAATTGCCGACAAAATACCAACCAGGTTGGTGTTCCGTGAGGCAAAAGAACCACAAGTCATTACCAAAACCTTAAATCATATGGGAAGGTAAAAATATACAGCATGCTGTTTTCACACACCATACTCAGAAAGCCATGTGTGAGGGAGGCTATAATCAAGACAGGAAGAGGCATTTTCACAGATAACTTCTTAACGGGGTTGTAGACTGTCACTCTCACGCCCCTCACTTGTTCTTTCCAACCTGTTACCATCTGGCCTTGCTCCAACAATCTGCAACTCTTCTTTCAAGGTCAAGAACAACAAATGCCATCAGTCTCTTCTCAGCCCTCCAGTTCTCTGACTACTCTGCCACATTCTTTCTTTCTTTTTTTTTTTTAAAGAGACAGGGATACCCTCTGTCACCCAGGCTGGAGTGCAGTGCTGTGATCATAGCTCACTGCAGCCTCCTGGGCTCAGACAACCTTCCTGTCTCAGCCTTCCAAGTAGCCGGGACTACCGGCACACGCCAACATGCCTGGCTAATTTTTTTTTTTAATTATTTTTTGTAGAGACAGGGGTCTCGCCACGTTGCCCAAGCTGATCTCAAACTCCTGGCCTCAAGCAACTCTCCTAGCTTCAGCCTCCCAATTTGCTGGGATTCTAGGCATGGGCCACTGAACTTGGCCCACTTTTCTTCTTTAAATTCAATCTTCTCCAGTTTCCACCAATCTATCTCAAGCTAATCATTCTTTCCCTCTCATTGGCTCCTCTTTTCATAATTCTGATTATAAAGTAAGACTCTGTCTTCTACTCTTCTTGCTTTCTCACTCAGACATATCATCCATGCCAAAGGGTCAACAGCCTCCTCCACTCTTTCAATTCTGACCTTTCACTTAGCATTCCCAGTCACTTGCTGCATGCTTCCAATTGCAGGGTATTAATTTCTTTTAGCAAATGTACTAGAATCAAGTGCCCAACTGATTATCAAATTCCGGAAGTGTACCCAAAGGACAATGACTAATTCCTCATTGGGTCAAAGTCTTTCCTATGTGGAAGCAAGAGAAAGGAACAGAACTAACACTGAACATCGTGAGGAGCCCAAAACATGACTCCTGCTGAACACATTCTATTTGGTTGTAGAACCCAACCAATATAGGCCCCGTTGATCGATTTCCCCATAACAAGAGGAGGTCATAAAAATCATGCTTCCACTTTCTCAATAGATACTTATCGCTGATGAATGTCTGTGAATCAGAAGACCGTGGGGACTATACCTCTACTCCACTCAAACTCTCCATACTCCCAAAGCTGGACCTCATGTACCTCAGATCATGTAATACTCAGACACAGCACTCCAGTAAACCACTTTCTGGCCAGAAACTCATCCTTCCCATACTTCCTCTCCCTTCCATCCACTACAGCTTGTTCATCATGATCCTGAGGTCCTGGATACTGCAGCACTCTCTGCGGTTATCAGGGGAGGCTTCACTGCCTTCGTTTCATTTCCCTGCCAGCCTGGTCTAGGACCCTCAGCACACACACTCATCACTGCACATATCACCAACGACCACCCACATGCTTTTGATGCCCAGGCTCATTTGGTCCAGCCTATTTCTCTCCTAAGTGTGAGACTCAATAAATACACAACCACCCCACTGTGCTCTTCAAGAGCTTATTAACTGCCTCTTTTAGATTCTCCTGGGTATAGTCCAGACTTAAAATGCCTCACTTTGGGAGACAATGTAATTTAACCATTGGAGGAACAAATGTTGGTCTATATATTTCAGGCATTTTCCAACTAAAAACCTCCAAGAAAAAACAAACTTGTATCTTAAAAGATGCAGAACTATTTAGGGCAAAAAGTACACAGAGAATGAGAAAGAAAAAAGATGTCACTGAATTTAACAAAAGAGTTAACAATATTGTTAACAATAACAAGAGTTAGCCATGAAGTAATTAGGATATAGTACTTGAAACTGGCACCACCTTTTACCAGGCATTACAATATTGCTATGAGTTCACAAAGCTCTGTTACAGCAGAGGAAAAAGAAGGATTTGAATTCTGTCACTGTACTAGCAACACCACCTAGGGATGAGGAAGACAATATCTAATAGAATAACAAATAAAGTAAGTATACATGATTCATCAAGCTCTTCAATAAAAATGTATTTTAGAATTTATCAACATCCCTTTTGAATCATGTTTCAAAAATCACACAATCTGTTCAAACACGGATAGACCCCCAGATAAATTAGAATCTCTCTCTCTGTTACCACTCCTCTGTGGACTTAGAAATTGCCACTTAGATTTGTAAACAAGGCTTAGTTTCATTATTGTAAATCAATTTGGCAGGACTTATCACTCCACAGAGAGCTGAAATAATTGAATTTCTGGACTACTAAGGAAGAGGGTTTAACTACATTAAGGCTTCCAAAAGGAAGATCACCAACTCTTCTTTAGCAGAAAATGCCCCTGGAGAATTTTGAACCATTTCTTGATCTAGTGGCAACTGGATGTTATCAGTGGCAACTAAGGTATCTGTCTACACCTGCTGAGGCTCACAAGTAAAAACTAAAAAGTACTGTGAATCTCTGTGATAATGGAGCGTAAAGCTACCACTTAAGTCTTTATTACTAGTAAGTAACGGATTTTAAGAAAAAAAGAGATACTCAAACCTATCTATAGATAACCAAAAAACCAAACAAAACACCCAGAAAAATCTAAGGTTGAAGAACATATATAATTTGAGACTTTTGAAACAAAACACCCAGAAAAATCTAAGGTTGAAGAACATGTATAATTTGAGACTTCTGATCAGAGCCTTCCTCAATAATGTAAGTTTAAAAACTATTACCAAAGTGACAAGATCCCATGTCAGATAGCAGAATGAGAACAAGGCTACTCTTCAACTTAGTCATCCTCTTTTATCACTACAACTTCAATCATAGATGTAAATGGAAATTTCTGCTTCCTTTGCTACTTTTCTGCTTGACTGAATTTTATAATGAAAAACGTCTGTTCCTTCCAGGCAGAGCACGAGTGTCATTCAAATTGTACACACCAGGCAAAGAGTGAATGCATTTGTTTAGATGCAAAAATCATTTAAATATGTGTCATTATAGGCTGCAGCACATTTGCGGATTCGGCAGTTTAAAATTCTCTTAAGCAATAAAGCAAGGCATCAAATGAAAGTGCACTCAGGCTTCAAACATCTTCAGACTATGTTTTCCTGTTTGCACACAGCGAGCCCCGCCTTCCTTTCCTGACCCCACTCAAACAGAAAGCAGTGGAACCATGCCCTAGCCCATCCTATTACCCCAAACGTCTTCCAGGTCAGCAATCCAAAGTCACGTGAAAGCTCCATCTTCAGTTTCCCTCTCCAGGGAGCAAATATTTTGAAGAGCAAGCATTCCAAGCAAGCAGAAACTCAGCCTTTAAATCAAACTAAGCTTTAAATAGTCTTTCAAAGTAAGGTCCTGCCGCACACAGAAGGCAACAGAAAAGTGTCTGAAGAAGAGATAGCTCCCATTTTATATTTAACATTTAGAAATGAGAAAACTGTGTGTGATTAATGCTTATAATTAGAGGGGGTTAACCCTTATTTCAAATAATGTAGTTCCTGTCTTTCATTTAAAATTATAAAGATGACTAAAATGTACATGAAAGGAAAATTATAGTTAGGATCTGCTGTGTTTTAACCCAGAACTGTGGTTTTTTGAAGAAAATGCTGGAAAAGATTCTGATTTGGTAAGAATATCTGGATATGAGAATCTTCTAAGAAAGGTGATTTACCATTTTCAGGCCAAAGGCAGAGAGTTTCTAACAACGATAAAATTAACAGGCTGTAGGATCTTCATTCTCTAAGCTTCAGGTGACCCATTTAATGACTAAATAAAGTGTGTACTCAAGGTCACCCACAAGGAAGAAAAAGGTCAGTTCCCTCTCTTGAGGGACCCCCTCCCCACTCACGCTATTACACGGCAATTCTAGAGATTTCACTTCATTTTTGGTTTATGTTCAAACTGTCTGGATATTTCAGGGCCTTCGCTTTTAAGTTTCCATAATAGGGCAGTTGACTATATAAGTCCCTGGAAAATGTGTATTTTTAACGTCATCTAGAGTAGGCCACCTTTGGGGGAAAACAGCTAATGGGTTAAAAAGCCAACTGGTGTACCAAGTATGTACAAAAGACATCTTTTATAACAGTTCTCACGTGCAAAAGAACATTCATTACGTATAACAATAAATAACAGGCAATATGTGCATTTTTCCAGACCCCAAGCACTTGATAAAGCCATATTGTCATTTTACACTCATTTTTAGTAGCTGTTTAATTGGTATTCCTGTATAGGACAGTTTTCTAGGTTTCCGGATTATTTCACATTCTCTTCTTCCTAGTTAGAAATTTTGGTACAACTGTAAGCTCTCCTCACACTGTAAGATGATAATTACATTGCTGAGACCACATCTGTTTTTTTAAAAAAGATATTTTGCAAGAAATATATTTAAGTTGAAGTATCTGAAATACTTTTCAACGTCAAACTTTGAGAGGATTATGCTTAATTATATATCTTCACATCTTTAAATTGTTAAAAATGAATGCATAAATATTTCCTAGGGATTTATGCTTGATTCATTTGATTCTTACATACTAGTTGTTATTTACCGGCAGAGAAAGCAAAAGCAAAAAAAAAGAAAGCAAAAACAACAAAAATAGTTGATTCTGGTGCTAGTCCAGAATCAGGTTGATTTCTGCATCAATAGCAGGGTTTCTACATTAAATTCATTCAAATTTAATTAGTTCTCTGCATAAAATCAAGGGTCTAGGAGAATTTAATAAAAGCTGAAAACAATCCTATCCTTTGCCTGAAACAGATTTTTATCCCAAATGGTACTCAGCAATAAGCCAACAGAGAAAAATGGAATAACAGACATATGCCATGTTCACGAGTTCTCGGTTTAACCTAAGAAGCCTGAATTTGCCATTTTTTGATAAGGAACTGGTGTACATCTTAGATGAAATATTCCATTGAGTCTGAATTCTTGGTGGAGCACCCGCAGAAAGAGGACCAGTAAATAGTATGTATGAGGCCTGGCCTGGACATAATGACTCAGGAATCATCAATGCAGGCCTCTGAAAAACCACTGCACTTATGAGATCTCCTAGCAAGTATGTGTTGTGTGAGAAAATGGACAACCCCAGGGTACTCCTATTAAACACTGATATTTAGAATTTCTGAATTCTGATTCTAAATATTTTGCAATATTTGGAATTTCTGAATCCTAAATATTGCAAAAGTTGGGTGCAGGGAGGAGGGGGAAGGGAGCCTGAAAGGAAAATGGAGGACAGCAGAAAGAAAATCAGAAGCAGCAGAATGACATCAGTGTGGGGAGAATGCACCCATCAACCGATGCCACTGAGAGACTGTGGAGGACACAACAGTGCCCAGTGAGTCCGACAACCAGAATGATAGCAAAGAGCTCATTCCCTGGAGCTCAAGGAACAGATGCCTGATGACAGGTGACTGTGGAGGGAACTGGAGGTTATGAAGATCGCACAGGAACTTCTGACTACCATATAAAGAAGCATATCTGTGAAGAGACAGAGCGAGGGTGGAAGTTAAAGGAACACACAGAGTTGAATGACTGGAGTGAGGGATCAGGGAGCTCTAAAGAAGAGGAAAAATATGAGAAGGCTAAATACTATTGAGATGTGAAATTATATACAGGGTTAGTAGGCCAACGGTCTTTATGAAGTCAAAGATCAGATACAATGAGGTTAAAGGACCTACTGAAGAAGCTGTGTGCACGGATGCCCAGGAATTCAGACTCACCTAAGAATTTAGAACAAAGGTAGAAAAAGAAAACTAAGCTCAAATTATTTAAATAGTACAACAGGGTAACTTCTTGACATACTGAACATGAGCCTATTCATGTTAAATATGCTTGGAGAATATCATTAGTCCATGGCTTACAATCAATTCTAAGCTTTCAAGAAAGCAAGAGCTACAGGACCTATTCATAAAAATATAGCAACAGTGGGAAACTAATTATCTTCCCAGCTGATAAAGATACCATCCAATAAATAAGGGGATCTTCAGTGACATCCAAAACTTCAAAAAATATATTTTAAAATGTTATACCATATTCTCGGAAGGTAGTTAACACTAAAAGAAAAGATTTGGGGGAACTGAAGCTGAGTAATATTCTTAAAAATACAGGTACCTAATCAATAAATAAAGAGAATGCCCCCCAAATTTTTCATGGCAGGAAAATACTTAAAGGTTTAGGAGGGGAGTACCTACATCTATTAATACACCAAACACCTACTGAAACGCCACATTCATGTAATCACTTAATAAAGTCATTAAAATAGGATGACAGGAGTTCATGTTTAGCATTTATAAATAGTATCCTAACCTTTAAGGTACAACATAAGAATCTGAAATTTCTAAAATCTATTATCACTGAATAATATTTAGAAGCAGATTTCTGTGAAAATTAATTCTTAAGGCCAGGCATGGTGGCTCACGCCTGTAATTCCAGCACTAGGCCGAGGCGGGCAGATCTGTTGAGGTCAGGAGATCGAGACCATCGTGGGCAACATGGTGAAACCCCCTCTCTACTAAAAATACAAAAATTAGCCAAGCATGATGGCGTGTGCCTGTAGTCCTAGCTACTTGGGTGGCTGAGGCAAGAGAATCACTTGAACCCGGGAGGCGGAGGTTGCAGTGAGCAGAGATTGCGTCACTGCACTCCAGCCCGGGTGACAGAGAGATTGTGTCTCACAAAAAAAAAAAAAAAAAAAAAACTTTATCATTAGCCTTAAAAACTAAGGACAATGAAACTATTATAAATGAATCTAATGGTATGTTTTATCTCTAAACACAGATGCCTCCGATACACTGACTTTTTACTAGACATGTGTAGGATAGGTTTAACCCTATTTCTGAAGTTGAATGTTCTCTTTATTAAGATCCAAAGACACTTAGTTTCTTCTCTTCTGAGATCCCTATGTTACTTCTTGGTTGTTACATAAAACCTGCTCTTCCTTTGTTGATCAATAAGGAGTAAGTAAAGTAAATGATTTTGCCATAATCTCAGAAATTCTTTTAGGCATGTGAAATTGCTGCTCCACATCCTCTGTCTTTCTAATGTTTGGGCTATTCTTTCTCTTCCCTTTCCTTTTCCAATGTTTGGCTACATCCTCAATTCATTCATTAAATCTATATATTTATTAAATATGTACTATGTACCAGACATGTTCAAGCTCTGGGAATATTTCAGTGAATTAACAAAAGTCTCAATTATCGAAGAGCTTACATTTTGAACAAAAAGCAATTATTTCCCAATGTTTGAGCACTGCAGGAAAGGGTTAACCATCAGCATCATCCACTACTTATTCACAATATAGCTGTACAATTATTGTTTCCTCTCATCAGGCCCTCAAAGCCACTGATTATAATACTTTCTCCCAACCTATTACCCTACAAGTTTGCTAGTAAAATTCGAAGATGACCAGGAGCTATTTGCAGGATACTACAGGCTATGAAAGTATTACTTCAGAGTATAATCAGTTTTTTCCCCAATCCAACTGTATCATCTATTAAAAGAGCTAACATAATAAAAAGCTATATCCTGATGCCCAGAATTTACAGCGTAACAAGGACTAAGAAAGCAGGTATCTTAGAGGTAACTTTAGCCTATTAATGACATGTGCAGTACAAATAAAACCACATTGAATGTACAGATATTTTTCTGGACATCGAATAAGAGAAATAATCAAATGAATTAATGTCTTTCCAAATCAAAAATCTCTACAAGTGTTCCAACTTTAATGAACCAACTTAGTTCTATTCTAATTTTCTATTATTATTTCTCAAGGCTACCAACACAAACTACTTTCCCTGGAACATCCCCATGAATATATTTATTTATTTATTGTTTAATTTTTTTTTGAGACGGAGTTTCGCTCTTGTCATCCAGGCTGGAGTGCAGTGGTGCAATCTCGGCTCACTGCAATCTCCGCTTCCTGGGTTCAAGTGATTCTCCTGCCTCAGCCTCCTGAGTAGCTGGGATTACAGGCGCCCATCACCATGCCTGGCTAATTTTTGTACTTTTAGTAGAGACGGGGTTTCATTATGTTGGCCAGGCTGGTCTCCAACTCCTAACCTCAGGTGATCTGCCCACCTCGGCCTCCCAAAGTGCTGGGATTACAGGTGTGAGCTACCACGCCCAGGCCCCATAAACATTTTTAAATCTACACCTCTTCATTTTCTTTACGTATCCCTCAGGATCCACATCATGGCTCTACTTTCTTTCAAACAACCTTTACCATATGCTCCAGCTCACACTACCATCTCCCTACCTCCTATGCTCACAACAACCCCTCATATGACTTACATTAAAAAGTTTACAATTATTAATTAGGATTGGAAGTTTCCAACAGATTTGTAGTCAGGAGAGACTATTCAGGGAACATGAGTCTAGTTTTGATCACATTGAGTTTGAAGTTCCTGAACAAACACGTGTCACTAAAGGAGTGAAGATAAACATGCTTCTAGAGTAAAAACAATCACAAGTACAAACCTCTACAACATCTTACACAGGGAAATTCAGCCCTAAAGTCTATCAAATGGGCATAAAGGTAATTTTATATATGTATAATCTTAAATTATAGCCAAGAAAAAGCAAACATCTTGTGAAGCTGAGATATAGCATACAACAAACTCAGCTCAATTAAACCACAGTTTAGCTTTATCTAATTCAAAGTTAGGATGCCTTTAACAGTAACTTGACTTGCAACTTCTAAGCTTAAAAGAAATTTTAGGCTGGGCGCAGTGGCTCACGCCTGTAATCCCGGCACTTTGGGAGGCCGAGGTGGGCGGATCACGAGATCAGGAGATGGAGACCATCCTGGCTAACACGATGAAACCCAGTCTCCACTAAAAATACAAAAAATTAGCCGGGAGTGGTTGTGGGTGCCTGTAGTCCCAGCTACTCAGGAGGCTGAGGCAGAAGAATGGCGTGAACCCAGGAGGCGGAGGCTGCAATGAGCCAAGACTGCGCCACTGCGCTCCAGCCTGGGCGACAGAGTGAGACTCTGTCTCAAAAAAAAAAGAAAAAAAGAAAAAGAGAAATGTTCCAGATTAAAACAAATGTCTAGAAACCTTAAACTCAACTTCTTCCTGCCATCAAATATAGGCCTCCTTGATCGATTTCTCCATAACAAGAGGAGGTCATAAAAATCATTCACGGCCATCTCATTTAGTTGTCTCTTCTGCAACTTACTCCCTAAACTCTGTGCTTAGCTATTCTCCTGATTTTTCCGCTGTAGGTCTTCCCACTATGGAACATGAGCCCACCCCTTTCCCTTCCCACCATCCTACTGGTATGGTTTTACCCCATATATGGCATCTGTATTGTAAGTCTGCCAGAACGCTCATACTTAGGCGTATTTTTATCTTCGTATCTCACAACGCTGTTATTTTGTACTTTTGGCTTTTCTTTGTCTACAGTTAGTATTTGCCCCATTTAAAAAAACTGCCTCATTTTCTATGCATCCATCAATACTGTATCTTTCCCAAACGCTCCAGTAGAACCCTAAAAAGCATGCTAAGTACAGGAAAATCTTTAACGCAGGAAATGCATCAATGCCATTTTTTCCTGGAGGCCTCTCTCCTGGGACCAGCCTCGTTCGTCTCCTCCAATCTGGACTAGCTGCTCTCCAGACGGTTGCACAGCTGTTGCCTGAGATTTCCCTTCACTATAGGGTTTCAAAGCCAAAGCCTAAGACTCACTGACAGGAGAAGGAAAAAAAAAAAAAAAAAAAAAAGACAGACACTCCTGGGATGCATCACCAACAAGTTGAAATTTATCAAGGGATATGGAAGAGGGAATGTTTAATGAAGCCACTCAGTGACTAATATGATAAAAGAGAAAGACGACAGAATTTATCCTTTGACTGAACACTGAAACAAATACTGAGAACCTTCGTTGTCAAGTACTAAAATCTGAATATTTCGTAACAGCCTTTGACACTGAAATTAAAATACGTCTTAATCCAGACTGTAGATTCATCTTTATGTCATTTCTTATATCCATGATGCTTATTTGTGTACCTGAAAAAAAGCATATTCTTTTCCTCAGTGCTAATTGAGAACTGGCTTTAAAAATTCATTCTTTATTTAATCACAAACATCAAATAACTTTTTAAAAATACAATACGTGAGAAAAAAATTGTCCTTAATTTCATTTCAGTATTCCCTTCATAATAAGTAAATAAACAGTTCTGCTTTTATGGGTATTATCTGGAATCATAAAGATAAGCTGTACCTAACTCACAATAGTAAACTGAAAAAATTTAAGTTCTCAAAAAAGCATTTGTTTAGTTCTTTTCCTAGGGAAGAAATACATCAAAAGTTCCCATAATTTATTATGAGAAGTCTATGTCTAATATATTTTACATATTTATATACTATTTTTAATGTAGTTCATTATTTAAAACATAATGAAAGCTTGGGTTTCATGGCAAAGGCTGAAGTTAATTCAGTTAATGCCATTTTTTTTTATGTTGTATGTAAGCTACTCTTCTACCCCAAGAATCGTAATAATAGCTGTCTGTACCACTCTCAACACTTCCTTAAATTTCATATTCTTCATCTGGCTACAATTATCCACATGGCATAAACCATAGAGCTCTCAATCCCAAAATCTTAAGTTTTGTCACACACAAATTCTGTTTTCTACTACAGCTGTCTGGAAAATTATTTACTGGCTTGAATGGTTAAAAAAAAACATCAAACTCGGCAGGGCGTGGTGGCTCATGCCTGTAATCCCAGCACTTTGGGAGGCCGAGGCGCGGATCACCTGAGGTCGGGAGCTCGAGACCAGCCTGACCAACACGGAGAAACCCCGTCTCTACTAAAAATACAAAATTAGCTGGGCGTGGTGGCACATGCCTGTAATCCCAGCAGGCTTAGGCAGGAGAATCACTTGAACCCAGGAGGCGGAGGTTGGGGTGAGCTGAGATTGTGCCATTGCACTCCAGCCTGGGCAACAAAGAGTGAAACTCCATCTCAAAAAAAAAAAAAAAAAAAAAAAATCAAACTCAAGACAGTATCTCAAGATTTTTATTTGCTTTGGGAAATGACACGATGAGAAGGGGGTTCTAAAGACAAAGGGGGAAACTGTTTCCTTTCTCTGCTTGGGGTAGAGACTGATGGAAACACAGTGCTTGAGAATATACTAGATGCTCAGAAGCGGCTAGAGTAGAAAAAGAACTTTGAAGAAAGTCCACTTTCTTCTTTGATTCCTCATCATAACCATTTGTAATCATTTACCTCAGAATAAAAGAGAAAATTCCACGACAATAAACACAGCTTGAGGTTAGCTAGAAATACTGTTCACATTAAATTTATGGTAAAACAGCAAGCTGAAATGGTGTGGGAATTATCTAATAATTTCCAAGACTGAATTACGCAGCTATAAAGCAACAGCAGCTGTTTACTGGTTGGCCCAGAAAAGTTCACATTTCAGACCACCAGATCAGACATAACAGTATTAATTCCTCATACAGGGAGAAATTTTTGAAGACTCAACATAACAGAAATCCACAGTGTTCAGCTGATATGTTATTAAATCTGACGGCATTTTTTATGGCATTTTTAAACTATGACACAGCTTCAGGAAGTCCTGAAAACTTGAGCCTCTAAAGGCATTTTTGTCTTTTTTATGTAACATAGGTGCAAAAAGCTGAAAAATGTCACCATGACCGTGTGAAATTTAAATTATACCTCACTTTTTTTTTACTTCTGTGGATGCCAGTGTCTGTCTTAGTCTGTTTCTCCCTATATACACTGTATATGGAAACCAACTAAAAGCCTATCTAGGCCGGGAATGGTGGCTCACGCCTGTAATCCCAGCACTTTGGGAGACCAAGGCGGGTGGATCACCTGAGGTTAGCAGTTCGAAACCAGCCTGGCCAACATGGTGAAACCCTGTCTCTATTAAAAATACAAAAATCTGCTAGGTGTGGTGGTGCACGCCTGTAATCCCAGCTACTCAGGAGGCTGAGGCAGGAGAATCACTTGAACCCGGGAGGCAGAGGTTGCAGTGAGCCGAGATCTCGCCATTGCACTTCAGCCTAGGTGACAGGAGTGAAATTCCGTCTCAATAAACAAACAAACAAAGCAGCATCCATAAGAAATTAACACAAAATATGTTTAGCTGTTCATTTGAAAGCAAATGACTGGGGTTATAATTCACTTGTAACACTTAATAATCTCAAAGTTTTGTGAATTCCATTATCTCTTGGAGAAAGCTACAACACACATATAATTAGTGGTCTAACTCAAATAGTGCTGGAATTTCCCATAGAAATGGCTAAGCATGAATAACCAAAGTCGCAGGTGATTCGTAAGATTCTGCTCATTTTTTAAGTTTTTTTTTTAAAGTTTTTTGTTTCTTTCTGCTCATTTTTTTTACATGACTGAATTTAAATAGCTTTTAAAAAATTTCCTGCTTTCCGCCGGGTTGTGGTGGCTCATGCCTGTAATCCCAGTACTTTGGGAGGCCGAGGCGGGTGGATCATGATGTCAGGAGTTCAAGACCAGACTGGCCAAGGTGGTGAAATTCCGTCTCTACTAAAAATACAAAAAAAAACTAGCCAGTAGTGATGACAGGCACCTGTAATCCCAGCTACTCAGTAGGCTGAGGCAGAGAATGGCTTGAACTCAGGAGGCAGAGGTTGCAGTGAGCCAAGATCGCACCACTGCACTCCAGCCTGGGCGACAAAGCAAGACTCTATCTCAAAAAAAAAAAGAAAAGAAAAAAAAATTCCTGCTTTCCAAAGATTACTGATATCTTTTACTGGAAAATGGTTCCTAAAGACCATAATCTAGGTGCAGTACTGGTGTTTACCGCTACTGAGTTGGTCTTTCAGGCCTTTTCATTATTTTTAGGCCTGCAGTGGACAGTATTTATGGGGAAAAAATGTTATCTGAAATCTACAATGTTATACTGAGAAATGATACCTAAAAGTCAAACTCATGACTACAGGGTATCTTTTTAATAGATTATATGTTACATGTGAATCTTCTACCACATCAAAAATTCTGATTCTCAAATACATGGGATGATTGAATTAAAATATCACACAACTATTCACTTATGTTACACCATATTACTTATGCACCAGGCTCAGAATTACACACTAATACTACCACCATTAATAGAAAAACAGTTGTTTCTTTACCCACATCTTCTTCTCATTCTTCCCCATTAAAGTTACTGTCACAACGAGTCTGTTTATTTCACCTGGGTGCAGGCAGGCTGAGTCCGAAAAAGAGTCAGGAAAGGGAGATGGGGTGGGGCCATTTTGTAAGATTCGGGTAGGTAAAGGAAAATTACAGTCAAAGGTGGTTGTTCTCTGGGGGGCAGGGGTGGGGGTCACAGGGTGCTCAGTGGGGGAGCTTTTTGAGCCAGGATGAGCCAGAAGAAGGAATTTCACAAGATAATGTCATCACTTAAGGCAAGGACCGGCCATTTTCACTTCTTTTGTGGCGGAATGTCATCAGTTAAGGCAGGAACACGCCATTTTCACTTCTTTTGTGATTCTTCACTTGCTTCGGGCCATCTGGGCGAATACGTGCAGGTCACAGGGGATGGTTTAGCTTGGGCTCAGAGGCCTGACAGTTACAGAATCTCTTTATTGTCAAAGCATGTAGCTGTGGAATACTATATTATCACACTTTTTACCATCGTTGAGTCTTAGTTTTTATGTTTCTCCTTAATGCTCATTACCCATCCTTATATCAGTTTTTCTCTAGGTATTTTGGGTATCTGAAACTTGTTCTCTAGCAGATTCTACAGGAAAATAATGTGAAAATATGCCCTGAGTTATTGTACGTTGATATTTATTTCATGTGATCATATCTGGATGTCAGTTTGACTGAATATAAAATCCTTGTTTTGGCTGGGCATGATGGCTCATGTCTGTAATCCCAGGACTTTGGGAGGCCAAGGTGGGTGGATCACCTGAGGTCAGGAGTTCGAGACCAACCTGGCCAACATGATGAAACCCCATCTCTACTAAAAAGACAAAAAATTAGCTGGGCGTGGTGGCGGGTGCCAGTAATCCCAGCTACTCAGGAGGCCGAGGCAGGAGAATCGCTTGATCCCAGGAAGTGGAGGTTGCAGTGAGCTGAGATCACGCCATTGCACTCCAGCCGGGGCAACAAGAGTGAAACTCCATCTCAAAAATGAATAAAATAAATAAATAAATAAACAATCCTTGTTTTGCATTGGCTTTCTTTGATATCTTAAATGTTGCTTTATTTTCCTTTGGCATAAAGCACTGCTGTCAAAAAACTCTTATTAAAATATAGTTTCTTTGTAAGTGAAAAACAAAAATATTTCCTGCCCTCAAAAATTATAAACTTAGTTACCAAAAAAGCAAAAAGTACTATGTGTATACATAAAAGCAATATACATTCATTACCATCTTGAAAACAATTATTTGGATATAAACTTTAAAATTATAACATAATAGTATTCATTATAAATGAATGAAAACAGTAATGATTTTTTAAAACTACTAGTCTTATCATGACCAATTACCTCTTCTTTCTGAAAAGTGAACCATGTTCTTCTACCCATATCCTTTCAGTTCCTACCTTAAAGACTTTGTTGACCCTCTGTCTGAATACCTAAAATACATCTCCTTTCTTCCCTTGAAATCTTGGCTCACAATGCTACTTCCTGTCAAGTCTTCCTTAAATTCCTGAGCTGAAATCCCATCCCCCTTCAGGCCCACTATCAACTCTGTAAGAGGGAGGCCCACATTTCACCCACCTCCAGGGGCTCACACACTGTGGGTGATCAATAAAACGTACACAATGAATACGTAACTTTGACCTCTTATTGGTCAATTTTGTAGGACTTATTTCTCTGAGAATATTCAATTAACTGCTTCCTAAGGTGGAAATTTGGAAAAGCAATATTTAAAATTGTTTAAATAGATTTAAATAGTAATTATTTTAAATGGCTTTAAGTAGAAATTACAGGCGCTTTTACTCTATCAATAAAAAAATCATAGCTAAATGTAGGGGTATCCATGCTTATGTTAAACTCAGGATCATAAATCAGTATTAAAATTTTCCTCCATATTTTCATAAACAATTATGTGGCACATATATTTTATTACACCAACTATAAGATTTGCAAGGCATTCCGCAAATCTTATATAACAGTTTTATATAACTGTTATATAAAAATCAACTAAACACAAATTTATCTACCAGGATGTTTATCACGGCATCATTTGTAACAACTATTACACCACCACAAAATAAAGAAAACCACCTAAATGACCATAAAAAAGAGTAAACACATTACAGTGTCTGGTGTGATGCTACATTAAAAATTATGCTCTCCAAGAATATTTAATTTCACAGATAGAGTATTCTAAAAATGTTAGGTGTAAAAAGCAAGTCACAAAACAGGAAACGATTATATAACACTAAAAACAAAAGCAAAACATACATGAAAAAAATGTAGACTGCAAGGAAGCCAAATGGTTTTGATTATTTTTAGCTAGTGGTTGTATTTTCTCAACTTTGTACGTTGAATATATGTTACTTTTGTAATCAGAGAAATTTCTTTTGAGCACATATTTGCAATTCTTAGCATGTACTACAAATCAGATGTCCATTAGCCTTGCTATTCATTTTTCAAAGCAATTACTAACAAGCCTTGGGACAATATCATGCCAAATAAGCCGGGTTTCTTTTTCTCACCTATCACCTAGGACCTACAGAGGTCCTAGATGATTCTAGGACCTAAATTCTGTGCTTCAAGAAAATATCAGCAAAGCCCACTCATAAGCCATAAAAGCAGTTTTTCAAAAGTTATCGTTTCTTTTTAATGCCTCGTTACTTAATGACACCTGAATACAACTCCAGTAAAGAAGACAAAACTGAAGATGTAATGAAGTATAAATCATCCATGCTATTAGAGCTCTTATCAATCAAAACACTAGTTGTTAAAAGTCCCAGAAAGAGGACACAATACCAGGTACAATAATTAAAATGAAAAGAAACAAAACTGGAAACGGAGCCAAGAAACACCACTACGCTTCCTTCTTTTCAAAATGCGATTGTTAAAAAAGTCAGTCTCCTCAACTCATCCTCTGTCCTGAGTTTTAGAAAGCAAATCAAGCAGAAGCCAACGCAATTGAGGCAATTATGGAACTTGGGACAGGGTCAAGGAAGTGCTGCAGTGAGCCATGGAGGATGACCTACCTAGAAGAACTCCATTTTTTTTTTTTTTTTTTTTTTTTTGAGACTGAGTCTCGCTCTGTCCCCCAGGCTGGAGTGCAGTGGCGCGATCTCGGCTCACGGCAAGCTCCGCCTCCCGGGTTCAAGCCATTCTCCTGCCTCGGCCTCCTGAGTAGCTGGGATTACAGGCGCCCGCCACCACACCCGGCTAATTTTTTTGTATTTTTAGTAGAGACGGGGTTTCACCGTGTTAGCCAAGATAGTCTCAATCTCCTGACCTTGCGATCTGCCCATCTTGGCCTCCCGAAGTGCTGGGATTACAGGCATGAGCCACCGCGCCCGGCCGAAGGACACCATTTTTATAGGTGTTCTTGCTTAATCAAATGGAAGAGGGCTTCACTTTCTAAGTCTTCCTCACCCAGAAGGAAACTGTGAGATAAATGTAAGCTCTTCCCATTCTTCCTTCTGGCCTGAAACAAATGTGGCTGCCATATGCAATTCTGGAGGGAAAAAAAATTAAGGAAGATCAAGAATCTTCCTGAAGAATCAGTGATGATTAATGCTGCTTAAATTTCGCTGAAGATCGTATGAATGAACGTTATTTTCTTTTATTTTGGCAGCATGGTGTTTTTAAAACTAAAGCGTATTTTCCCATACTGTATGTATAAAGCTCATAAAGTACAACTACCAAGAGATAAAACAAATTAATGATCATTCTGTGTCGACTTTCAAGTCTTTGGACTTTTTTCTATTCTCCTTCAATGGTACTACATACAAATCCAAAATTATATGTACTGATTTCATATCTATCTTTTGCTGATTATAAAAGCTACTCATTTATTATACAAAGTCATAGAAAATTGCTTAAATAAAATCAAAATCACCTGTAATCCCACTGTTTGGAGATAAACACTGATAAGATTTCTTTTCCGGACATGTTTTCTTTTACTTGGTATACTGGTTCTGAAGCATGATTAACGTGGACCATTCAAAGGTCCCATGGGAAGGCCACATATAAAGGAGTCTGGTGTGTCTCCAAGGATGGCTGATTAGCCTTTCCTGATGAAGAAATGCCCAGCAATTCCGGTCATTCCTTATGAGACCATGATGTAAACAATCAAGAACATTCAAGAATTTGCATCCTTCTTGTGTGCAGCAGCCGGGCTCATTAAATAATGAGAATGATGAAGTCATCGTTCTCATCACAGTGCATGTATAGGTCCCACACATGCATCTCCCATGACTTCAAAATTAGTAGGATTTCCACAGTGCAGGTCGGTGGGGAGAGGAGGCGCCATGGGCACCAAGTCTCTAGCACACTGGATTACATACGGGGATTTACAAGATCCTTAAAGTCTACAATAAAAATGTTTTTCCATCCTCATCGCCATCTTTAAAGTTTGGTGAACTCTCATGTGACATTTCTGACTATTGTGTTGTACTGATGTGTCTCAAGAGAGTTGTTGTTTACATAAATTCAAAGAATTACCCTGGTATAATATGTCATAGTATTCAAATACATCCTTTCCATGCTAAAGAAGATAGCTGTAGATAATTGATACAAAGGCAGCCAAGAAACCCAGAAAACAAGGCATGCTTTTCCTAAAATTGTATTAAAACAATAAAATTCAGAATTAATATGAATTGAATACCTTTCTCATTTGACCATATCTGATAAGATTTCTGGTCATTACTACTTACACATTTGGAAAGTCTTAATTACAAAATGAAACAGAATGACATTTAAGGTAAAATTCTTTAACTTGTAATTCCTTTTTTGGATTAAGCTATTAACCTGACTTTGCCCCAATAATTCAACAGTAATTTATTTTACGCAATGTTCCTTGCCTTTGCTGGTCAGAGACAAGTACAGAAAAGTGCCAATTTCAACAGTGGATCTATTACACCATGAAGAGCAGTCATTCAAATGGAAAGGGTTGAAAGCTTTGCAAAGAAAATATTCTCCTTGAGCAACAGTAATGATGTGCTTGAATCACACATGAGATAACTAATAAAATGTTCACATGATTAAGATGAATCTTACCCTCTGGTTCCAGAGCTACTACCAAAAGCAAAGGGTGAGATGAGAAAGCCAACTTATTCTCAAGGGAAATTATCCACTCCATGGGAAGAAAGTGGCAAAAGCAACCTGACATACTTTCCCCATGCAGACAAGAAATGTATAGCACGTATGTCCAAGGCAAAATATTACAGAAAAATAATCCAGTGCCACACTGGAACCTTCATCTGATAAAGAGGTTAGGAAGGTTGTATGCCACACATAACAAGCATTTTTCTCTCTTCAAGCTTTGTTTTGAATTTTAACACGCTTAATGTTTAAGATAATTTTATTTTGTTTGCTAGGTCAGTAAAAAAAAAAAAAAAAAAACTCTTGTCTAAAACATATATTTGGATACAGCCAAGAGATTTTAGAGCATACTTATGTTAATGCTGAACAGTAATTCTTTGTTAAGCAGGAATAATATGTAAGAATGTTACCTACTACTACTATAAAGTAGAAAACATATCACATGGAGATTTATCATCCTATACTAGGTCATGGTTGTCTCCTTTGTCAACACAACGATAGCTGTGAGTTTTTTTTTTAGTGCTTTGTCTCTAATTCATAGTGAATATTTGTTTTAAAACAAATTTTTGTGTATACTGTAAAAAACACTGGACCAATAATCAAGAGAGCTTGGACTGTAGTGCTGACTCTCCCATTTATTTGCTGTGAGTTACAGCAAGAGATTCAACCTCTCTGGATCTTGGTAGTTGTATAGCCTGTGAAGAGAGACGAAGAACTAACACTGCCTGTCTATTAAGTGCAAGTAAAATGTACATGAGTTACACCTATGTCCCTATGTTACCTATATTACACCTATTGAAAAACCTATATTTTTCAATTCCTTTTCCTGAAAGACAAGGCATGCTCTGCATACTCTACCAGGTTATTTTATCAACTCTGTATTATACTCTGGGCTTGAGACCTTTGGAAAATTTGCCACTACCTAAGAAAAAAGCAGCACCTATATTCCTTAATTCTAATCTAAGGTTAATAACAAAGTAAGAGACAACATATGCTCTACTTGTCATATTAGGGTCTAATTTCAGGTCCAATGGAAAACGACCAGTGATTCATAAAATGAGAAAATATGGTAAAATGATTCAACAGGCCAAGTACCTACAGGAAATAGCGAATGATTATCCAGTCCCATAGTAGTCAAGAACAGTTAGTGTCAACATGCTCATTTCACATCAGACACTAAACCAGAACTGAGAAATTAGCTTAACATGTCGCAAGTGACCCATCTTTTTGAATTATGTACCTCCACATCAAAGGAGCCCAGAATCTGTTCAGAGGATGAAAGAGAAATCTGATAATGATTGATGGCAAAGCCTTGGCAGGAATAAACTCCTTCCCTGAGAAAGAATTATTTTATAGGCTTCTCTCCATTTCTCCTTGCCAGTCTCCAGCCTGTGCTTCACAGCTGGGTAATTATCTGTCAGTGGAATGGTATATTTTCAAGTGGTTCTCTTTCCATAATGGTTAAAAACATAATGTGAGGACAGGTCATTAACTTTACTATCAAACAGGTGTTTGATAGATGAGATTAATTATTTAAAACCACATTACTTAGGCTGTTGTTTCCCTAAATGGTGCATAATGCAGTGTAGCACAACAAATACAAATATTTGGACAGTCTCCGTGTAATTATAATATTATCATAAAATCTTCTGACTTGATATTGAGATCTGAGAACATCTTTTTTATCCTTTATTATTTGTTGTACTGTTCTTTCACTTGGAGGTTTTTTTGTTTGTTTTTGTTTTTTTAAGAGACGGGGTCTCATTATGTTGCCCAGGCTGGTCTCTAACTGCTGGGCTCAAGCAGTCTTCCCACCTCGGCCTCCTACAGTGCTGGGATTATAGGCTTGAGCCACCACGCCCAGTGGAAGGAGAGCTTTTCAGAGATGAGGAGGCTTGAAGAGCAGGGGCAAAGGAAGTGATCAACAGATAGGATAAAATAGACCTGGGGTTCAAAGGATATTTGCTACAACAATTGGCACTAGGTAGTAAATAACAATCTTAATGTGGATTTCATCTTTCCATCAACTTCAATACAAATCATTCTGAATAGAATATGAAGCAGAAAAATCTGTGTAAAATGTTAAGTTCACTTCTGAAACATGACTGCAGTTTTGAGTGTCATACCAGGAGCAATAATGCCCATCCAAAGCCCTATCTGTTCTCAGTGAGCTTACATTCTAACGAAAATATATTTGGAATACTTCATAGAACAGGTAAGTAAGAACCAAAAGAAACAAATCATTAACAAAGCCTGGCCCATCAAATTAACAGACTCATGATCTACTTCCTAACTTGCACTGAATTGTTCAATCTCTGTGTGTTATTTCTTGGTGTAATAACTAAGTGAGTATAAAATACACAGTTCCTGGGGACAGATGACTTCTATATTTTTTTGAGTAGGAGTTCTGTATCTAGTATTTAAGTGCTGCTTATTTTCATCTAATTAAACTGCACTTTTTGATCAACCAGAAAAGAGTTGAGGCCTTATAAAGCATATAGGAACAAGGAATAAGGAGGAAAAAGGAAACTCTTGAATTATCAGATGTTTAAGAATCTAGTTTTCTACACTCTCTTCGTCAATTACCTTGTGAGTAAATTACATTGTAAGTAAATTCACCAGGTGAAATCTTCTTTCTAATGCCCAGTGTTTTCATTTTATGTCTCAAATTACACACATGAATGAACAGCAATCAGTATGCTCTTAGGACATTCATTTTTGACCATATATTACATAGATCTCCAGAATCTTCAGTAATTATCCTTACTTTGTAAGTTTGCTGTTGGATTTTCTTTGAAATATTCCTTTTAACCTTTATAAGAAGTCATCAGAATATACATCAATATTTGTCCACAATCTCCACAGACAATCTCTATATCCTTATTTACAACCCGCCTACTGATGAATACAGTTGCGGAAAACATCTAGATGTAAGATACAAGAGCAAAGAACTTGACTTCTGCAATGACTGGTCACATAAAAACAACAACTAGGAACACACTAATAACCAAGTTAGATTAAATATGGAGTATGGCAGTTTCCAGAGGAACAGAGCACGATACCACATAAAACTACTCAATTTTTTTAAATAAAAGGTTGAGGTAAATTTGAGGTTTGTGACAAAACAAACACTAAACATTAGTAATCCGACTGTTTCCTCCAGTTTGATGTAAGCAGAAAAAAAGCCTTCCCAATTCCAATTCCTCTACTATCACCAAATAAGAGGAGTAGTTATTGTAGAAAAGCCTTTTTTTTTTTAAGAAATTAACAAAATGCTGCAGCTTCACATTAGATTCTTTCTTCTAGAAAGTCTATGTGAAGAAACACACAAAGCCGCTGTTCATGAGAATCATCTATGCGATACGGTAAAATAAGAATTCCCGGATCCGCTACTATACGCATTTTTCATTCAGGAGTCCTGGAACTGGCCCAGGAATTTGTAATTTCAATATATACCCTGGGTAAATTCATTCTGAGGCAGGGAACTCAAAAATACTGCTCCTCTAGTGTCAGTGCACAGAATGTAACTGCAAGAGTCCAAAACACAGTACAACACAGAATGGCAATGTGCTGAAGAACAAGTCTGTGTATGTGACCTAACAGGAGCATCCTCTTTTTCCTCCCTCAAGACCAGGCCCCCAATCAACACCAGCCCCACGGCCGGCCGGCTCACCTAAGCAGCGGTAGGGAATCACAAAGTGGGGATGGGTCTTGCACTGCTTGCGGCCCCGCTTGCACCAGTTCTGGATGGTCACTGGTTGGTTGGCTTCTACCACATTGGTGATCTGCAGTTCAGGGTAGACCTGGGAGAGCGCACAAAAAGAATCAATTGTTACTTGACGCAGGGGCTGGCATTTACAAGCATCTAACAAGCCTCCACTGTAAGGTGGAGTGTCCCTTATCCAAAATGCTTGGGACCAGAAGTGCTTTCAAGGTCTCTGACTTTTTCCGATTTTAGAACATCTGCATTATATACTTACTGGTTGAGCATCTGAAATCCGGAAAGTCCAAAATCCAAAATACTCCAATGAGCATTTCCTTTGAGCATCATGTTGACATGCAAATAGTTTTGGGTTTTTGAGCATTTCGGACTCTGGATTTTTAAATTTGGGATACTCAACCTGTACCGCTATCCCCTAAGAGTCAAGCCTGCTCTACCTCTGACCAAGCTAAAGAAATTCAGTAGAAAGAAAAAGACGCAAATGACAAGCATCTAGCCATTCCATTCAAAATATTAATCAATGCAACTTTTAATTTATTGTACTCATTTAGACTTAAAATATTATTTTTCCAGGGGAGCTAAAATAGAAACAAGAGGGGGAAAGGAAGATTCTTACAAGCATGGGGTGATTTTTGATGTGAAATAAATTGGTGTAGGATAATAGTCTGTAATGTCCTAAACAAATGTTACAGTAGATATGCCTGGGGATATTATGTTTAGTAAAATTCAACCTCCCCCTATCTCTCACTAATCGGACAAACATTTTACAGGATATGACACATAGAAAGCTTTCTATATAAAAATCCTGCTCTTATTCCAAGTAATTTACATGAAAATAACTTATCGAAAAGTTATCAAGGGTGTCATTTGGATAAAAATAAACTCATAAATTCTCTTTGCTCCTATAACTAACTACAGCCCCTTGCTTTGATTACTGTTGTGAATACATCATGGTGTTTAACTGAGCACTTAGAATGAAATGTGAAACTCGATCAATTAAATCAATTTGTGAAATATCAAACCACTTCTATTTATTAATGAGTAGAGATTTGAAAGAAAAACATAAACATAAAAATCTATTTTGAAAATGTGCATTCCCTTGCATAAACCTTGCACTGCAACAGGGTGGTTGTTTTGCCAGATAAATAACAATGAATAGAGAAGTGACGGTATAAGCAAGGGAATGATTAGAATGCTGGGCCATGCAATCTCAAGTGGCAAAAGTGAGAACATGAGGGGAATTAGACACAGGTAAAAGGTGGTAGGACCAGTGGAGTTTGAGTCCACTGATCACACTCCAGGGGCTAACGAATGTATGGCGTACAGGACTGGAGAAAGTGAGGTGGTAATAAGTAGTACTTGGAGAGTCAAATAATTGAAATTAAAATTTTGGAGGAGTTGCAGTGATTGGTCATTGCAAGAAGTATAATATGACCATTGTAAGCAATGGGTGATGGAGAATGATGAAAACAAGGTCACTGGAGGGATGAGAATCATGAACTGACAAACTGGAATACTGGAAGGATCATTGCAACATTAGGATCACTTAAGAATCAGCAAATGAGCAGCTACACCGGATGACAGCAAGGCAGGAGCTAAAATCTTCAAAGTCTGAATGGTGAACATCGACGAGGGAGAAAGACGTCTGGAGATGACCAACAGGTGGAGGAGCAAAGTGATTTGTCTGAAAGCATGCACTTCAAGCTGAGGTGGGGGGGGGGGGGGGGGGCTTTTAGGGAAGAGAAAGGAAGAGTGGTTTGGAAACAGAAATGAAGAGGAAAAGAGGAAATGAAGAGGAAAAGAGGACATTCCCACTTCTAGGGGCAATGCTGTGAGGATTTTGAGAAAAGAACTTCGACCTGAGAAGGCTACAGGAGAAGTAGTGCCTTCCTTGGAGGGAGAACAAGGTTTCTGAGCAAGATAACATCCATGGGAAGTTAGATGATACACGGAATTTCGCTCATGATTGTCCATGACACAGAGGGCTTGGCAAATCTAAATTAATAATCCCTTATCTCTGAATAAAAGTAACTGAATCAGGCTGAATTTACTGCTTCCATTTTAATAAGGCAGTAGGAAAACTATGCATGGGCTTGATGTCAATTGAGAGTGACTCAATCTTTGTCTAAAAAGTTGATATTTTGTTCATCATGGAGTTTTTTCACAGTAATTTTGATTTTTAAAAATATTACATTAAAAATTCTTAATCTCAATTCCTGACTGCCTTGTTTACCTCACCTTAGTCCCAGACCCCAAAAAAATCAGTTAAAAAATAAGGTACTGTGAATGAATAAATAACACTGTGGGGTACACACCTAGACAATGGAATGTCATTCAACACTAAAAGGAAATGGGCTATGAACCCATGAAAAGACATGGAGGAACTTAACTAATATTGCTAAGTGAAAGAAGCCCATCTGAATAGGCTCCATACTATATGACATTCTTCCCACCATATAACATTCTGGAAAAGGCAAAACTATGGAGACTAAAAAGATCAGTGGTTGCCACGGGTTTGGGTGGTTGGGGGCAGGGGGAGGATGAACAGATAGAGCACAGAGGATTTTTAGGGCAGTGAAACTACTCTGTATGGTACTACAATGATGGACATATGTCATTATACATTTGTCCAAACCCAAAAAATGTATACCGCCAAGAGTGAACCCTCAGGGAAACTATGGACTTTGGGTGCTAATGATGTATCAATGTCGGTTCATCGATTGTAACAAATGTACCATTCTGTGGGGGGATGTTTATAATAGGAGACGCTAAGCATGTGTGCAGGTAGCAAGTATATGGGAAACCTCTGTACCTTCCTCTCAACTTTTCCGTGAATCTAAAACTGCTCTAAAAAAACCGTCTATTTTAAAAACAAAAATTTAAAAATAAGGTATCAATCAGTGTAGCAGCAGGGGATAAATTCGGTGGTAGAGGTATATGCTAAGAGAACACACAAAAAAACCTCTAAATCAGAATCCTGGGGTGGGTGCTGAGAGAGTTATTCTTGAAACCACTGCCACAGTAACCTAGCTCCAAAGGGATCCCGCTATTAATACTTCTCTTTACTTTACTTTGTTCTTAAGTATCTTAATATCTCAATGCAGGCACTTTAGATCACAGAAAATGCTCTAAAAATGCCACTAAAAATTTAATATTCCCATGGCTTTTTTCCCATATAATGAAAGGTGAAGTGGCTTTTTGTACAGGAATATAATTCTCCCACCGTCTTTACTTGTTTATTAGATCACAAAGCTGCAGCACTCATGAGTCATAAACTGTATGACACATGAGAGTCCACCCTGAGGGACATGACTTTATGTGCAGTAAAGTGTGAGTTACTGCATCTTTCTAAAGGGTTCTAGCTGCCACTTCACTGAAAGACAACCCTGCTGAGAATTTCCTCAGGAGTCGTCGGTTTTCTATAAACCCAGTAGCAGGCATATTCACATCATGGTTCCCTCTATACAACTTAAAACCAACGAATTGTTTGTAGGGTACAAACTGATTAACAGGAGAAAAGGATCTCTTTTTCATGTTGGTTGCATACCATCTTCAGATTCCTATGGTAATAGTTGGTGCAACAGGGCAGTAACTGATTAGGTTGACTATTTCCAAGTAGGTAGAATTGCAAATTGACAAATTAAAATCCATGAAGATGAGGCTTTTCCCTAAAGACTAGTACTAGAACTTTATACAGTGATCAGCCAAACACAGAATTTACTTCCAGTTCCCACTAGGAAATCTAGAACATGCGTGTTATTTCCTGTGCTTCAGCTTCTCTCTCTATAACACCAACAATGACAATTGTTAATATGCAGATGCATGTGGAGATTATAAAATTTGAACCAGGCCGGACACAGTGGCACACACCTGTCATCCCAGCACTTTGGAAGGCCGAGGCGGGCAGCTCACGAGGTCAAGAGATCAAGACCATCCTGGCCAACATGGTGAAACCCTGTCTCTACTAAAAATACAAAAATTAGCTGGGCGTCATGGCACACGCCTGTTAAGTCCCAGCTACTCGGGAGGCTGAGGCAGGAGAATCGCAGGAACCCAGGAGGCGGATGTTGCAGTGAGCTGAGATCACACCACTGCACTCCTGCCTGGTGACAGACCGAGACTCGGTCTCAAAAAAAAAAAAACAAATTGAACCACATAAAGCCCATGCATGGTTTTCCTACTGTCCTATTAAAATGAAAGCAGTAAATTCAACCTGATTCAGTTACTTTTATTCAGAGATAAGGGATTATTAATTTAGATTTTCCAAACATAATGCAATTTTGCTGTTCCAACATCAGGAGGTTTATTTAAGGGGGAGAACATTAGCAATCAAGGTAACAAAACTTCTTCTGAAGCAGAGCAAGACCCTTTTGATAAAGCAACTGCCACATGCACAACCAACTCCCAGCTCAGAAAGCAAACAACGAAACAAAACAAAAAAAGAAACAAACATGTTAAAATTTAAAATTCCAACAAAAATTCCCCATATCATCCCTAGGTTTATATTAAATAACCCCAGTAAACATCCAGAGAGGAAAAAAAGCCTTTTTATGTTTACATAGATATAAAAATATTTATATTTATATAAAATATAAATATATAGCTCCTTTATAAATATAGTTCATTTATATTTAAAGATATAAATATAAATATAGTTCAACATTTTAGACAAGAATAAAATTTAAATAATCAGAAATACAAATGTTCTCGTGGCTAGATTAAGTTCCTGATTTTTATCATAATTATAGTAGTCCTCCCTTATCTGTGGTTTTGCTTTCCATAGTTTCAGTCCAAAAATATTCAATGGAAAGCTCTATAAATAAATGAGTTTTATTGTTCTATTTATTTAATTAATTTATTTTTTTTTTGAGATGGACTCTCACTCTGTCGCCCAGGTTGGAGTGCAGTGGTGCAATCTCGGCTCACTGTAACCTCCATCTCCCAGGTTCAAGCGATTCTCCTGCCTCAGCCTCCTGAGTAGCTGGGACTACAGGCGCCCACTACCACGCCCGGCTAATTTTTGTATTTTTAGTAAAGACGGGGTTTCACCATGTTGGCCAGGATGCTCTTGATCCCTGACCTTGTGATCCACCCGCCTTGGCCTCCCAAAGTGTTGGGATTACAGGCGTGAGCCACCGTGCCTGGCCTATATTTAATTTTAAGAAAGAGATAGGGTCATCCTATGTTGCCCAGGCTGGTCTCAAACTCCTGGCCTCAAGAGATCCTCCTGTCTTGGCCTCCCAAAGTACCAGGATTACAGGTATGAGCCACCACGCCCAGCCAACAATAAGTTTTAAATTGTGCACCATTCTGAGCAGTGTGATGAAATCTCAAACCCACGCAGTCCAGAAAGTGAATCATCCCTTTGTCCAGTGTCTCCATGCTGTACATGCTACCTGCCATTAATCACTTCATCATAGCGCTTGTGTTCAAGTAACTCTTATTTGACTTAATAACGGCCCCAAAGTGCAAGAGTAGTGATGGTGGCGTACTGTCATAATTGCTCTATTTTATTATTAGTTGTTGTGAATTACTTACTGTGCCTAATTTGTAAATTCAACTTTATCACAGGTATGTACCTATAGGAAAAAAACAGTATATATTGGGTTTGGTACTATCTAAAGTTTCAGGCATTCACTGGGGGTCTTGGAAGGTATCCTCTCTGCAGATACAGGAGGACTACTGTAAGTATCGGTTCAATGTTTTAATATTTTCTTTGCAGCATCTCAAATCTTGCATAGGAAATAAAGATAAAAGTTTCTTAAGCTGCTTAATTTGCATGTGTTTTCCAAAACATACATGTATTGCTAATATGACAAGCGTTGCAAATAATTTGCTAATACAGCAAACATTAGCAAATCCTAACTCTCATACTCCCCTTCTTTTCTAAAATGTTTCTTATGTGAAACCCAATTCCAACTATTTCCTTGATTTTCCTTTTTAAAAAAGGACTCGAGATACTTATACTTAAAGCAGAAGCAAACCCAAGCCTCTGTCAGCTAGTAGAAAAATAAGCTGTCCTCAATTCCTACAAATTTTCCTAAATTATAGCCACACAGAGCATTTGCTGTATAAATACATACACTGTGTTCCAAACACACTCTTACCTAAGATCCCTTAGACTACACTTCAAATGCCTACGCCCATTAGGGTCCCCCCACATGGACAAACCTCCTCTGCACACAGTGAAATAATGCTGACCCCTCTTACGGAATGTTTTCTGGTATTTATCATCAGTGTGCCTCACATCGCCATTAAGTTCGTATCTGTACTGCCTGCCTGGTGAAAAGAAGCTTTCCTCAAGGGCAGAAAACATAACGTGGCATGTTATAGCCTCCCCGTGGAGCCCCACATCCATCATCTTTGGCTTTCAGACTATCAGGAGGCTGCTGACCCCCAACTCCTTTTATGTGGTGCTCCCACCTCTCAGCTCTCTGAAGGAGGACTCATTAGTGACTGTATTTCAACTCTGCAGCGCCATCCCTATAGCTTATTAGAGCCCAAGAAAACCAAACTGTACGTAGCATTCTCTCCCTCGAGGGCTTTCACGAACACACAAAGGCTGTCGCTAGATAAGGAAGAAACTTGACTGGAGGTGAGCATAAGTCTGAGCCACAGGTGGCGTGTCAACACCCATGGGTGCATGGTGGCTTGCGCCTATAGTCCCAGCTACTCGGGAGGCTGAGGTGGGAGGACAGCTTAAGCGAGGAGGTCGAGGCTGCAGTGAACGGTGATCACGTCACTGCACTCCAGTCTGGGCAACAGAGTGAGACCCCGCCTCAAAAAAAAAACAAAAACAGAACGTAACAAAAAAACAAAGAAAAGCCCCCAAAAAACCATGGGTGGACTCAAACTAGGCATCTGGAAGAAGCAGTTAGTCCAGGAAAGGAAAACAGGGAATACTCAGAGAGACAAGGGACAATGAGAAACAGACAAGACTGGATCTGGCAGAGACCGGATCTGACAGGGCCTGCCTGTGCCCTCTAACTCTTGTAAGTCTTGGGATGTGCATTTGGATTCTAGGAGATGCCTTGTCCCTTTCAATAAGCCCTATTTCTAAACATAAGTTACTTTAGTAGCTTTATGCTCCTTCCAATTGAACCAAAGCCAAGAAAAAGGCCCGGCTTGCATGCTAGTTCACTAATTCCCACCGCATGATCCCCTCAATCTCTGTGCGCAGACCATTCTATCCTACCACTGCATCCTCCACTTTCCTTGATCACTTTATCTGATCCCTGACCACTTTCTACCTCCTATTCTGCTGATGGGCTGTCTGTCCTATTAGAATATATAATCCTTGAAGGCAGGGACAATATGATTCATCTGGTGTTCCCTCAACAGTGGCAAACCCTGGGATAGCACAGTAAGTGTCTGATAAGCATGTAATTAATATTTCTGGTTAAGGTCAGAATCCATTCAATCAGGGACTTTCAGCATACATTAAAAGTTCCCTTTGGGTATTATAAACCTATCTCTTAAATAAGATATTCTAAATAGTTGTTGGATTATGGGCTTTTGAGGAAAGTAAGTATCTCAATGCCTTTCAATATTGTTCTTCCAAGTAGATATGACAGCTTATACAAATCATAGCATCTGCTATAAGCAGTAGATTACTGTAAATAAGCACTCAGCTGAGGAAGACATTTAGGAAGAGTGACAAGTTAAGCTCTCACTTGGGCTAATGGGGCCCATTCAGTTAGTACAGGAATCTGAAAAGCAGCTTACCTACCTGGTCATACAGCCATGTTTTATCATTGAAAGTGAATGTATCAGTACATGAAATAATTTTAAGAGCGCATAGGCCGGGCGCGGTGGCTCAGGCCTGTAATCCCAGCACTTTGGGAGGCCGAGACGGGTGGATCACAAGATCAGTGGATCGAGACCATCCTGGCTAACACGGTGAAACCCCGTCTCTACTAAAAAATACAAAAAATTAGCCGGGCATGGTGGCAGGCGCCTGTAGTCTCAGCTACTTGGGAGGCTGAGGCAGGAGAATGGCGTGAACCTGCGAGGCGGAGCTTGCAGTGAGCCGAGATCGCGCCACTGCACTCCAGCCTGGGCGACAGAGCCAGACTCTGTCTCAAAAAAAAAAAAAAAAAAAAAAAAAAGAGTGCATAAGAAATTCCAAATCCTAACAACCACGAAAGAGGGAGAATAGAAACAATCTTAGATCGTATTATATTAATATTTTTATATATATTATAATAATTATTATTAATATTAAAAGCTTATCATCGGTAGCCTAAGTAGTTTTGTCTACTGAAGAAATACCTTAAAACCTGGTCACCATCAGAATGTTTTGTACCACATTTTAAAAATCTGAAGTCTCTCTTCTATCTCTCCAAGTTGGAAATATATTGATCTCAGACAAGATGACATTTAAGTTGCTAAATACGTAAAGCAAGAAAAGACATTGATGATATTTAAGAAAGCCAAGAAGAGAAATGTATATATTTAAAAAAAACTTTGTAAAGCCATATGTTGTCAGAGTCCTACAGAAACTTTGTCTCTATTCCCAACATTAAGGGCAAATGGAAAACCTAAAAGTCCCTTTTGCAAACAGGCCACCTAAGACAGGTGATTAATGCCAAAAGTCCTAAAATGACCAAAGGTATTTCAAAAACACAAAATCAAACATGGCTAACAAAAGGCTGAAAACAAAGTTAATGAACAGAGTAAATGGAATTGGAAATTGCTACTAATTCCGAAAACAGTTTGCCTACTTTTCTACTTAGTCATTCAATTTTTAAAATTCACCTTTAGCCAAATTCTTATTTCTTTTTGAAAACGCTAAAAATTATGTGGTACTAATAAAATGTTTTAAATATATTAACAAAACATCAATGAGTAATATGTGATGCTTTAGCACATCTTAATTTACAGGTCACTGAAAGAGATGAGCTGAAACTCGCATGTGTTTTGCCAGGATTGCTGGAGAACCTGAATACTTAAGAAAAAAAACCTGCATTCCAGACTGACTCAGGAACAAGACTGACTAGATTTGATCATTACTGCAATTCAGTGACAGATAGATGGGAGGGTTCATTTTACTATTCTTTCTACTTGTACATATGCTTGTAATTTTGCATTTAAAGCACTGAAAATTTAAATAAATACATTTAGTCCAGAGGAAACAGCCAGGTTTCTAAATTTATAACTGCATGTGAAAAACGAAAAAAAAAACCCAGATCCAAATTGTGTCTGCATGACTGCAGCTAGCATATATGAATACATACATGAAAAAGAGAATCAAATGCTCTATACCAAATTGTTTCAGAGATAGCCTGTCTTGTATATTTTCATCTTCTCAAAGCTTTTCCATACCAGTCCCTTTTTCAAAGAACATATCCAAGAAGAAAGTAAGAAAAATGTGATAACTGAGGGTTTCCTAAGTACCAGACATCACTGCAAATGTTTTATGTGTAGCACATCATAATCCTGAGTTAGTAATTACTCCAATTTATTTAAGATGAAACTAGAACAACTAAAATCGATGCCATTTCTAAGCATTCAAAGAGTATATTAATTATAAATTTTAAACTACTCGGACTTAGGCATATAAACCAAGACAAAGCATGTCCTAGACAATATATACTTCTGTTTCTGGATTTCAATGACATTCTTTAAATTTTCCTAGAATACAAAGAAATATCACATCTTAAACTATTCTCAAGAAAAATTCTTTTAATAATGAGGAATACTGAAAATACAATCTCTAACTTAATTGAGAAAGAGAGCTGGAAAACGAAAACGTTCTCTGCTTGCAACTTAATGAGGCGCTGAGAGGCAGCATGCAGCTGATGAAACGCTACTGCAATAATGGGAGGTATCAGCGTGCTATGTTTCCAAATGATGGCCTCATGTAAAAGCAAAGGCGGTAAAATGCTGCAGGGCGTTAGAATATTTCCCAATAATCTGGCCAAACTCTGCTTCTGACATTCTATATAAATATATTGTTATATCCACACTTTCATACTCAGAGTTGGAAAATCCTGTCAAAGAACCTTGTTTGATAGATAAGCTATTCTAATTTCAAAGTGTTGAATGAAAAACAAATTGTGGGTGGGAGGGAAGAGATGGGAGAGAAATAAAAATAAATAGGACAGGACACAATTGTGAAAACACGAGCAGATGTGTACACATAGCCTAGATTTTCCTATTCTCTCTTTCGATGTAGGGCTAATTTTCTTATTTTAAAATAACCAAACTGGCTTCAACTTTTTAGCCCTAGAAGAAATCCTACGGTCAGTAAAGCAATCCTTACATTTATACAGACCAGAAATGCATAAAATATATCCACATATAGACAGCCTGATCCCTCTATTCAAAAACTGTCTCACTCAATATGAATTTGAGATCTTTCAAATTCCAAAACCACAACGTATACGTGCCTATGATTTGTCAATTTTCAGCCTACAAGGGTGAAGGGTGCCCAGAGCAAAGTAATAATGGTCAAGAATGTACCAGACCTTCTACCATAGGATAATGTATATAGTATACCTTCCAACTCGGTAAGATTAAAAAGACTACCTCTGTTGTTTGCTTTTTATTTAATTTTAATTTCATACAACTGTAGAATGGAAAAAGAAAGGTTGAGCAACAATTCTTGTCTGGGAATCCCATGTTCAGTTATGTATTTTAGAGGAGAAAGTTGGGCAAAGGAAATGGTTTTGCTCAACTCATCTAACAGGCAGTTTCTGCTTTGTGCAGGCACTGCTGTGCTTTGTTTGCTGATCCTGTTAATCTATAGATTAAGCAACTGTTCATTTAAAGCCAGAAGGTTAAAGAGGCAGAGAACAGATAATGTTAAATGGTGGAAAAGAAAACAGGAAAAAGAGAAAATACCCATAAACCAATAAAAGAGATGATAAAGCCACGTTCACCTAACTTTCCCAATTGGAAATCTCTGCCTGCATTTGAGGCTTAACCTGTTCAAAGTTCCCTCCAGAGACCTACCCCGCAGTGTAAGTTACCAGAGACATTAACACCTTCAAGAAGCCCCTAGACCCTAGCCCCTAGCTCCAAGAAGTGCACTGCATGTTATTAAAGGAATAGAGAGGCTGGAAGAGCCTGTTTCAAGTTATCTCTCTCTTTTTTTCCTTTTTTTTTTTTTGGCGGGGGGGATGGAGTCTCACTCTGTCGCCAGGCTGGAGTGCAGTGGCGTGATCTCAGCCCACTGCAACCTCGGCCTCCGAGTTCAGTCTCCTGCCTCAGTCTCCCGAGTAGCTGGGACTACAGGCGTGCGCCACCATGCCCATCTAATTTTTGTATTTTTAGTAGAGACGGGGTTTCACCATGTTGGCTAGGATGGTCTTGATCTCTTGATCTCGTCACCAGCCCGACTCGGCCTCCCAATGTGCTGGGATTACAGGTGTGAGCCATGGCACCCAGCCCAAGTTCTCTCTTTAAAAGAGGAAGAATAGTATGGGGACTCATCCAATTTCTGGTTTAACTGACAATATGTAACTTTTACAACACTTGCCTGTGTGTTTCTATCATAAAGTGAGGATATGGTTTAAGACTGTGAGGACACAGTCTAAGACTGAACAGGCAGCCTTCCTGGACTGCTCGGGTGACAAAGAGCAATGATGCCCTTAATACAGCACCTCAGGATATCATGAATGATGGGGATGGACAGGATGATCTCCCACAACGCTTTTCACACTATTATTTTGTAATTTGAATTCCTTCTCTCCCCAATCTAATCTACTCTTGGAAACAATCTAATTTTTCTAAAAGTGTCTTGACCAGAAAGCATTCATGCTAAAAATCTGCCATAGCTTCCACCTATCTCCAGAATAAGACCCTCCAATTTGCAACCTCATTCTACCTTTGCAATTTTCTAAATTTTCTTCACAATTTAATTGTATTAATAGATTTATAAGGTCCTTATGGGCCAAGAATGGTATCCCGCCACTCAGCAACACCTGACACAAAAACCTAACAGTGCCCAATAAATATAGACTAAATTTGCCTGTATTAAATTTGGGAAGAAATAAATTCTTGAGATGTAGAATTGAAGCACACTTCCTTTATTCTTCTGGAATCCCAAAGCCTTTGGTTTAAATAAAACTATGTGGTTTTTTTTTTTTTGAGACGGAGTCTCGCTCTGTCGCCCAGACTGGAGTGCAGTGGCGCGATCTCGGCTCACTGCAAGCTCCACCTCCTGGGTTCACGCCATTCTCCTGCCTCAGCCTCCCAAGTAGCTGGGACTACAGGTGCCCGCCACCACGCCCGGCAAATATTTTTGTATTTTTAGTAGAGACAGGGTTTCACCGTGTTAGCCAGGATGGTCTCGATCTCCTGACCTCGTGATCTGCCCGCCTCGGCCTCCCAAAGTGCTGGGATGACAGGCGTGAGCTACCGCACCCAGCCAAAACTATGTTTTTTAAAAAATTTCATTTCATCCCAAAGAAACAGGACAATAAAATCTAACAATTCTAACTTTTAGCCCCTGGTTTTAGAATATGTTTCAAGGGGAATATTATATTTGTTTTGTTCTATTTATATTTATAAATTCCTCAGGCCAAAATTTTGGTACTATAATAGTTTATTAAAGCAAGTGGCCACTTTATGCTGTTAAATGATGAATAACTGTCAAGCACAGTGGTTCGCACCTGTAATTCCAGCACTTTGGGAGGCCAAGACAGGTGGATCACCTGAGGTCAGGAGTTCGAGACCAGCCTGGCCAACATGGTGAAACCCCATCTCTAGTAAAAATACAAAAATTATCTGAGAATGGTGTGGGCACCTGTAATCTCAGCTACTTGGGAGGCTGAGGCACAAGAATCACTTGAGCCCAGGATGCAAAGATTGCAGTGAGCCAAGACTGCACCACTGCACTCCAGCCTGGTTGATGGAGTGGGACTCTGTCTCAAAAAAATAAAAAAAAAAAAAAAGATGAATAATTGACGTAGTTGTATTCGAGTTGTTTCCACAATGCTATGAGAGATACTTTTTGCTTCTAGTATAAATAACAGAGGAAAAGCACTGTTTTCTATCAAAGAATGCCAAAAGAAAATAACAACTCAACAGTCTACTGTGGTCATCTATGATTCACACAAACTACCCTAAACACTAAACAAAAAGAACAATATAAGGATTTTGCATGCTTAATGTGTTCGGAAGCATACTTTGTCATATTACAACCAAATATTTTAAGTCATACTATGGATTTATGACTTTACTATTGAGTTATCATGGCCTTTGCATTTGAAGCGGATAAAAACAAACTGAAGGCAAATCTGGACTATGCGCCAACATTCCGCCAACTATTGCCTAAACATGTCTTTAGAATTCTGTCGATGGAAGGCTGGGCGTGGTGGCTCATGCCTGTAATCCCAGCACTTTGGGAGGCCGAGGCAGGTAAATCACTAGAGTTCAAGACCAGCCTAGCCAACATGGTGAAACCCCATCTCTACCAAAATACAAAAATTAGCCACATGTGGTGGCGTGCACCTGTAATCCCAGCTACTCAGGAGGCTGAGGCATGAGAATCACTTGAACCCAGGAGGCAGAGGTTGCAGTGGGCTGACATCATGCCACTGCACTCCAGCCTGGGCAACGGAGTGAGATCCTGTCAAAAAAAAGAAAAAGAAAAAAAAGAATTCTATCAATGGATAGAAATGGTCTCTGCAAAAGGAAAGTATAGGCTCCATTTTATGGGAAGCTCTCTCAGCATAAGCTGGATACAGAACTCCTGCCCATACCGCTCCAATCTCTGTGCCAGAAACTGCCATCCACAAGCATTTACCTAATGACAACTAGCGTGCTCTAGGTCAGAGCTAAGTGTTGGATAAAATCCACTGTAAGGCATGATCCCTAGAAATGTTAATTCTCACAACACTTTGGGTCTGTAGGGCTTTTGCCTACAGAAGCCACAGTAGGTCTTTGTCTTAGCTCAAAATGCTGCCTTACTGTGAATGGCTTAAACAACAAAAATGTCTTTTGTCACAGCTCTGGAAGCTGGAAGTCCAAAACCAAGGTGCCAGCATGACCGAGTTCTGGTGAGGCCGCTCTTCCTTGCTTGCAGACAGCCACCTCCTCGCTGTGTCCTCATGTGACTTCTTCGTTAGAGCAGAGAGAAAAAGGCAAGCTCTTCGGTATCTTTTCTTATAAGGGCACTAGTTCCATCACGGGGGCACATACTCATGACCTCATCTAACAATTATCACCTCCCAAAGGTATCATCTCCGAATACCATCATGCCTGGGGTTAGGGTTTCAATATCTAAATTTTGGGGGAACACAAACATTCATCCCATAACAGTCCTCAATACATACTTGAAAAAAAAGGGGAAAAAAATCTCAAATGGTGCTAATACAAAATATTTTTTAAATGCATTGAAAGGCAGGTATTTGACCAATGACTAGGCAGAAGCAAAACTATTATGATTGGGAAAGAGGAAAGAATACATAAGCACAAAGAATCTGGAAGACTTGGGATTAAACAAAGACTCAATTTAAACCATAAGATCCAAGTTATCTTCTCAATCAAACTTTACAAGGGTTTATAACCAAGAGCAAAAATAAAAGACTGTGTTTTTACTTTTTCTCTTGCACCTTGCTCTTGACCAAAACCTGGATCAAAGAATCAAGGGCAAAAAAAAAAACACTATGAATGATAACAACAAAACAACCCAGTAACACAAAATACAAATTCAGAGAAGCATGAGACTATGAAAGGAGCAGAGTAGATAATTCACAGTCAAAGTTATGTATTTATCATCATGTTAAGCTATGCACCAACATGTATAATGCAAAGCAATCCTTTGGAAAAACAAATTAAACAATGAGTTAAACTGGTGAGCAAAAAGTCAAAATGACGTGACAGTGATGAGTTCTGTTGGTTTTGTTCTATCCTAGGACCAGACTGTTAACAGCCACCTCAGACTTAGCCAGCTAGCTATCTCTAAAATATTTTGGTCATGAGAGACACCAAGTGAGAACGCAAAGTAAAAAATTCATCCACCACTATTGGGAGAAAAAAAAAATCATTAAATGAGTAGCTCTGTCAATGGTAACTAATGGTTTCCATGCATTTTTTTCAAAAAAAAAAAAAAAGAAGAAGAATAATTTGCCCAATGACAGATACCAGAATACCGTGAATTTTCATGGTGCTGAATCAAACACCCATCAACCAGGAATTCTATACCTAATGAAGCAATTGTTCAATAATAAGAAAAGCATTGTTCAACAATAAGAATTAAGATGAAAGTCATCTAACAAAACGGAATCAAAATATTAATGTAATACAGGGTTTGAGATGATCTGATGAAAAGACTAGCTGTAAACAATGAGTCCAGTTAAAGACAGACCCTATGAATGAGAATTATGGCAACAGAGGAGATGGTAAGATTATAACTTTGAAAATATAAAAATAATACAACTTATAAAACCTGTGAGAAGGAAACGTGGTAACATTGTGAGAGTATTCTTTTCCTTGCCGTTCCTAGCAATGAATCCATCAATACGGTTTAAAAAATAAAAACATGAAGTTAAAAAAAGAAAGGCAAAACGAACACTTTCCAACACACGCACGAAAATCCAAGCCTACAAATGAGAACTATTCATTATTTCTAATTATAAAAGAAAAACACCAGAATAGCTACAATGTGGAAAGTGGCAGGAAGATCCTGAAATATCTATAAAGAATGTTCTAGAGAATTCAAGATGCACAATTTGAAAGAAAATGTCAACACTGTCTAAAACTTCTGAGTGAACTTCTCTCCCTGCCACCTGCTCAATACTACCCAAAAAGCCACTTAAAATCCTAATGCACGATGCACTCCCTCACCTCGCCCTGTCCAGCCTACAAGCCTTTTCTAATCCATACCCACTGTGTTGCAGCACTGGGGTCATTCTTCTATTTTGCCCATGCCATTCTTCATCCCTCTTCTGGCAGCAGCTCCTCTCCCCACATCACACGGCCACACCCACAAGGCCAAGATGGGCTAGTCCTGATACTGAGTCCCTGCAGATATGGTGGTGGCTCCAAGGGCAGATGTGTAACTCAAAGCAGTGCCAACCAGAAGCACTCCCTGATAATGCCCATGGGCAGAACAAAGTTGGGATGCCAAACTAGGACTAACACTACCAGAGGTCTTGGCTACCAACATCCCTGGTCTCCTTGAGGACACCCATGTTAGCAGGAGAAAAGGAGTAAACACACAGCAGGAAGGTAAGCAGAAACAAAAGAGACCCTAATGGGGAAATTCTAGGCAGTACTGACTCTCGGTTCCAGCACCTAGGGATCTCATTTCTGTGTACATTTTTAAGAAATTGGGTAAGCATCCCCCACACTAAGATCCTTCCCATCAGTGGGAGAAAATATTCTCCATATATAAAATACAAATTGTTTAGGGGGTTTTTATCACCTGGCAAAAGAAACTGCCTAATTAACCCACCCTATCTCCCCATTCTTCCTCAGAAAAGGAGATGTTCCCTCCCCTTTCCAAGACCCAGCCAATCACATATCCACTGGATCTCCTTTCTGCCTAGTTCTTACAGAACTGAATACTATAGTTATAGCTTACTGTAACCTTGTACTCTTGGGCTCAAGCGATCCTCTCACTCAAAGCGCTGGGACTACAGGTCTGAGCCATGGAGCTCGGCCAAAACCTAGTTCTTAGAGATACCTGCGACTAGTGCTTAGGATGGGTATCAGTCCTTCCCACAGTTTAGTTTAAGCTTCCTTCGGCCCAAATTCCTTCCATTCAGAAAGCAAAATCACAAAGCCTTTCCTTTTGTCTTCAATGACCTCAAAGCTTTTTGCCTCTAGGTCTTTCCTCCAGGAGTCCACAGCTGACTCACCATTGACCCACGTTGTTTTTCCTGCAATGGACTGCAACGTAACTTCTCCCCATGCTATTCCACAGGGTCAACAATGACCTTCTATTTGCCAGATCCTAACAACGTTTTGTCACACACACATACAAATGTCCAAAAACAAGATATGAGCAAAAGAGATTGCTGGGTGTCCTAGCATTGAAATGCAGGTGTTGTCTTGCAGACCCCGAGGGTGGTGGGGAAAGGATTATCTGATTCTACAGCATGTTCCTCCAGTTGACTTGCTACTAAATAAGCTATTTTATGACTTACACCCTTAAAATTCTTACACCCTTATTACTTACATCCTTACAAGCTATTCCGCACCCTTAGAGCTTTGTAAAGATGGATACTGCAGACACCTTATAGCAATGCAAGTGTTCCTGTACCATGGAAATAATTTGATGATATTCCAGATAATTCCAGATGATTCCTGTTCATAGCCATGCAACTCAAGTGTGCTGGGGAAGGAATTTTAAATCTCTCCAAGTCAAAATGAACCATTTTTCACAGATGTGAAAACTGAATTTTATTCAGTTCATCTCATTAATGAATTGAATATTTGACATGTGTTCAGTCTGCATGACAGACATGATTTTACCATGTCAAAAACTACACTTCAACTGCTTTCCGTTTGCATCATGCTTGCACTCTTATCTTTCCCCTCATTTAGAAATTTACATGGCTTGACTTCCAGCATGTGACACCTCCTACTTCCTATCCTATCTCTCTGGCCACTGCTCATCTCCCTCATGGGGAATCGTCTCTCTTTGTTTGCCTTCAATGCTGCAATTCCCCAAGGTGCTTTCCTTCGGTTCTTCTCCACAGGTGTCACTGAGTGGGTAAAATGAATGCAAGTACTTAGCATAGTAGCTGACCCTTTGTGACCCTTTGTGAATGCTCAATACTGATGGTATTAGTGTCACTGTCACCATGTAGTTTTTAGATTGCTAAAATTATGATTTTACAAGCTTTTCTCCCCCTTTAAAGAATAGGCCCTGTGTTCTGTTCATCAGTGCACCCTTAGTATCCAAAGACATTATGTCTGAGGAGGAAGAGAGCACCACAGGGTTCTAGAAAGGCATATAATCATCTTACATCCAAATGTATTTAATGAAAGATGTATTTAAAAGGACCCCAAACAAGCCTTGTTCCCTGACTTGCAACATGCAGTGAAGTTCTGGTTGAAGGTATGGGGGGACTCATTTCTACCTCCCTCTCCCACTTGCCAGATCATGGCATCGAAGACCCTTACAGCTCAGAGTCACTGGTGGCTCGGGATAGCACAGAGAACAGCACTGTTCCACAGAAACAGAATGCAACTGCCTATGGAACCTCAATTTCCTCGCTGCCACGTGAAACGTCAAAAGAAACAAGTGAAATCAATTTTAATCACATAGTTACAACTCAGTAACATGATGTATTTAACTACATATTCAAAACATAACTATTTCAATGTTAAATCTATATAAAAATGAATGTGATCATTTTACAGGTTTTCTCACATTATATCTTTGAGATATGGTATCTATCTTACACTTATAGCACACATCAGTTTCCACTAGCCACATTTCAAGTGCCAAACAACCACACGGGGCCAGTGGCTACAGTACTGGACAGCACACGGCTAGAGGCTGCAGCATGGCAGTCTCTGGGAGAACGAAGATATATGGTAGGGGACATAGCGATAAAGCAAGAAGGTGATTTGTTTAAATGCAAATCTACAATCACTCTTCTTCTCTAAAAAAATAAAGTCTAGGCCGGGTGCGGTGGCTCACGCCTGTAATCCCAGCACTCTGGGAGGCTGAAGAGGGTAGATCGCAAGGTCAGGAGTTCGAGACCAGCCTGGCCAACATGGTGAAACCCTGTCTCTACTAAAAATAAAAAAAATCCCGGCGTGGTGGCAGGCGCCTATAATCCCAGCTACTCGGGAGGCTGAGGCAGGAGAATTTTGAACCCAGGAGGCAGAGGTTGCAGTGAGCCGAGATTGTGCCACTGCACTGCAGCCTGGGCAACAAGAGCAAGACTCTGTCTCAAAAACAAAATAAAAAAAAAAGAAAAAAATAAATAGATAAAAAATAAAGTCTAGTGACTTCCTGTTGCTACAAAATAAAGCCCAAATCCATTAAAATGGCTCACAAGGTATGATGTTTTGGCCCTTTCTGACTTATGGCGCCTAATGTTGAAGAATCTGGCTGGTGTATATCATCCGACAAGACTTCCATAGGTGGGTGGTAGGCAGAGGACAGATAATACCAGAATTTTAAGAGGAAGGTGACAGCAAAGGGCTAATTCTCCCCACTCATGGTGGCCACCAACAATCTGGTAAAGTCCAGAACTGGGAAGAACCACTCTGTGCTTAACCCTTTGATACAGTTTGGCTCTGTGTCCCTACCCAAATCTCATGTCGAACTGTAATTCCCAGTGTTGGAGGTGGGGTCTGGTGGGAAGGGATTGGATCATGGGGGTGGTTTCAATGTTTAAGCACCATCCCTCGAGTGCTGTCCCGTGACAGTGTTCTCATGAGATCCGGGTGTTTGAAAGTGTGTAGCACCTCTCCCTTCACACTCTTTCTCTTTCTTGCTCTGGCCGTGTGAACATGTGTCTTCTTCCCCTTCACCTCCTGCCATAATTCTAAGTTTCCTGAGGCCTCCCCAGCCATGCTTCCCATACAGCCTTTGGAACCGTGAACCAATTAAACCTCTTTTCTTTATAAATTACCCAGTCTCAGGTAGTTTATTACAGCAATGTGAGAACAGACTAATACACCCTGGGACAAACAACAGGCTAAGACAGAAAGTAAAGCTACCCAGGCATTAGTAGGATCTCTAAGTGAAACGGGAAAAGAGGGGTGTTCCTGGGGCCAAGAAGAGTAATTTTTGTATGGCCACCATACAAATGTGAAAACATCTGGTTATTCATACGTGAAACTAAGGGAAGAAAAACTTAGATGCAAACTATGACACATGTATCAAAATAGTCGATTCACCAGAAAAGGACAATTTGGTCAATGTCATAAACTAAATTTTAATTCTAGCCTTTAAAAAAATGTTTGTTTGACACTCAGAATACATAGTCTGTATGCATATATCAAAAAAAGGTATCAAAAACATATAAGTATGCACAGAGTTCTGATTTATAAAATTTATAACTTATCTACACAATTGTACTACAAGAACTCTTCAGCAGAATATGAATATTATTTCTAACATTGATACTTTATAAAAGTCACACCCAGGCAAAAGCTGATTTATTATCAATCCATACTTAGTAAATCAGCACACAGAATGTTCTTGTAAAAATACATATAATGGACCATACGCGGTAGCTCATGGCTATAATCCCAGCACTTTGGGAGGCCGAGGTGGGTGGATCACAATGTCAGTAGTTCAAGACCAGCCTGGCCAATATGGTGAAACCCTGTCTCTACTAAAAATACAAAAAAATTTAGCTGGGCGTGGTGGCGGGTACCTATATTCCCATCTACTCAGGAGGCTGAGGCAGGAGAATCATTTATACCCGGGAGGTGGAGGTTGCAGTAAGCTGAGATTGCACCACTGCACTCCATCCTGGGCGACAGAGCAAGACGTCATCTCAAAAAAAAAAAAAAAATACATATAATGAACTTAAGTATTAGTGATTTCCACTATTCATCATTTCACATCACGGTTCATACTCCTTTCAAGATAAAAATTACTTAATATGTAATATATTGTGATAATGTAGATGCTTTTTGCTTCTCAAAACACCAATTAGTAATCAGAGCTTGTCCTTTCTTAAACAGAGTGCTATCAAAACAAATTAAACCTTTTAATAATAATAATTTTAGTATTTACAATTTAAAATAAAAGGATCTCAATAGAATAGTAATATTAATTAAACAACAAACATTCATTATCCAAGTAGGCTAAAGAAAAATTTCTAGTACAAAAAGGATTACAACAAAAGAAAATGTTGCCAGGCTATCTGCTGTTTATAATGAGTGTCAAGAATTCTGCTTTGCCAACAAGCATAAGACTAATTACTTCCAATGTTCTTAAGATGCAGTCACATGTGGAGATAACTATCTAAGAAGTGTGAGATAAAATGCCTGGAACTCCAGCTATTTTAAATTGAATAAGAAAGGAGCACCCTGTACAGTAACAGCAAAAAGACTACAAAGAATTAAACAAAAATGAAGATCTCCACGAAATGAGAAAGGATGATTTCCACGATATAAAGTTAAGTTAAAAAAAAAAAAAAAAAAAAGCAAAGTGCAGAACAGTGAACTTTGTACTTTTTTTGTACAAGAAGGAAAAATATGTATTTTCTTTTGCCAAAAAAATAAATCAGGAACAATGAAAATGTTTATCAATAGAGAATGAGTGAAAAGTGAGCTTTCCGAGTATATTTCATAGAACTAACACGACAGTCAAAAAGTAAAATTAATAAGGGAGGAAAAAACTAAACTGTAATAGAATACAAACATATATAAATGAACTAAAATATATATCAAGCTGGTAACAGAAAAAAATTAATTCTAGCACTTTTAACCAAAAGACCTTGACTGTAGAGCCGTGGTGAGATATATACTGAAGATGAAAGGAGTGTGGAGGGCTGAGCATGGTGGCTCATACCCGTAATCTCAGCACTTTGGGAGGTCCAGCCAGAGGATCGCTTGAGCCCAGGAGTTTCAGACAGCCTGGCCAACACAAGGAGACCCCATCTCTACTAAAAATTAAAAAAAATCAGTCAGGCCTGGTGGCATGTGCCTATAGTCCAGCTACTCGGGAGGCTGAGGTGGGAGGATTGCTTGAGCCCAGTAGGTCAAGGCTACAGTAAGCCATAATCTTGTCACTGCACTCCAACCTGGGTGACAGAGTGAGGAAAAAAAAAGTGCTGTGACATCTTAAACTACTGTTTAGTGATGGTGATAATACGACATCATAATTTTAAAAACATTTATATGTATATCATAGGGTAATGCAAATAAATATATTAATGGTATGGTGAATCATTAGGAACCAAGATTTTTACTGTAGGGTTAAAATGCTGATGCAAAATATAAGAAGTTAAATTTTTTGAAAACAAATGCATGTGATCCAATGTGACATTGCTAGCCACCGGACAGGACTTACTTCTTGGCAATACTGCAGGATGCCTTCCTTGGTATCAATGCAAGTTTTGGTCCCTGATGGATCTGAATCCCACTTCCCATTCTGGACATTCATGTGCATGTTCAGTCTGCCACAGAACATGGCAATCTGGGGTTCAGCCAGCAGGCCAGCATTGCCATCAGTGGGTACCTGAAAGAAGAAGCTTCAGTTAGTTATAGTATCCATAGCTCCAAGGCAGAGGCTTGGAGGAAGAACAGGGATAACTATCAAAAAGAGTTCTATTCTTGCTCATTCTCAATTAGGAATCAGCCCGGTCTTCAACACTCCTTTAGATTAAGTGTTATGTATGCTACAGATGTTCTTAGCCACCTATAAGGCAATGCTTTCTTTTATACTAAAACAGAGAAGGAAATTACCAATACCAAAAGAAATTTATTCATGAAAAATTTATACATTTTCCCATATGAGATTTTGTGGTACCTGCTGAAAGGTTCTGACAACAAAATAACATGTTTTCCTATACTAAATATAATCACTGTGGAGGCTACCGCATTCTCATAATAAACTCCACTGACTCACACAGAGCATGATGCCTGCCAGGCCCTGCCTGATGACCAAGCCTGAAAATAATATTTGTGCCACCTCTCAGCACTGAGAGCAAGCATGGCGTTGGTAGTTAGCAAGTGACTGTATTATGATTTTGAACAGAAAAATTCACTGTAGAATTCACCATCCACAAATATAACTGAGTATGTTGGCGATCCCTCCTGGTTTCCCCCAGAATATTCTCTGGTTATCACTCTCAACTCTTAAAAAGTCTGTTGAAAGTGCTGGTGTCTCCTCTCCCAACCATCTGCAAGGAGCCAACATTTTCTCATTTGGAGCTCTACACAGTGCCTGCTGGGTAGTAAGTAAGGGGTCCTAGCTATTACCATTGCAGGCAATAGACCACTTCACAAAATAACTTCATGAAAAAGGGTGCCTTCTGTATTTTCAAACTCTTCTGTGTACAGGCATTACCTTTACAAAAATATTTTTAAAAGAGAAAATGGAAGTCCTGAAATATCTGTACTATGTCACTTAACAGGTTCTGGTATCTCAAAAAGAAAAAAAAATTCAGCAAGAAATGAAAAATATATCCACAGGAGTAAAGGTGTTATTAAACCAATCAATTAGAAGGCCTATTAATCATGATAGGCCCTCCCTTGTCAAATCCAGCTGCTGGGGAAATGTGAGACACCCATGCCAAGAAGAATTAACTTCCAGCAGAAGCCATTCGTTCACACACTCAAGAACTGGGTGATTCCACGATAACTTATATCATTCCTAAAAACTGTCCACAGGAGGAAAAACACCAACTAAAATCGCACTGAGAAATTTTCAGTTAAAGAAATGAAACAGTTTCCAAACATTTCTTCCCACATAAATGTAAAATAGGATACCTCTGGCCATTTTAGTCATTTTTACACATACTTCGTCAAAACCCAACAGAGGACTTAGGTCCTTAAAACAAAAAAACATAACAGGTCTTAGATTGAACCAAGTCATGAGTGCAAAAGCTGCTGGCAAAATCTCTAGAGCCATGTTTTCAAGTAACTTTTCCAATATTTAACGAAATTCTGCCTTTACATTGCCAGATGGTTAAGTCAAAGCAGCCGATGCCAAAATATCCAGATCATCTGCAGAAATAGCTAGAACCCCTCAACTCCATCTGAGCCCCCTGCCACTTCCTGTGACTTCCATGAAACTGGGGGGTCTCATTCTCTGACAGATGCAAAGCATCAGGCTAAGTAGAATGCTCTATAAATTTAAATTTCACAGCTTTCCTGAGGGATTAAGAGGAAATTCATTGTCTTGATCTTAGAAATCGAAATGCAAATGTTGTCAATCTTACTGAAATAAGTAGTATAGATAATAACACTGCAAAAACATTAAAGAAAGTCAAATAATAATCAGATACCTGTGGATAAGGCCCTACATCAGATGCTATGGAGGGCCCTGACCATAAGGAATGTACAATCCACTAATGGAATTGCCATTGTTCCCACAGTACTTTATTCTGTTCACCTTCCGAATTCATTCCTGTCCCAAAGATTTCCAGTCTTGGCAGCATGTTGGTAACTGTACGGAGACACTAATGAGCCTTTACCATAGCTGGTAAATATTCTGTTGCATCAATCTCCTCCTCTGCCTCAAACTCTCTCTGTACTTTTGTTTATCCACAATCTGTTCATTACAATGTCTAAGGAAAGCGTTCTACCTTCTTGTCAATACAAATGCACTTGATTCCATTTCCTCCCCGCAAGGAGAGGAAATTGACAATTTCTCTCCCCAGGGTAGCCAGCCTCCAAGAAGGCCCCCAATAGTCCCTGCCTCCTGCTATTCATGGACCCTGGGAAACTCCACAATGTATCAGGGTCTGTCTGTGCAACAAATGGAGTACAGCAGAAGTGATAATGGTGTAACTTCCGAGCATGTATATATTAGACTTAAAGATGCTGCAACTCTTTTAAAAACAAACCCTTTGCTACCAGAAAGGTCACTGAAGGGCATGATGATGTGTAACATCCAAAACAAGGTCATGAAGGGCATCGCAATTCTTCATTGCTCTCTGGGATCACTCACTGTGAGGAAGGTCATCAGCTGCCATGTTCTGAGACATTTGGTGCTAAAACCAGGAAAGTTTTTGGCAAAATACACTGGATCACCCTACCTGACAAACCAAGTAAATGCTTCTTCATTTTTTTTTTCTTCTTTTGACTTAACTTCCTTTGATTTCTTATATTTTTCACTTTGTCATCCTCCCTGCTTCTTGACTTTACAGCTATTTTAATGTCATCTTGTTGGCATATGTATGCTGACTATCAAAAAGTGGTAATTTTTTGAACATTTTTTTCAAATAAATTTATTATGACCCTATAATTGTCTCATGTTCTTGCCATTTTTTAATGCCATCTGTTGGCATATGTGTGTATGTTGACTACCAAAAAGTGGTAATTTTTAAAACATTTTTTTCAAATAACTTGATTACGGCCCTCTAACTGTCTCATGTTGTCTTCATTTTAACAATGAGAGTTTAGACTAGAAAATATACACTTCAGTTCCTGTCAGGTTTTCCACCAGATGAAATTTAATATTAACTTTAAAAATAAATGTTTGGAGAATCGTGATGATTAACATGCTCTATTTTCTTCAAGTGGAGATCGTTTAATAATTTAAACTGCGAATCCTCAATAATTAGGGTAAGCTGTTGAATTAGAAATTGTAAAATTGGTTGTATGTATAGATCTTACATTTGACATTACAAGAGGCCCTTCACAAATAAATATCAACTCACAAAAGCCATGTTTCTCAAGTAAAATTTTTTCCCCGAACCAACACCAGGTGTGTATATGGAAATCAGAGCAATTAGCTTGGAGATACAAATTGAACCAGAAACCTTCCTATTCTTACTGAAGCCCATCTGCAAACAATTCCATGCTTTCACTACATACACCTGTCTCCCTTAATTAAAACAAGACACACAACCCACGGCATCCTCACCTGAATCAAATAACCCATTTATGAAACAAAGCCTGGTTGCTAAGCGCAGCCACTCCCTGGCATTCAGCCAGAAGGAAATGTGGCCACATTAAACATTGCCATCCAAGGGTTAACTCCCTTTTCCTGAGTGAAGCCTCCAAGAAATGACTTAATAAATGATACACAGGGTCCTATTCAGGATCTGTTAATATGGACACTCTTAAAATTGAAATCTTTTAAGATTCAATTTACCTGCCAAATACCTGAAATCTGGCAGGTATTTGCTGCCAGTAAAAAAGCACAGTCTTACAAAGTCATCCTAAAGATAATTATTCCTAATTTTTAAAACATTTTTATTTTCTAAAAGAAAAGAAATATAAATACCTTAGTAGATGGGAAATATAACCACTTTACTACATTTTAGTTCTATTTATGTCTTAACACTATTCTAAGGTGAGTTAAGATTACTTTGCAAAAATCTAAGACAACATTTAAAAGATGAGAACTGTGATATAACTGGCCTTTCGTGGTCTATGCATTTCTCATTCGTGGTCTATGCATTTCTAAGACTGAATATGAAGGTAATTCTTGTAAACTGAATGACTTGCCACTGACATCATAAAACTGGAGATGCTTTCCCATGGGAAAACAGTGTTCCTGATAATGAACAAAATAACCAGCTAAAAACAATGAAGCATTCACAAATTGCCTCAAAAGCAAGAGGCTGTTTACCGAGTGCTCTGAACTACAGAGACGTACATATCAAACTTAAAAATGCTATAAGTCTTAAAAACAGAAAAAAAAATTTTTGTTACCAGAAAAAAAATATTTTTGAGCCACAATATAAAGAATACTGAAGTGAAATGGACTTTCCAAAGCAATTTTTAGAAATGGCTTTAAAAGAGCCTTAAGGGTATAACATAAACGAATATAAACATATATACCTAATCTGGACCAGTCTGCAGACATGAATCTGGAAACCCTACGCCTACAGTTGCTACAATTTTCAATTAAATGCAAAGCCACCTTCTTGAACAAGTTCTCTTGTTGTCCTTTCAAACAGGGTGTTCCCTTTCTCCAAAAAGTTTCTCTCTGTTATCATCTAGGAGATCAAAATTCCTTATAGAGCAGGCTTGGCAGCATTCCTCCCCAACAGGGTCCCAACTAGGAGGGAAAAGTGAACAAGGAGCTCTCTGTTTTGCTAGCTGAAAGGTCCTGTTTGGCAAGGAGAGGGCACAGATCCATAGCTTAGTTGCATCCGTGGATTTATGTAATTTTAAGGTTTCTGGCTAATGAAAGCCATCTGTTTTCTGCATTTGAACCACCCGCTGACTAGTCTAAATAGCTGGCCTCATATAATGAAGTATTTGGTACTTTTTAATCAGTTCAAACTTCTTCGAGTCAGATTCTTGCATAATCTCAGTATTTTTTTTTTTTTGATACACTGTCACACTCCATCACCCAGACTAGAGTGCAGTGGCATGATCTCCGCTCACTGCAACCTCTCCGCCTCCTAGGTTCAAGCTATTCTCCTGCCTCAGCCTCCCGAGTAGCTGGGATTACAGGCCTGTGTCACCACGCCCAGATAATTTTTGTATTTTTAGTAGAGACAGGGTTTCGCCATGTTGGCCAGGCTGGTCTCGAACTCCTGGCCTCAAGTGATCCTCCTGCCTCGGCCTCCCAAAATGTTGGGATTACAGGCATGAGCCACTGTGCCCAGCTTTGTAGCGATACTATTTCTATCACATCCATGGTTTCCTGACATAAATACTGGATTCCCTTAACCTGGGCATAATTCAACTATACCCCACAAGAGTGCTTTACATTTTCATATTAAAACATTTAAATTCTCCATTGTCAAATGTAAAGAACTATTTTCTAGAATCATAATCTAGAAAATCTGAGTGAACCCCTTTCAGGGGACTAATTCATCTGTAGGGTTTTCTTTTAAATGCCAAAAAAGTATTTCCAGTGTAAGCGGAACATCTGCAGTTGCTCATTTCATCACTAACAGAGAACTGAAATTAAAATCAGAATCACATAAGTGGACCCTAAGAGGGAGGAAAGGGCACCAGGTAAGGATATGTCCAAGGCCATGGGGTTACAGGGACAGAGAAGGGAATTCAACCTATTCCATCAAGGGTTCTGTTAATGTGACCGGGCTGTCTCTCAAATTAAAATGGAAAATTGCAATTTTCCAAGGCTTTGCCCCTGTGTGTGTGTGCGCGTGTATTTGTGGTGAGCAAAAATAGAGAAGCTATTAAAAAAGAAAAATAAAATGTGATGACTGAAACTGCAAGTGGTTTCTATTTACCCTTGTGGAGAGTTGCCACATCTATTCACAGCCACTATTTGCTGCACAATTATTTCAGAGCTTGAGTTTCGGCTTAAAAAATGATTTGCCATAAAAGCGAATGGGAGAAAAACAATTCCTTTCAGAGGAGTAATCTACGTATTTCACTCCTGGAAACCTGAAATTCTTTTTGGGTCACTGTTGATCTGGCTTCTAATTACAAGCTATCCTCCCTTGATGTTTTTCACGGCCTCTGTTGATATTAGATTGGTGCAAAAATCGCAATTACTTTTGTGCCAACCTAATAGCAAGCTTTTTTACTACTCAAAGGATATATGTTCTCAAGTTGACCCAAAACTCCTACCTGCTCATAAGAAGGCCAGTAAGTCATGCTTGCTGCTGGTGCCCAGTAGGAAATCAAGAGGTCCCTCAATAGGAGCCTTTGTTATTCACTACTCGTGAAATTAATAACCAACATTTGAAGCATGCATTTAGGCAGGACCCAGTAAGAGTGGCATCTACTGCTAGGACTGATATAAATGAATATAAAAGTGGAATTACAAAAAATAGAGCCTTATGCAAGGCAAACAAACTCTTAGCCTCAAAAACAGTTTACAATCTAGTCAATGTCCATTTAGTCCTAAAAGGTGAATGTTTTCTTTTAACTTCATATATATACATACACACACACTAACATATATGAAACCATACACATACTATATAGTATGTGATGAAATGAGCGAGATGTAAAAAGTTCATCTCTTTCATTCTGTCTTTACAGTTTTTCCTGTGTGTCTTTTGTTTTGTTTTGTTTTCTGAGACAGAGTCTTGCTCAGTCGCCCAGGCTGGAGTGCAGCGGGGTGATCTCGGCTCACTGCAACCTCTGCCTCCTGGGTTCAAGCGATTCTTGTGCTTTAACCTCCCGAGTAGCTGGGACTGCAGGCGTGCACCACTACGCCTGGCTAATTTTTGTATTTTTTAGTAGAGATGAGTTTTTGCCATGTTGCCACTCCTGACCTCCAGTGATCTGCCCGCCTCGGCCTCCCAAAGTGCTGGGATTATACGCATGAGCCACAACGCCTGGCCTGTCTTTAAAGTTTTACTGACATGTCTCATACAGTCACCAAAGGGAAAAAAAAATAAAAAAAATATATAGTATTTGAGATCTTTATCCTATTCTGACTCTCTCAATATTGCCATATCTCATCAGCCTTGACCTTGTGAACATGCAGATAGAAAAAGGGTTAGAGGCAAAAATCAAAGATCTACTAAGGCCTTTGCTCATTATCTCATTTGACTCAGAAAAACCAAGATAAGTCACTTCCACATCTATTTAGATAATCAGAAGGGCTCAAAACCTGCCTAGAGTCTACTCAAGAGTGTTATTCCAAAGCACATGCTTGCTTTTTGACAGAACAAGCCAGCTGGCATTCCTGGTACTAGATGTCAAGCTTTTTTAATTCTTCAATCTTGAATATTATTTTCAAGTAATTTTTCCCCCATGGCAGTACTATTTTGCATGTCTTTGTTACTGGCTTTTAAAAAAATTACTTTTAGAGTAAGTAAAACGGGAAGCAAACCCACAGCTTAAATGTCTAATTTGCATTTCTCAAATTTAAATCACTAGATGTTAATATCTACTAACCTCTGGTAGTTTCCTCTTTAAGAAATCTCTCCTGAAATGCAAACACAAATTTCTCCAAAGTTAGTTCTTTCCTTAAATCTAATGCAGCCAACTGAATCTGCAAAGTAGGAGTTCAAATCTCCCAATGTTCCAACTATTAATGTTTATCAACCCTTACTTTATTTAATGTGTATTTTCTAGTTTTTCAACAGTTGACATATACCTATACTTACGTCCATATACACATGTATATATACCTGCTATACAGCTACTTGTATGGTATGTAGTGGTAGTGCCAGAATGAACACACACACACAGACACATACACACAGTTTAAGAGCTCAATTTGCACAAATCTCAAATGCTGGTACTTTGCTAAGATCTCATTCTAGAATTAGTGCATTAAGTCCATGCTGCTAACAAGGTGGAGGACTTGGTAACTGGGCTCCTCAGAGAGAGTGGTTTGAATGGCATTCACTGAAATAAATTTGATAGTAACAAATAAATGATTTTCCAGTATGGCTTCTACTTGTTCTGACAGCTAGGACAGATTAGCACCCAGCACAGAATACAACAAAGAAAAATCAAAATCTATTATTCCTCTTCATTTTTGGTACAAGAGATATTCTACATATATTCAATTTCTAAATTTCTACTGTTTTATATCAAATGTAGCCAAGCTAAGCCGAGATCAGCTGACCCTTGAGCTTGTGGGCTATAATAAATGGTTATTGTTCTAAGCCACTAAATTTTGGAGTGAGTTTGTGGCTTTGCAGCATTTTTGTGGCAAAAGAAATTAACACAGTCATGTATTTGATAGGAATAACTAAAATACTAAGTGATAGAATCAAGGCATAGATTGTTTCAGAAGGCAGAAACTTTCTCAAGTTGCCTTTTTTTAGGCAGCTGGGAGTACAGGCCCATACCACCATACCTGGCTAATTTTTCTGTAGAGACAAGGTCTCAGTATGTTGCCCAGGCTGGTCTCAACTTCCTGGCCTCAAGTGTTCCTCCTGCCTTGGTCTCCTAAAGTGCTGGGATTACAGAACTGGTCGCCATGCCTGGCCATAAATATTTTATATTTAATGTATTATGTAAGGTAGGATCAGTTATGGCTTATGATCTATACACTTTGGGTTGTCCTAGAATTGGAAAGAATCTGAGCAGAGGCAAATAGAATGATACTGTAAACACATGCACTGAAGCTTTTAAGGAGATGGAAATCAATCTTTGCAATCTTTAGATCTGATTGATTTTGTGAGCTTCTTAACTTTTCTCCTACTTTTTTTAGACCTCTGTAAATGATAAACAATTTGTACAAAGGCATAGTTTTTTTAAAAAATTAAACATATTTTGTTTACACTTAATATATTTCTAAAAGGAAATATTTCAAATCTGAAAGCAATCTAATGCTATTAAATAGACCCCGTTCCTGCTCACACCTCACATGTGGCTATGTGAATACAAAAATCTTGTAATTATACTTCTCCCAGCAAAGGACATGCAAATTTCATCACCAAACATTCATGCTACTGCAATCACACTCCATCAAGCCATATGTGTTGAAATCTGTGTAACAAAAGCAGTGAGGGCTCTTGCCACACGTAGCTCCCGCCCAGCCCTCTCCGGGAGGTAGGTATGTATGCAGAGAAGAGAGTGGGCTGAGAAATGGAATTCTGGCATGTTGGGTCAAGCAGACTGATCATGTGACACTCGCACTGAGATCATACCAAATTTCACCATGTGGCAGAGTCAGCACCAAACAAATCCCAAAGTTAAAGCCTCAGTATCCCCTGGGTTTTGCTGCATAGACCTAGCCAAGTATGTGTAAGAGTTATGAGCTCTAGATATAATTTATTTTATTGCCCTGAAATAGAGTATCCCCACATAATTTGCAAGTTTAATTGCAATTATATTCCTGGGGGTCACTCCTCATACCTGCACAGTTAGGATATTGCTAGGTTATTCATGGTACCTCACACATCACCTGGCAGTTATACACAGATCCTCATCTTTTTTTTTTTTTTTTTTTTTTTTGGAGACGGAGTCTCACTCTGTCGCCCAGGCTGGAGTGCAGTAGCGTGATCTCAGCTCACTGCAACCTCCACCTCCCTGGTTCAAGCGATTCTCCTGCCTCAGCCTCCTGAGTAGCTGGGATTACAGGCGTGCGTCACCATGCCCGGCTAATTTTTGTATTTTTAGTAGAGATGGGGTTTCATCATGTTGGTCAGGCTGATCTCGAACTCCTGACCTCGTGAGCCACCACGCCTGGCCTTACAGATCCTCATCTTTTATGCAATATCATATTCATCACTAAATAAGGACACAGCGCAAAAACGAACTTTTACTTTATCAGTGGTACTTTACAGCACTACAGTGAGTTTTCTAGAGTTTAAGGCTTATGCCAATATGCTTAATGCACAAGTAAGTGCAAACTTAACAGGTTTCTTTCTGGTTCTTTTATTTTTCCCCTCTATTTCTTCTCATTGACCCACTGCAATGTTGACCCACTCGGAACGTAGAGCACGGGCAAAATAGAGCACCAAGAGACCATTAGAGAAGAGAATAAGTCTTTGCAAAGCTGCAGGTGGGAATATAATGGAAAACAAGCTTCCAGAAGAGGTAGTGGGTCTACCATTTAACTAGAACATGCCCAGTAGAGCCATACTGATACATCTGCATCTTAGAGTTGCTGATATACTTGGACAAGGGGAAAAAGAAGCATATTCCTCTATCCTTTGTCAGCCCAGAAATTTATCCCAACCCTATTTTCCTATACAGTTTCTACCAGCTTTCAGGCGTCAGGCCATTGTAAAACCAACATAGGTGGAGAGGGCAATTCCAGCTAGGATGGGGAGAGGTAGTTAGCGGGATTTCCAGTTCTGGGCTATAGTGAGGGAGTCAGTATACACTGCTGAGTCTGGTACATACACTCCACATTGTCCATACCCTTTAATATCTTTACAATTTCTAATACCAAAGTGGTATGAAAATACTAATGAAGTTAAAGACCCTAACCAAAATGCTAATTTTCCAGGTTAAGTTATCATATTGTCTTCAATGTGCATTAAAATCTCAGAGCAGCTATCGGGGGATAAGGAGAGTGAGCACCCACTAAGCTTGGAGGCCAGATAACTCTCTAGAAAGTCATTTCCATCTGACTTCCCACCAGCATAAGGCAGAGCAGTTCAGAGCATTTTTCAAGTGAGTCGGCCTGCAGTGACCAATGCCAAATTTAAAGCACTTATATGTTTTATCACAAGCCCATGAGCTTGTGATTGCATAAAATGGTACTAACTGGTCCTTGCCATGAGTAAATTCAAGTAACACGTATGAAGAAGATTTTAATAAAATTTTTTTATTAAAAGATTTTAATAAAATTTTTTATTTTATTAAAAGATTTCTTAAAGGTCATTAACGCAAGTCATATTAGAAGAGATCACAGGCAAGCAGACAAAAAGAATTTACTCCATGAAAGCTCACTGAAACAGGAATTCGGATATTTGACATTTACTTTTGTTCTTGTCTCTCATATGTACACATCAAAGCACACACATTCACATGGATGTAAAGATAGTAAGAGGCCACCTGCAATCAGAACAAGTGAGATTATAAATAAGTATATTATATAAGAATCCAAGACAAGAATTCCTTACTTTTAAGGAAAGGGCATCAAAGATTTATGATCTTAGACCTTTACCTTTCTATTTTTAGCAGATTTACAGAAATATTGCAGGAACAGAACATGAAGTCACTTATTTTTGATAAGCACAAAGGATATTTACATTATATCGTCTGGTTTATTTCCTTTCAAAGTGTCATAACATTTACTCATCAGCCTTTAGTGTGTGCTTATAACTCTCATACTGTTGTGGTTTTATTACTAGGATTTTTGGTCTAGGAGAAAACTGCTTTACAAACATAATAGAAATTCAGTGAGAATATTAACTTGACATAAAAAACCCAAGATAATTTTCAAACAGCATTCTTGTTCATTGTTCAAATTGTATTCTGTTAACTTATTTAGTTTAAGCCAAGATTATTTCTTTTCCTGCAGGCTTGGAACACTAAAGAATACTCCAGGTTTAAATTCCAGGCTATTTGCTTGATAAGCCTGGGTAGATTGTCCTTCTTAAATAACTTACACCAAAGCACTATCAAAGAAGCTTTCCCTTTGTAGAGCCCTCAGATTCACAGAAGGAATTTTTCGAATTGCCATTTCTATAGGAATAAAGGCTGTCAGGAACCACAATACTAGGAGAAAATAATTCTGAAGGGAAGGTAGCAGTGAAGACTCTATTTCTATTTTCTTGACTATATTTATAAAAAATTGTTGCCGAAAGAACAGAAGACCAAGAGCCAAAAATCACACTGCAGTCTTACTCTTGGATGTAATGTTAATATCAGTTTCAGTGACACAACATGGGAGGCAATCTGATATTGACAATGGTAAAAATATGCAGACGCCAATATTAGGAGGGTGCAGTTAGTTGACAGTAGAGCCTATAAGTATTCATCTAAGTTTTCTCTGTTTGAAGAGAAGAAAAGAGAACATCAAACATTTCTAGTATATAGAGCAAGGATTCCTAATCTTTTTTTTTTTTAATGTGCAAACAAGACAAAAGTCACTTCACTGTCTAGGGGTTATTCCCTACTCTTTAGCACTGGCCTGACTCTCTCACTCCCACATATAAGCATTCAATAAATACTTATGCCAACAATTAAGAAACACCTGGCATGAAAAATAATAACAGTAATAAACTAGAAGGTAGAAAATGTAATTATTGACAAAGGTGTGGAACAATACAAAATAAATTCCAATTTAGATACCTGTGAAATTTTTTATTGTGGCACCAGGAGAGTAATTTCCTAACAGAGAAAAGAAAACATAGCATCCACACCTCTGTCTTTACCAATTTCTAAATACCAGTTACAGTTCAACTTGTCCATGGACCTCAGGCTCCTCCTAGAAAACAAGAAGGCTTAAAAAGCAAGACAACCTATTAGCTATGTTGCTCAATAAATTTCAATGTTAATTTCCTAATTCTTTGATAATACATTCCTGAACTCCTTTGTAATTCAGGCAACATTTTAAAAATCAGATGATCTAACTAGACTCCAAGAATTACATAAACAGTGTGAGCAGTGAGACTTCGAATGCGCAATCAACTATTTTTTTTAATCCTGCCGCTAAAAGCCTTCAGTAGCACAGAACTGGTTGTCAGAGATTTCAGTGTAACCTAACACCTAAAGTGAATGACTGGTGTACAAAAATACAGCTGAAAATACTATGAGGAAGAGATAGAAACGGATTGTTGATGGCTAAGCAAAACAGCAAATGCTGATGGTTATCAAACACATGCTGTTCCCACTCTACACAGATAAGATTTCAAAGCTGTTTGAGTCCTGGGTTAAGTTTTGGGCAAGTTCTGGCCTTATATTCAGATAAACATTTTCCAGGCAGTGAACATATTCAAAGTTGGGGACAGTGGGGTAACCCAAAAACATTCCTGACCTTGATGGACAGATAATCCAATGGTGGAGACACAAATAAGGCCAAACTGGCTAACCAAAGGTGCTGGAGTGTTAATGCAGAGGTCTGGCAAGGGTGCACCGAAGAGCTCTCAGGAAAGAGTGACTGGTTTGACTTGGAGAAGGAGAAGGAAGGCAGACCGAAGATCAGAGCAGAAAACATGCCCAGGCTGAGTGTGGGGACAGGAAGCATGAAAGGTAGCACAGGGCTAGCGTCCAAATGACCTTGAATTTGTAATAAACGTGTGAAGTCACTGGGAGCTGCTGCCACATTCCAAAGCAAGCAAGAGCAGCATCCCACCAGTGTATGAGGAGGATGCGGGGGCCCCAGGACAACTTTTGTGGGCCTCTTTCTCTCTTAAAAAAACATTAAAAGCTATATTTTAGGGCTCTGTTGATTGGTATAAAGACAACTCTAAGTCAGGCTGGATTCATTATTGTATATTCATGATTATTATCATGTTCTTTATTTTTCCTTCTGATTTTAAAAGAAATTAAACATTTTTGAGGGCTCCTAAAGGTACTGCACAGCCAAGACTACGGTCTGACTGGAAGCACCAGGAGTAACAGGAGGCAGTAAACAGAAGTGGAGGTAGGGAAGATTCTAAGGCTTGTAAATTTCAAGGATGAGCACATTCGGTGCGGTGTTTAGGGGGTGAGTCTGGAGTGCTTTCATGGCCAAGGTCAACAGGCATTATTAGAGTGCACCAGGCTACAGAATGTGTTTGTCCTGACGGGGGGTGGGAGAGAAAAAGAAGGAAAACAATCACTACTTCCCTGATTTATTAGCAAACATCCCATTCTGTCTAGCCCCACATCACATCAGGAGTTCTAAGAGTCAATCTGGCAGAGCAATTCATCTACGTTTCATTGCCTTGAGTGATGGGAACTTATTTTAATTTTCAAAACTAGCATATGTTTAACAGACTTGTGCAGAGCTGCCTACGTGACCTGGGGAAAAAATTATCTGGACTCTCACCATGCAGATTATCAGCTTGAATTGCTAATGAATTCCTTACCCCCGACGGATGTCTTTTTGACACGTCTACAGAGGAATAAGCCCTAAAACACAGAAATAACAAGCTGTACAATCTATATCTCGCCCTTGGGCAGGAGAGGTATTGCATTGTGTGGGAAAGATTTACATTCTACTAAAAAATCTAAGCAAAGAGTATTTACATAAGCACACAAATTTTTTTCGCAAACTTCTTCAAATAAACTAAGAGAAGAACACAACTGTGATCGCAAAACAGATAACATCACATAGATTCTGGCTTCTGACTTTACTGCTGTTGTTCATAGCATGTAATTCTAGATCATAAGAATTTTAGGTAATTAGAACAGAAGTGCCTCTTCAGATGTGCTAAAATGTTACGTGCATGGCTGTTTCTAAAGAGGGAATAATGTTGGTGTACACCTAACGCTAACCAACTGTGCCCTAATGAAGGTAAATCCCCAAATATCCATACACACTCACTTTGTTTTCTGTGTACGGCCAATCTTCAGTCAAGAGCTCCTTTACCCTGACACTAGTCTCACCCACGTTGTTCAGCTATGCAGTGGTTCTCCAACAGGGCAAGCTTGTTAACTACATGGGTCCTAGGCCACTTTGCTTTTTGAGCCCTATGAACTGTTTCTAGGTAGAGGCTCAAAGTTCTTGGCAAAGATGATTGTCACGACTTGGGTGGTGCTACTGGCATCTATCTAGTAGGTAGAAGCTAGGGATGTTACTAAACATCCTACAATGTACAGGCAGCCTCCGCTGTAGGCCCTCCCCCACCCAACATAAAGAATTATTTGGCTCAAAATGTCAGTAATTCCCAGGTTGAAAACTCCAACCTAAGCCTTTACTTAGGGGGAAAGAGTCATGTTTTACTGATCTCTGTATTTCTATTTGTTCACGGAACAAAATTAGCATTCAAATATTGGTTGAACCAAACAGAGTTCCCACTCAAAACATAATTAATCCAACTGACATCATATAAAACAGTAACTATGTAAACTGTAAATCCTACAAAATACAGCCTGCCTTCCCCAGAAGCAAAAAAAAAAAAAAGTTAATTTTTAAAAGATAGTTGGTGTATCAGTTATTAACATTAAGCAAGATAACCCCTTCAACTCAAGATTACAGAAGATTGCCCTATAATTATTTCATATAAAATGATCAAAAATAATTTTATTGTATTAACTCCCTGTGGGTCAATCTATAATAGTAATCTTTTAATTAAGAAATCTTGAGGGTTAATTATCCAGCTTTCATTTAAAAAAAAAATGAGGTGGTAACTATTTCTGGGCAAAGTTCACCAGGAAGCAAGACAATGCACTCATAACTAGGGTTCCAAGACCAAGCAAGCCAGTCAGAATCTCTCTGTAGGTAAAGATTTTCTAATTCTAGCCAATCATTTCATAATGAACAACTTAGGCAAATGGAGAAAAGGCTTAAAAACTGGAATCTCTTTGAATAATGTATTAACTCTACTGGAATAACAAATATATACTAATAGGTTACATAAATCAAAAGCTCTATGAAAATATATAACTAAAAAAATTATTGCTAGAAACCTCTCTATGCCTTGTATCTGCAACTATGAACAGGGTCTAATCCATCACTGTCTATATCTCTAGAGACCTCAGGGAACTTACAGCTGGGTCAGGGTCACTGTAGGAACTGGTTGAAGGGACCCACACATGAAAGTACAAATATGATCTTTGGAATCAAAAGGCAAAAGTCAATTCTGTATTTAGTAATTACCAGCTGTTTGGAGAAAGCCAGTAACTTTACCTCTTGATTTCCTTTATCTCTCAAATGGACATAGTAACATCCCACCTCACAGGATATTATGAGGATTAAAACGTAGTAATATACATAAAATGGAGAGTAAGCACTTTTAAGAGCTAATCATATTGTCTCAACTTGTATCTAGCAGGAAGAGGGAAAAGAAAAGAAAACTAAAATGAGCACGTTCGTAAGACATCTGGGGAGCCTGAACTGATGAATACACAGCATTTGAAATCTCCTGCGAGCTATCCCTACAAAGATATCTGCTATTTATTCAGGAACCCTGAGAGAGGATTTTCTGCACTAAAGAAAATGCTGACTATATAACCACATATGACACACTGGTTTAAAGAATGTCTTATGCCACTTGAAATAGACAATCTTTCCTTGTTTATCTGCAAGGCGTCTGCCTGCCAAGTTGTCTCTAAAAGAGACAAACTGGTAACGACACTGCAACACGTGTGTCGTCAACCCCAGCTACACGCTCAGTGTGGCAGATCTGACTCACCAAGTCTACATAGTATTTTTAAACTATCTAAGATATTTTAACTCATGCAGTTTAATGGCAATTTTAGCTCTTTTCAGAATGTCTGATATAAGGTTCATGAAGTCCACTCTGACAATTTACTATCTGGGAATCACAATGATTCTAAACAGAGCTAAGAAGCAAATTTCAAGATATTAAATTTTTTTGGTTCATTTCTTTAGCCACAGTATTAAATTTGTTTCTACACAGAACTTCTCTTGTGTAAGAAATTTTTTATTGCAAGCTTATACCACTAAGTTATTAAATATATCACTAGTAATGTATACTCAAAATGGCCCAGTGAGGTTTAAGACATTCGTTTCGAAGTATGAATAAATGCCTCATTTCATATCTAATTCAGTGTTCTCAAAAACAGTTTTCAGAAAATGTCAACAGTTATTACCTGGGAGTGGGGAGAATTCTGTCATAAAACACATATGGGAAATGGATCATTCAAGATGGATACTGGAGGCTTTTGAAAAAAAAAACCGTAATAATGAAGTCAGTTTAACTTTTTTAAAACCAAGGTTTCCCAAAATGTATTTGACCGTGGGACACTTCCATTGTGACACATTTAACATACTTGGAACTGAATTTGAAAAACGTACTAAGAGATTTGAAATGGATGATCAAGCAAAACTTAACCAGATCATTCTGAGTGAAACAAACAAAACCAAAAGAAACCTTAAAGGGAACAAAAGCAGGAGTGTTACCAAGCTCCTGCAGAAATGATGATTATAATAACACATCAGATTTGGCTCTAGGCAAAATAATTACATGACATGAAGAATTCAGAGCAAGAAAAGAGAGGATTAGAATGAAGGAGTGTTTCCAAAGGCCTAAAATATTTCAGAAGCAAATCATGAGCATTCAGAACATGCCAAAAGAGTACAAGTCAAGAATTTTATGAGGTCCCAATGCAGTGTAAAATTCCAGGTCTTGGACAGGCACCGTGGCTCATGCCTGTAATCCCAGCACTTTGGGAAGCTGAGGCAGGTGGATCATGAGGTTAGGAGTTCAAGACCAGCCTGGCCAAGATGGTGAAACCCCGTCTCTACTAAAAATACAAAAATTAGCTATGCGTGGTGGCAGCTGCCTGTAATCCCAGCTACTCAGGAGGTTGAAGCAGAGAATTGCTTGAACCCGGGAGGCAGAGGTTGCAGTGAGCTGAGATCACACCATGTATTCCAGCCTGGGTGACAGAGTGAGACTCCGCTTAAAAAAAAAAAAAAATTTCAGGTCTTAGGTCTTTTAAACTATACAGGTGAACTAAATCATGGTGGTTTGTTCCAAACTAAGTTAAATTTTCATTTAGCGATATAAACGTGAGATGGCTAATGACAAGCAGATGCACAAATTTTATCACATCCCTGGATTCCTAAATTGCATTTGTGAAATTCAATAAAGTGACACGAAGTATAGACAATAAGTGAATAAGAACTAAGAACAGAAAAAGTAGAAGACATGGATATCTGCAGCAAAGCCCACACCCGAGGGGAGAAAAACATTAGTGCTGTTGTTTCCATGATACGAGCACAGGTTCCTACACTGATTTCACAATAAAAAATACAAATTACTTCTTATTTTCCCATTTTCACACAAGTGAAAGAGAGTTCAGCCCAATTTCTGAATTAAATTTTCCTTTCTATAGAGGGAAGGTCTTTAGAAAATCTTTACAAAATAGTATTACACATGCCTTGTGATATTAGGGTGATATGGTGATAAATTAAAAGCAACAGGAAATTAATATGATTAATGTAATACCCAGAGAACTTCACTATTTCTTAAATGTTTTCCTGAGATGTTATATTGAAACGTTGTGCCAAATGTCATTAATTAAATGTTGAGCATCACACAACAGCTGACTAACTAACCTTCCAAAAAGAAAGGAATAGATGGTCATTCACCCGAAGGTTACATTTTACAAACAAAACTGGACATACAATACCATTCTGTGATGTTTAAGATACAACAAAACATGTACTGCTTTTAAAAAAATTGCTGTAATTAGGCTCTCACAGTTATTCACGTTTTATTTAGCTACAAGTTTTAAGATATCTGTGAAAGAAAACTTCCTTGTTTTAAGTTCTTGTTTGAAGATCACCAAGCTTCTACAGTGTCTCTCTGAAGTGGTGACACGCTGACTTCCAGGCACAAGCCAGGCACAAGAGAAGCTCTGCAGGAAACAGCAAGGCCACTCTCCATAAGGAGACAGGCTTGGCCATGACAACTGTGGCTTAGAGCTGAGGAGCACAGCAACTCACAACTAATGTCTTTGAATTTTAGGTACCAGCACTGAGAATCAAGTTCCTTTCCATGTTTTAAGAAACTAATAAAATCCTCAAGAAGACCTGTTTTAGATATTCATGACATTTCCTAAGGCATTCTATAATGTTAAAATACTTAGAAATGACTCAACCATTTGGCTAAGCTTGCGCTAAGGGCAAATTCCTGTTTCTAGATGTGTCAGGTCTAGACAGCACCAATACGTGAGCTTCAACACCCAAACAGAGACTTGACTTCTATTTAGCAATTTATATTTTTAGTAGTAGCCTTCCCTTCCTTCCTTCCTCACTATCACAGAAAAGAACAAAGAAAAAAAAATTCTGCTTCAAAAGCCAGAGTTCACTACTAAGAATAAATTCTATTATCTTCCTTAGACTATGCCTATTACTGGGTAATATAAATGTATGTTGTTGGCCAGATGCAGTGGCTCCCGCCTGTAATCCCAGCACTTTGGGAGGCCGAGGCAGGTGGATCACCTGAGGTCGGGAGTTCGAGACCAGCCTGACCAACATGGAGAAACCCCTTCTCTACTAAAAATATAAAATTAGCTGGGCGTGCTGGCACTCGCCTGTAATCCCAGCTACTCAGGAGGCTGAGGCAGGAGAATCGCTTGAACCCAGGAGGCGGAGGTTGCGGTGAGCCAAGATCATGCCACTGCACTCCGGCCTAGGTAACAAGAGCGAAACGCCACCTCAAAAAATTAATTAATTAATTAATTATTTTAAAAAAAAGGTCTGTTGTCAATGAAGTAGTGAAAAGGCCCATAAAACAAAACACTTCATTATTTACCAAAGGAGCACCAAGGTTTTCCAGCGAAATACAACCATCTTATTGTTCACAGTGATTCTATAAACGTTTTTCCTTTAAGACAATTGAGCATAGAGCAATACACTCAGTCAGTCACTCATATATTTGTTGGCTTTTTACTAAGCCAAAACAAAGATTATTAAACTCTTATTAGAGACAACAACAGTGTAATGGAGGCATGCTTAAATAAGGGAAATAAGAAAATTTATACCATACTAAGTATAATTTAAGCATTGATAGCCAAATGACCAATACGGCAATACTTGAGAAATGTCCAGTCATAACAAGCTCCTCTGAACGATAAAGCCAAACTTACTGACAACTGACTTGAACTAATACCTAATTCAAGTCATCTGAGAGATCTAACCAACTGTTCTCATCAGTGAGAAACATTATATGTTATCTATTGCACAATATGACTGAAAGATAGTCAAGTCTTGAATCTCAAATCTTCAGAATGATAAACCACAAAACTCTACTTTGACACCTAATGTATACAGATGAATGTCTGTCTACTTCCTACTGGAATTGTGATAGTTGAATTAAGATTTTTTTTTTCACTCAGATCCTGTTTTCTTAAATAAGGAAAAACAATAATAAACTTACCATATTAAACAACTAAAAATAAGGTGTCCATAGATGACAAATGTGATACAATCTAGCTGTCACTAGATAAAGGGTTAATTTTGTAAACAGAGTCAGTTAAAAAAATAAACAAAAAAATAAGCAATTTAAGATAAAAGTACTTTGGCATGGTGAGACGTTACATTCACTGGGGCCAGGAGTTCAAGGCTGTAGTTTGCTATGATCGAGCCTGTGAACAGCCACTGCACTCCAGCCTCACATAGGGAGACCCTATCTCTTTAAAAAAGAAAAAAGTGATGTCTCAAATATGGTGTTTGGGACTCACTAAAAATAACTAAATTTAAGGGGGAAAGATTAAATTGGTATTATATATGCCATATGCTTAAATTCTGATTTTAGCTCAACCTTATAATTAAATCTGTACTTTGCACCCATTAGACATTTCAGCAAACTGAAGTTCATTCAAATCAAAATCTACAAAAAGAACAAGGTCCCAAGGCACTGAATTAGACTTTTAATATTCAAGATGTAAAATAGGCACTCTTTTAAGAAATTAATTTTAGTTCTCCTCTACCTTTAAAAGAAGTTTCTCTCCTACTCGTGAACTAATTCAGAACTTTACATTTCTGTTACACAGCATATGATTTCTGCTTTATTACTTGGATATCTGTTTAGTATTCACAACATATATGTATCTCCATTAAGCCCAGAATTCTTTGACAGATGGTCTCACCCAAAGAACTCATAAATACTTGATTACTTCAACTTAGTTTGCAAAAATTAAAAAATCAGTAAATTATGTTACAGACTATAGTATTTTGAGTGTTAAAATCACTTTTAAAGAACACCATCACAACAGAACCCTAAATTAAGAATCGGGTTGACATGGTCTAAGAAAGTGAATAAACGGGTAAGTGATCTTCCTAGTGCATCATATTCTACACTAAAAATTCACCATTTATACTTCATTTCTGAAACTCAATGTCAAAGAGAAGATTAAAAATCTGGGGGCTGGGCACAGTGGCTCATGCCTGTAATCACAGCACTTTGGGAGGCATGGGTGGGTAGATCCCTGAGCTCAGGAGTTGGAGACCAGCCTGGGCAACATGGCAAAACCCCGTCTCTAAAAAAAGATACAAAAATTAGCTGGGCATGGTGGCGCATGCCTGTAGTCCCAGCTACTTAGGAGGCTGTGGAGGGAGGATCGCTTGAGCCCAGCAGGTCAAGGCTGCAGTCAGACAAGATCGTGCCACTGCACTCCAGCAGAGTAAGACCCTGCCCCATCTCTCAAAGACAAAACAAAACAAAACATCTGACAGTTCCTGAGTAATCGGCAGCCTACGTAAGGAACCTATTAATATTGCATATGCAATTTTTATTAACACACTTGCCAATATCCTCATTTTAGGACTAGTCTAATGTTTGTATGATGCCAGACTAATTTTGAATGTCTGAATTATTCACAATTACTAGGAAGACAAATCATTAGACTATGGATTCAGTCTACAATCTTATTCTATATCTTTTGGCTATGTTAACTGATTAACAACTAGAATAGGCCGGGCACGGTGGCTCATGCCTGTAATCCCAGCACTTTGGGAGGCCGAGGCGGGTGGGATCACGAGGTCAGGAGTTGAAGACCAGCCTGGCCAAGATGGTGAAAACTCATCTCTACTAAAAATACAAAAACTACAGCACGCTTGTAATCCCAGCTACTCGGGAGGCTGAGGCAGGAGAATCGCTTGAACCTGAGGGGCAGAGGTTGCAGTGAGCCGAGATCGCGCCACTGCACTCCAGCCTGGGCGACAGAGCGAGACTCTTTCTGTCTCTCAAAAACAAAACAAAACAAAAAACTAGAATAAAGAAAACAGTTCCCTGTCTGTATCAAACCAATCAGAACCAATATAAGAAAATGTTCTTCCACCAAAATAGAGATTTGATATGGTTGACCACATAATACATTTCTCTTCCTGGCCCTAATCTGGAACTTAACTTGGTTGTGACTTTGATTTCTGATATTTACAAAATGGCATTCAGTCCTTTATAACCCACTGACTTCTCTTATGTTGAAATTCCTTTGCAGGAGTTTCCAAACATGTTAAAGTATAGCATTTGGAGGAAAAGCAATGTTTGCCTCCCGGACTCAAGCGATCTTCCCACTCAGCCTCCTGAGTAGCTGGAACCACAGGTGCACACCACCACTCCCAGCTATATTTGTAGAGATGAGGTCTCCCTATGTTGCCCAGGCTCATGACAAGGAATACTGCATGCCAATAATGGATGCCAGCTGAGTGTCCTCTAATTCAACTGGATTCTGACACTGTACTTGGAGATTACACATCCCACAGGCTGAGGGCTCAGTACCACAAAACTCCCCCAACTTCAGATGTCAATCACAAGCCCCAGGTTGTAGCCTGTGCTTCTGACCAACTGGCTACCATTCCCCAGACCCCTTACTTCGTTTTGATTCATTGCTGGAGCACCTTCAGAGAACTAAGAGAAATACTTGCTTACATTCGCCCATTTATTTTAAAGGATATTACAAAGGACACACAGATGAACAGCCAGATGGAAGAGATGCACGGGGTGAGGTGTGGCTGAAGAGAAAAGGAGATTCCATGCCCTTTCCTGACATCCAACCCTCCAGGAACCTCCATGTGTTCAGCTATCTGGAAGTTCCCAGAACGCAGTCCTTCAGGGTTGTTAAGAAAGCTTCATTATGTAGGTATCATTGATCATTAGTTTATCAACTCAAACTTCAGCTCTTGGAGGTTGGGGAGGGTGACTGAAAGTCCTAACCCTCTAATCACATGGTAGGTTACCCAGCCACCAGTCATCTCATTAGCATATAAGACCTTCTTAGCACTGGAGATTCCAAGGATTTCAGGAGCTAAATGTCAGGAAACATATACATCAGGAAGACCAAATAGATGCCACAGTATCACATGACCATTTTCTTGGAGTCAAGATTATTTGTTCTTCCTTAAAACTTCGATGTTTCTAAATATCCAAGGTATCCACATAAGGTTAAAAATAAACTTTTCACCACTCCACTTGTCATTTAAAATCATCCAACATTTTAACATTTCATCAAATCTCTATATCTATACAATAGTGGCCATCTCTTCATGTTTTTAAGAGCCCTGTACTCACACTATTCCTATTGAATAGACAGCAAGAGATATTATTCCCTTCTTACAATTATGCTCTGTGCATAATAAGATAGCAAGCCAAAGATAAAGCCAGGATTAGAAGTACTTTCTTAAATTGAGAGCTTATCAGAAGGTAAAGCTGGCTAACATGATTACCTATGTAACAGCACCAGACCTTCTCACTTAGAATTCAAGACATTTCCAACCACTCAGAAAGGGTATGGGGGTTGAAAACAGCCACATTATATGCATGACTTCTATAACTTAAAGATAGCCAAGTTCATATCAAACTAAGTCATTGAATTTTATATCACTTTCTAACAAGTAATCATAGAACCATGACAAAACATACAAAATACAGAAGTTTTCTCCTTGACTTGGTGCAAATTCAATCCAATTACTCCACAGACCTCTTTTATTTTAGTCACTCAAACTTTGATTTTTCATTTCCTTAGTCGTACATTAGGACAAATGCAAATTACGTACAGAAGGCAGCACATTTAGCCTTATTATCTCAAACTCATTCCTAAGCAAGTACATCTGCCTGGATGGTGAGGCTTCCATCAGAGGTAAAATGCAAGCCCTAGCTGGAAAGTTACTGGAAGGGCATGTGTCCTACCTGCCTTTCTCTCTCATCATCCCAGATCTTCATCTCCCCAATGTCACCACATTAGGAGTGTTTTGCATATAAATCAAAACAAGCCCGAGAGCCCTTGGTAGGAACATCTGGACTTGTGTTTTAGAAATAGTTTTGTCAGCCGGGCACGGTGGCTCACACCTGTAATCCCAGCACGCTGGGTGGCCGAGGCAGGCGGATCACGAGGTCAGAAGTTCCAGACCAGCCTGAACAACATGGTGAAACCCTGCCTCTACTGAAAATACAAAAATTAGCCAGGCATGGTGGTGCACACCTGTAATCCAGCTACTGAGGAGGCTGAGGCAGGAGAATCGCTTGAACCCAGGAGGCAGAGGTTGCAGTAAGCCAAGATCACACCATTGCACTCCAGCCTGGGCAACAGAGTGAGACACTATCTCAAAAAAAAAAAAAAAAAAAAAAGAAAAGGAAAGAAAGAAAGAAAAGAAAAAAAAGAAATAGTTTTGTCACATACACATCTGTGATCCTCTCACTCTGCACGCCACTGCCTCTCTGAAAGAACCAACATACCACACACGCACGCACACGATGGACAATATACAGCCACCGAGCAATCATATACATCTTTTAAAAAGAAACAGGCAATTTCATGATTCTACTGTACCTTGGATCCATCAGGCTTTATCTAGGGAGTGCTATTTTTAAAATATGTACAGGCTTTTTTAGGTCCTCAGTAAGATCATGGAAGTGTTTTGCTCCCTAAGGAAAACTGAAATTTGAGGTATAAGACTGGAGTTTTACACCTCTATAATTCATCTTTGGTAACCATGCCCATTTGATTTATAAATAATCTAAAAATATGGATTTTTAAGGAGCAGTGTATTTACCTTAGTCCACCTCATCTTTTTCTTTTCAGGAATGTTATCACAAAAATGTGTGCTGATTACTTCCTTGTATCTGAGCTTTGAGCAACTTACAAGGCAGACACTGGACCTAAAACACAGGTTGGCTGTTTTAGAAGAAGAAAAAAAAAAGCTGGTTTTAAATCTGGATTTAAGTCTTGGCCCTGACTCCAAAGCAAGCCAGTTTATGTGCCTGTCTTCTGTTGCCAGATCTGTAGAAACTAGAATGGCATTCTCCGCTGAGAGACCACAACTAGTTTCCTTAGACCATTCGTCTTCCTTTTTGAGACAGAGTCTCAATGTCACCCAGGCTGGAGTGCAGTGGCGCGATCTCTGCTCACTGCACCTACGCCTCCTGGGTTCAAGAGATCCATCTCTGCTCACTGCACCTACGCCTCCTGGGTTCAAGAGATCCTCCCGCCTCCACCTCCGCCTCCGCCTCCTGAGTAGCTGGGACTACAGGCATGCGCCACCACACCCGGCTAATTTTTCCTATTTTCAGTAGAGACAGCATTTTGCCATGTTGCCCAGGCTAACATCAAGTGATCCGCCCACCTTGGCCTCCCAAAGTGCTGGGGTTACAGGCATGAGCCACTGCGCCTGGCCCTCCTTAAACCATTAGTTTTCAAACCGTATTTGAAGTTCCTCAGAGGTGCGCCAGTATTTGAGAGGAGGTTAAGATTTCAATGAGAGCAAATGAGATTTTAAAATCTTTTTTATAGATGGGGGTTCTATCCCATCTAAATTTTGCTTTTTTATGAAAAGGGTTACTGCCCGTTTTTTAAACCTAAGTAAAAATCCATACCCTTTACTTTGTTACAGGTGTGTTATAATTTCAAGTTGTCTTTTAAGTATGAGATAACTTTCATTGTTACAAAACAAGTGGGTTGGGAGTGGTTGGGAGCAAACGAGACGGAGGTTTGCTCCTTCATTTAACAAAGAAAGAAGACCAGAGAGCTCTTTCCTCACTGGGAGTTAGAAATGACCACAGACACTAAGAACAGAAAGTAAGACACCAAAACTAAGAAAGGTTTTAGGAGCTACAATCTCTCATTTAGAAACTCCAGATAGAATTTTAAAGAAAAAAGTAAAAACAATATATTTCTACAATTCAAATAATATAAGTCAGAGTAAAAAACAAACAAACAAACAAACCTACTTAGCACAACATAAAAATATTCTGGTTACTCATCCTAGAGATTTAAAAAAAAATCAGGAGGTGAGGCAGGTCCTATTTTTGTTCCTTCATTTAGTGGATCTGAGTCATGGCTGTTCCAATGATTTTCCTGATGAAACAAAATACATGTTTGTTCCATCAACAAAGGGCTACCCTAGGAAACTCATCTTCTACTGCAGTAAGAAGGGTCTCATAGGTATTTTTTGTGGTTCTAATGGGTACTCAGAAAATCCTTATGTGATTTAATATACTCTTAAAACGACTGTCTAAAACCAAAACATGTACTAATATCCAGTGGCCTTTCTCTCTGTATACTGGTTTAATTATAACATTCTGCATCAAATCCTTTCAGAAACCTATGAACAGAAGTAGTTACAAGTAAAATGATATGATACCTGAGAATTATTTTAAAATGCTTCAGAAAAGAAAATGGGGCAGGGGGAGGTGCTGAAACAAGAACAGCAAAATGTGGTCAATTTTTGAAGCTGGATGATGTATATGTCTGAAATTTAACATAATAAGTTTTAAAATCTTCTTAGAGAGTTGGCAGATCATATACTATACACAAATATTGTACATGTTATAGGATCAAAATATGGGATTAAACTAAGGGACTGAAACTACTTATAGAATGTCATTCTCAAGCCAGGCACAGTGGCTGATGCCTATAATCCCAGCACTTTGGGAGATTTCTTGAGCCCAGGAGTTCAACACTAGCCTGGCCAACACAGCAAAACTCTGTCTCTACAAAAAAAAAAAAAAAATTAGCCAGGCATGGTGTTCCTCTCCTGTAGTCCTAGCTACTTAGGAGGCTGAGGTGGGAGGATCGCTTGAGACAAGGAGGTTAAGGCTACAGTAAGCCATGATGACTCCACGGCACTCCATCCTGGGTGACAGAGAGATAGCCTGTCTCAGAAAACAAAACAAAACAAAACAAAACAAAATCCTCCTGCAAATATTCTGTTGGTGGATAGTTTTCAATGTATACAATACAGTCAGTACCTGTTACTCAATATTTATCCATTGCAAACACAACACAGAAACCTAAGGAACTCAAAAAGCAAACTGACATTTGTCAGGAACTGCTCCCTTGTTGCTCAAAGAAGAGGAAAAGGAGGGCTTTCTTTGATATTATTGTCTACTTTCTTGGCAAGCAATAAAGTGTTTGCAGTTTTATGTAGACTGGCGGGGCGGGGCGGGGAATTGTGACATGGTTACACTTTCGTATATATCAAGTTACTCTCATACATGATTTTAGGTAGAGTCTGTGTATTTTAATGTGGTAGAAGGGGCTGATTAGTATCTTGAACTGCAGAGGCTACAAAAAACAATGATGCAACGTTACGTAAGGGAAAAGAAATAGTAAATAAGTAAAAAAAAATAAGTAAATTGAAAAGTTTGTTAATGCACAAAACCAAGTAACTGGAGAGAAAAGGACAGAAGAGTCAGAGTCAAGGTCCACAGACCTAGAGTGAGAATGTACATTATCGTGTGCATACCTTAATCTCAAATATAAGCTCATTATCAAATAATTGTGCAAAAAAATCATCTGTTACCTTGTGAAGGATAGAAAGGGTTATTTCTTCCAAAGCTCAAAATGTGGTCCACAGATAAGGTAAGGTTACATTAGTGGTTCTCCAATTTTAACTTGCACCAGATTCTACTCAAGGTTTTGTTAAATAGATCTCTGGGCCCACTCCCAGAAAACGGTTTGAGAACTATGTGTTTATACTATGGCTAATTCTTGCAAATCATCTGATTTCGAAACCAGTCACAATTTTTTGAAACATTCTATGAGAAACATCTTATTAATAAGAATTTTCAACAGGGCTCAGTGGCTCACGCCTGTAATCCCAGCACTTTAGGAGGCCAAGGCAGGCAGATCACGAGGTCGAGAGATCAAGACCATCCTGGCCAACATGATGAAACCTCGTCTCTATTAAAAATACAGAAATTAGCTGGACGTGGTGGCACACACCTGTAGGCCCAGCTACTCAGGAGGCTGAGGGAGGAGAATTGCTTGAAGGATGCAGTGAGCCAATATCCAGCCACTGCACTCCAGCCTGGCAACAGAGCGAGACTCTGTCTCAAAACAAACAAACAAACAAACAAACAATTTTCTGGCAAAGTAAGAGTATTTTACAAAGAGAACAATCACACTGGTAGAGAACTGCACTGCATGGATGGCCAAATTAAATCGTTACACCAAATAATTTGCAAACTTCATCCCTACTTTGGTCACAATAAGTAACATTGTACTTTTGAAAGATATTACTGTCTGAGAACAGAGTTTCATCTTACCCAAATACAGACTAAAAACAATGCCAACTTCACAGTACTCACTTACATAGTTGATAAACAGAACCAACAAGTCCTCTAATTGGTCCATTTGAATCTGGGGAAGAGCTGGCTCCAATCATTGTCAATTACATCAGCAACTGTGGAATACTCCCTGAGATCAACAAACTGTTAACTGCAGTGACCACAACTTGATCCAGGCCAGAGCTTCCATCCTTGGGAGGGTGAGTCAACAGCATGTCAAAACTAACCCAACTTCTACCACGCACAGCAAGGCTGTGCTATTTAGGCGTGGATCACACGCACACTGCGCCAACTTCTAAGCTAACAATGGACAACCAAAGCCTCCGGAACTCTGTCTTGGGTAGAGTAAATCAATTTCCTTTTGTAGGATTTTCTTGGCACAAAGCCAAGTGTCAGGGGTTGTGGAGAAAGAACTGCTGGCCCAAATTCCATCCAAGGTTGACCAGTGGTTTAATCCCTTCTCTAAATCAGGCCTCTGGCAAAACAGCTAGAATCAGGAGGCCAATTCATATTTAACAAATTCCAAGTCTATCACAACACAGGAACTTGTTGGGCAAGAAGATAACTGAATGAACACCTTTAAAAATTCTGCTTTTTTAACAAAAGGCGTCTACATTATTTTCTCATGGGAGTTTTGGTACTAGTGTTAATTCATAGACTCTCCCTTAAACTCAAATAAATTATCTACTGAAAGAATGGCAAGAAGTACTGCCAAACTTCATAGGGTGGTTGGGCTAAATGTTCTCAAGTTCTTTTCCAACGTTAAAACAACCGGATTATAAGAAACAATTCGTTTAATGGAGCATTCTGGAGGAGTAAAGACAGAGGATTTGGAATGAGACTGCATAGGTTTAAATTCTAACACTAACTGTAATTCTGGCCAAAAGGTTATGATTTGGGGTCCTCATCTATAAAATCTCAGTGTGAGAATTAAATAAGCACATAAATTTCTCAACATGATGCCTGGTACCTAGTCAACACTCAAAATAGAGGAAGGCTAATAATGATGACATGCAAATCTGATATTGCAAATACCAACGCAAAGAGTCTAATGAAAACTTTCTAAATTATATGTCATTGGTTCATTATTTAAGCTTCTGAGGTTTGTACAAGCACAGATTAACTCAAATGTTACTTAACGTTTTACATTTACTATAAACACCCTGATGATGTATTTTACAATTTCTTGATTTTTCCCTACAGTTTGGGCACAGTCTTATTATGACAGAAAAGAAAGCAACAAACCCAAAGGAAAGGCTTTTCCCTAGACTGCTTTTAATTTTCTATTAACTGCCCAATTTTGAAAAATAGATCTACAAAACTGGGTTCTGGATGACAGAGTTCTTTTACTTTGGGGACAAGAGCTAATGCTGAAGGAGAAGACAGAGGATTAAGTAATTTACATTCTGTCATTTACAAACATGGGTATGAACATGAACAGAGCCTCTGAAAACATCTGGCAAATAGAAGACACTATGAGCCAATCAATCACCAATGCTGGCTTAGTAGTCATATTAATAAATATTTGCTGAGTATATACTATGTTCTCTGGGCTGTATTATTTCTTTTACGCCTCACAACAACCCTAAGTTTGGTACTTTTCTATCGGTTCCAGTTTACAAATGAAGAAACTGGGAAGAGTAAGGGGAGTTTTCAAAAAGAAATAATATCAACAGTTATTACATCAAGGGTTTCACAAATGAAGCATTCAAAAATTCAGAAAGGCAATGAATTGCTTTGCTAGACCTGTGGAAGGCCCTCAACCTGCACAGGTAGCCAACACCCGGTAGATACCCAATTACATCCAGTTAGGTCACCTCTGTATGGCTGCAAGGAGCCAGGGACATGTGTGGTGCCTAGCCACACTATATACATAACCTGGGAACCATGCAGCAAGATGGAAGAATAAGAAACAGTATCCAGAATCCAGATGTTAGATCTCAGGGGTAGGGTATGCACAAGGAGTACTTGCACCATTTAAGGTGATAACGCTGCTGTCTCATGGCAACATGCTAGGCAGTACAAGAGACTTGGTAAATACCCACTGGACCTTCCCTAAGCTTAGCACAATGCATCCTGGATGGAGAAAATATCAAAGCCACCAATCTGAGCATGTTGTGGAACCAGAGAGACTTAAGAGGCTGCACCACCACACAGCCCTCACTCGATCTTTCTAGGCTCTGCTAAGAATGTTGCTGCTGGCTCACTGCAGAAACTAACACTTACTCAAAGATGGTGCATCCTGTGCTTATTTTCACCAAGCCTCATATTCCCTTCTCTGCCAGACCATTTTAATACCATTAGATACTTCCCTATTCAAAATTAAGACAGTGTCACTGGGGCCAGGCACGGTGGTTGATGTCTATAATTCCAGCACTTTGGGAGATAGAGGTCGGAGGCTCGCCTGAGGCCAGGAGTTCAAGACCAGTCTGGGCAACACAGCAAGACCCCATCTCTACAAAAAATCTTTAAAACTGCTGGGCCTGGTGGTGCAAACCTGTAGTCCCAGCTACTCAGGAGGCTGAGGTGGCAGCATCACTTGAGCCCAGGAAGCCGAGGCTGCAGTGAGCTAAGACCACACCACTGCACTCTAGCCTTGGCAGCAGACTGAGATCCTGTCTCAAAAAAAAAGTAAAGAAAAAGTGAAAAAAAACAAAAATAGTGTCACTCGGCATCACTTAAGAAAATTAATAAAAATAGGTCCTACCTGTATTTCAGAGATAAGTAAAACTTATGTTGAAATGGTCAATGCTAGATTTTTATAAAGAGATGTCAAATTTTTAAAAACTCATTCAAGTTATAAGAAATTTTATAATCTTTATTCCATGTCAAAGATAGGCATTAGAAAAATTCAGTATTACTTTACTTTCCATAATTGTCAACTTTTATAAACAATGTGGTGGAGTGGGAATTAAAATCTGATAATAGTTTTGATCCATAAAATGAGTGGGAAAATCAATTTTAAGGCAGAAAAAAATGCTTCAAGTTAAACATTTACTATTAAATATTTAAACAAAAAAATGTAATAAAGATACCTTCAAAACTGGCTGGGTGTGATGGCTCATGCCTATAATCCTAATATGTCGGGAGGCCAAGGCAGGAGGATCACTTAGCCTAGGAGTTTGAGACCAGCCTAGGTAACATAGCAAGACCCAGTCTTAAAAAATAATAATGATGATGAAGTTTTGATAATCAAAAGTTATTATCCCTTTTGGCTTTACCATAGAGCTACAGATAGGTGTCCTGGTTAGGTCACTTCTTTTATTTTTCCCTAGCTTTACTGAAGTATAATTGACAAAAATTATGTATATTCAATGTATACAACATGATGTTTTGATGTATGTATACACTGTGAAATGATTGTCACAATCAAGCTAATTAACATATCCATCACCTCAGAGTCACTTTTTTTGTTGTGTGTGGTAAGAATATTTAACATTTACTCTCGCAGACGTTTTCAAGTATACAATTCACCATTATTAATTAGTCACTAGGCTGTACATTAGGTATTAATCTCATAACTGCAAGTTTGTACCCTTTGACCAACATCGCCTCACTTCCCCCACAAACAAACCCTGGTAACACCACCCTTCTACTCTTGTTTCCATGAGTTTGAGTGTTTTAGGTTCCACATATAAACGAAATCATGCAGTATTTGTTTTTCTGTGTCTGGCTTATTTCACTTAGCTTAAGGCCATAAGTACCAGGGGCCTGGATTTCAACCTCACCCCTACTGTTTATTGCTACTTGGGTCAAATTATGTAGCCTCCCTGTATTAATCTGATCTCACGCTGCTAATGAAGACATATCCAAGACTCAGTAATTTATAAAAGAAACAGGTTGAACTGACTCACAGTTCAGCATGGCTGGGGAGGCCTCAGGAACCTTACAATTAGGGTAGACGGGGAGGCAAACACGTCCTTCTTCACATGGTGGCAGGAAGAAGAAGTGCCAAGCAAAAGGGGGGAAAAGTCCCTTATAAAATCATCAGTTCTTGTGAGAACTAACTCACTATTACCAGAACAGGATGGGGGAAACCGCCTCTAAGATTCAGTTATCTCCACCTGGTCCCTCCCACGACACATGGGGATTATGGGGACTACAATTCAAGATGAGATCCAGGTGGGGACGGAACCAAACCACATCACTCACTGAACCTCATTTTGTTTATACTTCATTTTGAGATAGTATTTGCTCTGCCTTTCTGATAAAGCTATGCAGAATACCAAGTTAGTACCTGGTTTCATATATGGTTTATAATACATTATTCCCGATACAATCTCAATTTACTGTTTTCATACAGCCTATTACTGCACAAACATTTTATATCTTAAGCAATGTGGATTTTATTATAATCTCCTACACTAAATAGTTACAAAAACATTAGCTATTGGTTTAGGAAAGGCTACACTCAATCTTAAATTTAAAAGTCAGTTACAATTTCCATTAAAAAAATACAAAATAAGCTACAGATGTCTTATCATGGTCAATTCTCTTGAACAACTTTCTGGGTTAAAATGCAGAAAATATAACAGATCTCAGTATACAATTCAGTGAGAGAAAGAACAGTTCCACTAAACTGCTTTCTTCTGACTTACCATGAGAATTCCACAGATAGCATTAATGTCAACTTGAAAAATGATATTACAAGAACCAATGCTAGAAATTTTAGATCGAGGGAGTTGCTCCTTGATGTTCAATGTGCTGAACAAAGTAAAGCAAATGGGCCTGAAGTAATAATTTATGCTTCCAGTACTTTCAAAAGCAAGTTTTGATATAAGAATCAGTTACCCATGAAAATAGATGAAATTCACTGAAATGACCTAGTTTTATAATACAATAAAACGTTCTTTTCAACTTTATAAAAGTAATGTTCCTCTGAAGAACAGCTGGGAGGATTCTAGATATCACATCAAAATACGTGCCTTCCTAACATTAGAGATGTTTTACGTGGAATGGGATGGCTTGCCTGTGGGATGAAGTCTCTGGGGAGAACTATCAAAAGCTGGCTGACTACCTACCAGGAATGGCAGAACCAAGGAGTCCTACATTCAAGATGTGCCAGGAGGGAGCAGCCTCTATGGCAGTGATCTCTAACCTTTTTGGCACCAGGGACTGGTTTTGTGGAAGACCATTTATCCATGGGGTGTTGGGGGTGGGACGGCATGAGACTGGATGGGATGGGATGGTTTTGGGATGAAACTCTTCCACCTCAGATCATCAGACATTAGTTAGATTCTCACAAGGACTGGACCAGGCAACCTGGATCCCTCCCATGTTTAGTTCACAATAGGGTTTGTGCTCCTGTGAGAATCTACTGCCAGGAAGCAGCACTCAGGCAGTAATGCTCACTGGCTCACCTGCCTGCCACTCACCTCCTGCTGTGTGGCCCGGTTCCTAGCAGGCCATGGACCAGTACCTGTCCACGGCTGGGTGTTGGGGACCCCTGCTCTAAAGTATCTGCGTACAGTTAAAAAGACTCGAATAGTACAAAAGGTGATAATATACAAAGTAAATATGTACTACCTTCTCCTCCATTCCAATGTTCTCATTACCCAGAGTCAGATTTTGTCAGATTCACTTGAATCTGTTACTGACATAATACACATATAAATTTTCTGTTTTTTATATAAATTACTGTTTAATATGTGATTATGCCTGCATTCTGAAAATTTGTTTTCACTTATATCGGTATGATTTTAGATATTTCTATACATCAGTATGGTTATGCCCACTTTTAATGTATCAGCATAATAGTCTACTGTATAAGAGTTTTTTAAAGGCTTGCTTAGTTGATACAAATAATGCTCTCATAATATCCTCATCTGTGCGCATTTATACAATATACTATGAACTAATTAGTTTCTAGAATTCCTAGATCAAGGGATATGTACATAAAATTCTAAATGACCGATCTAAAAAATTTCTGTATCAGCTGCATGCAGTGGCTCACGCCTGTAGTGGGCAGATCACTTGAGGTCAGGAATTCGAGATCAGCCTGGCCAACATGGTGAAACCCTGCTTCTACTAAAAATACAAAAAATGAGCCAGGCGTGGTGGCGCACACCTGTAATCCCAGGTACTCGGGAGGCTGAGGCAGGAGAATCACTTGAACCTGGGAGGCAGAGGTTGCAGTGAGTCCAGACTATGCCACTGTACTCCAAGCAAAGAAGTATGTTATCAATTGACAGTAGACGAAAATGCCAATCTGGCAAGCCTTTTTAGTCTTTGCCCATCAGGGTTTTAAAAAACAATGTTATATCACTGTTTTACTTTGCATTTCCCTGACGACTATGAGATTGAGCATATCTTCATAGGTTTATTGGCTGTGTATTTTTTCCTGTGTACTATAAAATTCTTTGCCTTTTTTGTCCATGTCTAATAGAGATTCTGTTAGACATCCACACTGAAATATTTATACATAAAATTATAGAACTGAAATTATTTCAAAATAACCCAGTGAGAGAAAAGAGAATTGAGCAGGTTGAGAAAGGGGAATACAGATAAAACAAGATTGGGTGAGAGCTGATCATTGCTGAGGATTCAGCGCACTATTCTCTCTTGTGTATGTTTAATTCTTTTCATAGTAAGTTTTCAAAAATGTTCATTTTTCTCTGAAGATGTTCATATTTAGTATTTCTTACTGATTTGTAAGAACACTTCATGGAATAAAAAAGTTTGCCTTTTGTTACTGACAAACTGTACTGAGTACATAATACTAGGTAATCCAGTATTGGTACTGGGTAAATAATTACCCACCTTCCTTCTATGTACAGTCAGATATCCCAACACCATTAACTAAATAATCCATCTTTCCCCTTTCTGATGTAAAAAGATACTTTTATCTTGCACTAATTTCCAATATATGCACAACTTTATTTCTAGACTTCCAGTTTGCCCCATTGACCTATCTATGCATGCGATGTGCAGTTTTAATTTCTATATCTTTGCATTTTGCTTCTGGTTTTTTATTGGCTATTCTTACCTAATGGTTCTTCCCAGATGACTTTTATAATAATTGTATTAATTTTCCTAAGTATCTACTACACTTATAAATACCCCTCCCTGCAGAACTCCTTCCCAAAGACAGAGAGCCTGCTTTTCTCTTTCACACTGGTATGTTTTTATGTTTCCACCTAGGGTCTCATCTGTTGCAGGCAAGCTCAGAATTCACTTGACATGCTGATAGCATATAATGTTAAAGAATTCTTCTCTCAGTGTAAAAAATATTTAGCTACTGTGGAAGGTCAAACTGCTAAAACCGACTGGTGTAACATTTGAATGCTGCCCTTTATATAAGCTTTATTTTTATAAATAAGCATCTGACTAGAAAGTCAGTAAGAGCATGATATAATCAGTCTGAAGCCCAGTGTTTTAAATATAATACACTAATTTTAGACCCAAGTATTTTAGTTTTGCTTTATTGGTCTACAGTTTCTTAGGAAGATGTAACTTAAAAGAAAAAAATATTTTAAATGGCTCAATCAATTTATTAGAAATAAGCAGCAAAGAGCATCTGTTTCCACAGAGCAACTGTTAAGTTAATCCCCATTAAGTCGGCCTCAAAGCACTTGGACGCAGCTACAGGATGTGGGCGTGATAGGATCACACAGGCGAACACCTGATAGGGCCTTACACACGCCGGGCTAATCAAAACATCAAAAAAAAAAAAAAAAAACCCTGAAGTCTCTTGGAAGGACTGAAAAATCCAATCCCTCCCCACCTCCCCCCCAAAAAAACCTCCCAAAACAGACTATTCCATTCAATTCAGATTTTGTGAATTAATGAAATTTAAGAGCCACCTGAAACCACCAAAGATACACAGTGATTTTCTCCCGAATCTAATGTCCAAATGACACAGGTAGAAAAACGCACTGATAAAATGTTAACAAAAATGCATGTCTAATACTTAGAGCTACGTGTGAGCAGGTTTTAGGAGAAGGATATTGATTCTCCCTGAGGCATGAGCATTACCCACCATTTCAGGAAGCCTCTGCAAGTGGAGAAGCCACAAACCCCTTCAAAAAGATCTCTCAATTACCCACTTCCCAGTCCCCTCTGATATGTGGTAAACAATTATTTCAATGAGGTTGGCAGAGATTTTTCAAAGCTAGCAGGCAGGCATTTTGCAGCTACCTCCAGCTGGTCCAAGCAGCCAAGGCTGTCACCAGTGCCTGGTCACCGCTGAAAACACAAGGAGGGGCAGGACTAGGGCAGGAGAGTAGATGGAGAGAGCTGTGTCCCGAACCAACATTCTTGAGATTCCTTTGCTAGTGTTTTTTCTTCAGGGTTCACTGAGAAGAGGAAGGTCAGATGAGGAGGGACAAAACCCAAGGAAATGAGGCTCATTTCCAACTCTAACAACCTGATCACAAACAAAATGTATGCAGAATTACAAATAAGTTATTCTGTTTTCAGGCATCAAAAATGTTATCAATGAAATGTTGAGATGCTAAAGCAGTGAAATGTGAAACTAAGCAGTGTCACAGGCAACTGGGCCTCTCCCTGGCCCACCCCAGGGGGGATGAAGGGTGGCTGATATGAACTCTAAGGATTGTTCTGAAGGGGCCAACAAATGTTAAAAAGAGGCTCAAAAATAAAAATCAGAACCATTTTTCCCTCATTCATCCAGGGCCTACTCCTGGCCATGTTCTGTGCTTTGTACCTTATTCAATTTAATTCAATTTTTCTCCTAAGCAATCTATTTACAGGTACTTTGTAGATGTGGAAATTGGTTTAGGGAAGCTTACATCATTTTCTTGCAGTCATATTTCTAGTAAATTGAAAGAGTTGTGACTCAGATCCAAGGTCTGAATGACTCCACCATCCACACTCAGAACTTCCTTCACTTGGGATTGAGAAAAAGGGAAATAATGGAATTGGGAGGTGGAAGAGAAGACACCAAGTAGAGATATCAGCATTCAGAACTTCCTGCAGGAGAGGGTGAAAGAAGCTGGCAGCCAGGAACTGAGGGCCTAACTGATTAGTATCTTACCAATCAATTGCATTCCAAGGCTTGCTTACTTAGGAGGCTGACTGCTTAGTCCAAGAAGAAACACTGGCTGAACTCATTGACTTATTTTGCTGGAGGCAGAGAAGGTAAGTGGTTAAGAGTACAGACAATGAAAACATAGTTTAAACCCAGTCCACTGGCCAGCTGGGGATAACAGTAGGTACCTCACAGGCTGCTAAAAAGAAAAAATTAAGTGAAAGCACTTTTCAACAAGGCCTGGTTCATAGAATGAGCTACATACAGTACCTGGTAATTAGTATTACTATTGCCACAACCAAGGAGGCCTCTCAGCAAACTATTTTTACATATGCCAGAAATACAGTTATTTATTCCAGACAAATCACAAACAATATGGCACGGCTGACCGCCAGGTTACTGATGCAACAATTTCTTTTCACTGGAACCAAAAAACAAAACCACCACCAAATCTGAACTAAGTATAATACAGTAATTCTCCCTGTCTTAAATTTTAAAATACAGAAGAAAAGATGAATTGCTGTATACTCTAAACGCTCTTTTAAACGTTTGGAGTACAGAATGTCTTTCATGAAATCATCTTGATTAAAATGTACATTCTTTTCCAAGAAGGGAGTAAACTGAGTATGGAAGACCCTCACCATTAGTTTTTATAAATGATTGATCAATGGGAATCGTCACTGAAAAACTGCATACAATTTTTGGAATGAATGCAAATTGATGGAATGTTTGTAAGCTCATGTGCTTCTTCCAACACCCCAGCATGCTCCCACCTCACAGCCTTTACACTGTATTGTTCTCTCCAGGTTTAATACTTGTAGAAAAGGGGAAAAAAACCTTTTTTCTCTACCCTGTTAGGTTCAGCACCTGAGGCCTTGCCAATTAAACTGACGAGACAGATTCGCAGGGGAAAAAACACATAAATTTTATTTAATGTTATTATTTTTACATGAGGGAGGGGAGAGGAGGGAGCTCCACAGAAAAGCAAAAACCCAAAAGAAGCAGTTAGGCCTGAGAGCATACATACCATTTTAACAAAGAGCAATAAACTGTGGAAAAGTCACAAGACAAAGGAGGGGGGGTTAGGGCTTCCAGGGGAAGTGTGGGAAGGTAAATATATGAGGGAAACTAATAGAAGGTAAGGGTTATTTCAATAAGGTTTGTTTCTGCAGGCGATGGTGCCACCTCTAGTGGTCTCTCCAGGGATGGAGAGGGGAAGGAGGATACCTTCACACAGCAAAATTTTTATAAAAAGGGGGTAAAGCTTGTCCTGGGTCTGCTATTTCTCGATTGTCTTCAGCTCAAATTAGTACTTTGCCGAAATGGCATATTTGGGGGTAGCATATTCTGATCCCCTTCATACCCTTCCAGACTGTGTCTCTATCCAGCTCCTCACTGGCTTAATTTTTCCTCATAGCACTGACCACCAAGTGGCACAGAGTATACTGATTGACATCTAGATAGATAGATAGATAGATAGATAGATAGATAGATAGATAGATAGACAGACAGATTGACTGATTTGCTCTCTGCCCCAACCAACAAAGTACAAGCTCTGTGAGATCAGGAAGCTGGCCTCTTTCATGGTTGTATCCCAATGCTTGGCATAGTGTTGGTGTTCAATTAATGCACTGAATAAATGAATGGATTTCCATATTATATCAATATTTTCTTACAATTAGAATTTCTGTGATGTTGATAGTGTAAGAATTTGTTTTTATTAGTTTTCAACAGTATCAACATTTACTCATTATGTAGTTACAATATTGTATTTTTTAAAAGTAAACAATAAACAACACTGTCTTTGCTCCAAATACCTATAATGTGAAATATAATAATATAAAACTGGCTGACTGACCACAGAAACAGCAGTTAATAATCAAAATTACATGTGTCTGGCTGAATGGACTCCACGACCTTACACAAGGTTCTAAAACAGCAGCATTTCATCACAATTTGTTAAATTTGAAGATAAATACTGTCTCTTTTCTGGTCAAAGATTCTTATATCTTTGGAAACTTGACAGAATTAATGTTTTTGACTTGTTTTTCACCACATAACATCAGGAGAGACTTTAACAGCAGTGAAGTGGCAAGGAGGACACTTTATTTATATCCGTGTAATCACGTAACCCACTTCATGCTCCCACTGAATGGCTCCAGTAAACTGAAATCACAATTTCACTAATATCTACATTCCAGCTCCAGCTACATTTGCCTGTCAAATGCAACAACTTACAGTTAAGCTTCTGCCTACACGAGCAATCACAGAACCATTAAATAAGAGGATTGCTTGTTTGAACTACTAGATCAGCCTTTCCTTATTTTTGCTAATCTGTGTGGTGTACGTTCATTACTTACTTTTTTTTTTTATGTTAAAGACTACCATGCGTAACACTACTTGACGGCAGCAATTTATAGCAGTGGTCCCCAGCCTTTCTGGCACCAGGGAATGGTTTGATGAAAGACAATTTTGTGGTTTGGTTTCGGGATGAAACTGCTCCACCTCAGATCATCAGGCATTAGATTCTAATAAGGAGTGTGCAACCCAGCTCTCACTTTCTTACATGCAGTTCACAATAGGTTTGCGCTCCTATGAGCATCTAATGCCCTGCTGATGTGACAAGAGGCACGGCTCAGGCAGCAACACTCACTCACCCATTGCTCACCTACTGCTGTGCAGCAAAGCTCCTAACACGCCACAGACCGGTACCAGTCCATGGCCCAGGGGTTGGGGACTCCTGATTTAGAGCATTACAATAAATAATAAATAATTAAAATATTACCTGATATTTGGCAAACAATCCCTCTCTAAGTCACTACTTCCAGCCTATGTTCAGGCTAGAAATGCCAAATAAAAAAGCACACGTCTGTCTGGGCACGGTGGCTCACGCCTGTAATCCCAGCATTTTGGGAGGCCGAGGCGGGTGGATCACGAGGTCAGGAGATCAAGACTATCCTGGCCAACATGGTGAAACCCTATCTCTACTAAAAATACAAAACAAAAACAAAATTAGCCGGGCGTGGTGGCAGGCGCCTATAGTCGCAGCTACTCGGGAGGCTGAGGCGGGAGAATGGCGTGAACCCGGGAGGCGGAGCTTGCAGTGAGCCGAGATCGCGCCACTGCACTCCAGCCTGGGCGACAGAGCAAGACTCCATCTCAAAAAAAAAAAAAAAAAAAAAGAGAATGGGCCAAGGATCTGAATAGACATTTCTAAAAAGCAAATGTACAAACAAACAAACAAAACAAAACAAAACAAAAGCACAAGTCCACAACTACATAGCTCCAGTTTCCCTAAACAGATTTACCCATTCAGTAAACATTACATGTACAAAGAACTTAAAATAGTATGAGATTTAATGTTAAGAAATAAAATGTAGGATATAAAACATAATCTATAGCATAATCTCAAAAATGGTTTAGAAATGACATCATAATACAGACATTTCTGGGTGGTAGGATTATGCATATTTTTATATATTTTTAAATATATTTTTCAAAAGCTTCCTATAAAGAATGTAATTCTTTCCCAATTCAAAATCTAGCTTAAACATAGTTTTACAAAAATTATTCTCTCAGAATGTAAACTAGTACCACCTCTATGGAAAACATTATGGAGATTTCCTAAAGAGTTAAAAGTAGATCTACCATTTGATCCAGCAATCTTAATACTGGGTATCTACCCGGAGGAAAAGAAGTCATTGTATGAAAAAGACACTTGTACGCATATGTTTACAGGACCACAATTCACAAATGCAAAGATGCAGAACCAACCTAAGTGGCCACTGACTAATGAGAAGATAAAGAAGATGTGGCATATATATATCAGGGAATACTACTCAGCCATTACAAGGAACAAAATAATGTCTTTTGCAACTACTTGGATAGAGCTGGAGGCCATTATCCTAAGTAAAGTAATTCAGGAATTGGAAAACCAAAAACCGTATGTTCTCACTTATAAGTGGGAACTAAGTTAGGAATAAGCAAAGGCACACAGAGGGATATATTGGACTTTAGAGACTCACAAGGAGGAGGGTAATGGGGGACTAGGGATTAAAAAAAAAAAACTATACATTAGGTACAAGGTACCCTACTTAAGTGCACTAAAATCTCAGAATTCACCACTATGTAATTCAACTAAGTAACAAAAAACCACTTGTACCCCAAAAGCTACTGAAATGAAAATTATTCTCTCAAAAATTTTAAGCCCTAAATTTCAGTTCCTATTGTTTATATTTACTAAGAAAAACAACAGAAAACACTGTTTTAAAAATGGTGGATTTTTTTAAGGTTAAAGGTATATAAGACAGCTGCCTAAGGAAACGCAGATACCCCTGTACCTTGTTGTTGTTGTTTTTTTTTACTTTTTTAAAAAACATAGAGATGGGATCTCCTTATGCTGCCCAGGCTTGTCTCAAACTCCTGACCTCAAGCAATCCTCTGACCTCAGACTCTCAAAGTTTTGGGACTACAGGCGACAGTCACCATGCCAGCCAATATCCTTGTACTTTTAACTCATTCCTACAAGCCATGAATCCTCTAAGCATTGTCCCAGACACAGCACTGGCAAACTTCAATCATTTTCATCAGAATATAAAGAAACACAGGGCATGCTTAACTTCAAGGTTGATATTTCCTTTGTGAGTAAAGCCTTGCCACAGATGAGAAGTCCTGAGGATCAAACAGGAAAACTTTAAGTTTAATTAAATCTAAAATCATAAAACCTAAGTTATATGACTAAGCAAACTCTTCAAAGCACTCAGTCAACATCCATGCTGGTAAATATTTCAGGAATGAAATGAAAAATAACTTTCAATTCTAAAAGTTCATCCATCATGCATGCTTCACGTTGTAAAACAAATATTTCACAAAAATGAGTTTACAACAAAAGAACACCAATCCCACTTCTCCAACCCTCCATGTCAGGCAGTAAGCTTTCCACATTTGCTTACATTCTGAAAATAACTATTTTACATGCCAGGAATGCAATAGGCTTAAGCTGTCAAAAAGTATCATACTTTTGTATGTGTAACTGGGTAGGAAGTATGGGCACACACACAATAAGCCTTCCAAAACAAGGGGAGGTAAATGAAATCTTAATACCTGTGTTTCCAGAAGCCCAGAAATGAAGTGCAATTCCTTATAATATGTACATGTTTACATACCCATACAGACAATAAAATGTGTAAGGTAATGACAGGTCCATCTCTCCCCTTCCTTTTAGTGGGCATCTAACATTTCAGGGTTCAGAATCACATATCCTGGGTCCCAAAAGGTCCCCCCCATTCCTATTCCAACAGTGCTCACAACAGAAAAAGATGAACTGATCACTGGACCCTACATCATCTCATATATGTATAATACTAGTCCACAGAGAGGTTGAAGATATGCCTGGTAACTCTATTCATCCTACCCCACAAGTTTTGTCCAAATCAGGCCATGCCTTCAAGTGGGCCAGATTGTCTTAAAGCTCCTGGCTTAATATTTAACTGATAGCAACAACCTAACGTTAGTACCTTAGTAACTAAAGGGGATGCAGCAACATGAAGCAGAAAAAGTGATGAAGAAAGAGATTAGAAGTTAGAGAACAGGGATTGGGCTCTTGATCCTTAAAATGTGGGTGATTTTGAACAACTCAACATCTCCAGGTATTACTTTCTTCATCTGTAAAGTGGAGAAGCTTAAAAAGGAGGTCTTATAGATTCTACCTGTTCCAGAAACTATGATTCTCCTCCTAGACAGCTGCAGGTTGAAGAGACTCTCCTAGAGCTGCACTGTCCAATACAGTAGCCACTAGCCATCTGTGGCTACTAAGTACTTGACATGCAGCTGGTCTGAATTAAAATATGTGAAATATGTAACCAGGCGCGGTGGCTCACGACTGTAATCCTGGCACTTTGGGAGGCCAAAGCGGCAAGTCACTTGAGGTCAGGAGTTCAAGACCAGCCTGGCCAACATGGTGAAATCTCATCCCTACCAAAAATAAAAAAATTAGCTGGGTGTGATGGCACACGCCTGTAATCCCAGCTACTCAGGAGGCTGAGGCAGGAAAACTGCTGGAACCCAGGAGGTGGAGGTTGCAATGAGCCAAGATGATGCCACTGCACTCTAGCCTGGGCAACTGACTGAGTGAGACTCCGTCTCAAAAAAATAGTAATAATAAAATAAAAAATAAATACGTGAAATGTGAACATTTTGAAGACATAATATGAAAAAATAATATATTTCACAAATAGCTTTTATATTGACCACCTGTTGAAATAACATTTTGAATTTAGTGACAGACTAAAATTAATTTCGCCTGCTTATTTTTTTATGTGGCTACTTGAAAACTTTAAATTAGATCTAATGGTCCTATTATACCTCTACTGGATAATTCTGCTTTAAAGTCAGTCCTGGGCATGCATGAAGCCCAGAGGAATTCGCAGATAAAATGAGCCCAGGAATCTGTATGGAATACAGACCTGTAGGTTACCATTTCCATATTAAATGTGTAAAGGGCTGTTTCAAAACCATGCTTTTGTTTTCTTATTTTGTGCACCAAGAATAAATCAACAGCAAATATCATTGGGTCTAAAAATAATTGATATCTGGCCGGGCGTGGTGGCTCACGCCTGTAATCCCAGCACTTTGGGAGGCTGAGACCTGACCATGAGGTCAGGAGATGAAGACCATCCTGGCTAACATGGTGAAACCCCGTCTCTACCAAAACTACAAAAAAACGTAGCTGGGAGTGGTGGCGGAAGCCTGTAGTCCCAGCTACTCGGGAGGCTGAGGGAGGAGAATGGCGTGAACCCGGGAGGGAGGCAGAGCTTGCAGTGAGCCAAGACCGTGCCACTGCACTCCAGCCTGGACAACAGAGCGAGACTTCGTCTCAAAAAAAAAAAAAAAAAAAAAGATACCACTTCATTTATGCTATGACTGAATCCTAATTATCAACTGTAGGCCTTAACAATAATCCTAAGTGGATGTGCCTTTATGCAGGCACTTGTAGCCTTTTTGTTTTCTTTGTATTAAATATATAAAGTAATAATTTATCTTACTTCATAAAAAGATTATAATCTCCCATTTTTTAAAACACATTTGATATTAGTAGGAATAACTAAAATGAACTCGTATGAATAGACCATTTTTATTTCATTGATATCTAACTAGGAACGTTGCAACTAATTTTTGCAATCTGTATCAATTTGTTTAATATATTTTAAATGAACAAAGAAGCAGAGATAGTTTCTAGAGAGCTTATTTACTTAAAAATACAACAGATATTAATCAATAAAATATTAATAAGATTCAGGTGAGTCGAGAGTGAGTACTCAAGTTATCTTTTCTCACAACATATTCTTGGAGTGCCAACTTTTTCAGTTCAGTGATTTTATGCAAAGGTATACATTTAACTGCCTGCAAAATAAACTACTGACTATTTTAAATCAGATAAAGCAAACAACAGCCCCCAGCTCTGCAATCCAAAGCCAGCAAAGGTCACCCATTTCAGACTGGGTTTGAAGCATAGCCAGTTATGATAGCTCAAATATTTTCAGATGTATGAAAGCAGAACAGAATTCAGAAATATACATTCTTTGGCAGACAATTTTTTTAGAACCAAGTTTCTCAAATTATATAATACAAACTATATGACTATTAGAAAATTATGCATGAATTAAAGGAGATTTATTTAATTTTCAAATTCTAATATAATTAAAATTTTCAAACTTACCTATATGGGCTTCACGGGTGAAAAAAAGTATAATTTAAAAATATGAGCAATGTAATACGACAGAAATATACATTCAAACACATGTGATTACTACTCTTTCTAATTTTTCATAAATTAACAACTATTTGAGACATGCACAAATTTTCATGTGTTTTTCTGAAGGTGGTATCCAGAAGTGATAATTTTCCTGACAGTTTAACATTTTTTAAAGAAGACATGCCAAGATTTAAATAATCTAGCTTTTTGATTACTCTTTTTTTTTGAGACAGAGTCTGGCTCTGTTGCCCAGGCTGGAATGCAGTGGTATGATCTCGGCTCACTGCAACCTCCGCCTCCTGGGTTCAAGGGATTCTCCTGTCTCAGCCTCCCGAGTAACTGAGACTACAGGCATGCACCACCACGCTCGGCTGATTTTTGTATTTTTTGTAGAGACGGGGTTTCACCATGTTGGCCAGGCTGGCCTTGAACTCCTGACCTCAAGTGATCCACCCACCTCAGTCTCCCGAAGTGCTGGGATTACAGGTGTGAGCCACCGTGCCCGGCCTTTTTGATTACTCTTAAAACTGCGGGATCAAAATGAAATGTTAGAAAGTAAAACCAACAGCAGAAAGTAAAACCAAGAGCAGCTTCTGAGGAATCATATTTTAGACATTTCTTTAAGACAGATTCTGTAATGTGTCAAACTATTGGAACATATTTCAACTAAATATTTAAGTGAAGACAAAATCCCTACTACAAAACCTCCAAATACTCTCTAACAATGATGATTCTATCAGGCCTACTCACAACTACAGGTTTTCCCCACATCTTGATTTCAAAGCATACTTTCTGTGACATATCTTCATTTAATCACTTTTAGAATAATTGAAATGAACAAGAAAATAGGTAAGGAATTAAAATAAATTTTAAAATGGCAGTCCCATTCTTACTGACATAAATTTATTAAGATCAATGTTCCTTTTTGCATAGATCTTCCCATTCTGTTTCAATAAAACCAGCAAGCATAAACAGATTTGAAAAGCTACGCAGCCACAGAAAACAGGTTCAGCATGACAGACAGATCTAGCTCAAAAGAGGTGCTCAGTATCAAGCTCTTTTCTAAAAATCTCAAAGCTTGTTTTGTCTGCTGTTGCTTTCAAAGAACAAGCACAACAAAATTGCTTTGAGGAAGTCTCTAGATCAAACGAAAGACAGTTAAACAACAGGGAGAGTAAACTGACTGCCACTGCTGTCCACACAGGGCCACAGAAATCATTGCTTTGTTCCATCACTCTAGTTGGAAGGCCTTCCCAGGAATGCAAGTCTGAACCATCTAGAGTTCTCTCAGCCAGAATGAAGGCTCAGCTCTTGGATGTTTCTACCATAAAAATGAGAAAGCATTTCCTACCTCCTCCTCTGTCACTCCACAAAGATGTGCTTCCTGTGTGGCTGGCTAGCAGATAAGAGAAGGTAAGCAAATCCCAAAAGCCTACTCTAATCGCTCACGGAGAATCTTTGCTTTGGTTCAGAACGTTAAGTCTACCCATTTTCCTCTATCCCTTTATGGTACTGTATTTCTTCTACATCCCAGAATGCCAGTTGCCACTCAATATCCTACCTCTCCTTTATCCTTAACAAGAGAGCCGGAAATGTAATTTCTGATAGCAATGCTCCCAGCTAATAGAGCACATTTACATGCTCCCTTGCCTCAAGGTGTCACTATCTGGCCCATGAGATTAAGCAGACCTTGAAAAGGACTTCTACAAAAGCTCCTAAACCTAACTGAACCATGAATATCAATGCCTCGTCCCCATTTTAGGAACATTTAGAAGTACTCCATTTCTAAGAAAATGAAGTTCAAACTCATTAAGGGCATCCAAAATTTATAATTTCACACTCTCTCTCTCACTTACATACCCCTGGGCTTCCCCCTTTGAAACTCTACATCCTCGCTGTTTTTTCTGTCTGGGAAGACCTCCCCACCCCAGTTCACCTTCACACATCCTTGAAACCTAGTTCAAATGCTGCCTGCCTTCTCTGGAAAGAGTTTGTACCTCCTCTATTATAGCCTTTGGCACACTGTACCTAATTATTTCTCCGTCTCTTTCTTCCTCCACTGGACTGTGGAATTCCTCAAGGCACAGACTGAGCTACCTTTCTATTTACTCACAGCCCCACCCAGATTCTAGATCTCCTGTCATAACTGAAACACAGAATCCATGCAGTATATGTCCATAAAATGAATAATAATTTCAAAAATTCAAAATGAGAGAAACAATAAGATAGTAAATTATTTTTTTTTTTGAGACGGAGTCTCGCTCTGTTGCCTAGGCTGGAGTGCAGTGGCGCGATGGCTCACTGCAAGTTCTGCCTCCCAGGTTCACACCATTCTCCTGCCTCAGCCTCCCGAGTAGCTAGGACTACAGGCGCCTGTCACCATGCCCGGTTAATTTGTTGTATTTTTAGTGGAGACAGGGTTTCACCATGTTAGCCAGGATGGACTGGATCTCCTGACCTCGTGATCCGCCCACCTTGGCCTCCCAAAGTGCTGGGATTACAGGCGTAAGCCACTGCACCAGGCCTTAAATTAATAATTTTTTAAACATCTAACTCCAAATAAATGTCAACATCACAGAAGTCAATCACAAATGCCCTGAGAAAACTTGCAGTAGAGACACAACAGGGGAATGCACAATCCAAATATTCAGCTAAACATTCTGCATTAAACCTTCCCCCTCATCTGCACACAGAAGAATCACGGGCTTAGGCTTGGCTTTGTGTTCAACTTCTGATAGAAATGAGCAAACGAGCAATGAAGTCAACATGTCAGATTGCTTTGTAAATCTAAATAACTTCGCATGTGATAATAAATTCTAAGAATGCATCCAATGTCTTTTTCTCTGCAACAAAAAGACACTAATATTTTTTTCTCATCTCGTCGGCTATTAAATCAATAAATACAATTAAAAACACATGCGCATAAGAAATACTCTCAATAAACTGAAGGGATGCTTCCCATCTGTGTCCCTACAATATGACCCAGAAAATTCACAATTATATAAATTTAACCTTTGAGTCTAGCTCACAAAAGTGAAGTGAAATATCCAAATAGCAAATACGAAGAAAGGAACTACCAAGAAACAAGGAAAGTCAGCCTCCAATTTTGTTCATTTAAGTATACCCTCTCTGCCACCACAACATTCATTATGTTTGTCCTGGACAGCTCTAATGGCCATGCTGATTGATACTCAGTGTTAAGGCCACCTCTGTCCAACAGACTTTGCTTCTACTCTGTTTCAGCCAAATACTCACATGGCTACTCTATCATCACCTGGAAATCTCCCAGCTTCCCTCAGGAATTCCCCCCTCTCCTATTTCACTGAACAAGCAGGAACAAGTGATTCCAAAATTGCAATTTTGTCTCAAATATACTCTTAAAAGTGAAACCCTCCACAATTCAACTAGCAGCAGTTCTGTAAGCTGCCTTTACATTCAAACACCCTATGGGTTAGCCAAGAACGCCCCTCCACAACAACCATAGAATTTTTATATTCGGTTTACTTCTGTTGCATTTAAATTTTCTGGATTCTGTGGTATAAGAGGATTTAACACTTGACACAAAACATTCAAAATAAGATTGAGAAAGTACTAGCAAGACACAAGGCTAACCATAATGACCTCAATTAGATTTTCAATTCCTGTCAAGTTAATGGTATATAGTAGTATTGGCTTCAAGCCCTTCAAATTGAAAAATATAATTCTTTTAGATAACAGAGATTACCTCTGTTAATATATTGAATTCTATTAAGAATTCAATATATTTTTTTAAAGGGCCAATTTTGATCCTTGTCACACTAAACACTAGCTGTAAAATGGCCAAAAAAGGAGCCAAAAAAAAAGACAATGACAGGGAAATTTTCATTTTGATGCCACTAAATTTAATTCCAATACACATTTTCTTTCCAAACTCTACTATCTTCTTCACACAAAATTATGTCTAGGCACCCTCTATTGAAAGTGTCCCGATCAATCAGGGCATGGATGAAATATTTCAAAAATGAGGCATTTTTTCTTTTTGCAGGCCAACTAAATTTTTGAAATACAGTTGCAAATGACTGAATGTGACGTATTGACAGTATTTATGAAACTTTTTCACAATAAAATGTTCCAAAAAGAGGCTGAAAAAAAAAGAATCTTATTTAAAAGGCATTAATCTTCTTTCTATGCTTGTTCACAGTTTCTTACATGTTAAGAGAAGGTTGCACAGCTGTTCGAATCTTCAATCTGAACGTAATTCTTTCTCACCACAACACAGAATTTCTAGAGTACTCATTTATTTAGTACATACAAAATGTAAGGCATTATCATGAGTGATCAAACAAATTACTGTATAGAAAAGTGTGTGATCACAATCAACACTAACTTCTCTCTCCCACCACTTGTTTTCAACATTTAATCACCAAAAGTAGATCTTCTGTCTCCAATTATTCTTTCACATTGTAGTAAATATATAGTTCCTTCCCCCAGTTATCTAAGTTTACCTTCACATACTGAAATGATCAGAGAACTCTGACAATACTACAGAAACTATCGCATTCACAACACACATCCTTCTATGTAGCATTCTCTTATATTCCTTACCCAACTTAATTTTTTCCAAGTCACTTCCTTCCTCCTTTTTATTCTGTCTACCCTCTTGGGGGCAAGGACCTCGAAAATATTTGTGAAATGAAGGAGTGGCCCTTTCTTGGTTGTAACCCTAAGAATCTAGGTTTCTTTGTGTATGAAAATAAGCTAATTTCCACAGAAATTTGGCTTTAATTTTAAATTGCTAATCAATTTAATATGTAAGTATCTATGATTAATTATTCTTAGAATAATTAGTCTGCATATTTTCACATTTCTATGGGAGTTTCTTAGGTACTCTTCAGTTATATCCTCAAACTAATTTACTGTAATGACAAAATTATATTTGTGTTAAACCATAATAAGCAATTGAGAGCATCAGGATGGAGAATATTTGCTACTACATATGACTTTTCATATGATGGGTTTTAATGTTAGTCTCTGAAGACTTAAGCTAAGACTTCAAAAACTTTGCATCAGTTTTAAAGGCTTAATCTTTGAAGTAGATGAGGATTTTTTTGAAAGATGAAAAAATCAATAAATACGGTTAAGAAACAGTGCTTATCCATCTTTATTCTATGAGCCTATCAATTCAATTATAAACAAAATAACTGAGTAATGATATTTATAAAAACAACGTTGGCCAGGCACAATAGCTCACACCTGTAATCTAGCACTTTGGAAGATCGAGGCAGGAGGATCGCTTGAGCCCAGGAGTTCAAGATCAGCCTGGGCAACACAGTGGGGACCCCATCTCTACAAAACATTTAAGAAATTAGTCATATGTGGTGGCACATGCCTGTAGTCCCAGCTACTCTGGAGGCTGGGGCAGGAAGATGGCTTCAGCCCAGGAGGCCACGGCTACAGATCACACCACTGCACTTCAGCCTGGGTGACAGAGTGAGGACTTGTCCCGAAAACAAACAAAACCAAACACAGTATCAATATGCTTTTGAAAATTCATCCAATAGTAGGAGTAGATATAACAAGTCCTTTTTTAAGATGAATAAACCTTTAATGGATAAAGCCATTTTCTTTACTTTCTCTTAAAAATAAAATTTATGTTGCCTTACTAATTTTACTGTGAAATAACAAGCACACACAGACAAGGAAAAACTAAACAAATGAGTCTGTACTAACTTGGGATGAGGGGCAGGTCTAAAACACGTTAAGTCTACCTCAACAGTAGGATTAAACCTCTCATTTTTCTTCCTGTAAAATATCTCCAGGGGGTCAAAATATATTAGTTATTCAAGGTTTGAAATTTAGCAAAGCAGCAAGAGTAATAATGCATTTCTTCACTTAATACAAATGACTTTTCTTTATGCAACAGATCTCTTATTCTCATAAGTATCCTTTATGGCTGAAAAGTAATTTATCAGTCTGTATCATCTAGGATGCCTTACATTTTTCAATGAAGACAGTATGTGGCTTTCTGGAAGCTAATGAAACCCAAATTATTAAATAAGAGTCAAATTATTAGATTCTCTCAAAAAAAGAATCAGGCAAAAAAAAATTCCTATCAAAATCACCAAAAAATTGGCCAGGTGCAGTGGCTCACACCTGTTATCCCAGCACTTTGGGAGGCCTAGGTGGGTGGATCACTTGAAGTCAGGAGTTCGAGACCACCCTGGCCAATGTAGTGAAACCCTGTCTCTACTAAAAAGAAAAAAAAAAAAAATTAGCCAGGCGTGGTGGCACATGCCTGTAAACCCAGCTATTCAGGAGGCTGAGGCATGAGAATTGCTTGAACCCGGGAGGCAGAGGTTGCAGTAAGCCAAGACACGCCACTGCACTCCAGCCTGGGTGACACAGTGAAACTCAGTCTCAAAAAAAAAAAAAAAAAAAAAAAATCACCAAAAAACAAAAGAAGTGACAATTATTCTTGTTGAATCAAATTTCTCATAAGAAAACCTTCTGACTTTGTGAAGAAAAAAAGAGAGGAACCATCTGGAAATTAAGAGATTCAAACACTGTTTTGGGTCCATCATTAATAAGACCTTAAGGAATCACTGCACTTCATTCATCAGGATCCATTAATTTACAAAACAGGCTTATTCATCTTTTCCCTTTTCCAAAATGTTTGTCCTATTTATTCCTCATCCCTGCTCATGAACCTTCCACTCCTGCTTCTGGAACCATCTTAATCACTCCTCACTGTATCTACTGTAATCAGGATGTTTATCATAAATATGGCTTCTGTCATTACACATCCTCATATGTGAACCCACTTCTTGTCTTCTTGTCTTTAGTTGGACAGGACAATTATAATTACATGAGCTGGTTAACAAAAACCCATGTGAATTCTTTGGGACTCTGCTTCTTGATTTTTCCCTGTGTTCATCATCATTTAACCACAGTATCACCAGTTTCATACACTCAAGGCTTTCAAATATCCTTGGCCTGCTTTTGAAGCTAAAAACCTTTTATTTTTGAGCAACATATGCTGATTTTTTAAAAAAATATATAATTTCAATTAAACAGCAGATCACTATAAAGTTTTAAAGATGTAACAGCCATAACATGGCTGGTTACACAAATTCACTTTACTGCAGCTGGGCGCGGTGGCTCACGCCTGTAATCGCAGCACTTTGGGAGGCCGAGGCAGGCGGATCACGAGGTCAAGAGTTCGAGACCAGCCTGACCAACATAGTGAAACCCCGTCTCTACTAAAAATACAAAAATTAGCTGGGCGTAGTGGCACACGCCTGTAATCCCAGCTACTCGGGAGGCTGAGGCAGGAGAATCGCTTGAACCTGAGAGGCGGAGATTGCAGTGAGCTGAGATCGCACCACTGCATTCCAGCTTGGGCGACAGGGCGAGACTCCGTCTCAAAAACAAAACAAAACAAAAAATTCATTTTATTTTGAAACTGATTTCCTAGAGAAATGCTGCATTCTCAAGCAATCTGCTTTTTGGTTTCCCTGTCCTTGGGTGAACATAACTTCAAGCTTCCATATTAGGACCAAAATTCTTTTGCTGGCATTTGAAATCTTCCATTTCTACCCAGATTGGCAAAGCCTGTTTATTCGTTTTGCTAGCAAAGATTCTACTGAAAACTAAACCAAGTTTGTTCACAGTTTCTTGCACATAGCTGATAGCCAACTAATAGTTAATAATCAAGCCAGTGTATAAACTTGCTCAATATTAGACATCTGTGGCAAGCTGCCAGTGTGTACAACATTAAAAAATAGGTCTCTGGGAGGCCGAGGTGGGCAGATCACTTGAGGTCAGGAGTTTGAGACCAGCCTGGCCAACATGGTGAAACCCCATCTCTACTTAAAAAATACAAAAATTAGCTGGGCATGTTGGCGAGTGCCTATAGTCCCAGCTACTCAGGAGGCTGAGGCAGGAGAATCGCTTGAACCCAGGAGGCGGAGGTTGCAGTGAGCCGAGATCGCGCCACTGCACTCCAGCCTGGGTGACAGAGGGAGATTCTGTCTCAAAAAAAAAAGGTCTACATCCATGTTATGTGGAAAAAAAGAAAAAAAAAAACTAGGTATTTCCCATTTGTGTAAAAAATGCTCATGCTTTTTGCACATTTCTGTACTGTTTTAAATTTTTCAATGAGCATGAATTATTTTCATTTTTCAAAAAACCAACTGAAATACACAATACATATTTAATAAATGAAATTTTATAACATGTATTCTAAAAATTGTATCTGAGATACCATGTGCTTTTTAAATTTAGATCAAACTCATAGACAACAATCTGCCAATTTCCTGCAATAGTCTTAATTGGCCAATAAGTAATTTGTCAATAAGTGAAACTTCATATAGATTTTTAACTTTCAACTATGCAGGAAACTTACATATACCCATTGTACATCAACATCATCACCATACATAGCAGCAACTAACACACAGTGCTTATGCTATGCCATCAGGTTACATATATATTAACTCACACACTGTTTCAAGCATTTAACATAGATATTAATTCGATCCTCAATAACTAGAAGTACTCATCCCATTTTACAAAGGAAAAAACTGAGGCACAGAAACTTGCCCATGGTCACTAGCTCAAAAGAGACAGACAGAATTTATGCCCATGCATTCCTGCCCTGGTCTAAACTCTCCTGATTAGTGTGCAATGCTGCCTTCTCTGCATACCTGAGAAACACTCAATGACTCAGTGTTATTGGCCTAACATCATGCCTGGCATCAAATTCAACATTATAAATTGAGAACAACTCTGGTTCTTTCTACAGAGGTGACATTTTTAAAAACCTCTCATCTTCCCCATTTTAACTATCTTCTTTCGTAAGATACTGTGAGTCTCGCAAGGTTCAAGCTAAATCTCTATTGCATGTTTCTTCAACATGTAGCCACACAAAATAAACCTAAATAAAATGATCTCTTAGGTTTCTATTTCAGCAGATTTAATACATGTGAACCTGAGACTTCTGTGGCCCTCTTTGAATACTCAGCTAGCTAATCTACTAAGCATCCCTGTTTCATAAAGCTATTAACTGATGAACATATCCAGGCTTTTAAATTTAAATATGTGAATTTATTCCTAGAGCAATCATTGTACTCCAGTTTTTGCTAGATTTCTACTTCTGAAGAGGTACCACTCAAGCATAATAATAATCTATAACCAAGATTAATCTAAAGAGGAAAATTTGCCAAACTTTTTTTCCAAGAAAAATACTAGTGTCCTCACAGTAATGATTATTTCTTAAGCCATCCACACTAAACTGAAGAAATAGTTACATAACATTTCCCCCTTTACTAAGCTTTTCACTTGCAAAATCAGCTTCAGGGTTTGAGTTCTGTCTGCTTTTCTTCTTATACAACAATAGAAAAAGAAATACATATTTTATTGATTAAACTTGCTACTCATTCTGGGGTGTGCTCATTCCTTCCCCTGCCACCTTCTGTCTTCTGTGTACAGATGAGGGTGTATCTGTGCACTGGCTGTGAGACCCACAGGGTGACAGCGTTTCCAAGGGTTTGCAAAAGATGGCATTTCCCATCCATCCCCACTCCATACATTTGCATCTGAGCTCTCACTATGAAAAGGAAAAGATTTTTTTGTTTGTTTTCTTCAGCCCTTTTCTGTCTACAAAGCCAATCTCCTCTGTTCAACTCATCGGAACATTTATACTGTTTTACAGAATAGTGTTGCCTGAATGTAGAATCACAACAAAGCCAGTTGAGATCTTTAAATTAAAAAAAGAAAAAAAAAAAGATTTCATAATCTAGCATAGTCAAGTGAAACAGAGAGAGGTTGAAAACCACCAGACAAAAACAAAACACCAACAGAAAATGTGATTTTTCCCTATCCTCCTCGTTGCCACTCAGAGAATCACTCTGTTCATCTCATACTCTGCCCATCAAGATGCTACTGAAGCTCTCTGGTCCTGCATTCAGCCCCTTACCTTTGACCTCTCAACTCCTTATTTCGAATTCCCTGCTCCTGTTGAGAATACCCTGCACCAGCATCTGTCACTCAAGTGAGAGAGAGAGAAAGAGAGAGAGAGAGAAAGAGACAGAGGTGTGTGTGTGTGTGTGTGTGTGTGTGTGTCTGTCTGTCTGTCTGGTAGAGGCAGAGAGGAATGTAAACAAATATTGTATATGCAGAAACTTAACCTCCAATCCCCAGACCTGGGATATAAACCTGGCTGGAAATTTACTACCAGGAAATGCTCCAGGATTATCTATTATCTCATTCCATTGTTCCTTACTTTTAAATACAGGAAGTTTTCTCTGTAACATATTTACTCAGTATACCTAATCTGTATTTTCCTTTTGGTATTTTAGTACATTCCACTTTGTTTTATTATCATGGGCATGTTTTATTTACCCTGCAAACTTCCTGGGAGTAACGGGAGGGAGGAGGGAAGGGGAGGTAATGAGGTATGCAGTCAAACTAAACCTTACATTCTGGAAGCTTTAAATTTAAAATGCATCTGTACAGGTTTATCTTTACATTTGTAATTGATAAGAGATTTTAAAAGAAATGTATTAATGAAAGATGCTTTGTAAGATTCTCAAGGTAATACAATTTGCAGAAACAATGTACATTTCTACTGAATTTAATGCACTTCTCACTGATAGTTTAGTGGCCACGTGAAATGCAAGTAATAGCTATGCTTATTTCCAGAATGACTGACAACATTCATACAAATATCTGTAGAAGACTCTAGTATGCAAAAAACAGTAACATAAAATAGAGATCCTCTAGCAACAAGACTTAACATAAAGATAACCTCTCCCATTCCTTCAAACCAATATTGTTGATCATGTTATTTCTTTTTAATCTTTTTTAATCAGCCATTCCTCATTTAACCTCGTGAACTTGCATGTTCCTTTTCATTTCCTCAGTCAGGACCAGTATTATTCCATCTAGTAACTTCTCCGCAGTACTAATAGCCTTGCAAATGTCGTTCAGGAGCCTCTGCTGGTTACGGTGACAAGAGAAAAGCTTCTGCAGTCTGCCAGTTATCATGGTTTCTCATCGACTAGCAAGAACCATGACTCCTTACAGATCACCATCAAACCTGAGCTTTACTATTCTGTGTGTCGGCTTCTACCTTTAGGGAGGTACTACTAGTCAGTAGCAGCAGGTTTCCATAAACTATAAATTAGCACTACCACAAAGGTAAGATGATTGTGACTAGGTTAAACCCTCAACAGAGGGAAATAAAACTTAAGAGGAAACTAGATTTAAAAATAAATAAATAAATAAATATTAGGGTAGTGAAACATCATATAGATTAGGGTTTGTTAAACTCACACCTCTATCAACATACCAGCCAAAATCATCAACCCAGATAATAACCATGTTTCCCCCATAGCCAAGGCCCCATTATCATTGCCCTTATTCATTTCTTTTCCACAGCCACCTGCAGACCTATTTTCTAAGCTCTATAAAAGACAGTCAACTCGTAATTACATCTTTTCAGTGGACACAGAGAGAACCAGATAAACCACCCTCAAACCTCAGTAGACTGAATTACCTACCCTTCTACCAACACTTCGCAAAATGGCATAATGTGAATCTCACCTCCACCCTTTAAAGGAGTTAACAATAGCTACTGAAAAGGTCCCAAAAGATGGCAGAAAGAGCAAATTAATGCAATTAAACAGACCAAAAACTAAATTCGAATCTGCCTACATGCGTCCTCTTTTTATACAGAAGGAAATATTGCTCAACAAAGTTACATATTTAAGTTTTGACAAAAGCTTCAAAAATACGGTTATCATATGCTTTTAATTCCTTAAATGTATGGTTTTTAACCTGTAGTAAGACCATTCGGGAAAACTGGAATAATTCTACAAATAAATGTAAGTAAGTCATGAGAGAAATCAGAATTCTCTTAGTTAAGTGCATTTTTTTAAAACATGGAAAACGAAATTCTTTAACTCTTAAAACAACCTGTCTTAACTAGCCCTAAGGTGATTCCTGAGCCACTTGTGGGTAAAAATCAGAAGAGAAAAAAGTTCAATGACCTTGCAAATTAGAAACTAAAAAACTAATGGTGTGATAGTCTGTACAGCCTCAGTGGAATTACAGGAAAACATCTGTCCGGAAATTGCTTTTTTTCTTTTGGAAAATTACTAGGAGGCTGGGGGAAAAGAGGGGAAAAACGGGGAAGGAAGGTTGCAAATGTTAAGATGCCAAACAGGAACCCAACAGAAGTGAAATACAGCCTCCTCTGGCCCAACTGTCATGCAAGCAACTTCTAAGCATCTTCAGATGTAAAGAAAAACAGTCATTGTGCACGGGCTTTAGCTGAATGTTCGAGAGTTGGATGAATGGGGAAGACTTGTTATACACCTAGTGGTGGGTGGATTTCACTAGGCTGCAGCCTCCACACAGCTTTTCTTTGCTGCACTGCAGAGGCGCCATCTTCTCCGTCTTAATCTTCACTCAATTCGATCCTTTTATTTGCACCCTAAAAAAAAGACCCTTCGGACCCTCCCCAGCATCCTGTGCCCCCAGAGGAACTAAACCAGAGTCCCCAGAGCTGCCAGGGAAGAGGCCGCGCCTTAATCAGACAAACGCCTCCTTGGATGCACAGGACAGAGCCCGTGCCTCCCCACCATCCGCCACTGCCCTTTCCAGACGCACATCCCACTCTCCGCCTTATTTCCTCCCCGCCAAGGACTTTACAGCCCAGCACAGAATTAAGCCTCGGAGGTGATCCGAGGGTGGGAAGCAGAGGGGCCCCGAGGCTCCGCCAGAGGCCCCGGCAGCGTCTCTGCCCCCTCCCAGGCGGACGCGCAGCGCCGGGAAGGGAGCCGGGCGGGAGCCTCGGTGGCGCACTGAGACTAACGCGGCTCGGCCCACGGCGAGGGCGGGGTGTCGCGGCTTTTGTTCCCGCGGACCTTCTGCCTCTCAGACAGAAGCTTAGGGTGCGAGCGAACTCCCGGGACGTCCAGGCTTGGGGAAGGCGCGGGGTGGCTATGGGTCTCCGACCCCTCCCATTTCTCGCAAGTTACACAAAAGGGAGACGCGGAAATGCACAAAGTTTGCCTGTGGAAGGCGGTGCGCGACCCCGACGCCGGCTCGGGCTAGGGTCGCACCCAGGCAGCCGCCGCCAGCAGCCGCGAAAGGAGGTTGGAGCAAGGAAGGGGGATGGGGGTGAGAGGAAGGTGAAACGAGGCGGAGAACGCAGGGAAAAGCGAGGGGCTCCTAGCTTCCTGGGCTGTCCCGACTCCTCCTCCTCCTCCCCAGGGCCCAAGAGAAAGGAAAGGGCAACGATTCAAGAGCGGAGGACTGGCTTCAGGGACGCTGCGTTTTCGGTTTTCCCCACGTGCTCCTTCCCCCTTCCCCCTTCCCCCCTGTCTGAATGTCTCTCGCCTCCCCCGACCCCCGCTTCCAAGGCAGGGACTAAGTCGGGGTCTGGGCTCAGGGTCGCCCCCTACCCTTCTCGCCCCGGGCTGGCGCGGAACCAGGGAGACCAGCGCCTCGCCCACTCCCTCTCCGCGGGCCGGAGCGCGACTCCCTGGGGCAGGGCTGGGCCGAAAGCGGGGATGCGCTGGACGTCCGCAAGCGGGGGCGGAGAGGAGAGGGGTCCCCTTGACGGACCCCCGGCTTCTCTGCATTAAAGACTTGGGTTAAGGTCTTGGGGGGTATCGCGTCCCCACCGTGCAGCCTCCCCCCGCCTTCCGAGGCGCGGCACCCACCTCCAGCGCCCGAGCCGTCCAGGCGGCCAGCAGGAGCAGTGACAAACCGGGCAGCATCGCGACCCTGCGCGGGGCACCGAGTGCGCTGCTGTGCGAGTGGGATCCGCCGCGCCCTTGCTCTGCCCGCGCCGCCACCGCCGCCGTCTCCCGGGGCCCCCGCGCACGCTGCTCCGGGTGCTCTCGCCTACCGCTGCCGAGGAAACTGACGGAGCTGGAGCGCGGCGGCGGGGCTCAGAGCCAGGCGAGTCAGCTGATCCGGCCCACCCCGCTCGGCACCCGAGAGAGACCCCTAGCGGCGCCGCCGGGGAACTGCGCCCGCTCGCGCCGGGAGGGGCCCTCGCGCCCCGCGCCCACAGGTGCAGCGCCCTTGGCGCCGCCTGCACCCCACGCGCCGCCTCTGCTCCCCGGCCGACGGCCCACCTGGGCTTCGTGAACAGTGGGAGGGAGAGTCTGGGGCCAGGAGAGGGACGGTGCAGGATCAGGGAAAGGTGAGTCCTAGGACGCTGAGGCTCTAGAAAAGTCGAGAGCGCTCCTGCTCGTCCCCGTGAGCTTGAATCATCTGACCCCGCAGGCCTCCCGGGGGTGTCGTATAAAGGACTGCTGCTAGGGTGCGTTTTTATCCGCATTTCGTTTTTTCTCTCGGTTTGGAGAGGTGGGGCAGGCGTTTCTGGAAGAGAATGAGAACGAGTGAAGCTTATAGGAAATAGGATTTTCTTTGCTTGTTGAGACAGCAAAACCTCATTTTTTAACCCCCAACGTCAAAAGCAGCCACGAGCAACCTGGAATTTCTATCTTTAGAACGAACCAAAGGAGCAAGGCGCAGGACCTGGCAAAGAAGCGGGCAACCCATTTACTTCTTCTTGAAAGCAGGGTTCTGGGCTTGGGTTTTCTTTCTTTCTTATATTTTTGTTTGTTTTTGGTTTTGTTTTGTTAAAGGGGGTGGTCAGTGTGGATTTTGCGGGGCGGGGGGTCTTTTTTTGTTGTTAAGCAGGGATGTTACATCCGTCTGAGTTGGGGAAGAAGGAAAAATTAGGAGAGATCATTCGTATTCGACCCCCGTAAATGAGGACTTCTGACCTCAAACGCTGCCCTTGTTCTTCATTGTGTCTGTCCTGAATTATAGAAATGAACCTTCTGCCATGCCACTTTCTCCTGGATTAAACACAAACCGTCCACTGTCCAGTTAGTGTCCAGATAGTTTAGAATGCTCTAGAACTGCCCAGATGTATCCCCTGCTCTTGACCTGAAGTAGCATTTAGTTACCAAGCCACAGCCCACTCCACACAGGGCTTGGAGCGAAGGACTGAAGCCAGGGAGAGCTCTGGCCCTTCTGAGGGCTGCACTGCAGCCTGCCTTCTCTCCCCTGCTCATTGCGTTGACAAGGGTGCCTAGGCCCGGGAAGGATGGCTCAGCCAGCGGGGTACAGACTTCCTTCCTGGGAAGTCATTTCTGTACCAGCTCCCCTAAATGTTGTCTTGTGTGTCTTTTCCCGCACTAGGCATTCAGTCTTGACTCTTGGATTACTTTTGCCCCTGAATGTCCTTTGGATGTCCTCAACAAATAAGGACAAATATTTATTGTCATGCAGTATTTGTTTATACGCTTCATGTCATTTACTTCCTACAAAAGCCAAAGAGGCTGTTACTACTATTCCTATTTATACATCAGGAAAATGAAGCTAATGAACTCCCAAATCTAACAGCAAGTAAGTGACATGAAGTTGGGACAGCAGGGAAAAGCCTAAAGTGACAGGACAAACCCAGTTGTTCACTTTCTGCACCACATTTACCCACCGCAATTCCGTATTTGTTCCGGGTCTGCATGAGCAAATAAGGCAAAAAAGAAGGTATCTGAATGCAAAGAGAAACGTGGTCCAGAGCTACGAATCTTGCAGAGTCCACTGCAAAATGCAAACGTGAGACCCTTTGTTACATTATTAAGAATTTTAAGGCCGGGCCTGGTGGCTCATGCATGTAATCCCAGCACTTTAGGAGGCCCAGGTGGGCAGATCACCTGAGGTCAGGAGTTCTAGACCAGCCTGGCCAACATGGTGAAACCCCCATCTCTACTAAAAATGCAAAAATTAGCCGAGCGTGGTTACTCATGCCTGTAATCCCAGCTACTCCAGAGGCTGAGGCAGGAGAATCGCTTGAACCTGGGAGGCGGAGGTTGCAGTGAGCCAAGATTGTGCCATTGCACTCCAGCCTGGGCGACAGAGCGAGACTCCACCTCAAAAAAAAAGAAAAAAAATTAAATTACGAATTTTAAGATGGCAATGGCAGAGCGTTAAACCAAGCATGGGGCTCCTCCCACCGCAGGGCCTGTGAGACTCTCCAGGGTTGCATGCCCATGAAGCCAGCCCTGGGAAGGAGGAGGCAACTTTAAGAGTGAGGGACTTTTCTTTGGGAGGCTGAGGCGGGCGGATCACGAGGTCAGGAGATCAACACCATCCTGGCTAACACGGTGAAACCCTGTCTCTACTACAAATACAAAAAATTAGCCGGGCGTCGTGGCGGGCGCCTGTAGTCCCAGCTACTGGGGAGGCTGAGGCAGGAGAATGGCGTGAACCCGGGAGGCTGAGCTTGCAGTGAGCCGAGATCGCACCACTGCACTCCAGCCTGGGCGACAGAGCGAGACTCCGTCTCAAAAAAAAAAAAAAAAAAAAAGAATAAGGGACTTTTATTGAGCATGAAATTCAAAATTGTAGAGATGAGATCATAATCTATAAAAATTAAAGTTCTTAGATTTAGCATTTTCTCTTTCCACTGTTGAAATTCACCACACTGACACATTCCCTGGTCAAGATGTTCCTGGGGGAAGATGATTATGCTGCTGATTGCGTCAGAATGATGGACATTGCCTGCATGTTCTCTGGTTCCTTCACTACTCAGAGATCCTGATGGCTTTTTGCTTTTCAGCCAGTAGCTCTGTTCTGCATTTAATGCTATTTCCTGCCCTGAGGTATCTTGCAGATCCTCCAAGCAGAAAATGCAGGAACATCCCTAGTTATAACCCTACAAAGTTGGGGAAGGAACCAACAACCACTTGTCTGCTGGAATTCCTACAACAGCATCCCCATCCTAGTTTCAAGTGTCTCCATTTGTGAGATATTCACTGGCTCTCCAGACTGTGCATTCTATCTTTGGGCATTTCTGGTTACTAGAATGTTCTTATCCCATTTAAAGCTCACATCCCCCGCCTTTAAACTCCCACTCAGATATCCTTGTATCCCCAGTGACCAAGCAGAATAATTCTTTTCCACACTTCAGATCTTTACAAATTTGCCAGCGGTTTTCATGCTACTTCTTCCTCTAGAGTCTTCTCTTCACAAGGTAAAACAGGCACTTCCTTCAACAGTTGCATAATGGCATGGTTTCTGGTTCCTTCCACGCCTTGGCCATTCTCTAAATGTGGTTCTGGCTTGTCTGTGTCTTTTTACAGTACTCGAAGTGTGCTCTGACTGCTGCAACATGGGAGGTGTTGCCCACCACTCTGCCTGGAGCCTCATGTTGCATTTGACTGTTTTAGTAACCGCATCCCACTGCAGACTCCAATTGGTCCAGATACCCCATTTCTATTTTATGCATAGTCTGCTGGGCTGCGTTTCTGTCGTCTTGTGTTTAGGCTGTTATTTGTGCCCCATAAATATCACCAAAAGCAATCGTTAAGTCTGAGCCAGATGAACCCTGCAGGGCTGCCATAACTTACCATAGACTGGATGGATCAAACACCAGAAATGTATTTCCTCACATTTCAGGAGGCTGGAAGTCTGAAATCGAGGTGTTGGCTGAGTTGGTTACTTCTGAGGCCTCTCTCCTTGGCTTGCAGATGGCCACCTTCTCCCTGTATTCTCACATGGTCTTCCCTCTGTGTCTTACTGTGCCCTAATCTCCTCTTGTTATAAGGACACCAGATATTGGGTTAGGATCCATGCTAATGACCTCATTTAACCTTAATTACATCTTTGACCCTATCTGCAAATATGGTCACATTTTGAGACACTGTCGGGTTAGGACTTCAACATATGAATTTGGGAGTGGGGGTACATAATACGTCCTTCTTTAGAACAGCTAAGACTTATTCTATAATCGTGTCACTCATCTTTGGCCTTTATTTCCAGTGACCTTTCTTTCATTTTCAGTTTGAAGATCATTCAACTCAACAGAAAAAAAAAAAAAATAGAAATGGAAGAGATCTACTTTCTGTCCGTCCTGCATCAGCATTGCATCATGATCCCCGTGCATCTGGCTTACCCCTCCCGCAATCATCAGGCTCTGAAAAGAAAGAAAATGACCTTTTATACTTTCCTTTAGAAAATTTTGTCAAAGCTTAAACATTGACATTTAATGACATTTAAAATCTGTATTAGTTTACTAGAGCTGCCATAACAAAATATCACAGACTGGGTGGCTTAAACCAAGAAATTTATTTTCTCACAGTTCCAGAAAAGTCTAAGATCAAGATGCAGATAGGATTGGAATCCTCAGAGGTCTCCTTGGCTTGCAGATGGCTGCACCCTTGCTAAGTCCTCACACGTTCTTTCCTCTGCACAGGTACCTCTGGTATTTCTGTGTGTCCTAATCTCCTCCTCTTACAAGAATACCAGTCAGATTATATTAGGGCCCACCCCAGTGGCCTTAATTTAATTAGCTCTTCAAAGGCCCTACCCAAATACAGTCATGTTCTAAGGTACTGGGGGTTAGGGCTTCAACATATGAATTTTGGGGGAACGTAAGTCTATAACCAAACCTCTAAAATTCCCCTAAAATATTCTCACATTTTAAGCTACTCTGATGTCCGTCCTTGGGAGTGGATTCCTTCTACTTTTTATTCATGTCCTTTTGAAATCAGAAACCTTCCTAGGTAATTAGAATATTTCTTTAGCTGCTTCCTGGTTGAATATATGGATTACTTAGCCACTCTAGACTTCCGGTAGTGTTGGGAATTACCATGCTTTCCATGAAGATGTGAGCTTGCTGGGTATCATGTACGTTGGCAGACGCAGTGACGTATTTGAGAGTTTCACATGCCTCTTAACCTATATTTCCTCCCAGAACCGTGTGCTAACTCCTCATCAAAGACCAGAAGTAGATCCTGAATTGTATTCATTCTCATCTCTTTCTACCTTCTCCAAGACAGAAGGACATGATTAACTTCTTTATCTCAATGTCAGCCTTCAATATCTACAAAAGTCTAAACTGTAAATAGCATTGAAGCTTTGCATAATAAAATTCTTTTCCCCAGTGATGGGCAGTTTTTCACATAGTAACATTCTTTTCATCTTTTTTTTCTTTTTAATGAGTAGACATAAAGAAATGCTTAAATAAATAATTATCAACTAACTTACCTACATTTAACTACACATACCTAACAGACCTGAATATAGGCAGAGGATGTGACATTTTACTTACCCTTTTATTAAAGTTACTGCTTCATTTATTGGTCTTTACTTCACTAGTGCATCCATAAAATGTTTACATTTTTTTAAACAATAAAATACTCTTGAAATTAGTTCTTCTCTGTACTCACTACATAAAACTGCTTTAGAGACAGCCTTCAGATCAACTAAATTATATTTTACAAAATGGCTTAGGTATTTCAGTAGTAACTCTATGGAACAACAGAATTCACTGTTTCACCAGGGACCAATATTGGCAGCTGGCTTCCATAACTTGTTTGAGGAATGTAGTAATTCCAAGGTTGCCGCAAGGACTAATGTACAAGAATATTCCTGTATTTTATGGAATAAAAAGGAAGAATGAGAGGAGAAAGAAATAGATAGTACATACCAACCCCAGAGGTAGGGAGTATGAAAATCAATCAAGTAGCCAGAAGATTTAATGGAGCCATGTGGGTCTTACGTCAGTTCTCTTCCTTAGAGAACTTTGGATAATAGGGCAACAATATGCTCTGGTGGAAAAGAACTCAGGCCTTGAGAAAGCCTGAGCGCTACAGTTTCTGAAGAATGCTCCTTTCATTAGGTGGTGTGGTGATGAATTGTAAAGGCACCCAGCACAGTGCCTGGTTTACCATAGAAATCGGTTCTTTTTTCTTGAGAGAACAACAATTCGCAATAGCTGTCACTTAAGTGACCAGCATAATCCTGGCTTTGAGCTTGCCAGGGGCTGCCAGTTAGAACAATGGCTGTCAACCCCGTGTTATTTATTTAGATTTCCTAAGTAATGTTTTGCTAATAAAAGCTCCAAATTTGTGAGTGATTTACTCTTGTTTTATTTATTTAATAAATAAAGTGGCACGATTTATTAATTTAATTAATTATTTAATTAATAACAGTGGCACAATCTCAGCTCACTGCAACCTCTACCTCCTGGGCTCAAGTGATCCGTCACCTCGGCCTCCAGAGTAGCTGGGGCTACAGGTGCGCACTACCATGTCCAGCTAATTTGTGTACTTTTTGTAGAGATGGGGTCTTGCCATGTTATCCAGGTTGGTCTTAAACTCCTGAGCTCGTGATCCACCCTCCTTGATCTCCTAAAATGCGGGGATTATAGGCATGAGCCACTGTGCCTGGTTGATTTACTCTTATTTTAATTTAAATAAAAGCAACTCAAGGTTAGCATCATATCAGGCTACTCTCAGTTGTATTCTAGTATCTCTCTTGAGTGTGGGAGTAAGGGATGGAGCTGTAGCTAGTTTGCTGAGAACTAGACAAAACCCTGACTACTCCCTAGGGCGTGTGCCTAGGATGTGAAAGATATGCCTCCTGTTTTCAGACCGCACCGTGCTTGGAAAGGCTGCTTGCCAGAGGTGTTGAAAGGATGCCACTGGGCTGGTCCTGCACAATGGAAGACCACATCACATGCTCCAAGAGGGTCACTCCCCAGAGCAGCTGCAGGAAGCCACAGCTCTGTGGCCTGGGATCCTTGCCACACTGAATATTAGTGATAGACATTGGAGCTGAGGGGAGCTTATGCTTCAAGGCAGCTGGATCTCTTTTTTACTGGTCAAATCATACCTAAGGATTGTCTTTCGTGTCCTAGAGACTTTGATGAGTAATTCGACTTTTAAAATCCAAGTGAAGGCTGTGGCTAGAGAAGCGTGAGCTAAACCTAAAATGAATGGGAACATTACAGTCTGACAAGCCTTGAGAATTCAGGTTCACATTCCCTAAAGAAACAACATCCTGAATGATGAAAAGAACACACACACCAACCAACAATTAGTGATCTGAGATACCAAAACAGACACCCCTTTATCACCTAAGATGGACTGTAAGGTTAAGGAAACAAAGTTACCTACAGGGTCAGGGTTCGGGGACTGGCTGGCATGACCAATTTCTCAATTTCTATGGCTCTAAACTCCCTAATAATAGGAACTGTCAGACCCATCCTGTGATTTACAACCCAGACCACGACAACTCTAATCGGAATGAGGACCAGCCTTACCAACATTCTTTTCTGATAAGCAATTGCAGACCTTAAGCCAGTTTCAGCCAGTTTATTAGAGGCTGTGCACAAACTGTCTTTGGGTCCTGTAGTTCACCTTTTGATGTAAAGAGCCAAATTTTACCTCATTTTAACACTAAAACCCTGCCCCAAAGTGTACATGGGATGTCACATACATATTTACCCATTGCACATGCACTCAGTTCCCCTCATAAATATGTATATCTTTTCCTCCAAACCTGCTGAATATGTATGACTCCACTGTGTGAAACAGACCCTGTGAGGCATGAAACCCAACTGTCCTTCCCCTCTTTTGAGGAGAGACCACATTCAGCATACACCGAAGACTATGTCTTCCGGGTTTGCAAACTGATATTGCCAATAAAGCTCTCCTTTCTATTATTTAGCCATCACGATGGTCTTTTGGATGATAAATTCACAAAAGCACCATAATCATTCAAAATACAACTTTATCCCTTAAATAATATTTTTATCCCATGTGTAATTTATTCAGTTAAATATAACTATTAGAAATGAAAGTGTTCAGTATTGGTGGATCAATAAAAAATTTTCATATTCTCACTTTGGGTGGGAATTAAAAAAAACTGGTTCATTTGCTCCCATTAAGGAGCTAATGTTTATATGAGAAAAATAGCTGGGCAAGAAAAAGAAAAGGCACAGTGAAAAAAAGTACATCAGTAAATACAATTTAGTGTGTAAAGTATTTGTGCACATATATGTGAATTCATCAGAAGAAAAGTAAGGATCAGGCCTGGTGGCTTGTGCCTATAATCCCAGCATTTTGGGAGGCCAAGGCAGGAGGATCACTTGAGCCTAGGAGTTCAAGACCAGTTTGGGCACAAAATGAGACCCTGTCTCTACAAAAAATAAAATATATTTTTTAAAATTTAAAAATTTTGGCCAGGCATGATGGCTCACACCTGTATTCTCAGCACTTTGGGAGGTCGAGGTGGGTGGGTTACTTGAGGTCAGGCGTGGTGGTAGGCACCTGTAATCCCAGCAACTCAGGAGGCTGAGGCAGGAGAATTGCTTGAACCTGGGAAGTGGAGGTTGCAGTGAGCCGAGATCGTGTCACTGCACTCCAGCCTGGCGACAGAGCAAGACTCCATCTGAAAAAAAAAAAAAAATAAATTAAAAAAATAAAAATTTTTTAAGAAGAAAATGAGAGTTACAGACCTGTAGCGTTGGAAGGGTGAATAAGGGACCTTCAGAGGAGGTTTTTTGTTTTTGTTTTTTATCAGGGTATTTGATAACAACCATTAAGAAAGAAGAAAAGGAGGATGTTCGAAGGAGAAAGCATGTAAATACATCAAGAGTGTTCATGATGGGGGTGGTAAGTGGGAATTAGCTATAGGAAGAGGTGTTTTTTTTTTTTTTTTTTTTTTTTGAGACTGACTCTCGCTCTGTCACCTGGGCTGGAGTGCGGTGGTTTGATCTCCACTCACTGTAACCTCCCCCGCTGCCCCGGGTTCAAGTGATTCTCCTGCCTCAGCCTCCCGAGTAGCTGGGATTACAGGCACGCACCACTACGTCCGGCTAATTTTTGTATTTTTTAGTAGAGACAGGGCTTCACCATGTTGGCCAGGCTGGTCTTGAACTCTTGACCTCAAGTGATCTGCCTGCCTCAGCCGCCTAAAGTGTTGGAATTACAGGCATGAGCCAGCACACCCGGCCAGGAAGAGGTCTTAATGTTAGAAGACCTGAGGAATTTAGGTCAGGTGGAATAGGCAGCAGTGGGCAACTAGTCACTACAGATTTCCCAATCATGATCTGACATTTTAACATTTCTAGAGGCTTGTCCACGGGGAAAGTATAGGGAGATTCAGAGGATGAAAAAGTTGAGATTGGAAAGAGAAGGAAGAAGAATGTGCCAGAGGTTCCAGGAATGACCATAGATAGGGTCTGTGAAAAGTTTGTGAAAAAATCACACAAGGACACCTTATTACTAATAAGGATGCCTAAGGATTACAGTGTGTCAAGCTGAGGACGTATACAGACGGGATCTCTGAATACTCATGAGTTGTATTGGGTTAACATTGCATGTCACAAATGAAGAGGTGAAAGGGTAAGGGGAAGAGAAAGGAGGGTTTGTACCCAGTTCTGTCTAACCTGGACACCTTTAGTGACAATGCTGAACTGCAAAGGAGAAAAAGTGATTTGAAAACTTTTTTTTTTTTTTTTTTTGAGACAGAGTCTCAGTCTTGCTGTCTTGCCCAGGCTGGAGTACAGTGGCATGATCTTGGCTCACTGCAACCTCACCTCCAGAACTCAAGCTATCCTCCTGCCTCAGCCTCCTGAGTAGGGGTGGGATTGCAGGCACACATACGCCTGGCTAATTTTTTTTTTTTTTTTTTTTGTATTTTGTATTTTTAGTAGAGATAGGAGTTTCATCATGTTGCCTAGGCTGGTCTTGAACTCCTGGCCTCAAGTGATCCACCCGCCTCAGCCTCCCAAAGTGCTGTGATTGCAGGCATGAGCCACTGCACCTGGCCTGAAATCTTTTTTTTAAATGAGGGAAATAATAAATTTAATGTTCATTTTGTATGTGGAAATCAGAAGTACATGCAATAGGAATTAACTTGAATATGATGCATAAAGTTTGAAGCAAAGGTGAGTGATAGATGAACATTGGTGATGTAACTCTGGAAGTTGTCTGTCGTAACTGATGACTTATCCCCATCATATGTGCTGAAAACTACTCAGATGAAGTTAACAACCTGATATTACAAAATAAGCATATATATTTTGTGTTTATAAGAACCTAATAGTTATCTGGAGACTTAGTACTTGGGGGGTGAGCTATAGATAGCCCTGTGTATCAGGGTTTTCCAAACAAACAGAACCAATGGGATATATATAGATATATAAAGACACTTCTTATAGGAATTGGCTCAGGAGATTATAAAGGCCAAGAAGTTCCGATATGTGCCCCCTGCAAGCCGAAGAACCAGGAAATCCAGAGTAATTCTTGCATGTGAGGCTGAAGGGCTGAAGAGTGGCTGCTGGTATTGAAGGCTCAAGAACCTGGAGCTCTGAAGTCAAGGGCAGGAGCAGATGATGGATGTCCCAGCTTCAGAAGAGAGAGCAAATTTGCCTTCCTCCACCTCTTTTATGATTCCTATGCTCAGTTAATTGAATGATGCCCACTCACATTAGTGAGGATGGGTTTTTGATACCCAGTCTATTGATTCAAATGCTAATCTCTTCCAGAAATACTCTCACAGACTCTCCCAGAAATAATATTTTACCAGCTGTCTGGGCATCCCTTAACCCAGGATGGGCTAAGAGACAAGTGGACACATAAAGTTAACCACCATACCCTGTAAATATGGTATGAGAAGGGATCGAGTCATATTTCATATCAAGATTATTTTCCAATGCATAGATGCCTTGGAATAATACTTCTTATAAAATAATGAGTAACATTTTCTAGCACAAGTTCCAAACTGTGTACCATGGAACCCTAGCTCGGTCATATGTTGCTCGGTATTGCATGCATACCCGAAAAGAATTCTGTAATCAAGTAACTTTGAGAAATAAGAGGTTAAACAAAATTAAACAAATATCTTCACTTTAAAATGCATACAATTCTTTAAGATGATAATCTGCATTTTGAATTTTAAAGAGGGTAGGTAGCTTCAGTATGTAGCATCACTCCCTCTCCCTATTTCTTTTTTCTTTTTCTTTTTTTTTGAAACATAGTGTCTCTCTGTTCCCCAGGCATGATCTCTGCTCACTGCAACCTCTGCCTCCAGGGATCAAGCAATTCTCATGCCTCAGCCTCCTGAGTGGCTGGGATTACAGGTGTGTGCCACCATACCTGGCTAATTTTTTTTTTTTTGTATTTTTAGTAGAGATGGGCTTTCACTATGTTGGCCAGGCTGGTCTTGAACTCCTGACCTCAAGTGATCCACCCACCTCAGCCTCACAAAGTGCTGGGATTACGTGCGCACACACCTAGCTAATTTTTGTATTTTAGAAGAGACGGGGTTTCACCATGTTGACTGATCTCGAACTCCTGACCTCAAGTGATCCACCTGCCTGGGTCACCCAAAGTGCTGGGATTACAGGCATGAGCCACCGCGCCTGCCTGGCACCTCTCCCCATTCCTTGTTTTTGTTTGCTGCACCAACTCCTAGTGTTGCACAAAGCATGCGTTAGGGAATGTGGTTTGGAAGCATTCGAATCAAACCCTTGAATTTTTTTAGACCCTTGTAGAAGTGAAGGTTTATAGTGTACATTTTTGTCAAAGCAAATGGGTTCTTTTCACTGAAAGTTGTTTTCACACATGACCTTGAAAATAAATTAATTTTAAAAAAAGTAGAAATATTAGGCTGACAGACATTTTAAAGTAGGGCATAAGATGCCATAAAAAGCCTTTTGAAAGTTTAAAATAGGAGTTAAAGTGTGTGTTATATGGAAGATACCAGATTAGAGTCTTTGAATATTTATTATATAAATGTGCAAGTATATGACCAGCTTCTTCCCAATTTGGGGGAGTAATGGGACGGCATTCAATTCACATTTGAGACTGCTTCTCTTTAAATTTTTGTAAGTGAAAAGGAAGAAGGATCACTAAGTTTACAAAGACAAGTCTCGGAATAAGACTTTCGTTCACTGTATTGCCTTTAATCATCTGGTGGGAGGGCCCTCCAGAAGTGGCCAAGGCCCTATGAAGATTGGTGAAGAGTTTCAAGGAGGAGAATTGAAGGAGACAGCTATGGGATTAATTTTGAGAGATGCCTTTGCTGAAATGTCTCATAAAGTATACATGGAGAGCAAGGGCACAAGGAGACAGAGAACTCTCTCAGCCAAACAATAAATCAGAATTTCCATAGTTTTTCTCTGTTAGTCCTTATTGAAAAATTCGTCTACTGCTAATGGTGTCAAGTAGCCCTGCCAGCCCTCATTATTGTACCAAAAAGCAAAACGAGGAAAAGGTTTAGGGAGCTAGGTCTAAAAGGAATATCATTTCTGTTTCCCAACAATCAGTGAAAACAGATTCTGTTACCTAAATCTTGCAGAACCAAGGTCCTAATACCCACTTTATTCTGGTGAGTTTGTCAGTCGATAAAAAATACTAAAACCCCGTCTCTACTAAAAATACAAAAAATTAGCTGGGCGTGGTGGCGGGCGCCTGTAGTCCCAGCTACTTGGGAGGCTGAGGCAGGAGAATGGCGTGAACCTGGGAGGCGGAGCTTGCAGTGAGCTGAGATTGCGCCACTGCACTCCAGCCTGGGCGACAGAGCCAGACTCCGTCTCAAAAAAAAAAAAAAAAAAAAATACTAATAGGCCAGGTTCTTTTCTCAGATAAACAGTAAAATAACATGGTTATAAACAGAAAAAAAAAAGGTGAAAACACAAATCTTGGTGTATTAGGCCATTCTTGCATTGCCAAAAAGAAATATCTGAGACTAGGTAATTTATAAAGAAAAGAGGCCGGGTGCAATGGCTCATGCCTGTAATCCCAGCACTTTGGGAAGCTGAGGTGGACAGATAACCTTAGGTCAGGAGTTCGAGACCAGCCTGGCCAACGTGGTGAAACCTCATCTCTACTAAAAATACAAAAATTAGCTGGGTGTGGTGGCACGCACCTGTAATCCTAGCTACTTAGGAGGCTGAGGCAGGAGAATCACTTGAGCCTGGGAGCAGAGATAGTGCCACTTCCCTCCAGCCTGGGCCACAGGATGAGACTCCATCTCAAAAAAAAGAGAGAGAGATTTAATCAGCTTATGATTCTTCAGGCTTTTCAGGAAGCCTGATGCTGGCATCTGCTTGGCTTCTGGTGAGGCCTCAGGAAACTTACAATCATGATGGAAGGTGAAGGGGGAGTAGGGATGTCACGTGACCAGAGCGGGAACAAGAGAGAGCATGGTGCCACACACTTTTAAACAGCCAGATCTCATGAGAAGTCACTCATCACAAGGACAGCAACAAACAGATAGTGCGAAACCATTCATGAGTAATCCACCCCCATGATCCAATCACCTCCTGCCAGGTCCCGCCTCCAATACTAGGGATTACAATTCCACATGAGATTTGGGTGGGGATAAGTACACAAACTATATCATTCTGCCCCAGCCTCTCTCAAATCTCATGTCCCTCTCTCATTTCAAAATACAATCATGCCTTCCCAACAGTCCCCCAAGGTCTTGACTTGTTCCAGCATTAACTCAAAAGTCCAAAGTCCAAATTCCAAGTCCAAAGTCTCATCTGAGACTCATCTCTTTCCATCTATGAGCCTGTAAAATCAAAACAAGTTATTTACTTCCAAGATATAATGGGAGTACCAGCACTGGGTAAACATTCCCATTCCAAAAGGGAGAAATCAGCCAAAAGAAAGGGGCTATAGTCTTCATGCAATTTCAAAACCCAGCAGGGCAGTCATTAAACCTTAAAGTTCCAAAATAATTTCCTTTGACTCCATGTCCCACATCCAGGGCACACTGGAGCAATGGGTGGGCTCCCAAGGCTATGGGCAGCTCTGCCTCTGTGGCTTTGCAGCTGGGTACAGCCCTCATGGCTGCTCTCACAGGTTGTTGAGTGCCATGGCTTTTCTAGGCACAAGGTGTAAGCTGCTGGCAGATCTGCCATTCTCAGGCCTAGAAGGCAGGGGACCCCTTCTTACAGCTCTGCTAGTTCATGCCCCATTGGGGACTCTGTGTGGGGTCTCCAACCTCACACTTCCCCTTGTCACTGCCCTAGTAGAGGTTATCTTTGGAGGCTCTGCACCTGCAACAAGTTTCTGCCTGGGCACCCAGGCTTTCTTGTACAGCCTCTGAAATCTAGGTTGAGGCTGCCAAGCATTCTTCAATCTTATATTCTGTGCACCTACATACATAGCACTGTGTGTAAGCCTCCAAGTCTTATGGCTTGCATTCTCCAAAGTGGCAGCCCAAACTGTACCTGGGTCCCTTTGAACCACAGCTGGAGCTGGAGTGGCTGGGATATGGACAGCAGTGTTCCAAGGCTGTGCAGGGCAGTGGGGCCTTGGGCCTAGCCCACAAAACCATTCTTTCTTCCTAGGTCTCTGGGTCTGTGATGGAAGGGGCTGCTGCAAAGGTCTCTTAAATACCTTCAAGGCCTTTTCCTAATTTTCTTGGACATTACCATCTGGATTCTTTTTAGTTATGCAAATATCTCTAGCAAGTGGTTTGCTCTGCAACATGCTTGGATTCTTCCCATGAAAATGGGCTTAGCTTTTTGACCACATGGCCAGGCTGCAAATTTTCCAAACTTATACGCTGTCCTTCCCTTTTAAATATGAGTTCCAGCTTTAAGTCACTTCTTTGCTCCTATATCTGAGTTGGGCTGCTAGAAGCAGCCAGCTTAATTCCTAAATGCTTTGCTGCTTAGAAATTTCTTCTGCCAGATACCCTAGGTCATCACTCACAAGTTCAAACTTCCACACATCCCTGGGGCATGAAGAGAATGCAGCTAAGTTCTTTGCTAATGCATAGCACATGTGATCTTTGCTCCAATTCCCAATAAGTTCCTCATTTCCATTTGAGACCTTGGCAGGCCTGGACTTCACTATTCATATTTCTGTCAGCATTTTGGTGACAACCATTTAACCAGTCTCTAAGATATTCCAAACTTTCCCTCATCTTCCTGTCTTCTGAGCTCTCCCAACTCTTCCAACCTCTGCCCAGTTCCAAAGTTACTTCCATGTTTTCAGATATCTTTATATCAATGCCCCCATTACTCAGCACTAATTTTCTGTGTTACGTCATTCTTGCATTGCTGTAAAGAAATACCTGAGATGGGTAATTTGTAAGGAAAAGAGGACTATTTCCCTACACTTCTGCAGGCTTTACATGAAGCACAGTGCTGGCATCTGCTTGACTTCTGGTGAAGCTTCAGGGAGCTTTCAATCATGGTGGAATGCAAAGGGGAAGCACACACATCACCTGGTGCAAGCATGTGATGAACAAGAGAGAGAGAGCGGTTGGGGGTGTTGCCACACACTTTTAATGAGACCAGATCTCATGTGAACTCAGAGGGAGATCTCACTTATCACCAAGGGAGTGGCCCAAGCCATTCATGAGGGATCCACCTCCATGATTGAAACACCTCCCACCAGGCCCCACCTCTAACACTGCGATTATACCTCAACATGAGATTTAGACATGGGCAAATATCCAAACTCTACACCTGGTTTTCAGGTCATTCTAGAGCACTAGCAGCTACCCTGGCTTAAATCCTGAAAAATATCAAATTTATGCGTTTTTGACTGACATAAGAAAACAGGTCAAAGATTTGCTTAGTCGATTGTACCATTTCTGCCTTAACTACTTGGGAGCTACTGGGAATTTTCTATTTTTAAAATCAGGTTGTATCAAGATTGTTTGGTGTTTTTCTTTTTTCTTTTCTTTTTTTTTTTTTTTTTTTGAGACGGAGTCTTGCTCTGTCGCCCAGGCTGGAGTGCAGTGACGCGATCTCCGCTTGCTGCAAGCCCCACCTCCCGGGTTCACGCCATTCTCCTGAGTGCTTCAGCCTCCCGAGTAGCTGGGACTACAGGCATCCGCCACCACGCCTGGCTAATTTTTTGTATTTTTAGTAGAGACGGGGTTTCACTGTGTTAGCCAGGATGGTCTCGATCTCCTGACCTCGTGATCCACCCACCTCAGCCTCCCAGAGTGGTGTGATTACAGGGGTGAGCCACCGCGCCTGGCCCTGTTTGGTGCTTTTCTACCAAAATCTCTAAACAACTCCAAAAGCCATAAACAGACTAAGCTAGAAAAAGGCAGACAAAGATATTAGAAACTAAGCTTGAGTAACTCAAGTCTTTAATGCTGTCTTACTAGTCTCAGTAATTCAGCACCTAGGAAACATCCACAGAAGACATTTTATCAATCAAAACAAAGAAGCTCGGGCAAGCACAGTGATGTGTGCTCACTCATAGATAGACTTGTTTTTGAAATTAGTCTTCAGTGATATTCATTCAGTGTGAGATTTCGTCTCCATAAACTGAAGCACAGCACAACTTGAAGCTTTACTGGACCCTTGGGAGTGAGAAGCAGTTCTGTAATGTGTCTGTGATTAAGTAGCAGTTTCATCCTGATTTTTCAAGCTCAGAGCTCTCTACCCTTTCACATGCTTGAAGACAAGATGTTGGACAACTGGCCCAGAGGATGTTTTCCTCTCATTTCTGTAATCTTCTGGTAAAGTAGGAACGATGTGACTTAACATGACTCTCCTTCAATCTGAACGTGCCAGTGTACCTTCTTTCCCGTCCCACTCCATATATACTCTGTGTCGGTTTTGTTGTTGTTGTTGTTGTTGTTGTTGTTTGTTTTTTGAGACAGAGTCTCACTCTGTTGCCCAGGCTAGAGTGCAGTGGCATAATCATGGTTCACTGCAGCCTCAACCTCCAGGGCTCAAGCAGTCCTCTCACCTCAGTCTCCTGAGTAGCTGGGACTACAGTTGGGTACCACCATGCCCAGCTAATTTCTTCAAATTTTTCATAGAGACGGGTCTCACTATGTTGCCCAGGCTGATCTCAAACTCCTGGGCTCAAGCCTCCCAAAGTTCAGGGATTGCAGGAGTGAGCCACTGTGTCTCGCCTCCGTGACTGTCTGAAGTCTCTCTTTCAAAACTCTCTTACAGTTCCTGTTAGTTGAGGAAAAAAATTTGGAATTACAGTGTTTATAACTGAAAGGGATGAAGTAGTCATTTAGGCCAAGTCTTTAATTTGATGAGGACTTACTGGAGAGCCAGATAAATGAAGTCCCTTGCATATGGTCATATGAATATTTATTGGCAAAGCTTGGCCTTTGTCCTCCTGACTTCCAGATCTCGTTTCATCTTGTGGTGCTTCCAGGATCTGGCCACCTTGCTAGACCTGAGTCATAAAAGCAATGGGGCGCTAAGACCAGCCATACTATAGGAAGTGGTGACAGTTTCCTCATTTAAAGTTGGGTTGTCTTTCTAGAATCTTAGAGTTGGAACTCAACTCAGAAATCACCTGTTTGATCCTCCCATGAAGGCAGGTGTCTCTCTTGCAATATTCTTGAGACAATCATCTGGCTTCTGCCTCCTTATTTTCTATTATCCGGAGCCAGCTTCAGGAAATAAAACATTTCACTAGAATTTTTGTGTTGCTACATTTAGCTAAAATTTACCTTCTCTTCACTTCTGTCCTTACATCCCAACACTGCCCCATGCAGTAACACCAAATGCAAAGACAGACTGTGCTTTCAACCACAGGACACTCCTCTAGAAGTGTTAAAATACTTATCCAGTATTTCCTCAAGCTTCTCTTTTTTTCTCAAAGCTAAATATCTGATTTTTCTAAACTGTGCCTTATAGGTTACAGTTGCTGGATCCCTTGTGATGCTGAACTTTGGATGTATTCCTTTTGGCAAAATGACTGTATCCTATTTATCCACCAATTCGACAGATATTTAATAAGCACCTACTAAGTTGCAGGAGATTTAAAAAATACAAGCATGTGAATAAGAAAATATACAAAGTGATATATAACAATACAGGCTGTGGAGAAAAATTAAGCAGAGCATGGGGAGATGGAAAATTTGTGTATGGTTAGGAGCTTGGGGCCTTGCTATTCTATTAATACAGTGATCAGGAAAGGCCTCACTGATGTAGTGAGCTCTGAGCAAACAAGTAAAGGAAATGAGGGAGGAAGACGTGCAACTGTTTGGGGAGAGAGGATTTGGGCATAGAGAATAGCTCCTGAAGCAGAAATAAGTCTGATGTGTTTGGAGAACAGCAAGGTGGCCCTTGAGGCTCCAGTGGAGGGCGTGAGTGGGAGAGGGGGAGGAAGTGAGGTCAGGGAGGTCGTTATGGGCTGAATGGTGTCTCCCCGGAATTCACATGTTGAAACCATAAGCCCCAGAACCTCAGCACATGACTGTATTTCGAGATAATGTCTTTAAAGACCTAAAATGAGGTCACTAGGGTGGGCCATAATCCAATATGACTGGTTTCCTCACAAGAAGAGGAAATTAGGACACAGATGGGCATAGGGGGAAGACCATGTGATGACACAGGGAGAAGAGAGCCATCTATAAGCCAAGCAGAGAAGCCCCCAGAGAAGCCAATCCTGCTGACACCTTCATCTCAGCTTCCAGCCTCCAGAATTGTGAGAAAATAAATTTCTGTTTAAGGCATCCAGTCTCTGGTACTTTATTATGGCTGCCCTAGAAAGCTAACACAGAGGGGAAAAGGGCCAGATAGTATAAGACCTTGAAAACCATTTTAAGTTCTTTGAGCAGAAGGGGAGCCAGTGAGGGTTTCTGAGCAGATGAAGGTGATGACTGGGCTCATATTTTAAAAGCATCACTAGCTTCTGTACTGAAAGCAGTCTATGGAGAGGCAAGGACAGAAGGAAGAAAACCAGGAGGAGGCTATTGCAGAAATGTACATGAGGGTGGAAGGTGGTGAGGAGAGGGAAGTTTTGGAATATATTCTGGAGTTAGAGCCAAAAGGATTTTCTGATGAACTGAAATTGTGATGTGAGAGAAAGAAAGGAGTCAAAGATGACCCAAGGCTTTTGTCCACAGCAACTTGGAGAACGGAGTTAACATTCATTGAGATGGAAAGAACTGTAGGAGCCGCGGGCTTTTTTCTCCTTCTTCAACTTTTAAGTTCAGGGGTACATGTGGAGGATGTGCAGATTTGTTACATAGGTAAACGTGTGCCATGGTGATTTGCTGCACAGATCAACCCATCACATAGGTATTAAGCCCTGCGTCCATTAGCTATTCTTCCTGATGGAGCAGTGGGTTTTAAGGAGGAGGACCAAGAGTTCAGTATGGACACATTAAGATTAAGATGCCTACTCATCTTTGAGTTTGAAATGCCAGCTAGGCTGTTGGATGCATGAATTTAGAATTCAGAGGAGTGGTCAGGGTAAGGATACAGATGGTACTGAGTGAGATCACTTAGGGTGAAATGAGGACAAAAAGAAGGATTTGGAGGCTGGGGATTGTGGCTTATGCCTGTAGTCTCAGCACTTTGAGAAGCCGAGGTGAGTGGATCACTTGAGGCCAGGAGTTCAAGACCAGCCTGGCCAACATGGCAAAACCCTGTCTCTACCAAAAATACAAAAATTAGCCAGGTGTGGTGGCAGGCATTGTAATCCCAGCTACTCAGGAGGTTGAGGCATGAGAATGGCTTGAACCTGGGAGGAAGAGGTTGCAGTGAGCTGAGATGGCACTACTGCACTCCTGTCTGGGCCACAGAGTGAGACCCGGTCCCCCTGAGCCGCACCCCCCCCAAAGTAAAGGATTTGGGATTAAGCCCTAGTGTACTTGGAAATGTTGAGGTTGTTAAGATGAGCAGGAAAAAGAGAAGCAAGCAGAGGAGGGGCAGCGAGTGGAGTAGGAAGAGAAAGAGGGTGGTTTCCAAGGAGCCAAGTCAAGAATGTGTTTCGTGAGGACAGAATGATTACTGGGTTGATGCTGCAGATACTGTGTGTCAAATAAGGTAAGGACTGCATTGTATTTAGTGATAGAGAGGTCATTGCTGACACTGACAAGAGCCAGTTCAGAATGGTGGGGACAGAAGTATGATTTGAGTGGGCTCAAGAGAGAGTAGGGGAAAGAAATTTGAGTCCAGCAGTGATTAAAATATTCTTTGGGAAGACTTTTGCTGTGAAGGGAGCAAAAAGCTGAAGGTAGCTAAAGGGAAATACCAAGAGAAGGTAATTTTATTATTATTTTTTTGAGAGGGAGCTCACTCTGTCACCCAGTCTGGAGTGCAGTGGTGGGATCACAGCTCACTGCAGCCTCAACCTCCTTCACTCCAGCGATCCTTCCACTTCAGCCTTCCGAGTAGCTGGAACTACAGGCACATGCACCACACCCAGCTAATTTTTTTATGAGCTTGAGTCTAGGAGTTCAATACCAGTCTGGGCAACATAGTGAAGCCCCATCTGCACAAAACAATACAAAAATTAGTGCTTGCTTCAGCAGCACCTATACTAAAATTGGAATGATGCGGAGAAGTTTAGCACAGCCCCTGTGCAAGAATGACACACAAATTCGTAAAACATTTCATATATTTGTAGAAGCACATAGGAAAAAAAATACAAAAATTAGCCAGGTGTGGTGGTGTGTGCCTGTGGTCCCAGCTACTTGGGAGGCTGAGGTGGGAGAATCACCTGAGCCCAGAAGGTCGAGGCTGCAGTGAGCCGTGATTGCACCACTGCACTCCAGCTTGGGAGTGGAGTATCGCCCAGCTGGTCTTGAACCCCTGGGCTCAAGCGATCCTCCTGCCTCGGCCTCCCAAAGTGCTTGGATTACAGGTATGAGCTGCCGCACCTGGCAAAGAGGCTTTTTTTAATTGAATATGTGACAATATATTTGTATGCAGAGGAGAATGATTCTGTAACAAAGGAAAATGAACAAAGCAGGAGAGGGAACAATTGTTGGAACAATGTCCTAGAGTATAAGAGAGAATGGCACAGAGAATACAAGCATAGGAGTTGGTCTTAGATGGGACTGACATCTCTAGCTATATTACCTTATAGACAGCCACATATAGCTATTTAAATGTAAATTAATTTAAAATGAAGACAATTAAAATTTTTTCTGGCCGGGCTAGGTGTCTTATGCCTGTAATCCCAGCACTTTGGAAGGTCGAGGTGGGCAGATCACATGATGTCACGAGGTCGAGACCAGCCTGGCCAACAAGGCAAAACCCCATCTGTACTAAAAATACAAAAATTAGCTGGGTGTGGTGGCATGCCCCTGTAATCCCAGCTAACTCGGGAGGCTGAGGCAGGAGAATCGCTTGAACCCAGGAGGCGGAGGTTGCAGTGAGCTGAGATCGTGCCACTGCACTCCAGTCTGGAGGACAGAGCAGGACTCCATCTCAAAAAAAAAAAAAGAAAAAAAAATCAGTTGTGCTAGCCATATTTCAAGTGTTCAGTAGTTGCATATGGTTGGCGACTACAGTACTAGACAGGACTAACAAAGAATATTTTGGTCATTACAGAAAGATCTGCTGAGCAGGCCTGAGCTGAGAAATGAGGGAAGGCAGACATATGTATGAGCACCTATGCAGAGAGGTGAGTAGATGTGGTTGGGGGGAGCTTGTGGAAAGTCCTTCCTGATTTCTTCTGTTTCTCACTAAAGGCTACTTAGGAGAAGGACCTGGAGCTTTGAGGAAAAGGTGCAGACTATATCTTTAGGAGATAGAGAGAGTGAGGGGACACGGGGAAAATGGCAGAATTGCAGGACAACTTTTAAGATCCACTTCAGGCCAGCACAGTGGCTCACACCTGTCATCCCTTTTTTAAAAACTTTGAGACAGGGTCTTGTGCTATAACCTAGACTGGAGTGTGGTGGAGCGATCTCAGCTCACTGCAGCCTCAACCTCCTTGACTCAAGTGATCCTCCCACATCAGCCTCCACTACACCCGACTAATTTTTGTATATTTTGTAGAGACAGGGTTTCACTATGTTGCCCAGACTGGTCTCAAACTCCTAGACTTAAGCAATCTGCCTGCCTCGGCCTCCCAAAGTGCTGGGCATAAGCCACCGCACCTGGCTGCACCTGTAATCCCAACACTTTGGGAGACCGAGTTGCGAGAATCACTTGAGGCCAGTTCAAGATCATCCTGGACAATGTAGTGAGACCCCATCCCAACAAAAAAGAATTTTAAAAGTTAGTCAGGTGTGGCCGGGTGTGGTGGCTCATGCCTGTAATCCCAGCACTCTGGGAGGCTGAGGTGGGTGGATCACAAGGTCAGGAGATCGAGACCATCCTGGCTAACATGGTGAAACCCCATCTCTACCAAAAATATAAAAAATTAGCCGGGCATGGTGGCGGGCACCTGTAGTCCCAGCTACTCAGGAGGCTGAGGCAGGAGAATGGCGTGAACCCGGGAGGCGGAGCTTGCAGTAAGCCAAGATCGCGCCACTGCACTCCAGCCTGGGTGACAGAGCAAGACTCTGTCTCAAAAAAAAAAAAAAGTCAGGTATGGTGGTTGTATTAGTCCGTTTACATGCTGTTGTTAAAAGACGTACCCGAGAATGGGCAATTAACGAAAGAAAGAGGTTTAATCAACTTAACAGTTCCACGTGCCTGGGGAGGCCTCACAATCCTGGCAGAAGGCAAAGAAGAGCAAGTCACATCTTATGTGGATGGCAGCAGGCAAAGAGAGAGCTTGTGCAGACAAACTCCCATTTTTTTTTTAAGCCATCAGATCTCATGAGACTTATTCATTATCATGAGAGCGGCACAGGAAAGATTCACCCCCATAATTCAATCATTTCCCACTGGGTCCTTTCCACAACGTGTGAATTATGGAAGCTGCAAGATGAGATTTGGGTGGGGACACAGAGCCAAACCATATCGGTGGTGCTCATCTGTAGTGCTACCTACTTGGGGGGCTGAGGCCAGAGGAGCCCTGGAACCCAGGAATTTGAGGTTGCAGTGAGCTATGGTGGGCCACCGCACTCCAGAGCCAGCCCGTCCCTAAAAATAATTTTTAAAATATCCACTTTAGGTTAGTGATCTCTAATTTAGGGAGACCAATCAGCATGCTGTGTAGTTTTTTCCAACTTATGTTCACTGGCATGAATGCACTGTTACAGTAGATAGAAAGCTGGGGCTAGTCCAATGAGTGGTTCTCTATCCTGGGTGCATGTTAGAATCACCTGGGTGAGTTATTTAAAAAAAAAAAAAAATCAGAAGCCTCATCCTTGTAGCCAAAGGATCTGATTGAACATTCTGAAAATGGGGCCTGAGCAATGAACAATCTATTTAAAGCTCCCAAGGTGATTCTAACACAGACATGCTTTTTTTTTGTTTTTTTTGTTTTTTTTTGAGACAGGGTCTCACTCTGTTGCTCAGACTGGAGTGCAGTGGTGCCATCTTGGCTTACCACAACCTCCGCCTCCCAGGCTCAAGCGATTCTCCTGCCTCAGTCTCATGAGTAGCTGGGATTACAGACACATGCCACTACCACCTGGCTAATTTTTTTTGTTCTGTTTTTTTTTTTTTTTTTTTTGTATTTTTAGTAGAGATGGGGTTTCACTGTGTTGGCCTGGCCGGTCTTGACCTCCTGACCTCAAATGATCCACCCGCCTCGACCTCCCAAAGTGCTGGGATTACAGGCCAGATATGTGTTTAAGAACCACTGAGTTAGAGTAAGAATGTGGAGGAAATGTGCAGAGTAGAGATGAAGGATGGGGAACTGTGTTACTGATGGACCATGGGTTCCCCAGGTGCAAAGAAAGGCACTCAGGATTTGTGCAGGGATGGGGGACGGGATGAGATTGAGAAGTGTTCAAGGCTGATGAGCAGTGAGAGATGGGCTGGGAATCTAGGGCTTCTTGGGTGGCAAATACAAATTGGGTAAAGGGCACATGGAGATTTGCCATGCTGGTCTAAATCAGCACAATCAACATAAATGTAGTACAGATAATTTTAAATCTTTTATTGACCTTACTAGAAAAGAAACAAGTAAACTTAGTTTAATAGTATATTTTGTTATCCAATGTATGCAAAATATTATTTCTTTTTTTGCTGTTTTTGCGAATTTCTTAAAAAAAAAAAATAGAGACAGCATGTTGCTTTGTCGACCAGGCTGGTCTCAAACTCCTGGCCTCAAGCAGTCCTACCACCTCAGCCTCCCAAAGTGTTGGGACTACACAAATGAGCCACCACACCCAGCCCCAAATATCATTTCAACATGCAATCAGTATAAACATTACTGAGATATTTGTCATCCTTGTTTTTTTATAGTTAGTCTTCCAAGTTTGTGTGCATTTTACACTTCAAGCACATCCCAGTTCAGAGCAGACACATTTCAAGCGCTCGGTAACCACATGTGCAGTGGACCATGCAGGTCTAGGTGGTGGTGATGAGGTTGCAAACGTTGGATGATTTCTACAGAACATTCCTTTCAGAATACAAACATACTATAATATACTCAATCTTAAGGCAGCTGTATATGATTATATAGAATTATGTTCTTATTTAACCCAATATAGCTTTTCCAGAAAAGTTATCATGAGAGTTTTAGTCATATGCTCTGCTAATGTCCAAAAATTCCATGTGGGCCACACTTATCTAATAGAAATTGGTCTGGCATGAATTTCCTGGTAAATCCGTGTGAGCATCAGCTTCCAGAGGTGTCTGTTTCTTTTTTCTGTGTATTCTCATGCCAGTCTTTTAACAATCCAGTCTGCCTGCTTGCTTTCATTTGTGTGGAGTTGATCTTTTCTTATTTTCTGACAGTTGAAGTTACTCACTCTGGGGGAGAAAGGACGATGGGAAAATGAGGAACCACTTGCCATGTAAGTGGTAGCAAAGCTGGATTTGATTTATTAGACCTGATGCTAGGATTCCAGATTATTATAAGCAAGAAACGGCTTGCATTGCTTGTGGAGGATCACGTGACAAAGGACTGACCAATCTACCATGGAAATAACTTGAAACTAAGTTGCCAAAGAGGGGGTGGTTGGAGGACAATGTCTAGATAAAAGGGCACCAAGAAATATGAAGGAAAGGATGTTATGGAGAGAGAAGCAGCAGAGAAGAGTGCCCTTACACATGTTCGCAGAAAAAAATCAGGAAGTCACCTGGGGAAAAATAAGTTTGTGTGGATGCTTCTCTGTCTACGTACTGATGCTCAGAGTGGGAAAGAAGCAATCTGGTATTTTGACGCAGGGAAGTAGATATGGCTTCATAGATGACACCAAGTGTTGGTAGAATAAAACTGATAACTAGAGTTAAGGAATGAGAGTATAGTTCTTTTTCAAAAGAAACTGACCTGGGAGTATGCTCTTTTGCTCGCCCAGCTGGAAAAACATTTAAAAGCTCCCTCTTCAAACAGACAGCTTGAGTAGCCCCAGACCCAGGCGAACTCTTTGTCATTGTCCATGCCATTAGGGCAGGATTTTAAAACAGGATTCTCACATCACTGCTCTACGTTGGAACACTGAATCAGATTATCTTTATCAGACAGTCTACACTCTATTCCCCCTCTTGTTCTGGTTTTATGCATTTCTGTGCTAGACTGAGTACATAATTTGTCAATAAAGCACGGATCTTGTGAATCAGACACATCCATGTTAAACCTGGGTCCATCATTTTCCACATGGTGACATCATTCCTATTAGCTAAGCTTAGTCTCTATCCTCCTCTACAAAATGAGGATAATGCAACATACTCCCTGGGGCTATTATGAGGCTCCTGGGGCTATTATGAGGCTTAGGGATGACATCTGCAAAGGGCTTGGCACCAATGGGCATTCAATAAATGCTAGTTGGGTATTGAGACTGTGGACTCAATTTAGACAAAGATTTTTCATCTGGTTTAGCTGGTTATTATATACGACAAAAAAGAAGAGATCACAATGTGATAGTTGGCTAAAGCAGTCTGAGTCTTAAGTAAATTCTGCTCAGGGCCTTAAAAATAGACAAAGGAAAAATGAGAGCCAGGCTGGGACATCTTCAACAAAAGTTTGACATGATTCTTGTGAAAGTATTGGGAGGATTCTGATGGGTGGCCTTTAGTCTGACATATTTCAGCCTTCACTCTTTCTCATCACCTTATTGAGCTATAATTCACATACCGTACAATTCACTCATTTAAACTGTACAATTTAATAGTTTTTAGTATATTCACAGAGGTGTGCCACCATTGCCACAGTCAATTTGAGGGCATTTTCATCACTTCAAAAACAAACCCCTCTGCTTCTCTCTCCCCCAGCCCTACGCTTCTCTCTCCCCCAGCCCTACGCAACCACTAATCTACATTCTTTCTCTGTAGATTTCCTTGTTCTGGGTATTTTATATAAATGGAATCATACATTATGTGGTCTTTTGTGACTGGCTTCTTTCACTTAACATAATGTCTTCAAAGTTCATCCATGTTGTATCACGTGTCAGTACTTCATTTCTTCTTATGACCAAATACTCTTCCACTGGATGGTATACCTTATTTCATTTGTCTGTTTGTCAATTGATGGGCATTTGGGTTGTCTCCACCTTTTGGCCATTATGAATACTGTTGCTGTAAACATATGTGCATAAGTCTTTGTGTGGGCATTAAAAATAAAAAATTTCCTTTGAGTATATGCCTAGGAGTGGAATTGCTAGGTTTCAGCCTTCTCTTGGTTTTCCTGTTACAGGGAAGATCAAGAGTTAAGGACTGTACCATTATCCCCCTAAAAGACTTTCCTGTAAGAATCTTAAGTTAATAATGACTGAGCACCTACTGCATACCAAGTACTATTGTAGGCACTGGGCAGCTTCAGTAGGCATATCGGATTCTAGTCTCTCCCGGGTCAAGATGGAGCCTGACACTAGTGACAACTTTTATTCACAGCAGTCATAATTGTAGGCTACCTTATGGGAACATCTGGTATGCCCAACTTACAGGGTTGCTGTGACACTTTGAGTATCATGCTTTTTCTATTTACTTGTGTATGTCTGCCTTTAGCTAGAGGCAGTAAATGTGGATCAAAAATAAAGATGTGGGGCCGGGCATGGTGACTCACACCTGTAATCCCAGCGCTTTGGGAGGCCGAGGCAGGCAGATCACTTGAGGTCAGGAGTTCAAGACTAGCCTGGCCAATGTGGTGAAACCCTGTCTCTACTAAAAATACAAAAATTAGCCAGGCGTGGTGGCGCATGCCTGTAATCCCAGCTACTTGGGCGGCTAAGACAGGAGAATTGCTTGAACCTGGGAGGCGGAGGTTGTAATGAGCCGAGATTGCACCACTGCACTCCAGCCTGGGCGACAGAGCAAGACTGTGTCTCAAAATAAATACATACATACATACATACATACATACATACATACATACATAATAGAGATGTATGACTTTCTTTGTTGTTGTTGTTTTGAGACAGGATTTCACTCTCTAGTCCAGGCTAGAGTGCTGTGGTGTGATCCTAGCTCACCGCAGCCTTGAACTCCTGGGCTGAAGTGATCATCTTGCCTCAGCCTCCCAGACACCTGGGACTACAGGTGCACACCATCATGGCTTGCGAATTTATTTATTTATTTATTTTTTAGAGATAGGGCCTTGCTGTGTTGCTCAGGCTGGTCATAAACTCCTGGCCTCAAGCGATCTTCCACTTTGACCTCCCAAAGTGCTGGGATTGCAGGCATGAGCCTCCACACCTGGTGCAGCCGTACAGCTTTCAAAAATGAAGAGAGGAACTCGTGGACACTACTGGCATACATCTAAGAATAAAATGTGAACAATCTGGTTGTAGTGTTATAACAACTTGGTTAATACAATATGATATTGATGAGATGCTCCCAACTCATCTTGGAGTAACTGAATGATGCTACCTGAAAGGTAGATATGAGTAGGAAGTGGAGGTGTACAGGGGCTGGAGTGGGGCAAGAAGGCTTTCCAGGCATGGAGAAAAGTGTAAACTAAGACACAGCTTATGTGAGAAACAAGCATAGTACAAGTAATCTAGTGTTGCTGGATCATAAGGGCTTCTGGGATAAAGAATCTTCAAAGAAGGAGAGATATAATTGCATAACATACAGCTCACCAATGGGATTATGCAATGATTTATAACTGTCCCCTAGATAGCTGTGTGGCATCAGACAAGCCATTAACATCTCTGTGCCTCATTTGTCATCAAATGCTGCGTGGGAATAAAACGTCATGAATTATCTCCTTTCTAAAGTGACACATGAATTGCTAAAAAAAGAAAAAAAAAGAAAAATTAAGTTCTAAAGAACTTTCTTTCTTTTTTTTTTTTTTGAGATGGAGTCTCACTCTGTTGCCCAGGCTAGAGTGCAGTGGTGCGATCTCGGCTCACTGCAAGCTCCTCCTCCAGGGTTCAAGTGATTCTCCGCCTCGGCCTCCTGAGTAGCTATGACTATAGGCGCCCGCCATCACGCTAGGCTAATTTTTTGTATTTTTAGTGGAGACGGGGTTTCACCGTGTTAGCCAGGATGGTCTTGATCTCCTGACCTCGTGATCCGTCTGCCTCGGTCTCCCAAAGTGCTGGGATTACAGGCGTGAGCCACTGCGCCCAGGTTAAGAACTTTCTAATATTGTCCTATATGTAGCCAAGTCTTGTGCAGATAAAATGATATAGAGGAGATGTGTCATAGATTAGATTCTAGGTTAAACAGATTAAAGTTAAAAAAAAAAACCCTTAAAGAAAGGAAGGACTTTCAAACTTGCTGGCAACTGATGCCTCAAGGATGCTATCCCACTCATGCCATGGCCTAGAGAAAAATATTCCCAAACCCCAAGCTCAAGTCTGCACTTATCCTTCCCCAACAACACCCTATGACTCATGGAAAGGGCACACCTTCTATCTAACCGTAAATCCTCCTGTAATAGTTGTTTTGGAACATTTGGTGTGTCTCTGAGGATTGTGGATTGTTCAGAATGTTCTGAGCCCATTCAGCCATCCAATAGTACCAATTTCTTCACAGATAATGTGGTTGCTATGAACTTCTGTAAAATTTGGCTATTTCCAGGTCTTTAAGATCTTAGAGGATGCTCCATCAGGAGCCACATCACGTTTTATTCTGAGATGTACACCAACAGTAGTCACGAGTTCCTCTCTTTCTATTTGAAGGCTGTACATCTTTATCTTTGATCTGTGTTTACTGCCTCTACCTCATGGCAGCCATACACAAGCAAATTGAAGGAGCACAATACTCCCAGTACCACAACAACCCTTTAAGTTGGGCAAATGCCAGCCAACATAAGCAAGCCTCCAGAGCCTTTGCTCTCATTTAGAATTTCACATAGAGCAATAAGGAAGACCAAGATGTTGCCTTGATTCCTATACACAACTATTCCTAAATAGTGGACTCAGTCATAAACGTATGTAAGCACAGGGAGAAAAGAGGGCATTTCTGATTCTTGCATCCATTTGATTCACCTGCGAGGTTGTCTTGGTTCTTTAACAGTCATCCCCATGAAAGAGCAACAAGAACATGGAAATGATCAGGGAAGAAGGCATGGGGGGATCTGTAAGACCTTAAATGTAAGGGGCACAGAAAGTAGAGACAGAGGCTCACTATGATATCAAAGCACAGGTTTAAATTAAGTAACTGAAAGTCTATGTTCCAAAGTTGCTCTAAGATCATACAGCAGTGGATTCTCCATTGCAATGCTCCCTGAGAAGGGCTTATGCTAACACCAGTCCATAGCTGTTAATGAAGGGGAGTGAAACTTTCGCCTGTGCTGGTAAATCTACTGTTGACTTATGTGGTACAGAAGTTGCCTAAATTATCACTATTTGTGACATAAAAATTTGTAAGTTGCAATATCTACTAAAATTTGCACAGTGGCTCTCATTGATAGAAGGCAATTTCCCAAATTGAATTCATAGGATAAGGCTGTGTTTGGAATTTAAGTTTTTATTACGAGCATTGGTTAAGTACAGTTGACCCTTGAACAATGAGGGGGTTAGAGGCACTGAGACTTCGCATATAACTTTTTATTCCCCCAAATCTTAACTACTAATAGCTGACCGTTAACTGGAAGCCTTACCAATAACATGAAGAATTAACACATATTTTGCATGCTGTATGTATTTTATACTGTATTCTTGCAATAAAATATGCTAATGAAAAGAAAATGTTATTAAGAAAATCATAAGAAAGAAAATATATTTACTGTTCATTAAATGGAAATGGATCATAAAAGTCTTCATCCTCATCATCTGCAGGTTGTATAGGCTGAGGAAGAGGAGGAGAAGGAGAGGTTTGTCTTGCTGTCTTAGGGGTGGCAGAGACAGAAGAAATGGAGGAGGTAGAAGGGAAGTCAGGAGAGGCAGGCACGCTTGGTGTAACTTTTCTTGAAAAAAATCCCCTATAAGTGACCTGTGCAGTTCAAACCCATGCTGTTCAAGGGCCAACTGTATTCTGTTTTCATCTGCTTTATAATTCTTTACTTGTCCAGTCATGGGTTACCAAATTACTACAGTTTTATTGTTTTAAGTAATACATTTACATATTTAAAAAATGATGAATACATATATTACTAAGACAATAAAACTAGACCATCAATCCATAGAGAGTTCTATTTTTCTCTTGGTAAAATAAAACATCAGAAAACAACCCTACTAGTAGGCTTCTGCACCCACCTTCCAGTGTTCTGAGTGTTGGCTGCGAAAAGCCCACAACTACCCCATTCAATGGAGAATTGTCCTCAGTAGACTCGGGCCACCTCAGTGTAAGTTGCCTTGGGTGGTATGTATCCACCCCAACCATGGACAGCACACACCCAGTTAATTGATTGGTGTGAAAATCCTGCTTTTTTGCCTTAAGTTGGTACAATTTTCCTGGTGTCATTCTTATTCCTAAACTTCTTATGACATCAGGCTGAGGCCAGACTTCCGCTATAACCACAACTTGCATTTGCTTCTCTTCCTGCCCTTTTCTGCTTCCCTCACCTTCTTACTAGTTTCTTCCAAAACTAGTAAATTCAATAAACCACTTGCATAAGGATCTCTATCTCAGGTTCAGCCTCTAGGAAACCTCAACTAAGACTCTATGAAAGCATCCACTTGTCCCAAATGGCAATAAAGATTAAAAATGTTAAAATAAAAGGATTTAACCACTTTCCAAAAGACGGCACTCATTTACAAAGTAGTAAAGGACACACATTTAATTATATAAAAATGTGCATAGATGTTTGGAAATTTTGACATGTAGTCACAGAATAATGTGAAAATTATATACAATTATTGACATTCAAATAGCAGAAACATAGAAAGTCAAAGGTTGGCCATGGATGACCCTCATCAAGGGCAAATGTGTACACATCTATGCACTTATATTTAATGGCAATGAACTTGTCAGCTACAGCCTGTTTGACATTTACAGAATGATGCGTGATAATGGGATTGATGAATTCATTAGCATTATGAATCATGCATAAATAGAATCTTTAGCACATTTTATTAAGTGTGAACTAAAATATGTTGTTTGGAGAGGACAAAGATTACAAATGTTTTAAATTGGGTTCCCAAAGGGCAAGGAAAATTAAACAGTCAGATTCCACCCTAAATGATCAAAAGGTGGAATGTACATCTCAGTCACGTTGTGCTGATGTGGCAGTAGGGCCAGAGGAGTTTTGGAAAATCCAAAGAAGCACAAAGCTTGAGTATGAGCATAAAGGAAAACACCAAGCGCTGAGTCAGACACTGGACAGGAAGTTCTTTTCTGATTTTTCAAATGAAAAGACTGTACAGTTGAGATTAAGTTTCATTAATTTATTGATTCAACCAATATTTAGAGAGCACCTCTTACGTGCTGGGTCCTGCGGTTGTTGCTGCAGTTACAGACATGAAGAGGCAGGAATGAGCTCCCAAGCCAAGTATGCAGGGTTGTGTCATTTCTCGTTCCATGCTTTTTGCTAATCATGTCTGGGGGTTTATAGACTGTGTCTACATTTGTGTGGTTTCCTAGAGATTTCAAATATTAAATAATATCCAAACCCCTTCCCATTGCCTTAAACTCTTCACTTAATTCGTGTTCCGGAATTGGCACAGGGAAAAATGGATCTCTTCTTTCCCCCAGGAAAAAAAACCCCACAAGCTTATAGTTATGGTAAATTAATGGGTGAATATTCTTCATTAACTATTCTGTATCTTAATTTTTTTTCCCTGAAAAATGAAAGTGTTACTTATACCACTGGGAGCATTTTGCTGAGTATTAGTATCCAAGGTATAAAATTCTTTGAGATTCTGGGAACAAGAACTCCCCCATGGAGAGATTAAACTACCTTCTCTTATACGTTATAGAGTTTACTATCTTGATTTATTTCTTCTTGTTGATCTCTAATCCATCCAATAACCATAGCTACTAGTAATTGTGAACATCTTTTTATTATATCGGGTTTCTTGTAACTTTGAGGATTTTGTTTTAGTAAATTAAATATATTATTTGTACATGTAATTTTGCTGCATAGAACAATTGGATTTCTGGATAAGTAGCTTGAATGTTATCTCCTAGAGAATAGGAGTTTATTACTTGTTAATATGGCTTATTACATTCTGATGAATATTTTGACTATGATCTGAGTTGAATTGATAGGAATAAATTTTTGAAGTACTTAAAAATTATTTATGGTGGTTCTTTTGTAGTGTTTTCCTTTTTATAAGACCACACTGTCTGAGAAGAACTCTTTTACTTCTGTGTCTTAACTTGTGGAAACAATTTATTTATTTATTTATTCATATTAGAGATGGGGCCTCATAATGTTTCCCAGGATGGCCTCAAACTTCTAGGCTCATGTGACCCTCCCGCCTCAGCCTCCCAAGTAGCTGGGACTACAGATGCCCACTGCTGTTCCTGACTATCTATATGAATTATCTTTATCATTGAAAATTTAGGCCAGGCGAGGTGGCACATGCTTGTAATCCTAGCACTTTGGGAAGCTGAGGCAGGTGGACTACTTGAGCCCAGGTGTTCAAGAGCAGCCTGGGCAACATGGTGAAATCCTGTCTCTGCAAAAAATAAAAAAATTAGTCAGGGGTGGTGGTGCACTTCTGTGGTCCCAGCTATTCAGGAGGCTGAGATAGGATTGCTTGAGCCTGGGAAGGTGAGGCTGCAGTGAGCTGAGATGGCACCACTGCCTTCCAGCCTGGGTGACAGAGTGAGACCCTGCCTCAAAAAAAAAAAAAAAGAAAAAGAAATTTTATCAATGTGTTTGTGCTGGTGTCAATTTAAAGCCTACAGAGACTCTTGGAATTTATGGGATGTTGAATTTTTAAAAATTCATTTGTATTAAGTGGACTTTTTATAAAAGAGTAAATACCTAATTAAAATAATATTTTATCTGATGTTACCAAAGAGTTCTTCATTTCAACATTCCATCCCTGAGTAAGTTAACTTATGAGGAATTAATTATATTACCTAGCAACCTCCATCCATCTTACCACATTGTTAAAAGCCTATATTCTGCAAATAATTCACATAATGAAACAATAGGCATAAATTAAGTTATACATTTAATTAACATATACATAATTAAATTATATATACCAAGAAACATTAAACTTTTAAACAATTATAACCAAATTCATTGCTCATTTGTTCTAAATTGATATTTACATCTTTATTGTTAATTTTTAAGAAAAGCCTTAATAAGCAAAATAACCTAGGAGTATCTTGAATTAGCAAATGTATGTTTTATAGAAATTCTACATTTTATAGATTCTATCACTGCTTCTACAGTACATACATTTTTATATTTATGGATTCACTGGTATCCTATAAATAGCCTGGATTTTTAATATAATTTATACTACTAGAGTATAAATTATACTCAAGTATAATGGTCCTCAGGTGCACATATCAGAAGACAAACACAGAGATGGTTGACATTGACATATAGCAGACTTTTATCCCCCTAAAAATGCATTTTTTTTAGCAGGTTCAAAATTGGAAACATGAATTGAAACAACACAGGAATAACATGTTTGCTTACAGTGGATAAATTTTGTACTATTTTATAGAAAACCTCTACAAATTTAAGACAAGTTACCGAGCTTGTTGACAAGTTATGAGGCCATATGAAAAGCAAACACACAAACAACAAAAAACTAGGCACTACGAAAAAGTAAAAGGAAATTAAAGTTGGTCATTGCAATTTAATTAAGACAATAGTTTGAATGCAAATGAAGACATAAGACAAATTCAATGGAACATTAGAAATTGTCTTGCTTGGTACTGTAGTTTATATAAGCAGAAGCGGAGACATACTGAGGTTAAGTTTTCATCCAAAGTCACCATTAGATTGTGGCAGAGCTGGCTCCTGTCTCTTGTCGAGTCTTCTTTTCACTGCCTGACATTGCCTCTTATAAACAGGACATGGTGCCAGTTAATTATAATTGCTTAAGAAAAAGCAATTGAAAAAATGGTGAATTGTAATTACATATGGGCTGAAATAACATTGATATAATCAGGAATATCTGGGGGAGGAAACACCATTCTAGAACATGTATTTCAACCTTGGCAAGCCGGAATGACAATTTGCAACTTTATTTTTACCAGTTATCACTTACTGGTATAATGAAACAAATGCTAACCGTAAAATTTAATTATTAAATCAAATATTTAAAAAAATTTATACACATGTTTAAATCACATTGCACAAAGGAAAGAAAAGGGGTTGTATCATTTTCAGGCATAAAATAATTTCCTTCTTGCTTTTAATTTGATGTTAGACCAGCTTTTTTCATAGTCAAATTTGTACGGAAATGCCCAGAGAGGGCAAACAAGGAGCTTAACAGATGTCATTTTGCTATTCTGTGAAGCTAAATAGAACTGTAGTTTATTGAATGGTTTCTCTTACTTCTACTTCTGCTTGAATGTAGATTGGGGGATGGATAGTAGCTGAGTCCAATTTAATTTGTTCAATTACTCTCCATTTGATTTATTTATATCATACGATAAATTAATCAGTTTGTTTTAATCTATACTCTGTATAGGGTTTACAATAAGAACATCATTTAAAGTATGGAGTGCAACTCTTACAGGTTATATATATTCATTTTATTTTACGAAAATTTAATGTCATATACTTATACATTTAATAATATATACCAAATATTTATAACAATTCATCAAGCTTGACATTTTTTGAAACAAGAATAAAATTTCAAGAAAGTTGGAAGAAAATACAAAGAATTTTTGCTCCCTCTCCTCATCCATTTGAAAGCAAATTGCCAATACGATGCCTTATGACCCCAGAATGCCTCGGTAGATTGCAAATGAAGACACTATCATACAACAAAATACAACCATTGAAATCAGGAAATTAACCTTGATATTATTAACATCAAGCTTGCCAGTTATGTAGAAAGAGGATCCAGTTTAGAATCATGGGCTGCATTTTACTGCCCTGTCTCTTAAGCATCTGTAGGCTTTGGAAAGTTTAAATTTTTTCCTGAGTTTCATAAATTTGACAATTTTGAAACTCATGGCCTAGATATTTTGTGGACTGTCTGTCAATATGGATTTGGCTGATTTTATCTCATGATTAAATCCATACATCTTTGGCAGGGATATCACAGAAATAATGTTGCTCCCTTGTTGCATGCTGTCTGTGGTACATGACTGTGACTTGTTCAGTTACTGATGATGCCTCTGTGATAACTGGGTTAAAGTGGTGATTGCCAGGTTTCTTCACAGTCGTTTACTCTTTCCTCTTTAAGAAATAATAAGTATTTCATGGTGAAGTACTTTAAAACTCTGCAAACATCTCATTCATCTTCAAACTTTCATGTTATTCATTTCGTTATATCTTTTCTTTTTCTTTTCTTTCTTTCTTTCTTTTTTTTTTTTTTTTTTTTTTTTTGAGACAGAGTTTCACTCTTGTCACCCAGGCTGGAGTGCAATGGCATGATCAAGGCTCACTGCAACCTCTGCCTCCTGAGTTAAAGTGATTCTCCTGTCTCAGCCTCCTAAGTAGCTGGGATTACAGGCACCCACCACCATACCCAGCTAATTTTTGTACTTTTAGTAGAGACAGGATTTCACCATGTTGGCCAGGCTGGTCATGAACTCCTGACCTCAGGTGATCCACCTGCCTGGGCCTCCCAAAGTGCTGGGATTACAGGCATGAGCCACCACACCTGGCCTCTTTCTTTATACCTTTATAGATTTGTGGTCTGCTTATTTAATGGACTAAAATCCACTACTATGATTATTTATTTTAATGTTCAAATTGTTGCTGTGGGAGCCACTTTGATTGCTTTTATAATCTTTTGATATTTCTCTATTATTCTTTAAGTATTTCCTGACTTTCTGGTACAGCAAAAGATTCTAGGCTCATTTTGTACTTTTTCTTTCCCATCCAGGAATTAGTCATTTTGCTAAAGGGTCCTGTTTCTTTGTAATGAGAATAGTATTTAGAAGCCAAGATTTGGTTGCTAAATGTACTCATTACTCTTGGGGTGCCACTGCCTCCAGACTGTTTCAGAGGACAAAAACTAAGGAATATATAATAATATGCAGACATGCACCCATATATATGTTACTTATATGTCTACATTTATATAAATTTATAAATTCATACCAATTCCTTCCATTTCAATTCAATACCATTGAGTTCATTCTATTTTTCTTTCATTTCAATATTTGTAGCTTTCTTCTCTGACAGTTGAGAAACCTGGTTCGCCAATTATACTGAATATATTTATTTATTTCATCACACCTGTTTCCCTCCAACAGTCCACTATATGTGGCTAAGCTTCCATTGCCATTCTACTCTCCACCATCCACGGGTGCTGTTGCATTCTGCTTAGGCTCTGCTGGTCTCGGCCAGGCCATCCCTCCATGAAGATGCCGTCTTTTTTTCTTTTTTTGAGACGGAGTCCTGCTCTGTCGCCCAGGCTGGAGTGCAGTGGCAGGATCTCGGCTCACTGCAAGCTCTGCCTCCCAGATTCACGCCATTCTCCTGCCTCAGCCTCCCGAGTAACTGGGACGGACTACAGGCGCCCACCACCACGCCCGGCTAATTTTTTTTTTTTTTTTTTTTTTTTGAGACAGAGTCTCGCTCTGTCGCCCAGGGTGGAGTGCAGTGGCGCGATCTCGGCTCACTGCAAGCTCCGCCTCCTGGGTTCACGCCATTCTCCTGCCTCAGCCTCCCAAGTAGCTGGGACTACAGGCGCCCGCCACCACGCCCGGCTAATTTTTTGTATTTTTAGTAGAGACGGGGTTTCACCGTGTTAGCCAAGATGGTCTCGATCTCCTGACCTCGTGATCCACCCGCCTCGGCCTCCCAAAGTGCTGGGATTACAGGCGTGAGCCTCCGCGCCCGGCCAATTTTTTTTTTTTTTTTGTATTTTCAGTAGAGATGGCATTTCATCATGTTAGCCAGGATGATCTCGATCTCCTGACTTTGTGATCCACCTGCCTTGGCCTCCCAAAGTGCTGGGATTACAGGCGTGAGCCACTGCACCTAGCCTTGTTATGGTGCCTTTTTATTTCTTTGCTCCTGAGAAATAGTCCTGGACTTTGTGATGCTACCTTACTGTAACATCAATGTTAATGCTTTTAAATATTTTCCACAGGCGTTAAGTCATTTTAAGTCATTTATTACTTTACTAAGTCACAGAGTACCATACATTTTATATGAAGGATAGGGATCCATTTCCTCAAATTATAACTGCTAGTAAGACAGAAGCATAGTGTGATGGTTTATTTCAGGTGTCAACTTGACTGGATTAATGGATACCTACATAACTTGTAAGACATTCTGTCTGGGTGTGTCACACCAATCTCTTAGATGGACTAAACCAGGAAGATCCACCCTCAACACAGGTGAGCACCATCCAATCGGCTGGGGGCCCACATAGAACAAAAAGGCAGAGAAAAGGTGAATTTGATTTCTCTCTCTTCTGGAGCTGGAACACCCTCTTCTGCTGCCCTCGGACATCAGAATCCCAGGTTTTCCAGCATTTGGGCTCCAGGACTCATAAAAGAAGCAGCCCCCTGTGTAATCAGGCTGTAAGCCTCAGACTGAGAGTTACATCGTCAGCTTCTTTTGTTCTGAGGCTTTCTGACTTGGGCTGACCCGTGCTGCCACCTCTCCTGATTCTCCAGCTTGCAGACTCCCTATGGTGGGACTTCTTAGCTTCCATGATCACGTGAGCCAATTCCCCTAATAAATTTCCTGTTATCTGTGTAACTATCTGCCACTGGCATCCAAACCAAAGTGATTCCCTCTTCAATAAAGGCTGAATGAAGTGAGACCTTCTAGGTTACATTCCCAGGAATTTAGGTACTCTTGGTCACAAGATGTTTATGGTTGAAGGAACAAGTTAATTATGCTAACTAAGACCCAGAACTTAAGGAAATGTCCTGATATCCAGATGTCTTAAGAACAGACCAGGCAAGGTGGTGCACACCTATAATCCCAGCACTTTTGGAGGCTGAGGCAGGTGGATCACTTGACCAGACTGGGCAATATAGTGCAACTCCATCTCTCCAAAAAATACAAACATTAGCCAAGAGTGATGGCACACACCTGTGACCCCAGCTACTCAAGAGGTTGAGGTGGGAGGATTACCTGAGTATGGGGACATCCAGGCTGCAGTGAGCCATGATTGTGCCACTGCACCCCAGCCTATGCAACAGAATAAAAAGCATTCTTAGTTTAGGAATAGGTTTCACTTTAAAGATTATAGTACATCCATAAATTCTTGCTGATATCAATAGGTAAACAAAAGAAGAACAATACTAATAGACTGTTACAAGCTAATCACAAGCCTTTGTATAATAATAAAGCACATTATTCTTAGTTCTAACATTGTATATACGCAAGCATTATGTTTGACGTAGGGGCGTTCCTTCTCTCGCTTTCTGAGGACGCCCTACTCTGTAATAAGAGTAGTCTCTAGTAAACTATCTTAATTTCACTCTACTCTGCTACTCACACTGAAGTCTTTCCTGTCTGAGATCCAAGAACCCACTCTTGGGGTCTGGGACAAGACCCTTTTTCCAGTAACATCTTTCTACCATCTATCTGTCTCCCGCCTATTGGTTCTATCTCTTTGGATAACTCTAATACACATAGTAAAGTTAAGATTAACACACAGAAGCAGGTCATGGATTATTCAGGTGGAACCACAGGGAACATTTGGTTGGGATTGCATGATTAATGCCCTACCATGTCATGTCATTGATCAACGGTCACTTCTTTCCTGAGCATTAGCATGTCTCTAAGATTTGCTCTTATCTATCAAATGAATGCAGAATGCCATTAATGTGATAAACCCCAACAGGTCCCACAGAATTTTTACAGTCTATTGTGTCAAGCTGTACTTAAGAGAGATTTTTTACTTTATGGATCAATGATTGGATAGATCAAAATGAATCCTTTAAAGCTATCATATTTTATCAGTTTGCTGCAGTTGTCTTGCAGGCTCAATGAAACCATGTTTCCTAGAGTCCAAAAACCTGGGAGGTGACCATCGACTCTTCTAGATGAGCCGGTGTTCTCTGCTTAACTAGCTGCTCAAGTTCATTCCATGAGGGAGACACCTCCCTTTTTGACTTTGAATACCACTGCTGAGAATTGTGCTCCTATTTCACTTTGTGGAATGCTTGAAGTGATTTTTACAGAATTCTTTTTGGAAATGTTAATACTTGTGGAACAAATGGCTTATTGTTAAACTTGGAGCTGGAAGACCTGGATTTGAATGCGGATATTGCCAGTTACTAGCAGTGTGACCTCAGTTTCTTCAGTAAAATAGGATATTATCATTGTCTGACAAAGTTTTTTGGGCCTCAGTTAAAAAAATGTTAAGTTAAAGTCATTTCGGTTCTTGAAAGTGCCAAGCAAATGTGAGGCACTATTAGTATTTTGTAAAAAGCCATTTCTTTAAAGGGAAGACAATTCATGAAGAAAAAATTCAAATGAAAGCAAAGTAATAAATAAAATTACCTTAAGAACTGATGAGAGAATTCTGGTTTTGTAGATGGAAATTTGTTTTTGAATTTAATGAATATACATATATTTACTCCTTTAAGTAGTTATTTTATGTTTCAAAAAGATTCAAACATTTTAATTGCAAAAAGTCTTTGCCTTGCTTTAAAAGCAAGTTTAATTTCAGGGACAATACACCTATTCATTACCCAAACCATTCCTAAGCAGTAACAGCCTTAAGAGCCTATTAATGTAAGGCGGGGTGTTAAGTCTTATTCAAAATGAATTGAACCCCTGATTCCAAGTCAGCTAGTTTATATTCTAAGACAATGAAAATTAAGAACAATGATTTAGCGACTCCAGAAGACTCAATCTAATATGATCCGAAAAAGGCCAATTATCGTAACTCTTTTAGCCAATATTAACTTCTGAATGTGTCAAATTCTCCATCTTGGAAAAACTGTGTTGACTCCAGCAGACATAAGAAGTTTTCTTCTCTCATTAACAAACCTTCTATGTTAGACCAGAGGAAGAAGCATTTAACTGGCATTATTCTAAAAATAATCAAACAATTCAACAAATACATATTTTATAATGATTTTGTATTAAAATAGAACTGGTTTTACTTAATTGGTTGTAATTTAAAGTTCAAAATCTTAAAAATATATTTGTTGTAAAAATGTCACCAGGTTCTGTGTTATCTCTTTTCAATTTTCCTTGAAAGAGTTGCTCATTATGATATTTAAATTCTTGTGTCTTACATTTGAAAATTAGTACTGATTTTTCAATACAAAAAATCCTATTGAAACAGCTTGAAATCTTAGCAGTCTTTGTACTTTTCATAACATATTTTATTATACATATTTTATATACAAATAAATAATTAAAAATATATAAATTTTATTTTTTAATTTTTTTGAAACAGGGTCTTGCTCTGTCACCCAAGCTGGAGTGCCGTGGCATGATCTTGGCTCACTGCAACCTCCACTTCCCAGGTTCAAGTGATTCTTCTGCCTCAGCCTCCCAAGTAGCTGGGATTATAGGTGTGCACCACCATGCCTGGCTAATTTTTCTATTTTTAGTAGAGACGGGGTTTCACCATGTAGGCCAGGTTGGTCTTGAACTCCTGACCTCAAGTGATCCACCTGCCTCAGCCTCCCAAAATGCTGGGATTACAGGTGTGAGCCACTGCATCCAGCTCTGTATTATATACTGTAGTAGTCTGTACAAACAAAAGCATGTGTAGAATTTTGGCATTCATGTTGAAAATATGACCACAGATTTCTTCTTAGGTACATGGGAAGATTGCCTTGTATTCTAGTTTTAGGTTTCAGTAATTTCACCACTGACCATTTTATTGAAATCATGTAGTGCTGTAGGTAGTCAGATAATGAGATGCCACTTAAAAGGCCTGAAATACTTGGGGTTGCATAATGGGGATGTATATACTACGTTAGAGGCTAATTCCAAAATTTGAGGAAAGACTAATAAAATGTTTCTCTTGTCAACTGAAGAATGATGAGGTTCATAAATTTAGAAAGGTGAGCTTTGTTTTTTATAAAGAATTGCAGCCCTCGGGTGGCCATTCTGACAGGGTTAGAAGTGTAGCCTCCTGCCAGAAGCCAGAAACAGGCACTTTGAGGGAGGGAAGAATAAGACAGGAATTTATGCTGAATGTGGTGGTTGAATACACATTTTTGTTTGTTTGTTTGTTTGTTTGTTTAGACAGAGTCTTGCTCTGTCACCCAGGCTGGAGTGCAGTGGCACAATCTCAGCTCACTGCAACCTCTGCCTCCCAGGTTCAAGTGATACTCCTGTCACAGTCTCCCGAGTAGCTGGGATTACAGGCACCCACCACCACGCCTGGCTTATTTTTGCATTTTTTAATAGAGATGGGGTTTCACCATGTTGGCTAGGCTGGTCTCAAACTCCTGACCTCAAGTGATCCATCTGCCTCGGCCTTCCAGTTGTTTGTTTTTGAGGCAGAGTCTCACTGTTGCCCAGGCTGGAGTTCAGTGGCCCCATCTTGGCTCACTGCAACCTCTGCCTCCCAGGTTCAAGTGATTCTCATGCCTCAGCCTCCCAAGTAGCTGGGGTTACAGGCATGTGTCACCAAGCCTGGCCAATTTTTGTATTTTTAGTAGAGACGGGGTTTTGCCATGTTGGTCAGGCTGGTCTTGAACTTCTGGCCTCAAGTGAGCCTCCCGTCTCAGACTCCCAAAATGCTGGGATTACAGGCATGAGCCACCATGCCCCACCTGAATACACATATTTAATCAGCTATAGGAAAAGGCACAAATACACGAAAAGAGAAACGTGCATATAGTTGAGCTTCATGCCTGTCCATGGGTGTCATGTTCAAAATATGGTGGCATTAGTATAATCCGAGGATGGAGTTTTCAGACCTCTGACTCAAAAGGTGAAGCAGGCAACACAAAAACCCTCACTATGCATTCTCTATAAACCGGCCAGAGCCACTTCATGTTCAGTGTTCTTTTGTCAGGAAGGAAAGCTGAGTGGTCGTTTTGTCAAAACTGCAAAATGAAGGATAGTCACAAGGTTGGTGGAAATCACTGGCAGAGCCAGTCTTTCCCAATGGCTGATTTCTGTTTAATCCTTAAGAAAGAAAGCCTCATGGCTGTTAGCAAGGTTGCAGGGGAGGTGAATGAGGCATGTTCAATCTTCCATGTCATCATGGCCAGGAGCACAGTTTTCAAGGTTTCTCTGCGGTACCCTTTGCCAAGAGAGAGTTCTGTTCAGCTGGTTGGGGGGCTCAGGATTTTATTTTTATTTCTCACTCTTAAGGGGAACATCAACTTAGAGGGTCTTGTCCATGAGACTGAAATATCTTCCAGTTGTCTTCGAGAAGAATGTCCTCATTTGAGTTTCCCTGAAAGCAGAGGGCCTGAGACAAGTATGTGGGCTCAGGTAGTTTCTTTGGGAATGAATCCCAGGAAGCAGAAGTGAGAGAGTAGAGGCGTGGGAAAACATGGAGTTATTGAGCTAGCTACCCCTGTGGAAAACTGGGGCTCCATTCTGTTGAAGAGCTTCTAAGAAACTTTGTGGAATCCCTCAGAGATGTTTTAGGGAAGGACAGGGAGACTGGGACACCCATCTATTAATTCAGTCTCCCATTGATTGTGGGTTTTGCTAGAGGCACTTTGGCACAATGCACTTCCAAGTGTGCCTGTTTAGGGGAGAGGCAGGCTGAGTTGCTTTCAGTGACTGCAGAGAAAGTCCAAATTGTGAGATGCCATAGCACAGCTTGAGGTGGGATGCTGGTTGCTTGCACAGACTTGTCCTTCACAGCGGTGCTGAAATCTAGTGGCCAAGGGAAGTGGTTGAGGCACCACAAGTATCTGCTGCTACAGATAAGAGAAAGCAAATAGTATAAGAGAAGTTATTATCCAATTATTTCTAATAGAGTTGAGGGAGTGTCATTGCTGTAGGGTCATGGTCTGTACAGAGTGGTGTATGAGATGAGAATGTGCTACCCCAAAATATGCCTCTTTGGCGTTAAGATTACTTTGAGCTGATCATTTTTAGACACTAGACACAAGAGAAGTTTTGAAAACACAAACATTTCCCTTTTGTAAGGGAAACTTACACCTATAAAGAAAAATGTCCATTTGTAAGTGTGTCTCCCTCTCTGTACGAAGAAGGGAAAGATGATTAAATTACTAGAGACCCACCCACCTAAATCTGCATAACAAGCCTTACTCTTATTTACTGTGCTGTTTCCAGTCACATCCCCATTACTGGCCTTCCCAACACCCTTCTTTCTTCGTTTCAGCAGAAGATGGTGCTTAAGCCTGAATTCTAAGTCACCTCTTGGAGATTTGCTCATTTCTTTGGGTATCTCCCAGTATACATGAGGTATATATGTTATTAAACTTCCGTTTGCTCTACTATGCAGCCGTAAGAAAGGATGAGTTCATGTCCTTTGTAGGGACATGGATGAAGCTGGAAAGCATCATTCTGAGCAAACTATCGCAAGGACAGAAAATCAAACGCCGCATGTTCCCACTCATAGGTGGGAAATGAACAATAACACTTGGACACAGGGCGGGGAACATAACACACTGGGGCCTGTCGTGGAATCGGGGGAGGAGGAGGGGTAGCATTAGGAGAAATACCTAATGTAAATGACAAATTAACGGGTGCAGCAAACCAACATGACACATGTATACATATGTAAGAAACCTGCACGTTGTGCACATGTACCTTAGAACTTAAAGTATAATAATAAAAGTAAATAAATAAATAAACTTCCGTTTGCTTTTCTCTTGTTAATGTGTCTTCTGTTACAGGGGTCCATCTCAACTAAGAACTCTGAAAGTTAGAAAGAAAATTATTTTTCCTCCCCTACAGTTTAAAATGAGAGTTAAAGGCATTTTCTTGTATTACACAGAAGAAGGAGAATGCTGTGATTTTTCATGATTAATGTTGAGTATCGAAATGGATGTCTTTCTATAATGGCTGGAGTCTAATTAGCTATCCTGATTTGAAGAAAGCAGGTTTTCAGAAACACAGTGTCATATGTTCCTCCTAAGTTCATTAAGTAACCACTGATCTGCAATTTGGTATCCCAGATGGACCTACCCTCAGGAAGTGAATGTCCTGTGCAAAGGGCTATTTTTCAGATAAAGCTCCCAAGATATGGAATAGTGTTGTAGAAAAAAATTGGGTTCTTGTCATGCGACCAGGAAAATTTAGACATGCAGATGCATTGTAGGGTGAGTAGGGCAGGGTTTATTAAGTGAAAAGAAAATGGGAAAGAGGAACTCTCAGCAAAGCGAGAGAGAGTCCTGCCAGCAGGTCTCTTGCCTCACAGATTGAATCCCAGGTCACCACCCAGGAACTGAAGAGGCCAGGCTCCTCCCCGCTGCAAAAGGTGCAGACTTCCCAAGACTCCACCCTCGTCCTCCCGGTGCACAGGTGGACATTATTCAGAATCAGTCGGGTAAGGGCGGGTTTCATCTGGGACTAGCAGTTTGGTTTTTCAGCCTTCAGGCTGTTTTATGCTTGGAGGTGGGGACCCTTTCGCCGTGGACCCATGGCTGGCTTCTGTCTCTATCAATAGCATATTTGAGTGCAGGGCTGAGGCAGCCTCTTGGAGGCTTATTATCATGTATCAAATTCTTACCCCAGAGAAAATCAGAGTTGTGATTTGAAGCGTTATTAGGGTAATTGCATCTGAGATTTTGAATAATCATCAACAGTCACCTAATCTGCATCACTTATTTTATAAAAAGGCTAATAGACATTAATAATTTACCTAACATCAAATAGTTTGTGAACAGACAGGCTGGAACTCTTCAGACTGGAATTCAGTTCAATACTCTGCAGTGGCATCATAGATAATATGCATTTGTCAATTTGCATAATCAATATTTTATTTTTGTACCATGCAGGATCATTGTTTAAGTACACAGTGATATACTTCCTGACCTTTAGAATTTTAAATCACTGGGCTTAGTGAAATCCCCCAAACACATTTAAAAACTCATAGAAAGGCATATGAATGCAAGCATTTGGAGTGTTCTGAATACCAAAAGCCAAAACCAGTACAGGTAAATGACAAGCATCATTTAAAAAGAATGTCTGAACAGCTGGCTGAATAAATCAGCCAAAGTTGAAACACTCTTTTTACTTGTCTATGAAATTTTTCTTCCTAGAAGTGAGGGAGTCCCTTGAGGGAAAGAGGATAACAGGTAAGCGTATTCACTGTTTGCCACTTCTAGAAATAAAATGCTGCGTATGTATTCATATGTATGATATATAACACACAACTAGACTTTTTTTTTTTTTTTGAGACAATGTCTCTCTTTGTTGCCCAGGCTGGAATGCACTGGTGTAATCACAGCTCATGGCTCACAGCCCACCTCCTGGGCTCAAGGGATCCTCCCACCTCAGCCTTCCGAGTGGCTGGGACCATAGGTGCACACTACCACGCCTGGCTAATTTTAAAATTTTTTATAGAGATAGGGTCCCATTACGTTGGCCAGGCTGGCCTTGAATTACTGGCCTCAAGCAATCCTCTGGCCTTGGCCTCCCAAAGTGCTGGGATTACAGGTGTGAACCACTGCACCCAACCACAAGTAAACTTTTGAATCCAAGGAGACACATGGTGTGGGGTCCAGACTGCTGTGACCATCCTATGTCAGGGCAAGTCCAGAGCTTCACTATCAAAGACATTTCTGAAACATGGGCTGGGCTTGGTGGCTCACGCCTGTAATCCCAGCACTTTGGGAGGCCGAGGCAGGCAGATCACCTGAGGTCCAGAGTTCGAGACCAGCTTGGCCAACATGGTGAAACCCTGTCTCTACTAAAAATACAAAAATTAGCCTGGCATGGTGACAACCTCCTATAATCGCAGCTACTAGGGAGGCTGAGGCAGGGGAAACGCTTGGACCCAGGAGGTGGAGGTTGTGGTGAGCCAAGATTGCACCACTGCACTCCAGCCTGGGTGACACAACGAAATACTATCTTAACAAACAAACAAGCAAACAAACAAAAAATGAAAGAAAGAAAGAAAGAAAGAAAAAGAAATTTCTGAAGCAGAATAAAACACCAGCCACTGAAATTGGATTTAATATAAGTGCTTTGCGACTTTGGTTTATACTTTTGTTGCTAGGGACATGGAATTTTCATTTTTACCTCCAGCTTGGAACCAGCCATAAGCCAGTGTCTCCCAATGGTTAGCTAAGAGCATTTCCTAGTCTGTTTGGGAGGGAGATAGAACCTCATTTTCCTTTCTACATTCCCTATGAGGCACTCAAAGTCCTTGAAATCATATTTCCCAGGAATCACAAATGAACCAATCTAAACTCTGTGGGGATGATAGACTTTCTTGAGGTCCTCTGGATTTCCTAGGTCCAAGGATTGGTATTTGTGGTAGTAGGTGATGCCCAAGGGTGAAGGAGAACTGTTACTATATTCAGAACCCTGAGAGTTCATTCTGTCCTTCACTTGAAGGAAAACTATCAATAGGTAACAGCACCCCTTAGACTTGCTCCTTCTTCTGTGGACGCCCTTTTCTGGCCATGGGCACTTGAAGGAAATGAATGAGAGACCCAGGACATAGGCGCTGGGGAAGGAGTAGAGATTGATGTCAGCTCTTTCCTGGAAAGGTTAACAGAAACTACAGGGCATGATTTATTGAAATAATCTGGGTGAAAATGCTTGTATATGCTAATCTTATTTTTTATTTTATTTTGTTTTATTTTTGAGACAGGCTCTCCCTCTGTCACCCAGGCTGGAATGCAGTGGCATGATCTTGGCTCACTGCAAACTTCACCTCCGAATTCATGTGATTCTCCCACCTCAGCCTCCTGAGTAGCTGGGATTACAGGTGCGTCCCACCACTTCTGGCTAATTTTTTTTTATTTTTTTATTATTATTTTTTTTTAGTAGAGACAGGGTTTCACCATGTTGGTCAGGCTTGTCTGGATCTCCTGACCTCAGGTGATCCACCCGCCTCGGCCTCCCAAAGTGCTGGGATTACAGGTGTGAGCCACAGTGCCTGGCCTAATCTTATGTTTTAATTTCAAATATTATTTTTATAATTAATGTTCACATCCCTTATTTATTGAATGAAAACAATGCGATGGGTTAGATAAGTGCTAGAACTAATGCTCTATAATAAACTCTAAAAAACCCTAGCCGGCTGGGCGCGGTGGCTCATGCCTGTAATCCCAGCACTTTGGGAGGCCGAGGCGGGCAGATCACAAGGTCAGGAGATCGAGACCATCCTGGCTAACACAGTGAAACCCCATCTCTACTAAAAATACAAAAAATTAGCCGGGCATGGTGGCGGGTGCCTGTAGTCCCAGCTACTCGGGAGGCTGAGGCAGGAGAATGGTGTGAACCGGGGAGACGGAGCTTGCAGTGAGCCGAGATCGAGCCACCTCACTCCAGCCTGGGTGACAGAGCGAGACTCCATCTCAAAAAAAAAAAAAAAAAAACACCCTTTCTTGGTGGAAAACGTCAAAACTATTTAAAGGGAGTGAGAATAGTATAACGAACCTGGGTATGCATCTAATCTAGCTCCAACAATTATTCAATATCAGTTCACAGCCAATTTTATTTGATCTATATCTCTCTCTGTCCCTCCTCAAATTATTTCGAGGCAAATACCGGACATATTTACATTTACCTTTAATCTTTTCTTTTCTTTTTAGATACAGGGTCTCACTCTGTTGCCCAGGCTGGAGAACAGTGGCATGATCATGCGTTATTCACTGCAGACTTGAACTCCTGGCCTCAAGCAATCTTTCTACCTTGACCTCCCAAAGTGCTGGGATTACAGGTGTGAGCCACTGTGTTTAGCCTAGACTTACCTTTAATAGCTTTTGATAAGTTATTTTTTAATGTAATTTTGATAAAATAATTGTACCTAAAATGTACTAATGTGTTGGTATTGTCTACTATCCAATCTACGAACAAATTTTACTGATTCGTTCGTAACTGACCCCAGAGTTGGTTTGTTTGAATCACTGTAACTGAGCCTCTATTATAAAGATCATACGATGTTTGTTTTACCTACTTTCCCTTTCCCCTTGTCCTTTTCTTGCTCTATGTGTGCTTGCTTGCATGTCATTATTTCAGTAGAGGGTAGTCACTAATAATTGATTAACTTCATATCCTAACCTACAGGGGTGCCTGGCAGATTGATGAACTTGTTTTTCTTATAAAGAACCATGATCCTTAGGTTATGCAGACCTCCTTGATGGTGTCCAGAAATTTGGGTAGAGGGATGCCAACAGCTTTGATCACTGGGGGAGTTTCATCTCCCATATACCCACCTTACTCGTACAAGTCCCCAGTTAAATTCAAAGGCAGGGCAGATTTGAGAGACTGTCTCTCCTGCCCTCTTGCTTTGGTCAAATTGAATAAACCTTTCTCTGTTCCTGAGTGCTGATGTGTCAGTGTTTGGCTTACCATGCATCAGGTGAACAGACCTAAATTTGGAGATTCTGTAACATCAAGACCCATATGACGTTCACATACTGGATTAGGCTGATGACTCATATATCTCTCTTTTAATGTGTGACCATTTACATCTCTTTCTCTCCTCCCTTTTTTTTTTTTGGCAATTTCTTTGTTATTAATGGTCTTGTTTTAAAGTGAAGTATTGTCATTTAAGTTTATATATCAATGTTATCATTATTTGTTTATTTACAACAAAGTTTTATGCCAAGGCAGTCATGCCATTGCCCACCTGACCTGCTTTTCCACCATCAGTTTTACCTGTGTGTGTCCCTGGATCATCAGGAAGCATTGATTGAGAATCTTTTTCTCTTAATCTGCCTTACTATTTTCTAATGTAGTTACTGATCAAACTTAGCAGTAACCCACTCATTTTGTGTGTAGGCAAAAGCAACTATGAATAAACAGAAGAAGTCTCCCACAGTGGGTAAATGTGTGGACCTGGGTTTGAAACCTGATGAAACTTGCTGGCTGTGCCCCCTTGGGCCAGGGATTAACTGCTGTCATTCTTAGTTCCCTGAACCCTCAGGTGCATGCGATTATATTCACTACCTGATATGGTTTGGCTCTGTGTCCCCACCCAACTCTCATCTTGTAGCTCCCATAATTCCCACGTGTTGTGAGAGGGACCCGGTGGGAGGTGACTGAATCATGGGGGTGGGTCTTTCCTGTGCTGTTCTTGTGATAGTGAATGTGTCTCATGAGATCTGATGGTTTTAAAAACGGGAGTCCTCCTGCACAAGTTCTCTCTTTGCCTGCTGCCATCCACATAAGATGTAACTTCCTCCTCCTTTCCTTCTGCTGTGATTGTGTATCCTCCCCAGCCACAAGGAACTCTAAGTTCAACAAACTTCTTTCTTTTGTAAATTGCCCAGTCTCAGGTATATCTTTATCAGCAGCAAGAGAACAGGTCAATACAGTAATTTGGTACCAGGTAGTGGGGTGCTACTCTAAAGATACCTGAAAATGTGGAAGTGATTTTGGAACTGGGTAACAGGCAGAGGTTGGAACAGTTTGGAGGGCTCAGAAGACAGGAAAATGTGAGAAAGTTTGAAACTCCCTAGACAGTTGTTGAATGACTTTGACCAAAATGGTGATAATGATATGGACAATGAAATCCAGGCTGAGGTGGTCTCAGATGGGGATGAGGAACTTGTTGGGAAGTAGAGCAAAGGTTATGTCTTGTTATGTGTTAGCAAAGAGACTGGTGGGATTTTGCCCCTGACCTAGAGATTTGTGGAACCTTGAGCTTGAGAGAGATCATTTAGGGTATCTGGCAGAAGAAATTTCTAAGCAGCAAAGCATTCAAGAGGTAACTTGGGTGCTGTTAAAGGCATTTAGTTTTATAAGGGAAGCAGGGCATGAAAGTTTGGAAAATTTGCAGCCTGACAATGCAATAGAAAAGAAAATCCCATATTCTGAGGAGAAATTCAAGCTGGCTGCAGAAATTTGCATATGTAACAAGGAGTTAAATGTTAATCCCCAAGACAATGGGGAAAATGTCTCCAGGGCATGCCAGAAGTCTTCACAGCAGCCCCTCCCATCACAGGCCTGCAGGCCTAGGAGGAAAAAGTGATTTCTTGGGCCAGGCCCAGGGTCCCCATGCTGTGTGCAGCCTGGGGACTTGGTGCCTTGTGTCCCAGCTGCTCCAGCCATGGCTGAAAGGGGCCAACACAGAGCTCAGATTGTGGCTTCAGAGGGTGCAAGCTGTAAGCCTTGGCAGCTTCCATGTGGTGTTGAGCCTGCCAGTGCACAGAAGTCAAAAATTGGGGTTTGGGAACCTCTGCCTAGATTTCAGAAGATGTATGGAAATGCCTGTATGCCCTGGAAGAAGTCTGCTGTAGGGGAGGGGCCCTCATGGAGAATCTCTGCTAGGGCAGTACGGAAGGGAAATGTGGGATCGGAGCCCCAACACAGAATCCCTACTGGGGCACCGCCTAGTGGAGCTGTGAGAAGAGGGCCACCATCCTCCAGACCCCAGAATGATAGATCCACTGACAGCTTGCTCCATGCACCTGGAAAAACCGCAGACACTCAACACCAGCCCATGAAAGCAGCCAGGCAGGAGGCTGTACCCTGCAAAGCCACAGGGGCGGAGCTGCCCAAGATCATGGGAACCCACCTCTTGCATCAGCATGACCTGGATGTGAGATTTGGAGTTAAAGGAGATCATTTTGGAGCTTTAAGATTTGACTGCCCCTCTAGATTTCAGACTTGCATGGGGCCTGTAGCCCCTTTGTTTTGGTCAATTTCTCCCATTTGGAACAGCTGTGTTTACACAATACCTGTACCCCCATTGTATCTAGGAAGTAGCTAACTTGCTTTTGATTTTATAGGCTCATAGGTAGAAGTGACTTGCCTTGTCTCAAATGAGATGTTGGACTGTGGACTTTTGAGTTAATGCTGACATGAGTTAACACTTTGGGGGACTGTTCGGAGCACATGATTGGTTGTGAAATGTGAAGACATGAGATTTGGGAGGGGCAAGGTGTGGAGTGATATGGTTTGGCTCTGTGTCCCCACCCAAATCTCATCTTGTAGCTCCCATAACTCCCACTTGTTGTGGGAGGGACCCAGTGGGAGATGATTACATCATGGGGCTGGGTCTTTCTCTTGCTGTTCTCATGATAGTGAATGGGTCTCACAAGATCTGATGGTTTTAAAAACGGGAGTATCCCTGCACAAGCTCTCTCTTTGCCTGCTGCCATCCACGTAAGATGTGACTTTCTCTTCCTTGCCTTCTGCCATCCACGTAAGATGTGACTTCCTCTTCCTTGCCTTCTGCCATGATTGTGTGGTCTCCCCAGCCATGTGAAACTGTAAGTACAATAAACTTCTTTCTTTTGTAAATTGCCCACTCTTGGGTATGTCTTTATCAGCAGCATGAAAATTAACTAACACACTACCTTAGAGTGTTAGTGTGAAAAGAGGCAATGTTTGAAAATTTTTAGCTTGGTGCTGCCCACACTGTGAGCATTCAGTAATTGTGAGCTGTAATGCTCACTGTTGTGTTCCATTCCCACAGTAATTTTTCTGTATGTGTTTTGATTTTTTAGACTTAAAAAATACAGTTTTAGATTTATAGAACAATTGAACAGATATTACATAGAGTTCTATACACCCACCCCATCCCTACCTCTCAATTTCCCTCCACAATTTCCCCTATTATTAACAACTTGCATTGGTGTGGTACATTTGTTAAAATTAATGAACCAATATTGATACATTATTGTTAACTATAGTCCATAGTTTACATGAGGGCTCACTCTTTGTGTTGTGTACTTCTATGGTTTTGACAAGAGTATTATAACACATATCCACTGAAAGGGATCAGAATATGCTACCCCAAAATATTCTACTTTGGCATAAGAATTATTTTGAGCTGAAGGCAATTTAGAAGCAGCAGACTCAGGAAGAGCTCTCTGACCTCTCTTTTCTGCCTAAAAGCAGGGGATAAATTTCCCTTTTCCCATACTGAGGAGAGGAGAATGATTCTCCATTCTTACAACCAGAGAGAACTTGAGTTTGTGTAGCAAATCTCAGTAAACAACCCTTATCTACCATGTATTTCCCAGTCACCTTCTCCCAATTTACCACCCCTAGGAACCCAAGCTCCCCCTTTGTTTTGTCTAGTCATGTCTCCCCAAGTTATCATCCTTTGCTAAAATGGTGTATTAGTCCCTTTTCATGCTGCTGATAAAGACATATGCTAGACTGGGTAATTTATAAAGAAAAAGAAATTTAATGGACTCATAGTTCCATGTGGTTGAGGAGGCCTCACAATCATGGCAGAAGGTGAAAGATATGTCTTATATGGTGGCAGGCAAAAAGAGAGTGAGAACCAAGCAAAAGGGTTTCCCCTTATAAAACCATCAGATCTCAAGAGACTTATTTAGTACCATGAGAACAATATGGGTTAAACCCATGATTCAGTTATCTCCCACTGGGTCCCTCCCACAACATGTGGGAATTATAGGAGCTACAATTCAAGATGAGATTTGGGTGGGGACAGAGCCAAACCACATCAAATAGTATATAAGCCCCAGGGTCTAAGTACCTCTTTGAGTTTTCAGTTCTCTTCTATGAAGCCCCTGTGCACATAAAATTAAAAATAAACTTTGTCTGCCTCTTCTCTGATTAATCTATCTGTTTTCAGTTTAACTCTTAAATTCCAGCCACAGAAACTAAGAGGGTAGAGGAAGTTTTTCCTCCCCTACGTATTCATTATAGTTTCATACAGAACAATTTAACCACCCTAAACATACCCTGTGTACCTATTCATCTTTCTCTCCCTCCCTTAAAATCTCTGGCAGCCACTGTCTTTACTGTCTCTATAGTTTTGCCTTTTCCAAAATGTCATATGGCTGGAATCATATAGCACGTATCTTTTTTAGTCTGCTGTCTTTCACTTAGCGATATGACTTAAAGTTTCATTTAAAAAAATGCATGTGATTTGTAGTTAATGGAAAGGATTACATAAAGCATATTTTATGTGAAGACATGGGAGTTGCTTTTGATATTTTTACTTCCTTGATTCAATATGAGACTGATTAGAGGGCTTTCTGTTCCAGCACTGACCAGAGGGTAGAAAGAAAAACTTGAGGATTCTGGATTCTCTCTTTATAAGCACATTATTTGTGGTTATAGCTCATCCAGGTTGAGTTTAGTGCAGTGGCTCCTACAGCTAATCCGTGAACTAGCTGCAACATGAAAATACAGATTCCTTCATCCCTGGGAGTTTCTGACTCTGGAGCACTGGAGAAAGACCCAGGACTGCATTTTTAATGGGCTTCTCATGTGGTACTTACTTATACAGAACCATTTCTTTGGTAGTAAAAAGGAATACTGGCTTTGGTCTCAGAGGATTTGGCATCAAGTCCTCTCTCTTCATTGAAGCACCAAATATTTATTTAACTCCTCCCATGTGCCAGACCTTGGACCAGGCTCTGGATTGATACAACAGTGAGCTTAATAGTCATGCTTTCTACCCTTTACAAGCTTACACTGGAGAAGAGGCAGGCATTAAGTAAACAATTACAGAAATAAATCTTATTCATCAACTATGCTAAGTGCTAAGAAAGAAAATACAAAATGCTATGAGAGAGTGTTAAAAAAGGGATCTGGCTTTGTTTGAAATGGGGTCAATGATTCACTTTTCCCTGAGATAATGACTTTGAACTGAGATATTATTTATGTGACATGAGGGAAAGATGTCTGCCACCCAGGCACACAAGGTCCATATGGCTTGGAACACAAGGAGAGAGAGATGAGGCTGCAAATTAACCACTTCATATCTGTCCTTCAGCAGATAAACAGCCAGGGTCACTGCGTGTCTAGCTATCCTCTTACTCAACTGCACTGAAATTTCTCCCAAATCTCCAAAACATGTTTAGTAATTCTGCCAATTATATTTATCAAGAGCTTAAACAATAAGATTGTTAATAGCCTTTTCTTAAAAAGTGTTAGAATTTTAGTTGTTAGTGAATGATTCTTAAAAGGCTGTTCTGTCTTTGAGTTAGGGCCAATTATTCATTTACTGAAAGATATACGCAGAAAAGAAAAGGATCTGATTCTGCATTGCCACTACTTAAGCACTGTGTAATGCTTGAGCTTTTGTGAAGTGTTTGTAGCCTCATTTCATCTTCACTGTAGACTTGTGGAAATGCATTATTATTATGCCAATTGTACAGATGCAGAAGTAAAAGCTGAGAGAAATATAGAGGTTCACTGCATTGACACAGTGAGGAATTGATTGCAGTGGTTGGCTGTCAGGGAACAGTCAATGTCCCTAGCTAGGACCACTTTAATACTACCATTGTGTCAGTTATGGGCCCCAGTTATGCATTCTCTTTTGGAAGATATACAACCTGGACATACTTATGTGAACCCCAAAAATCTGAGGCAGGTCTCAGTTAGTTTAGAAAGTTTATTTGCCAAGGTTGAGGATGCACGCCCATGATGCAGCCTCAGGAGGTCCTGAAGACATGTGCCCGAGGTGATCAGAGCACAGCTTGGTTTTATACATTTTAGGGAGACATGAGACATCAATCATCATATGTAAAATGAACATTGGTTTAGTCTGGAAAGGAGGGACAACTCGAAGCAGGGAGTGGGCTTCCAGGTCATAGGTAGATAAGAGACAAATGGTTGCATTTCGAGTTTGTGATTAGCTTCTCCAAAGGAGGCCATCAGATATGCGTTTATCTCAGTGAGCAGAGGGGTGACTTTGAACAGAATGGGAGGCAGGTTTGCCTTTAGCAGTTCCCAGCTTGACTTTTCCCTTTAGCTTGGTGATTTTGGGGGTCCAAGATATTTTCCTTTTCTTTTCTTTCTTTCTTTTTTTTTTTTGAGATGGAGTCTTGCTCTGTCGCCCAGGCTGGAGTGCAGTGGTGCAATCTCAGATCACCGCAACCTCTACCTCCCAGGTTCAAGTGATTCTTCTGCGTCAGCCTCCCATGTAGCTGGGATTCCAGGAACGTGCCACCATGCCTGACTAATTTTTGTATTTTTAGTAGAGATGGCGTTTCACCACATTGGCCAGGCTGGTCTTGAACTCCTGACCTCAGGTGATCCACCTGCCTCGGCCTCCCAAAGTGCTGGGATTACAGGCATGAGCCCGGCCTTTCCTTGCACACTTATATCCCAGGATCTTACTTAATGCTGGAAATGAGGTTCTATGGAGGACTCCCGGTGTTTTTTCTGCTGCTCTCCAAAGCCAACCAAGATCTCTTCAGAAATCTTCAGCTCAGCCCAAAGGAGAAACTTCCAAGGTAAATGAATTTTCCTAAAAGTATAAATGATATTAAGAATTCTGCCCATACGGACTGGGATTATGCTTTGTCTCCTGACGGGCCTTTTTCAAAATAAATCATGTTCCTACTCTCCATCTTAGCAGATGATGAAGGCAATTGCTGCTGAAATGGAACCATGTGGTAACCCCTGCATTAAAGCAAGTGTAGGTTTATCACATACATTGGACACAGTAGGTGACAATGTAGAATTATTTATTTTAAGGGTACAAGACCATTTACCTTCCTTCCTCAATATCCTTCTTATACCTTATTATAGTGCTGCACTTTACACTATAAGAATCATTCCTTGGAATCTGTAAGGCCTTGAATATAAAAAGCCCCTGTTAAAATAGCATGCTACCTAAGAAAAGTAACCCATTAACATCCATTAAGGCTTAAGTGTTAATTATAATCATGAAGTTTGAAAGTTATGGCTAAATGATTTATTATTCAGAAGCCAAAGGCTTCTAGATTTGTTTGACTCCAAGGATAGAGTCAAAAGTTCAAACGATTCTAATAATGCAAAAATATCAAGAAATTATGGAATCTTCTCATTCCACCCTTCATCTTTATCTTAAACTGCTACTATTTCAAAATATATTTGTTAGTCATGCCGATTACTGTGAGGTTGTCAAGGGTAGTCTACAATATAGAGCCTTTACTTTCTTTTCAGAGCTTTATGGGAAAACTGGTTGTCTTCTATGTTTTCCCTTGAGAATTTTGCTTATCTGTTGTGTCTGTCCTAAATGCTACAGTAGTTGGTCTCAGACTGAGCTGTGTTTTTGTACACTGTCATGGACAGTAGCATTTATGAAGCATTTTTTGCATACAATTCTTGTCTTTGATAGTGATTATATTTTGTATTTTAATAAATTATCCTGGGCTGGGCGTAGTGCCTCATGCCTGTAATCCCAGTACGTTGGGAGGCCAAGGGAGGTGGATCACTTGAGCCCAGGAGTTTGAGACCAGTTGCAGAAACCCCATCTCTACAAAAAATACAAAAATTAGCAGGGCATGATGGCACATGCCTGTAGTCCTAGCTACTCAGGTGGGAGGATCACCTGAGCCTGGGGAGATCGAGGCTACAGTGAGCCAAAAGCATGTTACTGCACTGCAGCCTGGGCAACAGAGTGAGACCCTGACTCAAAAAAAAAAAAAAAAAATTACCTTGAATTTTTCTTTAAAAAATAAAACATATTTAGAGCTCAGGTTTTGTCTCTTTGAATTCTAAGTCCTATTACTCAGCTGAGCTTTTTTATGGCCTTGTTGAATTGTCAACAGAGACAGTGGATTACTGATTCATTAAGTATATATTTTCTCTAGCAGGAAAATGGAATAAGGAATGTACTTGCATTTCCACATTACCTGACACCATCATTTTAACTTTATTCATTAACTTTATTTTACAGTGTGTGAGACTCAAAACAAAAATCTGCCATTAGCTCCAGTTTGGCTCCAAAATAAAATATTACTTTGTTCATTCATTTTCACATGTTGTATTAAAGTGCTGTCACTGGGCTGATGCTAGGATCCTCACCGGAGGGAAATGGATGGAGCACATTCTATGGAGGACATAGAGAGAAATCTGGAGCATAAGGAAAAGGGCCAGGCTACGCTGGGTTGGACATCTCAGTTGATGATACAGGGTATCCAAGAAGCTTTAGTTTCTCACGTATGGTTAGAATATAGGTACCTGGATATTGAAGATATAGGAAGTAGAATACAAGAAATAATTTTTCCAGTTCACAGCTTTGTTTCGAGAAAGGTTCTGAGCAAGTAAAAAGGAGCAAATGCTTATCTGAGTAGAACTTCAACGGTATGGCTTGTGATAGCCAGTCTCATGCAGGCACGTCCTTGGGATTTAACATATACAGACTGGGTTCAGTTTAGAGGATGCTCTAGCAATTTGAGAAGCCAGGAAAACCTCTCAAACCCCTTAGACCCAGACAGAAAGAATCAATGAGGGAATGATTCACTCAGTGAATAATTACCAACTGGAGTGAAGGATTCTCTAGTCTAGTGATTCTCAATGAATAAGCATTATATCATCTCTGTCAGAAATGTATGTATGTTAAAATGCAGATTCCTGGGCCCTACCTCAGGCTAACTGGAGCAAAATTTCTATGAAGTGGGGTCTAAGAATATGCATATTCACAGATATGCTAGAAGGTTCTTATTCATATTTACAGCAGACACTTATCCTTGGGGATATGTCAAACCAGCCAAGTGGGAATGAAGGTAAAACTTTGAACCTGCAGCACAAATGGGCTGAGATATTTTGGGTAGAGCTTCTTCTTATGGACAAAACAATAGTCACATGAGTAGCAAAAGGCTTCATAAAATATTTTGACCTCCACAGGTGACATAACTTTCTTTTGTTGTCAACTCCTGATTTATTTTAGAGAAATTTTGTTTTTAAAAGTTCTCTCTGATAGATAAATGTGCTGAGGCACTGAGTGTACTTTTAGTTCTTGCACTGGAATGTAATCTAATAAAATAAAATTCCATGCAGCTATTTGGATGACATCTGTTTGAATAGCATAGTAGGGCAAATAGATTTGTGTCTATGTATATTATTTATGTGTTGTATTATTAGCAAATATGATAGTATTAGCAAATATGATAGTATTATCAGCAAATATGGTATGATAGTTGTATTATTAGCAATATGTATACATAAATAATATGTATATTATTTATGTGTTGTATTATTAGCAAATATGATAGCTTTAATAATAATCTAATATTAATTTATACTACTTAATTTTGACAAAGAAGTAGAATTGAAGTAGAGATTTGATATTAAAGGCATTTATCCATCTGCTTTGGAGTGGCAATTGGTATATAGAGAATGGGCTTTTTAGATTCACATAAATGTTGGTCTCACCTTTTCCATTTGCTCATTGTGTGACCTTGGCATATTATTTAGCTTCTCTGAATCTGTGTTTTTTTAACTACAAAAAGAGGACAATAGTACATTACTTCTATGATATAGAAAATCATGGCCGGGCGCGGTGGCTCACGCCTGTAATCCCAGCACTTTGGGAGGCCGAGGCGGGCGGATCACAAAGTCAGGAGATGGAGACCATCCTGGCTAACATGGTGAAACCCCATCTCTACTAAAAATACAAACAAAATTAGCCAGGTGTGGTGGTGGCGGGTGTCTGTAGTCCCAGCTACTCGGGAGGCTGAGACAGGAGAATGGCATGAACTCAGGAGGCAGAGCTTGCAGTGAGCTGGGTACCACAGCGAGACTCTATCTCAAAAAAAAAAAAAAAAAAAAAAGAATCACTTTAAGGCTGATATATATGGTAGCTCACACCTGTAATACCAACATTTTGGGAGCCTATGGCAGGAGGCTTGCTTGAGCCCAGGAGTCGGAGGTTGCAGTGAGCTGTGATTGTGCCACTGCGCTGCAGTCTGGGTGACACAGTGAGACTCCGTCTCAAAGAGAACAAAAGAAAGAGAGAAAGAGAGAGAGAAAGAAAGGAAGAAAGAGAGAAAAGAAAGAAAAAAGAAAAGAAATAAAAAAGAAAAAAGAAAGAAAAAAGAAAGAAACAAAGGAAAGAAAGAAAAAAGAAAAAAGAAAAGAAACAAAGAAAAAGGAAAGAGAGAAATGAAGAAAATCAGTTTAATATAGTACTTGGAACATATCAAATGCTCACGAAATTTAGTGCCCTTCATTGCACTGGAGAAGAGTTAGGTGGCATTTTGTAGCTCCGTATGCTCAGATACAGTTTGTTTTTGAGCTGGGAATATTTTAGACTTCATCTTTTCTTTCTTAGTCGTATAATTTTCCTTTATTCATAATGCAGTCATCCCTTTCCCACCCATGGAAACAGTGAAATGTGGGACCAACCATGCTATATTATTAATTTTGCAAAGCTTGCTGACAGTGACCTCTCCAGCAGTAGCATTCACTCTTTTGCCTTAAAAAATTTCTCACAAAAGCTCTCCACTAGGCATAAGCATTACGCTTAGTCCTGCCACTGCTTCAGTGTGGCACGGTCATCAGTAATATGTACATTTCCACTTTGGCTAGGGTCTATTTCTCTGCTTTGCTCAGAGGTACCACTGACCTTTCTGATTAGCTGAGTTGCAGATGACTGAGCTTGCACGTAAAAGGGACAGTCAGAAAATAAATCTTCCCTGTGTCTGTCTAGCCAGACTCCAAGAGTCAGGAAAAATTCCGCTGAAAGTCCATAAATCTTCCATCTTTCTTCCTGAAAGCATGTACGAGGACAGTTCTCCTGTCACTACGTATGAGAGCATTCCTGAATGTGTGGGTAGGGTTTTTGATGTCAATTTTTTTATATCAACTGGTAAAACTTTATTTTACAAGCAATAGGAATTGGATCAAATGATTATTATAATCCAGAGGAAGTATTTTGGAACCACAGCAAATGCCATTATACATACTGCCAATACAGGTTTAATAGACAATACTGAACTGTACAAGAGTTATTTATTTTTCCTTAATCTCGAAGCTATTTTTAGTAACACAGAAAAGCCATATTAACATTTTTTTTCCCGTTAGAAAACATGATGTACAAAACTTTGGATGAAAAGATAAGTCAAATTTCGTTTAATCACTTGGAGGAAAATCCACCAACTCTGTCAATACTACCTTTCACTCGCGTCTGTGTGAAGAGACCACCAAACAGGCTTTGTGTGAGCAATAAAGCGTTTATTTCACCTGGATGCAGGCGGGCTGAGTCCAAAAAGAGTCAGCGAAGGGAGATAGGAGTGGGGCCGTTTTATAGGAGTTGGGTAGGTAAAGGAAAAAGGGGGGTTGTTCTCTGGTGGGCAGGAGTGGGGGTCACAAGGTACTCAGTGGGGGAGCTTTTGAGCCAAGATGAGCCAGGAGAAGGAATTTCACAAGACAATGTCATCAGTTAAGGCAGGAACAGGCCATTTTCACTTCTTTTGTGGTGGAATGTCATCAGTTAAGGCAGGAACCGGCCATCTGGATGTGTATGTGCAAGTCACAGGGGATATGATGGCTTAGCTTGGGCTCAGAGGCCTGACATTCCTGTCTTCTTACATTAATAAGAAAAATAAAACAAAATAGTGTCGAAGTGTTGGGGCGGCGAAACATTTTTGGCAGGGGGTGGTATGGAGAGAGAGAATGGGCGATATTTCTCAGGATTAGGGGTGGCGTGGGAACCTGGAGTGGGACAGATTAAGCTGAAGGAAGATTTTGTGGTAAGGGGTGATTTTGTGGGGTTGTTGGAAGAAACATTTGTCATGTAGAATTATTGGTGATGGCCTGGATACGGTTTTATATGAATTGAAAAACTAAATGGAATAAGAGAAGGAGAAAATCAGGTATTAAAGTTCTAAGAATGGGGAGGACCTAGGACATGTAATTAGAGAGTGCTTAAGGAGATTTAGCATAGTCCTGCCAGCAAAGGTTATTTATTTAAGAGTTAAGAGTGGCAGTTTGGGGATAGCACCAGGAGATATCAGCTGTGATAGCTTGGAGAAACAGTGTAAACTGGCAGTGTAAACAAGAACAGGGCACGTGTGAGTAGTTGAGAACAGTGAATAGGAGTATGACTAGACAGAAGATAGTAGGGATGACAAGTTTTTTTGGGGCACAGTCTTAAGTTGGTCTGGTGTCTGGAATAAGACTGGGGCCTAATAAAAAGGAGCGTCCATACAGGAGCTTAAATGTGCTGTACCTTGCAGGATTCCAAGGACAGGCCTGAATTCTGAGAAGGGAAAGTGGTAAAAGTACTGTCCAGTTCTTTTTAAGTTGGTGGCTGAGCTTGGTGAGGTGTGTTTTTAAAAGACTATTAGTCCGTTCTACCTTTTCTGAAGACTGAGGACTGTAAGGGGTATAAAGGTTTCACTGAATACCAAGAGCCTGAAAAGCCGGTCTGCTATTGGACTGTATAGAGGTGGGAAGGCCAAAGTGAGGAATTATGTGTGACAGAAGGGAAGAAATGACCATGGTGACCTTCTTAGACCCTGTGGGAAAGGCCTCTACCTATCCAGTGAAAGTGTCTACCTAGACTAAGAGGTATTTTAGTTTCCTGACTCGGGGCATGTTGAGTAAAGCTAATTTGCCAGTCCTGGGTGGGGGCAAATCCTTGAGCTTGATGTGTAGGGAAGGGAGGGGGCCTGAATAATCCCTGACAAGTAGTAGAATAGCAGATGGAACACTGAGAAGTTATTTCCTTGAGGATAGATTTCTACGATGGAAAGGAAATGAGAGGTTCTAAGAGGCGGGCTAGTGGCCTGTACTATAGCATAGCCTGCCTTTGCTGGTGTGGTGATTAGGCCTGGTGGAACTGCCATCAATAAACTAAGTGTGATCAGGGTGAGGAATAGGAAAGAAGGAAATATGAGGAAATGGGGTGGAATGTCAGGTGCATCAGAGAGATACAGTCATAGGGGTCAGGTGTGGTATCAGGAATAATGTGGGAGGCTGGATTGAAGTCCCGACCAGGAACAATGGTAATTGTGGGAGACTCAACAAAGAGTGAGTACAGCTGAAGGAGCTGGGGAGCAGAAAGTATATGCATCAGGTGTGAGGAAGAAGATAGCTGGGGAGCAGAAAGTATATGCGTCAGATGTGAGGAAGTTATGAGAACTGTTGAGAGTGAGTTGAGCATAGTTTGTGATTTTTAAGGGCCTCTAAAAGTATTAGGGCAGTGGTGGCCACTGCACACAGACTTGAGGGCTAGGCAAAACAATAAGGTCAAGTTGTTTGCATAAAAAGGCTACAGGGTGTAGTCCTGGTTCTTGTGTAAGAATTCTAACTGCACAGGCCTGCACTTTGGCTGTGGGTAATGAAAAGGGTTGGGATTTGTCAGGGAGAGCTAGGGTGGGGGCAGTCTCTAAAGCTGTCTTCAAGGAACGGAAAGAGGAGTGGGGAAAGGATTTAGGATCTATGGGGTCAGCTAGGTTTCTTTTTGTGAGTTTATATAATGGTTTTGTTAGGATAGCAAAACCAGGTATCTAAAGTCGAAAGTATCTAACCATGCCCAGGAAGGAAAGGAGTTGTTGTTTTATAGCTGTTGGGGTTTGAGAGATCAGCTGAACACGATCAGCAGGGAGAGCACGTGTGTTTTTATGAGAATTACGCCGAGATAGGTAACAGCTGAGGAAGAAATTTGGGCTTGACTGAAGTAATGGGGGCTGTCTGTGAAGCTTGCAGCAGTACAGCCCAGGTAATTTGCTGAGCCTGATGGGTGTCAGGGTCAGTACAAGTGAAAGCGAAGAGAGGCTGGGATGATGGGTGCAAAGGGATAGTAAAGAAAGCATGTTTGAGATCTGGAACAGAATAATGGGTTGTGGAGGGAGGTATTGAGGATAGGAGAGTGTATGGGTTTGGCACCACAGGGTGGATAGGCAAAATAATTTGGTTGATAAGGTGCAGATCCTGAACTAAACTGTAAGGCTTGTCTGGTTCTAGGAGAGGTAAAATGGGGGAATTGTAAGGAGAGTTTATAGGCTTTAAAAGGCCATGCTGTAACAGGTTAGTGATAACAGGCTTTAATCCTTTTAAAGTGTGCTGTGGGATGGGATATTGGCATTGAGCAGGGTAAGGGTGATTAGGTTTTAATGAGATGGTAAGGGGTGGGTTATAGGTCGCTAAGGAGGGAGTAGAGGTATCTTATACTTGTGGGTTAAGGTGGGGAGATATAAGGGGAGGACGTGAAGGAGGCTTTGAACTGGGGGAAAAGGTGGCAATGAGGTGTGGCTGTAGCCCACGAATAGTCAGGGAAGCAGATAATTTAGTTAAAATATCTCGGCCTAATAAGGGAACTGGGCAGGTGGGGATAACTAAAAGGAGTGCTTAAAAGAGTATTGTCTAAGTTGGCACCAGAGTTGGGGAGTTTTAAGAGGTTTAGAAGCCTGGCTGTCAATACAACAGTTATGGAGGCAAGGGAAACAGGCCTTTGAAAAGAAGGTAATTGTGGAGTGGGCAGCCTCCGTATTGATTAAGAAGGGGATGGACTTACCTTCCAATGTGAGAGTTACCTAGAGTGTCTGTGATGGTCTTGTAGGCTTCTGAGGCAATCCGGCAGTATCAGTCTTCAGCTGCTAAGCCGAGAAGATCTGGGAAGGAGTCAGAGAGCCTTGGGCCAGAGTTCCAGTGGCTCTGGAAGTGGCTGCCAGGTGAGTTGAACAGTCCGATTTTCAGTGGGGTCCTGCACAGATGGGACACAGCTTAGGAGGAATCTTGGGCTGTGGGCATTCCTTGGCCCAGTGGCCAGATTTCCAGCGCTTGTAGCAAGCTCCTGGGGGAGGCAGGCCTGGAGGAATGCCTGGCCACTGAGGTTTAGGCATTTAGAAGTTCTTGTGTGCTGGAGATGTGGCTGGGGTTTGTCTCACAGTGGAGGCAAGGAATTGCAACTGAGAAATATGTTGCTACTTGGCTGCCTCTACTCTATTATTGTACACCTTGAAGGCGAGGTTAATTAAGTCCTGTTGTGGAGTTTGAGGGCTGGAATTTAATTTTTGGCATTTTATTTAATGTCGGGAGGAGATTGGGTAATAAAATGTACATTGAGAATAAGACGGCCTTTTGACCTTTTAGGGTCTAGGGCTGTAAAGTATCTCACGGTTGCTGCCAAATCAGCCATGAACTGGGCTGGGTTTTTATATTTGATGAGAAAGAGCCTAAACTCTATCTGATTTGGGATAAAGAAAAAGGAGCATTAACCTTGACTATGCCTTTAGCTCTAGCCACCTTTTTAAGAGGAAATTGCTGGGCAGGTTGGGGAGGGCTAGTCACAGAACGAAACTGTAAGCCAGACCAGGTGTGAGGAGGGGAGGTGATAAAAGGATTATAGGGTGGAGGAGCGGAGGCTGAGGAAGAATTGGGACTTAGCTCAGCCTGGTGAGGAGGGGAGAGGTCAGATGAGACTGTAGAAAAGGAAGATTAGAAAGACTCAGTGATGCCTGGGGTTGGGACTGAGGGGACAGGCAGGAGAGAAAGAAGGAAGACTTGGGACTAGTTGCATTGGGAACAGAGACTAAGGAGGGACTGATGTGTAAAAGAATGACTGGACGTCAGGCACCTCAGACCATTTGCCTATTTTACGACAAGAATTATTTAGATCTTGTAGGATGGAAAAATTGAAAGTGACGTTTTCTGGCTATTTGGAACTACCGTCGAATTTGTACTGGGGTCAAGCAGCATTGCAGAAGAAAATAAGACGCTTAGATTTTAGGTCAGGTGAGAGTTGAAGAGGTTTTAAGTTCTTAAGAACACAGACTAAGGGAGAAGAAGGAGGAATGGAGGATGGAATGTTGCCTATAGTGAAGGAGGCAAGTTTAAAGAGAAGGGTAGAGACGTGGAGTAGGGGATGGGGAGCAGCCCTGGGCTGCAACATGGATGAGCAGCCAAAGCAGGCATCCCCGCAATTGACTTGCCACCAAGGGAACGTGGGTGAATGTCCAAGGCAGGTGTCCCTGCAGAGATCAGACACCAATGGAACGTGGGTGAATAATCAGAGAGGCATCCTCGCAATGATTAAACACCAAGGGAAGGCTGCCTTCCCGAGTCCGTGACTGGCACTGGAGTTTTGGGTCCGTGGATAAAATGTGTCTGCTTTGTCTCTACCAGAAAGTGAAAGGAATTGAAATTAAGAGAAGGGAGAGATTGAAGTGTGGTGCCAAGATTGAAAGGAGAAAGAGGTTGAGGGATAGTGAGGGAGGTTGGAGAAGAGAGTAAAAAGAGGCTGCTTACTGGATTTGAAATTGGTGAGATGTTCCTTGGGCTGGTGGGTCTGAGGACCTGAGGTTGTAGGTGGATCTTTTTCACGGAGCAAAGAGCAGGAGGACAGGGGATTGATCTCCCAAGGGAGGTCCCCCACTCCGAGTCATGGCACCAACACCAAATTTCACTCGTGTCCATGTGAAGAGACGACCAAACAGGCTTTGTGTGAGCAGTAAAGCTGTTTATTTCACCTGGGTGCAGGCGGGCTGAGTCCGAAAAGAGAGTCAGCGAAGGGAGATAGGAGTGGGGCCGTTTTATAGGAGTTGGGTAGGTAAAGGAAAAAGGGGGGTTGTTCTCTGGTGGGCAGGAGTGGGGGTCACAGGGTGCTCAGTAGGGGAGCTTTTGAGCCAGGATGAGCCAGAAGAAGGAATTTCACAAGACAATGTCATCAGTTAAGGCAGGAACAGGCCATTTTCCTTTCTTTTGTGGTGGAATGTCATCAGTTAAGGCAGGAACCAGCTACCTGGATGTGTATGTGCAAGTCACAGGGGATATGATGGCTTAGCTTAGGCTCAGAGGCCTGACACCACCCAAAGTGTTTTATGCAATGAATAAAATCAAAATAATGCATCTTAATAAATCCCAGCTGTTAAAAGAACAAACTTAGCAATATATAACAGTTTTCTACACAGGATTTTTGACTATTCACTTTGGGAGTTATTTTTGAAAATCCACTTTTTTTTACTGAGTCTTGCTACATATCAGGCACTGTACTTGGCCATCTAGGTAACTAAGAAAAAGTTGGTTAAGATAGGAAAAACCCATAAATCAATCCTTTGATTAACAAATGCAATTTTTAACTTTCAGACATCCCCAAGATCAAGAAACCCTAACTAAAAATACACACCCTTCTAAGTGTTATTTGATTTTATTAGTAGCAAGGGTGTTTGGTAAGGTCTTGAACCTCTATTTTTGATCCATTATTCCAATTAAAAGCATGCGTCAAAAGCTAATTTGTTATTTTTCTAATGTGTTTAAGATTTGGCATTCAGTTTTTACACATGTGGTTCAGTGATTTATCATGAACCCTAAACTGCACACTGCTCAAAAACAGCAACACAGATGAGCATTAAATGAAATAATGGTTTTTGATACATATCTTCAAATTCAATTCAGTTTAGGGTCCAGTGAAGAAAAAGATATCCAGTTATCGGGTAGTAAAGAGCAGAGGAGGTAAACTAGTAAAGATTATTAATATGCAGTGAAGTGTTATTGTCTGTCTTATCCTTTGAGTAACAAGAGGCTAACACGCTTTCAAGAAAAAACTGCTTAAAACTATGCTAAAGGCCCATGAATTGACATCATCCATTCAACACCATTACTTTGTTACATAAAACGGTTTTCTTAAGGTGTAACATATTAGGCAATAATTTGGAAATTAGCCAAGCACTAAGCAATTATAATAGCAGGTAATACACCATCAATTTTTGAAACACATTTGGCCACATTTCACAACCCATCTGCAGTATGGATTCTATAGACTCTCACTCAGTTTAAAATTTGTTTTTGGACCTGAATGACAAGAGAATGGCTTTATGAAATTTTCTCATAAGACATTTAAGTAGTCTTAGGTTCACACCCCTTTTGTTGTAAATGACTTAATCTGACATGCCATATAACTACAATACAAATAATTATGTTCATTTCTTAAATGAAAACTAAATGCCAATAAATGGTAACAGATTTGACATGGAATGTTCTAAGATCTTCCTCTACGTAATCTGCCATGGCAGATTATGAATTTCAGAGCTTGAAAACTTCAGATTAAGAACCACAAGAAAATTTACTCTCGATGGCATACAAGATCTTCCTAAAAATTAACCTAAGACCTAGAAGTCTCAGTATTATTAGAACATAAAGAAACGCAACAAATTTGTATATTTTATTCACATATATTTTTGTTTTTAGTGTGCTCACAGAAAATTGGAACACCTTAAGTAGGAGTTTAATAGCAATTTTTGTAAGCAAAGTTACATTCCATCTCTAAGTCAAATTGGTCGATGCTTCTCCAGCATTTACAAAACATGATAGACAAGATGCTACACAAAACCATTGCATCTGAAGATTGTTTTTTCCTTTATTCTCAAAGATGACTGGAAAAGAAAGCATTATCTGCTGTAATCAAAAACATACCACAGTATAAACAGTAACCATTCCGCTTATCACAGCTTGGTTGAGTTTAAAATTTGTGTTTAAAAGGTCCAAGATGACTGCAGTTTTACAAAAATGGGCAGGGTGGGAAGTTGCAAACTTCATGTGCTTCTGGATATCAAGATTTGTTTTTATACAATAGTCACAGTTAAAAACACCCTGCTGGTAATACATACTTACACTTTATTAAGGTCATAAACCAGCAATAAACAATAAAGCCTATACAACTTGTAGTTCTACTTAATCACTGACTGGTACAGCTAACATGAGATAAGTGAAAAAGTTCCTATGGTTTAAATGAACTCCTAAGACTATGATCATTTTTTTTTTTAATATGGGTATTGGTGTTTTTTCTTTTTTCCTTCTTAGTCAAGACTTGTAGTGTTGTAAACCTGCCTCACAAAATATATGGTAATAACTTTTCTTAAAAAAAAAAAAAGATAGCCTTTACACCATTTCTAGTGGCACATTATTTTGGCAGTGTTATGTACCACTTCAATTTCCCCATTGTGACCCCTATCACTTCATTTGATATTCCTTTTTGACCCACCCATCTCTTTCATATATGGGCATGTCCATAGACTGACAAAGGAAGTTTACATTTTTGAATAAAGATGGAGAGTATGCAAAAACATTAATACTGATGCAAAAAAATAAAAAAATAGAAACAAGGCAGAGGAAGAAGGTGTTTAAGCTCTCCTCGACCTGTTGGAATGGTGATTAACAGAATGATTTGAGATGGGATCTGTGGGGAGGGGAGAAAAAAACAAAATTTTGTGCTTAAAAAAAAAGTAAAAGATTGATGTCAAATATTTGTACTAAGATTGCGGGTGGCAAGAGTTAGCATCCTGCAGTTAGAAGCAAAATTAGAGATTTGGACTGGTCAAGGACAGCACTGATATGTGTGGGGTATGTAAATCACCCAAGCTCTGCAAAAGTACTGAGAATAACTTGTATTTTCCAGACTGAAAACCTGCCATGATGGGGAGGGATTGAAGTGGGCCCTGGAACAACTCCGGAATACATTAAAAGCTTAAGGGGAGAGCAAGGAATTTAGACCATAGAGCTCATCATTCATCATTTTATTCCACATAAAATGGGTGTTTCAGCACGTCCAAAAGCATAGATAAGGAAATTGAGCTTCCCAAGAAGTTAAGCCAGTTGTTTGCAGTTAGAGAAAGCATGTTTTTATGAAGCTGTCCTACCCAGGAGGGGAGAACAGGTCCCTGGGCTCTATGACCATTGAAATCTCTAGATGAGTAAAAGAAAGCTTGGCAAAAATTGGGCAGGATCCTCAAACAAAGATTGAGAAAGGCTTTTCTCATCTGTGAATCAGAGTTCCGGGACTTTCCCGAGGATGAGAACAGCTGCATGACTGAAATGCAGCAGCCCAGAGCAAAGAGGGTGCTCACTGGGGGGTCACAGCTGGTGAAGACTGAAAATCCAGATCCTAAAATTCAACCAGACCTATCATACCAGCAGGCCACCATGAAATGACTGCAGGTTTCACTGGAGAGACGAGGTACTTGGCCTGCGAATTGCTTTCTATGTCCTAGACAAGTAATTGCGAGTAAGCCTTGAGATAGCAATTTGATAGTCTTTAATAGCAATATGACATTGCTATATCCAAGTGTGGGAGTCAGTACACTTATATTTTGCATATCTTGGACACTTTAGGTTTCATTTTCATTTTTTTTTACTGTCAAACTGGGGGAAAGATTGGCCCTTCATCCCAGATTGTATTTATGCTCATTTTTGTTTTCACCCCCGCCCACGCCCACCCACCACACTCCTGTCCATCCTCTCCCTCACTACTCATATACCCCTGGGAAAAGCTCACTGCATTTAGATCCCAGGTTCTTCTCCACTCAAGGCACATCACTTACATTAATGCTGGGTGCTCACTTGATGGCAATAACATTTCTTTTGAAATTTTCAAGAATATGACTCTTCAAGAAGCAACAACTAGAAAGAATTAAAAGTTCACATGACTGTCAGAGAAAATATAGCAGAGGCAGTAGCAGTCCTCGCTGAGAAACCCAGGGAGCAACTGGTTGGGCTGAGAAGGTTCGTGAGGAACGTTTCATGGAGAAAATGATTTTGCCAACAGTTCCTTGATTATTATTTAATCATACAGATGGCTCTCTTGAGTTCCTTTAAGATCTGTGAGATAGGTACAAACAAGATTTTATATTCAATAGCTTATACCTGTAAGCAGTACAGGCTTTTAAAAGATTGGACTTTTAAGGCAAAGGTAATTGGTGTGAAGTATTAGCCACTTAATGGAAAATGATAAAATGGTACATGTTTCAATCAGAATTATGAGCTGTGCTCAACGTGGCTGTTTGTAGCTGAAGTTCACTGATTTCTGTGCAATGATGGATTTCTTTGTGGCAGCTAAACTGCTTAGCCTAGAGTTACACAATCTTCAGTGATGATGTTTCCACCCTTTGCTTGGATCATTGAATGTCTCAGGAAGAGGCATGAAGAGGAATGAGGAGCTCGACCCACCTGGAGATGGGTAGACATGTTTGCTGAGCTATCAGTGAATTGACGCATCCAAGGATGCTTTTCTCCCTACAGGAATAATCTCCTGTCATGTCTCAAACTTCTCTCCATCTCACTAGTGAGGATGAATGCTGCCTTCCTCTAGGGTAGTGGAGGACAATCAGGTCACTGCCAGAAGACAGCTTTTCACACTCTCGCTTTCCTCGAGAGAATGTTAAACTAATTGGAGTGAGGCATGAAAGGATGAAATTTGGCCAAATTGGCAGGTGTGAACGTCCTTTCTTCACATCAAGTAGAGTCAACTGGGGAAAATGATGGTGCTGTCCTGATGTGAGACTGTTTCTCATAGCACGGTGCTGGCCACTGCATGACACTCTCTACCAGCAGAGAAGTGGAGTGCTACTGTGAAAAGAACTGACGGATATGATTTGGTTCTGGGAAGTGAGTTTTGTGACACCATGCTGGAAACTAACTCATTAGCTGTGATCTTGCAAAAATTCTGGCATTCTGAGATAAAGCAATTTGATCACCACTATGTCATGTAAAGAGGTTTTGGAGTAGCTTTAAGAGACACAGTAGATCAATATGAAAATGAAATGTATCCATCTAATAAGAATATTCCTCTTGGAGGAGCCAGTAAAAGTGTGTGTTCTTGTGCCTGCCTTTGTGTGTGCAGGCACGTGTGCATATGTGAGTATGTGCAGCATACATGTGTGCGGTATAAAGAAAAAAAAATCTTGTTGCGTAGGAAGAGTTGTGTAGAGCCTACTAAAAATTATATAGCCAAGGCACGTCTCTTAATTTTGGAACTACTAGGTGTTAAAAAGCAAAGGAAATGAACATCAGAGCAAGTGAAATATGAGAGCCAGAAAATATCAATGTGAGTTATGATATCAATAGACCAATGAATTGCCAATGATGCAGAAGAGCTTTATGAGCCTTGGCAGGCAATTAGGTTAGAGTAGTTTCTTCTGGAGTGGCAATTTGAAGTGGTTATTAACTATATACTGAAATTTGATGGGCTAAAAAACCCAGTTAAAAAGAAAACCATCCATATTGAATTGTTCCTTCTACTGTGTTTAAAAAACAAAAAACTTCATGATGAGCTGAAGTAAGAGATTTTTATACCAAACAAAGATGACTAAACTGAAAGTATGAAACCTTCTATTTTTAGTGAATCCTGACATTCTCTACTGCTAGCATTCCCAGCTTCCAGATAATATGTTCTCCAGTTGGCTGGTTATTGTGCTGTAAATCACATTTCACTATATCAGCAAACGATGGCATGAACTTGAAGAGCAAAACAAAATCAACTTGGAAAAAACTGACATAAAACCTCTAAAGTCTAAAGGTGGTCCCTTCCCTTAGAAAATGACTTAATTGATTACAATTGCATTGTATTATCAAATATGTGGTTTTATTTTAATTTTGTTTACTCTTTATTTGTTTACTTTTTGAGAGATAGGCTCTCACTATGTTGCCCAGGTTGGTCTCAAACTCCTGGCCTCAAGTGATTCACCTGCCCTTATCTCCCAAAGTGCTGAGGTTACAGGTGTGAGCCATGGCACTATTTTTAAAGATTAAAATATATTTAAACAATTAAATTCCAAGTGAAGAAAAACATAGATAAAGTGGAAGGTGATTTAAAAAGCAAGTGTTTGCTGCACTCCATTTGCTGTTCTTTTCTCTGTTAGTTGCTGAATCACACTTATGATAAATTACATTTACAATTCATTTGAAAATAAAGCTAAATATCAAGTTTCGGGATATTAGAAAGTAGAGGCTACAGAGAAGTACTCTTATCTAAATCAATAGGAAAAGTAGAACTTTTCCCAATGCTATGTGATAACATAGCTTATCACTAGCCAATTTCTCACTATCTGCATAAGATTTTGCCAATGGACAGAAATCTGCTTCCTTACTTTCTGTGTCAATCAAAAATAGTATCCTGAGATATTATTTTGCATTTCACAGACTAGAAATTTTTAGCAACCTGAGGACATGTGACTTGAAAACATGAGCAGTGCCGAGAATTATATTCTCTTCCAGTTTTCATAGCTAAAGGGAGTTAGAGTTGAACAATTCCCAGAACAGCACAGAAAGCTAGAAAATATTAAATTCCCAGACTAAGGCTTTGCCATTGAAAGCTGACTATGGAGATTTTTAGGGTAGGCAGGAAGAACAACACAATCTAGAAGTTTGGGATCTTGCTATATTTCCCCTTCACTAAGATTTTTCTAAATAAATACTTAATTAAAATCCTAGGATCTCAATTTCCGCATCTGTAAAGTAAAAGATTTGAACGGATATACTATAAGGTCTCTTTCAAATAAAAAATTTTATCTTTGTATGGCACTCTCCATAATTACATACATGTATAATCTAACCCTATGGAACTACACATTAATTTCCCAAGTGTGATATTTATGATCTCTTCTGATGGTTGCATGCCATTTGTTAACATGACTTTGACCTTTCCTGGTCTGTGTGGCAGCTGAGCTACTACTGCTATATCCTGAACCAGGGCTTTGGCTAAGCAGGGATGTCCAAGTGCATTCCTTATGACCCAGAGAGGCTCATAATTCCATACAGGAACATTCAAGGGACCTTGAAGAATTTATGTTTGTGTTGGTAAATTTCTCTTCATGGCCTCCTTGGGAGCAATGAAAGAAGTGTATTTTCTGACAGCTCCAACTTCTTACTGCCTGTGTTTGCTCAGCATGATTTCAGTCATAGGTGTCTGGAACGCCAGAAAGTGCAAAGACATCATCACAGCTCCATGAATATATGACCAATACTCTTCAGAGGGGACTGGAGATGGATTAGCACTTTGTAGGCAGAGGTTCAAATCCCAATTGCAACAGCGGGCTGTGTAACCTTGGGAAATTTGACCTCTCTCCTTTGTAAGTGGGCACAATGGATAACATGAGACCATATTTGTAAATCACCTGATGTGGTATGGCAGATTCAAGGAGTGTTGTCTTTGCACTGCCCTTCCATGCTATGTTTATCCTGTAATGAATAAAATGAATTCAACCTGTTAGACTGTCAGCGCCTTCATAACTGGCCTTCCCTTTTGGCTTGAGGCATGCCATCTGCAGTATTTTGCACCAACTTCAAGAACATAATGTACTTACAAAATACTTGTCAGTGTGGACTCTGAACGAATTTTTATAGCATTAAAAACAAAAACTGACAATCAGAGCAAGGAACAAGAACAAGCCATTTACAACAGAATAAACACAAATGGCTAATCAATATATGAAAAACTGGTCCAACTTTATCCTCAGAGATCCACAATTTAAAAAAATAACAGCTTTGAGATAATTTACATACCATATGATTCGCCTATTTAAAGTGTATATACTTCAATGGTTTTTAGTATATTCACAGAGTTGTGCAACCATCATCATTAATTTTAAAACATTTTTATTACCCCCATAAAAACTCATACTCATTAGTGGTCATTCCCATTTTTTTTTTTTTTTTTGAGGCAGAGTCTCGCTCTGTCGTCCAGGCTGGAGTGGCGCCATCTCGGCTCACTGCAAGCTCCGCCTCCCGGGTTCACGCCCCTTCTCCTGCCTCAGCCTCCCTAGTAGCTGGGACTACAGGCGCCCGCCACCACGCCCGGCTAATTTTGTTGTTTTTTTTTATTTTTAGTAGAGACGGGGTTTCACCGTGTTAGCCAGGTTGGTCTTGATCTCCTGACCTCGTGATCCACCCACCTTGGCCTCCCAAAGTGCTGGGATTACAGGCCTGAGCCACCGCGCCCGGCTGTGGTCATTCCCTTTTTATCCCTTAATCCTTTCCTTCCCCTTAGCTTCCAGCCTTAGGTAACCACCATCTACTTTCTGTCTCTATAGATTTGCCTGTTCTGGACATTTCATATACACAGAATCATACAATATGTTGTCTTTTGTGATTAGCTAGTTTTGCTTAGCAAATTGTTTCCAAAGTTTATCCATATTCTAGCACATTCACTTTATGCCTTTTTGAAAAATTTGGAATTTGTTTTTTTATTTTTTAAATTCATATAAGATATATCTAACATAAAATTTGCTACTTTAACCACTTTAAAATATGCAGTTCAGTGGCATTAATTATGCTCATAATGTCATGCAACCTTCATGGCTATTTCCAAAACGTTTTCATCACCCCAAACAGAAACTACAACCATTAAGCAATAACTTTTCATTCCTCCTTCTTCCCAGGGGTTGATAACCTCTAATGTCCTTTCTCTCTCTATGTATTTGCCTGTCTTAGATATTTCATATAAGTGGAATCATACAATATTTATCCTTTTGTATCTGTTTTATTTCACTTAGCATAATGTTCAAGTTTCGACCATGTTGTAGCATGTATCAGAACTTCATTTCTTATGAATAAATATACCATATTTTGTTTATTCATCTGTTGATGAACATTTGGGTTGTTCCTACCTTTTGGCTACTGTAAATAATGCTGCAATGAACATGGGAGTGCAGATATACCTTCACCATATTGATTTCAATTTCCTCTGGATATATACCCAGAAGTGGGATTGATGGATCATATTGTAGTTCTATTTTTAGTTTTTTGAAGAACCTTCATATTATTTTTTATAGTGGCTGTACTAATTTATATTACCACCAACAGTGTATAAGGGTTCCCTTCACTTTGTATCCTTGCCAACACTCATCTTTCATCTTTTTGATAAAAGCCATTCTAACAGATGTAAGTTGATATTTCATTGTGATTTTAACTAGCATTTCCTTAATGATCAGTGATGCTTAGCATTTTTTCATGTATCTATTGGTCATTTGTATGTCTTTTTTTTTTTTTTAGAAGTGTCTGTTCAAGTCCTTTGTCCATTTTTAAATCAGGTTGTTTTCCTTTCATTGAGGTGTTTGAGTTCCCTATATATTTTAGGTATTAACTCCTTATCAGAGGTATGGCTTGCAAATATTTTCTCCCATTCTGCAAGATCTACGGCTTCAATGCAATCCCATTAAAATTCTTTCATTTTTTGCAGAAATAGAAAAAACAATCTTTAAATTTGTATGGAACCACAGAAGACTCCAAATAGCCAAAGCAATCTTGAGCAAAAAGAGCAAAGCTGGAGGCATCACACTTCCTGATTTCAAAATATGTTAAAGTGATTTTAATCAATAGATAGTACTGGCATAAAAACAGACACCAGTGAAATAGGATAGAAAACCCAGAAGTAAACCCACATACTCACAATTGATTTTCAACAACAGTGTCAAAACATACCATTGGGAAAGGGCAGTTTCTTCAATAAATATTATTGGGAAAACTGGTTAACCACAGGCAGAAGAATGAAATTGGATCTTTATTTCACACTGTATACAAAAATTGACTCAGAATAATTAAAGAGTTAAATATAAAATCTGTCTTTTTGATTAAAGCCATCGTAGTGAGTGTTAAGTAGTATCTCATTGTGGTCTGATTTGCATTTCCCTGATGGCTAATGATGTTGAATATCTTTTCATGTGTTTATTGGCCATTTGTATATTCTTAAACTGTTAGTGGAAGTGCAAATTAACTTTAAAAAGCCACTCACTTTGGAGGACAGTTTGGCAATTTCATTCATTTTGAGCCAACAAACCCATTTGTGGGAATTTACCTTAAGAAGATAATTACAGAACTATGAAATGATGTGTGCTCAAGTTATTGCAGCCTTCTTTTACAATAAAAAATTGGAAACATACTCTGCAGTAGAAGTTTTAAAAAATAGTAATTTTTTGATATACACAAAATGATGTACTATGCAGCCATTAAAATGACGGTATGGAAATAAGTACTTCACACATAAAATACCCATAATATACAAGTCAAGGATTCCTTATCCAAAATGCATGGGATCAGAAGTGTTTTGGATTTGGAATTTTTTAAGATTTTGGAATATTTGCATATACATAATGAGACTTCTTAGGGATGGTACCCAAGTTCAAGCATGAAATTTGTTTATGTATCATATATACCTTAAATCCATAGCCTGAAGTTAATCTTATACAACTTTTTCTTTTTTTTTTTTTTTGAAACGGAGTCTTGCTCTGTCACCCAGGCTGGCGTGCAGTGGTGCATTAAGCTCACTGCAACCTCCGCTTCCCAGGTTCAAGACTCTCCTGCCTCAGATTCCTGAGTAGCTGGGATTGCAGGTGCACGCCACCAGGCCCAGCTAATTTTTGTATTTTTAGTAGACATGGAGTTTCACCATGTTGGCCATGCTGGTCTTGAACTCCTGACCTCAAGTGATCCACCCACCTTGGCCTCCCAAAGTGCTGGGATTACAGGCGTGAGCCATGGCGCCTGGCCTATACAATATTTTAAATAACTTTGTGAATGAAACAAAGTTTATGCACATTTAGCCTTCAAAAAGCAAAGGTGTCACTATCTCAGCCACCCACGTGGACAACCTGTGGTTGTTTGGCATCACCATCATTCCTGACTGAATTTATATGCCACCAATGAACAATTATTTTCTTACACTTATTTATACATGAGTCTCTAACAGTAAAGAAAATGACATACCATCAATACAGTGAAAAAATACTGTGTTCAGCATAGCTAAGCAGAACAGTAGCATCACCAGAATATCTGTATCAGCTGTTAAACAATAGCAGCAATGAACAACGACAGGCTTTCAGTTCCCACTTGTGACCTGTTACGTCAGGTCAGATGTGGAATTGCCCACTTGTGACATCATGTAGTTGCTCAAAACGTTTTGAATTTTGGAGCATTTTGGATTTCAGATTTTCAGTTTAAGGATGCTCAGCCTGTTCTGCTGAATAAACAGTGTGTCACAGAGTAGCATGCCATTTTACCTTTTGTCTTTTACCACTTTCGTGAAAACGTTCGCCTTCTTCTCTTTGTATTTGTGTACATAAGGAGATGTCCAGCAGATGACTGGTAAAAGTGAACAGTGTTTACCTCTAGGTGCTGCAATTTGGGATAGCATTTTGTTTCTCCTTTGAGATTTTCTCTGCTGTTAGACTAAATAATTCAGCCTATATCATAACAACAATAATAAAGCTATTTTCAAAGGAAGAATAATTTTGTTCTGAACTGTGCCTACCACTATCTCCCCTTACTATTGAGGACCACACCATTTTGACCCTGAATTCCTACTTTCAAACCACAAGAGAATCCCAATAAACTATAGTAACATGGAGAGCTGGTGTAAGAAAAACACAGGAGCTTGTTTTCATTGAATTTCCTTGCAATAATTGCACAAGTTTAATTAAAACAAATAAATTAGAATTGATACACTGGAATCAATATGCAAAAAACAAAATGTGCTTGTTTTACAGGTCCTAATAGGATTCCAAGCAGGAACCATTTTCTAGCATTTATTTCTAGCACATCTATCTTGGAATGGAAATTTGTGGGAGATGATGAGAGAAATCTAAACATTTCCCATTTTGGCGTTTATCATCAGCCCAGAAGGTTCAGTTCATCCAGTCTTGTTCAGAATTGTTCATGCTCTGTCATGCCTGTGCTCATTGATGTGGTTGGCTCCGTGTCCCCACCTAAATCTCATCTCCAATTGCAATTCCCATGTGTCAGGGGATGGGGCCTCGTGGGAGGTGATTGAATCGTGGGGGTGGACTTCCCCCTTGCTGTTCTTGTGAGAGTGAGTTCTCATGAGATCTGGTTGTTTGAAAGTATGTGGCACTCCTCCCCTTGCTCTCTCTCTCTCTCTTGCTGTCAGAGGTGATTGAACCAGAACAACTCCATTTTGAGTAGGGGCTGGGTAAAGTAAGGCTGAGACCTACTGGGCTGCATTCTCAGACAGCTGGTTAAGCTTTCTAAGTTACAGGATGAGATAGGCGGTTGGCACAAGATACAAGTCATAAAGTCCTTGCTGATAAAACAGATTGCAGTAAAGAAGCTGGCCAAAACCCACCATAACAAAGAAGGCCACATGAGTGACCTCTGATCATTCTCACTACTCATTATATGCTAATTATAATGCATTAGCAAGCTAAGAAACATTCCCAACAGCACCATGAGAGTTTACAAATGCCATGGCAATGTCAGGAAGCTACCTTATATGGTCTAAAAAGGGGACGAGTACTCAGTTCTAGGAATTGCCCATCCCTTTCCCAGAAAACTCATGAATAATTCACCCGTTGTTTAGCATATAATCAAGAAATAGTCATAAAAATGGGCAACCAGCAGCCCTGGAGTAACCATTCTTTTATTACCTGACTTTCTTAGTGAACTTGCTCTCACTTTACTCTATGGATTCACCTTGAATATTTTCTTGCCCAAATCCAAGAGCCCTCTCTTGGGGTCTGGATCTAGACCCCTTTCCAGTAACACTGCCACCACATGAAGAAGGTGCTTGCTTCCCCTTCGCCTTCCATCATGATTTTAAGTTTCCTGAGGCCTCCCAGTCATGCTTCCCATTAAACCTGCAGAACTACGAGTCAAACCTCTTTTCTTCATAAATTTTTATAGCAGTGTGAAAACAAACTAATATACCCAGGATGTTCCACATTTGGCTAGAAAGACCCTCTCCACCTTGAATTCCTAGACAAATCCCATTGTTCTACCAAGACCGGCTTTGCTTTGATTCACATCTATGCTCCCAATACTGTGTGAAAACTGCCTGGAGATCTGTTTCTTGCTTATCTATCTTCACATCTCCAGAGCTCCGTGCCTGGAATACTGTGAGCACTGTGCCTGGAATATTGGCAGCACTCAATAAATGTTTGTTGAGTAAATGCATGCATGTGTGCATGCAGGCAGTGGTCAGATTGTAAAAGGCTTTATAAGCCTTTTACATGCTAAAAGGGAATGCTAAAGAAAGGGAAATCAGGCCAGGTGCGGTGGCTCACACCTGTAATCCCAGCACTTTGGGAGGCCGAGGCAGGTGGATGGCCTGAGGTCAGGAATTCAAGACCAGCCTGGCCAACATAGTGAAACCCCATCTCTACTAAAAATACAAAAAATTAGCTGCGTGTGGTGGTAGGTACCTGTAATCCCAGCTACTAGGGAGGCTGAGGCAGGAGAATCTCTTGAACCTTGGAGGCAGAGGTTGCAGTGAGCCAAGATCGTGCCATTGCACTCCAGCCTGGGCAACAAGAGCGAAACTCCATCTCAGAAAACAAGAAACGGAAATCAGAGTCAGTCACAGGAGTAGGGTCCTATGTTGCCTTAGAGGTAGTGTGGCTGCTTTCTTGATGCCCTCTCCTTACTCGTACCTGCCCAGTCTTGTAGCTTTCAGTATGATCCACAAATTCAACACACACATACCTCCACCACGCCCAACATACACACATATACATACACAAATACACAAACAACAGAAAAGAAAATGTCACCACGTATTTCACATGACCTTAGTTCTTTGTTTAAATGAAAAAAAATCTCGTAATTTTTTCTCACTGAAAAATGTATATTCAATGTACACTAGACTATAGAAAAAAGTACAAAGAAGAAACATCACTTGATATCCCATTATCTACAGAAGAACAGTTAGAGTTTTGCTGTCTTTTCTATATAGGCATATATATTTACATATATATGCATATATTTAAGTGGCTGATAAGACAAAAAATAAAAAAATTAAAGGAGATGTTCTTTATTCTTGGGAATATCAGTTGAACAGACTGTACGTTTTGTCTTTTGTAAATTTAAGGCTAGCTAGAAACTCTTATACTTGGGAAAAAGAAGTATTAACAGATCTTTGTGTTTTTGTGTGGCTTTTACTCCCTTTTTACTAATAGAATTTTTTTTTTTTTAAATCAAGAGTAAACATGAATGAAGGGTTATAGATTTTGGAAAGACGTAACAGAAAGCAGCTGCCTCATGCACCCTCTCTCTTCACTTCTAATCCTGTTCACCAAAGCTAAGGACATTCAACCATTTGCACTTTTTTTCATATGTATCTCCTTATTTTTAAAGGACATGCCTATATTGCTATTCTGGATTTTTCATTTTTAGTAGTTATCTATTCTTACCACGGAAGATGAAGATTTCATTCTCTTACATGCCCCCTCCCCACTCTTCCAACCCATGTTCCTTCCCTGTGCTCCAAATACTGTTCATCATCATTTTTGTTCAGAGTAGACTGTTGAAGACATTGTTTCAATAATCTTCTCATTTTATTTACAGTTAAGCTATGTGTCATTTAATTTTTCTTGTAGAACATTTTGTTTTTCCTGGAGTTTATAATTGTGTTATTTTTTAGTTTGTTTGTAAGTATGTTTATTTAGATACTGAGAAAAAAATTTACTCGAATTTTACCAGTGCCAATACCTGGTTTAGGGGAGAATATTTTTGAAAATGACCTACAATTCCTAGTAAATTGCTTGAGCAATTTTCTGGTAGAATTTAACAAGATGAAGAGCCCACTTTAGAGATTGGATTTATCTGCCCAGCTAACTGTCAGCCTTATGATGAGCTTCATAAACTTTAGCCAGACTTTATTATACCTAGTCTAACGAAGTTACCTAGCCAGCTTTCTTTCTCTTTAAATATCTCTACCAGAGAAATCTTGACTGCCTTTATCAGAAGCCTTTGCTCTTGCAGCAAGTTTGACATAAAATATTGACATTAACCAGTAACCAATTTGCTTAGAAAGTTCCTTCAACTGTGTTCATCATTAATTCTTCCACTTATTTTCCCCAGGAAGTGGAAATGGCCTCTCAATACCTTAAAACACACTGGGTAATCTCTACATTTCATTCTTTCCTTGAAGACATCCTTCTTGGAGCACGCTATTTTCTGGCTGCATTGTAGGTTGGTGAGTCTCTAGACTTGCTGCGCAGAGATTGTCACGGGGACTTCTTTCACATCTTCCTGGGAATTCCCTTTCCCCTCTTCTAGATTGGATAAAGAGTTGGTCTCACAGGGGTCTGTGACCATTGTAATCGCACTTACCAGGGCTCTGCATTTGGCTCAGCACTCTGCTGTTGCCATTTTGAAATTCTTAATAGCTGGGCACGGTGGCTCACACCTGTAATCCCAGCACTTTGGGAGGCCAAGGCTGGCGGATCACTTGAGGCCAGGAGTTTGAAACCATCCTGGCCAACATGGTGAAACGCCATCTCTACTAACAAAACAAAAATTAGCCAGGTGTGGTGGCATGCACCTGTAATCCCAGCTACTCCAGAGACTGAGGCACGAGAATCTCTTGAATCCAGGAGGCAGAGGTTGCGGTGAGCCGAGATTGTGCCACTGCACTCTAGGCCTGGGAGACAGAGCAAGACTTTGTCTCAAAAAAAAAAAAAAAAAAAGAAATTCTTAATAAGTTCTGAACAAGGGGCCCTGTGTTTTCATTTTGCACTGGGTCCCACAAATTATATAGTTGCTCCTTATTGGACTTCCAGGTTTCTGTCTTTTGGTTTTTTTTGGCAACTCTCTCTTTTTGGGGGAGCACCTACTCTAGCAGCTTCCTTAGTAAAGCTGTATAAGAGATAAGAGTTTTTGAAATTTTGCATGTCTGAAAAAAAATCTTTATCTTACCCTCATATTCTTTTTTTTTTTTTTTTACTTTAAGTTCTGGGATACATGTGCTGAACGTGCAGGTTTGTTACATAGGTATACATGTGCCATGGTGGTTTGCTGCACCCATCAACCCATCTTCCAGGTTTTAAGCCCCATATGCATTAAGTATTTGTCCTAATGCTCTCCCTCCCCTGTCCCTACCCCCTGACAGGCCCCCGTGTGTGATGTTCCCCTCCCTGTGTCCATGTGTTCTCATTGTTCAACTCCCACCTATGAGTGAGAACATGTAGTGTTTGGCTTTCTGTTCCTGTGTTAGTTTGCTGAGGATGATATCTTACCCTTATGTTCTAATAATAGTGTGGTTCAGTATAGAATTCCCAGGTGGAAATTATTTTCCTTGAGGGTTTGTTTTTGTTTTTGTTTTTTTTGAGACAAAGTCTCATACTGTTGCTCAGGCTGGAGTGCAGTGGAGTGATCTCGGCTCACTGCAACCTCCGCATCCCAGGTTTCCTTGAGGGTTTGAAGGCATTGCTTCATTGTCTTCTGATGTCCACTGCTTCTGTTAAGAAAACAGATGCCCTTTGATTCCCGACCTGTGGATACGATCTGTATTTTCTCTCAGTTGCAGCTTTGCCATCTACTTTCTGGCAATCAAGCTTGATTGCTGTTGTCTTGTCTCATCTCCTTGTTTTTGCAGGTGATTGTTTAAAAGTCACTATTTTAGCAGTGTTTTGAGAGAGAGCAGATGTAAACACACATTTTCAATCCGAGCCACTTTTAAATGTCTTTGTTGCTTATAAAGTCCGCTCTTTCTCTTCATATGTAGAATCAGGTGGTAATGGTGGGGATAATTTGCATAAGAAGCCTTAGTGCCTTCTGGAAGACACGAATCTTTCTTTTCAAAATTTGGTGGCACATGCTTGTAATCCCAGCTACTTGGGAGGCTGAGGCAGGAGCATTGCTTGAACCCGGGAGATGGAGGTTGCAGTGATCCGAGATGGTGCCGCTGTACTTCAACCTGAGCGACAGAGCAACACTCTATCTCAAAAAAAAAAAAAAAAAAAAACAGAGAAAATTCAATGTTAAGGAAACCTTTGCTTCTGACGAGAAAGAACACGAAAAACTGCAGAGAAAAATTCACTATTAGAAGGAAGTAGACTGTACTGGTAACCTAGTTGTACCTGCTGGATCAAAGTATGGCTACATAAGATTGAACAAAAGAACCATCTCCTTGTTACCAAAGGAGATGTATCATGCCAAATCTATTGTTTTTGTTTTGTTTTCTTCAAATTATTTTATGTTTAATAACCTGGCAGTGATTCAAAATATGAAAAGAAGATTCAGATGTGTTCTCTTTAAGGTGGATTCGACCATGACTGCCTTACATAAGCATGATCAAAGTCCATGATGGGACTGGATTCCAAAGAGCAATGATGGTAAGAAGGCTTCAGGGCTCACAGTTTGAAGAGTGTTGTTACAGAAATTCTCTGAGGGGTAGCAGGTGCAGAAGAATCATAAAATTTAAGGGACCATCCATGGATAGGCTGTTGCTAGGTCATGAGTACCTTGAAGCATCTCTTGATGGCCATTCATTAGCCTAAGTATTTGTTGTCTGGGAGAACTGAGCAAGATGAGCTGCACAGTTCAGTTGTCCATAGGGTCATGTTTCTTCAGCACAGAGACCTGGTCTCCCTGATCATTGTGGGTTATGGAAAAACGTGACCACACTTAAGCCAGAAGTTTCAATTCCCTCTGCAATTTTTCCTGCGGCACTACCTGCCTAAACACTTCACATATATGTCAATTCCCTTCCAGATTCTCTGTTGTTGAACACGAATGTGTGTGGTTTTAAACTATTATGAATAATGCCATCAATATCCCAAATCACATATTTTTGCATATTCTTCATTTTTTCCCCATGCACATTTTACATATTGTGTTTTGCCAGCATACCTCCAGAAAAGTTGCTTCTTCCTCAGACTTAGTGTAATTTTACTTAATTTTTTTTAAAACATAGCAAATATAACAAATGGAAGAAATGACAGGGTCATTTGAGCCTCTTTTTATTTGAATATCTATATTTCTTAAGGTTCACTTTCATCTTTGATAGAATTGGAATGCATTTACAACATGATTATGATATCTGATTATTAATAATTCAGAAATAAGGATGTATTTTTTGTTATCACTGAGATTTCACCTTCATGTAGCTCTGTACCCACTTCTAAGTATATTTTACAAGCATTTCTCTAAGAATTCCAAACATGTGAAAGTACTCTGGCAATAAAATTTTAAAAGCCTCTGTTTGCACTTTGTACCTTTTAAAGGTAAGAGAAATTTGAGGCACAGGTGGGCAGCCGAGCCCTTGAGAGAAAGCAACAATAGCACCAGGTTTATCACCGTTCAGATAAATGTTAGAATGTGGAATGCTTTTATTATCCCTGACATAGAGATCCTTCCAGTGTATTTAGACTGAGGGGTAGTTTTATTGTGCCAACTGTCAAAAGGTATTGACTTGCCAATTGCCAATTGTCAAAAGGTATGTGGGAAAAGATTGGACTCCAGAGGCACCGTGGTTTTCCTTGCTCTCCTGGATGGTGCTGCACAGCCCACAGGGGGCTCTGGCGGCTGCATACATGTGCAGTAAGTGCACCTGAAAAGAATACGTGTGCTCAGGTGTGTATTCTGCCATCCAAGTTTGCTGTACAAGCTCCCTTGAAGGTGACTATTGATTTGCTGCCAAATGCAAGGGCAAGAGACTTAATGAACAGTTGGCAGCATTTATGCCAAATTATCTTTAATTTTTTAAGGGACTATATCTTTTTCAAGTAGTCTGGCAGTGAACTTCAGCTTCACTCATTCTCTCACCCTCCTCAATATCCAGTTGGTTATTTGGCCTGGCAATTCAACTTCCAAAAATCCCTCTCAATTCAGTTATCTCCTTTCCATCCTGAGCTACCACTGCTCATGTTCTAGCTCATGAATTTAATCCCAACACTAATGAGGCTCCCTGCTTACTGGATCTTCCTTTCTTAATAACTCATCACTCTAAATCCATTAGGTCATTGTTCTTAAGAATCTTAATGGAGAAAATATTCACAAGAGGTTAACGTAATACAAAAGATGGTGAAGCGCTCTGGAATAAGGATGGAAGCTTAATGGGAAACAAATACCCCATCCTATTTTTGCATGTCCTCTGATCTCCTGCTGGGGCCACCCACTGCCAAAAACAACCAAAAGTTAGAGGGCAAGCAAAAGAGCATGGGTGATACCATCTATCTACAACAGTTAGCTTCTTAGGGTACAGACTAGGTGGAGAGATGCCATGGTGGGGAAAACGACATGTGGACGCCGTTCAGCACAGTTACTTTTTCTGACTCTCCCAACAAGAACACGTTTTTCCCTCATTGATATTCCAAGAGAAATATCATTTTATTGGTACCTCAACTGAGGCACCTGTGATACTATATTTGTAAATTATTTCCATGTTTAGACCTTAGCTCCTTCAGTTAAGAACTATATCTTAATTATGTTCATATCTTTAGCAGTTAGCACTATCTTACAGACAGTGGTGCCCAATATATGTTTGCTAAATAAAAGAACAAATGATGGCATAGTTGTCCTGGTGTCTTTAAAGAAAATAATGGCTATAAAGAAATCCTTTACACCTGTAATCCCAGCACTTTGGCAGGCCAAGGTGGGTGGATCATGAGATCAAGAGGTGAAGGCCATCCTGGCCAACATGGTGAAACCCCGTCTCTACTAAAAATACAAAAATTAGCCAGGCGTGGTGGCGGTTGCCTGTAGTCCCAGCTACTCAGGAGGCTGAGGCAGGAGAATTGCTTGAACCCGGGAGGTGGAGGAGGCAGTGAGCTGAGATCACGCCAGTGCATTCCAGCCTGGCGACAGAGCAAGACTCCGTCTCAAAAAAAAAAAAAAAAAAAAAAAAAAAAAATCAGGTTAGCTGGAGTCAGGGATTAGGTAATACGGAATGCAGAAATAGTGTTTTCTTACTTAGATCATGAGCATAAAAGCACTTTGTGAGATATAATGCTATTCAAATATTACTAGCATCATTTCCATTACTCTGGATTGAACATAAGAAGGAACAAAAGAGAAACAACAAATAGCAGTCAATAGGGAGAATGTTAAATCCTTTGGTAATACCTATTACATGGAGAAAGTTAAAACAGACAAACAAAGGTCTTTATTCAGCTAGGAATGGTGGCCAGATCAGGGTCATTGAAGTCTGGTTTCTGTTCAACCCTGACTTGCTTTGCAGTATTTGGTAAATCACTTAACCTTTCTGCGGTACAGTTTTTCCAATCCGTTAAGTGTCTATTATAGTACTTTCTCCTTACTCTCATGCAAGGATGTTTGGGTGATTCATTTGATAATCCTGTAAAGCACTTTGAGTCCCATAGAGAAAGCCAGGGACACAAGATTTTAACTGGGATTATTAGTTAGAAAGTCTTTTTGCGGTGGTTGAATCTCTGTTTTTCATTTGTAGTTCACCTGCTTTTCTGTGGCTTTCCCAGTTCCATCCCTGTTCCTGTACACAATTGCAAGGGTGTAATGATAACCAATTATATATCCCAAATGATGGGGCTATCATCAGATTAACTAGTCGGGTAGATGTAGAAAAACTAGAAAAGTGAGAAGATTTTCAGCTTGTCTGAAGAAGACTAAGGAAAACACTTAGAGTGGGTGCAGTGGAGAAAGATTATCAGCCAGTGACTGAAATCAATTAGGAACCTAACCAAAATGTTGTTATGTTCATTGGCACTTGACCATGACATTTTTGCCTTCCTAAGGAAAAATAATAACTGGCTCCAGGTTTAAAGAAGCTTCATAGTTTACATTGCTTGATACATTACATTTTGAATACGTTTTGATGTTGGTCCAGTTTTACAATTTCCTTCGAATGACGGAACCTTTATGGAGGACAATATTAGCACCTCTTTATGGAGCAACTGAAAAACTGCAATAATATCTCCACCATATACTTTTGGAGGATTGAGAAAATGTGTCATCGCTTGGAATTCCTAATCTTATTTTATTCATTCAGGTTGAGGAATAGTGTAAGATATTGCTCCACTGTGGCTTTATGACATTTTTTACTTAAAAAAATCCAAAGCATATAAGTATTTATCTCATGGCTTAAATTTTCATGACTGTAAAGAGAAGTTTAAGATTGGAATGTATCTCTAGCCTTGCTCTCTCTCCCCCTGAGATCTGGCTTTATACTTTACAGCAGTAGGTTTGCAAATCAAAATGCCAGCTTGACCTAGCTGCCAGAAAGTCCTGAATATTAATCCCACAACAGAATTTATTAATTTTCCTTTACAAGTTGGTAATTTCTTATTTTCTCTTAAGTAATGTTAATTTCAGGTACACCCTTGCCGTGAGGGAGGTTCTAGGTCTCCAGTGTTATTGTCATACACTGGCATGTATACTGTCATCTCTACTGGTATTATATAATGTTGTTGCTGGTACAGGCTTTCCCCAGAATTTATAGAGATGGAGACAACATGAACTAGGCATCATCAGTCACAGCAACTCAGTTTATAGTTATTGAAGGAATTGTTGAAGGAACTCCTGAGTCAGTCTGTAAGTGAAATCACAGACATGTAAAATAAACACTTACATTTTAGATTATATAATGATGCTAAATTTTCTTTAAGACATTGGAGAATTAATGTGGGGGCAAAGAACAGGGCATGACAGGAGAAAGGGCCAACTGGGTCCCTCTCCATTTACAATGAGTATTATCTATTTTCTATTTTATTTTTATCTATTCTATGAGGCATAGTTTTATTAATTTCAGTTATACACCATAGGCAAAAAAATGTTCCCAGTTAGAGATCCTGCCAAGCATCTCTAATCAGTGTTGAAGCCCTGGTGGAATTAAGTTGGTTGCTTTGCTTTTTAATTTTTTTAAAAAAATAAATATGGTATATGGGCTTGTTGTAAAATAATTCAAACAGCAAAATTGCAAAGTAGATGTCATCTGATGTCATAGCTGTTCTTCCCCTAGCCATGCAGTTTCACTGCTTTTGAAACTCCAGCCCCCTTTTCCTAGGCTAGCTCTGTTGGGAGCCTTTCAGAAATCTTTTCTCTGTATACACACACACAAGTGTATGTTATGTACATATGTATCAATCATGTCTTTATTTATATGTTATGTACATATGTATCAATCATGTCTTTATTTATATCACTGCTTTATTTCAGTCAGGCTGCTATAACAAAATGCCACAGATTGTAGCTTAAACAATAGAAATGGATTTCTCACAGTTCTGGAGGCTGAGGAGTCCAAGATCAAGGTGCTGGCAGATTTGGTGTCTGCTGAGGGCCTGCTTCCTTCATAGATAGCTGTTCTCTTGCTGTGTCCACACATGGTGGCAGGAAGGGCAAAAAGGCTCTCTGAGGTCTATTTTATCAGGGTGTTATCCCACGTGCTTTGCCCTCATCACTTAAACACCTCCCAAAGCTCCACCTCTTAATATGATTTTGGGGGTTAGGTTTCAACGTATGAATTTGGGAGGACATAAACATTCAGACCATAGCAATCACATTATACATATCGCATGTCAAACCTTATATACATAAGATATATCTTTTTAATTTGACAGAAAAGGATCACTTTCCAGGTACTATTCTGTAATCTACCTTTTGTGCTTTTTTATACATAGTCATCATATTTCTGCTTCAGTGTGATAAATCTATTGTATTTATGATAATGGCTACAAAGTATTGTCCTGAGAGATATCCTAATTTATTTTTTTAAATGATTCACAATTGACTGGCTTTAAGTTGCTTCTATTTTCATAGAAGCAATAATTATCATAATACGACCATAAACATTATTGTACATATAACGTTTTTGCATTTGGGGAGAGTGTGTATATTGCAGGAGAAATTCTTAGAAATGGAATTTCTGGGCATATGAATTTTCAGAAATATTGCCAAATTAAAAAGGACTGCATATATTTATTCTCCCACTAGCACTGTGGGAAAGCCTTTTGTTTTTGAGACAGAGTTTCACTCTGTCGCCCAGACTGGAGTGCAGTAGTGCCATGTCGGCTTACTGCAACCTTCGCCTCCTAGGCTCAAGCGATTCTCCTGCCTCAGCCTCTGGAGTAGCTGGGATTACAGGTGCGCCACTACTACCCTGCTAATTTTTGTATTTTTAGTAGAGATGGGGTTTCACCACGTTGGCGAGGCTGGTCTTGAACTCCTGACCTCAAGTGATCCACCTGCCTCGGCCTTCCAAGGTGCTGGGATTACAGGCGTGAGCCACTGTGCCTGGCCCGGAAAATCTTTTTTATCCATGTCTTTACTACCATTGGTCAGCTAAGCCAGAAGACAGATGACAGAGGGCTGGTCTATTTTTGAAGATTGACAGAGAAGAATGAGACTCTGGGCTGGGCGCGGTGGCCCATGCTTGTAATCCCAGCACTTTGGGAGCCCAAGGTGGGCAGATCACTTGAGGCCAGGAGTTCGAGAGCAGCCTGGCCAACATGGTGAGATCCCATCTCTACGAAAAATACAAAAGTTAGCTGGGCGTGGTAATGTGCACCTGTAGTCCCAGCTACTCAGGAGGCTGAGGCAGGAAAATCGCTTGAACCCTGGAGGCAGAGGTTGTAGTGAGCTGAGGTCATGCCACTGCACTCCAGCCTGGGCAACAGAGTGAGACTCGGTCTCAAAAAAAAAAAAAAATGAGACTGATCAATGTTGCTTTGACTTCAATTTACTACTAAAACAGCTAGCAAGAAAGGGAAAGGGTACTCGCTGGACCAGTGGGTCTCAACACCTGGAGCAGCAGCAGTAGCACCACCTGAAACTTACTAGAAATGCAAGTTCTCAAGTCCCATCTTAAATCTGAATCAGAAACTTTGGTGACAGGGCCCAGGAATCTGGGTTTAACAAGATCTCGAGCTGATTTTGATGGTGGCCCAAGTTGGAGAATTACTGCAGTACAGCTTGATAAAAGTGAGAATGCAGTTTCCCAGTGCTTTCCTTATGCCTCTCGGAGGTGAACCTGGAGTTCTCTGCTTTAGGTTGAAGGTACCCAGGGCTTTGTACTCCCTGCATCTCACCCCACTGGGGTGGAGCAGGGGACCCACTGGGATTCAGTGTATTACTTACTTTCATATAAGGCAACTCTTGTTGTCCCATAGTTATAAAGCTCTGTGTTCTGTTTCTTATTGTATTAGGTGTACGTGGACATGCCAAACATTAACAAATACTTGGCTTCTTGTCTATCTGAAAAATGGCCCCTCATTTCTATTTAACATGAATTTCTTTAATTATAGGTGAAGTTGAGCATCTTCTTATTTTTATGGGCCATTTTGCACGTTTTCCTCTTATTTATTACTTTCTATATTTGTCATATTTTCTATTGGTTGGTTGTCTTTTTAAAAAAGAATTAAATTGTAACAGCTGTTTTAATTCTAAGGAAATTAGCCTTTCATCATTTGTGTTGCAAATTCGTTTTTACCTACTTTGTCATCTATCATTTAAATTTAGTTACAATACATTTTTGCATCACAGAGAGTTAAGATTTTTATGTAGTCAAATTGATAAGTTTTTATGTGTCTGAATTTTGAATTTTATGTATGCTTAGATAGATCTTCCCAACCCTAGGATAATTAAAAAAACATATTTTTTCCTAAACTTTATGGCTTTATTTTTAGCATATACATCTTTGATGTGAATGGAATTTATTGTGACTTAACAACTGAAGTATACACATTAACTTACATTTCCAATGGAATATCATTGATTGAGATTATAATTAACTTATAGCTCAATAAAAAAAGAGTTTTAACCCAGAGTTTTCCTAACCAAGAACAGAGTATACCTTTACAGTTACTTATTTTTTCATTTTTTTTTTCCTTTGGGAGTGATTTAAAGGTTCTTTATATAGTTATTACATATGTATTTTATAAACTTTTGGAATGTGGTGTTTCTTATTATAAGTAACCTTTCTACTAATTATTTGCATATAATAAAGCTCAATTTTTTGTGTGTATTGATTTCATAATCACCTTACTGAATTCTCATATTATTTTTATTAGAATAGTTTTTAGAGGATTCTTAGGAGTTTTCCAAGGTGATGTGGTTTGGATCTGTGTCCCCACCCAAATCTCATGTTTAATTGTAATTTCCAACTGTTCATTGCTTGTAATCCCCAGTGCTGGAGGTGGGCCTGGTGGGAGGTGATATTGCATCGCGGGGGCTGATTTCCTCCTTGATGCTGCTTGATCATGAGTGAGTGCTCATGAGATCTGGTTGTTTAAAAGTGTATAATGCCTCCCCTCTCTCTCTCTTCCTCCTGCTTCAGCCGTATGAGCATAACTGCTTCAGCTTTGCCTTTTGCCATGAGTAAAAGCTCTCTGAGGTCTCTCCAGCTATGCTTCCTTTAAAGCCTGCAGAAGTGTAAGCTAATTCAACCTCTTTTCTTCATAAATTACCCAGTCTCAGGCATTTCTTTATAGCAATGGGAGAAGAGACTAATACACAAGGTTGTAATAATTATCTATGAATAATATAAAGCAGCCTGTTTTTGAAATTAGACTTCTGTTATGGAGTGAATATTATGGTGGAATATGACCTTTCTAAAATTTTTCTGTTCTTAAAAACATCATCTTGGGCTGGGTGGTGGCTCATGCCTGTAATCCTGGCACTTTGGGAGGCCTAGGTGGGTGGATCACAAGGTCAAGAGACCGAGACCATCCTGGCTAACACGGTGAAACCCTGTCTCTATTAAAATACAAAAAAATTAGCTGGGCATGGTGGTGGGCACCTGTAGTCCCACCTACTCTGGAGGCTGAGGCAGGAGAACGGCGTGAAGCTTGCAGTGAGCCGAGATTGCGCCACCGCACCCCAGCCTGGGTGACAGAGTGAGACTCCGTCTCAAAAAAAAAATAAAACCATATCATCTTTAATGAAGTAAATTCCATACAACAAAATTGACCAATTTTACATTTGTAATTCTGTTTTAATAAGCATGTAGTACAGCTGTGTAATTACCACAATCATCATATAAAACATATCAATCCTGCCAGAAAATTCTCTCCTACTCCTTTCCTGTCAATTGCTTCTCCCTATCTCTTGTTCCTGGTACCACTAAATAGCTTTTGGTCATTGTAGTTTTACGCTATCTAGAATTTTATATAAATAGACTCATATGGTGTGCAGTCTTTTGTGTCTCACTTTTTTCACATAATATATCATGATATGGCTATACAATAATTTGTTTATATTCACTAGTTGATGAACATTTGGGTTGTTTACAACTTTTTGGCTATTAATGAATAAAGAGGCTATTCATGTACATTCAAGTACATGTCTTGTCTGGGTGTATGTTATTATTTCTCTTGGGTAAATACTTAAGAGTGAGCCTGCTGAGTTGTATGGTAAGAGTATATTTAACTTGGGCAGGGTGTGGTGGCTCACGCCTGTAATTCCAGCACTTTGGGAGGCCGAGGCAGGTGGATCACGAGGTCAAGAGATTGAGACCATCCTGGCCAACATGGTAAAACCCCATCTCTACTAAAAACACAAAAATTAGCTGGGCGTGGTGGTGTGCGCCTGTAGTCCCAGCTACTCAGGAGGCTGAGGCAGGAGAATAGCTTGAACCTGGGAGGCGGAGGTTGCTGTGAGCTCCATTGTGCCACTGCACTCCAGCCTGGTGACAGAGCAAGACTCCATCTCAAAAAAAAAAAAAAAAAAAAAAAAAGAGTATATTTAACTTAATAAGAAACTGACAGACACTTCATATGACTCTACCATTTTGTATTGCCATCAGCATTATATGAGTATTCCAGTTGCTTCACATTTTCACCAGCATTTTGTATTGCTATCTGCTGAATGTGTCCCCAAAAGTCACGTGTTGGAAACTGAATGCCCAGTGCAATAGTATTGGGAGGTATGGTCTTTGAGAGGTGACTGAGTCATGAGGACTCTTCTTTCAAGAATGGATTAGGTCTCTTATAAACAGAGCTTACAGAAGTGGGTTCATTCTCCTTCATTCTTCTACCATGTGAGGACACAGTGTTCCTTCTCTCTGGAGGATGCAGCATTCAAGGTACCACCTTGAAAGCAAAGACCAGACTCTTACTAGACAAGGAACCTGCCAGCACCTTAGTCTTGAACTTTCCAGTCCCCAGAACTGTGAGAAAATAAATTTCTGTTATTCATACATCACCGTTTCAGGTATTTTTATTATAGCATCACAAAACCAAGATGGGTATTGTCTTTTAAAAAAAATTCTAGTGAGTGTTTTGTAGTATCTCAGTGTGTTTTTAATTTGCATTTCCTTAATGACCGATGTTGCTGAGCATCTTTGCATGTACTTACTTATCATTTATAGATATTATTTGATGAAGTGTTTGCTTGAATTTTTTTGTCTAATTTTATTGGTTTGTCTTACTGAGTTGTAAAAATTCTTTATGTATTCTTGAAGCAGATCCTTTATCAGCTATATGTTTTGCAAATGTTTTCTCCCAGTCTCTGTGACTTGCCTTTTTATTTTTTAAATGATACCTTTTGAAAAGCAAGCTTTTAAATATTTTGAAATCCAATTCATAAATTTGTTGCTTTTATAGTTTATGCTTTTTAAAGAAATTGAGTGTAACCCAAGGTAACAAAAATTTCTCCTGTGTTTTATTCCAGAAATTTTAGTTTTAACCTTTACAGTTAGGTCTGTGTTCCTTTCTGAGTTAAATTTTGAATATAGTGTGAAGATGAGGATTAAAGTTCTCTCTCTTCTTTTGGTATATAAATATCCAATTTCCCAGCACTATTTGTTGAAAATGGTATCCTTTCCAGAGTGAAATACACTGGCACCTTTGTTGGGAATCAATGAGCCATGTAAGTGTAGGTCTACTTCTAGACTCACTATTCTGTTCCATTGATTTACACGTCAATACCAGACTGTCTTGATTACTTGAGCTTTATAATAAGTCTAGGTATAAGTTTTATATTAAGCCTGAGTGTAAGACTTCTGACTTTATTTTTCTTTTTCAAAAGACTTTCAACTTTACTTTTTCTTTTATTTTGGCTATGCTAGTTGGTTTTCATTTCTATGTAAGTTTTAGAATTTTCTTGTAATTTCTGTGGCAAACACTGCTGGGATTTTGGAATTCTGTTGAATCTATAGATCAGTTTGGGGAGAATTGATATTTTAATAATTTTGAATCTTTTGATTTATGACCACAATATATATTTTCATTATCCAGATGTCTTTAATTTCTTTCAGTAATGTTTAGTAATTTTCTGTCTATGTGTTTTACAAATATTTTGTTAAATTTATTCCTCTGTTTTTCACATTTTTACTATATTTTTATGATATTTGTTTAAAATTTCCAACTGTTCACTGCTTATATATGAAAATGCTACTGATATGTTGACTTTGAATCTTGTGACCTTGCAATTAGTTCTAGTAAATGTTTTGAAGATTTCTTAGAATTTTCTACATAGACAATAATGTCTGTGAATAAAGATAGTTTTATTTATTTATTTATTTATTTTTAAATTTTTTTGGAGGCCTTGTGGATTTGAACAGTTTTTTTTTCTTTCCAGTCTTATACCTTTTTAGTTTTTTAAAAATTTTTCCTGCCTTATATTGTATTGATAAGAACGTTCATACAATGTTGAATAGGACTGATGAGAGAGACCATCCTTGCCTTGTTCCTGACCTTAGAGTAAAAGCATTCAGTGTTTTGCCATTAAGCAGGATACTGTTTTTAGTTTACTCATACTTTTTTTTTTTGAAATGGAGTCTCGCTCTGTCACCCAGGCTGGAGTGTAGTGGCATGATCTCCACTCACTGCAACCTCTGCCTCCCCAGTTCAAGCGATTCCCCTGCCTCAGCCTCCCGAGTAGCTGGGACTACAGGTGCCCGCCACTATGCCAGGCTAATTTTTGTATTTTTTATTAGAGATGAGGTTTTGCCATCTTGGCCAGGCTGGTCTTGAACACCTGACCTTGTGATCTGCCCATCTCGGCCTCCCAAAGTGCTGGGATTACAGGCATGAGCCACTGTGCCCGGCCCCTATAGATGCCTTTTATTGGATTGAAGAGCTTTTATTTTATTCCTAGTTTGCTGCAAATTTGTTTTTTTTTTTTTATTACAAATGGGTGTTGAATTTTGTGAAAACTTTTTTCTGCGTCCATTGAGATGATCATATGGTAAGTTCCATTTTAGACAATTGATATGATGACTCATTGTTTTTCTAAGGTTAAACTAACTTCACATTACTAGGATAAACCACACTGGATTATGATGTATTATTCTTTTAATATATTAAAAGAATATATTCAGTCATACTGAAGTATTGTTAACATTTTTATATCTATGTTTATAAGGGATATTAGTCTTTAGTTTTCTTTCTTATAATTTCATTACCTTTGGATAAGTTAAAAACATTTCAGTCGTATTTTAGTTTTTCCACTCATTACATTTAAGACTTTAAATAAACATACACTTTAAACTCTATTTCTATATATATCAACTTTAAATAATATATTCTGGAGTTTTAATTTTAGGTAGGATGGAGTAAGCACACTCCTCCATCTCTGAGTGCACACTCCTCCATCTCTTAGTACACACTGAATACAGCTAACTCATTAAATATAGCTTTAAAACCTGGGTATAATGCGTATAACAGTGATATAAGGACACTGGAAAGTAAATAGTAGCAAGAAGATTGGGAAGAAGACCAGAATTTAAAGTTTTATGAAATGCCAGTTAGTTTATCTTTTTTTTTTTTTGCACCACTATCCCTTGGCATGGATTCAAGGTAGCCTGAAACTCAAAACCTGTACATAGACATGGCATGGATAAGGAACAAAGTACAGACAGAGCTCCAGAAGAGGCCCTGTAGTTTTGACTTAAGCAGTATGAAGCGGGGCTGGGGGTGGGAGGCGTCACTTAATCTCCAGAGACAGTGAGGGCAATCCATCATTTTTATTTTCTTTTTCTGTATGTTTCCTTGTACCATAGTCCCCAGGCAACGCTGTGGCAATGACAGCAGTGGCCTACTGGGACCTGCAAGGGGCTAAAAGTCTGAGCTGGGGGGGTCCCTTCCTCTTCATTTGGAGAAGACTGATCTCAGTAGAGTGATATGAACACTCATTGATTTTTTTTCCCTCTTTTTATCCTCCCACCAAGTGGCCTCATATGTAGGACAGTTGTTGGAAGAGCATGGTAGAGCAGGATAATTGAAGCCCCAGCTCTTTGTCCAGAGGACTGAAAGGGTAGCCCCAGGAAACTGAAGAGTATCAGCAAGATGTGGTGAGAAAGGACCTCAGGGAAATGACTCCCTGAAAGTAGCTTATGAACTCTCAGGCTTGCTCCTTAGCTACCCACTTACAGATCTGATTCTAAACAACATATCAACGACTTTGAGGTCTGAGCTAAGGAATAGATCATCACTTAATTTCCATATTGGCCACCGGGTGACATAAACAGGAGACAGATCAGAATAGCACTACAAATGCTTTGAGGGAAGAAAACAAACCCAAACCGATATTGAAACTACAACCCAGGAAAAGTCAGTTGGAATTTGTGGCCTGAATCTAACTGGGTCAGCTGCTGAAACAAAACAAAAATATCAGCATTCTCCATGGGATTTAAATAAGACCCAGAGTCTTATATTATTCAAATGTCTGTGATATGATCTAAAGTAACTTGGCATCTTAAGAATAAGAAGAATCTCAACTCTTACGGGAAAAGATAGTCAACAGAAGCCAACGCTGAGATGACACACAGGTTAAAATTTTCTGACAAGGTCTTTAAAAGAAGAAAGGGTGAATACATTTGAAATGAGTTGAATGAAAGATAATTTTAGCAAATAAATAGAAGACTTAAAGAACATCCAAATAGAAATTTTAAACTGAAAAACATAACAATCAAAATAAAAACCTCTCCAGATGGTTTCAATAGCAGAATGGAGATGGCAGTGGAAAGGGTGAATTCTAAGAAAAATAGAAATTATACAACTGAGAGAAAAAAGGTGAAAAAGAAAACAAACAGAGACTTAGGAATCTATGGAACTCTACCACAATGTCTAATACTTCTGTCATCAGAGTCGCAGAAGGAGGAGAAATATTGTTGTATAGAAAAAATATTTGAAGAAAAATGTTTATAAGTCCTCAAATTTGACAGAATTTCTATGTAGCTCCTATAGATTCATGGAACGCAGGGAAACCCAGACAAGATAATCCTAAAGAAACATGTTTAGGCATATCAAAAGCAAACTGTTAAAAATCAAAGACAAAGAAAAAAAAGCTTGCAGGCAGCTAGAGAAGCACAACTCATTACTTATAACTGAACTATGATTCTAATGACTACACATCTCTCATAGAAACCATGAAGGTCAGAAGAAAGTGAAGCAATATTTTTAACTTGCTGAGAGAAAAAAGTGTCAACCTAGAACTCTATATACAGTGAAAATATCCTTCAGAAATGAAGGTAAAATAGAGACCACAGATGAAGAAAAACTAGAAAATAATTCATTGCCAGTAGACCTGCTCTGAAAGAATTGCTAAAGTAGGTTTTTCAGACAGAAGAAAAAATAATATCAGAAGGAAACTTGGAACATTAGGAATAAATAATATCTTTTAACTCTGATATGAATGGTTAGGAAATTGGCACATACATCCTCCTTTCTGATATCTTTTTTTTTCTGCCAGTGTCCATTTTTTCTTAGCTATACTCTTATTTATACACTTCAATGTTTATAAATTTGCACAATTGTCAAGCCTTACTTCTATGTTTTAATCAATTCAGTGCAAACAATACTTTTATGTCATGAATTCTTCCTTTCTCAAGTTCTTTTGATGACAGCACTTGTTTGGTGAGAATTTATTATGGAGAGGTTTTATATCCCTTAAGAAGGGCTGTCTATAATCTTTTGACTCACAATTTTGGATACTAAATGTTGGTATGAAGAAATCTGAGGTCACTCTGATTTTCCTGCCATGCAAATGAATTGCTTTTTCTGACTGAATGCTCATACAGCTTTTATTTTTATTCTTAAAGGTAAACAGCATCAACAGAATATATCAAGTTGATTACTGGAATGAATTACTTTTTCCTGGAACGTGATGAATCCTTTTCATCCTCAGACCCAGATGTTCCTTTATTTCAGAAACATTTTCTTCTATTTAATTTTTAAATATTATTTTCTGATTGATTTGCTTGACTCCCAGGGTTAGTCAAGTTTATGCCAACTTTATTTGGTCTCTCTTACATATCTATCTTTTAAATTACTTTTGCTTCTTTGTTTTTTGCATTTAAGTTTTCAGATTTTTTTTTCTTCTTTTCTGAGACGGAGTCTCGCTCTGTCGCTCAGGCTGGAGTGCAGTGGCGCGATCTCAGCTCACCGCAAGCTCTGCCTCCCGGGTTCACGCCATTCTCCTGCCTCAGCCTCCCGAGCAGCTGGGACTACAGGCGCCCACCACCACGCCCGGCTAATTTTGTTTTTGTATTGTTAGTAGAGACGGGGTTTCACCGTGTCAGCCAGGATGGTCTGGATCTCCTGACCTCATGATCTGCCCGCCTCGACCTCCCAAAGTGCTGGGATTACAGGCGTGAGCCATCACGCCTGGCAGTTTTCAGATTTTTATCAGCCTTTCTTCTATGCTCCGGATTCTTTTATAAATTGTATTACATTGTTTTTGTGTCTGTATATTGCGTTTATTTCTATGGTATTGGTATTATTAACTTTTGTTTCTTTTGTGAACTCTGGTAGCTTGGTTTCACTATCTTTATTTCCTCTTTAATTTCACATCCCTTCTCAGAAAGTCTCCTTTTCAGATCGTTTTTTTCTCTCTTTAGTTTCTTGAGCATATAGAGTATTATTTGTTTACTTTTTTTTCATTTCTTGTGGTAATTCTTCTGATACATATTCTTTTTAAGTGTTTTTCTCCTATATTTATAACAATTGTACAAGTGGTAAATTATACATGCCATAGCACTATAGCCAGGTCTGCTCCTTGGAAAGTCTTTATGTAATATGGAAAGCACATCTGGAGGTGGGAGAATTAGAAATCTGACATCAGTAGCAGGAAAATTGGATCTAGATGATGGGGAGACACAGGGTGGTTACTTCATTGTGTAAGGCAGAGATTGGGGCTGGGATGTGACACTCTGAGTTGGTAGGAAAAAGAGCCTGAGTGTAAAGAGAAGAACAAGGCTGATCTGAGTAGCAAGACCCTCTACCCTACCTTACTGGAATAAGCTCATCCATGCACAGAAAGCTCTAGGAAACTGTGCACACTGCTATCAAGTATAGTTTTGAATGGCCAAATTATTTATTTGATGTTAGTTAAGCAAATAGTTTTTACCACCGTGAAAACTTTTTCTGCCTCTATCATTTCTGCTGGTCTCCATATAGTCCCATTAAAAAAAATCAAGCAATAAAAAATATACATACCAAAAGTGAAAGCTGATCTCAACTTCCTCCCAGTCCTTCACCTCCTTCCTAAGAAGTAACTACTATTTAACAATTAGCTGTGCTGTGTCTACATCTTGACCTTTTCCTGCGTATGCTTATACATAAGAATTTTCTGTCTTTACTAATATATCTTTTCAATCTTTCTATGCCAGTAAATATTTTTCTACTACAAAAATCATTTGTATAGTATTATATACTATTATTGTATACTATATATTGTACTATATATTGTATACTATATATTGTGTAGTATTATATACCTATTATTTATTTAACTATCTGCTGTTCTTGGTCACACATTTACCCTAAAATGCAGCAGTGAACAGTCCTCTATGTGGATATTATGAGAGTTTCTGTAGCATATAATCCTAGAAGTGGATTTTGTGGGTATAAGAATATGGACAAATAAAATTTTGATAAGTGCTGAGAAATAATACTTCAAAAAGCCTGTTCCAATTTACTGTCTCATTAATGAGTTTATTTTCCCACATCTTTATCAAAAGAATATAATTCTGATTTTTTTATTTTTGCCCATTAGATAAATTAAGAATTGTGACTCATTACTTATAAAATTTGCATACTACCAACTGCAGAGGAATTTCAGCATATTTTAAAAATACTCTTTGACCCATTTCTTTTGTAAATTTCTGTCTATTTTTAGTAGCTTTTTTCAGTTCTTTTTGGTTTCTAGAGGTCCTTTATATTGGTTATTAATTGCTTCTCTGTTGAAGATGTTGGAAATATTTTCTCAGTCTCTCATTTTTGAATTTTATTTATAATCTTTCCATTATTCAAACTATTTGAACCTTTATATAGCCAAATATTTTAACTTTATGGCTTTTATATCTTTGCTTATAAGAATGTTCTCTAAGGTTAAGATGAAGTTTGCTTATATATTTTTTTCTAATATGTATGTAGTTATTAGTGCTTTTAATGTTTTATTGAGCTTAGTTTTTAATCTGTCTGTAAATAATTAGCCTCTTATTTTGACACTGCTTATTGAATTGTTGGTTCTTTTTCCTCTAATTTGAAATATCACCTGCTTTATCTTTCCATATTGATTTATGTATCTACTCTGGGACCAGTGCCACACTGTTGTTGGTATTTAGAATGGTCAGGCAAGTTCTTCCTCATTATTCCTCTCTTCAAAATTGTGCTGGCTATATCGTTTCAAGCCATCTGTTTAGAGTTTTGATTGGAAATGGTATCAAATTTATACATAAATTCGAAGAGAACTGATGAAATGGGAAAGTTCCGTTATTCTCCTCACAGGGTGTGTGACAGGGGCATGACTGGTTTCTTCAGTGCCCAGCTGCCCAAAGCCCTAGAGGGCATGCAGACAGTCAGGTCGGGGGGCGTCTAGGGTTGAGTGTTTACAGCTCTCAAAGCCCCAGTGGGCATGTGTTACAGTGCACTCTTTCAGTTTTGCCATCCACAGGTGGCTTGTATTAATCAGCTCAATTATAGCCTCTGCCTTATTGCAAGGACAGAGGGCTTTCTGTATCCCGGGGTTCTTGCCCTAGAGTACTGGAAAAATCGGATCACATGTGGGCTTGGAGGATGGGTGCAAGGTTTTATTGAGTGGAGGTAGCTCTCAGTGAGGTGGATGGGGAGGGCAAAAGGGGGATGGAGTGGGAAGGTTGTCTTCCCCTGGAATTGGGGCACCCAATGGCTGGACTTCCCTCCGACTGAATTTCCCATATTGTCTGCGTCATTCTGCTGTTGATGGCCTGCTGGCATCTGCTGGTGTGTTCTTCTGCCAGTGTGTTCCTCTCAACATCCAGACACTTGTGTGTGCGCCCGCTAGGGTCTCGGAGATTTTATGGGCACAGAATGGAGGATGTGATGGGCCAGAGTGGTCTTGGAAAATGCAACATTTGGGCGCAGAAACAGGAGTGCCTGTCCTTACTTAGGTCCCTGGGCACAGGCCTGAGAGTGAAGCCCTCACCAGGGACCCTGCCCTTCTCTATCCAGCATTTCCCTATCTCCCTCCTGTATCACTGATATCTTTTACTATTGAGTCTTCACATTCAGAAACATAATTTGGCCTTCTGTTAATTTAGAGCTCCTTTTATTTTCTTCTGTAAAATTTTACAGCATTCTTTATATTATATGTTTCTTATTGAATTTAATTATGAACAGGTTATACTTTGTTATTATCATGGGATCTTTTAAATACATTCTAATTGGTTATGACAGGTTTAAAAAGCTACTCTTAATTTTTCTATGTTGATCTTGTATCCCAACTAAATCCTGTGTTTGTTCTAAATGCTTACTAGTAGTGCCTCTTAGGTGTTCTAGGTGGCTACTCATAGCGTCTGATAACAATAATAGTTTGTCTTTTTCTTTCCAATATTTACACCAATTTTTTTCTCCTAACATTTAAAGGTTTTTTTTTTTTCAGTTTCCTGTAATGATTATTTATTGAATTTGGAAGATCTCCATTGTGGTGTTAATTTCTTAAAAACTTAGTGTTTCTTGCTTGCTCTTATTTGTTGCTGAGGACTTAGATTAAACAGTTTATTGCTTTTGAAGTGTATTTTCTCAGTCCAGTTGAGGGACTGCCAGTTTGTCTAGCAGTTGATACAAACTAATTACCTCTGGTAACTTTGCAGGAGCTGAAAACAGAAGTGTGACTAGTAAGGTGTGAAGGTGGCTTGATTTCTAGATATGAAGCTCTTGGTGCTTGTTGGCTGCCAGACACTCTCCCTTTCTTTAGTTCAGCACCCGCTCTGGTAGTCTTAAACGTCAGAGTTTTTAAGAGGGGTATTCATAGCCCAAATCTAGGGATAAATGTAGGAGATGGAGGAAAGGGGAGTTGCCGTTTTATTGGTGCCACTGTTTAGTTAAATTACCTAAAACATTTTCTTATTCCCCTTTTTCCTGCCTCCACTGCCTTTGGATATAGATTTATTCTGGAGTTCTGTTGGGAAAACACACTATTTTGGAACATTTTACTTGTCTACTGAGAGGGTTCTTCGGCTATTTTGGACTATGTTGTCAATCTATTTGCTATTGCTGTGTCACTTCTAGAAACTCCTCATTGTCCTGGACTACTGGCAAAGCTTGTTTTCAATGCTGTTATGAATTTGCTAATTTATTTCCTTTGTATCTATTGTATTTATGCACAGACTTTATGTTAGATCCTTTTGGTTGATTGTTATCCTTAATTAGGGATAATGCCATCTGGACCTGTTAATTTGCTCAAGAACTGAGTGGAAAGGGGTGGATGGAGGATGATACATTACTCACTATTTAACAAAATAAAGGTTTTTTTCCATAATAAAGCTTATTATATAACAGGTAAAAAATACAGAAAAACAAGAGGAAGAAAATGATCATTCATAATTCAGTCATGACAATCACTGCTAATATTTAGATATGTTAGCAGTGATATCATATTAGATATATATATTAGATATATTAAAGGACTATCAGTCCTCTCCTGATGCATATTTAACATTCTTGTGATTATATTCTGTGCAGCATTTTGTATTTATTTTTTCCAGTTAACATTTTAACACATTTCCTGTATCATTAGGAACACTCATGATTAAATCCTTACTTTAATAATATTATAAGATAGAGTAAAATGGATCCTCCAAGGGTGATACTTACTTGTCTTGGGCCATTTGGGTTAATTTGGTATTTAGTTCTTTTAAGAAGGAAATTCTATTTTTATGCATTTATTATTAAATTTTTTGAAATAAAATCTACAGTGAAATGTAAGTGTTTAATTTGATGTTTTGATAATGCTTACATTTAAGTAATCATGACCCCAATCGGATACAGCATATTTACCTGACTCACTTTTTAATTTAATTTAATTTAATTTTTGAGACAGGGCCTCACTCTGTCGCCCAGGCTGAAGTGTACTGGCACAATAATAGCTCACTGCAGTTTTAAACTCCTGGGCTCGAGGGATCCTCCTGCTTCAGCCTCCTGAGTAGCTGGGACTACAGGGATACACCACCATGCCTGGCTAATTTTTTTTCATTTTTTGTGGAGACAGGGTCTCACTATATTGCCCAGGCTGGCCTCAAGTGGTCCTCCTGCCTCAGCCTCCCAAAGCCCTGGGATTACAGTCATGAGCCACCATACCTGGCCAACTCATTTTAATAATGTCTAATGATGAACACCTATAAGAAGGTTTTTCATATTCATGTACTTGGACTGTGATTCTAAAAGTGAAATAACTTGGCTTTATTTTACAAACCTTTTAGTGGACTTTACTAAAATTGCTTCCAGAAGTTCGTATCAATTTACATTCCCACCAGTAAGTGGAGAGTGTCAATCTTTTTTTCTGTGATCCCCCTAAAATTTTTTGACTAGCCCCCAGCAGATAAGCTGCACAGTTTCTTGTCGAAAGCAAGTTATGACTCTATCTGTTAATATCTACTTCCACTCAATCATGGTTGTGTGTGTGTGTGTGTGTGTATGTGTAAACCATCACTGTTCATGCATTCAGTGGTGGTGTAACATTTCTCCCACAAGCAACCTTCATTGGCATTATTTATTTATGACAGTGTCTTCCTCATGAAATCATGTCTCAGTAGCTCTTCTCTGTCTTCTTTCAAAGACTGTGGTATTTCTAGTCACACAGGCTCTAAAACTCATGAGTCCCAATTAATGTCTCTTTTGCTCCAATTTATTCCAACTCTTGTTCATTCTGTTTTCCTGGCTCACAGCTCTTCCTACTCTGTCTTTCCATTTTCATTCTCATTGCCTTATTTTAGCCCTTTATGACCTCTTACTTAAAAAATTTCTATAGCTTATACCTACACTTTCTCCCTACGCAAATCTGTCTGACCCATGATTGCTAGATTAATCACTCCAGAGAATTTGTGCTTAAATATTGTTACTCAAAATACTTTAGTCTCCACTCAAAATCCTTCTCCTGGGGATGTCAGCAACATGGCAGAACAGGAGACTCCTGACTATTCCATCTCTCACAGACATACAAGTAAACACCTACACATGAGTTAGTTCTCTCCAAGAGGATGCTAGAATCCAGTTGAAAGTCTCCCACACACTGGAAGACTGAGAAAATACCCACATCCAAACAGGTAGGAAAAGCAGAGACACACTTGCACTAATCCTACCATGAGCACAATGCCTTATAATTAGGAAGGAAACTCCAACTCCCAGCTTCTTCCAGAAAGTTGGGAGTCTTGTACCACATGTATAGTGCCCAACTTTTACAGTTCCTGTGGGAGGGCTTTGATCTTAAGTAACCATGCTTGAAGAACAGTAGGGACAGTGCATTGGAGGATTTCTCTCAAGCACAATGGACAAAGGGGCTTTTGAACCATGTGAGGACTCCCAGCTACTCTAGCCCCCAGGGATCAGCCCAACTTCTAACTTCCTCCTAAAGAGGGTTCAGCCTCAGACTTTTCAAGGAACTCCCTGTGGCTCTGGCTTCTAACAAGCTGGTATCTGGGAGTCTAATAAGGAGCCTATAAGGATTAAACTTCTTTGAGTCTAAATCAGAAAGAAGGCACTCCCTGTGCCTTCTCCCCTTGCTGTCTCCTGATATAAATTCCTGCAATCTCTCATTAGAAAGAGAAGGGTGTACCTCTCCATGTCTGAAAGGAAAAGGGGGTACTCTATTCCTCTACCCTGTCTTGCTTTCACAATAAGATCACACAAGGCTCCCCCTACAAGGAGGGTGTGAAACTTCTGCTTGCTTGAATAGGAGAGTGGGCATCACTTGCACTTTCTTCTTTGGCTTGTTCCAGTGATGATTTCAGCCCTACAATATCTCCATGGAAAGAAGTTTGATGCCTCCACCAGCAAGAATGAAAGGGACGGCACTCCTCATGCTCTTTTTCTCAGTTTGTTCAGGAGATAAACTCCTGAAATATCTCATTGGAAGGAGATAGAGGGACCTCTCCATGACTGAAAAGGAAAGTGAGAAGTCCCTGACCCTTCTGCTCTGGCTTGTTTCAGCAATAACTCCAGACCAGAAGCCTGTCCCTACTAGAAGAGTGAGAGACTTTTGCTTGCATAAACAGGAAAGTGGGCGTTCTCTGAAATATCTTCTCTGGCTTGCTCCATCAGTAAATACAGATCTGCAGGTCCTGGAAGTAGTTTCTGCAAGCATCAAGGACTCCACCTTTTACAGTTTCCAACAAGGTACTGGCTTCTAAATTACCTAGATCTTGGAGTTAATGGAGCTCTACATTCCCGAGTTTCCTTAGTTACAGAGAACATAAAGATGACTTTTAAACATGCAAATTTTCAGCAAATATTTCCACAGGTCCAAAGTGAGAAGTCTGATCAAGAATACAAGTATCTCTCTCAGCCACACCTTGTGTACAGCAGAACAAGTGTAAGATAAACTCTGGCTGTCAACTTCTCTGCAAAGAAAGAAGGAACTGGAACATATCTTATACCTCAACCTCTTCAGCTGCATTCTAAGGAACTGACTTCTATCCCACTTCTCTCAAGGCAATAGCATGGCTTGACACTCTCTAATTTCTTTGGGGACACTAAGAACAAAGACATCAGGTTAGATGAGTACAAGGAGTTTAGAAGCACCAGGAATCTCTGGCTGGCCTGATTGGGGAGAAACATCTTTTACATGGGACCAGTCTAACAAAATTGAGAGAGAAGGTTCTTTTATCTAATGCGTGGAAACAAACATGAGAGCCAAGGAAAAATGAAGAAACGTGGAAATGTGTTCTAAATATAAGATACATCTCTGGAAGCCAACCCCAATGAAGTGGAGATATGTGATTTACATGACAGGGAATTCAAAAGGACAGTCATAAAGATACTTACTGAGACAAGGAGAGCAATGCAAGAACAAACTGAGAACTTTAAAAAAAGATAGAAAATATGAAAATAGCAGCAAACAAAAATAATTGAGCTGAAGAATACAATAATGGGGCTCAAAAATTTAATAGAGGGTTTCAATACCAATCTATATAAAGCAGAAGAAAGAATTAGCAAACTTGATGACAAGTCATTAGAAGTCATCCAATCTAAGAAGTCAAAAGAAAAAAGAATGAAAAAGGGTGAAGACAGTGTAGGGGACTTGTGGGACACCATTAAGTGGAATAATATATACATTATCAGTGTACCAGAAGGAGAAAAGAAACAGAAAGGGACAGAAAACATTCAAGGAAATAATGGCAGAAAATTTCCTAAGTCTGGAAAAGAAAATAGAAATCCATATCCATGAAGCTCAATGGTCTGTTATAGGATAAATTCAATGGGAAACACACCAAAACACATTACAATCAAATTGTCAAAAGTTAAAGACAAAGAGAATATTGAAAGCAGTAAGGGAAGAGTGACTTGTTACATACATGGGACCTCTAGAAGACTGTCAATGGATTTTCCACAGAAATCCTGAAGGGTAGAAGGGAAAGGGATGATATATTCAAAACTGAAATAAAAAAAAGAACCCTGCCAACCAAGAATACTATACCCAGCAATCCTGTCCCTTAAAGGTGAAGAAGAGATAAAAACTTTCTCAGACAAACAAAAGGTGAGGGAATTTATCACCATTAGACCTACCTTACAAGAATGCTAACAATAATCCCTCAAGCTTAAGGAAAAATTGTTAAGTAGCAACATCAAAGTATATTAAAACATAAAACTTACTGGTAAAAGTAAGTATGTAGTTAAACTCAGAACACTCTTAGATTGGAACAGTGGTGTGAAAATAAATTTTGTTTCTAGCATGAAAATTAAAAGACAAAACTATAAAAACAACTGTAGTTACACTAACTTGTTAAGGGACACAAACTAAAAATTACAAAACATGTCAAAAAAACAAATGGGGAGGAATAAAAGTATAGAGTTTGTACAAGTGATCAAAGTTAAATCATTATCAGCTTAACAAGGGATAACAAGGGATGTTCTTAGCATATGATGTTTTATATAAGCCTCATAGTGGCCAAAAAAAAAAAAAACTCCTTAGTGGATACACAAAAGATAAAAAGAAAGGATTCAAAGCATACTGCGATAGGAAATCATCAAGCCACAAAAGACAACCGTAAGAGAGGAAGAGAGGAACAAAGAATCTACAAATTAACCAGAAAACAATTAACAAAATGGAAATAGTAAGTCTTTATCTATCAATAATTACTTTAAATGAACTAAGTTATTCAATCAAAATACATCAAGTGGCTAAATGGATTAACCAAAAAAAAGACTCAATGATATGCTGCCAACAAGAGACTCATTTCACCTCTAAGGACATACATAGACCAAAAATGAAGGGATGGAAAAAGTTATTCCATGGAAATAGAAATCCAAATAGAGCAGGGATAGCTATACTTATACCACACAAAATAGACCTTAAGTCAAAAACTATAAAAAGAGGTGAAGAAGGTCATTATATGACGATAAAGTGGTCAATTCATCAAGAAGATATGACAGTTGTAGATATGCATCCATCCAAAGTTGGAACACCTAAATTGGTAAAGCAGATATTAATAGATCCAAGGAATGAGATAGACTGTAATATAATAATAGTGGGATAACTAAATACTACACTTTTAACATTGGACAGATCATCTAGACAGAAAATATTGGACTTGAAGTATGCTTTATTTATTTATTTATTTATTTTGAGACAGGGTCTCACTCTTTTGCCCAAGCTGGAATGTAGTGGCAAGACCATGGCTTACTGCAACCTCTACCTCCCCTGGCTCAAGTGATACCCCCACCTCAGCTTCTTGAGTGGCTGGAACTACAGGCATGCACCACCATTCCCAGCTAATTTTTGTATTTTTTTGTGGAGACAGGGTTTTGCCATGTTTTTCAGTCTGGCCTCAAACTCTTGGGCTTCAGCAATTCACCTGGCTTGGCCTTCCAAAGTGCTGGGATTACAAATGTGAGGCACTGCACCTGCCCTGAACTATGCTTCAGATCAAATAAATCTAACAGACATTTATAGAACATTCCATTCAACAGCAAAAGAATATAAATTCTTCTCAAGTGCATCTGGAACATTCTCTAGGATATATCATATGATAGGCTGAAAACAAGTCTTAACACATTTAAAATGATTGAAATAATATTGAGTATTTTTTCTGACCACAATGGCATAAAACTAGAAATCCATAACAAGAGGAACCTTGAAAAATTCCCAAATATATGAGAATTAAACAGCCTGTTTCTGAATAACTGATGGGTCAAAGGGGAAATTAAAAGAGAAATTAAAAAATATCTTAAGACAAATGAAAATGGTAACACAACATACCAAAATTTATGGAACGCAGCAAAAGCAGTCCTGTGAGGGAATTTTATGACAATACAGGCCTACATCAAAAAAGGAAAAAGATTTCAAATAAACATTGGTAAAAACGGGATATCTACATGCAGAAGAAGGAAATTGGATCATTTTCTCACACCATATACAAAATAAACTCAAAATGAGTAAAAGATTTAAATGTTAAGACCTGAAACTGTGAAGTTGCTTGGAGAAAATGGGAAAAGCTCCATGTTGTTGATCTGGGCAATGATTTCTTGGACAGAACTCCAAAAACCACAGGCAACAAAAGCAAAAATAGACAATTGGGATTGCATTAAATTAAAAAGCACAGAAAAGGAAACAATTAACAGAGTAAAGACACACCCATGAATTGGCAGAAAATATTTGCAAAAACTTAGACATCTGATGAGGGCCTAATATCCAAAATATATGAGGAACTCAAACCACTCAATAGTAAAAAATCAACCTGATTAAAAACTGAGCAAAAGATCTGAATAGACATTCCTCAAAAGAGATATAAATGGCCAACAGATATGTGAAAAAAAGTTCATAATATCTAATTACCAGCGAAATGCAAATTAAAACCACAATGAGATATGACCTCACAGCTGTTAGAATGGCTATTATTAAAAAATAGGAATGATAAAGTTTTGATGAGGAGGTGGAGAAAAGGGAACTGTTTATTGGTATGTAAATTAGTATAGCTATTTTGGAAAAGAGTATGGGAGTTCCTCAAAAAACGAAAAATAGGACTGCCATATGATCCAGCAATCCCACTTCTAAGTATACATCCACAGAACTGAAATTGATATGTCAAAGAAATATTTGCACTCCCCTGTTCATTGCAGCATAATTCACTATAGTCAAGACATGCAAAACTCACAAAAGCCAAGATATAGAACAAATGAATGGTTTAAAAATGTGGTAAATATACACGATAGAATACTATTTAGCCTTAAATAAGAAGGAAATTCTGCCATTTGCAGCAATATGGATACAGCCAGAGGACAGTGAATGAAATTATCCAGGCACAGAAAGACAAATGCTGCCTGATTTCTTTTATATGTGGAAGCTAAAAAAGTCGACCTTACAGAACTAGAGAGTAGAAAGGTGGTTACCAGAACCTGGAGGGATGGGGAAAGGAAAGATGTCAATCAAAGTGTCCACGGTTTCAGTTAGACTGGAGAAATAAATTTTAGTGTTCTGTTGTGCTTTATGGTGACCACACTAAAAAAAAAGTACTGTATATTTCAAGTTTGTTAAAATAATAGATCTTTAACATTCTCACCACAAAAAATTAGTGAGTTGATGAATATGTTACTTAGCTTGGTTGAAACTTGAATGTATACATCAAAACAAAAGAGCATATTCTATAAATATAGATGATGATTATTTGTCAGTTTTTAAAAATTTAATCTTGGCATTTAGGGCCCTCCATAGTCTTCCATTTTTATTCCTCTCTATCTCTTTGATCATATCTATATTCTAGCCAGAGAGAACACTTGTTTTAATCATATTTGACACAATTCTCTATTGTTCTCTGCTTTAGTCAAGTTTTTGCCTTTTCTGGAGTACTTTTTGCTCCTCCATGATTTAATTTTTCAAATTTTACCTTTTCTCAAAATTCAGTATAAATGTCATTTCTTTCACAAAATTTTCCCTGTTAAGCCCAGAAAAATAATCTCTTTTCCCTCTGAATCATTAGGGTACTTTATTAATTTTTGTTTTGAGTGTTATTTTCTTATCAAGAAAATATTATTTCTTTCAGTATTATCTTGAATTATGATTCATTCACTGTCTAAACCTCCTTATTGAGTGGAAATTTCTATGAGGGCAAGTTCCAGGTTTAAAATTATTTATTTTTTTCAATATCTTGCACACAGCAGAAAATTGGCAAATAAATGTTTATTGTCTGAGTCGTACTGGGGAGAGGAATGGAATTTGGAGCAAAGGACATAACTTATTTGAATATATTGGAAAACATACCAATCTAGCATTTGTTCTTTAAAAAAATGAGTTCACAAGTGAGATATGGAGCAAGATTTTTAGAGGTTCAAGGACTGACACATTTCTGTGGGATATTCTGGTTTGACTTCCAAATCACCTCTGGGTCAAGACATTGGAGGTGTTTTAGAGCTTAAAATAGAAACTCATAGCTCAGTGAAAAAATATATGATCGATTATTGCTGCAAATGTATAGAAAATGGAATTAGCACATGCCTGTAGTATTTCAACCATGCTTAAAGACAGTCTTTCTGTTGCCTTAACCTCTTTTGACCACAGATGGCCGTATTAAGAAAATATTTATTAAAAATCACAGAGCTCTATTCTTCATCTGCTAAACTGGTAGATTTTAAGGATATGGTCCCTTCTCTATGGTGCTTTAATATTTGCTAAATGTGTATGTGCACACATGTGTGTGTGCACTTCACATCTTATCCGGGCATATTGGAAATCTTGTGATATAGTTTTTGTTTATTTTTAACCTTCCTCTCTACTGCCTTCCACTACCACCATTTAAATACACAAAACTGTCACTGTGTGAGATATGGCCATTATGTTGCTAGCTCTTCTATGATGTTTATAAAATATGTCAACTCCCTATAGTGAATTGGCATTGTTTTGCTCTCCCACTTACTATCAACGAAAAAAAGCAAATGCCCCCAAGTAAATAATCTAACTCATTAACCCTCACTGCATTACAGAGATGGAAAAATTTATCAATAATAAGAGCTGAACATCAAGGGAAGATGCTTTATCTTACCCCAAACCTGGAGACTCATCCTGGGAGGCACCAGGTCTCTGCAGTAGCTCCCATCTCCTTGCCCATACTCTTACTCTCCACCTGCACCATTCATCTGAATAAATTAGCCTCACTGAGAGGAAGATGACAGCAAAGAGCGCACCTGCAATGTAATGTGACTGCCACAGCTTAGTAAGGGGTTTCCAGGGAAGCAGTTTCTAAAACACAGGGGAGGAGAATTATCAGGGTTTGGCTCCTTGTGAAATTTGCCTGTCAGAACAGATGATGCGTTTGGGCATACTACACTCCAGTTTGTTCTTCTGGCAGTTTCTCTTCTCAATTTCAAGGCTTTCACAGTTTTGCTGCAACTTATCCTTTTAAGGGGCTCTTCTTCTCCCATTTCTCCATTGACTGTTGGTCCAGAGAGGTGAGAGATTATGTTGAAATTGTCTGCTTAGGACTGATTTGCTGTAGAATCAGGCCAATCATGACAACGGGCCCCTCCAGCATCTGCCCTCACTGCCCTTGTTTTCAGGGCACCATCCACCCATCCTGGAATTGGAGGGGGTCTGGGGGACTGATGTTCAACAAGCCATGATCAGACTAGTTCAGAGGGCAGTGGGCTTTTTCTGGAAATGACATGGGGAAGGATGTGAATTTTGGAGGTGCAGGGAGAGCAAGGAAACGTAATACAGATGTGATCATGGTGTACTGTTTGTGGGAGCTGTCTTGTCTCTTAAAATCTTGGGGGACGTTTCAGTTTGGAATAATAGGTGAGTAGTTAAGGCTAGAATATGAAGTATTCATCCAGAAGTGTTCATTGGCAAATGTTATACTAACTTGTGTCACACAGGTATAGTGTTTCTGCCCATTGAACCTCACCACAATGTTAAGGAAGTAAATCTTATTATCCTCATTCTATTAATATTGCAGTTGAAGCACAGAGAAGTCACATGGATGGTAAGAGTTGGCACTGGGGCCGGGCGCAGTGTCTCACGCCTGTGATACCAGCACTTTGGGAGGCAGAGGCAGGCGGATCATGAGGTCAAGACATCAAGACCATCCTGGCCAACATGTTGAAACCCCGTCTCTACTAAAAGTACAAAAATTACCTGGGCATGGTGGCATGTGCCTGTAGTCCCAGCTACTTGGGAGGCTGAGGCAGGAGAATCACTTGAACCCGGGAGGCGGGGGTTGCAGTGAGCCAAGATTGCGCCACTGCACTCTAGCCTAGCCTGGAGACAGAGCGAGACTCAATCTCAAAAGAAAAAAAAAAAAGAGTTGGCATTGTAATGAAATCTGGAGCTCTGAGCCTGGTCTATAGATTTTTCTAGTATCTAATCTCCCAAGAGGGTAAAATTCCATTTCTAAAGTATCTGGCCTTGCTTTCTTTAAATAATGGGTAATAAGGATGTGGGGGGTGGACCTCTGCGAAGGAAGAATTTAAATATCCAGAGGGAGAGAATGCCTCTTTAGATTTGTGGTCTCCGTGATAAGTAGAGCTGCTCTTTTAATTTTATTTCAAAGTTAAATGATAGTAGTGAGTGGAATAAAGGCACCAATCTAAGAACTGTTTTCCAATTCTCTGCTTTCAGCTCTAAAACAAAGAGAATTTATCATTTGCCTTCATATACTGTGCTGTGTAGGTACCCAGAGACAGCAAAATTCCAATTAAAAGAGTATTGATTGCTCATAAATTAATGCCATCCATTCAGAATCGATGGTCACTTAATGTCTTTCAATGATTTTTATTGTGAGTCAGCTCAGCCCTTGTACTTTGCTTATTAAATGTTCCGGTATAATCGTATGCCTATTTAACATGGGTGATTCTTTTGCTATTAACATATGGTTTTCGATTTTCATCCAGTTAGCACTATTAGTCATTGCACATGAAAGTCCGTGCAATGTAACAAACTCGAACAACTTCCCTCACCTACTCTCAGAGATAATTTATGTATCCCTCATTCCTCTGAGCCCAAAGCAGGTAAACATTTCCAATTAAACTGAAGAGAATAATAGAAGCTCTCCAGAATAGTAAAAAAAAAAAAAAAAAAAATCCACAAAAAACCCCCAAACAAACAAACAACCTTCCACCCTACCCCCTGCAAAAAAAACCCCCAAGAACAAAAAACAAACAAACCGTCCAAGGAAACTAAAGCATAAAAATGTCATGGGAAGTTATAACTGGATCCGTAGGGGATATAATTTCATTGCCTATGAGCAAAATCGTGATCTAATGGTTTTCGGAGACATGGGGTACTGGACGTCTGTGAGGGGCCTGTGGAATCCCCCAGAGCATTGTGCTAATTAAGTAGGAAAGGGAAGCACGTTGGGAAGCCACCAGATGTCAGGCTGAAGTCTGGCAGTAAAGGGAGCTGGCTAAGCTCAAAGAACATACATTTCAGGAGACAGATGTGATCACTGTATGAGGCTTGGGTGAAATTTATCTTCCAGTTCAATGGCTGGACCGGGACGTGAGGTAACCTGTGGCCAATCAGGATATCCTTGTGACTAATGTTAATCCTTCAGACTCCTGAGATTTCATCCCACTTCTTTGCATTGGTGTCACAGCTAGAGTCCATGAAGGATAAGCAACCGAGCAGCTTCTGCCTACTTTTGCACTTCTATTCTGAAGAGAGCTGTTCATTTATTTAGCCAGTATCTACTTTTGGCATTAGGAGCTTTTCAGTGAGGTTGAGGGGGTGGAAAAGAGGGCAGAAATCCAGAAGAGGAGCGCATCAAATGGGAACATTCCTCAGGGACCAGGCTGCTGGGGTTCTGATCCTAGGTCTCTCACACATTGGTTGCAGGTCATTTAATTTCTGTCTGTTTGTTTGCTTATCTATAAAGAAATTGTACCAAATAACACATCCCTTCCAGAGCTAAAATTTGTTCTACTACAGGGTCTAGAATAGCATCCTCCAACTGTTTTGCTCATGTACTTGCTAAAAGAATTTTTTAAAAGGGTGTGTACCCCCACATTTTAAAGATGACATGCCATAAATTTAATTAGTTACAAAAGATGTAGTTTCCAGCATATTGTCTATTGCATAAGGGTTTTAAATACATGTTTTTCAAAACTGTGAATTTAGCTCATTCCGCTTATGATACGTGTCACCACATCACCTAATTAACAAAGCCAGTTCTTATTGTCAGATCATTCAGCCAAATAAGACTTGTTTTCTGTCAGAAAATGTCTGACTTTATTTTGTAATTTAAATAAATACATCAACATGCACCCTGCTGACAATCATCTCATTTTGGAACTCCAATTCTAGGATGAATAACTAATTAGATACTTCGAAAACTAGTAAGCCAGCTAGCTAAAGCAGGGATCCTTGCCATGAGTTGGCCAGCCCTTTAATGTTTCTTAACGTGTCCTTAAAGTACTGGTCCTTAAGAGCAATGTAGTCTCCAATTGTCCCTTTGTTTAGTGGCTCTGAGGTTTGTAAACAATGGAACAAATCACTGTGTCAGTTTCAGATTGAATGAGAGATATGCTTTTCTTTTGGAAAGTGGGAGAAGGGTCATTATGAGATGGGAGGTGGGAAAAGGAGAACTAGCAGCCTGTAGATACGTTATTAGGCAAATTTATTTTAGAAACGATGCCTATGGAAGTTGAGAATCTGGAAATGAATCTGCTTAAAATCACCATGATATGTGTCCCCTGGGGAGTTTTCATGTACCCCTGCCAAGGAGTACACAGCCCGGAAGCACAAAGAATTGGTAGGGGGTAGGATACTCTCCACTGTCATTTCATGCCAAGCATTTCAATAAGGCCAGAATGGCAAGGACTGTCTTTTGTTAGGGCTGGCAGCCCCCACACATGATGCATACTCCCCTTTGAAATGAATTGGCCATCAAGCAACTTTCTATGATTGAATTCCCAGGTCTGTCGTTAGGGTATTGCCACTTTATCAGCTAATATTTACTGAGAATCTAACTTGTAGGTGCTTCTGGGAACATAAAATATAATTTATGCAATTTATGAAGATTCAAATTTTCCAGAAGTCAGGATGCCTAGAGGCAAATACAGTACTGATTAAAAGCAATGACTCTGGAATAATTTGTCCTAGGTTGGAATTCGGTCTCTGCAATTTTGCTTGTGTTACGGGGATAGCCTCTGTTTTCTCATCTGTTTAAATAGAAGAAATAATACCTCTTTTATAGTGTTTGATGTTTTCTCCATTTCTCCTCACTCCTTCATCCATGTTTCATCTTCTCTGCAATGATTCATCCTTGTAGACCACATCACTAGAGTTCCCTTGCCAGTTAATTGGCTTCCAATATTTGCTAAAAAGTGGTACCAGGGGAGATTGGAGGGTGAGGAGAGAGGTGAGATATCTTTTCTAGGCCCTCTTTGGGCCATACATGACACCATGGCTGGATCCCTTCAAAACTACAGGCAACTTTTGCTGATGGTCTTGCCTTCATATTTCAAATCTAACCCTACCTCACAGGCTTCTCATCATTTCTAGTCTCTGATCATACCATCAGAATATATTTACTGTGATGTTTCAAAGTTTTTCTTCAAAGGAACTTCCCTCTCCTTTACTCAGTGGGTTCTGGATGTGAGACGAGGCTTATATTTGGAAACTGGGCAGGGGATACCCAGTTCATACTGGGGTGGCTGCTTTACCTTTCTGATCACCCTGATTATAACAGTTAAGCACTAGTCTCATTTGCTGCCCACTTATTTTGCCTCTAGGAACTCTGTCTTCTACCGACCACGTCCTTATTCTATCCTCTGCCCTCTGTTATGTTGGCTCTGGCATTTCTACTTCACTTAGTGTGACCTGTTGCTTTGCCTAAGCTTCCAAGGGCCATCCTAGCAGTGTATGAGCATTGTTTCCCAGGGTCTTTGCCAGAGTGTCAAATCTGTATTCTGAGAGAGCGCTTCTGTGCTAATAAACTCTCCCTCATCCAACTTTACAATTCCCTCCTCTCCCCTTTGTCTAGCACTCTCTCAGGATTCATTTTTGGAGTCATAATCTCCAAGTACCAGCTAGTCTCCATCAACCAGAGTCTGTAGCACCTTTGGTGCTTTCACTTTTCCCTCGAATTGGTCCTTAATCACTCTTAGCCAGTCATTATCTCTTTTAATGAATCAATGGCACTCAACAGCCACCCAATTCCATCCTTATATTTGCCTTTCCCCTCATATATCTCAAAAGCCAGACATACTGTACCAGTTAGTGCTCCTCCTTCCACTGGCATCACATCCCAGTGTACAACCAGTGAAAGGCTTAATAATTGCACCACTGAAGCATGCCCGGTGCTATCTATACTCTACCTGCCACTAGTGGTGGGGCCTCTTTGTCAGCCAGCTGGCAGGTGATGCAGCTCCAAAATCCAAATTTAGAGTCTTCTTCCTGGGATAGCTCCCGGTATCAACTCACTTAGATTGGGTTCTTTGGAAAGAGATTCTGAGATGAGGAGCTACAGGTAGAAGTAGAAAGTTTATTGGAGGCCGGGCGCGGTGGCTCACGCCTGTAATCCCAGCCCTTTGGGAGGCCGAGGCGGGTGGATCACAAGGTCAGGAGATGGAGACCATCCTGGCTAACACAGTGAAACCCCGTCTCTACTAAAAATACAAAAAATTAGCTGGATGTGGTGGCGGGCGCCTGTAGTCCCAGCTACTCGGGAGGCTGAGGCAGGAGAATGGCGTGAACCCAGGAGGCGGAGCTTGCAGTGAGCCGAGATTGCGCCACTGCACTCCAGTCTGGGTGACAGACCGAGACTCCGTCTCAAAAAAAAAAAAAAAAAAAGAAAGTTTATTGGAAAAGTGTTCTTGGGAGATACACTGGTAAGAAAGTCAGGGTGGCAAGATTGGGAAGACCAAGAAGCTGACCTCCATCCAATTCAATTGCAAGTGAGGCTTCAGCTGATCCCAAGGAGCCCTCTAGAGCTGAGATGGTCCTTTAAGTTCTCTCAAATGGAAGCAAGGCGGATAGACATTTATATCCCTACAGCAGCTAGCCATTAGCTGTGGGACCATTCTCTGCAGAAGGAAGTGTAACCTTGGGCAGGAGTTCTCTGTGGCAGAGCCAATTCTCAGTGTGGGATGCAGCTGTGAACCCTCAGCAATTGGGAACTGGGTGCATCCACCCTCAAAAGAGAATCTGGACAGAGTACAACAGCACTACAGCCACATTGCAGTCCAACTCTCAGCCCCACTGAGAATGCAAAAGATGAACAAGAATGTCTTTTAAACACATTTTCTTCTTTTGCTTGTCAATTTTCAGTTCGTAGCCTAGATATTTCCAGTGTAGCAACAAAGACATTTCAACAGTGGTCACAGCAATAGTAAAATTGGACACAAATAAAAATGGAAAGTTTTGACAGTTTTAGCTGCATTTAGTTAAATATTGTGTTTATGCTCATTATTTGGCATAGCTCCTGTTGTTCTTGAGAGTATTTCAGAATATGCTTATTTAATTTTCTTTCTTTGCCATTTTTACTTTATTTTTTCCACCACATTTACTTTTCTGCAGTTAACTGACAATAAAAACAGAAGTGGAGGAGCTCAGAAGTCTACCCCAAATGGGCCGGGCGTGGTGGCTCACGCCTGTGATCACAGCACTTTGGGAGGCCGAGGCGGGTGGATCACGAGGTCAGGAGATCGAGACCATCCTGGCTAACACGGTGAAACCCCGTCTCTACTAAAAATACAAAAAATTAGCCGGGCGAGGTGGCGGGCACCTGTAGTCCCAGCTACGCGGGAGGCTGAGGCAGGAGAATGGCGTGAACCTGGGAGGTGGAGCTTGCAGTGAGCCGAGATGGTGCCACTGCGCTCCAGCCTGGGTGACAGCGAGACTCCTTCTCAAAAAAAAAAAAAAAGTCTACCCCAAATGTTCCCCAAGCATGCATTAGTGACTTCAAATACCATTACTTCCGTATTACATTTTGTCTCCCTTATATTCCTAATGAGGCTTACCTGCTTTTGGTTCTTAGGAAAAGGTCTGGGTGGAAAATATCAGCTATTCTTGCCCTAGAGAGTCTTGAAGCAAACACTAACATCCACTGTCAAGCAAATGAAAAGTCTAAAAGATAGGACAGAGAAGCTGTTAAGCTTTACCCCAACTGAAAGTTTGAGTTGAACTAACTTGGACTTGTTCTGCTGACTGGCTGTGCAGTTTTGGTGATATTTTATTAGTTTTTCTTTCCTTCAAAATTATGCAAAGGTCATGGTCCATCATGAAGTTTTATTTTTAATGTTCTATTTCTTTTTCTTGTTATCAATCAAAGAACATTATTGCCTGAAGTAGTTTTCCCATTAGATTAGGATGTTAATTGGTTGACAGAAATAATTGCTTAAAATGAAAGAACCTCCTCTTGCTGCTCAAAGCCGAGGAGCCTGATACTGTTTGTGATACAGGCCATTGGTAAATACTGTTGACCTATGACCTGTGGTTCCCCATTCACTTGTTCTTTTTTGGAAGGAACAAGATGCTCTTCCTGCCTGGGGCTTTGCTCTGCTCAGCTATGCCACCCTCTGAAACATGTGATCTGCATTCCAAATGCTTCACTGACAGGTTCTCTATCACCCAGCACAGGTAGATCACTGTCATTGGCATCTATGTGAGTGATGAGTTCTGTTTCATCATAAATAACCTGAATATTCATGTCCTAGACTATTGGTGACACTGGAACCTTCCTATTCATGAATACAATACTAAGAACATTGCATATACCTATTTTGCTATAGTGAGAAAAGCCCTCAAATCTCACTCTCAATATTGTAGTACCCTCCCACCCCTCCACCCACAATTTTCAATGTTGGATTACTCTATAATAGGTAGATAATTATCTGAATTTATAAACAACATAAATAATTCTCAAACATTTCACACAGCAACTACAGCATGAGGGTTGAGTCAATCAGTCTTAACAGACACTCTTAAATTCATCTCCAGAGCATTTAGCAAGATTGAGAAAGAAGAAAAATTCTCCTCATTCTAACATTTTCGTCCTAAGTGAGAATATTTGTAGTCAGAAGCCTTAAAATTGCTGACAGTGGCCACCACATGTTTCCTGGGAATGTCCATATTCTCTCTGCACAGGGGTGCCTACTTATTTTTTTTTTTTTTTGAGACAGAGTCTCCTTCTGTCGCCCAGGCTGGAGTGCAGTGGCATGATCTCAGCTCACTGCAAGCTCCGCCTCCCGGATTCACACCATTCTCCTGCCTCAGCCTCCCGAGTAGCTGGGACAACAGGCGCCCGCCACCATGCCCAGCTAATTTTTTTTTTTTTTTTTTTTTTTTTTTTTTTTTTTTTTTAGTAGAGGCGGGGTTTCACCGTATTAGCCAGGATGGTCTCCATCTTCTGACCTCGTGATCCACCCACCTTGGCCTCCCAAAGTGCTGGGATCACAGGCGTGAGCCACTGCGCCCGGCCAGGGGTGCCTACTTTTTATAGAGAGATATATAGGGGCTAGGCCACAGTTGCATAATCCCATTTAACCAGAACTCTCAGAGCCAGAGAATATAGACAGCCCTGAAACATGAGAAGGATTGAGCATAAGCAATATTTCAGAAGCTGTTTAAACATGTCATTATCTGGCTTTTCTATTTCAATAATTTGTAAGCAAGCTGCCTCCTCTATAAACACACCAGCAGGAAAGGAGAAAGCCGTGTTAGTTATTGCATCTCTACTGCCTGGGACTTGGGGAGACAACATCAATTTTAATGCATTGAAATGCAGAAGTATCTTTGAGGGAATCCCATTTGGATTGGATCTCTTTGAGGGAATCCCTTATTTGGAATAAGACCACTGGAAAAATCTGGGCTACTTTAAGGAAAGTGGAGAGATGTTCATTTTATAAGACTGAACTTCACATATTTCCATGAGTGAATAAAGCAAATGTTAACTAATGGTTTTTTTTTTTTTTTGAGACGGAGTCTCGCTCTTTCGCCCAGGCCAGAGTGCAGTGGCGTGATCTCAGCTCACTGCAAGCTCCGCCTCCCGGGTTCACGCCATTCTCCTGCCTCAGCCTCCAGAGTAGCTGGGACTACAGGCGCCCACCACCATGCCTGGCTAATTTTTTGTATTTTTAGTAGAGACGAGGTTTCACCATGTTAACCAGGATGGTCTCGATCTCCTGACCTCGTGATCCACCCGCCTTGGTCTCCCAAAGTGCTGGGATTACAGGCGTGAGCCACCGCGCCTGGCCAACTAATGGTTTTTAGCTAACGTTTTCCAGCAAGATTTGGGAATAGAAATGTGAACAGAAGCTCAGCATAATTACTTATTGTTCTGTCCTGCTATGAGCATTACTTATTTCACACATGATTATGGTGAAGTCTTCAGGCTGAGTCTAAGCTACGCTCATCCTTGGGTTCCTACACATTTGGGTGCGTCTTGAGTCCTGAAGGAGTCTTTTGAGATGGTAGCAGGGGTCCTGAGTGTAGCATGTGTCTATTACTTTTCCCTGGGTGGCCATAGGTCCTCATCCTGGGCCCTGTGAAGAGGGACTACAAGACAAAAATTAAATATAAAAGAGTTGTTTTCTAAAACTTTTCTAAGGTATGTAACTCACGACAGCACTACTTTAAAGGTTTTATTGCAGAGTACAGCCAGACCCACCTGGACCTAGCTATGAGGGAAAGTTGGAAAGGATGCCAGTCACATTGTGTGGCCACTGACACTCTTGGTGTCAGCATAAATTGTGCTGTGCCCTTTAGGCAAAGAATTGATGGCTGCCTGGCAACCTTTCTGTATTGTCTCTATGACTAGTGGTTCTCAACTAGTGGAAATTTTGCTTGCCAGGGGACATCTGGAAATGCCCAGAGATATTTTTGGTTATCACAGCTTGAAGGAGTGTAAGTGGTTGGGGGGAGTTTTGCCCAATGAAGGGATGCATTTGCTCAGGTTGCTTGGGCTTGCTTACAGCATGGCAACCAGATTTTATGAACAAAGCCCCAAACTTGGCATTTTTATAACTAACCTTGGAAGTCACATTGATTCACTTCTGCCACAGTCTGTTGGACAAAGAAGTCACAAGAGTCCAACTACATTTAAACGAAGAGGACATAGATACTGCAAGTTCATGGGAGGGATATCAAGATTGCATTGTAAGAAAAACAAGCATGTTGGGAGATATTGTTGTGGCCACCTTTGGAAATTACAATCTACTGTAAGTAAAACAAGAATCAATCAATATAAATTTAGGCTTGAATCACTTCTCTTTTTTTGAACCAAAGATAAAACTGTAAAGAAATATAGAGATACATGGAAGGATGATGTTAAATCAATACAAAATGATCAGTGAGTTAAAAGTTACAGGTTCTAGGAAACATGGCTGGTGAATACAATAATAATTTATTAATTTTAACGTTAGCTTCAAATTTTTGGTTCTTTGGAAAATTGTTTAGGCCCCCAAATATATAGGTCTATGTATCTATGTATCTATCTATGTATCTATGTATCTATGTATCTATCTATCTATGTATCTATCTATCTATCTATCTATCTATCTATCTATCTATCTATCTATCTATCTATCTATCTATAGCTGCATTGATGCTGTAAGTCCAGAGCAGTTTTGCAAAATAGGCTGTGTTGCTAGAGAGATGCTATTTTCCTTGGCCTGTTTTTAAGCTGCTGTCCAATAGAACATATTTTTTTTCCTGGTTGAGAAAAAACTGGATATGATCAGTATAAAAAACTGGACAAGACACTGTGTGGTACTGGTTGGTAATCAGACAAAGCTTCTTGCTGTGGAGCACACCTTCCTTTGATGTCATTTGTCTCCATTTATTGGAATGAAAACTTCTCAGTGTATGAATCTTTAGCAAACAAAATGAAGAATGCTGAAAAGAAGCATGTAGCACATACACTTGAAAAATTAGGGAGAAAGCAACATTAGCAGAAAAATGTTCTTTCTATTTCACCTGAGATAAGTATCCTATGAAATCTTGTAATCATTGAAATCATAATTTTTTTTCTTTTTCTTTTTTTTTTTTGTTTTTTCTGAGACAGGGTCTGGCTCTGTTGCCCTGGCTAGAGGGCAGTGGTGCAATCACGGCTCATCGCAGCCTTAATCTCCTGGGCTCAAACGACACTCCTGCCTCAGCCTCCTGAGTAGCTGGGACTACAGGCATGCGTCACCATGCCAAGCTAATTTTTAATTTTTTTCTTTTTTTTTTTGTAGAGATGGGGTTTCACCATGTTGTCCAGGCTGGTGTTGAACTGGACTCAAGTGATCAGATCGCCTCAGCCTCCCAAAGTGCTGGGATTCCAGGCATAAGCCACCACGCCCAGCCTGAAATTATGATTTTCAATAGAACTATTGGCTACTGTTAGATTTGAATTTCACAGATTGAGTCTGGTAAACTCATTGGTGCTTATTTTGCAGACTGTACTATCGGTCTCAGCATTGAACTTTTAGAGATTTCTTAAATGACGTTATGGGATTATCTTGCACATCGACATTATAATAAATTCCTTCAAGGGCAGCCCTTGACTGAAGTAATTTTCATAATTACGTTGACCTGAAAAAATATCCTTGCAAGAGACACTGTGCCCATATATCACAGAAATACAGGTATTGTTCATCATGTAAAGGGAGGACTGTACCAGTGTTGGCTACAGAAGGTGGGAAGATCTGCAGACTCTTTTTGTTAGAAGCTTTTGCAGATTAGGTTCCCCAGGAAACAGACTCTGAAATAGAGATTTGTATGCAGGTTTATTGGAGGAGTGCTCTTGGGATCAATACTCTGGAAGAATAAAGAAAGTAGAATTGGGCAGAGGGAGAAGTTGAACTTTGATATAGATGCAACAAAGGCCTCAGCTTATTCCATGGGGCACAGTGGAGTTGGGGTAGCCCTAGAATGAACCAAATAGAGGTTAAGGGGTCAGTACCTTATACATTGATGTTGACCATCACTGGATGTGGGCTGACGCAGAAGAAGGGTCAGAACTTTGGGTAAAATGACTCTCTTTAGACACCGGCAGTTCTTGGAATGAGGCTCTGCTGAGAATTCTCAGCAATCAATGTTTGCAGCAGGTAGGGGAATAATTGTCTCAGTTCTGAAGAGGTCATTCCTTAGCATCTACTGCAAAAGCTTATTTGAACTACTGAGGAATACAGCACAATTAATATAAACCTAGGTTCTCAAACGTAGATTATGATGAAAGCCTTATTTTGAAGGAATACAGTTTCATTCAAAACCCATCAGCATCAAGCCCAAGATCTCTCATACTCATAATATCATCAGGTGATACTGGTTAATTCCATGGCAATGAAATGTTAGATTTGTGCCATTTCCAGAAGTTCTTGTGTAAGATGCTTCAGCTTCTGCAGATTCACAACAGTTGTCATACTTATTGTGGGATGAATGCATCTCCAAGATAGAGATGTATGCATTCGGGATGAATTTGTTAATAATCATAAAGACAGTTTAAAGCATCAAGGATGTTTGTTTTTAAGGCCCTTTGTCCTGCTGCTGAAGGCCAAATTGGTAGCCTGGGGTTAAAGCTAAAAGGCTGTGTTGTAAATGTACTGTTTTATCACTGTATGGAAAAATTTCGACTTGCCATCTCAAGAGAGCCATCACAGATGTCTCCTAAGAAAGAACTGGTTCACATTTTGGCTTTAACACCATCAGAATGATCTGATTATAGATTCTCATCCATAAGGAGATAGTATATAGTGGTTAAAAGCATAGACTGCTCAATTCAGAGCACAGTTCTGTCATTTTTTTTTCTTAGTGTCCTTGGGAAAATCAAGCTCTGTGTTTCTCAGTTTTCTCATCTCTAAAAATGGGTATAATAATATTGTTATAATAATAGTACCTCACTCATTGCATTTTAAAGATTAAATGATAAATGTCCATGACAGAGGAAGTGATTTGCAGGTGTTTGCTATTATACTGCTCTGTGTTTTTTTTTTTTTAAATAAGAATGAGCCAGCTTTTTCTGTATTAAATTACGGTACCATTTGTCAATTTGCTGGAGGTGCACCTTTTGCTGTAAGGAAAAAAATAAAACGAATAATGTTGATTGAAAGAAAAGTAAGTATTTTTGAATAATCTTGGAGTTGACATTTGAAGATTTTCCTTAGCCCTGTCCATATGGATCAGGAAAAGATGTAAAACAAACAAAAAAAACCTTAGTCTAGATCTTTGCTGAAAGAGGGTGAGATTGGGAGTTTACTTTTGTGAAGAACCTGTGTCTCACATCTTTGATGTATTGTCTCAATTAATCATCAGAACTGTCCTATGAGGTTGGCACTGTAATCTTCTCCTTTCTAAAGACAGAACCCCCCCCCCCCAACAAAAAAACAAACAAAAAAAAAACGAAGACAACAAGAGGTTATGAGTAGAAACCAGAGCAGAGTTTTGGCTGTGAAAGAAAGTAAGTCAGTGTGACATTACTGCAATGCTGCAGAGATAGACCCCTGTCATGTAATCACAGTCTGACAAGATGTGTACAGAATGCAGATGAGCTGGAGTACTTGTCACATGATGACCAGCTGCAAAGGTGTTTCTCTTGGGGTGACAGCAGAACCATTAACTTTACTTTCTCTGAAATCATCTTTTTTTTTTAGGGGGGTAGTTAGCTAGTTATTTCAATAGAATAAAAAGAATGAAAACTCATTTAGCTATATAATTACTAAATTATTGGGCATATGTCTCTTTAAAAATGTAATGCAAAGCCATTCTTGTGAAACAGTGTTTTTGGTGCCCCCACCCCATACACCGTTAAAGATTAAGTTGTCTAAGCAAGAAAAGGTGTTAACATTTTTGCCAGAGACCCCTGGGAATCAATATATTTTTGTTCCAAGTCACCTTGTATTGTAGTTCTCTCTGGATATTTGGAGAAAGAGGAGATAGCTGGACTAAAGAACTTTTGTGGTGAAAATTACTCCACTTGAAGGCTTGTCTCTATCTTTTCTTCTTCAGAACTTTATGTTGATTTAGTGTGTCGGCTTGCATTTTTAAAAACTATAATATGGAATAGAACTACATTTAAATCAGAGAAAAAAAGATGCATATGTGGTTTTGAAATTTCTAAAATTTTGCATTTGGATAGTTCCTCTGCAGTTGCTCAGTTAACATATTTTCTTTTTCTATAAATAAAATGACTTGCGATCTTCTCTCTATTCTAGGAAGTCTCAAAGCTATTCCCAAGGGGTAAATCTTGACAGAAAAAGAAAAGCAAATTTTTGGGGGGAAAATTGTGAAAAAGAGTATTAAATTATTTAAAAATAGACTGATCTGGAAATCATGGAGGAAATGATGTTTACACTGTGTTTAAAAAATAAAAAAAGACTCAGTGGATATGCATGGTCCTTTGCACTTAATAAGCTAAAGAGGTTCAGATGGAGGATGATACAGTATAATTAAAATAAAAGCGGGGAATGACCACGAATCAGTCACAGTAAATCAAAAGAATAAAGACATGAAAAGACTTTTTGGTATATATCAAACCATTTTTGAAAAAGAATTATGTGGCTAGAGAGAGTAACAGTGAAAAAGATATGTAGAAAAATTTCTAAAATATAAAAAATAGTATGTTTACACAGCTGATAAGTTTTTATATAGTAAATATACTAATATCAGTGCCCTTCTCCTGGTTCCTTTGAATATAAGATTAATGCAAAATATTTTTTAAAAATGTATCCTCTTTTGAGCCAGTGAAAAGTGACACTTTTTTTTTAAACGAAGTCACTTAGAATTATGACCAGATGGTTAAAGAAGATAAATTTTAAGAGTTGATTTTTCAAATTTTAAAGGAAACTGTTGTTGGTTTTCAGTGTGGTTCAGTGAGCTTCATAGTGCACATTTGCATATGAAAAATTCTTCCATAATATTGTATTTAATTTACTGGCAAACGGCTCGAATATATATTGTGGGTTTACAATGCCAAAATACCCAGTTGATTTGATAAAGTTACAAGTAAATTTTGGAGTTGAAGAGAAGGGAGTAATAAATCAGTTATCTGTCAACTTGCGGAGCAAAGAAAATACTTGCTTACTTCCCCATCCCCCCAACTCCTTTAAACTGGTTGAATTCATATTGTTTAGACAAAACGTGATTGCATTAGTGATTAGTTATTGATTAATCATCTTATAAAGATTAAATTATTTGATTTCTTTAATTAGTTGATTTTTTAAAAATTGGCAGTGAAATCCTTGAAAAACATTAGACCTATGTAAATAGAGCCTGAGTACATACTCACATAATATTTAACCAATATTTGGACACACTACCAAGGCATCTTGTGAAGGTATTGAAATAATGACTGAATTCTCCAACCACTGAAAAAAATGAGTGATGGACTAATTATGTAAAAATGTCTTTTATCCTGCATGTGATTAAAGTGGTCTGTTATTTGAATGAAGGAACAAACCTTTCTGGTCGTACTATCCAAATCATTATCATGCAGGCACAATTTCTGTTATTTAAATGTAATTTTGTCAACTGTAGACATCATTGTTGCTTCTCCAGCATTAATTCCATTACTCCCCTGTGATAGAGCAGCTGCTGACCTGGATAATTGACACGATCTCCAGCTTCAGAAGCGGACTCTAATTGGCTCAGCCCAAAATGCAATCCCGTCTCCTTGGTTCCAGTAATTGGTTCAGGAGTGTCACATGACATGAACTGTTCTAATCAGAGTAAAGACCATGATATTTATTCAAAGTTGTCTCTCCTTTTGTGTGGTGTGGTGTGTTGATGTGAGGCCTGGAATTGCTGTAGATACTTTGCTATCTAGTGTCAGGATAAAGCTGACACATCAGGGTGTGCAGAGATCAGTGAATTACAGAGAAATAGACGGGAGCCCTGATCAAACCATGCCAGAAGCCTAAAGGTCTTTTAAACTTCATGAGCTGATGCATTCCATTTATTATTCAGTTCATTTATTTTATCTATATATATCATATATAAATATAATAAACTTATACTGTTATAAATGTTTATTATATTTATATAACTTATTACATTATGTTATAAATATTTACTATATTTATTAGTCAGTTTTGTGTTGGGCCCTCTAGTATGTACAAATGAAATCATCCTAAGAGTTTCAACGACTCAACAGCACCATGGCTAGGACCTATTATTGGTCCTTCACCTTCACTTCCCTACACAAAATCACTAATATGAGATTCTTTTCTCTTCTAGCTGCTTCTAAGTTGAGTTTGAGGTACAGAGAGGTGTGAAGGTAAAGAAAGCTCTCCATACCTTAGCTTTGAATAAACCTTCAAATATTTGGATGTAGTATAATTTATTTAACTCTTTATTTTGAAATAATTATAGATCTATAAGAAACTGCAAAAATAGCACCTAGAGTGCCTCAAATCCTTCCCTTCATTACCCTCAATGGTGAATAATATATAATCACAGTTCAATATCAAAGCAAGAAAACTGACATTGGTGTAATACTGAGCAATGTTTATTTTATTTTATTTTATGTTATTTTATTTTATTTTTGAGACAGAGTCTCTCCTCTGTCGGCCAGGCTGGAGTGCAGTGGCATGATCTTGGATCACTGCAACCTCCACCTTCCAGGCTCAAGTGATTCTCCTGCCTCAGCCTCCTGAGTAGCTGGGATTACAGGAGTGTGCCACCACGCTGGGCTAATTTTTGTATTTTTAATAGAGGCAGGGTTTCACCATGTTGGCTAGGCTGGTTGTGAACTCCTGACCTCAGGTAATTTGCTCACCTCTGCCTCCCAAAGTGCTGGGATTACAGGCATGAGCCACTGTGCCTGGCCCAATGTTTATTTTTTAGTAGAATGATTTTTGTTTTGAGAGAAGTTTTGAAATAAACACTAATAATTCATTCATTCTTATAGCTGGCACGTTCATTTTAGTAGGTTAGCATATATATGCTATATATATGTATATATGTGTGTGTATATATATGCCATACATATGTATATATGTTAGTACACACATGCCTTCATGCAAAGATACATATATCTATTTAGAGGATCAGAGTATTATTCAAATATTTAGATTAATACATTGCAAATAGTTGTAGCTTTTTTTGGACATATTACTAAGCACATCTGTAATTTATTTTTATTTTTTAATTTCTTTTTTTTGATACATAATAATTGTACATATTTTCAGGGTACATGTGGTTTTCTCTTTGCCTTCTAGGACACCAAAACTGAATAGTTCATCACTTTATGGTTCCCTAATATTAAGTAGGGTTCACTCATTCTTTTTAATTCTTTTTTCTTTATTTTTATCTAACTGAGTTATTTCAAAAGGCCTGCTTCAAGTTCTGAGATTTTTTTTTTCTTCTGCCTGATCTGATCTATTGTTGAAGTGTTCAAGCGTATTTTTTATTTTACTTAGTGAATTCTTCAATTCCAGGATTTCTGTTATTTTTATTGACATCCATTATTTGGCAATTTTTAAATTCATGTGCTGAATTGTTTTTCTGATTTCTTTGCACTGTTTATCTGTGTTCTCTTCTATTTCAGTAAATTTTTTTTAATTTTTATTTTTCCAGACAGAGTCTCATTCTGTTGCCCAAGCTGGAGTGTAGTGGCATGATCTTGGCTCACTGCAACCTATGCCTCCCAGGTTCAAGTGATTCTCCTGCCTTAGCCTCCTGAGTAGCTGGGACTATGGGTGCCTACCATCACACCCAGCTAATTTGTGTATTTTTAGTAGAGATGGGGTTTCACCATGTTGGCCGGGCTGTTCTCGAACTCCTGACCTCAGGTGATCTGCCCACCTTGGCCTCCCAAAGTGCTGGAATTACAGGCCTGAGTTACCACACCCAGTCTATCTCACTGAGTTTTAAAAATATCATTGTATTTTATATTCCTTTCAGTATACATACCCACCAATGGGATTGCTGGGTCAAATGTTAGTTGTTTTAGGTTCTTTGAGAATTTTCCAAACGGCTTTTCACAGTGGCTGAACTAATTTACATTCACACCAGAAGTGTATAAGCATTATACTTTCTCAGTAACCTTCTTAACATCTTATTTTTTGAGTTTCTAATAGTTGTCATTTTGACTGGTGTGAGATAGTATCTCATGGTTTTGATTTGCATTTCTCTAATGATTAGTGATGTTGAGTATTTTTTTGTATACTTATTTACCATGTGTGTGTCCACTTCTGAGAAGTGTCTGTTCATGTCTATTTCCCATTTTTAAGTGGGGTTGTTTGTTCTTTGCTTGTTAATTGGCTTACGTTCCTTATAGACTCTTGATATTAGACCTCTGTTAATGTATAGTTTGGAAATATTTTCTCTCATTCTGTAATTTGTCTGTTTACTCTGTTGATAGTTTCTTTTGCTGTGCAGAACTCTTTAATTAGGTTCCATTTTTTCTTGATATTGCTTTTGGAGACTTATAAATCATTCTACCAAAATGACACATGTACTTGTATATTCATTGCAGCACTACTCACGATAACAAAGACATAGAATCAACCTAGATACCCATCAGTGGTGGTCTGGATAAAGAAAATATGGTACATATACACTATGGAATACTAAGCAATCACACATACACAAAAACAAAATCATGTCCTTTGCAGCAACATAGATGCAGTTGGAATCCATTCTCCTAAGCAAACTAATGCAAGAACAGAAAACTAAATACCACGTGTTCTAACTTATAAGTGGGAGCTAAGCACTGAGTACACATGGACATAAAGGTGGAAATAATAGGCACCGGAGACTACTAAAGGAGGGAGAGAGGAGTGGGGCAAGGGCTGAAAAATTACCTGTTGTATACTATGGTCACTACCTGGGTGGTGGGAGCATTTGTACCCAAAACTTCAGCATCACACAATATGCCCATGTAAAAACCTGCACATGTACTCCCTGAATCTAAAATAAAAGTTGAAATTTTTTAAAAAAGAATGAGTTCACCTAGGTTATATTGCATTTTAAAATAATTTGATTTTTTAAAAATTTAATTTTTAAAGTAACACATAGTAAAATTAACTATTTTAGGTGTACAGTTCAAACAATTTTAACACATAAATAGATTTGAATTACCATATTATAATCTGGATGAGAAGTTTTACTACCCTAGACATTTCCCTTTTGCTCTTCCTTTGTAGTCACCCCTTTACCTCTCCTCCATCCTCTCAACTCTTGGCAGATACTGACCTATTTTCTGTCACTCTAGTTTTGAGTTTTAAAGAATGTCATATAAACAGAATTATAAAGTGTGTACACTTTTGAGACTTGACTTTTTTCACTAGGCATGTTTTTGACATTCATTCAAGTTGTTGCATATAAAAGTAGTTCATTCTTTTTTATTGCTGAGTGGTATTCCATTCTATGGATGTATCACAATTTGTTTATTCATTGATTTATTGAAGTGCATTTGCTTTTTTTCCCAGTTTTTGGTGATTATCACTAGAACTGCTGTAAGATTCATGTGCAGATTTTATTGTGAACACAAGTTTTGATTTCTCTGGTTTACATTCCCAGGAATGGAATTGCTTAATCATATGGTAAATATGTGTAATTTTATAAAAAAAGTTAAGTTGTTTTCAAGAGTGACTTTACCATTTTGCATTCCTGCCAGCAATATACAAGAGTTACAGATGGTCTGTCTCCTTGTCAAATAAAATTGTTTATTTTTAGACATTCTAATAGATGTGTGGTGATATCTGCTAGTGATTTTAATTTGCATATCCCTAACAACTAATGATCAGTGTTAAATATCTTTTCATGTTCTTTTGAATCATCTGTATACCTTCTTTGGTGAAGTTTCTGTTCAAGTCTTTGAGTTTTAAAATTGGATTATTTTCATATTGGTGAGTTTACAAGGTTCTTTATATGTTCTGGATACAAGTACTTGTTGGATATGATTTTCAATATTTTCTCTTAGTCTGTAGCTTATCTTTTTAGCCTCTTAGTGGTGTTTTTCACAGAGTGAAAGTGTTTAATTTTGATGAAATATGGTTTATGAGTTTGTTTCTTGTTGGACTAATGCTTTTGATATAATGCCAAAGGACACTTCGGCTAATTGAGGTGATAAAGATTTTCTCCTATTTTTTGAAATGTTCTATAGTTTTACACTTTGATTTAGGTCCATGATTTTTTTAAGTTCAATTTGCTGTGAGGTATAAGGTTTAAGTTGAGGTTCATTTTTTATGCATGTATGTACAATTTGTCCAATCATTTGTGGAAATGATGATCTTTTCACGATCTGAGTGCCTTTGCACTTTTGTAAAAGAAATCAGTTGGCTCAAGGGAATGAAAAGACAAACCACAAATTAGGAGAAAATATTTGCAAAAATATACCTGATAAAGGACTGTTTCCCATAATATACAAATAACTTAAAATTCAATGATAAGAAAAAATAAAGTCAATAAAGAATATATTGATGGAAAATGAACAGAGGAAAAGATGTTTCGTATCATGTGTCGTTTGGGAATTGCAAATTAAAACCATGAGATACGGCTCTACATCTGTTCCCTGTCACTATAGACACCTATTAGAACAGCTGAGATTCAAAACACTGAACGCAAATGCTGATGAGGATGTGGTGTAACAGGAATGCTCATTCATTCATTTCTGGTCAGAATGCAAAGTGGTACAGTCACTTTTCAAGAAAGTTTAGTAGTTTTTCACAAACCTAAATGTACTTTTATCATACAACCTAGCAGTTATGCTCTTGGTATTTATAGAAATGAATTGAAAACTTATATCCACACAAAAGCATGTACACAGATGTTTTTAGCAAGTTTCTTCATAATTACCAAAACTTGGTAGCAAATAATTTTTTTTTTTTGACAGAGTCTCGCTCTGTCACCCAGGATAGAGTGCAGTGGTGCGATCTCAGCTCACTGCAATTTCCGTCTCCCAGGTTCGAGCAATTCTGCCTCAGCCTCCCGAGTAGCTTGGATTACAGGAGCACGCCGCCATGCCTGCTAATTTTTGTATTTTTAGTGGAGACGGGATTTCACCATGTTGGCCAGCCTGGTCTCAAACTCTTGACCTCAGGTGATCCACCCGCCTCAGCCTCACAAAGTGCTGAGATTACAAGCGTGAGCCACCATGCCCCAGCCCCAAGTGTTTTTTAATAGTGAGTAGATAAATAAACTGTGGTATATTCAGGAAATGGAAATTCATTCAGCATTGAAAAGAAATGAGCTATCAAGACATGAAAAGATATGGAGGAAACTTAAATGCATATTACAAAGTTAAAGAAGCCCATATTAAATTGTTACTTGTTGCAGAGGGTCCAACTATATGACATTCTAGAAAAGGAAAAACTATGGAGACAATAAAAATATCAGTGATGCCAGGGGCTTGTGGGTGTAGAGATAGATGAACAAACAGAGCACAGAGAATTTTTAGAAAAAAAACCAATTGTCCATATATGTGGGAGTCTATTTCTGGATTCTATTCTGTTTCATTGCTTTATGGTTTTTGTTTTTTTTTTTGATGGAGTCCCACTCTGTCACCCAGGCTGCAGTGCAATGGCATGATCTCTGCTCACTGCAACCTCTGCCTCCTGGGTTTAAGCAATTCTCTTGCCTCAGCCTCTTGAGTAGCTGGGATTACAGGCACCTGCCACCATACCTGGCTAATTTTTTTTTGTATTTTTAGTAAAGATGGGGTCTCACCATGTTGGCTAGGCTGGTGTTGAACTCCTGACCTCAGGTAATACGCCGCCTCGGTCTCTCAAAATGCTGGGATTACAGGTGTGAGCCACCATGCCCAGCCTGTTTTATGTTTTTATCCCTCCACCAATAGCATAAGACAGCTTTATAGTTAGTCAGCCTATTTCATAATATAGCTTTATAGTAGGATGTCTATAGTAGTGTTCTTGGTGTTGCGGGTTACTTTCAATTGTTCCTTTAATGTGAAGTTTTGTATCACTTCTTCTAAGTCATCTTCATCCTTTTTGTCACTACTACATTCCTTATTTATGTCAATAGGTTTACCTTCTATCAGTTCTTCTGGCTTCATATCTGGAGTTCCTTGAAAGCAACAGTGTATTAATCTGTTCTCACACTGCTATAAAGAACTACCTGAGACTGGGTAATTTATAAAGAAAAGAGATTTAATTGACTCACAGTTCTGCTGGCTTAACAGGAAGCATGATTGAGGGCTTCAGGAAACTTACAGTCATGGCAGAAGGTGAAGGGGAAGGAATCACCTTCTTCACATGGCAGCAGGAGAAAGAGAGCAAAGGGGGAAGTGCTACACACTTTCAAACAACCAGATCTCGTGAGAACTCATTCACTATCACGAGAACAGCAAGGGGGAAGTCTGCCTCCATGATTCAATCACCTCCCACCAGGTCCCTCCTCCAATACATGGGGATTACAATTTGATATGAGATTTGGGTGGGGACACAGAGTGAAACCATATAAAGCAGTATCAACATTCTATCATCAGCTATTTCCTCTATAACTCCATCTGTGTTGCATTCAGATTTAACTTCTTTCTGTGCTTTCATCTTTGTTGGACAATTTTCTCTTTTCATTATCCATTAAAAAAAGTCACATGGGTTTATCACTAACGGGACCAGGAGACAACATGACTACATGATCTGCTATCTGTGCATGAATTGCATAATGTACAGTGATAATCACTGATAGATATTAAAATAAGTTATTGATTAGTCATGTATCATAATGCATATCTGTTATTATGTAGTGATTTGTGGACTAAAATGCTGGAAGCAAAACTTGTACTTTATGAAATTATTCACATGTATACCATAGTAACTGAAATTTGAACAGAATGATATGATTTGGCTCTGTCCCCACCCAATCTCTTCTGAAATTCCCACGTATTGTGAGAGGGACCCAGTGAGAGGTAATTGAATCATGGGGGGAGGTCTTTCCTGTGCTGTTCTCCTGATAGTGAATAAGTCTCATGAGATCCGATAACTATATAAGGGGGAGTTTCTCTGCACAAGCTCTCTTCTTTTCTCTGCCACCATGTGAGACATGACTTTCACCTTCTGCCATAATTGTGAGGCCTCCCTAGCCACATGGAACTGTAAGTCCATTAAACCTCTTTCTTTTGTAAATTTCCCAGTCTCACGTATGTCTTTATCAGCAGTGTGAAAACAGACAAATACAGTAGCTAATGCAGCGTTCGGAGGGAAATTTATGGCAATAAATGCTCACACCCACAGACCAAGAACAGCTGACTTTGAACACTGTTCACACAAAGACTTTGAACAGCTCCAATATACATGACTTTCAGCTACCACTGTTTAATTAAATGTATCAGTCTCTCAACAATACTGTTCAAATTTCAGTTACTATAGTATACATGTTGTTAATAATTCCATAAAGTACAAGTTCTCTAGGGAGTTCCAAACTTTCCCACATTTTGCTGTCTTCTGAGCCCTCCAAACTGTTGCAACCTCTGCCTGTTACCCAGTTCCAAAGTTGCCTCCACATTTTTTGGGATCTTTTCAGTAGCATCCCTCTCTACTGGCACCGATTTACTGTATTAGTCTGCTTTCACACTGCTGATAAAGACATACTCGAGACTGAGCAATTTACAAAAGAAAGAGGTTTAATGGACTTACAGTTCTATGTGCCTGGAGTGGCCTCACAATCATAGTGGAAGGTGAAAGGCATGTCTCACATGGCAGCAGACAAAAGAAGACAGCTTATGCAGGGAAACTCCCCCTTATGTAATCATCAGATCTTGTGAGACTTATTCACTATCATGAGAACAACACAGGAAAGACCTGCCCCATGATTCAATTACCTCCCACCAGGTCCCTCCCACAACACATGGGAATTCAAGAATATCAGCTACACTTACAAATTTTGATATGCTATATTTTCATTGTTGTTCACTTCAAATTATTTTATAATTTTCCTTGAGATTTTTTTTGACCCATGGTTTACTTGGAAGTTTGTCTTTTAATTTCTAAAGGTGTAGAATTTTTCCTATTATATTTCTGTTATTTCTAATTTAATTCCATTATTTCAGAGAACATTCTTCATATGATTTAAGTTCTTTGAATTTGTTAAGGTGTATTTTATAACCCTGGATATAGTGTATTTTTTTTTATCTGTTCCATGTGCATAGAAAGAAAATCTATTCTGCTGTTGTTTGGTAGAATGTTTTATAAATATCACTTAATTACAGTTGTTAGATGGTGTTGGTCAGTTCTTTTATATCCTTGATGACTTTCTGTCTACTATGTCTATTGCTTGCCAAAAGAGGGGTTTTGAAGACTCCAGTTATAATTGTGGACTTACCTATTTATTCTTTCAGTTCTGTCAGTTTCTGCTTGTATTTTGAAGCTCTGTTCTTAGTTGCATACATGTTTAGGATTATATTGTCTTTTTGGTGAATGAACTCTTTTATCATTATTTAATTTGCCTTTCTATCACTGATTTTTTAAATCTCTGAGTCTATTTTTTCTAATGTTAAGTCTACTACTCCAGCTTTATTTTGATTAGTAGTTTCATGATTTATCTTTCTCTGTTGTTTCACTTTTAAATGACATAGTTCATTACAATGAGTTTCTTGGAGACAGCATATTATTGGATCATTAAAAAATCTGTTCTGACAACTTCCATATTTTAAGTGACATACTTGGATCACTTATATTTAGTGTAATTTATTGATGTATTTGGGTTTAGGTTTACCATTTATTATTTGTTTTATTCTATTTCTAGTCTTTGTATTCTTGCTTCGCTTTTCCTGCTTTATTGTGTCTTATCTGAACATTTAAAAATTCAGTTTAGTTCATCCAATGTATTTTTACTATTTTTTACATAGTTTATTTTATGATTGCTGTAGAAATTATAATATGCATGCTTAAGTTTTTGCAGTCTACTTAGAACCATTTTTTTCCTACTTCAGAGGGGGTTCAGACAACACCACATAGGTCTAAAATGATTGCTTTTAAAAAAACTGGATCTTTGATTAACCATGTAATGCAGACCCATCCTCATAAATTTTCTTGTGTCTTAGAAGTATATTACCCAACATATAGATATTGGTAAGTTAAAGAAAAATACTATTTTACTCTAAACAAATCTATTATAATATCACTACTTTAGAAATAAGCTATTTGTTAAAATAATTTGATGTGTATAGAGCAGAGGCTTATTAATATTGAATGCATTTATGAAGATAGAATTTGATTTACAGGGATTTCCCCCCTCCAAATAACTGAATAAGTGAGTGAATTAGCATACACTTAACATAGAAAATGAGTTTTCTGTACATCAAAATGTATTCACAGAAAAACTTTCATTTGTGATACTTCTTATAACTAGTTTCTGGAAAAAGAAAATAACCGAATTGTGACTTTTTGACATAGTTAATAAAAATGTTGTCTACCCTTTAATTTCTAATAATATTTTAGAACAGGAACTAAAAGTATGGCTTTTATTACAACAATATCAATTAGCATGTATGTGTTGCTTATTTTCATATTTTAATTGCTACTTCTAAACAACTATATAAAATTAATTCCTTCTTAATATGAGAAAACTGACAAATGGAGAAGTTAAGTAATTTCCCAAGATCATACACCTTGAATAAAAGAGGCAGGATGAAAATTGAGTAGTATGGCTTCAGAACTCACACCGTGAAGCACCATATTATCTGATCCTTAGAGGAGAGGGCAGTAGTATTTTGGTATTCTCAACTTAAGAATCTTTAAAGTTATTTTTAAAAAGAAGGGCAATATGTTGTATGTGTGTCTTTGTGTGAGTGCCAGTGTGTGTGTTATGTATGTATATTTCTATATAATTTTTTATCACAATAAGTTTCTAATTTGGTTAAGGATTTTGTGTTGCTTCCATAATGAGAAAACGATTCTATCAGGCATTAGTGTATTCTAATGCTTTGATGTTTACTTTCAGGCTTCCCTTTGATCTCTTTACATATTGATATGTGTACAAATAGCATGGGACAACCATGTCTTGAATGCCACATCTAAGAATGGCCACAAGATTACAGTCTTAAAACTTTAATGAGCAGAACCCAAATTGGTAACATTATGCATGTGATGATAATTGCTCTCTAAAGTGGATCTTTTCTCATGCCATTCTTCATTTTTTTGAAAGCTTAATTTAAGAACACTATACACCAGCAGTTAAATGGCTACTTTATTCTTTTCTACTTTATTTATTTCCCATTCTTTTTCAGATGTTGCTTTCTGTAAATACTGGTCTGAAAGGAAAGGTTCAGCAAATCAAATTGTTGAAGGTTGCAATGTCTGAGAATTGGAACCAGCTTTGCTGGTATAAAATATGTAAAAGGACATTCCCATTATAGAAATATGGTTTTCTTATTCTCCAGTAAAAAAAATAGGAATATATTAGGCACTACATTCTTCAAATAATTTGAAAATTCTACTATTCTAATACATGATATGAAATGTCTTAATAAGAAATTGAACTTAGGATGGATAAATCTTTTGTGAGAAAATGTGACTACAGATATTAGATTTCTTTCATTCATCACTTACCTAATCCCTGTCCCTTTCTAGATGTTGACAAAATGGAAAATGACAGGTGATTCCTTTGCATTATTTACAATGCTTTGATACTGATTTTTGTCTTTAATAATAATCATCTATGAAAATTTCTGAGACACATTTTTTCCACTATCTAAACTTCAGTTTTTATTTCCTGCCTGTTCATCAGCTAACTCTCTTTTCAATTATTTCATTTTAGTATATGTTAGACTTTTAAAGATTGGCTTTAATATAAAAATGTACATAATTTCATGGTAGGAGAGTTTTCACAGATTGGGCAGAATCATGCAACATATTCTTTTAATAGGCATTTAGAAAAAGAAATCTTAGTATACATTCATATGTACACTAAATAGTTCTAATATTTTATGTGTTTGATAAATATGATCCTGGAAAATACATAGCAATGGTAGTCCCAGTTAGACAAACTTTCCATTATAATTACACTGGCCACAAAGACAGTTTGTTTACATGGCATCAAAGAGCCTCCCTTGCTACACCATTGCTAAATCCTGAGCCCTAGGTTTTCATCAGTGTCATTTATAATCCAATGAGATCAAAGGTGAAGGTGTGCCAATGAAAAATCACTTTTGACCTTCCATCATGGCAGACAGGAGGCAGGACTAGATTGCAGCTCCGACTCAGATGGACAGAGAAGCATGTGGTGGCTAGCATTGTGAATTTTAGCTCCAGAATGACTGCAGGAATAAATCAGGAAACCTGAGAGGACCCACAGACCCTCTGAAGAAAGTGGATTGCTTCTGCAGGACCCAGGAGACACCCCAGATACTGTGATTGCCCCAACTGTGGAAGTGGGAAAGGGAGATCCTCTGCCCCTAAACACACCCCCCACTGGGGAAATTGAAGGTCTACTTTACAGGAGAAGATCCTGACCTTACCTGGAGCTGAGTCAATTTAGAGAGCCAGGCAAGATGCAGGGGTACAGAAAGCCATGGGAAAGCCCTGTAAGCTTGGTGGGTCCCCAAGGCCATTCTTGCCTGGCATTACCGGGATTCTTCAGGAGGGTGGCCAGAGGTGCAGGGAAAATGCCACAGGGAGAAGGAAATCTCCAGCTGAACTTTGTAACTGTTTGAACTGATTGAGAAGCCTCCTGGCCAGAACTCGTGTGAGGGTGTGAATCTGGCATACAGACTCCACAGGAGGAAGAACAACTAAAACCCTCCTTTCTTTCACAGCTGGGAGGCAGGTAGCCTGAGGCAAGTTCTCAGCCCTGCTTACCCACTGCCTAGAAATAGACTCAGTGCTGTTAGTGGGGGCACGGTGGGAAAGAGAGCAGCCCTTCAGATTGCGTGGCAGCTGGGTGAGGCCTGTGACTGACGGTTTCCCCTACTTCCCTGACAACCTGCATGACTTAGCAGAGGCAGCCATAATTCCCCTAGGTCCATAACTCCATTGACCTCCATTGAATGTCACCCCCATCCCCCACAGCAGCCACAGCAAGATCCACCCAAAGTGAGTACTACATCAAGGGAATGCACTATGGGACAAAAGAATCTGAACAACAGGCTTCAGCCCTAGACCTTCTCTGTGACAGAGCCTGTCCAAATGAGAAGGCACCAGAAAACCAACTCTGGTAACATGACAAAACAAGGCTCTTCAACACCCCCAACAATCACACTAGTTCACCAGCAATGGATCCAAACCAAAAGGAAATCCCTGATTTACCTGAAAAAGAATTCAGGATGTTAGTTAGTAAGCTAATCAGAGAGGCACCAGAGAAAGGCAAAGTGCAGTGCAAGGAAATCCAAAAAATAATACAAAAAGTGAAGGGAGAAATATTCAATGAAATAATATAAATAAAAAATAATCAAAACTTCAGGAAATATTAGACACACTTATAGAAATGCAAAATGCTCTGCGAAGTCTCAGCAATAGAATTGAACAAGTAGAATGAAGAAATTCAGAGACCAAAGACAAGGTCTTTAACCCAATCCAACAAAGACAAAGAAAAAAGAATAAGAAAATATGAACAAAGCCTCCAATAAGCCTGTGATTATGTTAAACAACCAAACCTAAGAATAGTCGACATTCCTGAGGAAGAAGAGAAATCTAAAAGTCTGGAAAACATATTTGTTGGAATAATCAAGGAAAACTTCTCCAGCTTTGCTAGAGACCTAGACATCCAAATACAAGAAGCACAGAGAACACCTGGGAAATTCATTGCAAAAAGATCATCACGTAGGCACATTGTTGTCAGGTTATCTAAAGTTAAGATGAAAGAGAGAATCTTAAGAGATGTGAGACAAAAGCACCAGGTAACCCATAAAGGAAAACCTATCACATTAACAGCAGATTTCTCAGCAGAAACCCTACAAGCTACAGGACATTGGGACCCAATCTTCAGCCTCTTCAAACAAAATAATTATCAGCCAAGAATTTTGTATCCAGTGAAACTGAGCATAATGTATGAAGGAAAGATACAGTCTTTTTCAAACAAACAAATGTTGATAGAATTTGCCACTACCAAGCTACTACTACATGAACTGCTAAAAGAAGCTCTAAATCTTGAAACAAATCCTGGAAATACATCAAAACAGAACCTCTTTAATGCATACATCTCACAGGACCTATAAAACAAAAATGCAATTTAAAAAACAAAAACAAAAAGCAGAAAACCAAGGTACACGGGCAACAGATAGCATGATGAATGGAGTGGTACCTCACATATCAATACTAACATTGAATGTAAATGGCCTAAATGCTTCACTTTAAAGATACAGAATGCAGAATGCTAAGAATTCACCAACGAACAATTTGTTGCCTTCAAGAGACTCACCTAACACATAATGACTCACATAAACTGAAAGTAAAGGGGTGGAAGAGGCATCATGCAAAAGGATACCAAAAGCGAGCCAGGGTAGTTATTCCTATATCAGAAAAAACAAACTTTAAAGAAACAGCAGTTAAAAAAACAAAGAAGGACATTATATAATGGTAAAAGGCCTTGTCCAACAGGAAAATATCACAATCCTAAACATATATGTACCTAACATTGGAGCTCCCAAAATTATAAAACAATTACTAATAGACCTAAGAAATTACTAATAGACCCGAGCAACACAGTAATAGTGGGGGACTTCAATACTCCACTGACAGCACTAGACAGGTCTTCATGACAGAAAGTCAACAAATAAACAATGGATTTAAACTATACCTTGGAACAAATAGATTTAACAGATATATACAGAATATTCCATCCAACAATAGCAGAATACACATTCTATTCAACAGCCCATGGACCTTTCTCCAAGATAAAACATATGATAGGCCACAGAAAGAGCCTCAATAAATTTAAGAAAATTGAAATTATATCAAGCACTGTCTCAGACCACAGTGGAATAAAACTGGAAATCAACTTCAAAAGGAACCTTCAAAACCCTGGAAATACATGGAAATTAAATAACCTACTCCTGAATGATTATTGGGTCAAAAAATCAAGATGGAAATTTAAAATATTTTTTGAATTGAATGACAATAGTGACAAAACCTATCAAAACCTCTGGGTTACAGCAAAGGTGGTGCTAAGAGGAAAGCCTCAAATGCCTATATCAAAAAGACTTTAAGAGCACAAAGTGAAAATATAAGGTCACATCTCAAGAAACTAGAGAAACAAGAACAAACCAAACTCCAAACCAGTAGAAGAAAGGAAATAACCAAGATCAGAGCAGAACTAAATGAAATTGAAACAAAAAAAATACAAAAGATAAATGAATAAAAAAGCTGGTCCTTCGAAAAGGTTAATAAAATTGATAGACCATTAGCAAGATTAGCCAAGAAAAGAAAAGAGAAAATCCAAATAACCTCAATAAGAAATGAAACAGGAGATATTACAACTGACACCACAGAAATACAAAAGATTATTCAAGGCTAATATAAACACCTTTACACGCATAAACTAGAAAACCTAGAAGAGATGGATACATTTCTGAAATGACACAATGCTCCTAGCTTAAATCAGGAAGAATTAGATACCCTGAACAGATCAATAACAAGCAGTGAGATTGAAATGGTAACTTAAAAATTACCAACAAAAAAAAGTCCAGGACCAGACAGATTCACAGCAGAATTCTACCTGACATTCTAAGAAGAATTGGTACTAATCCTATGGACACTATTCCACAAGCTAGAGAAAGAGGAAACTCTCCCTAATTCATTCTGTGAAGCCAGCATCACCCTAATACCCAAACCAGGAAGGGACATAACCAAAAAAGAAATCTACAGACATATATCCTTGATGAACATAGACACTAAAATCCTTAACAAAATACTAGCTAACAGAATTCAACAACATAATCAAAAAGATAATTCACTGTGATCAAGTGGGTTTCATACCAGGGATGCAGGGATGGTTTAATAAGTCAATAAATGTGATACACCACATAAACAGAATTAAAAACAAAAATCACTTGATCATCTCAATAGATGCAGAAAAAGCATTCAACAAAATCCAGCATCTCTTTATGATTAAAGCTTTCAGAAAAATCGGCATAGAAGGGACATACTTCAATATAATAAAATCCATCTATGACAAACCCACAGCCAACATAATAATAAATGGGGAAAAGTTGAAAGTATTCCCTCGGAGAACTGGAACAAGACAAGGATGCCACTCTCATCACTCCTCTTCAATATAGTACTGGAAGTCCTAGCCAGAGCAATCAGACGAGAGAGAGAGAAAAAAAAGGGCATTCAAATTGGTAAAAAGGAAGTCAAACTGTCACTTTTTGCTGATGATATGATCATTTACCTCAAAAACCCTAAAGACTCCTCCAGAAAGCCCCTAGAACTGATAAAAGAATTCAGCAAAGTTTCTGGATACAAAATTAATGTACACAAATCAGTAGCTCTTCTATAAGCCAAGAGTGACCAAGCGGAGAATCAAATCAAGAACTCAACCCCTTTTATAATAGCTGCAAAAAACAAACAAACAAACACACACACACTTAGGAATATACCTAACTAAGGAGGTGAATGACCTCTACAAGGAAAACTAGAAAACACTGCTGAAAGATATCATAGATGACAGAAACAAATGGAAACACATCCCACTCTCATAGATAGGTAGAATCAATATTGTGAAAATGACCATACTGCCAAAAGCAATCTACAAATTAAACACAATTCCCATCAAAATACCACCATCATTCTTCATATAGTTAGAAAAAACAATTCTATAATTCATACAAAACCAAAAAAGAGCGCACACAACCAAAGCAAGACTAAGCAAAAAGAACAAATCTGGAGGCATCACATTACCTGATTTCAAACTACATTATAAGGCCATAGTCACCAAAACAGCATGGTACTTGTATAAAAATGGGCATGTAGACCAATGGAACACAGTAGAGAACCCAGAAATAAGCTCAAATACTTGAAGCCAACTTATCTTCAACAAAGCAAACAAAGACATAAAGTTGGGGGAAGGACACCCTTTTCAACAAATGCTGTTGGGATAATTGGTAAGCAACATGTAAGAGAATGAAACTGGATCCTCATCTCTCATCTTATACAAAAAATCAATTCAAGATGGATTAAGGAGTTAAATCTAAAGCCTGAAACTATAAAAATTCTAGACTACAACATTGGAAAAGCCCTTCTAGACATTGGCTTAGGCAAGGATTTCATGACCAAGAACCGTAAAGCAAATGCAATAAAAACAAAGATAAATAGCTGGGACTTAATTAAACTAAAGAGCTTTTGCATGGCAAAAGGAACAGTCAGCAGAGTAAATAGACAACCCACAGAGTGGTAGAAAATCTTCACAATCTATGCATCTGACAAAGGAGTAATATCCAGAACCTACAACAAACTCAAACAATCCCATCAAAAAGTGGGCTAAGGACATGAATAGGTCATTCTCAAAAGAAGATATGCAAATGGCAAACAAACGTGAAAAAATGCTCAACATCACTAATTATCAGGGAAATGCAAATCAATATCACAATGCTATACCACCTTACTCCTGCAAGAATAGCCATAATCAAAAAATAAAAAAATGGTAGATGTTGGCATGGATGTGGTGATCAAGGAACACTTGTACACTGCTGGTAGTAATGTAAACTAGTACAACTACTATGGAAAACAGTGTGGAGATTCCTTAAAGAACTAAAAGTAGAACTACCATTTGATCCAGCAATCCCACTACTGGGTATCTACCCAGAGGAAAGAAGTCATTATACAGAAAAGATACTTGTACACACAGGTTTATAGCAGCAAAATTCACAATTGCAAAATCGTGGAACCAACCAAAATGCCCATCAATCAATGAGTGGATAAAGAAACTATTCTTTTGCAACAATTAATGGAATTATCTCTGAAGAGTCCCAGGCTGAGTCAAAAAACCATATATATACACATGTATATATATATGTGCATACATATATACACACATGTATGTGCACACATATACACACACGTGTGTGCACACATATATACACATGTGCATACATATACACACATACGTGCATACATATATACACACATATGTGCATACATATATACACATATGTGCATATATATACATATATGTATATACATATATATATACATTTATATATCACAGTTTGTGTGTGTGTGTGTGTGTGTGTGTGTGTATATATATATGAGATGGAATACTACTCAGCCATAGAAAGGAGTGAATTAACAGCATTTGCAGTGACCTGGATGAGATTGGAGACTATTATGCTAAGTGAAGTAACTCAGGAATGGAAAATCAAACATTGTATGTTTTCACTGCTATGTGGGAGCTTAGCTATGAGGACACAAAAGCATAAGAATGATACAACAGACCTTGAGGACTTGGGAGGAAGGATGGGAGTGGGGCGAGATATAAAAAACTACAAATAGGGTGCAGTGTATACTGCTCGGGTGATGAGTGCACCAAAATCTCACAAATCACCACCAAAGAATTTACTCATGTAACCAAACACCACCTATACCACAATAACCTATGGAAAACTAAAAAATAAAAAAGGAAATGAATTTGTAGCAACAGTCCAAATTAATAGCTACAACAGAAGTGTAGTTTCCAGGTAGACCAATGGATAATACATTCCTTTACTTGCAAGACAGCCTGCTTATAATGCAGAAGAAAAATGCAATATTTGGGATAGGCTAAGTTAGCCTGCAGCAACAAGCAACTCCATAACTTTAGTGGCTCACAACGGAAAAGAGTATTTCTCGTTGGCACTGCATATCTATCAGCTCTGTTCCACATAGTATTCACTCAGGCTGTTGAGGCAAAAGGAAGAAATGATCATGAACTGCAGGCGCGAGGCACTAAAAGGAGTTGGAAGAAAGAATATTTGGGGAAAAGTAATACAGTGTATTAGAACAATTACTGGAATTATCTCTCTGAAGAGTCCCAGGCTGAGTCAAAAAACCAGGTTCCACTTCTTTCTTGGCTGCCTAAGTCTTAACACTTGGACCAATTTATCTTGAACCTCTCTAAGCTTCATTTTCACAATCCAGAAAATAAGGGGATGGGGTGCCATGACTCTTAAGGTGCCTTCCAGCTTGGAAGCTGTGTGATCAGAGGCTCCTGATGGCTAAAATAGGGACCCTTTCACCAGCTAGGACCTGGAACTCATCACCAAAGTTTTTCTCTAAAAACTCTTCTGAAAGACAAATATCACATGTTCTCACTTATATGTGGAAGCTAAAAAAAAATAAAAAAAATAAGAAAATAAATTAAAAAATTGAACTCATGGAGAAGGAAGTAGAATGATGGTTACCAGAAGCTAGGAAGGGTAGCAGAGAGGGGGTATAAAGTGGGGATGATTAATGGGTACAAATTACAGTTAAATAGAATGAATAAAATCCAGTATTCGGTAACACAATGGGGTGACTATAGTTAACAATAATTTATTGTATATTTAAAAATAAAACAGTGAAATTGAAACAGCCCTAACACAAAGAAATGATAAATGCTCGAGGTGATGGATACCCCAATTATCCTGATGTGATCATTACACACTATACGCCTATATCGAAATATCTCATGTACCTTATAAATATACATAATTATATTCCCATAATAATTAAACATGTTTTAAAAGAAAAAAAACTACTCCTATATACATTAATTTATCTGACTTTAGCAAAAAGAGCTAGGTTTTTTGTACAAGTGAGATAAAAATTTCATTTTGAACAAAGGTGGAGAGGTGGCCAGGCATGGTGGCTCATGCCTGTAATCCCAGCATTTTGGGAGGCCAAGGTGGGTGAATCATGAGGCCAGGAGTTCGAGACCAGCCATGCCAAGATGGTGAAATCCTGTCTGTACTAAAAATACAAATAAAATAGCTGGGCATGGTGGCGGGTGCCTGTAATCCCAGCTACTTGGGAGGCTGAGGCAGGAGAATCGCTTGAACCCGGGAGGCAGAGGTTGCAGTGAGCCGAGATTGCACCATTGCCCTCTAACCCAGGCAACAGTGAGAGACTCCGTCTCAAAAAACAAAAAAAGGTGGAGAGGTAATCTCTGACAGAGATAGCTAATCTGATCTCTGATCTTGTTTTGATAAAAGCCTTGATTGCTAATAATAGTCACATCATTTTTTTCGTGTAAATTTTTCCTCTTTCTGGTGTCATCAGAACTTTCAGCAAACATACCCTTCTTCACATGATTTTCCAGTGTACTTCTGGTTCATAGACTTAATCACACAATATGAATTATTCAAATCAGCAAGAATTATGAAGGAGGAAGCAATCTCAATATTTTCCTCTTGTTCTCAGAATAGTGCACACTTTCCCACCTCTGTTTGGAAGAGAAGATGGAAGATGTGGATATTAAATCCAACATTGCACACAAATACTATGGCAAAGCAGTTAGTCAATAAGGATTGAAAAAAATACATAGGAGTGTAAATTTTATCATTTCCTTTGACCGTTATTTAAATTATTCAAAAATTAGCTGACAGTATTTTTATTAGATGTAAATTTTTTCTTTTAAGAGTTGGAAAATTTCAGACCACAGGAGAAGCACATACAGGCAGATTGAAATAATTAACACATAGTTTAGACAACCTTTGCATGCTTGCATAGCCCAGAATATGTTAGAGTGATGCTTTCCGTTGAGAATAGTGGATAAGAGATGATTGCCATCTGGGAGGAGATGAAGACGGGGAGACGGAGAGACAGATAGATGAACAATTAATTTGACAACTATAGATATGTCAGGTTCTATGGGAAGACAGAGCAATTAATTTAATCCTGACTGAATAGCTGGGAAGGAAAAAGAGGAAACATCGTGGAGAAAAGCACAAAAGTCTGAATTCTTGTGCCAATGACCTAGAAGTAGAGAAGAATCCAGTGTGCCTAGAAAATAGAGTGTCGGATAGAGCAGTAGGAGGGGCCTAGGCGATGCGCTGTGAAGACGACCCTGGAGGCCACGCTGGTGAGTTTTCGCTTTTTTGAAAAGGATGAGACGTAGAAAGCGGGGTGGATGAGAGACTTTATCACTAATGGTCTGTCTCTCATTGGTGAATAGATATGAGTTAGTTTTGATCAAAATGCTGAATTTGATAGACAAAAATTTATTGTTCAAAAATATGTTTGATATGGAATATAGTTTATATCAAATCTTTTATTCTTTTGAGACAGAGTTTTGCTCTTGTCGCTCAGGCTGGAGTGCAATGGCATGATCTCTGCTCACCGCAACCTCCGCCTCCCGGGTTCAAGCGATTCTCCTGCCTCAGCCTCCTGAGTAGCTGGGATTACAGGCATGCACCACCACACCCGGCTAATTTTGTATTTTTAGTACAGATGGGGTTTCTCCATGTTGGTCAGGCTTGTGTGGATCTCCCGACCTCAGGTGATCCACCCACCTCAGCCTCCCAAAGTGCTGGGATTACAGGTGTGAGCCACCGTGCCCAGCCAGCTTATATCAAATCTTATTTTACATTGGACTTCATGGGTTTTCACCTCCCATCTCCTCCCAATATGTTACTTCCAAATAGTGATTTACTAAAAAAAAAAAAAAACTCTACAAATTTGCTTTTCTGACTGATTCTGTGACATTTGCCCATACGCACACATACAAATAAAACAAAAGACAACTGGGCGTAAGAAAATATTTTTTCCATACTAGGTTTTGAGAAAAAATTGAAACAGATTATTCAACCATTATATACAAAATCGAAGCAGCAAGATAATTTCATGCAAAAAATTTCTCCTTATCAAGACATTTTATGCTTTTAAGGGAAATAAATATATGTTCTAAAGCCATAACTTTGTCCTACAGAGAATTAGAAGAAATGCAGTTTTTCCATGATGATGTTATCCAGAATTTAATTACATAATTAAAGAAGATTTGCTATGATTAGGAAATATCAAGGCATTTAGAACAAGATAAATTGTAGTTTCAAAAAAGAAATTCATACCCTTCTATAGATGCTCGAAGGCTTTTATGCACACGGAGGTTTAGAACAAATTCATTCAAGCACTTAAATGGTAAATAATCCTAACATGAATATCAGTTCATTCCTAAAACATCACTGTTTTTATGGAAGTTTGAAATAAGATTGAACCAATTTTTATTTAAGACCTATAAATGGTTTTGATTAAACAACTAAATTCTCTTTCAAAATAAAGCTAATGGCCACAAAGAATGACATGTATGTAAAGGAAAATCTTCAGCATTCTTTTGCAGCTGTGTACTGCTTGGCTGGTGGAGGGCTCTAATATGAACTTGGACCTCTGCCGACGGGCTTGCTGCGATGCATGATGTACAGACACCTGCCCTGATAGCCATAAGATTCATGCTGTTGTATCAATGTCATACCTCACAGGCCTAACAAGTAAGTACAAACCTAGGAAGTAAGAAAAACATTCACACTGAAAAAAGGCTAGCTGGGGATCTGATATTTCTTAGTTTGCAACCTGGACAGAAATCTCCCATACAGAACTCCACTGGCAATCCAGATTTGGGCATCATCTTTTCAACAAACATTTGAGTTCCTTCTACGTTCTAGTGAGGAGGAAGTTGTAGACAGCTTGGGCAAGGCTCCTGCTGTAAGATGGTGTATAAGACAGACATTAATGAAATAGTAAAGAGGGAAATAAGATCATTACAGATTGTGATCATTGCTATGAAGAAAATCAGCAAGTTGATACCTAAGAGAGTAACCAGGGCAGGGCCTTATAGAGAAAGTAATAGGAAGAGTAAATGAAACGATACAGTTGAGGTTAAGATTTAAGGACGTGAATGTGCTCGACATCCAAAAAGCCATGAAAAAAGAATTCCAGAGGAAGGGCAAAACTCTTGAAGAGAAAAGGAGCTTTCATTTGTTCAGCAAATGCTGTTATGCAAAACCTAAGTGTAATGACAAGGAGCGAAGAAATTCATGATCCGATAGCTTTTGTTCAGTATCTATCTTGGCCATATCTTGAGACTATGGAGTGGCATTGATGGCACCTATATTTCTATTTTATTTTTATTTTTTATTATACTTTAAGTTCTAGGGTACATGTGCACAATGTGCAGGTTTGTTACATATGTATACATGTACCATGTTGGTGTGCTGCACCCATTAACTTGTCATTTACATTAGGTATTTCTCTTAATGCTATCGCTTTCCCCTCCCCCCACCCCACAACAGGCCCCAGTGTGTGATGTTCCCCACCCTGTGTCCAAGTGTTCTCATTGTTCAATTCCCACCTATGAGTGGGAACATGAGGTGTTTGGTTTTCTGTCGTTGTGATAGTTTGCTTAGAATGATGGTTTCCATCCTTTTTTGTGGCTGCATAGTATTCTGTGGTGTATATGTGCCACATTTTCTTTCTTTTTTTTTTTTTTTTTTTTGAGAAGGAGTCTCGCCCTTTCGCCCAGGCTGCTGTGCAGTGGCATGATCTTGGCTCACTGCAAGCTCTGCCTCCCGGATTCACGCCATTTGCCTGCCTCAGCCTCCTGAGTAGCTGGGACTACAGGTGCCCGCCACCATGCCCAGCTAATTTTTTGTATTTTTAGTACAGAAGGGGTTTCACCATGTTAGCCAGGATGGTCTCAATCTCCTGACCTCGTGATCCACCCGCCTTGGCCTCCCAAAGTGCTGGGATTACAGGCATGAGCCACCACGCCCAGCCCTCATGCCACATTTTCTTAATCCAGTCTATCACTGATGGACATTTGGGTTGGTTCCAAGTCTTTGCTATTGTGAATAGGATGGCACCTATATTTCAACTTCACTTTTGTAGCTCACGTGTCCTTTGAGGCAGCTTGATTTTTAAGAATCAGGTGATATTAGCTAGAACCTCTTCCCACTGGGGGTAAAAGATTGGGAGGGGGAGCAGCACAGGCAGGAAACACAGATAAAAGTGTGGCTTGCATTTTTTCTAATCTTTTCTGGCTTGGAGTCTTTAATTTTGCCAACAAAATGCAGGAAATGACATATTTAGCCATTTTGAGAATTCTTATCTTTTTCCTCACCTAGTTGCTCCCAGTGAGAACTGCCAAGGACACAAGGCATTTGTGTAAGTTGTCAATATTACCGAAGACATAGGGTAATAGAAAGGGAGGTTACAGCTCAGCTTTATAGCAGATGAACTGTTGAGCTGAATATTTCACATTCTGCTTCTATGGAGTCCCTTGAGCATTTCTGTCAACTCAGATTCTAGGTTTCTTTCCCATCTCTTTTCTTCTTCCTTTTAAAAAATTAAAGAAGTTTTAGTTGATGAATAATAATTGTATATATTTATGGGGTACAATGTGATGCTTTGAGATATATATACACACATCGTTGAATAATTAAATCAAGCTAATTAACATATCCATCACCACCTACTTAGTATTTTGTGTGTTTGGTGAAAACATTTAAAAGCTACTCAACAATTTTGAAATATACAGTATATTATTATTAACAATGGCCACCATGCTGTGCAATAGTTTCAGTTAGACAGGAGGTATAAGTTTTAGTGATCTTCCCCTTTAACTGCTCCCAGCAACTCCAACAAAACCGTGCTTAGCAGCCTTCAAAGTTGCCAACATTTACTCCTTCTTTGAGGGCTCAGCATTGCCGGTTGGAATGATGGTGGCTGTTGGCTTGGTGTGACTTGAAAGCCTAGCCTGCCCCAGAGTATTTCCATCAGTGGTCAGACAATAGCATCTGAGTTCTTACTATTACAGCCCTTCTTCTGTCTTACTCATGACCTCCAGAAGAGCCCTGAGTCTGCTGCCCAGAAGAAGAAAACCTCATAACCAGTTTTCATGCCCCATCAGCCATTACAATTTATTTTTTTTAAGGGAAAAGTAATTCTTCAGGTTGGTTGGAGAGTAGAGACAAAGAAGGGGGGGGGGGGGAATGGAAAAATAGCCCAAGCTTCTACCAGGAAAGCAGCATGATCCACGATGGGTCAACCCTGAGGGCTAGGGTAAGAGTGGGAGTATGTTTAGATATAGGACAAGGTGGCTTTGTAGGTATAGAATGGAAGCAGGAACTCCAAAGATAGGTTTGTGCATGCGTGCGGTACATACCGTGCAGAGGAGAAAAGATACTGGCTTCAAGCTTTGTGTATGGCTGCCTCTGATCCTATAACCCAGACTGACTCAGTGACCCTGCCTGACCTTAGAGGAATTTTGCAGACGGACTACCTCATGAGCTCACCAAAGCAAAGTAGCTTGGATAGTTCTATATTTTAGCTAGAGGCAAGAATCTGTACTAAATATAAAGGTTTGCTGCCTTGTTTTTTATTTGCCCTTAAGAATTTTTATATTCAATATAATCTATATTTTTCCCCCAGAAGGACTCAGTAGATTACCTCCTTAATACTGATTTATTTAAAATTCCAGTTTTAGCAGAGAGAGGTTTCTCTTTAGTCTTTCCACAGACAGGTAACATGCCAAATTAAACATGTAAGGAGTCCAAGTAAAAGGAATACAGATTAATCGGTATCTTATTTATCTTCGGAACATTTAGCAATCCTTTTTCTTTAAATAGGGAACTTATGGGCCGGGCGCGGTGGCTCACGCCTGTAATCCCAGCACTTTGGGAGGCTGAGACGGGTGGATCACGAGGTCAGGAGATCGAGACCATCCTGGCTAACATGGTGAAACCCCGTTTCTACTAAAAATACAAAAAATTAGCCAGGCGTGGTGGTGGGCGCCTGTAGTCCCAGCTACTTGGGAGGCTGAGGCAAGAGAATGGCGTGAACCCGGGGGGCGGAGCTTGCAGTGAGCCGAGATCCCGCCACTGCACTCCAGCCTGGGCGACAGAGTCAGACTCCATCTCAAAAAACACACAAACAAACAAAACAACAACAACAACAACAAAAAATAGGAAACTTGTGGGTCATTGACATTGGGATGTAATAATTTATATATACATTTATGACTGACTTTTAGGATTTTTAAAATTATGATTTTATCTTGATTTCCACCTTAGTTTACAAATTTTGGAAAAGCTGGTATTGATTTCTTATATATATATATATTCAAATCATTTCTGAATTTATGTTTAAAATGTTAAAGCATACTGAATTGTATAAAAACAAAATAAAAAGTGCCTTGAATCCTTCTATCACTACCCAGAATGATCCACTATTAATGTATTGGTCTACTTTCTTCTTGTCTTTTTTCTATTCAGGTATATTAGTGCGTATATAAATATACACACTAACATACTTAAAAGGTGTATCTATTTATACCTAAAACAAATTTGTAATATTCTGAATAAATAGTTTTAAATGATGCTTTGTCACCTAACAATTGTCATTGGGTATTTCTCACAAACATGAATTTAAAGCACCCAGAGAATAAGAACATATGGAGGCCCCATATTTTATTTTACCTCCCCATGCTGTTGGGCATTCTAGTTGTTTCCCATTGTTTGTTATTTACTATAATATTATAATGAATATTTTTGAATATAAAATTTCTATTTCCTTTTGAAATAATTAATGGGTCAAAGGGCATGAATGACTATTTAAAAAATACATTTGATGCATATTTTAAATGTACCTCTGGAAGGAGTCTATCAGTTTCTCTCTTCACAGTGTTTCTCTCTTCATAGCATCATTTCATTGTATTCTCATGGATACCGGGTAATATGATGCTATGAACAACTTGGCCAGTTTTCTGGGCAAAGCTGTCATGGTTTTTAAAATTATTTTTATCTTTTTATCTTCGATTGCTACATTATTACCTCCATAAGAAATATTCTTTTTCCTTCCCCTTTTTAGTCTTAAAAAATAATCACAATACTTGCCTCATAAAAAAATTGGGAAACACAAATGTGCATAAAATGCTAAGTACCTATTAGGAATTATTGTTTTTAAGCCATTATGGTGATAATGAAAAATCTTCAGAAATGATAATCAGTTGCAAAGAACATACCCTATGCTTTGATATCCTAATCTTAGACAGATGCTCCTGGTGCCCACGTTGCCTTTATTCAGCTCTCTTCTGATTTTAACCACAGTGTGGTAGACAGTTCGTGAAAGCTCATATTCTTCTCTTCCTGCCAGGATGTTGCTGGAAGCTCTTGCAGCTGTCTCTTACATTCTTCCCCAGGGTCTTTTTCAACAGAGATCTCGCAGCTGGCTTGAATTTTGCTGTCTAAAGGTGCAGGGATGGGGAAGGATTAATGCCTAGAGGACATCCTTCAACCAATGGGAGATGGGAGGTAGTGAAAAAATATTCCAATTTCCTATATTTCTGGTAGACAATTCTGGGAGGCATTCCATGTATGCTTCTCAGAGCTTCTGGCAGAGTTCCACTCTTGTTGCTTACAGCAGAAACCTCAGTAAAACACCATATAATGTCTTTTCTCTCTTTGTGTCTGACTCTCCTCCCTTATTTCTGTTTCCTAGGAGCAGTTTGGAAATAAACTAACTGCAACCAAGTCTTTGTTCTAGGCTTTTCTCCGAGGGAAACCCTAACTACGATATCGTCCCTTTCCCTTTTTCTCCAACAATGCAGAGTTCTTTCCCCTTCCCTTGGAGAACATTCAGTTAATTAACTCAGCCATTGCATATTGAGGGTCAATCCTATGCCAGGCACTGCTTTGTGGAGGATGTGAAGACAGACTCAGATTCTGGCCATCTTGGAGCTATATTCTAGTGGGGCAGGCAGAAAGTGAGCACAATAAGTAAGCAAGATGTTAGACTTCAGAAGTGCTAAGGGGAAGAAAGGAAGAAAGGTAGGAAATGACTGGGGAAAGAGGTGCATTGCAATTTTAGATAGGATGGCCAGGAGAGGCTTTATTGAGAAGGTCTCTTTTGTGTATATATCTGAAGAAGGTGAGCCACATCAAGATATGTCGGAAAAATATTCCATCTGAGGAAATGGCAAATGCCTGAGCCCTAAGGTAGGAGTACTTCTGGAACACTTAGGAATATTGAGAAGACCAGTGTGGATGAAGGTAGGTGAAGGAGAATGAGGTGCTATTGCCAGAGAGGAAGCAAGGTGCTAGACAGATCACATAGGAACCTTAAGGTCTTTGGTATTTACCTTAAGTTTTAAAATTTATTTATTTATACTTTATGCAAATCAAAAGTGATAGGGAAGCAATGACTTTATCTATTGGGGTCTTAAAATTGATATATAATAGTTGTACAGGCCTGGAGCAGTGGCTCACGTCTGTAATTCCGCACTTTGGGAGGCCAAGGCAGGTGGATCCCCAGGTCAAGAGATCGAGACCATCCTGGCCAACATGGTGAAACCCCGTCTCTACTAAAAATACAAAAATTAGCTGGGCATGGTGGCACACGCCTGTAGTACCAGCTACTCGGGCGGCTGAGGCAGGAGAATCGCTTGAACCTAGGTGGCGGAGGTTGCAGGGAGCCGAGATTGTGCCACTGCACTTCAGTCTAGCAACAGAGCGAGACTCCGTCTAAAAAAAAAAAAGTTGTACATATTTTTGGGGTACATGTGATGTTTTGATACCTGTGTAATGATCAAATCAGGGTAATTGGATGTCCATCACTTCAAACATTTATCTTTTATTGGGAACATTACCATTCTTTTCTTCTAGCTATTTTGAAATATACAATAAATTATTGTTAGCTATAATTTCCCTATTGTGCTATCAAATACTGTAAATTATTCCTTCTACCTAACTATATATTTTAAGTTTGATGGAGAATTACTGAAGAATATTGAACAGAATAATCTCAATGTCAAAAGGATTATTCTGGCTGCTATAATAGTCTTCAGGAGAACAAGGGTGGAAGGAGAAGCCAGTTATGAATTATCGCAATAATCCAGGAGAGAGATTATGGTGATTTGAACCTGAGTCTTAGCAGTGGAGGTGGTGAGAAGCATTGAGTTCTATATATTCTGAAGCTGGAGTTGACAGAATTTGCTGATGGATGGGGTGGAGGGAGTGAGAGAGGTAAGGAGGCATAGACAATTCCAATGTGTTTGGGCTGAGAAACTAAAATAATTATGTTTGCCATTTACTAAGTTGAGGAAGCAAGCAAGAAGAGAAGATTGGAGGGGTGTATGGGAGCTCAATTTTCCACATATTAAACATATTCCCTACTTATTACTTTCCAGGAGGAATGTCAAGGAAAATAGGTGATTGCATATATGAATCTGGATTTAAGAAACAAGGTCAGGGCTAGATGTAAATTAGGGGGTCACTAGTATGTAGATGATATTTTGAAACCTTGGAACTGGATGAGATTTGCAAGGGAGTATGTATAATAGAGAAAAGAAGAAACTCAAGGTTGATATATTAATTTTCTAGAGCTGTCATAACAAAATACCACAGACTGGATGGCTGAAACAACAAAAATTAATTTTCTTGCAGTTCTGATGGCTGAAAGTCCAAGTCGAGGTGCCAGCAGGGGTGATTTATTTGGAGGCCTCTCTCCTTGGCTTGCAGATGGCTGCTTTCTCAGTGTGTTTTCACATGCTCTTTCCTCTGTGTGTGCATATCCCTGGTGTCTTCATCATCCTATAAGGACACCAGTCATATTGGATTAGGGCCTCTCCCTTATTCCCTCATTTAACCTTCATATTACCCCTTTAGAGGCTCTATTCCCAATACGGTCATATTCTAACATACTGGGGGATAGGGTGTCAACATACACATTTTTAGGGGGAACACAATTCAGTCTATAACACGTGGATATCTTGGACATTCTGAAATTAGGATGGAGGGGAGATAAGAAAAAATAATCAAATAAGACTGAGATGGAGAGGACAGAGAGGTTTAGAGAAAAAATAGGAGATATATGAAATAAAGAAAGTACTTTGAAAAAGAAAAAGGAAACAATTGTGTCAGAGGTTGCTGCTATGTCAAGTAAGATAAAGACTAAGGATTGAATATTGAATTTAGAAATGTGGAGGTCACAGTTACCTTGATAAGATTAGTGAGTGGTAGAGTGCTGGGGGTGAGCGTCTAGCTGGAGTGGATTCAGGATTAAATAAAGAAAAGCCAGAAGCAAGAAATAAAGGCAGCTCTTTCAAGGAGTTTTTAAAAACCAATTGCCTAAGAACTTCATGTTGTAGTCTTTAATTTCAGCCTTATTAATGGAGAGGGGCAAGATTGGTGAATTCACTGACATGCAGGAACATGGAGTAAGCTCCACAAAATTAGGTAAAACTTGGACTTCCCACTCTAAGATGGTGTGGCGGGTAGAATAGTGGTCTTCTGAAAATGTCCATGCCCTAATCTCCAGAACCTTGGATAATCTTTGCTAAGCCTTATACTCTTAACAGAGAAATACAGAGACTTAAGATGGTTAAAATGAACTCTCTCTACAGGAAACATCCAACAGAGACATGTTACTGTCCTGAGCTCTCTAGAGGGACTCTTTCTCCTTAACCTTGCTTAAGCCTGCCAAGTTAGCTTTCTTTTTGATTCTGTGAGCTAAACAGAATCTTTCCAACAAAGTCTTTTGTTTACCTAAGTTGGCCAGAGTTGCTTATAAGGAAAGAGACCTAAGTGACACACTGTTCCTTCCATTTGGAACGCCTCACACAACCCAATTTCATTTCAGTTTCACTCCCTGTGTCCCATCTATTTTACTTTATGGACTTGATAGTGTGATGGTTAATATTAGGTTGTCCACTTGACTGGATTGAGAGATGCCTAGATGGCTGGTAAAGTATTGTTTCTGGGTGTGTCTGTGAGGGTGTTGCCAGAGAGATTGACATCTGAGTTGGCGAACTGGGAGAGGAAGATCCACCCTTAATGTGAGTGGGCACCTTAATGTCAGTGCAGCTAGAATAAAGCAGGTGGAAGAAGGGGGAACAAGCTCCCTTGCTGAGTCTTCTATTTTTCTTCCCATACCAGACACTTGCTTCCACTCCTGCCCTTAAACATCAGACTCCTGGTTCTTCAGCCTTTGGCTGCAGACTGAAGGCTGCACTGTCAGCTTCCCTGGTTTTGAGGCCTTCAGACTTGGACTGAGCCACTACTAGCTTTTTTCTTTCCCCAGCTCATGGACAGCCCATCATGGGACTTTGCCATGTAGTCATATAAGCCAATTCTTCCTAGTAAACTCCCTTTTATATATACAAATATTCTGTTTGTTCTGTCCTTCTGGAAAACTCTAATACAGATGGGGTTGTCTACTTTATCTTTTTCCTGGAGTCTTTTCTTTACTGATTGACTGGATGGCAAGTAAAAAATAGCTCTAATTTGTGCAGGTGCAGTGGCTCAGGCCAGTAATCCCAGCATTTTGGGAGGTCAAAGCAGGATGATTGCTGGCATCCAGAAGTTTGAGACCAACCTGGGCAACAGAGCAAGACCCTGTCACTACAAAAAAAAAAAAAATTAGGCATGGTGGCATTTGCCTGCAGTCTCAGCTACTTGGGAGGCTGAGGTAGCAGGATCTCTTGAGCCCAGAAGTTGAGGCTGCAATGAGCTGTGATCGCTCCACTGCACTCAGCCTGGGTGACAGAGTGAGACCCTGTCTCAAAAAAAGAAAATTGCTCAAATGTACTACAGTGAACTTCCACTGTTAGAACTACAGTTGGATTTTTCTCTCCTAATACCTATTCCAGCCCGGTGTGTTAGGGAACCAGGAAACCAAATTCATATATCCTGCTCTCTGCTGATACAGATAGCTATCAAAAGGCCATAAGTTGAACAAAATGCCTTAGCAAAATGAGAGCAGTGTTAAATTATTCTGTTTTAGAATGGTGTGTATATCAGAAGTTGATTATCACAATAATTCTCCTTAATAAACAACAAACCTCAGTGGTTGATAACAATAAGCATCTATTTAGCTTATGAGTCGACAGGATTCAGCTGATCAGGCCTGGGTTTGACTCTTCTCATGTGTTTACTGTCAGCTGTAGGTTCAGTAGGTGACTCTGCTGTCCTTGGGTGGGCCCTCTCATAAATCTAGGTGGCATCTAAGGTGGCCTTGGTGGAGATGACTGGGGCAACTCAGTTCTGATCCTTGAATCTCTCATCTTTCTCCTGGGAAGAGAGGGGCAGCTTGGTCAAGTTCTTATGGCAGTAGCAGAGGGTAAGAGCAAGCAAGCTCCACCATGCAAATGTCTCAGGTCTCTGCTTGTGCCACACTTGTCAGTTGTCTCCTTGGGGCAACTTAGGTCATTCTAGCTCCAGAGCTCCCAACCAGTTAGCCAAGACTCACTGGACCTGCAACAGAGCTCACCTATTCCCTCTGCCCAATTTTGCTTCTCCGAAAGCAAGTCCTATGGCTGAGTGCAGAATGAGAGAGCACCATTGAGCTATACGCACGTGGTATAGAGACAAGGAAGACTGACAAACTGGGACCATTATTACCTTTGATCTATCACAGGGTAACTTTTCTTATTTCTTTTTCTTCTGTATTTGTGTTTTATGATCTTTCTACAACAAATACCTGTAGCTTGGTTCATAAAGAAAAGCTTCCAGACAAGAGCAGATTGAAATAATCAAAAACTTAGGAAAAACTGCATAGTATACACACTTGGCTATCACATTGGCTAAAGTACTTAGTAATCTATTGAAATTTACCAAAGCAGCTGACTTGGTGAATACTTGGGTTATTCTCAAACTTGGTTAAGTACCCCTTTTCCTTTTTCTATTCCCTGTGGCTAGAGCTGATAAATGAATGCTGAAATGTATATTGCTCTTATAGACTTGAATGTACTAGCAGCATTCTTGCTGGGATTAAGTGTTGCATGCTGTCCTGACAGAAACCAAACTCAATGACTTGTCTATTTCTGTAAGCTGAATACAGTGAGTTTGGAATGTTGCACAGCTCTAAGACTGTGCACCAAAATGCTCAGGACTGGTGTGTTCCCTGTTGCAAAAAGCTTACATTCAGGTGAAGGAGAAAGCAAAATAAATAAATAAATAAATAATTAGATAGCTACAAATGGCGATAACTTTGTGAAATAAATTAACAAGAGAGTAAGACAGAGAATGATAGGGGAGGGTACCTCTTTTAGATGGGTGATGTGGAAAGACCACTCTGGTGATGTAGCTCCTTTATTTTCTTATTTTTGCATAAAATTTTTAGGGTATGAGGCATCATCATGATTTCAGAGACATGAGGCATGTAACTTGACACAAATACATGACTGTATTTGGTTGAAGATGTTTGTTATTTTTGCATTGTGCCCTATGGCTAAAATGTTCTGATTTTGATCATGAAACAAAATTTGCCACAGTTGTGGTTCAATTGTCAAGGATGAAAGAAATACTACATCACCAGAGAGGTCTTTCCACATCACCCATCTAAAAGAGGTACCCTCCTCTATCATTCTCTGTCTTACTCTCCTGTTAATTTCTTTCACAAAGTTACCACCATTTGTAGCTATTTAATTAATTAATTATTTATTTATTTTGCTTTCTCCTTCACCTGAACATAAGCTTCTTGCAGCGGGGAGCACACTAGTCCTGTTGATAGTGACACTCCTAGAGTCCAGCACAGTGCCTGTTTATTATATGAATGAAGACGCACCGTCATTGAAATATTACACTTAGGAACCATATGTGTTAATTACCCAATTCACCTTTTTAAAAAACTCAATGGTTATAAAAGTAACAACACAGTTTTTTTCCTGCTAAAAATAGACTCTTGCATGTCTGCTAGAGGCTCCGTTTAAAAATACTTTCAATCTCCAGCCTGGGTGACAGAGGAAGACTCTGTCTTAAAAAGTAAAGGAAGGAAAATCTGTAACTCACAATCTATTCAATAAAGTACTGTTCCGTTGATTGTATTGATTATATGGGCAGACTTAAGAGAATGTGTTTGTGTGCAGGCAGTGAGGTAGTGTTTGCATGTGTTTGTGTGGGTGTGGTTAAGATTATGTGAAAACAGATGAAAAGGTTACAATAAGAAAACATTAGAAAATCCACTCATTCTTTTTTCTTTTTTTTCTTTATATACTTTAAATTCTAGGGTACATGTGCACAACGTGCAGTTTTGTTACATACGTATGTATGTGCCATGTTGGTTCGCTGCACCCATTAACTTGTCATTTACATTAGGTATTTCTCCTAATGCTATCCCTCCCCCATCCCCCCACCCCATGACAGGCCCTGGTGTGTGATGTTCCCCACCCTGTGTCCAAGTGTTCTCATTGTTTAATTTCCACCTATGAGTGAGAACATGTGGTGTTTGGTTTTCTGTCCTTGGGATAGTTTGCTGAGAATGATGGTTTCCAGCTTCATCCATGTCCCTACAAAGGACATGAACTCATCCTTTTTTATGGCTGCATAGTATTCCATGGTGTATATGTGCCACATTTTCTTAATCCAGTCTATCATTGATGGACATTTGGGTTGGTTCCAAGTCTTTACTATTGTGAATAGTGCCACAGTAATCATATGTGTGCATGTGTCTTTATAGTAGCATGATTTATAATCCTTTGGGTATATACCCAGTAATGGGATCACTGGGTCAAATGGTATTTCTAGTTCTAGATCCTTGAGGAATTGTCACACTGTCTTCCATAATGGTTGAACTAGTTTACAGTCCCACCAACAGTGTAAAAGCGTTCCTATTTCTCCACATCCTCTCTAGCACCTGCTGTTTCCTGACTTTTTAATGATTGCCATTCTAGCTGGTGTGAGATGGTATCTCATTGTGGTTTTGATTTTCATTTCTCTGATGACCAGTGATGATGAGCATTTTTTCGTGTGTCTGTTGGCTGTATAAATGTCTTCTTTTGAAAAGTGTCTGTTCATATCCTTTGTCCACTTTTTGAAGGGGTTGTCTGATTTTTTTCTTGTAAATTTGTTTAAGTTCTTTGTAGATTCTGGATAGCAGCCCTTTGTCAGATGGGTAGATTGCAAAAATTTTCTCCCATTCTGTAGGTCTCCTGTTCACTCTGATGGTAGTTTCTTTTGCTGTGCAGAAGCTCTTTAGTTTAATTAGATCCCATTTGTCAATTTTGGCTTTTGCTGCCATTGCTTTTGGTGTTTTAGTCATGAAGTCCTTGCCCATGCCTATGTCCTGGACTCATTTTTTTTTTTTTTTCTCAAGGAACAAAAAAGAACAGTCAAAAGCACCTTGTCATTGTTTAAAGCTAATTTGTTTTAAGCCATGGTGTCTCTTATTCAAGAGTGAGAAGTTTCAAGAAGCAATTTAGATAATATTTTTTCTTAGTCTTAATTTTGATCTAAAGTTTTCTGATCAACAGTACCCAAATAATATTCAATGCTGGGTAGTGACCCAAAGATTTCTCACAGAAAGGCTGGACAGTTAGCACCTTGGATAACCCGAGGCTGTTGTTCTGTTCCACATTTCCTCCTTGAATTTCCACATTGAGGAGCACAACAGAAATTTATTTTCTCACAGTTCTGGAGGCTGGAAATCTGAGATCAAGGTGTCTGTAGGTTGAGGGCCATAGAGGAAGGATCTGTCCCTGGCCTCTCTCGTTGACTTGTAAATGCCCTTTTCCCTGTGTGTCCTCATATCGTCTTTCTTCTGTATATTTCTGTGTTCAAATTTCCCCTTCTTGTAAGAACATGAGTTGTATTGGATTAGGTCCCACCTAATGGACTCATTTTGGCTTACGTACTTCTTTAAAGACCCTGTCTCCAATATGGTTACATTCTCAGGTACTAGGGATTAAGACTTCAACATATGAATTTTGGGGGGGCTCACAATTCAGCCCATAACAACCTGTCTTCATCAGAGTCTGTTTGCCCTCAGGAGCCAATTCTAAACATAGTGATAAAATAAGGTTCATGACCTCTTTAGCAGGAGGGAGTGGCCTAAGTAAGTCAGTCTGGGTTGAGACTCCAAGACCCATATATCCACAGAGATGGGATCTTCTCCAAGCCCTTTTGAATTTTCTAAATCTTGACATCTGTTCCTTCTCATCGGTTTCTGAACGCATGTTCCAGCTTCCATATATTGTAGTCTATCTGGGTGGTGACTAGGTAGTCTGCTTAGCTGTTAAAAAACCTCTCTCTCCTTGGGTAGACGCTTTCATCTAGGGTTAAACATCAGAATCATTATAGAGGTGCTTCAGAAAAAAAGACAAAGAAAAGATGTACTTTTATTCAACCAAGTAAACAAACAAACAACTTTACAAATGAGATTCTGACACAAATTCTAATTAAAGACCAATGCCTCCCCTACTACCAAATGTTGCCTGATATCTTACACCAAAAAGAGTGACTAGCATTGTCAGTTATGTGTTAATGAGCAGCACCACCTTCAAGAAGTTGCTGCTGGAGTCACCACTTAGATGGCAATTAAATATTAACAACAATTAAAGTTGAGACTAGCTTCACCACCTCCCTATGCAATTAAATAATAATGACTGTTAACTACATGCCAATCATAACTCTACAAGGTAGATATTATTATTATTTTATATTATATTTTTGAGACAGAGTCTCACTCTGTCACCAGGCTGGAGTGCAGTGGTGCAATCTCGGCTCACTGCAACCTCTGCCTCCTGGGTTCAAGCAATTCTCTTGCTTCAGCCTCCTCAGTAGCTGGGAGTACAGGCACGTACCACCACACCTGGCTAAATTTTTATTTTTAGTAAAGATGGGGTTTCACCATGTGGGCCAGGCTGGTCTTGAAACCCTGACCTCAGGTGATCCACCAGCCTTGGCCTCCCAAAGTGCTGGGATTACAGGCGTGAGCCACCATGCCTGGCCGGTAGATATTATTTTTAATCCCTGCTTTTTCAGATAAGAAAAATAAGTCTTAGGATGTCTGTCTTAGTCTGTTCAGGCTGCTGTAACAAAATACCATAAGTGGGGTAATTTATAAATAAAAGAAATATATTGCTCACAGTTCTGTAGTCTAGGAAATTCAAGATCAAGTCACCAGCAGATTCAGTGTCTGGTGAGGAATTTTGCTCTGCATCATAGATGGCACCTTCTTGCTGTGTCCTCACGTGGCAGAAGGGGCAAACAAGTTTTCTCAGGGTTCTTCTCTAAGGGCACTAATCCAATTCATGAAGGGTTTGCCCTCATGATCCAATCACCTCCTAAAAGTCCCACCTCTTAGTACTATTGTGCTGAGGATTAGTTTTCAACATGTGAATTTTTGGAGGAAGGAAATATTCAGACCATAGCAATGTCTAAGTAGATTATTTAAGTCACATAACTAGTAAATAGTTCACATAGTGTTTGAATTTGGATGTGCCTAAAATTTAAGCACATCCTTCACCACCTTGCTATACTGCTAGCTGTTTTCCTCTAGCTTGTGTCTATAGCCAAGTGGTTAGTCCTAACCTAGCTAGGCTAATTTCTGACATCCAGCCCCACCTTGCCAGACCATTTGGAATCAGCATGTCTTGAGGAAAATGCCTCCATGATATGACACAGCTACTGACTCCTGTAAAAAGTCTAGCCCTCAGCTTCTGCTGTTCTTTTGTGTTCTTGTGTCTGGCTTGCTACATTTTGTCCTACTGCCTATGCTTTGCATTTTAAAGACTATCTTCTAAAACACCTACAAAATTTTCAGGAGGACTAAAATTTTCATTTCCAAAATACTCAATGAGTATTTTATATTATAATTTAAAATGCTTTCAATAGTCAGCTCTTAGGAAAATCTGGCTCTTAGTGCAGAAATGGAGGATGTAGCAGACATCTGTCCAATTACAGTATTGATAATAGAAAAGCTTTTAAAAATCTACACCTCATAATATGTTAATGCAGGGAAATACTTCTTAGCAGTTTTTATAGAATCTTGTCTTTTGCACAATAAAAGGCAATTCTCCATTTCAATGCAGATATTGAGTAAATGAAAATTGCCTTTTTAAGTTTGAGAGGACAGAAGAATAAAGATATTTGGCTTGAGATAATTGCTTACACTGTTGGTGAAAGCCAAAGTTGTTTCTTATAATGCAATAATGACTGCATTTTAAATAACACAGATGGGTTTCACTCTATGCATAGATAAATAGTTGTATGGAAATCAAATTTTCGTAAATGAAATTACATTTTAAAAACACAATACTCATAAATTACTTATAATTTTTGTAGCAAAATTTTTTTTTGTAAAAATAATTGCTCAGTATTCACTATATAACTTCAGCTATTTAACTATGGTAATAAATTTTTTTAAAAGGAGGCAGAGCATGATGGCTGAATAGAAGCCTCCACTGATAGTCTTCCCTGTAAGAACACCAAATTGAATAACCATCCACACAAAAAAGCACCTTCATGAGAACCAAGAGTCAAGTGAGCAATCACAGCACCTGGTTTTAACTTCATATCACTGGAAGAGGCACTGAAGAGGATGGAAAAGATAGTCTTGACTTGTTGATGCCATGCCTTCTCCATCCTTCTGGCAGTGGCTGTGTGGCGCTGAGAGAGCATCTGTGCACTCGAAGGGAGAGAGAGTGTAGTGATTCTGGGACATTTAATTGGAACTCAGTGCTGACCTATCACAGTGGAAAGCAACCCTGGGCAGAACTCAGTCAGTGCTGATGGAGGGAGCATTTAGATCAACCCTAGCCAGAGGGTAATCACCCTTCCCAATGGTCAGAACCTGAGTTCGGGCTTCTGGCAAGCCTTGCCACTGTGAGCTAAAGTGCTCTGGGGTTCTAAATAAACTTGAAAGTCAGCCTGGACCACAAGGACTGCAATTCCTGGGCAAGTCTTAGTGCTGTGCTGGACTCGGAGCCAGTGGACTTGGGAAAGCATGTGAAATGCCAGGTCAGCCTAGGGACTCCTTGTACCACCCTTCCCCCAACCCTAGACAGCACAGCTCACACCTCTAGGAGAGACTCCTTTCTTCCACTTGAAAAGAGGAAAAGAGTAAAGAGGACTTTGACTTGCAACATGTATACCAGCTCAGCCACAGTAGGATAGGGTACCAGGCAGAGTATTGAGGCTTCTGTTATAGGCTCTAGCTCCTGGATGACACTTCTAGACACACCCCGAGCCAGAGGGAAGGATCTAGTCCTGGCAGGATTCATCATCTGCTGACTAAAGAGTTCTTGGGCCCTGAGTAGTCAGCAGTGGTAGGCAGGCAGTACTTGCATGCGCCTTGGGTGAAACTCAGAGATGTGTTGGCTTCAGGTGTGACGCAGCACATTCCCAGCTGTGGTGGCTATGGGGAGAGACTCCTGCTTGAGAAAAGGAGAAGGAAGAGTAAAGGGGACTTTGTTTTGCAGCTTAAGTACCAGCTCAGCCACAGTGGGGTAGAGCACCAAGGAGGACGAGTGGATCATTGAAAAGATTAAGACAGAAATTTAAAAATGTATTGAAACAAATGATAATGAAAACACAACATATCACAATCTATGGGATACAGTGAAAGCAGTATGATGTGGAAGGTTTATAGCTATAAGTGCCTATATTAAAAAAGTAGAAACACTTTAAATAAGCAATCTAACAATGCGTCTTAAAGAACTAGAAAAGTGAAAGCAAATCAAAACCAAAGTTAATAGAAGAAAAAAAATAAAGATCAGAGTAGAAATAAATGAAACTGAAATGAAGAAAACAATACAAAAGATCAACAAAACAGAAAATGGTTTTTTGAAAAGATAAAATTGACAAACCTTTAACCAGACAAAGAAAAAAAGAGAGAAGACCAAAATAAATAAAATCAGAGATGATGAAAGAGACATTACAACCAACATCACAGAAATTCAAAGGATTATTAGAGGTTACTATGAGCAAGCATATGCCAATAAATTGGAAAACCTAGAAGAAATAGATGAATTCCCAGACATTACAACTTATTACAATTGATCTGTGAAGACATTCAAAACCTGAGCAGACCAATATGTAATGAGATTGAATCTATAATGAAAAAATTTGTCAGCAAAGAAAAGACCGGAACCCAGTGGCTTTATTATTGAATTTTATCCAACATTTAAAGAACTAATACCCATGCTACTCAAACTATTCCAAAAAACAGAGGTGGAGGTATTACTTCCAAACTCATTCTATGAGGCTGGTATTCCCTGATACCAAAACCAGACAAAGACACATCAAAAAAAGAAAACTACAGGCCAATATCCCTAATGAACATTGATACAAAAATCAAACACTAGCAAACAAAATTCAACAACACATTAAAAAGACCATTCATCATGACCAATTGGTATACATTCCAGGAATGCAGGGGTGTTTCAACATACATAAATTAATCAATGTAATATACCATATCAACAGAATGAAAGACAAAAACCATATGATCATTTCAATTGATGCTGATAAAGCATTAGATAAAATTCAGCATCCTTTCATGAAAAAATCCTAAAAGAACTGGGTATAGAAAGAACATACCTCCACACAATAATAGTCATATATGACAGACCCACAGCTAGTATCATACTGAATGGGGAAAATCTGAAAGTCTTTCCTCTAAGATCTGGAACATGACAAGAATGCCCACTTTCATCACTGTTATTCAACATAGTTCTGGAAGTCCTAGCTAGAGCAATCAAAAAAGAGAAAGAAATAAAGGGCATCCAAACTGGAAAAGAAGAAGTCAAATTATCCTTGTTTGCAGATGATATTTTCTTATATTTGGAAAAATCTAAAGACAACACCAAATAACTATTAGAACTGATAGACACATTCAGTAAAGTTGCAGGATACAAAATCAACATACAAACATCAGTAGGATTTCTATATGCCAACAGTGAACAATTTGAAAAGAAATTGAGACAGTAATCCTATTTAAAATAGCTGCAAATAAAATTAAATACTTAGGAACTAAGTTAACCAAAAAAGTGAAAGATCTCTGCAATGAAAATATAAAACGCTGATGAAAGAAATTGAAGAGGCACAAAATATTGGAAAGATATTCCATGTTCATGGATTGGAAGAATCAGTATTGCTAAAAGGTACATACTACCCAAAGCAATCTATATATTCAATGCAATCCCTACAAAATACCTATGACACTCTTCACAGAAATAGAAAAAATAATCTAAAGTTTATATGGAACCACAAAAGACCCAGAATAGCCACAGTTATCCTGAACAAAAAGAACAAAACTAGAGGAATCACATTACTTGACTTCAAATTACTACAGGTATCGTAACAAAAATGGCATGATACTGGCATAAAAACAGACATTTAGACCAATGGAACAGAACAGAGATTCCAGGAACAAATCCACACATTTACAGTGAATTTGTTTTCAACGAAGGTGCCAAGAACCTACACTGGGGAAAGGACAGTCTCTTTAAAAAATGGTGCTGGGAAAACTGAATATCCATATGCAGAAGAATAAAACTAGACTCCTATGTCTTGCCATATAGAAAAATTAAATCAAAATGGATTAAAGAGTTAAATCTAAGTCCTCTAATTATAAAACTACTGCAAGAAAACACTGAGGAAACTCTCCAGGACTTTGGATCTGGCAAGGATTTCTTGAGTAATACCACACAAGCCCAGGCAACCAAAGCAAAAATGGACAAATGGGATCACATCAAGTTAAAAAGCTTCTGCACAGCAAAGGAAACACTCATCAAAGTGAAAAGACAGTGCACAGAATGGGAGAAAATATGTGCAAGCTATTTATCTGACAAGGGATTAATAACCAGTATATATAAGGAGCTCAAACAACTCTATAGGAAAAAATATAATAAATCAATCAAAAAATGGGCAAAAGATCAGAATAGACATTTCTCAAAAGAAGACATACAAAATGGCAAACAAGCATATGAAAAGATGCTCAACATCACTGATTATCAAAGAAATGCAAATCAAAATTTCATGAGATATCAGCCCAGTTAAAATGTTTTTTTATCTAAAACACAAACAATAACAAATCCTGGTGAGGATGTGGAGAAAGGGGATCTTTGTACACTGTTTGTGGGAATGTAAATTAGTACAGTCACTATGAAAAACAGCTTGGAGTTTCCTTAAAAAACTGAAAATAGAGCTACCACAAGATCTAGCAATCACACTGTTAGGTATATGCCCAGAAGAAAGGAAAGAGATCTCTGCATTCCTATGTTGTTGTTTTTTTTAATTTATTTCCAACTTTCATTTTAGATTCAGTGGGTACAGGGGCACATTTAGTACAGGGGTATATTTTGTGTTGTAGGGGTTTGTTGTCCAGATTTTTTTGTCACTCAGGTGATAACTATAGAAGTCAATAGGCAATTTTTCAATCCTCAGCCTCCTCCCACCCTCCCTGCTCAAGTAGGCCCTGGTGTCTATTGTTCCCTTCTTTGTGTTCATGTGTACTCATTGTTTAGCTTCCACTTAGAAGTGAGAATATGCCATATTTAGTTTTCCATTCCTGGGTTAATTGACTAAGGATAATGGTTTTCGGCTCTGTCAGTGTTGCTGCAAAAGACATGATTTCATTTCTTTTTATGGCTAGGTGGTATTCCTTAAGGTATAGGTACCACATTTTCTTTATCCAATCCACTGTTGACGGGCATTTAGGTTGATTCCATGTCTTTGCTATTGCAAATAGTCCTACCATGAACATACATGTGCATTTATCCTTATGATAGAAAAATTTATATTTCTTTGGGTATGTACCCAGTAATGGGACTGCTGAGTTGAATAGTAGTTCTGTTTTAAGTTATTTGAGAAATCTCCAAAATGCTTTTCACAGTGGCTAAACTAATTTACATTCCCACCACCAGTGTATAAGCATTCCCTTTTCATTTCAACCTTGCCAGCATCTGTTATTTTTTGACTTTTTAGGAATAGCCATTCTGAGTGGTGTGAGATAGTATCTCATTGTTGTTTTGAATTGCATTTGTCTAATGATTAGTGATGCCAAGCATTTTTTCACATGCTCGTTGGCTGAGTGTATGACTTCTTTTGAGAAGTGTCTGTTTGTGTCTTTTGCCCATTTTTAAATAGGGTTGTTTGACTACGGTCAATAATAATTTATTGTACATTTAAAAATACGTAAGAGTATAAGAATAATTGGATTCTTTGCAACACAAAGAAAGGGTAAGTGCTTGAGGTGGTGGATACACGATTTTCCCTGATGGGACTATTATGCATTGTGTGCCTGTATCAAAATATCTCATGTACCTCATCAATATTCACATCTACTATATACCCCCCAAAATTTAAAAAAGAAACACATACAATATACATATAAAGTACACATATATATCTTATATAACTTTGGGAGAAAAATAATACTTAAAAAATAATGTTTCTAAAAATTTTAAATTTCTAAAATTGTAAATATAAATATTTGATATTTGAAAAATAAAGGTATTGAATTACATGAACTAATAATATATCATTATGACTCGAAGTGGGCAAAGGCTAGCAACCATAAAAGGAGAAAATAGAAAACAGCTTGTTAACTTTAGTTAAGGACAATTTTATACTTTTATTCAAACAATCCTATGTAGGGTTCAATGTCTTTCTTAGGAAGTTTTGGTTGAACAGTTTTGTCCTCCATACTGTGCTATCATATTCCATAAAGTATTTCTGTTGAAGGAATTTTCAACTCTTTACTGAGTCAAAAGTTGAATGTCATACTCTCTTTCTTTAAAATTGATCCAAACCAGTTCTCTGTCATGAATTAAGATTAAAACTTTCAACACTCTATCCTATCTTTTGGTTAAATAAATGAATGGGTGATGAATAAATATAGGGTGGTTGCCATGGCAAATCTTTAAAAAAATTATCTAATTATCAAAGTCAAATCAGATTTTTAAAAGTAAAAATGTCTTTTACATCTGTAAGACACAAAGTACATGTATATTGTTATTGTTCTTAACTAGCTAGAGATTAGATATTATATTATCTTAAATTTATTGTAATAAATAAATGGAGAGTTGCATTCATTTTAATTTATGAACATTTTAGTGGGTTCAGTGGTGGTCCCCCCGAAAAGATGTGTCCATATCATAACACCAAGGATCTATGAATGTGAACTTATTTGAAAAAAGGGTCTTTACAGAAATAATTGAGCCTCTAACTGAGAACATCCTGGATTTTCTGGGTGGCTCCTCAGTCCAATGACGAGTTCCTTATAGCAGAAACGGAGACCCAGAGACCCAGAAGAGAAAGCTATGTGATGACAGAGGCAGAGCTTGGAGTCATGCAGCCACAAACCAAAGACCACTCGGAGCCACCTGAAACTGGAAGAGGCAAGGAAGAGCTCTTTTCTAGAGGGAGTGCAGCCCTGGGCATATTGCCCTAGTAGCACCTTGATTTTGGACTTCTGGTCTCTAAAATTGTGACAGAATAAATTTCTGTTGGTTTCAGGTACTAAGTTTTGGGTAATAAGTTGCAGCAGCCTTCAGAAACTAATACATATATCAAATAGGTGGAGGACCAGTATGCCAAAGAAAGCAAATGATTTGTTGGCTCTTCATGCTGAGTAGGGAGGAAGAAAACAAGCTATCCAGTATGTTCATCTCCAGTGCTCTCCTCTAAAAGGAAATAAGTCTCTACCAGTCTCTACTATCAAGATATAAAATCTTTAATTGTTAATTTTTTATTGAGATATAACATCTATCATATAAAGTACCAAAATCTCAGGTGATACTTTTTACATATATATTTATGTATTAATATGTTCAAGTTTCTACACACACATACAATTGTGTAACAGTAACCACCACTCAGATGGACACAGAACATTTCCAGCATAAAAGAAAGTTCCCTAGAGTCCATATCCTGTCAAAACCTACCTATCCACAATACTCTTCGAAAACAAATACTTCGATTTCAATACAAAAATTAGCCAGGAGTAATGATGCATGCCCCTAGTCCCAGCTACTTGGGAGACTGAGGTGGGAGGATTGCTTGAGCCCAGGAGGTAGAGGCTACAGTGAGCTGTGATCACATCAGTGCACTCCAGCCTAGGTGACACAGTATTTGTGACAGGGTCACCTGTCTCAAAAACAAAACAAAACAAAACAAAAACTCATTCTATTATTAGCAGAAATGGGATCATACAGTTTGTATTTCTTTGTGTCATTATTTGTCCGTAATGTGTTATTTGTCTGTATATGCTCATGTCTGTAAAAATCATCCATGTTAATTGTATTAATCAATAGGTCTTTTTCTGTTTAATTAGGGAGGTGAATATTCCACAAAATATTTACTCTACTCTTAACAAACAGTTGGGTTGTTTCTAGTTTTAAGCAATTGTAAAAAAATTGCTAAGAATATTCTGGTCTTATATCTTAGTGGACATATGTGTTTATTTTTCTTGGGTATATATGTAAGAGTGAAATTATTTGGCCATAGGGTAGGCATATATTTAGTTTTTATAGTACTATTAAGAACTGTTCCAAAATTATTGTATCAATTCACACTTCCATCAACATTGTATGAGAGTTCCAGTTGCTCCACATTCTTGCTGACACTTACAATTGTTTGCCATTTAAATTTTAGCCACTGGTGGGTGTTTAGTGGTATCTTATTTTGTGTTTTAATTTGCACTTCCTTATTGAATAATTATGTTGCGCATCTTCCCTTATGCTTGGGCTATTTTAATAACGTCTTTTATCAAATTCCTGTTCGAGCCTTTTGCCCATGAAACAATTTTTTTTGTCCTTTATATTATTGAAAATTCCTCTCTACTTTAGTGAATCAAGGACATAAATAGTCAGTCTTTCATGGGTAGAATTTAATTTTTCTGTGCATTGGTCTATTCCCAGAGAGCTTTAAATCTTGCTTAATTGTGCTCACCTTTTTATACATCATGGATTTTCACTCTGGTTCTTTAGTTTTTCCATTTCATTTTAGTCACCAAAATGCTTAAAACTAGAGATCAACTTTCTTAGCTGCAAAAGCTTCTAGACTTTCAAGAAGTTCATACTTTATGAAATTGCACATTAAGCATTTATTTTTCAGACCATTTTTGAACATTACTCCTAAATTAATAAAGTATTCTGATACTGCTTTAGTATTGATTACAGTAAAAAGGGTTTGAAATATAGCTGTTCTTTATGCATAAAATACCCAGCTAGGACCAGTGCTGCCAGAGAAAAACATCGTATTGAATGGCCATTTCCCTACCTAAAAGATGTCTCAATCTGAATTTATTTGGCTACACTAAAGAATGCAGTATATTTAGTTTTCCATTTGCATAATGTGTTTGTGCTATAGATAATATTTTACATTGAAAAGTTTGTTTTAAATTATTTTTACAATGAAGATTGTTTTCAGCTCTTTTTATATTGTGCATAGTTTTTTTATGTAATCTACTAGCATGTGTTTTTTGTAGACTGTTTAATGACTGGATATCTTCCTCCAATTTTTGAAGCACAAAACCAGTGTATTTTACTTGTACACTGTTTTAAAATCTATTAAAATTGTCATTTGACTTTTTTCTGTTAAAATATACTTTCTGAATACAAAGCTATTATTACATTGTCAGATATCAGAATGCATAATCTTTGGATGAGTATATAAGTTATACATTTCTGCAGATTGATTAATTAAATATTAATTTATGGTAATATAATAACTAATATTATAGTGATGGTATTGTTAATAATAGTAATTGATGAGATAATAAAAGATTTATATCTTTTATTGTTAAAGTTGGACACCCAAAATTAATGTTAGACAGCTGCCCTACCCTGCTCCAGCTGCTCAGAATTTCCATTCTTCATCCAGTGGGATTTTGTAAACTCCATAGGGACTCTTCCATATTTTTTTCTACTTTTAAGTTGTTGTTTATTTATTTCCTTAACACATCATATATGTTATTAGAGAATAAAGCAATCGTAAGTAATTAAGAGAATAAACTGTTTCTTGGTTGTTAGAATAGCATGGTATGTATTTATATCCTGGGGCCAAGAGACTCATCTCCTATTTAAAATAATGTATTGTGAACATTCAGTATTATGTATTATAGAAAAATAAATTCCTGAGGAATAAATAATTTGCTTTTAATATTAAAAAGCTTTATCTTCCTAATTAAAAAAGTTGATACTAAAAAGCCAGAACTCAGATTTTTCCCCTTCTAGCTTTATTTTTGGTGTTTTTTGGTTGTTTTAATGGGGAGAAAGAGAGAAATTGCCTAATACTGATTTAAGCGTATGGCCTTATCTTAGGAGCAGTCCCAAGGTTTTGACAAAAAATACAAAACATTAAAAATAGGACTTTATGTGCTACTTTTTTGGGCTTGGCTGGAGGACAGGACAAATACACGGTGGTTTTATGAGCCCCCCTGGTGTATAATATTTATCTTATTTGCTCTTCATTTATATTTAGTGCATGTTGTAAAACTGTGTAAGGCTATGAAGTAACTTTAGAAGTTATAATGGGCAACAGCTCTTAATGGAGACTTTTTAAAAAATTTTTTTTTACAGATTCACTTTGAAGAGTATTAAAGACACATTCAGCTGAATAAAGCAGACTCTATGTATCATAGGCTTAATTCATACACTTAATAAAATCTTTCCATGTGCTTGCAGAAATAACACAAAGATCAATAACCGGAAGGAAGCCAGAGGGATGAAAATGCATGGTAGATGAAGATTGTTTTGCACAAGACAAGAGAAAGAATATTTAAAGCTTGCTGACAGATTAATATGGTCTGCTTTACATTTTGTCTGCTATATTACAAAATAGTTGCATCTATTCTCAGAATTTTAATCAAAGCCACTGAAGGAGAAAAGTGGGCATTTAGAAAAATGAACCTACTGTTTGGCTACGGATCTTCAGCAAAGTAGTACATACTCAGTAGCATATTATTGTTCTTTATTTCACAAAGACCTCATCTTCAAGTTTTGTTGGGCAACTAGATGTGTAGCCTGTGAAGTTCTGATAAATAATGATGGTACATGATGATACTAATTTCTTTAATTCTTGCCTTTAAAAGATGTTGCAACATGAAACAATACAATAACTGGTTCTTGACATATTTGGCATTTAAAAAATACACACTTAGTGGAAATCACTCTAGACATTTAAAAGTAACGTTGACCTTATGAATATTTGCATATGAAAAGTGAAAAGGATCATCTTAAGTGTAATAGTGCCCCACTGATAGCATGAGTTAGGACAGTTGGTCTGGATGGCCTTGTGAGTATCTCCTGCCTTCATCATTCCTCCACCTGTTCTTCCCAAAGCTTTGCAAGAGATATCAAGAGATATGAGAAAATATTTGCAAGATAAGGCAGAATCTTTGGTCAAGGACATGGAGATTGGGCAGGCTGAGTTTAGCAACTTAACTTTAGTGATCAATGGCAAATAACACCAGGCCTCTCCATGTTAAGAAGTGATTGTGAATTTGAGATGCCAGAGAGCTCATGCTTGGTTAAAGGAGCAACTATTGCTCAATTCCAATGTATGATTTTCAATCAATTTCCAAGAATTTCCTTGTGTTTAGGTTCTAAACAGTCTACTGTTAAAACCATGGGTACACATTGGATGTTATGATAATACAAAGGAAATGGTTAGACAGTACACCCATTTATGGAAGTTCCTGTGGTCCACCTACAAAACACAAGTTGACAATCACAGTGGCTGCTGTCGTCAATCCTGGGCTGTTGTGTGCTGCAGTATTTTCACCCTGGCCATTCAACACAGTTCATGGACATCATGTCTTTCCACTGATACTTTTTTAAAGATAGTTTTTATATAACCAAATCCTTATTCCATTTACAATGAGGTGCTATAAATGAATTACCTGAAATTATATGTTTGTCTGTTATCTTTCACTATTTCTATTTCACATTAATTTTTAGCTATAAAATTGATAAACTGATGCTTAGTAATATCTCTTTCCTTCTTTTACTCTTTGGTTTTCAAATTTTATTTCAGTGTCAGAGAATTTCCTTTACTAGGAACAATGTATTACAACACATTTAAAAATAAACTACTTAAATTTGGATGCCAATAATAACAATACAACTCAATGGAACTTGAGTTGTTAAACTCAGCCTTCCTGCAGTTTGATAATTGTATTTCAGAGCTACCTCACCATGAATTCCTTGCAAATTTTTTCCCTGTAGACAAAATTAAAACTGAATTCAGGGAATTCCAGGGGGCTTTGTACTTGTTGTTAATAATGTTATTGCTTTAGTGATCAACCGTGTGGGTAGAATAGGCATAATTTTTAGCACACTTAACCTATTGTCAAAGTCAAGATCCTAAAGCCTTCCAGCAACATCATAAACTTGGTTTTAAAATATCCCTTTTGAAAACATTCATTGAAAGAGCACCTACTGAGAGTCAGGTAACAGGAAGAGTTATAAAGATGTATAATATGCATTCTCCACCTTCGCAGTCTAGTGAAGGTGATGGTGGATACAATTTAAATGCAGTCAGAAAATAAAGGTCATGTAATATAGCATATTTCATACATTAATAAATGATTTTATACTTTGAACAAACTCATTTCAATATTTATTTTAGTTTCTAACTATGTAACAATTTCAAACAACTGAGTATTTTCTCTTAACACTGAAATTTCTAATGTCTTATGTACTGTCAATGTGAAATTCATAATACTGACTCCACTTATCCCCCGCGCTGGAATGCTTATATATTGAATAGTGTTTGGATTTGACAATTACATTGGTAATTGTCTTGATTCCAAGGAAAGCATAGAAACATTTTTAAAAATGTAAGATAAAAAAATTTAGGAGATAAATTTAATCATTTCTTATGTTTTTACAGTCATTGTCTTTCACTGGCTCTGAAGTGAATAGCAACAAACATCCTTTACTCCTGGTCTTGATACTAGTTCTGACTAGGATGGGGAGGAAATTGGAAGTTTTTTAAATAGTTTCTCTAGGAAGCAGAATGTAATTATAACAGGTACTGTCCTGGCAATCTTTGTACTTGAGAAACCTGTGCATACCTGTGTTGAAGTAGCCCAGATCATGGGGTTGGTTTTGTGCCACCCCCATGTGGCTTTGTGCCACTCTGTCTTTGGCACTCCAGTGTCCTGTAGTGCCAGAAACCCAATCCTGAATTCCAATCTGTGGGACCAAGACCCTGATATTTTCCTAATGGTGCATATCATCCTTCCCATATGACCGGCAACCTGTTACCCCTCTCTGAGCATCATCAGGAACCTGACTTGTCATGTATCCTCCTCTTTGGCCCATCCAATCTCTTTTTCTTTTTCTTTTTCGAGACAGAGTCTTACTCTGTTGCCCAAGCTGGAGTGCAGTGGTATGATCATGGCTCTCTGCAACCTTCACATCCTAGGTTCAAAGGATCCTTCCACCTCAGCCTCCCGAGTAGCTGGGACTACAGGTGTGTGCCACCACACCTGGCTAATTTTTGTATTTTTTTGTAGAGCTGGGGTTTCATCATGTTACCCATGCTGTTCTTGAACTTGATCAGCCTGCCTTGGCCTCCCAGAGCATCTCATCTTTTGGACTGGACCTTCTTGAGTAGTTGGACCTATGTGAACCAGGCTGACTCCCCTATCGGACTTCGAAAAAAAAATACGTTAATTTTTTGGCTACTCCTACAAAAGGGTTGAGTATCCAGTACTCTTTAATGTGGAATTCTCCTCCCTTCTCTGGGTGATAGTGAGGCCTTCGTGTTCTGTGTTGTAACCTGTCTGAGACTCAATAATATTTGCGTAAAAGTCCACAGTATTTTAGAGCTTTTTAGAACAGAATTAGAACCCTGGAACTACCAGTTGAGTGGATCTCCCACGATATCATGCAGTCTCACTGCCACAGGACTGCATTAAGGAAATGAGCAAAATTGCAAGGTCAAAATCATTTGGCAAGGAATTCTTTTCCTTTGCTTACATCTAATTGGTCTCTAGCCATGAGATATGCTCATATAGAATTAACTTCAGATTTTAAAAATATGGGAAATGTGAGTTCTGGTTTTAATTGCTTCCTTGGCAATTAAACGTCTCTACTGGGAAAATATAAAGTTAAATACATAATTACTGCAGGTATCATCATTTTGGAACTTGACAATATTGTGCACACTGAAGTGATCACAGTTGAACTCACATCTCTTATTTGCGTTTCGGTACCTTTTCACACAACTTTTCGTCTCATAAAAAGGTGGTCGTTGAAAATTTTGAAGCATGACTTGAAAGCTTTACAAATTATTGTTATGACTTTGAGAAGAAAAAAAAAGTGGAAAATATTTTTAAATTAGGAAGCCCATGGCTTTAAATTAAAATTTTGGGATTCTCGTCCTTATAGCACTGCTCTTGACTAATCTAAATACCTATAATAATACTGGGTTTAAATGTGAGCCCTTCTCTGGCGCACAGGGGGAATTGATTAGAATGATTAACTAGAGGCATTTTCCTTGGATTTTATTCTTGGCTCCAACATAGATTTTATTGGATCCTCTTCCTAAGCCACCATCCATTGTGTTAGAAACATGTATCACTCACTGTAGCTAGGCAGCTGTGAAATGAAGCATAGGATCAACTCTGTTTTCACTCTGTTCAGGAAAAAAAAATCATTTTTAAACCTCTTATTTCACATTCTTATAACTTTTGGGGAAAAACATTCTACCCCCCTTGGAAGTTATAGTTTCTCAGTGTCATTTTCAGACCCGGGTGATCCCTTCTTCTGACACACATATAATTATGTTCCACATTCTGAGGATTTATTGAGTGTATTGCCAACTGGTCTTTAAAATACATTCTTCAAATCCTGCTTTTGCTTGAATAATGTCATCTCTATCTTCAGCATATATTAATAACTGGAATATTAAAAGAAATTTGCCTGAGAAGTAAGTTATGTTTAAAAGCTGTTTGATGCTATATATATGATATTACCTGGTGATATTGTTTGGCTCTGTGTCCCCACCAAAATCTCATCTTGTAGCTCCCATAATTCCCACCTGTTGTGGGAGGAACCTGGTGGGAGATGATTGAATTATGGGGGCAGATCTTTCCCATGCTGTTCTCATGATAGTGAATGGGTCTTATGAGATCTGCTGGTTTTAATAGTGGAGTTGCCCTGCACAAGCTCTTTTTTTGCCAACTGCCATCCACGTAAGATGTGACTTGCTCCTCCTTGCCTTCCGCCTTGATTGTGAAGCCTTCCCAGCCATGTGGAACTGTAAGTCCAATAATCCTCTTTCTTTTGTAAATTGCCCAGTCTTAGGTATGTCTTTATCAGCAGTGTGAAAATGGAGTAATACATCTGGCATTTAAAAAAAGTACTATATTTATTGCATGTAAGTGAAAATTTATAAAACTAACTATATTAGTAAGGATAGAATAGGTTAGGCTTCTAGGAAAAATTAGCCCTGAAATCTGGTTTAAGACATACAATGAAGGTTAAAGACAAAAACAGATTTATGTAATGATCATATAAATTCTGTTAAGGCTCAGGGAGCTTTTCAGAGTAGCTCCTCTCTCTGTGTGATGACCTCTTTCTCCATGATGAGAGGTGAGGTCACTTGCTTCTTGTGGTATTTCCATTTCAACACATGGTTTCTACAGTTGCCTGTTATAGAGAAGATAGGTTCTTGAATGTCTCAGCCTGGAGCTGACCTGAATTTCTTCTACTTAGTTTCCACTGCCTAGAACCAGGTTTCTCAACTATGGCTGGGGTGAATAATTTGTTTTGGGGGACTCCCCTTGCTTGCACTGCAGGATGCATGCCAGCATCCCTGGTGTCTATACACCAGATACCAGAGGTGTCCCCTCTGGCTGTGATAACCAAAGATATCTCTAGAGGTTGGGGTGAGGGCAGCAGTGAATGGAAAAATTGCTTTTGGTTGAAAACCGCTGAACCAGAGGTAGTCATTTAGCTCTAACTGCAAGGTTGTTGGGAAGAGTGATCTTCTTGTGTTCACAGGAAGGTGAGGAAAATCAGACATGGATATGCACTGGTAGACTGCAACATATTAGCTAACGGAAATACAGACTTTTCATCATTTCACTATGTATCTAAACATATGAAAAATGTTACTGTGTTTCAATTTTAACATAAAACAAAACAAATAATACTGCATGTCCAAAGTAAATTTAACAACTCTGAGCAATGAACTAAATTTTATTAAATTGTAGAAAGAAGCATTTGTAGTAAAAATACATTAAAGGAAACATTTCAAGAAGTTGAAATAATAATTATTGTATTTGACTATAGGAGGCTTAGGAAAAACATTAGCAAATAATATAAATATGAGCATTAGAAGGAACAAACTAGTGTGACTATGAAAACTTGTTTAGCATCTCTGAACATATGTTTAATATTGAATATAATTTGTTATTAGCCATTAAAACAACCTGTTCTGGGATAGCCTAGTTCAGTGCATACTTGTTTACACATGTTGACCTTGGTAATATGCCTTGTAAATGTGTTGTCAAGTTGTATTTATTAGTCATGGACTAAAGAATATATATTAGTCACAGTATAATTAGTCAGAATGCTTTCAGTTATAAGGCTAGAAACCTAGTGGAACCATCTTCTGGCAGACACACACACAGAGAGAGAGAGAGAGTGAGAGAAAGACAGAGAGAAAGGAATTTTTCAGAAAGAGTTTTTGTTTTACAATAACAAAGCTTTGTTTATTGTTCATGTTACATTTTGGCTATAGCTCTCCTCCACATATCTTCTCATTCTGGGGCACAGTTTGAAGGAGCAGCCCCTGTCTCAGACTTGTGGAAGAGGAAAAAAATAATCATAGAACAAGTTGATGGATCTTATGGTCTCTACTTGGGCATATCATACATTCCTTCTGCCCATATTCTATCAATTAAAGCAAACCGTATGGCCACGCATGCTGTCTGTCAAAGGGTGAGAGAAGTATCTCCTTCCACAGGGAGGTGCTGCCAGTGACATGACCATAGGAGGGATATAGGTCCTCTTACAGAGAGGACAAGAGATCATTGTGAACAATAATATCATTCATTACAGATGTTGAGATGGCTCACTGAAGATAGGGACAGAACTAGAACTGGGCACAATTGCAGTCATCTCTGCTTCTCTTTGTTTTAGCCACATTCTTTCCAGCTATGAAGAGGAAGTCAACAGCAGTCCTAGATTTATACTTCCCCAATTAGCAAAATAAATAAATAAAAAAAATTAAACTAAAATGAAATGACTTCTCTTTGCTTTACAGTAACATGACTGACTGGCCATTCCCATGTGTCTAAAAGTAGGGTCGATAAAGTAGAGCAATGAGATTTCATCTGGTCCATAGTCATCTGGTCCATAGTCTGGATGAGAAATATTTCCCTAAAGGAGAATATCTCCCTAAAGGAGGGCAAGCAGCATAACCTGCTGCTTATGAAGAAGGTTCTTGCTTCTCCTTCTACTTCTGCCATGACTGTAAGTTTCCTGAGGCCTCCCCAGCATGCAGAACTTTCTAGAGGCTGAAAAGTTCAATATCAATCAAGATCTTGCAGATTCAGTTCCCTGCTGAAGGTCTTCTTCCTGGCTTGCAGATGAGTGCCTTCTCACTGTGTCCTCACGTTGTGGTGAGAGAGAACTCTGCTTCCTCTTTTTCTTATAAGAACACCTATCCTATTTGATTAGGGCCTTGTCCTTATGACCTTATTTAATCTTACCTCCTTAGTTCATTTGTCTTACTATAATACAATACCATAGGTAATTAAAAAAAAAAAGGTACTGGGAAGTCCAGAAGCTGTGTTAAGGGGTGACTTCACCAAAATGCAGTAGGACAAGATATAAACAGACAATATAAAAAGGTGAGTTTTTTCATCTTTCTTTAAGTTTGTGCTTTCCTATTTCCATAGTTATACAAAAAGTTTTGTCATAATCAAAGGGTAAAAGTTGCAGAACTCAAAAATCAATTATGGGGAAAAATGGTTTCCCACGTGTTCCTTGTAAACCTATGAATAGGGATCCAGAACAGTAACAGCTTGTTACTGCATTAAAGTAGTAATATTGTTAACTTGGCAAAGAAGAGAACTTTAAGTTGCTTTACTCTTGCTTCCAATTACTATTGATTTTTTTTCAAAAACTCTTCTGATATATTGAGATTTTTTAATGTAGAGAGTTGGAAAAAGATCAGTGAACCAACAATTATATATTGTAGCCATTTGTAGGTATGTCAGAGATAGAAAGAATCTCAAGTTATAATAATTGACTTCCTAGAGCACATTTGGTAATGTCTGGAGATATTTTGGGTTTTTAGAATAAGAAGGGAGAATGCGATTGGTATCTAGTGGGTAGTCTTATAGATGCACATCCTACATTATACAGGATGGCCCCTCATAACAAAGAATGGTCTGTCCCAAAAATGTCAATAGTAGTATCCAGGTTGAGAAATCCTGCATTAGGGAGTTCTGTTGAGATCAGGAAGCTCTGGACTAGGGTAAAATGAAAATTAAAAAGGATATAGATACCAGAAATGAACCCATGGGGGTGTGTGCCTGATTGGGTAGAGCCATAAAAGGCTTGTCCTGAAATTTTTCCATCATCATCTTTTTTTGCATTTAAATTTCAGTCCATAATTGGCCATGCTTTCTTTAATTGAATGAATCCTAAGAACACTATTAGAATTAGAAGGAATCTTAGAGGTAATCTAGATCTTGGGCAAGGAAAAGTCAAAATGTCTTCAATGGCCAGACTAGTGACCAAATATGTGATATGGTGAAGTTAAAGAGAGACTCTGTCAACTGAGAGGGCCTAAAATAAACAATATTCTGGCAGCAGTAAACATGCCTGCTACCCAGATCTTGATTTCCAGTCCTATTTTCCAATAAAAGGAACAAGGGCTCTTGGAGAAATGCCTGATTCTAGGACTGGGGCAGAACATATGAAATAAATATCAGTCTGGAGCATCTTAAGGTGCTGGAAGTAAAAAAGTCCTTAACAAACAAACCAATCTACATTGATAGGGTATGTCAAAGGAGAACAAGAGCCAACAGAAATTGCTGCAAATAGCACTACAATAATTTGAGCACTAAAATAAAGAAGTATTGGATTATAACCCATGGATAAAATAGATATCCATGAGTCTATACTGATATAAATAAGTGATTTTATAAATTAATAAATAGGGGAGAAGAGACAACTCTCCCATGCAGAAGAATTTCAAATATAACTCCCCACATCTTATGTGTGAGCTGCACAGAGTTATTTCTTTCTAATGTGTATGGTGTGGAAAGATGAGGGAGAAAGTAACTTTACAGTGGAAAATCCTGCTACATTAGCCAGAAGATCAAGGTCAGCATCAAAAGTCATAAATCGTGTGGATAGCATGTACCCTTGATATGATGTGATGAAACTGTTACTTCCTCTGCATACCCCTCAACTCTAGTCTACTTATGGGAAAAACATCAGATAAATTCCAATACATGAGCATCCTACAAAATACTTTGCCAATACTGCTCAAAACTGTCAAGGTCATTAAAAAACAAGGAAAAGTCTGGGAAACTGGCACAGCTCTGAGGAGCTGAAGGAGACCTGATGACTAAATGTAATGGGGTATCATGGATAAGATCCTGGAACAGAAAAAGGATATTAGGTAACAAATGGGGAAATCCAAATAAACTATAAACTTTAGTTAATAATAATGTATCAATACTAGGTTATTACTTGTAACCAATGTACAAAGCTACTTGTATTAGTCTGTTTTCATGCTGCTGATAAAGACTTACCAGAGACCGGGCAATTTACAAAAGAAAGAGGTTTAATTGAATTAAAGTTCCACATGGCTAAGGAAGCCTCACAATCATGGTGGAAGGCAAGGAGGAGCAAGTCACATCTTACATGGATGGCAGCAGGCAAAGAGACAATGGGGAAGATGCAAAAGCTGAAACCCCTGATAAAACCATCAGATCTTGTAAGACTTATTTACTACCATGAGAACAGTATGGGGGTAACTGCCCCCACAATTTAATTATCTTCCACTTAGTTACTCCTACAACCTGTGGGATTTATGGGAGGACAATTCAAGATGGGGTTTGGATGGGGACACAGAGCCAAACCATATCACCACTATAAGATGATAACCATAGGGGAAGCTGCGTGCAGGGGATATATGGGAACTCTGTCCTATTTGATAATTTTTTCTTTAAAACTATTCAAATGTCATCTATTAATTAAAACCAATTAAAGGGAGGGGTAAGACCTAAGAGATCCTCGAAAATGAATGCCCTGACTGTTTAACATTTTGCAGGTTGATTAAAAACAATGGAATTGGCTTGCAATGAAAATCAGTCCATAGATGCCCAATTTGTAATCTCTAATCTAGTCAACCTCCTTTATTTTGCAGATGATAGGACAAGAGCCTCGTCATTAGTAAAGGGTTTACAGAAGTTGCACAATGATCAATTGCAAAAATCAGAAACCTGGAAGCCAACTGAACTTCCTGGGCAGCACTCTTTTCTCTAAGTAGCCTCTGCTGTGGGTGTGCTGCTTTGCTAGAAAAGGGTGGCAGTTATTAGTGACCAGTTACTTTTTGATCTTCATGTTTAGATATGTGTGACTAGACTGACACTGAAGCTTATTATACAAAACAAAAATAAGAAAACAGAATTTTACACACAGCAAAGTTCTTAGAAGAGCAATTTTAACAATTGTCAAATATTTTTGAGAAACAAAGGAATAGTACTTCTATAACTTGTCATGAATTTTGCAGCAGCTAAAATTAGTGGAGCAGTAAGCTTATGTTTTTTTGTTTTGTTTTGTTTTGTTTTTTTACAATGGTGATGAGATTAGGATAAGTGAGAATTCTGGGGATTTAAAAAAATCTGGTGTTGTTTGAATAATACAAGATAAACTATTTAAGTAGGAGTCATAAAATGCAGACTAATTCCTAACTTAGCCAAGCTATCACCTTCATGACTTTGGATATGAGCAGAGCCTAAGAAGTGAGAAAAATGATGCCAATTTAAATATTCTTATCTTGAGTACCCTTATGTGGTTGAATACTCATATTATTAATGCACTTTAGATGAATTGATATTCTTATAAATGTGCAATGAGTATAGAATATAAACATAAAATGTATTCTTTAGTGTTATTCATCTTTGAACATGGGAATATTCTATATTAATCATCAGTTTGAAAATTTACTCTTTTAGTTCGAAAAAATGGTTCTAGTTTTATAGATTTTTTCCAAAGTTAATTATTTATTTCTTTTTAATGGCACAGTTAATGGAAAGAAATTGTCATATTTTTTTTTTAAATCATCAAATCAAACACTTGGAATTTCCCAGACTGGTCTAAGTTCCCATTTTCTTTCTCTTGTTTTAAAATGGGTAGTAGTTTTAAGAACACTTGTTACAGATTACCTCACTTAATCCTTAATACAATCCTCAGAGGAGGAACCATTATTTTCCTGCTTTAAATATGTGGACACTGAAGGTGACAGTGAGTGAATTGCTGTCTGACTCCAAGTAAGATCGTGTATCTACCCTCTATGTTCTATTGGCATATACAACAGATGTTAACAAAAATTAAAAGCTGATTACATCATATCTACTTCAAACCCTGCAACAACTCCCCAGTCCTATTAGGAGCAGGACTCGGGGAAGTCTTCTATGAACACCCTGGTGCCCATCAACAGGCCCAAGAGGAGCCTGGATGGCCTTGATTTATGGCCTTGCTGTTCTTTTTACTTTATAGAATTGGTCATGCTTTCAATTATGTATTTGATTATTTGTGTAATATCTTTTATCACATAGTCTGTAAATTCTCTCAGGACAAGACCACATAATTCATTGTTGCCTCCCTGGTACCTAGAACACTCTCTGGGACATAGTAGACCATGAAGAATAGTCACTGAATGAATGAATGGGAAAGGGTAATTTATTTACATATGACAATATAGCATTTAAATGGCATAGTTTAGACCCTTACCCTGCCTGTGGTCCATGCAAGATACTGACATAGTAAGTTACCTTGTTACTTTAGTAATAAATGTCCTTGGATAGAGCTCTGGATAGATTGTTCTAAACTGAAGTCTATTCTTCAGTCAACGACATGATAGTGGAATGTATGTATATCAAAGTTTATTGACTATTAAATTATGGCAATTTGAAATGTGTATTTACTTTCTTAGAAATTCTGTTTGCCTTATTTTGTAAAAAATAGAGTGGAGTTGATGGTAATAAGAGGAATAAAAACTGATCATGTCTGCTAGTTGTGTGCAGGGGATGGGGAAGGACATTCAGAAAGAATTAATCTCCTTCCTTGGTAAAGTACATGTAGCAGGTTGAATAGTTGTATAGTATAGTCTCCAAAATTCATGTCTACCTATAACCTCAGAATGTGAACTTATTTAGGAATAGCATCTTTGTTGATGTAACAATTAAGATGAGGTCATATCAGATTGGCCATAATTCCAATGACTGGTGTCCTTATAAGGAGAGGTCAGAACACAGAGACACACACAGGGAAGATGGCCATGTGATGATGGAGGCAGAGATTGAAGTGATGCAGCCATCTAGCCAAGGAAAAACAAGGACTGCCAGTGGCCACTGAGGGCTAGGAGAGAGGAAGAGAATAGATTCTTCAGAAGGGGTCAGCCCTTCTGACACCTTGACTTTGGATGTCTAACCTCTAGAAGTGTGAGAGAATAAATTTCTGTTTTATAGCATCCAGTTTATGATGGCTTAAACATCATAAATTTGTTATGGCAGCCCTAATTCCAAGGATTCTCTACTAGAAGGCTAATGTAGTATGTTTGATCTCACATAATTTAGAAACATCATTAGCTATAGCCTGAGTAGAAGGCCCCCACATCCCAGCCACAGGACCTGATGCCCACTCCTCTCTTGCTTCACCACACTGCACGCTCTCATTGCATCCCCACCTGAAACGAGAGTTCTCCTTTCCCATCTGCAGAACCAGCCGACGATGGGCAGGGATAGCCATGGACCTTCTGCACAAGTCCAAGGCTGCAGAATCTGCACGATATGAACAAGGGACCCAGGCAACTGGATTTCACTATTTATCAGAGAATGGTGAAGTTTTTCAGGGAAAGGGACAGGATGTAAAGAGGTTTAAGAGAGAGGACTGCAAGGAGTGAGTGGGAGGACAGTCAGGGGACAGAGTGCTCTTCAAAGGTATCCTATTAGGGCCTACACTTGAAGACTTACTAATGTTTTGGCACATGGGTATGATATCATATAGCCACCCTCCCCTTAACAGTTTTGGAACGAATCCTTGAAATTAAAACCTCTTATGTGGTTGGCACATGGTTGGGGAAAGGCAGATGAGGGGTATTCTGTACAGGCAGGGGGTTAACCACTCCTGGCAGCTATCCAGTGGGAAATAGCAATTCTTCAGGTTTAAACAATGGTAGATTTGTATTTCTCTGATGGCCAGTGATGGTGAGCATTTTTTCATGTGTTTTTTGACTGCATAAATGTCTTCTTTTGAGAAGTGTCTGTTCATGTCCTTTGCCCACTTTTTGATGGGGTTGTTTTTTTTTTCTTGTAAATTTGTTTGAGTTCATTGTAGATTCTGGATATTAGCCCTTTGTCAGATGAGTAGGTTGCGAAAATTTTCTCCCATTTTGTAGGTTGCCTGTTCACTCTGATGGTAGTTTCTTTTGCTGTGCAGAAGCTCTTTAGTTTAATTAGATCCCATTTGTCAATTTTGGCTTTTGTTGCCATTGCTTTTGGTGTTTTAGCCATGAAGTCCTTGCCCATGCCTATGTCCTGAATGGTAAAGCCTAGGTTTTCTTCTAGGGTTTTTATGGTTTTAGGTCTAACGTTTAAGTCTTTAATCCATCTTGAATTGATTTTTGTATAAGGTGTAAGGAAGGGATCCAGTTTCAGCTTTCTACATATGGCTAGCCAGTTTTCCCAGCACCGTTTATTAAATAGGGAATCCTTTCCCCATTGCTTGTTTTTCTCAGGTTTGTCAAAGATGAGATAGTTGTAGATATGCGGTGTTATTTCTGAGGGCTCTGTTCTGTTCCATTGATCTATATCTCTGTTTTGGTACCAGTACCATGCTGTTTTGGTTACTGTAGCCTTGTAGTATAGTTTGAAGTCAGGTAGTGTGATGCCTCCAGCTTTGTGGCACATATACACCATGGAATACTATGCAGCCATAAAAAATGATGAGTTCACGTCCTTTGTAGGCACATGGATGAGATTGGAAATCATCATTCTCAGTAAACTATCACAAGAACAAAAAACCAAACACCGCATATTCTCACTCATAGGTGGGAATTGAACAAAGAGAACACATGGACACAGGAAGGGGAACATCACACTCTGGGGCCTGTTGTGGGGTGGGGGGAGGGGGGAGGGATAGCACTGGGAGATATACCTAATGCTACATGACGAGTTAGTGGGTGCAGTGCACCAGCATGGCACATGTATACATATGTAACTAACCTGCACATTGTGCACATGTACCCTAAAACTTAAAGTATAATAATAAAAAAAAAATAATAGTAAATAAATAAATAAATAAATAAATTAAAAAAATAAACAATGGTAGAAAGTGGATCTACCATGATTGACAATAACCCATATGAAGAAAAGGTGTGGTCAAGGCCACAGATTTTCTCTCCAGAGTACATGTCTCAGGTGATGCTCTGAGGGACAGAAAAGGGAGTATCTTCCCCCGTGGGTTTTACTTTTGGCAAACACAAGATAAAACAACCTTCCAAAGCATGTGAATATTACCTAGAGTCAAATAAATCATTCTTACTTTACAAAGACATAGTTTAGCCAATAAAAGAAGTGCAAATCAAAACCACAACGAGATACCATATAACACCAGTCAGAATGGCTATTATTAAAAAGTCAAAAAATAACAGATGCTAGTGAGGTTGTGGAGAAAAAGGAAAGCTTATATACCGTTGATGGGAGTGTAAATTAGTTCAGCCGTTGTGGAAGACAGTGTGGTGATTCCTCAAAGACCTCAAGACAGAAATACCATTTGACCAAGCGATCCCATTATTGGGTATATACCCAGAGGAATATAAATCATTCTGTTATAAAGACGCATGCACACGTATGTTTGCTGCAGCACTATTCACAATAGCAAAGTCACGGAATCAACTTAAATGCCCATCAGTGATAGTCTGGATAAAGAAAATGTGGTACATCAGCACCATGGGATACTATGCAGCTATATAAAAGAATGAGATCATGTCCTTTACAGGAACATGGATGGAGCTGGAGGTCATTATCCTTAGCAAATTAACACAGGAACAGAAAACCAAATACCACATGTTCTCACTTGTAAGTGGGAGCTAAATGATGAGAACACATGGACACATAGAGGGAAACAACACACACTGGAGCCTTTTGGAGTGTGGAGGGTGGGAGGAGTGAGAGGATCAGGAAAAATAACTAATGGGTACTAGGCTTAATACCTGGAGGATGAAACAGTCGGTACAATAAAAACTCCATGGCACACATTTACCTATGTAACAAATCTGCTCATGTACTCCTGAACTTAAAATAAAAGTTAAAGTAAAAAATAAAATAAAAAAATTTAACCTTAAGTTAATTCCATGTTTGTATCCACTCTACTAACTAATGACTGTTCCTAGTAATTACTTGTAGCACCTTCATGACTTGGAAATTGGATAAAGTAATTTTTGTCAAAATCTATATTACCTGGCACCTGGCACTTGTGGCCAGGATGGAGGGAATAGAGTTTTGCAAAGAAAAGAAACGGTTCCCCTCCAATAAGTTAAGTGAATGTTTTCAACCATTTATTGTTTTCACTGTCCCATGGCTGATGGGAAAGACTGAAGAAATATGTGCCTTACCCAAAGTGAAAGTCATGGCTGACTTTTACAGTGTCAGAACTTGATAGGATTTTTAATGTTTTTCTCTATTACTGGTTGAAGCAGAGCATGAGTGGGTGATGGAATAACATATAAAATACAGGAATAAATCCATCCAGCCCAAGGAAATCACTGAAGAGCAAGATATAATCGGCGTGAATATTCCCTCCTCTAATAACTGCATAAGGATTTTATTGATTGAGAGAAGGAAGAGTAAAACAAATATTTTCAAAAGATTTCATGTGATGATGATTTCGAGTATTGTATATCTGCTTTGTCTGGATAGCTGACATCTCCCATTTTTCAAAAGCTGTGTATGGGTTGGTTTGTGCTAATCAATTCTCTTTTCACACCCATCCATTTGTCATGTACAGGTTTACCCATCTTCGGATTTTCCAAGGATTCTCTTTACTCACTCAGGCTCCATAATGCACTGTCCTTAATAAACAAATAATCTGCTACTGACCCACCATGAGTAGCTTTTCCAGTGGTGGTAAAGAAAGATGCTTAAATTAAAATCCATAATTTCCAAGACAGTTATTTAGGGTTAAAGCTGTAGCTTTGCACCAAGCAAAGGGGCATTTTTTATGCAAAAGTCAGATACTGAGTAATGCGTGGTGAGTTCTAGTCAATTGTTCTTTGATTTATTCATCCACTCATTTACTGATTTATCGGTTATGTTCTAGGTCAGTGGTTCTCAAACTTGGCTGAAATTATAATTACTTGTTTGTCTTAAAAGAGGATGAAACAGTAAGGTTTGAGTACCTAGTTCCAGGGATCCTGATTTAATTGTTCTGACTTGAGTCTGGGCATCTGTCACTTTAGAAGCTCTCTTGTGTTTTCAGTATATAGCCAGGTTCAAACATTATTGTTCTGTGTGCTGGATACAGTGGTGAAACATACAGATGGTGGTCTTGCTCACAAGAAATTTATGTTCTGGTGTGAAAATGAAGGGCCATAGACAGATGAGTAAGGTGAATTCATATAACGCTAGGTTCAGTGGAGAAAATAGAAATAGGTGAGAAGGATAGAGAGGACCAAAAGGGAGCTACTTTTTAAAAAGAGTGGTTCATAGGGGAGATGAGGAATGAGCAGAAGCTTTAATGTGTTTATTGTGCTCAAGAGAGGAGGAGCAGAGAAGAAGCATTATTTCTTTAGAAAGAAATCAAAACATATACACTTCATCCATTTTAGTGATAAGAGCTTCATTATTCTTACAAAACTAAGTCTTGGGACTTTCTATGTTAATAAGTCAATTGGGGGTACAAAGATGAATAAGGAACACAAAACTTTCAATCTAGTACATATGTAATTAACAAGTTTGATATAATTTGGAACATGCTAACGTGGTGGTAGTGACGTGAAGGAGCTTTTGATCCATCAGTGGGTTTTAGGCTTGTTTTAGCATATTCAAGGACTACTCACTCAGCCTGTTTTCTGTTTAGCATTCCTTTCACCTTAATTTTGGCTTTTGCCTTTTATATTTTAGAAGGGTGGTTTTAAATGGAATTTAGAACTGACGAGTGTTAGGCAATTGTACTGATCTTTGGGTAGAATTGATCAAACGAGTAATTTAGGATAAGAACATTCACTTCTCTTTTACTGTGAACTTTGCTAGGCACTGTGGTGATTTAAAATGAGTTAGATGTAGTTAGTTCCCAGGGTAGATTTAAGGAAGAGTAAATAAAACAGAAAAGAACATAATCACAATGCAAAATTAAAAGTGCAATTATAAGGAACACAAAGAGTGAGTGGGCGAGCGGAGGAGGGAGTGAAGAACTTCAACCGATAGTAAACCTGGTATTGACATCCAGGCTACCTCAGGGGGCCGGTGCTGGCTCTATTCATACTTATTCCACAAAATGGTATGACCAGGATGGTGTGGTTTTCGATGAAATCTGAGTCTCAAGGAGCTAAATTAGGTCATTAGTTAATTAAAAAAAAAATCTTGGGAGCCAGTTAAAGAAATGCTTATCTCTAAATAATAAATATATTCATTCTGATTTTCTTTCTAGATGGTCTTTTCTTTTTGTTGCACTTGACTTTCACTTCAGAAGCAATTCTGGGTGATTTTTAGTTGTTCATTAACATCCCAAGGTAACATTCTGTGTTTAGCTTTTACAGAAACTAGGAAAAGGGCTTATAGAGAAGTAAATACAGATGAAAACAGGAGCTGGATAATAATAGTAATTTCACAGCACCTTTCCCCCATGGCGTTTAAAACATCTTGCAAAATACAAACAAGGATACTGAGAACTCCCAGGGGAAGGTGGCAAAAAATCATAGCCTCCATTTATAGATGAGTCTTCCCAGAAAAGAAAAGTGAGGTGATATGATGATTTTATAGCTACCCTAAAAATATCCTTGACGGAAGAGCCTTCTTATGAGAAACCAAATTTTGTACACAGTGACTGTTGGTAATGGACACATTTATTACTGATTATAACAACAGCAAACCTTCCATATTAATATTGAAGGTTTAATATTAATAGCAATATTAATATTTGCTATTATCAGTGTCATTCAGTACTTGGTTAAATGACAAACTTCCAGATTGAATCTTAATTGTACATACTTCAAAGTTTAACCCTCTTACTTGGAGTTATTCTGTATTTAATACTTGATTTCACTGTTTTTTGAATTGATTTTACCCTACCAAGCTGACTGTAAGGTCAATGTGAGAAGGGGACTCTCCTAATACACAGATTGGTCTTAAGAATACAGTCCTTTTTTTTTTTTTTTTTTTTGAGACGGAGTCTCACTCTGTTGCCCAGGCTGGAGTGCAGTGGTGCAATCTTGGCTCCTTGCAACCTCCGCCTCCTGTGTTCAAGTGATTCTCATACCTCAGCCTCCGAAGTAGCTGGGACTACAAGCGCACGCCACCATGCCTGGCTAATTTTTTTGTATTTTTAGTAGAGACGGGGTTTTACCATCTTGGCCAGGCTGGTCTCAAACTCCTGACCCACCTTGGCCTCCAAAAGTGCTGGGATTACAGGTGAGGGTCACTGCGCCCAGCCCAAGAACATAGTACTTTTTGAATAAAGCAAACTCTTTTGGAACAAAATGTTGAACCAGTAAAAAACAAACAAACAAAAACTACATTCTTTTTCCTCTTATGAGACCACTTACAATTACTTATCACACCAATGGCTCTGGTCTATGTCCTTTTTGAGTTTACCTTTTAGGCTTTAGAGATTAATTTCCAGCCAGTTAAATCACTCTCTAAAAAGAATTCCTTTGACATACAAACCCGAGGAGATCTTATGGTGGCCTGGTGATGGTTTTTAGTACCTGCCAGTTCCCTTCTCACTTCCTGTGATGGCCATTACAATCTTTTGTACTCTAGTTAGTATTCTGTCTCATACTAAATCCCTTCACTCTCAACAGGCAGCCTTAAATTTTTCCATGTAGACAATACTGAGATCCCAGCCTTGTGCTCTTTAAACTTTCCTTCTTTCCTCCTTTAGATAGCTTTCTTTTGTTCTTCCCACTTACGAATTTAGCATCCCTGATTCAGAAATCTGAGATCTGAAATGGTCCCAATCCAAAACGGTTTTAGCCCTGACATGACGCCACAGTGGAAAATTTTATACCTGAATTCAGGTGATGGGTCGCAGACAAAACTTTCTTCTATGCACAAAATTATTAAAAATAGTGTATATAATTACCTTCAGGCTATGTGCATAAGGTGTATATGAAAAGTAAAATGAATTTCATCTTTATACTTGGGTCCCAATCCAAAGATATCTCATTATGTACAGTCACATGTCACTTAATGGCGGTTATACATTCTGAGAAGTGATTTTTTTTTGAGTTTACCTTTTAGGCTTTTATAGATTATTTTCTAGCCAGTTAAATCACTCTCTAAAAAGAATTCCTTTGACATACAAACCCAAGGAGATCTTATGGTGGCCTGGTGTTGGTTTTTAGTACCTGCCAGCTCCTTTCTCACTTCCTGTGATGGCCATTACAATCTTTGGTACTCTAGTTAGTATTCTTATACTAAATCCCTTCACTCTCAATGGGCAGCCTTAAATTTTCCATGTAGACAATACTGAGACCCCAGCCTTGTACTCTTTAAACTTTCCTTCTTTTTTTTTTGAGACAGCGTCTCACTCTGTCGCCCAGGCTGGAGTGCAATTGTTGGGCGATTTTGTAGCTGTGCAAACATCACAGAGTGTATTTACATGAACCTAGATATCTTAGCCTACTACACACCTAGGCTACCTGGTATAGCCTATTGCTCCTAGGCCACAAACCTGTATAGCTTGTTACTGTATTGAATACCGTGGATTATTATAGCCCAATGTTAAGCATTTTTGTGTCTAAACATGACAAAAATAGAAAAGGTACAGTAAAAATATAATATAGTGTTCTGGGACCACTGTTGTATAAACGCATTCTGTTCTTAAACAAAATGTTATATGACACGTGACTGTATATGCAAATATTTGAAAATCTGAGAAAAATCTGAAATTCAAAAGACTTCTGATCCCAAGCATTTCAGATAAGGGATACACAACCAATATGAGATTTTTTTTTCTTTTTATTGTGTCTTGAATTAATCTTGGATTAACCAATCACCTGCCCCTGAAGCTAACTCCATTATCATTTACCCTCTTCTTAGCAATGATAACATCTTTCCTCTGGACTCCCTTCTAAGATCACAGCTTTCTACATTTTAACTCACCTGCTCAAGTACTTCTAACTCAGCCCACTGTGACCTCCACGGATTGATGACACTTCCCTGAGTACTCATCAGTACCTCCGGTCTGTCTCCAATTCCATTGTTTTCCTGATCCATCTTGTTAATCATTCCCTTGCAAACAGTCCTCAACCTCCACGCCTCTTTACCTGTACTTCGGCTTCCTCATCTGTAAAATGGGGATAATAGAAGTGCCTATTTCGTGGGGTAGGAGGGTGAGGGTTTAATGAATTTATAGAAAATGCTTGAAACAATATCTGGTACATAGTTAGCCTTGCATAGGTGATTATAATAATGAGGCTGATTATTGCTACTACTTAGGAGCTTCAACTGCCTCTCAATTGCCTATAGTGATAAGACTTGAACTCCTCATCTTGGCATTCATGCTTTTTCTTTCCTACCCTCATCTTCTTTACTGCCACTCCATATACCCCATGCCACTGCATTTTGAGTCTCTCCTTTCTTAAAAGACCGTTTCATATCTCTGTGCCTTTGCGTCTTCTGTTCCTTCTTCTTAGAATGACTTCTAGTACTCCTTTGTCTAGCTCATTTCAGTTGATCCATTAAGACCTGCATTAGTTATCTATTGCTGCATAACAAGTTAGCCCCAAAATTAGTGATGTAAAACAATGGTAAATATTTATCTTATGCAATTGTCCAGGAATTCAAAATTGGCTTGGCTTGGTGGTTCTGGCTGAGGGTGTCTTGTGCAGTTGTAGTTAATTTGAAGGTTTGGTGCTGGCTTTGGGGTTCTGCTTTGAGAAGGTGAAGTTCTGCTTTGAGGATTGCTCTCTCACATGGCTGGCAAGCTGGTTGGCTGTTGTCAGGAGGTCTCAGTTTCTCAATGAGTAGACTGCTTCTTAGGGCTGTTGAGTATTCTTACAACATGGAGGCTGGCTTTTCTTAGAGCAAGGGGAGAGCAAGTAGAAGTAGAAATCTCTTTTATGGCCTACTCTTGGATTCCACACACTGTCATTTCCTCAGTATTCCACTCGTCATCCAGGCAAGCCCTGACTCACTGTGGGAGGGGACTCTACAGAGGCTTGAAAGCCAGGAAGCCAGATTGCTGGGGTCCAACAACTTTTCTGAGATCTTCTCTCATTACCCGAGGCAGATTTGTTTATATTTATCTTTTTGGTGCCTCCGTGAAAGCACTTGTAGTGTTCTGGAGTTTATTTGTGTGCTTGCTGTTTACATCTGCCTTTTTCACAAAATTAAGAATAATTGGAAGGCAGAGGCTATGCAGTTTCATGTCTGTTTCCCCTGGCCCTATTTGTAGCCCCAAAGTGGAGATCCAACAGGTGCAGATTTCATTGAATCGAATCATTACATATTTCTGTTCAGCATTGACAATCTATCTTCTAGGCTGGGTGCAGTGTCTCATACCTGTAATCTCAGCACTTTGGGAGGCTGAGGTGGGCAAATCACCTGAGGTCAGGAGTTCGAGACCAGCCTGGTCAACATGGCAAAACCCCGTCTCTACTAAAAATACAAAGATTAGCTGGGCATGGCACCTGTAATCCCAGCTACTCAGGAGGCTGAGGCAGGAGAATCACCTGAGCCTGGGAAGCAGAGGTTGCAGTGAGCCAAGATTGTGCCATTGTACTCCAGCCTGGGTGACAGAGTGAGACTCCATCTCAAAAAAAAAAAAAAAAAAATCTATCTACTAGGATAATAGTTTCCTAAAATGAAAAACACTGTGTAGTCACTGTTGCTTTATTTCATCTTGAGACTAAATTATATTATGTACTCACAATTCCTCTTCATTTTTTTAGAAAGAAAAGCTTCCATTATGTTCAGGTTATTACTTGAGTCAAAACCTATAATTTTCCTTTCCTGTGAAAAAGAGCCAATCTTCTAGTACATGATATTGTCTACCTTCATTTTGTACAGCTCAAGTGAGATTGGTTGGGTGAGGTCTCTCCCACAAAACAACTATTTTGTCCAGTTCACTGCAAAAGCTCAATCTTCCTTTTCTACTTGAGACTTTGTGAAATTACAGTTTCATTTATTTTTAAAAAAGATAAAAAGTAAAGTTAAGAGTGATGGTAGTTCTGTGGTCAGGTATTTTCTAGACATGTTTTATCAAAGAGTAGAACAAGCAAATAATGTGTCTCTCTTGAGCCTTCAAATGCTAAAACTAATCACCTGAATAAGAATAGGTCTGAGATTTAATTCTAGTGATCAGGATTGGAAGCATACTCTCAAGCTTTTACCTTTCACTCTAGTGAGCTGAAGTGAATTCATTTTCAAACCTGAACACCTCTTTACATAACACAGCCTTAACTTAAAGACGCAATTTACTTTCGCAAAAGAAGAAGCAGGACTACAATTCATCCATTCAGTTACTCAACAAATATTTATCAGATACCTAATATGCACTCAGATGGGTTTGTTAGTTTTCCCAAATTTGAATATTACATAGGTCCACTTTAACTTACATTTCACATTGGCAAAGAGAAAAACAAAATGCACCTTGCAGAATTTTCACTGTGTGCTTCTTTCTGTCTTGATTTTCTTTCTCTCACTGTATTCTAGACTTATTTTTCAGGATTAGTTTCAAAGCTCTCCCTATTAAGACATACCTTGCAGTCCAACATTATGTAGGGGAGATATGATGAGTAGATTCATTCAAGAGTACCCTCTTCCATGCCTTTCTGTACTATAGAAGCCTCTAAGAGAAGTATCTGCGTCATCAGCTTCCCTTGTAGATAGAAGTGGCCATGTGGCAGAGTGTAGATTAATGAATTATAGGGGAAATTACTGCAAAAAGCAGCGATTTGCCTTCTTTTTCCTCTCTTTCTTCCTGCTTGCAATGACAAATAATGCTAGGTAGGACAAAGAGCCTCTTTATGACTCCGAGGACAATAGTCCCACACTAAAGATGGCAGAGCTGGCAAATAGAAGGACCCTGGTTCTTTGATAATATTATCAAAAAAATACACCAGCCCAGACCATCTCCTTCTTGATTTTTCTACATTACAAAAATAAATTCTTTAAGCAACTATATATTGAGTCTTCTGTTACTTGTAGCTGAATGAATACATTTAACTGATATACTCTTTAATTACATTCACTCCAGACTTTGTTGAATTTAAAGTGCACTCTCTTTAAGTTTAGGGTGTTGGAAAAAGCCCAGTGGGTTGGATATCCTCCCATACTCCTTCCTGTCCCTCCCCCCTTTCTTCCTTACCTCCTTCCGCTTTAAATTCTACTGTTAGACTACAACTAGAACTTAATGTAATAAATTCCTCTGAATTTTTCTCTTGAATATGTTATGTATTTAAAAAGATGTCTATAATTATGTATGATATTTTCCTAAAGCCTTATATAATCCTCTAAAAGAGTATGCTTGCCATCTGTATGGCTTCATGGTTGATTTTCTGTCATGTGGGAAAGATGAATCTCCAAGACTTAGTTAAAGGTTTCACAGAATAAATATGAATAAATATACAAACATATTTTCAAAATACTTTGTGTTCACACATACTTTGTGTGTATAGCATTGCCTATTGTTTTCTCTGGAGATAATAAGTTGATATTTGTTGACTATTTGTCCAAATAGTAGTGAATCTTGGTGGTGTACAATAAACATTTCAAGGACCAAGGCTCCAGTTTCTAGTTTTATTCTATTATGAACTTGAGAAGTTGTTTAAGCTTGTGATTTTTTTTGAGACAAAGTTTCACCCTATTGCCCAGGCTGGAGTGCAATGGTGTGATCTCAGCTCACTGCAACCTCTGCCTCCCGGGTTCAAGCGATTCTCCTGCCTCAGCCTCCCGAGTAGCTGGGATTACAGGCATACACCACCACACCTGGCTAATTTTTTGTATCTTTAATAGAGACAGGGTTTCACCATGTTGGCCAGGCTGGTCTCAAACTCCTGACCTCATGATCTGCCTGCGTCGGCCTCCCAAAGTGCTGGAATTACAGGCGTGAGCCATCGTGCCCAGCCTAATCTTATGATTTCTAAATAGAAATAAAAATATCTGACTTAGTCTCCCTAGTAGGTTGTTGTGAAACTCAAAAAAGGAAATAGATTGGAATAATGTACTATATAAATGCAAAATATAATATTATTAATTGTTACTAAAAATTCCAGAGTATGAATGCCAACATTGCTTCAAATTAGGGTTATTTATTTGCTATGCATAAGCATAGATTTTAATGTTTTCCTATACTTTCCATTTGGAGGGTTATGTCAGTGAGGACATTAAAGATTGAAGGGAAAACATACTTGTTTCCCCCACCCTACTTCCAGCTCCATTTCGGAGGTGAATTTCTTGCTGGAATTAGTGTGCGGCGCAGACAAAGCATGGTGAAAGCATTAGCCTATTCCTTTCCAGGCTATGATTAGTCTACTAAGAAAATCTACCTCTTGTGAAGTCTCCAGCTTTCAGGAATTACCACGAGAGAAAAATGTTCTGGGGGAGAGATGGTCTCTCACAAAATGAATGCATTGAACATATTCACCTGTATTAGGAAATAGAGAAGCAAGGATACCAGTTCAAAGGCAATGAAACCAGCCATAGTCATATAAGAAGCCAAAACATCAAAAGAGAAAACTTTCTTGCTAATTTTTCACTGCTTCAATGATTCATTCTAGCAAGGTATGTGGGGAAGAAAAAACAAGTCTGGAGTTGGCACTCCCCGCAGCCGAAGTTTCTCTAAGTAGACTGTGATGGTTAATTTTATGTGTCAACTTGACTGGGTTAAGGGATACCCTCATAGCTGGTAAAACATTATTTCTGATTGTGCCTATGAGGGTGCTTCTGAAAGATATAAGCGTTTAAATTAGTAGACTGAATAAAGAAGAGCTGGCCTCACCAGTGTGGGCAGACATCATCCAATCTACTGAGGTCCCAGCCAAACAGAGGCCTTCGACTGCGAATTACATCAACTCCCCTGGCACTTAGGCCTTCGAACTGGCCTTTCTTGGTTCTCCAGCTTATGGACAGCAGATTATGGGACCTCTCAGCCTCCCTAACTATGTGAGTCAGTTCTCATCATAAATCTCTTATAAATCTATATATCTTATTGATTTTGTTTTTCTGGAGAATGCTGACTAATACACAGGCTATAAAAAAGAAGTATATTCAAGATAGAAGTCTTACATGTTGACCCCAAAATCATATAGATACAAGTGCTTCCTGGAGGACAGGGAAAGCCAGCATGTGACCTGACTTACAACACTGTTAAGTCTGGAGAAGAATACAATTTCCTCTTTTAGAATGTGTATTCCAAAGCCTCATGACCTCTGCCTGAAAATCTAGCAGGGCTTTATAGGAGAATATATTTAACTGGACCATCCTTTCAGATAGTTCCTATAGTTTATCTTATTTAAAAATAAAATATTATATATTTTTCATAGGTTACATTTTAAAAACATGTCTATTAAAAGATTAAATCACTATATGTCAATTGAATAAGTGATTTTTAATGAAATTAAGCTCCATTCATTTCAAACTCTAATATATTTACATTTAAATTGCATTTCAGAAACAATGAAAAAAACTGTCTGAACAATATATTATGAAAGGACATAATTTTAAAATATCAATATATTTTACTTAATTTCTTTTTTTTTTTTTTTTAAGACAGAGTCTTGCTCTGTCGCCCAGGCTGGAGTGCAGTGGCCCAGTCTCTGCTCACTGCAAGCTCCGCCTCCCGGGTTTACGCCATTCTCCTGTCTCAGCCTCTCGAGTAGCTGGGACTACAGGTGCCCGCCACCATGCCCGGCTAATTTTTTGTATTTTTAGTAGAGACGGGGTTTCACCGTGTTAGCCAGGATGGTCTCGATCTCCTGACCTCGTGATCCACCCGCCTCGGCCTCCCAAAGTGCTGGGATTACAGGTGTGAGCCACTGCGTCTGGCCTATTTTACTTAATTTCTTCTTCCAAATTCCATTCTTACAGCTGATCTCTTCCCTGGTTTGGACCACTGTAAATATTTGCTTTTTCATGTGGACCTCATACAAGAGTGTATTAGTCTGTTTTCATGCTGCTTCATAATTTATCCATGCTTCATAAATTATCCATGACCGGATAATAATTTATCATGCTTCATAGATTATCCATGACTGGATAATTTATAAAGAAAAAGAGGTTTAATGGACCCACAGTTCCATGTGACTGAGAAGGCCTCACAATCATGGTGAAAGGCACCTCTTCCATGGCAGGCAAGAGAGAATGAGAGCCAAGTGAAATGGGAAACCCCTTATAAAACCATCAGATCTTGTGAGACTTATTCATGAGAACTGTATGGGGGACACCACACCCATGATTCAGTTATCTCTAACTGGGTGTCTCCCACAACATGTGGGAATTATTGGAGCTACAGTTCAAGATGATATTTGGGTGGGGACACAGCCAAACCATATCACAGAGTATGCATGTTCTTGCTCAAAGGAAAGAACCTAAACATTCTTTACTTATAATATGATATTTGGAGCAGCTTCATAGTAGATTTTTGTACTTTAGCATCGAGATGTCTCAGGGTTTGTTAACAACTAATAAATGCTCCGTATAGGTTAACAGGAATGCTTAGACTATAAAAATTGAAGAGAACCAACCTCACTTCAATTATTATTGTTTTTTACATGTAAAAGATTGTGTCTTTAGTAAATATCTTTTCTATAAGTCACTATAAAGTTTATATATTTTCTTATGAGTCCTCAGTTCTCTCGGACAGTGGCTGGTGAATAAACAATACTCCACAGGAAAGAATAAGTTATGATTTTGCGGGGCTGAATCAAACTCTTCCCAGATAACCTACACAAAATAAAATTATAATGACTGAATACATCTAAACAATAACTGGTTTTTAAGAAATTGACTAGATTCAGTTGGCTTTTAACATAGAATGTTATTTGACTAATAGAATCAATTATTTTTCTTCCCAAAGTGACTTGGGATATTTGGGTATAATTTTTGTGACTGGCATAAAAGCTAGACTTGGAATTAGGGGAATCTATATTAAACTAGAAGAGAAAGTTTTGACCCCAAGAATAGTGATAATATTTGAATCATGCATGCTTCTTTTTAATTTTTAATTATTTATGCATTAACTGAGTATGCAATTCACCGCATATGCCAGTATTTTTTTTTAAATTATACTTTAAGTTCTGGGGTACATGTTCAGAACGTGCAGTTTTGTTACATAGGTATACACGTGCCATGGTGGTTTGCTGCACCCATCAACCCGTTATCTACATTAGGTATTTCTCCTAATGCTATCCCTCCCCTAGCTCCCCAGCCCCTGCAGGCCCTGGTGTGTGAAGTTCCCCTTCATGTGTCCATGTGTTCTCATTGTTCAACTCCCACTTATAAGTGAGAACATGTGGGGTTTGGTTTTCTGATCTTGTGATAGTTTGCTGAGAATGATGGTTTCCAGCTTCATCCATGTCCCTGCAAAGGATGTGAACTCATCCTTTTTCATGGCTGCATAGTATTCCATGGTGTATATGTGCCACATTTTCTTAATCCAGTCTATCATTGATGAACATTTGGGTTGGTTCCAAGTCTTTGCTATTGTGAATAGTGCTGCAATAAACATATGTGTGCATGTGTCTTTATTGTAGAATGATATATAATCCTTTGGGTATATACCCAGTAATGGAATTGCTGGGGCAAATGGTATTTCTAGTTCTAGATCCTTGAAGAATTGCCACACTGTCTTCCACAATGGTTGAACTAATTTATATTCCCACCAACAGTGTAAAAGTGTTCCTGTTTTTCCACAGCCTCTCCAGCATCTGTTGTTTCCTGACTTTTTAATGATCACCAGTCTAACTGGCGTGAGATGGTATCTCATTTTGGTTTTGATTTGCATTTCTTTAATGACCAGTGGTGATGAGCATTTTTTCATGTGTCTGTTGGCTGCATAAATGTCTTCTTTTGAGAAGCGTCTGTTCGTATCCTTTGCCCATTTTTTGATGGGGTTTTTGCTTTTTTCTTGTAAATTTGTTTAAATTCGTTGTAGATTCTGGATATTAGCCCTTTGTCAGATGGATAGATTGCAAAATTTTTCTCCCATTCTGTAGGTTTTCTGTTCACTCTGATGATAGTTTCTTTTGCTGTGTGGAAGCTCTTTAGTTTAATTAGATCCCATTTGTCAATTTTGGCTTTTGTTGCCATTGCTTTTGGTGTTTTAGTCATGAAGTCTTTGCCCACGCCTGTGTCCTGAATGATATTGCCCAGGTTTTCTTCTAGGATTTTTATGGTCCTAGGTCTTAGGTTTAAGTCTTTGATCCAACTTGAGTTGATTTTTGTATAAGGTGTAAGGAAGGGGTCCAGTTTCAGTTTTCTGCATATGGCTAGCCAGTTTTCCCAACACCATTTATTAAATAGGGAATCTTTTCCCCATTGCCTGTGTGTGTCAGGTTTGTCAAAGATCAGATGGTGGTAGATCACACATGCTTCTTTTGTCAACCTCAGATCTCTTGTTATATTCTTGGTGATGATGATGTCAGTTTTACTAATGATGTCAAATCTGAGGTTCCAAAGCAGCTTTAAGAGTGACTGATATCTATGTGTGACTGCTTCTCTGCCTCTGCAATGGAACATTTCGGGTTGTTGTTTTAAGAAATTCCTAAAATAGAATTTTACCCTACTGATTTATTTACCTCATTGAAGGTAGAACTCAATGGCTAGTTTTTTTTCCCTGCATAAACATGCACACACAGTTAGATAACTTTATGACACTTTTTTTTTCACTCAAGAAATAGTTACTGAACTTATGCTAGGCCCTTGGCCCTTGGCAAGATTCTGGGAATATAAATACAAATAAGACCTGCTGCTTGCCCTTAAAGAACTCATTGTTTAGCAGAGGAAACAGACACTTAAATGGTTGACCATAATATGCAATAATAAGTGTTGTAAAGTATGAACAAAGTGCTAGTCATTAAGAGTAACAGCCGTAAAGCCATATGTAGTTTTAGCTATATATAGATATAGCTCTGAGACATGAAGACACATTAAATTCTTTCAAAAAAAAATCCCAGGAGGCTGAACAATGTTATACAATGATGCTTAACATTTTTTTTGGAACACATGCCCTCCACAAGGCACATATTAATTGTCTACACTCAACAGAATTCAAAATAAAATAGTTATAAAAATAGAACAATGAGAAAAAGAACAGAGAAGTCTCTGTAATTTTGCAATAGGTGGAGGTAAGATGAGGGTAACTAAAGAGACAGTGTTTTAGGTAGCCATATGGGTAGAAACCTAGACAAAGGCAAATGAAAGATAGAGACTATTGATCTTGGCAGGGAAGGTACAGTCATCGTGATGTCTGATGGTCTTGCCAAAAGCTACGATTTCATGGCTCAGTAGGATTAGTTGGGCAGGAGAGTTTGAAGATACATATATAAAGCTTTAGAAGAGAGGGAGTTATATATTTTTGAAGATAGTAGATAAGTAACATTAGGACATCTGAGCAGATTGTAACATTTTCTGTGGACTATTGAATTTTTCACTGTCTACATTTAGTGGATTTTTAGAGGACAGGGTCAAAATATGTTATCACATGTAATCCATAAATAAGATATGGACAATCCTTTGCAGAATATCAACCATTGCTTCACCTTGTCCTTGAAGACAACTGCATGAATACTAGTCTTTGTTGCTAGCTGTGATGAATAATAGCTAAGAAAAATACAGAACCCCCAAAACACAGTCTCTGTGTTTCTTGACATCCATGATGAGGAGCATGAGAAAAGGTGGCGTGAATGGCTGCTATAAGGGCTTCCTAGTTCTCATGCTATGTCCCACAAACTATGATTTTAAATTAAAGATTAATTTCTTTGGTTTTTGCGTACCAGGAAAGTCACATTTTCCTCAGTACACAAATAGCCCTGCCCTAATCCTATAAGTTTGGGAAAGAAAAGTTAAAGGGGGAGGTGAGACTGTGATAAGAAAATTCATCCATTCATTCATTTATTCAACAAACATTCATTTTGGAAGGTTCAATGGCATGTAGGTCTCAATGGAGTCAAACATTTCTGGATGTAAATAACTAGAGAAGGGGGTTGGTAATGATGGGAGATGGTGATTGGAAGAAAAGTGATTGTTGAAGTGAGGTTGTGAGTGGAGTGTTGTTATTGGCAATCACAAGACCTAGGGCAGTGCCTTCTAGTATTTTTTTTTCTATTGTGGTGCATATAGAAAGTGAAAATATTTATATAGCATATCTGGCTGGGGGCTTTAGGTGCTCCCATCCTGCTCAGCATCTATGAGGGGCCAAAGAGCTCAACACCTCATGGAGAGTTTGCTTGGTGCTATGACCATGGGAATGGATGGCTGGGCCAGAATGATGAACCAGGAACTGAGAGGCCAAGGTGTTGGAAAGCTTACACACATAGAAATCAATCACCAAGGATTAATGACAGAGGTCGTGTAGGAGACAGCAACAGGACTCAATCAAAAAATAAGATCTTCAAAGAGGGCTGCAGATAACAGCAACAAGGAAGGATTGCTGTCTGATTGTATTAGTCTGCTGGGGCCGCCCTAACAAATACCACAGGCTAGGTGGCTTAAACAACAGACATTTATTTTCTCACAGTTCTGGAGTCTAGAAGTCTAAGATCTAGGTGTTGGCAGGGTTGGTTCCTTCTGGGACCTTTCTCCTTGACTTGTAGATGGCTGTCTTCTCCCCTTGTCTTCCCAGGGTCTTTCCTCTGTGTATGTTTGTGTCCTAATTTCCTCTTCTTATAAGGACATGAGTAATATTGGAGTAAGGCCCACTCTAATCATCTCATTTAACCTTAACCACCTCTTTAAATATCTCATATCCAAATCACATTCTATGGTACTGGGAGTTAGGACTTCAACATATGAATTTGAGGGTGGGGGACATGATTCAGTTTATAACAGCAATGATATGAGCCTTAAGGTTGGGGAGGGTATAGGGAAGAGGGAGGGAGAATTCTCTGAAAGGGGCAATAAAGAGCAACGAGGCCACCTACTCCACCTCCAGACCTAGGAGGGAAAATAGCCATCGCTAAAGAGGGAAGCAAAGAAAACCATATCCTCGGGGGAACAAAAAGGTGAAGGGAAGATTAGGAGAAGAGGGTGACATTCTAGGGGATTTTATGGCTGGGGATACGGTGACACATCTCACACTTTTCTGACTCATCCATGTTGCATGTAGACACAAAATACACCTAGGAAATGGGATGTCTTATATGTGCTTGTGAAAAGTCTTCTTCTGCTCCTCCACCCTGGCTCATTCAGGGAGTCTCTTCCTTCCCAGGGCCCCTGAGAGTTACACTTTGCACCATCTCAGTGGTGCAGTTCTCTATAAATATGCTGATATCTGCACTTTCTGAAGCTTTCAAGGTGTAAAAATAGTGTTGTTTCCTCCTTTTGTGCACAATGAGCCTGAATCACACTGGGCTTCTTAAAGAAATGGGGGTAGGCCCCTCCTTTACTTGGAAATGTGCTTTGTCCCCTGGACCTTGGTCTCAGGGGCCCCTTGTGAAAACAGTGCCTTCCTCCATCTTTGGCCTGTTGCAGCTCCATTCATTTCTTGCAGGAGAGGTCTCTGCACCCGGGCTGGATAACAGACATGATATAGTCCTCCTCAGTGGTTCTCTTTTTCTCCAGGTCATTATCTCTGTCTCTTAGGTGAACATGAAGCCTTTAGGGCAAATTAAATCATAAAGACTGAGATATCTTGGGCCTAAAACCAGTTCATCAAGCATATATAGTGCTTGATCCCTAATAGCAGATCCAGCTTGCTCCTCTGCTTGGTCTCTGTTCCCCTGCTACCCTCTTTCCACCACTCAGGTCTCAGTGAAACACTACTCCTTCTCCAAAAGACCTTTCCTGACCACTTTGCTGGAAGAAGTACCCCACTTCCTCTCCACAGTCATTCTCTATCACAGGAACCCACTTTATTATCTCCCTGTGACAGTCGTTCTCTGGAATTATTTTGCATTTTTCTTGCTCACGTTCCGTGACCCTCGCCCCATTAGGATAGCTCTTGTGTCTGGTTCATCAGTGCCTTGAACAGTGCTTATCACATGTTATTTTTTCAACAAATATTTATCAGATGAATAAATTGATGGTTCATTCATTGGAAAGCAGTGAGCAGCACTGGCATGGCCTTTGGTTTTATCATCCAATTTTTTAGTGAAAAAATGTTTTTTAATCTGATCTATTTTGAGCCTGTTTTAGTTTTATTGAAAGCCAATTTGCATTTGAACACTTGGTCTTGCTAGAGTGAAGCATACTCTAAGATTGACCTGATTTACTCATAATACACAAAAATCAGTAAGTCCTGAGACCTTGTATTATTTCTGTTTCATCCATGGCATTCATTCTGCTTTCTAACTAACTTATCGTAAGTATCTTTTGGTTGTCTGCCAGTCAGTAGGCCAGGGGATCTGGAAATATTCTTCGGGTTGCCATTCTTGATGTTCCAGGACCCAGAGGCAAATGGACACTGATGTGCTTGACAAGAACCTCCTTTTGTAACCCTATCAGTAATTGCCCTTCCTATGTGACCCAACGGGGGTTTAGGTAGGATGTGGGCTGCAGCGCTAACTCTGATATCTCCTTGGTGGGTTGGGGAGCCTACCATTGCCACTTCATTCTAATTCATGCCCCTGGTTTTTCCATACAAGCCTAACTCAGAGATACTGCAAATTCATTTCCAGCCCACCACAATAAAGCGGGTGTTGCAATGAGGCAAGTCGTGGAAATTTTTTGGTCTCCCAATGCAAATAAAAGTTGTGTTTACACTATGCTATTGTCTATTAAGTGTGCAATAGCATTATGTCTAAAAAATATGCATACCCAGCTGGGCATGGTGGCTTATGCCTGTAATCCCAGCACTTTGGGAGGCCGAGGTGGTTGGATCACCTAAGGTCAGGAGTTTGGGACTAGCCTCGCCAACATGGCGAAACCCCATCTCTACTAAAAATGCAAAAAAAAATTAGCTGAGCATGGTGGTGTGCACCTGTAATTTACCCCAGGTACTTGGAAGGCTGAAGCAGGAGAATCTCTTGAACCTGGGAGTAAAGGTTGCAGTAAGCCAAGATTGTACTACTGCACTCCAGCCTGGGTGACAGAGTGAGACTCTGTCTCAAAAAAAAAAAAAAAAAAAAAGCATACCTCAATTAAAAAATACTTTATTGGTAAACAGTGCTAACAATTATCTGGGCCTTCAGTGAGTTGGAATTTTTTTTTGCTCAAAGAGGGTCGAATCTTGCTGCTGAGAGCTTTCAACTGGATTAGGCTTTGATTTATGGGACTGTTGTGGTGGTTTGAGCTTCTATCCATACCACTCAGACTTTCTACATATCAATAATAGGCTACTTTACTTTTTTTAATCATTCATGTGTTCACCAGAGTAGCACTTTTAATTTCCTTCAAGAGCTTTTCCTTTGCATTCACAACTTGGCTGTTTGATGCAAGAGGCCAAGCTTTTAGCCCATCTCTGTTTTCCACATGACTTTCTCACTAAGCTTAATCATGTCTAACTTTTGATTTTAAGTGAGAGACAAGTGACTCTTTCTTTCACTTGAACACATAGAGGCCATTGTAGGGTTATTAACTGGCCTAATTTCAGTATTGCTCTGTGTCAGAGAAGAGGGAGGCCTGAGGAGAGGATGAGAGATTGAGGAATGACTGGTTGGTGAAGGAGTCAGAACACACACAACATTTACCAATTAAGTTCACTGTTTTACTGAGTGTCATTTGTGGTGCCCCCAAACAATTACAATAATAACTCAAAGATCACTGAGCATAGATCACCATAAAAGAGAGAATAATAATGAAAGAGTTTGAAATATTGTGAGAATTCCAAAATGTGACACAGAGACACACAGTGAGAAAAATGGTGCTGATAGACTTGCTCAATGCAGGGTTGCCACAAACCTTCAATTTGTAAAAAATGCAGAGGCTATGACATGCAATAAAGCAAAATGCAACAAAACAAGGTATACCTGTATTTGCTTTTGGCCTTCTTTGCCTTGCCTCCAATTGAAAATTTGGATAATGACCTTGTCTTTCATGACTAGTTGACAGCGGGTATTGTGGACAACTCCCAGTGACTCAGTCCATCCTGATTAATTTAGACTTTGTTAACAATGGAACTGGGTAGGACTGGACTTAAGTTTATTCTCCATACTTTGGATTTGATGTTTTTTTTCATCCTCAGGGAGCCAGTTATCCTTCTGTGAGTATCTCTCAACTTCACTTACTTTGGTGCGATCTAGGCCCTTCATCCAGGCTTCATCTCTTCAAAAGAGTTCCCAGCATGTTTTCCTGCTTATGAGTTATTCCAGTCACAAATTCACCCAGCCGTCTCCTATAGAAACAGGTGTTCATAAAAATCAAATGCAGAGAGATGTCAAAGATAGAATACATTAAAAGAATATAAACTTACAGCTTATTTTCAGAAGGTTTACCTTAATGGGATGTTAAGCTTTGTTTAGGTATTTAAATAACTGGAGTAAAATTCAATGTTATGCAGACATTTATCATAAGAATACCAATAATCAAATTAAGTCCCTGAATAATAAGAGCTACATGCTCTTATTAAGTTAAATTATGGTCACTCATTCAATCTGTTTCCCCTCACCAACATGAAAATGGGCTTTTCCTGTTTCATAGAAAACTGAACAATTTATTTCAGTCATTGATGGAGTAGGTCAGTGTTTATCTTCATGAGTTGATGTTAAATATTCTCTAATTATAAAAATTATTAGTGCTACTGTAGCAAAGAAGCATTCCAAGGTAAAGAGAGGGAAAATCCCATAGCCAAATTGGAGTTAAAGTAGTGGGATACAGATAGTATCATGTGCCCAAAGTCAAGATATTCATTCATTCTGTGGATGCATCATTTGAAAAAAGTCCAGGAAGGTAGTCCTGAAAGTTAGGGTCTTAGCCAAGGGGCAACCACGTTTCTTTTGTTTCTGACATTATATACATATAAGAGCACCTTTGGGTGAATATTTCACTATAATAAGTGTAATAATTATTAATTCTCAAGACTGATTACAATGCAAGTATCATATTGAATCATTGTATGAATATCAAATATTTAAACCAAATAAAATATATTAGTCATACATTTAAAAATGTTAATCAAATTTATTTGCCTAGATTCTTTCAAATTGGAAAATTTTTATAATTAATAAACCACTTTAAGAATTGTAAAATACTGAAGCAGATGCTCATCACTCACTGTGGGTCCTGTCTGTGGAATGAAATGCAGTTCTTTCTGCTTTATTCCTGTTGGTGGTTTGTTCAGCTTTCTTCAAGAGGGAGACATAAAAAATAAGTGAACCACTGACATATTGGAGTTACGACAGTTGCCTGTTTTGACCTTGACTTCCACTATAATGTTAGGTAATTAGACTAAGAGGAGTCTTTTAAAATGACATGTATCAAGCAACATGTGACTTGATATTGACAGGAAATGTTATCTCTTGTACCTATGAATAGGAAGTTATTTATAAGGAATAGGGTAAAAGGAGTCTTCATGTCCCCAAACATCCTTCTGCAGTAGCCAACCATGGGATCTGAGATGCTGCTGTTGTAGATGCTTCCCCTGAGTGCTGATTTCACAGGTCTTCGTAACACCATGAAATGAAATAGCACCAAGGTTTAACTTGGAGGCACAGGTATTTCCAAATACCGGGAACTCAGAAATCTCATCTTATACTTTCCGTTATTCCTTATAACACCTAACAACATGGTAGACTTGCAGTATATGCAATATCGAAAAAAATGTAACAATGAAACTCTTTACAGTCTTTGCAATTATCAAGACACTAAGAAGCTGACTATGTTATAAAAGAGAAAACCCAAAAAAGCATTTTGGGTTAATGCTTCAATGAGTTAAGACTTTAGGGGACTGTTGAGAAGGTATGGTTGTGTTTTGAAATGTGAGGACATGAGATTTATGAGGGGCCAGGGGTGGAATGATATGATTTGGGTATGTCCCCACACAAATCTCATTTTGAATTGTAGTTTCCATAATCCCCACATGTTGTAGGAGGGACCAGGTAGAAATAATTAAATTATGGGGGTGGCTTCCTTCATCCTGTTCTCATGGCAGTGAGTTCTCATGAGATCTGATGGTGTTATAAGGAGCTTTACCTCCTTTCCTTGGCACTTCTCCTTGCTGTCACCATAGGAAGAAGGATGTGTTTGCTTCCCCTTCTGCCATGATTGTAAGTTTTCTGAGGCCTCCCCAGCTGTCTGGAACTGTGAGTCAAGTAAACCTCTTTCCTTTGTAAATTACATAGTCTCAGGTATGTCTTTATTAGCAGCATGGGAATGGACTAATACACTTCCTTAGGATTCCCTGTGCTTCATTTTGGTCCAGTAATTAAGATTTGACATCTAGTACACTACTCCAACCCCAGCACAATTCTGATTGGTTGGTACCAACCTGTTCTTAATTATTTTAAATATTATTACCCCTTTGTACCTGCTGGAAGAGCAGTGGTTCTCAAGCTTCTGTTACTCTTTAGGATCAAAACAGCTGACTGAGTTCACCCAAGAACTCTCAAATTATAACACTCCAGGTGGGGTCTGCAGGCTGGTTAAGAATAGTTGTGTTAGAGGAACATAGCTGAAGGGTATGGCCTGTTATTTGGAAAGAGACTCACCAGTTACATAATGAGACCTTTGTCTGGGGAAGGAGCAACTCTAAGCCAGTGGGTCTCAATCTTGGCTGCCCATTGGAATGAATAATAAGGAAAAAAACCCCAATACCAGGATGTTATTCCAGAGATTCCAATTTAATTGGACTGGAGTGTGGCCTGGGCACTGAGTTGTTCTTTTTTTAAAAAAAAAACACTTCCCATCCATTTTTATGTGCAGCCAAAGTCGAGACCCACTGCTTTAAGCAGAGAATAAAGCAAGTTAGAACATCTAGCCTTGAAAGTATGTATAAATGGACACAGGAAGGGGAACATCACACTCTGGGGACTGTTGTGAGGTGGGGGGAGGGATAGCACTGGGAGATATACCTAATGCTAGATGACGAGTTAGTGGGTGCAGCGCACCAGCATGGCACATGTATACATATGTAACTAACCTGCACATTGTGCACATGTACCCTGAAACTTAAAGTATAATAATAAAAAATAAAATAAAATAAAATATAGACTTTAAAAAAAAGAAAGTATGTATAAGTGGCTTGAAAATAGAAAAAAAAGGATATATTGATAACATGTGTGTGTGTGAGACAGAGAGCAAGAGACAGAGAGAGAAAGAGTGTGTAAATTAAATTAACTAAATAAAGGGATATAGTATAAAAGGACTCAAAGATAGATTTTCTTAAGGTTTTCCTAGATCCTAGTAATTGTATTATTATCATTTGGTTTTCTTTAATGTGTCTCCCAGTGATTGACAGATTGGGCAATTCTGATCATAAGGATTCTGGTCTCTAAGAGTCCAGAATGTATAGAGCATTATAAAAACAGCTTAGCTTACTAATTGCAGCTTCCTTCCCTCTTTGCAGCTTCTTTTCCTAACTCTGCACTGCAGGCCCAGTATATTTTGTAACCCCCCAAATCTCATCTGCGGCCAGAATTGTGACATCAACTCTTTTTTTTCTGGTGTGGTTTGGAATTAAATCATGGTGAGAACTAATTTCAGAACCCTCGGGCGAGTCTTGGCTGTTTGAGTAACTCTTAACTTTGCAGCTTTCATAAGTGCTCATTGTCTAAATGTATGCCCATTTCTTGGAACTGAGCTTCTATTTTGAATCTAACTTTGTATTGTCAATACCCTCTAGGCAAATACCACCAGGAACACACCTATAATCAAACAAATTGAGTTTATAATTTGTTGCAGAAGGAGAACATATACCGTAGGAAACTATGGGGTGTCTCAGAGAGAGGGTGTTAGATAGACCTTCTTACAGGATTTGGGCTTTGGTTGAGTGATGTCAGAGAGGGTCCACAACGCAGGTGTTCACTCTAGATTGAACGCTGTCAGAAAGTGGGGGCAATTCTATAATTGGGTATCTTAATATATCTTATTTATAGAGATGGTAGATTAATTATAAAGTAGCAGTCACACATTTTGGCTAAGAGAGGAAATATCTGCATTTTGTGGGTAGCATAGTGACCTTGGTTTTATCTTTCCTTGGATAAAATTATGAAGTGGACTTGTTTTACCTCACTTTATCATGGTCTCAGAGTAACCTCGTTTGACGTTGGTATTCTGTGAGATTGTTTAACAGGAGAATAACTTGACATAACTGTGTGTGCTACACCAGCTTCTGGGGGCCAGGGCTGCCTTTCCCCTACTACTTCTCAGTAGTGTGCATGTTTTTGTTTTTTTTGACAAGATTTCACTGTCATCCAGGCTGGAGTGCAGTGGTGCGATCACAGTTCACTGCAGCCTTGACTTCTTGGGTTCAGGTGATTCTGCCACCTCAGCTTCTTGAGTCGCTGGGATTACAGGTATGCACCACCATACCCAGCTAATTTTTTTGTAGTTTTCGTAGAGATGGGGTTTTGCCATGTTGCCCAGGGCTAGTTTCAAACCCCTGGGCTCAAGTGATCTGCCCACTTTGGCTTCCCAAAATGTTGGGATTACATGCCTGAACCACTGTCCCCAGCCCTGCATGGTTATACTGCCCAAAATCCCAGTTTCTTTCTAAAACTAGTGTTACAGCTCTTTTACTCCCATGGTTAGACAAGTTCTGAGTTCTTGTCCCACAACTGAGAAGAATGAGGTACACAGACATCAGAAAGTGAGTAAGGCAGAATAGAATTTATTGAGCAACAGAAATGCTCTTGACAGTGAGAGGGGACCCAAAGGTGTGTTGCTAGCCATGAGGCTAAGTCTAGGGATTTTTATGGGCTTGAAATGAGGAAGTGCATGCTGGTTGGTCTATGAGTATGTTTGAAAAAGTGCCATTCAGAAATAGGCACAATAGTGTAGACGACCTTTTGGGGAAGGATATGTATACATGAAATAGGTGAAGGAAAAGGACCAATTTGGAGAGAGCATGCCAAATGGAAATGGGAGCTCTCAATCTGGTTCGTGGATTTACACTTTGGTTTTCAGGCTTTAGATTGTCCTTGGCTTGAAGGTTGAGTTTCACTGGGGACCCATCCCTTTCTGCCTAGGAATTTACCTGCCATGGTGATGGTGGTTCTGTAGCCACTGCAGAGGATGGGATAAAGTTCTGAAAGCCTAAAAGCTGACCTCACACTGCAGCCTGCCACTTTGGTTCTATCTTGCCAAGCTTCCTTCCCAATAACTGAATGGGGCCCACTGTTACCAACTCTTGCTTCCATTAAACTTGTTCTGACAACCTTACTGAACAAGCCAATGATTCTGCTGGCCCAGACTGTGCAACTCTGGTAGTTGCATGAAGCTAGTTATGGTGACCAGAATTCCTCTTTTTTTCAGCACATCACCACCTTCTGCTAGCTGTGCAATGCTCTCCATCCTACAGGACTCACATCCAGGTGAGTTTATGTGAGAAGAAACACTTATTTTATTTTATTTTTTGGGACAGAGTTTCACTCTTGTCACCCAGGCTGTAGTGCAATGGTGCAGTTTCGGCTCACTGCAACCTCTGCCTCCCAGGTTCAAGTGATTCTCCTGCCTCAGCCTCCTGAGTAGCTGGGATTACAGGTGTGCACCACCATACCTGGCTAATTTTTGTATTTTAGTAGAGACGAGGTTTGACCATGTTGGCCGGGTTGGTCTCGAACTCCTGACTTCAGGTGATGTGCCCAACTTGGCCTCCCAAAGTGCTGGGATTACAGGCATGAGCCACTGTGCCTGGCCTGAAACACTTACACTGAGTCAAATTTGTCTCTTTAAACCTCTCTTCTAACTTTGTTCTGTTTCTGCATGACAGCCCTTTAGACTTTTTATTGATTACATGTTTGCTGAATGAATACATTGTCTCCAAAATACCAGCATTTAGTAATATGTAGCCTTTTCTTTTGTTTAGGAAGCTTGGAATATTAAAAACAAATGTGAAATATATGAAAAAGGAATAAGGAGGAGGCATGGGGCAGATGTGAAAGAAAGAAGGCAATTTTAGAAAACGGAGTTCATGGTAGACAAACTTTCTTTCTTTTTTTTTATTTGAGACGGAGTCTCGCTCTGTCACTCAGACTGGAGTGCAGTGGCACCATCTTGGCTCACTGCAACCTCTGCCTCCCAGGTTCATGCCATTCTCCTGCCTCAGCCTCCCAAGTAGCTGGGACTACAGGCACCTGCCACCATGCCCGGCTAGTTTTTTATATTTTCAGTAGAGACAGGGTTTCACTGTGTTAGCCAGGATGGTCTCCATCTCCTGACCTTGTGATCCACCCGCCTCGGCCTCCCAAAGTGCTGGGATTAAAGGTGTGAGCCACCGTGCCCGGCCCATGGTAGACACACTTTCAATGAAAAATGAGAAACAAAGGGAATCATAGGCATTTACAGTTGCCTAATCTTTCTAACTCAACTTCCTGCTTGAAAAAAAATTTCCTGTGGCTCTCTGACATAATTACACAGTCACCCAGGAATGCTGGATGGTCACATCATAGGGAATATTAAACAGAAAAACAATAATAAAAAGAATGTGTATAACAGGAAGAAAGAAGGCAATATTAGAAGCATCCCTGCAAAGAACAGATGCAAAGATTTTTCCACTGTTGTGGAAAGGAACTTGAAATGCAAAGACAAGGCCAAATGACTCGCTCAAGGTCACCTGGGACCTCAGGGCAGAATGAGAGAGTAGATTATTGTCATGCTCTATCCACCAGACCATGATGTCTCAGTAGCAATGTACCTGCAGGCTAAAGTCACATGTCACATAGTTAGCACACTGCTCCCTGCCAGCCTTGAAGATAGCAGAATCACTGTTTTAGGAGAAAGATTTAAAGCTGTCATTAATGAATCCAGGTAGCTGTTTTTGTAAGTACATAAATATCTCTAGTATGGAGAGGCAGAATTAAGTCTTGATAGCCACCTCACAAATGTTGACTATAAATGTTTGGTTAGTGACAAGTCTAGCTTAAAAGGAAATAGAATATTTATGAACTGTCATGAAAAAGAATCTCTGCAAGGTTCACATTTAGACAACAGTGCAATGAAGGCAATCTTATGAGTTATTCAAGAGAATCGTCTTGGGAACTGGCTCTATGGTAATTCTGAGAATTACCTATATAAATAAAGTCAAATTGGGAAGGTGGGCCGTTCTGTTTTTACATAGAAAAAATCATTTGAGTTTCTAGGACACTATCTAAGATGTACTAAAATGGAGATTATCACTTGCTTATTTTCTTGAAAAACCATTAACATAGTACAATACAACAGAAGAGTAGTGGCCAATAGATTCCAAACCAGAAGGAATGTTTATAGAAGCACACACACACACAAAAAGACTCCACAACTTACTTACATTACTTTTATAATATTCCTAATTATTATAGTGGTTTGAAAGAGGTCAAATGTTACATCTAAATATAGAAGATTAGACTTATAAATGACAAGGTCGTACTGACCCCAATATTCTATAGGGTTGAAAACAAAATACAATTGACCTTCATGATACACCTGATATAATGCAGGTCTTTGTTGTACATCAGATTACATTCTGCCTGTCTTGAAATAATAATGGCATTCTTTATGAAGCCATTTGATTAACTAGAATCATGAGCTTTGCAGGAGGAAATGAATAGTGGCAAGAATGACTTGCTTTCTGAATAAACATAGCCTAGGGAAATGTTTTCCTGGGAGAGCGCTCTCCATTCTCCACCTCCCCTGGTGTGTCCTCTGACTAAGTAGTTCTTCCCGTACTGCATCGCTGCCCAGAATATTCTGAAGACAGCCTCCCACCCCACCCCACCTCATCATGCTCTTCCAGGACAGCTACAGGAAGAAAAGGAGATAACAGAATCTAATGATGTCCCATAAGATCTCCAGTCAAGGTGTGAACATGAAGCTCCAGTGAGTAATGTGGTGTCTCACATCTATAAATGCCTTATGTGTGACTAATGCATTCTTGAGACATGTCCAGGACAAGTAGAATTAAGTCTTGATGGCTGCCTCTGATGATCACACCCTCATCAGCAGTCTGATCTATGCTTTGTTTGCAAACCCGGACCTTGTTGTGGCCTGCAACTCCCCACAGGCTCTCTCCCCAGCTGTCAAGCCTCTTCTAAAACACACTTCCCCTTTAGAGAGGGCCGTCTTCACTCATGTTAGAACCTGACACCCCGAGAGACTTTCCTCTCATCAGCTGGTTTTGACTGTGGCAGAAATGTTGTTGACATAGCAGATGGTCTTGATATTTCTGAAAACTGGCAACATCTTTGCCATGGCCACCCCCACACTCTTGGCTACTGTTTCTCCTTCAAGTAGTTTGGGTCATTTTTAGCAAACCTGTATGTTCCAATATTTTTTCTTAAATATCAGAACGGGGAACAGTGTAAGACAAAAGTCTCCTAAAATATAGACCAAGGCAGAATATGAGGGCTGTTTCGCAGAAAACCCAAAAGCTGAAATAAATTCTATTTTTAATCAGATTCTTTGATGAATTAGAATGAGCAAAAAGTGAGCAGATTTTAAATATTTGTGGTCTGAAATATCAGGCAGTAAGGTATGGCTAATGGATTGTGCTATAAGAAGTAGAGTCTGATATTCATGATGTTTGAAAGCCTCTTAAAACAATATACCAGTGAATAATGTTTATCCTTATTGAACACAAGGTGACTTGAGAGAAGGGTAAGGGCAACTGGATTAGAGATTATTACTTAGTAGTAACTCTAGAGCCAAAGCAAATCTAAGACACCGTAACAATGTGATGACCTGGGACCCAATCCAGTCATCCTGAAAAATTAAAAGCAGACTGATTTATTATTTCCTTGCTTGCTCCATGCAGGCAGGCACTCTGAACAGTCTCTTAAACTCACTAGATAATGGTATAAACAGCTCTGCTTCATTTCGGAGATATCTGTACAATTTTAGAAAATGCTTATTCTCCTGGAAAGGACTTTCACACAGATGGGAAGTAGGCATGAGCAGTGCAGGCCCTGCCAGGTTCAGTCAGCTTCTTGAGTCAACATCACTATCCAGGCCTGTAGCACTCATGACTGAGAGTGTCATTTGGATTGGCTAACAAAGCACAGTTGAGAACTCTGCCTCCAAAATGTCACAGTTAAAACACAGCTTACTAGATACAAATCCTGCCTTCTCATTGTAATATCAATGATCCGTACAGCAGTGAAATGTGGAGCTAATTGATTCCTTTGAATGCCAAAAGCAGGGTCCTAAGGATAAGAATGCAGGGGAGTCATATGGATGGATGGGGTATATAAAAAGGATGGGAGGAATTTGTGGAAGTGTAAACGTGGCATGTCCCATGTAAGGCAAGCTGAATGAGGAAAACCAATTTGGGTGTCAGGTGTATGGTGGGGTGGGATGGCAAGAAGACTCACGCATGGCACAAGACAGCAGAGAGGGTAATGCAGGGATTGTCATGAGAAGCTAGGGGTGGAGAAGCACTGGGTATATGATGTGTTATAATTTCTAGTTCCTTCCTGTTTTGTTGATTACATTAGTAGTGTCTCCAAAGGAACACAATGCTTGAAATAAAAGATTCTTTTCATAATGGAAAATGACTTACTTATAAAAAATGTTCTGTAAACCCTACCATCAATCTGGCTTATCTCCAAGCACAGAAAAGCAAGATAATTAAGAGAACTGAGACAATGTGAAAAACAGTTAACGACTAGATGAAACGGACACCAAACCAATCAGAAGAGACGTAGAGCTAGATTCTTTGCTAGATCATGGGGAGGTCAGGAGGACCCAGCAGTTGTATGGGAGGGGATTTGGGATAATTCTAAGGGTACCAAAGCATTTCAGTATTTTAATACACAGTCACACCAGCTAAATACAAGCCCTGAAGATAACCAACATTTCTTATAAGTCATGTCTTATAATAGAAATATTTAATAAAGTTTTTAGAGCCAAGGAAAGAGCCATATCTGGGACCCTTCTCACTTGTTAAAGGCTCCTTACTCATTATCAACCTACATCTGTCAACCAAATGAAACAAAGTATAAAATAAGAAACCTCCTACATCTTTTCTCATTAATGGAAGACAGTAGCTTCAAGGAAAAAGTATAAAGATTCAGCAAAGGGTTTAAATACAGGCCACATTTAACATAGGTCCAGTTGATTTGATCCTTTCAGATCAGCCTCTGAATTCTTGTTGTTCACCAGTAAATACATATTTTGTGTTAGTCCATTTTCATACTACTATAAAGAAATACCTGAGACTGGGTAATTTATAAAGGAAAGAGGTTTGATTGACTCACAGTTCCACATGGCTGGGGAGGTCTCAGGAAACTTACAGTCATGGCAGAAGGAAAACGAGAAACAGACATCTTCTGCACAGGGCAGCAAAGTGGAGGTAGTACAAGCAAGGGAACTACCAGACACTTATAAAACCATCAGATCTCGTGAAACTCACTCATTATCTCAAGAACAGCATGGGGGAAACTGCCCCCATGATCCGATTACCTCCACCTGGTCCCGCCCTTGGCACATGGGGATTATGGGATTTACAATTCAAGGTGAGATTTGGGTGGGGACACAGAGCCAAACCATATTATATTCAGAACAGATGTTGAGCCCAGCTGTGGGAGCAGTAATGGCCTGTGAGCCAGATTGTTACTTGGAACTTTAGGACCCTTGACGGGTTTGAGAATAGTGCCAATTCTTCTAGGATGTGTTTGGGTTTCAAAGCATTTTGAAAACATTTGGTAGACATGTGCAAACATACCAAATGTGTAATTGTCCCTGAAAGCAGGCATCTAATTGACTATTTAGTGACAACATAACATGGGCCTCATTTCTCAAGAAACAGTAGGTGGTCAAAATTTTAGGAGAATATACTTCACAGAAACTCATGTAGCATAGCTCAGTGATATGCCTATGAATCTTGAATATTAATTTTTCTTTCCTCATGAAAAATGCATCTATCCATATACTTATAAATATTTTTTCTTTTTTAAGCAAAATACTTAATCAACTTGTAAAAGAATAAAGAATTCTATACAAAAGTTTTAAAAATTGCTTTAGAACAACAATGTCAGTTGGAAAAAAATTCATAATTTTTCACAAATACATTTTCTTTGTATTTAAAGCAAAATATTTAACAAACTATGCCACATATGAAAAATGTGTATGAAGAGGTTGGGTTAGCCTCAAAGTAATCTGATGGTAAATCATGCCTATCAGAGGTAGATTCCAATATCAGAAAAAACTGTTTTCTAGGCTTTTTGTGCTTCTATTTCACAGACATCCCACCTGAGTTCTAAATTTATTTCTCAAAGAAGCCAAGCTCCTGAGAGAGAAATGATACTGTGAGGTAAGAGTTCAGAAGGAAACACACACAGATACACCCTCACAAATCACACTGGCTGTCATCCCACCACCGTGTAGTCTACTAGGATTTCAGGTGGGATGAGTAAAAATGTAGAATTAAAGTGATTCTTTCAAGATCATAATAATTAATAATTCCTAAAATAGAATTTTAAAATTCATCTTTTATGGGCCTGTATTTTTGCCTACTTTGGTATTACAGATATCCGCTTATATCCCTCTTGCATTTCACCAAAAGCACTTTGATTTTGTACTGTGGCAGACAATCTAAGGAAATAAATTTTATCTCTTCTACCTGTTTTTTCCCTGCTCTATTTCAAGGCAGAATTCACGATTTGAAATTCCTTGCCACATGGATGTTAGTCTGGCAGAAAACATAAGCAATCTTAAATCCAAAGCTTTTTTTGGCTTTATATAAAAATCTCAGCCCTTTAGAAGAAATGGAGTTCCAAAGTTGGTGAGAAGGGGAGTGGTTCTGAATGCAGGGAAAGAGTTGAGTCAGAATGGGAAAGGGAGGAAGGACCTCAAGCCCCGCAGTCTGGCAGTTCCAGGGAGAGTGACCAGGCCTTAGAAAGGAATAGTTCGTGGTTCCCAGCCTTACCCAAATCCCCAACCCTAAGTGAGACACAGAGGCTGTGTCGCTAGACATAAAGAGACCATAATAGATGTATTCAGTAGTAGAGCAAAAAATTCAAGGATCTTAGATGGATCCTTCTGCTGTTTTATTCTTTTCTTTGCCTTCTCAGTGCCTTATCTGGGAGCGTGTGTCTATATGTGTGGGTGTATGCACCTTATGTGTGTGCGTGCATGGTGGTGGGATTTAGAGGATGGGGCCAAGCATGAGTAGGAATTCCAATGGAGTGAGTCACAAAGTTGAACTAAGTTGATTTAAAGAAATAAAGACATAATAGTCTTTCCATATCAAAGTATATGGACTAAATTGATCTCGGCCATAGTTGACCATTAACGATTATACATAAAGAACCAAATTTCTTGGTTTGAATATAAATGGAAGCCATTGATTTTTCTAGAAAGTTGAATACATTATGCTTATCATGTATACCTTCCAAAAAGTTACCTCATGTCAAATTGTGCACAAATTAGATCTGTTTCCTAACTTGCCGAATGAAGTTGTTTATGGTTTTGAAACCTTTCCCCTTGGAAAGGTGCAGTGGATGTTACTCTGCCGAATCTCAAAATGCACTGATTCACTCCACAGATGTTTACAGCCAGTGTTTACATGTGTTTGCCAGTGTTTACGTGTCTTCCATCAACCAAGCACTGACCTTGGCTTTGGAATATGATGCTAAATGGCATACAGTCCAGCTCCCAAGGTACTCAGAAGCCTGGGACAGGGAATCTACTTCACCCTCAAATTTCTTATCCTGTGGAGGAATCCTTGTATTTAACAGAGACCAGCCAACAAACAGTGCCCCATACTGGAACGTCAGAATGGGAAGGAGAGAGAAGATCACAAGCGTCTTGTGTTGTGAACCTCAAACCCTGAAATCTGGCAGCACCAGGGAAGAGTCCTCAGAAAGAATGGCTCTGTGGTTCCCAAACTCTCCCAAATCCCTATTCCCTAAGTGTAACCAAGTGAGCCGAGGAAATGGTCATCCCTCTCACTTCACCTGGAGATAAATTTGTGCCTGGGGCCGATAACTGCTTCCTGTTCCCCATCATGATGTCAAAATGCAAATGGCAGGTATGATGAAGATGAGCATATGATAGAAATAAGACTGTATTTCACAAAAATATAATCAAATCTTTATATTTCAAAATAAGCTTACAGATCTCCACCTAATATGACTTTAAGTAAATTTACATTATGTGGACCTACCATTTCCTAAGTATTTGCTATACTGCTCCATGGCTTTGTCAAATGTCTCTTCAGTCTCTTAGATGGGATTATTGCCATCTACAAATAACTTCTGCTTTTTTAAAAAAGTCATTCAACAAACTTTATGAAACTACCAGGAACTGGATCAGGTGGTGGGGATTAAGGATGAAGGCCACCCTCTCTGCTTATCTTAAATTCAACAGCTTTTCTTGAATATATCAACATTTTTTCAACTCCTTTCATTTAAAGAATACATTTTTTTTAAAAAGCATTTAGTTATGATTCAGAAATATAGCAATATAGTGAGATAAAGCTTGTATATATATAAGCTTTATCTATCTATCTATCTATCTATCTATCTATCTATCTATCTATCTATCTGTCTATCTATCTAGGCTCACTGCAAACTCCACCTCCTGGGTTCAAGCGATTCCCCTGCCTCAGCCTCCTGAATAGTTGGGATTAGAAGTGCGTGCCATCACAGCCAGCTAATTTTTGTATTTTTCCTGGAAATGGGATTTCACCATATTGGCCAGGATGGTCTCAGTCTCTTGACCTTGTGATCCACCTGCCTTGGTCTCCCAAACTGCTGGGATTACAGGCGTGAGCCACTGCATCTGGCCACTTACAGATATTTTTTAGGAGGTACCCTAAGCCAGACTTTTGCCCTGAAGACTTTTCTACTCTGCAGTGTTCATTTTTCTGTTTCAAGATGTCTGCAGCAGAAAGAATAATGCAAAATTTCAACATCAGTGTTATTCTAAAAACAATCGTATGAAAAATTCAGGTTCCTTCAATAACGACTACCTTGAAAAATAAAAAATTCAGTCACGCAGTTGGTTTTTTTAGTCTTGAGAATATCAAACTGTGTGTGACTGACTTTCACTAAATTGACTAGTCACTGTTGAATGACATGCCCCTTAGCTAGGACAGCCTGGAAAATTGTTTTCAAAGCTTTTGGGACTCTTTCACTCCAATTTTTAGCACAGATTCAAGAATATCTACTTAGCTACCAGGCATCTTCTAGGGTATAGACATTTCTGTACAAAGGACTGATCACCCTCTTCACTGAGCCCTCTCCAGAGTGGGACTTCAGTTGCTTATTGTAAGAAAACTAGTCTTTTAAGTCACTTTTCATTTCCTTATAATTCATGGGTTTTCTCACTTCAGTCCCTGTCAGAGGTCAGAATGTTTTCCCTCCATTATTCAGCATCTTCATTTGCCTACAATTATTGTTCAAAGGTAAGTTGGAAGCTGTCCATAGGATACAGAGCCAAACCATATCACTAAGTAATCCGATACCATAAGAATTACTTAAATATTTTTTACCACATTACGTTTTTTTCAAGTAAGAAATGTTTTCAATTCTGATGTTAGCCAACTTAGGGTGTCTTATTATTTTCCCCAGTGACCAAGCAGAAAACAAAATGCTCAAAAAGGATCAGAGAAGAGAGTTCAACAAAGGGATTGTTCACAATCATGTGGGTGGGGTTAAGTGCAGTATTACATCAAAGAATAGTGCAGTACTTTGGAGTCAGCAAAAGCTGGAGTGCTGAGGGGCAGGGGGAGGAAGCAGTTAGTGACTGGAACATAGAGTGGCTGCATTAAGAGGGCCATCCAATAAGAAGAGTGTCCTTGGGTGGAAGGCCAGAGCCAGCTTGTGATGACTTGCCAGGAAGGTTGCTGTTGGAATAAAAGTGCTTACATCATTCTGCACTAAACTTTTAATTTCCTGGCAAGTGTCTTCCGTTGGCCAAACTGAAAGCTGGAGGGCAAGGAAGCTTGTTGGTGCAGTCCCTAGAAGTTGAAGTCTTGGATTTCAAAGGAGGATAGTGAAGGTTGGAAAGCGAATCTGGCGTGGGGGGTGGGGCAAACCCCAAATATCCAGGTGCCTTCTCATTTATTAGCTGAGGTGGTTAATTGGTGGTCTTCAAAGTATTGACAATTTCCTTCCACTCTTTATTTGTGCAGGATAATACCTCTTTCAGAGGTGGGGAAAACATGATGGAAAGCATACATTTCAACCATGAAATTCCATGCCCCCTCCCTCACAAAATGTATTGTGACAGAAAAGAAATGTAGAACTTCAATTCACTTTGTAAGTACCACGTGCTAACCAATTGTGCCACTGGAGCCACAGCACTCAATTTATTTTAGATTCCTAGTTAGCATAATTTGTAGAAAATCAAAGCTAGACAGTAGTGATGTCTCTCAAATTTGTTTGACAAGAGGTCTAAAAATTGTCCATATGTGTATTAGGCTGCTCTTGCATTGCTAGAACAGCACTTATGAATATCCCACACATGGATATCCCTAGTTTTAACTTCAGAGGCTGAATATGTCTGATCGCATTGCAGAACACAATAAATCATCTTGTCTCAGAGAAAATCCTATAATTAGGTAATTGGCATTGATATGGTTGACCTAAAAGGGAATTGTGGAGTAGAGGTTTGCTTGCAATTTCTTTAAAATACCTGAGTCTGGGTAATTTATAAAGAAAGGAGATTTAATTGTCATAGCGTTCTGCAGGTTGTATAGGAGGCATGATGCCAGCATCTGCTTGGCTTCTGGGGAGGCCTCAGGGAACTTTTAGTCATGGTGGAAGGCAAAATGGGAGCTTGCACAGCACATAGCAAAAGCAGCAGCAAGAAAGAGTGTGGTGGAGGGAGGTGCCACAGACTTTTAAATGAGCAGATCTCATGAGAACTTCTTCACTATGGCAAGGACAGCAACAAGGGGATGGTGCTAAGCCATTCATGAGAAATCTGCCTCCATGATCCCATCACCTCCCACTAGGCCCCACCTCCAACATTAGGGATTACAAATCGGCATGAGATTTAGAGGGGACATATATCCAAACTATATTAATACAATTTTTTGCCACGTATATTTAGAAAGAAAAATGTCTTCAATTTCTGTTTTGAAAAAATGCATTAGGTTCCCTAAAAGTGCAGCCTGATACATAGATTTTTAAGTACATCTCTAAGGACATGAGGCAAGCAGGATGACACAGGGGAAGAAACTAAGGAAAGGTGTGGTTACAGCTGACCTGTGGCCTCAGCCTGATGCCATAGGGAACTCTGGAGTGTGAATGGTGCAAAAAATTATCCTGCAAGGAGGCTGGCCACATAATCAGTCCTTAGCTGCAGCTATTCCAATGATGGTGGAAGCTTGGGTCTCAGCTATGTCCAGGAAAAGGGGCTTTCCTTGGCCAAGGCCAATTATGCAGAAGACAGTGTATCCATGAGCCACTGAAAACCCACACTTACGACAGCTTGGAGATGGGTGCACAGATGCACTAAAGGAGATCTGGGCGGGGCACAATATCTACTAGATATATATAAGTTTGTAGGCAGAATCCTTCTCACCCATGAATATCACCAGGTTTTAACTTCAGAGGCTGAATGTGTCTGATCATATTGCAGAACACAGTAAATCACCTTGTCTCAGAGAAAATCCTATACAGCAATTAGGTAATTGGCATTGATAAGGTTGACCTGAAAGGAAATTGTGAAGTAGAAGTCTTGCAATAGGACAGTCTTTTGAAGCCTCCCATTAAAAGCCCCCTACCATCTATCATATTTTTCCCCCTCCTCATGGCTTACTCTACCTCCTTTTTATGCCTTTCCACTCATCCAGAGGTTGTTTTGAGACCCAGTCCTACCTGGCTTTACTATCACAAGGGTACTGATTGATATGGTTTGGATTTGTGTCCCTGCCCAAATCTCATGCTGAATTGTAATCCCCAGTGTGGGAGGAGGGGCCCAGTGAGAGGTGATTGGATCATGGGAGTGGAGTTCTCCCTTGCTGCTGTCATGATAGTGAGTGAGTTATCATGAGATCTGGTTGTTTAAAAGTGTGTAGCACCTCCCCCCGCCCCCGCTTCCTCCTGCTCCAGCCATGTAAGATGTGACTCCTTCCTCTTCACCTTCCACCATGATTGAAAGTTTCTTAAGGACTTCCCAGCCATATTTTCTATATAACCTGCAGAACTGTGAGCCAGTTAAACTTCTTTTGTTCATAAATTACCCGGTCTGGGGTAGTTCTTTACAGCAATGCGAGAAGGAACCAATACATTGATACTAAGATGTTAGCTGAGATGGTAACTGATAAGATTTAATCAGGAGGATGTTAAAATGTTTACGACATATATACTAACCAATCAGTAGTAGCCAATCAGACCATTCTATGGTTAGAGCTTCCTTACTGAGCCACGTATTAACCGTTCTTTCATTGCCAAGTCATTAAGAGATAGAGTCACTGGAGGAGGTACTGAGACAGCCCAGGTAGAGTGGAAGGGCACTGGGTTTGGGGAGGCTCAGGGCATAAGCTGATTAACCTGCTGGAAAGTATTTCATTATGGCTATACCAGTACCTACTGACTTAATATCAGCCCAGAAGAGTTGCTTGTGATATAATATGTTTTTATTGTTATTATTGTTGTTGCTTTAAGTAAATCCTAAATAACTGTGACTTTGAATCTTGGCAGTTCCTGGAATCACAGAAGTCAGAAACTCATAAGACCAGTCCCAGATACAATTATAATCATAGCTGTAACTTAACACTAAATCAAGATTATCATGAAGCTTTTGCATCTAGTTTAAAACAGTAAGTTAAATAGGAACATAGAAACATACTTATTGTTGGAGGTCATTATTTTTTAAAATTGTGTTTTTTCTTCAACCTTTAAGTTCCAGGGTACATGTGCAGGATGTGCAGGTTTGTTACATAGACGAATGTGTGCCATGGTGATTTGCTGTACAGATCAACCCATCACCTAGGTATTAAGCCCAGCATCAATTAGCTATTCTTCCTGATGCTCTCCCTTCCCCTGTTCCCCCTCACAGGCTCCAGTGTGTTTTGTTTCCCTCTATGTGTTCATGTGTTCTCATTGTTCAGCTCTCACTTGTAAGTGAGAATATGCAGTGTTTGGTTTTCTTTTCCTGTGTTAGTTAGCTGAGGGTAATGGCTTCCAACTCCATCCATGTCTCTGCAAAGGACATGATCTCATTCTTTTTCATGGCTGCGTAGTATTCCATGGTGTATGCATACCATATTTTCTTTATCCAGTCTATCATTGAAGGGCATTTGGGTTGATTCCATATCTTTGCTATTGTGAATAGTGCTGCAGTGAACATATGAGTGCATGTATCTTTATAACAGAATGACTTATATTCCTTTGGGTATATACCTGGGAAAGGGATTGCTGGGTCAAATGGTATTTTTGCCTCTAGGTCTTTGAGGAATTGCTATACTGTCTTCCACAATGGTTGAACTCATTTATATTGCCATCAACAATGTAAAGGCATTTCTTTTTCTCCACAACATCAGCAGCATCAGTTTTTTTTTTGACATTTTAATAATTGCCATTCTGACTGGCATGAGATGGTATCTCATTGTGGTTTTGATTTACACTTCTCTAATGATCAGTAATGTTGAGCTTTTTTAAATATGTTTGTTGGCTGTATGAATGTCTTCTTTTGAGAAGTGTGTTCATGTCCTTTGCCCACTTTTTAATGCGGTTGTTTTTTTTTTTTTTTTGTAAATTTGTTTAAGTTCCTTGTAGACTCTGGATATTAGGCCTTTGTCAGATGGATAGATTGCAAATGTTTTCTCCCATTCTGTAGGTTGTCTGTTGACTCTGATGATAGTTTCATTGGCTGTGCAGAAGCTCTTTAGTTTATATACTTGCATTTTGATAGAAAGGTAGATATAAGCTTTCTAACAAGCTGTAACCTTGAAGAAAATGGACAGTAGGCAATCTTAGCTGGTATGTAAGTAATCAATGCTTTTTCTGATCATAACTTTAATGCACAGTAATTTAATGGACAGTACTGCTACTTTATTTTTTTCTAGCATCATTTGTGCAAAGTCTCCTAAAATCCATCACAGTTGAGAACAGTCTAGACAGTTATTATGATACAATCAAAAGGAAAGCCGGCAAATAAAAAAAGAAAAGTGAATAGAAGAGCTGATTAAAATAACAGTATAGTTTATAGGAGGCTTCTCTTAAATTTGTGTTTTGCAAATTTCAATTTTTGGAAGGCTCAAATCACATTAAAATATTTTACTACTACAAGTCAGCTTTCTTTTATAGGTCTAAAGAGAAAAGATGGAGGGGTTGCATTTATTTCTTCATAGAAAGATTTCAGCAATCTAATTAAATAAATATTATAGCAGTGCATTTGAATAGTTTTCTCATCAGTGAGGAAAGAAAATGCTCTATTTCCCTGAAGTCAGACATTTATGTCACAGTTGAAGAAGGGCAAGTCAACCATCACAGAATGAATAGTTTTGTCAAGTCGATATCTGATTTGATGGAGTCGAGTTTTCTTAATGGGAACTAAAACTGTGAAATGCACATTAATCCACTCTCTGCACACCATCTTTCCCTTTAAGGTTCCAGAAGAACTCCTATTTCTGTTTTAAAGCCATCTGCTATTGCTTTTTGCCAGTGAGTATGTGGATAGATAATTTCTCAGGGTGCAATTAGAGGAACATGAAGAAACTACTTCATGCCATAAAGGGAGCTGAAAAAGCTAAAGCATAAATGGCAACATCTGCATGAGGTATGGAGCCAGGGAGGAGACAGAAGCATGCAAATCAGTCACGCACTCTCAACAGAATTCCAAGGTCCAAAAAACAATTTGGGAAGATGTTTACAGAATACAAACTCATCCACGTCAAAGGAGTAGAAAAGATGAATAATTGGTCAGGTGCACTCCTGTGGCAAGGAAAGGCAAAAGCAACTCAATCAATTCTGAAAAACAAAACAAAACCAACCCAGGATAAATGAAAAGACTAGTTGAAACGTTCTCATCTTGGATTTGAAATGACTCAATTGGTTAACATGTAATTTCATTAAGTCCCAAATCAAGGAGATTGTCTTTTCGTCACTAGGATCATGGTTTTGTTCCTTTTAGTCTCCATGTCACGTACCCCTCTTGTAAGACCTTGGCAAGTGAGTGTTGCAGCACTTTTTTTCCGGAAGGTGGGCTCCACTCCTTCATATGGGAAAGTCACAAGTTTGGCTAGCGGTGATGAGATTTAATTTCACTAAAAGCTTATAGCTGAGGTTGCGTTCTCATATTCAATACAAAGGCTGTCTTCTAGACAATTAATGTAACTCTTACATCCTCTTTAATTTGGCTCTAAAATATCTCTTTCAATTACTATAATTCTCTGATAACTTCTAACTTCCGGATGGACTGCTTGAAGCATTTTTCCCTACTTCAGAATAATGTTGGGAAAGTTCCTCATTAAGTCTTTGTTTTAGTTGAAAATCCAGAATAATGCACCCTTGGTCTTATCTTACATATTTTTGTCATTCTGACCTCAGTGCACTGCAATCTTTGGACTTCAAGTCCCAAGCTAAGAATTAAGCCAGAGGCAGGAGCGTCTGCTCATGTTATTTTTGAATCTATGGCAGCCTCTCCTCCTCCTCCTCACACCTACCTACTTTTCCACCTCTTGAAAGGCCCAATTCAACACCCATTTCCCCCTTAAAGCCTTTCCTAATCACACTAGTATTTATTAGCTGCACTGAGCTGCTCACAGCTGCACTTGTGAGCCTTCTCACCTACTTCATGGCTGGAGTTCTCACTCTAGCCTGATCAGCAACACTGGGAAGGCTTGTAAACCACAGACGGCTGGGCATCATCCCCAGGGTTTCTGACTTAGTAGGTGAGGGATGAAGACCAAGAATCTGCATTTCTAAGAAGTCCACAGGTGATGCAGATGATGCTTGTCTGCGGCCATACTTTGATGATCTCTGCTGTAGTGAATGCTTGCTACATTCTTACTCGTCCATTAAGACTCCCCTCTGTATCATCTTTCCCTGTCAGAATTAGGCCTCTCTCAACCTATACCTCTTAACTCACAAATTATCCTACCTCGATGAAGGCAGGCTAGCAAACTCAGACAGCTAATGCAGCCAGGAAGTTTGCAGATGTATGCATTTGGTGAGACATCAGACATCAAAAATGATCCATGATCTTCCCAATGGATCATAAACATGCTCACAGAGTAGACACCCTGTTGAGACAGGGCTACATGGTGACCAGGCTTGGGACAAGACAGAGATAAGGCCACACTGCTAATGGAAAAAAGGCTAAAGATCCCTCCTTCTGTTTGCTCCTTTGCCCATGACAACTCAAACCTCAATTTCACCTTCCTGCCTCCCTCCTAGATAAAAATTAGTAAGCTAATCAGTCACAAAAAGAAACCCCGCCTTTTGACAGCCTCCAATCCAGGCCTGTTTCCAGCTTTCTTAAACCCTCCTACACAGATGCATATCCTTGTAGGAAGCTCCTCCCGACTTCCTTGAGAGGACCTGTATTTCCTCTGCTGTGTGTTTCTCCTGGGCTGCAGCAGGTTCAAGAACATAAACTCTTTCACCCCAAGCTCTGTTCCTGCTGCTCTCTGCTCACTGGGCTGTGCAGACAGACAGTAGGGATGATGTGCCCCTCCTGAAGGAATTCAAAGTAAACACAAATTTAACATTGTGCAGGACAGGCCACAGGGACTATGAGCATGTTGGGTAGGCAGAACATTACCAGCTTGCAGGCCTTGCTGAAAGGCTCAAGACCTCAAGGCCTTGCCGAAAGACCCCTATTCTAAAATCTCTGACTTCTCCAACTCTCATCAGTTTTTCTCTCTCTTCTCCGACACACTGAGAGTTGGGTATGAAGAAAGCAGCAAACATGTGCATTGTTCCTTAAGATGTACAATGCATGTTTACAACCCTTGCCTCGTTTAATTTTCATATCTGTAAGCTAGGTATAGTAGATCCAGTTTAAAGATGAGGAAACTGATCCTCAGAGACATAGGTGTCTAGAACAACCTCACATCAATAAAGTGACCAACTTCATACAGTAATTAAGTAAAGAAATCAGGGTCTGAACTGAGTTTCCTTGCTCTTTTTGCTAGACCACGATACCTAAACCTCCTGGGAGCATGCAACTGAGCAAAAAGATGCTCTCCTATGCTCTCGGGTGTTTTATTTTCCTTCCCATCTAGACAATACCATCCTCAGTTAGAGACCACGTTATGTATTTCTCTGGCATCCTGCCTAGCTGGATCTAGTGGAACACTGAGCACATAGCAGGCCCTCAGCAAGGAGTCACTGACTGATTGAAACTCATAAACTTTTCTCACACGGAGACAGAGGGGAGAGGCTGTTTTAAAACAGAGGAACTTTTCTATCTTTGTTCCAGCATTGCAATACTAGAGGCTGTTGTTACTTTAATTCTTCAGGGTGCTCAGTATCAAAGCATTTTTCACACTTAGAAATGTTTATCTTCCTGTTATGGTTTCTGCATTGAAAAAGGTTGGGAAGTTCAAACTTCAATTCCACGTACGTTTTTCTGAAGTTTCATGAATATTTAGAAAATGCGTGTAGAACATGTGGCAGACACTGTGCTGTGTGGTCCATATCCCCCTTTAAGGAAAGACTTCTTGTCCCAGCTGTTGTGAGTGCTGTTGGCACCAGCCTTCAGCCATCAGCTTCTCAGGGACTGCCTGAGCTACAGTGAGCTGCCTTGCCCAAGGGTGCACCCATTTCTGGAGTGGTCCAGATCCAGGGACTGCTCAGTGAAGATATAAAATCCTGGCCATCCTGGCCCAACTCAGGACAACACTGAAGGGGCAGGACTTCAGAGCTAGTCCTGGAGTTGGTTGAAGCTGTCGTTGAGTCAGCATCATGACTCAGCATTTTCCTGCTACATCCTGCTCCCTTTTTCTCCCTCCCTTAGGTGTTGAACCCAAGGGCTCTTCTCAGCAGAGTGTCTGCATGCCACACTCTGCTTTAGAGTCTGTTCCCTGGGGAACACAACCAGAGACTGAAATAATTGGTGGGCAGTTGGGAGCACAAAGGGCTGTTTTTGTTTCATGTGAAGATGATGAGCATACTATGAACCCCGAAGAGCTGTTGTATAAGCAAGTAGAATGTGTTTGGCTGTGGTGTGTTAAAGCTGACTGTGTTACACAGAGAGTGGGTGGGTGGGTCTGTGGCTTTGCTCGGCGTTATTCATGCCTCTGCGCCCTTAGGGTGATAAATGGGTGGCTGCACAGGCTGGAGAAGGGCTCCTGAAGGACCCTCAGACATTCTCAGCATTTGCCCAACGGCTGAATGTCTTTCCACGCCTTCTCCCCTTACAACTAAGTAGACAGCTTCCTTGCTTTTGTAATATTTGTGTAATCTTGATCATTTGCAATACGATGAATAGGGCAGGTGTGCAACCTTACAGCTCTCATATTTTCTCCTAACATTGCTGGAAATTTCTGAACTTCTGATTGTGTTCATGACAAGACATTTTTCTTTCATTTTCACCTAAGTTCAAGTCTGGTTTATAAGGATTTTAGGTGGTCATTGGTTAACCCTGGGGATCCTTTATTCTTCCCTGGAACTAAGGTAGAGACCTTCCTCTAATTAGCATAGTTTTGGCTGTGATGTCCACAGGGGCAAGCAAGCACTCCATTTGCTGCTTTGAGTGACCTGTCACTTAGATAAATTTCAGGGCAATCCTTGGCCCCAGGCCTTCCCCTGGAGTTTTCTTAGCAAGACTAATTTGATATATTACCTCCACAAATCCTATCAGCCCTACCCGGTTTAGGGCTGAGGGTGAAGATAGTTTATAGGGGCAATAACAACAGAAATGTCCTCTCTGAGACAGGCAACTAATTTCCTCTCTGCTCCAGTCCAGTACTATTTCCCTTAATCTTTTTAATGCCTGGGAAGCTCTTGCTTCCTTCCTCTGTCCTCAGAGCCAGTTTTCTCTCCTCAAGGTTAATACCCTGAAAAGCGAGCAAGCCTATTGTTTCTGCTTCTCTGGGCAGGCAGCACATTTTCTATAGTTTCATCTGTCTCTATATTAAAATGGCTTAGGGTTGAAACAAATGACTCATATTCACTGGTGGTCCAGGTTAAGTGAAGGCCTTAGGTTATCTCATCAAAGGGTTCTTTTTTTTAAATTTTATTATTATTATACTTTAAGTTTTAGGGTACATGTGCACAACGTGCAGGTTTGTTACATACTTATACATGCACACGTATGTTTATTGCGGCACTATTCACAATAGCAAAGACTTGGAACCAACCCAAATGTCCAACAATGATAGACTGGATTAAGAAAATGTGGCACATATACACCATGAAATACTATGCAGCCATAAGAAAGGATGAGTTCATGTCCTTTGTAGGGACATGGATGAAGCTGGAAATCATCATTCTCAGCAAACTATCCCAAGGACAAAAAAACAAACAAATGGTTCTTTAAGACAGAATCAAGCTGCTTATCCAAGCCTTACTGGCTTCTCTTCTCCCTGGGCAGGGATGCTAATTACCACTGGCCTACTTATCTGATTTGTGTCCTGGAATGGCCCGGTCCTCAGTATCTGTTGGCACCTGACTCAGCTGGGTTTCTGCTGGATTCTCCCTTCTCCCACAGGCCTGTAGGCTTCATATCTTATCCTTCTTCCTACACTGAGTAGCTTGTCTTTCCACCTTCCCTTCCCTGCCATGAAAGAGACTTCACCTGAATTTCTGGACCTCATAGCAATCAGTAGATGTCTTCTCTCCCCTAGTACTGCATCATTTACAGGAAGGAGGTGCTAGATCTGGAGAGGGCAAGCCCCTTCCTGAACCTTGGGAGACTTAAATGAAATCTATTTTGGCCAGACATGGTTGCTCATGCCGGTAACCCCAGCACTTTGGGAGGCCAAGGCAGGCAGATCACTTGAGGTCAGGAGTTTGAGACCAGCCTGGCCAACAGGGCAAAAATCCGTCTCTACTAAAAGTACAAAAATTAGCCGGGCATGGTGGTGGAGACCTGTAATCCTAGCTACTCAGGAGGCTGAGGCAGGAGAGTCACTCGAACACGGGAGGCAGGGGTTGCTGTGAGCTGAGATCGTGCCACTGCATTCCAGCCTGGGGGACAAGAACAAGACTCCTTCTCAAAAACAAAAACAAAAACAAAAATTAGCTGGGCGTGGTTGTGGGTGCCTGTAGTCCCAGCTATTCAGGAGGCTGAGGCAGGAGAATCACTGGAACGCAGGAGGCGGAAGTTGCAGTGAGCCAAGATGGTGCCACTGCACTCTATCCTAGGTGACAGAGTGAGATCTTGTTTCAGAAAAAAAGAAAAAAAAATTCTATTTCATTTCACTATGTAATCAGTGCTTCCATTCTCATACTGTAAGAAACCTCCTTTTCGGCTTAGAACAGTTTTTGAATTTAATATAGAACATTCACCATTCTGCCCTACCTGTCCAACCAACCTTATGGGTTTTTTGTTTGTTTTTGGATGAAGACATGTTTGTGTTCTGCTGCCAGTACTTACACTGAAAAAGGACCAGGACACCCTCAATTGCTTACCCTCTGCCTGTAACCAATCCCTCCAGGATTCTACTATTTTTTTTTCCAGAGTTATTTTTGGTGAATGTATAATGAATGGAATGTTTTGATAACTTTATGGTAATCATCCATGTGGTACATAGATAACTAGAACATAAAACTTTAATTATGGAGTATTCTTTTACTATTTACAATTTTCCCTCCCCTTCCAACATTCATTGAATTGCTAATAGTTTCTGTGAGAAAAAATGGTATGTGTGGTTGAGATTCTTGACTTAATTCACTGCCTTTTTAGTAGTCCCCTTTATTTTAGCTATTCATGTCTAGATTCAAATGCTGTCAGGAATTTATATAAGTTTTTAAAAAGTCCAAGAAGGTATATTTTAAAAGGAAGTGGGGGCTGGGAGTGGAACACCTTTGATCTCTTTCTAGCTGTGTGATCTGTTCAGTGTGGCCTTGGTCCAGTCTCTGGTCTATCTGGGTGTTAGTTTATTTGTGAACAAAATGAACATTTTGTACCAGATGATGCCCAGATTCCTTCCAGGTTTAGTATTCTTTTTGTATGTGTGATAAGGGTCAACATTTTAAAGTGTTCAAGTCACATTTGAACCTGCCATTTTTAAAAGCATTGCAATCTCTTTCATTCAGAAATAGTCTTTCCATACACACACGCTGATTAGAGAATTGCTTGAGGGACAACTCTCAAATGAGACTCAGATGGGAAAGTACAAGTGGGAGGGGAGATTTGAGCTTCAAAAAATTGAATGAACATTTCATAGGTTGTTAGCAGATATCACAGATAGTAAGCAGATAGAACTCTGCTGGGAAAGGAAAAATGGTAGAACGAAGACTAAAACAAAGTATTGGGTACATTTCCTGTTTCTAAAAGTGGTATGATTGTAAAGGTTGTACATTGATTCTTCCCACTGCAATGAACTCTGCTAAGAATTTCTTAGCACCAAATGGCAGCCTTGTCACCTTGACCTTAAATCCTTCCCATAATCCTTTCTTAATAATATGCTTGGTAGAACATATTATATATGTAACGTATGTACTTTAGTTACCAAATCAGATATATATACATATATACACACACACACACACAAACACACATTATATGCATTAGATACCTCTGTGTTTTGGTAGCTAAATTACAAGTATAACATCCTGTTATTTATACCGGCTAGAAACAGAACGCTTTCCATGGAATAGAGAATTGGCTTTCACAGACATTTATTTTTCATGTCACATTCTTCTTCTGCTCTTGCTTCTAATCTGAATCCAGGCAGATCCTCTTTTTTGAACTTGTGATAACTAAGGAAATTTGTTCCTTTCTGTATAATCTCTTCAAACCTTATAATCCAGTTGAGAACGCCTGTCTGACATATTGAGCAATAATTAATTCCCTTAATAGGCATTTCCATGAGCAAGGCTTTCTGTTTTCCAGACGGTTTCTATTAGTCTGGTCATGTTTTTTTCAACAGCTGCCTACAGCTTTCATGCCTTTTCTTTTCATACCTGATTTACTTCTGCCTGCTATTGTCTTCTTTGTGGCTTTCACTTTACTCCTAGCCCTCTGTCCTCTGTCCCTAACCTTATTTCCAATGTCTTAGTCTCCAGTTCGATAATTCACATTTCCTTGTCTCACTGATTTCTTCTCATTCAATTATAATTTTGACATTTCTAAATATTGTATTTGTATTTTTTTTGGTAGAGATGCGGTCTTGCTACACTGCCCAAGCTCATCTTGAACTCCTGGTCCCAAGTGATCCTCCTGCTTTGGCCCTCCCAAAGCACTGGGATTACAGGCATAAACCACCATGCCCAGCCTATTTATAATTAATATTGCTCCAGTATAACAGTGGAGCAAAGACATATACAATAATATTTTGAACCTACTTGTATAGAAGAGACATTTCTTCCATGGACTCTAGAAGAAGAAGCTTTTTCTCTAGTCCAAAGGGTTGATTATCTAAACTAGATAATATTTTGAAGGTACCTAGCTTAGGGTTAGACATCTGGAAAGTACTCTGTAAATGGTGATTCCTTTTCATCCTCATTGTGGAATTTCATAAACTACAGCTGGCAGACCAGGGAAGATATGTGCTCAAGAAAGTGCTCTTCCCTGAATCCCTCACGTCATATTGTTAGTGCCTCTTCTGCTTATTCACAAGACCAGTCATCGTAGAGGTTGGATTTGAATCTTGTATCTGTATATAATAGAAGCCACATTCAAACTATGTGAAGCGAAAGTGGGCATGGGAAGATATTAAGGAGTCTCTTGCAATCCAGTCTAGGATTCAGGGATGCCTGCAATTAGGGCTAGCGACACCCTGAAGACTTTCTCACTCTGTTATTTCTGCACATCTGTTTTATCCCTCTTTCCCTAAAGTCTTGCTTCTCATTCTCCCACAGCTTGAAACAAAGATTGACATTTCTACAAACCAGGCCTTCCAAGAGAGATTGGCTTTCATTTCCAGGTTCAACATCGCCCTGGAAGAAATTGGTTCTTGTTCATCTTGTGTGAATTTCTCACCCTTAGACTTATCTGGAAGGTTGAGGTTTTGGGGGAGATAATTTCACACACGAACTCTGAGACACCACATTCTCTTGGTTCTCTTTGTGTCCTCCCCCCCACCACCATCCTTCTTAGCTCCTTTGCTGAATCTTCCCCATGTTACTGTCTCTAAACACTGGGAACTTAACACCTGAATCTCTCCTCCACCTATATTCACTCTCTACATAATTTTATCTAGTCGTATGGCTTTAAATATCATTTAAATGCTGATGTTCCCCGTGGTGATATCTTTGGGTTTTTCTGCACACTTGAAGTCCGTACTCATTCATCTGCATACTTAACGTATAGAACAGGGGGGTAGGAAAGAACACAGACCCTGTAATCATGATGCCTGGGTTCAAGTCCTGTCTTCATCAGCCAACTTATGTGACCACTACAGATTACTTGCCTTCGATGTGCTTCGTATTTCTCATCTGTAAAATGGAGTTAACAGGGCCAGGCGTGGTGGCTCACGCCTATAATCCTAGCACTTTAGGAGGCCGAGGCAGGCGGATCACGAGGTCAGGAGATTGAGACCATCTCGGCTAACACGGTGAAACCCCGTCTCCACTAAAAATACAAAAAACTAGCCGGGCGTGGTGGCGAGCGCCTGTAGTCCCAGCTACTCGGGAGGCTGAGGCAGGAGAATGGCGTTAACCTGGGAGGTGGAGCTTGCAGTGAGCCGAGATCGTGCCACTGCACTGCAGCCTGGGCGACAGAGTGAGACTCCATCTCAAACAAACAAACAACAACAAAAAAAATGGAGTTAACAATAGACCCTACCTCAAAACATTTTTGTGTGGATTAAATAAAATAATGTATACGAGTCACTTAGAATGGGTCCTGGCATGTGGGAATTACTACATAAATGTTTGCTGTCATTATTTCTAGGAATCTTGAACATATAAAATCTAAAATCAAACAATTATCTCTCATCTTTCTCTCACCTTCAGACCACAAAGAAAATAACTAATGAAATGCTCTTCCAGACATTTCATTTTCTTCCCTCAACCTCTAGCGTTTCCTCTCCATTCTTTACTCTCAGATTTTGATCTTGCTTCTTATTTCATTGAAAAAAAGCCCACTTTTCCTACTGACTTTCTCAACTCACACAAAAACAATGAACTCCCTTTCTCTAGGTATACACAGCAAAATCACTGGTGTCAGAATTGGCCCATTTTTGTGGGGCATGGTGGCTAGTTGCCTGTAATTCCAGCTACTCAGGAAGCTGAGGTGGGAGGATAACTGGAGGCCAGGAGTTCCAGACGCCTGTGTAACAAAGTGATACTTCATCCCTTAAACAAATATAGAAAAAGTAAAAAAAAAAGTCAGCCATTGTTCTTTTTAATATCTCATGTCTAATCTGTTAGCAGATCCAGTTCTCTACAGAAGTCAATAATTTTCACCACCATTACCGCCCCGCTCCAAGAAATGTCCAATCTCCTCTTGATTGAACAGTTTCAAGCAGATAATTAATCTCCCAGTGGCCACACTTGCTCCTTTCCATTCTTTTATACTTAGAGCAACCCAGCTTTCTTTACTAAAGTCTCACCTCCTCGAGAGCAGGAACTTTTTCTGTTTTGGCCCCTGTTATCTTCCCAGCACCTAGAAAAGTGCCTGGCATGCAGTAGGTACTCACACACACACACACACACACACACACACACACACACACACACAAAAGTTAAATGAAAGAACCCACTAATCTGTAAGTTTATTGCCAACCCAGCTTCTTGGTTTATCAGTTATTGTATTTCTTGACCATAATGCTCTGTCAAGCAAGGAGCAGGTGCTCAAAATGTCTTTGTTCAATCAATCCCTGAGTTACTACAGAGGAATAATACAAGCACAAATTCCTCCTTCTACTTCCTTTCACATGTTGTTTTTTGTTCTCCTCATTGTAAGGGCACCATAAAAACTCAAAGGAATAAATCTTTCTTGAACTAATAAAGGCTTATTTGTAAGGGTGACGAGCTGCAGATCAAGGTGGATTAAACAGAGCTGGAGGCAGGGGTTCCATTGAATAGAAACACAGAAGCAGAGCTGCCTGGGAGACTGCATGCAGGGAAATGATGGCAGGAGCTCTCTCCATGGGAGGTTATAGCAGCTCTTGATGGAGGAAAATGGGAATCTGTGAGTTCTTAGAAGCTGAAGAAAAAAGATCCTGGAACTTTACCATAGTAAGTAATAGCTTTGTTTTTTCTTCTTTCATTTATTCTTACCTTCCCACTTACTTCATTCCTTCTTTTTTTCCTTTCCTTTGTCATACTTGTACTGAAATTAAGAATTTCAAGGTTTTGAACTAGAGGTCTATGAATTCTGACCACATACTGGCCATTTTTTTTATGGGAAAGTTCTTTAAAGTTCAGTTTCCTTAACTCTAGAATGAACCTAAAAATACCTTTCTCAGAGCTTTATTCGAACAAGAAAATAAGATGATATATAAACAACTCTTAAAACATTGCCTGTTTTAAAATAAGTTTAAATATTTATTTAAAAAGTAAATCCTCGGTCAATAAAGGAAACTTGCCTCTATTAATGTTCCTTTACTACAACACATATCTGATTAGTTATTGATATGGGTTGGCTGTGTTCCCACCCAAATCTCATCTTGAACTGTAGTTCCCATAATCCCCACACGTGGTGGGAGGGACCTGGTGGGAGGTAATTAACTCGTGGGGGTGATTACTTCCGTGCTGTTCTCATGATAGTGAGTTCTCATAAGATCTGATGGTTGTATAATGAACTTTTCCCCTTTTGCTTGGCACTTCTCCTTGCTGCTGCCATGTGACGAAGAAGGTATTTACTTCCCCTTCCACCATGATTGTAAGTTTCCTGAGGCCTCCTCAGCCCTGTGGAACTGTGAATCAATTAAACCTCTTTTCTTTATAAATTATCCAGTCTCAGGCAGTTCTTTATAACAGCGTGAGAATGGACTAGTACAGTTATTTTACTTTGTTGATTATAATCCTAAAATTACTTTTCAGAGCACCCAAAATAAGTTTAGACTCCTCACTGCAGCTTCCATGAACTTCATAATCTGGCTTCTGGCTACCTCTGGTTTCATCTACTTAACCACCCTCACGTGCCATCTCTTCACCAGACACGTGGGAAAACTGTGGTTTCCTAAATGCCCTGTTGTATCCTCAGCGTACCCGCATTGTTGTCACCTCTATCTAGAATGTCTTTCTCCTTTTTAGAAGATTCCTATTCATTCTTTAAAACTCAGATCAAACCTCAAAAGCTCCTAGATAATGATCACTTTCGCCGCAGTCTCATTCAGAGGCTCTTCCACGTGGATGGGAATAATACCTTCGGTGTACCCCCATCCACATAGTGCTACATCGAAGCTTTCTCAGATTGTTCTATTAGTGTTTTTTGGCTTCACTGTATCCCCTTGCCCTACAATCTAGTGCCATAAACTCCATAGGTACAAGAACTTCATCTGTGTCTTCACCTCTTCAGATGCCTGACATGCATGCAATGTGGATATGCTGAGGATACAACAGGTTGTTCAGCGAACCACAATTGTCTCATGTGTCTGGTGAAGAGAAGGCATGTGAGGGTGGTTAAGTAGATGAAACCAAAGGTAGGCAGAAGCCAGTTTATGAAGTTCATGGAAGCTACAATGAGGAATCTGAACATATTTTGGGTGCTCTAAAAAGTAATTTTAGGATTATAATCAACAAAGTAAAATAACTAATATGATTGTGTTGTAGTAAGGTAACATTAATAGAGGAAGGGTTTCTTTATTTATTGAAGATTTATTTATTTTAAAAACAAATGGCAATGTTTTAGGAGTTACTTATATAGCATCTCATTTAATTCTTCTAACAAACCTTTAAGAAAAATATTATTAGGTTCATTCTAGAGTTAAGGAAATTGAAGTTTAGAGAACTTTCCCATAAAAACTATGGCCAGCATGTGCTCAGAATTCACAGACCCCTAGTTTAAAATCTCAAAATTCTTAATCACTATTCTACTTGTGGCTAGAATAGAGACTGAAATGGGAGAGCAGCACAGTAGATGCGGAGAAATGAATTAGTATGCTATTTCACTAAACCTGGAGGAAAATGATGAGTACAAATAACGGCAGTGAAGAATTAAGGAAAAAATGACTTTGATACAAATAAAGGAGATAGAATTTATAGGATGGTGACTACTGGATGAGGAAGGGCAAGTGAGAGGAGAGTGTTTAGAGTGGCTGTGAGGTGTATGGCCATGGCCACTGAGTGGCAAGCAGGGCCATTCACAGAGATATAGGCAGATCAGGCTTGGGAGGGGCTCAGATGCATTGAGTGTGAGGGTCCTGTAGGACATGAGCAGTTGGATATACCGGGTTGAAGCCCAGTAGGGGATCATGAGTTATAGGACAACCATCTGCACATACACAGATAAGCTGGCTTAGGGATGGTTAGTGGACTGAGTAGAGCCAAGGGCTTAAGATAGAGCCTTGGAAACCTAAACATTGACAGGAAGAAAACCTATAAAAGGAGTCTGAAAGGGAACAGAAGGAGAAGTGGGAACAAAGGTAGAAGAGACTGATATCCTAGACGCTAAGGAGGAAGGATTCTGAATCAAGGACGTGTCCAATAATGGTAAATACCACGATGAGGACAAACAAGATAAAAACAGAAATATGTTTTCTTTATTTCATGATATCAGGGTCATTGTTCAACTTATCAAAAGAAATGTACCCAGGGCTAAGGAAGCTGGATCTATCTGGCAGATGAAGGAGTAGATAGAAAGTAAGGGATTGGCACAGCCAAGGTGTATGAAGGTATGTCAAGGTCACCGGAGCAGGACAGGGGTCAGGGGACGATTATTGGGAGGGGACTGTGGAGGTGATGTGAGAGAGGATGGACTCTAAGGAAATAATGGAAAGATTATTCTTGGATAACAATTATGTTGAGAGACCTCAGAGATAGATTACTGACTTGTTTCAAATTGGTGTGTGAGGTGAGGGAGAAGAGATGCTATCTATATCTTTTTCAGCTTATTTAGGCTTGAAACCTGGACAAATACTGCTACATCTTTACATGTAAAATAGGTTTTCTTTCCTTTTCATTTATTCCCTGTTTATCTCCCTTTCTTTCTACCTACTAAAGCACAGGAGCTTGGAGAATAGAAGCTCTGATCTTAATTCCCCACCAACAAATTTGTTTTTCTTCACTGAAGTCGATTTCTTCTTTCAGCACATTAGTATTAACAGTCCCCATGACAATGCTGCCAGGAGAAGATTTTGAGCAGGGTTAGGATGCTCATTTGACACTGCACTGTATTCAGAGTTATCAACATGTCAAGTTGACTTTCTATTTCTGTAGCCTTGATCCTTCCTTTAGAAACAGGATAGATCCTTTATACTGACTTTAGTTACACTTGATTGAAAGACTAAGCAATATAATATTTTGAGTATTTCAGTACAGGAATCACAAAACAGAGTCTCCCTTTCTTAACTAGAACAGGGACACAGGCATTTATAATCACATAGAGGGACCATGGTGAATATTCCATTTGTGTTCAAAAGTGAGGCTTTAAATAAGTGGCAGCTTATTCATTTCAGATGCATTTTATTGCAGTGGAGGAAGGAGGAGTAGCAAGTGAAGACAATGAAGGTAAGATGGTCAGGAAGCTTCAGATAGAGTTGTTTCTTTATACTTCAGGGGCAGAGGATGCTGGAAGACGTAGGATCCGAAGTTGGTTCTGCCCTTTGGAATTTGTATGTAGGCTTTAGCTTTTCCCAACAATAAGCAAGGCAATCTGCAATTTCTTCACATCTGAGTGGCAGTGACTTCACTCATAGGTAGTATCAAATGGCCTGCAACCAGTGGCATTTGCTTATTCTGCCAAGGTATTATGCCAGCACTGCCTGGAATCTATGCTCATTATGGTAAGCATAACTTAGACCAGTTGGTCACCAGCGAATGTGTAAGAACTCTAGAATCTCTTACACTGTCTGCTGTGAATACTCAATGATAGTTAAAAAGTTGCTACTGACAGGGTGGAAGCCTGCAGCCAGTCAATCAATGAGTAGTATTTTGGAGCCTTACTTAGCTAAACTTAACAAATATGTGAATAGCTGTGGTGAGTTTTTTGTTACACATTAGGATTGAGGTTTGACTACTCTCCTGTTTTCCCCAGAAGCCCAGGACAATGAAGTCACTGGTTATTTGCACATTTGCACCGTTTCACTACTTATTAAAAGTAACAACTGAAATTTGTATTATTCCTTCTGTTCATAAGTTATTTTTCCATGTTATCTTATTTGAAACTCAAAGCAATGTTAAGGAGAATAGAATTACTCTTGCAAATTTAGAGATGAGAGAAAACAAGCCTCAGGATGCTCCAGTGCTGTAACTAAAATCACAGAACCAGTAATAGGCCAAGGGGAAACTTGGTGTCCTGTCTTCTATGCTTTGCTCTGCCTGTAGTTGTTCTTAACCTGGAGCCAGGAATCTTTCAGAGTTTTGTGAGCCAGTGAAATCAGTAGGTTTCTGGGGTTAGGAGTTCCAGAACAAAGAGATCTTGGAGCTTGATGGAGAATGGGCTTCTTAGTATTGGTCATTGTTGAGATCAAATGCAGTAACAGTAGCAACAAATAGCTTTGCCATTCTGGGGAATCTTGTGCCTCAAGGAATTACAAAACCCTTCAGCCCTAATTAGGCTTGGATAAAGTGTGTTCTTAGGTCTCACCTGGCAAATTGTATTTTATGCGGGGCATGGAAACTTAAAATATTTATTTTTGCATATTTTACATAAGCAGGTAAAAGAAGATGAAAACAAGAACAATTGAAAGAATAATCAGTTTGTTACAAATTTTTTCCTATAATTCAAGCATAGAATTTCTTTCGTAAGTCAATCTTCTAAAAGAAATAGAATTTTTAAAATAAAATAATATTTTAATATATGACCATTTAGGAGGAGGCAGAGCAAGATAGCCAGATAGAACCCTCCAGCGATCATCCCCCTGGAGGACATCAAATTGAACTATTCACCTAAGAAAGCACCTTCATAAGAATCTACAATATGGCCATTAAAAAAGCATTGGTTAAGTAAATATTGATACTTCCACATTATGAATCAATACAGAGGTTTTTTGTTTGTTTGTTTGTTGTGTTTTATCTTGTCTTTCGAGATAAGGCCTGGCTCTGCTGCTTAGGCTGGAGTGCAGTGGCACGATCTCGGATCGCTGCAACCTCCACCTCCTAGGCTCAAGCCATCAAGTAGCTTAGACCACAGGCATGCACCACCATGCCTGGCTGGGATCACAGGCATGTACCACCACACCTGGCTAATTTCTGTATTTTTTTTTTCTAGAGACAGGATTTTGCCACGCTGCCCAGGCTGGTCTTGAAATCCGCTCAGCTAAACCTCCTAAACTGCTGGGGCTACAGGTGTGAGGCACCATGCCTGGCTTCACTGCAGAGTTTTAAAACTTGATAGTGCTGAAAATATCTAATGAAACAGAAACACATATACAATTAATTTTTATGTTAAAAAGCAGCATATACAGCACTGTGTGTGTGTGTGTGTGTGTGTGTGTGTGTGTGAATGACACAGATAAATACAAAATCTTAGTAGTAGCTACCTCTGGTTCAGAGATATGCTGGTTGGATTTTCTGAGAGGCAGACAGTGTGATAAATTGAGGAGTGCGATAGGATTATTGGGGACTCAACAAATGGTGTTGGGCAAATTGAGTATCCACATGTAAAATAATGAAGTTAAATGTTTATCTTACATTATATACAAAAATTAACTCAAAATGGATCAAAGACCTAAATGAAAGACCTAAAACTATAAAACTCTTATAAGAAAAAACATAAGGGAAAAACTTGATGACACTGGTTTTGACACCAATTTCTTGGTTAGAAAGCACAGGCAACAAAATAAATATAAATAAATTGGACTACATCAAAATTAAAAACTTTTGTGCATGAAAGTATACAATCCACAGAGTAAAAAGGCAGCATATGGAATGGGAAAAATATTTGCAAATCATATGTATTAGTCTGTTCTCACACTGCTAATAAAGACATACCCAAGACTGGGTAATTTATAAAGGAAAGAGGTTTAATTGACTCACAGTTCTTCAGGGCTGGGGAGGCCACAGAAAACCTTACAATCATGGTGGAAGGAGAAGTAAACATGTTCTTCGAATGGCGGCAGCAAGAAGAAGTGCCAAGCAAAAGGAGAAAACCCCTTATAAAACCATCAGATCTTGTGAGAACTTACTCACTATCATGAGAACAGCATGGAGGTAACCATCCCCATGATTCAATTACCTCCCACTGGGTCCCTCCCACAACATATGGGGATTATGAGAACTACAATTCAAGATGAGATTTGAGTGGGGACATAGCCAAATCATATCATTCCACCCTGGCCTCTCCCAAATCTCGTATCTTCACATTTCGAAACACAATCATGCTTTTTCAACAGTCCCCCAAAGTCTTAGCTCATTCCAGCATTAACTCAGAAGTCCAAGTCCAAAGTTTCATCTGAGACAAGGCAAGTCCCTTCTGCCTGTGGGCCTGTAAAATTAAAAGCAAGTTAGTTACTTCCTAGATACAATGAGGGTACATGCTTCTGTTCCAAATGGGAGGAAGTGGCCAAAACGAAGGAGCTACAGGCCTCGTGCGAGTCCAAAATCCAATGGGTAGTCATTAAACCTTAAAGTTGAAAAATGATCTCCTTTGACTCCATGTCTCACATCCAGGGCATCCTGATACAAGAGGTGGGTTTCCAGGGCCTTGAGCTCCATTCCTGTGGCTTTGCAGGGTACAGCCCCCTCCCAGCTGCTTTCCTGGGCTAGCTTTGAGTGTCTGTGGCTTTTCCAGGTGCACAGTGCAAGCTGTTGTTGGATCTACCATTCTGGGGTCTGGAGAATGATGGCCCTTTTCTCACAGCTCCACTAGGGAGTGCCCCAGTGGGGACTCTGTGTGAGGGCTCCAACCCCACATTTCCCTTCCACATTGCCCTAGCTGAGGGTCTCCATAAGGGCTCTGCCTCTGAAGCAAACTTCTGCATGGGCATCTGGGCCTTTTCATACATCCTCTGAAATCTAGGTGTGGGTCCAAACCCTCAATTCTTGACTTCTGTGCACCTACAGGCTCAACACCACAAAGCTGCCAAGTCTTGAGGCTTGCACCCTTTGAAGCCATAGCCTGAGCTGTACCTTGGCCCCTTTTAGCCACAGTTGGAGCAGCTGGGTTGCAGGGCACCAAGTCTGGAGGGTGCACACAGCAGGGGGGCCCTGGACCTGGCCCAGGAGACCATTTTTCCCTCCTAGACCTCTGGTCTGTGATAAGAGGGGCTGCCGCAAAGCTCTCTGACATGCCCTGTAGACATTTTCCCCATTGTCTTGGTGGTTAGCATTTGGCTCCTCATTACTTATGCAAATTTCTGCAGCCAGTTTGAATTTTTCCTTAGAAAATGGGTTTTTCTTTTCTACTGCATCATCAGCCTGTAAATTTTTCAAACTTTTATGCTCTGCTTTCTCTTGAATACTGTGACACTTAGAAGCTTCCTCTTCCAGATATACTAAATCATCTCTCTCAAATTCAAAGTTCCACAGATCTCTAGGGCAGGGGGAAAAACACCTCCAGTCTCTTTGCATAGCAAGAGTGACCTTTACTGCAGTTCCCAACAAGTTTCTCATCTTGATCTGAGACTACCTCAGCCTGGACGTTGTTGTCCATATTACTATCAGCATTTTGGTCAAAGTCATTCAACAAGCCTCTCAGAAGTTCCAAACTTTCCCACATTTTCCTATCCTCTCCTGAGCCCTCCAAACTGTTTTAGCCTCTGCCTGTTACCCAGTTCCCAAGTCACTTCCACATTTTCGGGTATCTTTACAGCAGCACCCAATTCTACCAGTACCAGTCTACTGTATTAGTCTCTTCTCACACTGCTAATAAATACACAATCGAGACTGGGTAATTTATAAAGGAAAGAGGTTTAACTGACTCACAGTTCCACAGGGCTGAGGAGGCCTCAGAAAACTTACAATCATGGTGGAAGGGGAAGCAAAAACTTCCTTCTTCACAAGCAGCAGCAAGTAGTAGTGCCAAGCAAAAGGGAAAAAGCCCGTTATAAAACCATCAGATCACATGAGAACTCACTCACTATCATGAGAACAGCATGGAGGTAACCAACTCCATGATTCAATGACTTCCTACTAGGTCCCTCCCATGACACGGGGGGATTATGGGAACCAAAACTCAAGATGAGATTTGAGTGGGAACACAGCCAAACCATATCATCATATATCTGGTAAGAGATAATATTGAGAATATTAAAATATTCTGAACTCCTACAAATTAACAACAACAACAATGAAACCCTTGAATAATAAATAGGCAAATAAATGGAATAGACATTTTTCCAAAGATGTTATACAAATGGCCAAAAAGCATATGAAAAGATACTCTACATCACTAATCATTAGAGAAATAAAAATCAAAACTATAAAGAAATACCACCTTACCCCCATTAAGATGATTGCTATGAAACAAAAAGAAAATAACAAGTGTTGACAAGGATGTAGAGAAATCAAAACCCTCATGCACTGTTGGTGGGAATGTAAAATGGTGTAGCTACTAGCTACTATCATAAAGAGTATGGCAATTTCTCAAACAATCAAAAATTACTATATGATCCAACAATTCAATTTCTGAGTATGTTCAAAAGAATTAAAATCAGGGTCTTGAAGAGATTTGCACACCCATTCTTACACCAGCATTCTTTATAATAACCAAAAGGGGAAAGCAACAAAAGTGCTCATGGACAGATGAATAGATTTAAAAAATATGGTGTAGACACACGGCGGAACATTATTCAGCCTTAAAAAGAAAGGAAATTCTAACACATGCTACAACATGAATGAACCTTGAGGAGGTTATGCTAAGTGAAACAAGTTAGTCACAAAAAGACAAATGCTGTTTGATTCCACTTACATGATGTACATAGAGTAGTCAAATTCATAGAGACAGAAAGTAGAATAGTGGTTAACAGAGGCTGGCAGGATGGGAAATGGAGAATTGTTTAATGAATATAGAGTTTCAGTTGTGTGAAATGAAAAAGTTCTGGAGATTTGTGGCACAACAATGAATAGACTTAACACTACCAAACTGTACACTTAAAAATGATTAAGATGGCAAGTTTTATATGAGGTGTATTTTTACCTCAATTTAAAAAAGAAAGATTATTGGGGAGTTATACCCATGAAAGGAAAGGGGAAGAAAGAGGAATTATCAGACTGTGATGCAGGCTTGACAGTCTCTACTAGGCCAGTGGGAACTCAGGAGCAAAGGTTGTCTGCTAGAGGGGACCACAGCAGACGGACATGGCTAGGCCTTTGCATCACTTCCTTGACTTTGGCCTTGCATGCTTATTGGCTGGGGCTGTTCTGAAATGAGCAGGACCTCAGCTTGAACACTGAGGCAGCTGCTGAAGGAGAGAACAGGTGGAGGCTATCTGACAGTGACATTCCTCAAAGCTGGGCAGCACATTCTTCCTTGAAGGGGTCTGTCTGACACACCTCCATATCTGCCACATGGGAATAGGGTGAGTTTTATTTTCCTTCAGTTTGTATTTCTGTGTATTCCACATTCCCAATAATGAATGAGTGGCTTTTTAACCACAAATGAAATAAAAATTATTATTATAATATATAGCAACCAACAATCTTAACTATTGAACAGTTAGTTACTTATTAAATGTCTGTTTCAGAAAGTTATGTGCAGACCCCTTCCAAGTAAACACATTCCATCCCAATAAATCGAGGCGTTATTAATCCTCCCGTGCAATTGAAAGAAAATTATTCTTCTGCAGCATCAGTTGATATTTGTCATTTTGAAATATACATAGGCAGTGGACATCAATTTCAGATATTGCCAATGTTAATTTTATCCTGTATCTCTACCAGAGTGTAAAAGACTGGATCCTTCCAACAATATTAGTCACAGTGTATAAACCTTGGAAAGCATTATTTTATCATCTTTTGGAAGAATGGAGTTTTCATAGCAGGCTTAAAGCAGTAGAGACTTCCAAAGGGGGTCATGGTGGAAAAAGGAAGAGAGTCGACTATCATCCTCCAATAATGCCGGTAAAAAAACTTGTCAGATCCTCACATGAAAGGGACCTTCTAAGAACAAGATGCAAGTAGAATCATCAGAGTGACGGCTTTTCAAACTTTAAATTATTTATGGGTTATGTACTTGGATCCTGGGCAGGCTGGTGTCAAGAGAGCTTCATCCAGAAAAGAATAAAAATTTCCTAATTTTACTGATGGAAAGATGAACTGAGGGAGCAAGAAAATTATACAGAGAATTTTACAGACCCAAAGGCTGAGAGAAATGTAGGGCTGCTGGGTTTCCTACATCAGTCTGGAATAACTGCACTGAGATGTTGGGAATTCATCCATGCAAAATTACTTGAGTAGAAAAATTATTTTCTACTACAAACCCACAAAATAGAGGATCAATAAACTGCCAGGAGATAGAAAACACTGAGTAATCACGTGTATCAAACTGAAGAGCTGTTGCTGCTGTATACTTCTGAGACTCTGCTGTATGTCTAATTAAGCAACTGAAATGATTTTTGGACTATAACATGTACTTTAAAAGTGGAATTTGAAGGGCAACTCTGTCTTTTCTAGGTTTAACCTGTGCAAGTATGAATCTTGAGTCACCAGTGGTGAGACTCAGCAAAATCTCTAGGTAATGATTCAACTGGGTTAGGACAAGGCTGAACCGATCACAGATTCATTTAGCAAAACATGCAGAATCATCAAGCTCTCTTAACCTTGCTGGGGATTTAGGAGGTATTTTTGTTTTTGTTTGTTCTCATCTTGTTTTTGTTTTGCATGCTACCACCTGCAGCTGTTAGAGAAGTGAATTGAACCAAAATTGGGGAGTTTAGCTTCTAGCGCTGGGTGTGCTGGTGGTAGATAAGCAATAAATACAATGAATAAGTGAATTTGAATCAGTTGATATTTAGAGTGCGATTAGGTACCATGGATAAAAATCATGCTACGAAAGATGTATAGGGAAAAGGGAGAGAGGAGAAGGGAAATTTGAAGTCAGTAGAAGAGGGAAGGCCTTGATGTGAAGGGGACATTTGAACAAAGACTTGAAAGAGGCAGGAGCGTGCGGTGTGAGTATCTTGGAAATGATTGCTGCAGGCAGAGGAAACAGCAAATGCAAAGGCCCTGCATCACTCAGAGCAGGAGATCGATGACACAATCAAATTGGATATTGTGAAGAGAGTTTTTAAAAGTGTTAATTATAAACCTGTGAGCAGGTTATAGGGAAATGACAAGGGGCAGTATAGTATTTAGGAGACGAAGACAGTGGGGTGCTATCATCATCACTAAGCCTGCCTGAGTGGCAGGAAAGTAGCTATTAGAATTTAGAGTAAGAGACAGCTGTGTTGAGAGTCTGCCCACCAGGAGCTGTGACCCTTAGGCCGAGGATGTGGCATCTGCATAAACACTGCAGGGAAGAAGCACTGGAGTAAAGACCCACTGACCCCACTCTTGTCCCTTCCTTACATCTTCATCTGAGCTCCCCATTGGACGAAATCGACCTGGAAGCAGAGGTCCAGGGAGAGAATTGAGATGGGTCATAGAGTTTATCCTTCCAGGGCATAAAACAGGCTTGAGAAGGGTGGAGAGTGTCTGTGCCTGGAAGGGCAAACAAAAGGCATCTGGCACAGCTCTAAGCTGAGATCATGGCTGATGTGAAGAGGAGTAGCAAGGATGTCACTGTGATTATAGAGGAGGGATTGAGGAGGGGAATATCAGGAGATGAGTTCAGACAAATTGCAGAGTAGAGTTTCATGGGCATTGTCAGGCATTGAGAAGTCCTTAGCTATCACTGTGAGTCAAATAGAGAGCTGTGGAAGAGTTCTGTGTGAGGCGATGATGTGAGCAGACATCACTTAAAAGTATCTCCCTGGCTGCTGAGTTAAGAACAGACTGACGTGGGGCAAGGGTGGAATCATGAGACCAAGGAGGATGCTTTTGCCTAATTTGGGCGAGAGAGAGTGGTTTGAACAGGTGGATGCAGTGGAGGTTGTAAGAATGGAGAGGTTTCTGAATACATTTTAAAAGTAGAGCCAATCAGATTTGCTGATAGGTTGAATTGGAAGGAGGTGTGTGAGGGAAAGAGAGGAGTCAAGGAATCGAGGATGACTCCAAATTGGAAGCATGGAGTTGCCATGGATTGATTTGAGAACACTGCAGAAGGAGTGCAGTTATTGAGGAAAACTCAAACGTTGGTTTTGGACATGTTGAGCTTGAGATGTCTCTTGGGATGTGAGGAATAGGCAGTTGGCTTTATGAGTCTTGACTTTAAGAGAGAGATTATAGTGAATTCTTATAATTTTATGATGCCTCAGCATTAATTTTGAGTGTAAGTTGGATCTTCACATGCCAGCAACAGGGCTTTGTCACCTGTGACACAGTTTACAGTTCTCTGCCTTCTCCTATTCTCTCACTGTTATCAATACAGCCACCTCCTGGTAACCACCTCTCTATGGACAGCTAGATACAACCTCCTTGACTCACCACACTATTTTCCTATTTATGAAACTGGGTGGATCTCTTTTTCCTCTGTCTTCTCAAACATACACTCTTTCAAAACCCTCTGTGGCCTAACCTTTCTCTGGCGATACAAGTCATGCTTGGTTTAACCCCCAAGCCCAGCATAGACAGTGTGGCTATGCCACAGTGATCACCTCTCAGTCACAGTGTACCTCCATGGAACTCATGCCTGCTTGCTCAAACCTATCAATTAGAAATCCCCTTGGTAAACCTGCTTGGGGAATGCCCTGGACTTCGGTAAAGGCATTGGCTTACAGGTCCTTTTCTCTCTCTCTCTTGCCACCCACTCACTGGCTGAGTGTGTATGTCCTGGATGACTACCCCCTTCCCATTGGTCCTGAGAGGCATGCTGCCCTCTTCATTCTGGGATCTGTAATTAGTAAACTGTTTCTGCATTTCATGAGTTTTGTTGTGTTTCGTCCTCTGTGTCTCATCTAACTAACACACTTGAATCTAACTTCTTTCCTAGTCAGGGGTCTCTTAGAGAGCAGTGATCTTAGTAGGAATAAACTGATATAGGTCAGACAAAAGCCACAAGGGCGTCTTGCAGTATAAACAGGTTTCCTGTGAAAGAGACACCTGGTAGCAAGTCAGACACTCAGGCATTAGGTCATCCACTGGGATAAAGAAGTATCACGGGTGTGGTGGCTCATGCCTGCAATCCCAGCACTTTTGGAGGCCAAAACGAGTGGATCACCTGATGTCAGGAGTTCGACACCAGCCTGGCCAACATGGCAAAGCCCCATCTCTACCAAAAATACAAAAATGAGCTGGGTGTGGTGGCGGGTGCCTGTAGTCCCAGCTACTCAGGAGGCTGAGGCAGGAGAATGGCTTGAACTTGGGAGGTGGAGGTTGCAGTGAGCTGACATCACACCATTGCACTCCAGCCCAGGCAACTAAGACCCCGTCCCGAAAAACAAAACAAAACAAATGAAACAACAACAACAACAACAACAAAGGAAGTATCACGTGAAAGACACATTGTAAACATCCACGACCCCCTTCCCTGGAGCCCTGTGAGGGCAGGGCTAGAATTTATAGACACACTCCAGAGAGAGAGAGAGAGAGACCTCAAGAGCAAATCAGAGGAAATCACAACAACGTCTTCCTGGGAGATACAAATTTTGTACGTGTCAGTGTATAGATGATATTTATCATTTATAATCTTTGGATGAGATGAGCGAGAGAGTTTGGAAAGGAAATAGAAGAGGGTCAAGGACTAAAGCCTGGAGACTCCAACTCTAAGGAGGAATCAAGAAAGAACCACTAAGAAGGAGCTGCCCGTATAGGAGGGAGGAAACATTAAAGAGAAGAGAAGGTGGCTTCCTGGAAACGACGTGGCAAAAGTATTTCTAGGAGAAGAGAGTGATCAACAGTGACAACTGCTGCTGATCGGCCAAGTACAATAAGGACTGAGGCTTATCCATTGGATTTGGCAGCATGAGGTCATCAGTGTCCTTGACACATCCAAACTTCATAGATTAATGGGGGCAAACCTGATTAAAGCAGGTTTAATGAGAATGGTAATGGAAAGATATGCATTGGAAATAATTAGTGTAGATTTCTTTTAAGAGCATTTTGCTAGAAAAGTGAGCAGAGAAATAGGGCAGTAACTGGAGAGAGAAGTGGAGTCAAGGGATTTTCTATTTTCTTTTTTAACAGGAGCTAGAACATGTTTTAGGAAACTGGAAATGATCTAGTAGAGAAAAAAGACTGAGGATTCAAGAGAGAGAAAAAAGAATTGCTGCAGTAATGTCTTTGAGGAGGCCAAAGGGAGATGGATCCTAGTGTTCAAATCAAGGGGCTGGCCTTAGATAGAAGTAGGTCCATTCATTCATAGCAGTGGACTTTAAACTTTCACATTGAAATCATCTAGAGAGGTTTAAAATTTCTTTAGCATGCATCAGACTCACTCAGAGGACTTATTAAAATGCAAAGTGGGTGTGGTGGCTCACACGTGTAATCCTATCACTTTGGGAGGCCAAGGCTGGTGGATCACTTCAGCTCAGGAGTTCTAGACCAGCCTGGGCAACATGGTGGAATCTTGTCTCTACAAAAAGTGCAAAAATTAGCCAGGTGTGGTGGTGCATGCCTGTAGTCACAGCTACTCGAGATGTCAAGGTAGGAGAATCACATGAACCCAGGAGGCGGAGGTTGCAGTGAGCTGAGGTCACACCACCACACTCCAACCTAGATGGCAGAGTGAGACCCTGTCTCAAAAACTAATAAAACACAAAGTGCTGGGACTCACCTCCAGAGTTTTTGATTCAATAGGTCTGGGTGGATCTGAGAATTTGCATTTCCAACATTCCAAGTGATGCCGTTGCTGATGGCCTGGAGACCACACTTTATGGATCATGGAAATACGGTAATAGAAGGAAAATAATAGTGTATGGAGCCATGCTGGTAAGTGAGAGAATGTAGTGGTGGTGGGAACTTGAGAAAGTTTCCTTCTGATTGTTTAAATATTCTCAGTAAAGTTTTTTTTTTTTTTTTTTAAAGGTAGTTAATTGGGAGAGAGAGAGGGTGGGAAGGTTGAAGATTTGAGAAGAGAAGAGAGGTATCTTATAATCATGTAGTAAATGAGAATGTGAGTGGACTAAGAAAATGTAACATAATTTTTGGGCCCATTGGAAGCTGGAAGTCATGAATTGACAGTAAGAGCAACCAGCACTTTTGTGCATTTTCCTCTAGCAGTATTTAGTTGCAGAGATGGAAGTGTAGTGACGGTGGAGAGATGAATTTGACCAGGGTTCAAATGCTATGAAGTGAGACAAGCAAGGGATTGAGAGTGTTTACCAGGGAGGATTTATAATGACTGAAATGGAATTTAAGTTTTGATGAAGACCAAAAGGAAGAGTTTAGAACAGTGAGGGACAGTAAATGGGGTAAAGCTAATAGAATGAAGTTTTCTTAGAGCCAAAATATTGCTGTATGTTACATAATTGAATCCTTGAAACTGAAATTTAGGAGAAGTTGCTTTTATTTATCATGGCAAGGTCCAGTTTGTGACCATGGGAGTTTGTGGTTGAGGAAGGGTTGAGATCAAGATTATGGACCAGAGGAGTTTAATGAGCCGAGAGTCCAGGGACTTTGAAAAAATCATTTATATGGGTATTGACGTTACTAAGATTTAAGATTAGAAGCAGTTTGTGGAGAGTGGCAGTAAGCTGGATGCTAAGGTTTTTGAGAAACAAAGGCTTCAAAGCTGGAGTTTTCAGGAAAGATGGAAGAAGAATGGTCTGGAAGTGGCAATGAGAAGCACAGAGGGAACTTCCGAATCTCCCAGCCAGGGTCTGGGGATTGTGGGAGAAAACAACCACTGCTTGAGAGGGTTTCAGGGGCATCACACGCCTAGGGAGACCCAGGTTTCACTTAGAGGAAGAAGGCCAATAAAGCCCCTAAGGACACGTTTAGGTGGTTGGGTGTGCTAGAGATGTCTGACCTGAATTCCAGAGGGCACAATATAAATTTCGGGAGTGGAGGATGACCCAGGGACTGGGGCAGACACAGGGATACAGAGTTGTGGGGATTAGAGTAGATAACTGGTCACCTGGGAGTTGGAATTTCTTGGAACAACTGATTTAAGTAGTGGGAAGAACCATAATTTGATGAATCCTGGTGGCCTCACAAAAGAGTGATGCTGAGTCTGAATGTAGAGAGGTAATGAGGAGGGGGGCTTGGGACACCCCCTCAGTACGTCTGAGTGAGATGTAGAGGCTAGGAAAGGGTGATCTTATGCTGAAGATATGAGATTCTCTCAAGTCTCCTGAAGATAGAATCTTGGATATATGGAGAAGGGATGTTTAATCTGGAGTGCATAGCATAAATTATTTTAATTAGAGGAAATAATCTTGTAAGTGTTGCCAGTCTCAGAGAAGAGAAACTCAATTACATGGAGAATGGATACGGTATCTTGGAGAAGGCTTGCTCTTTATTTCTGATACATAAAAAATAAAGAAGATGAAATACAAATGTAGGGGAATTATCATTGTCTACCTATCTCTTAATTAGTTAATTCAGTTTCATTCTTCTGGCTTTTACAGAATGTCTTTTAAAGGTGTTTCTTGTCCAAATTGCACTACACTTTGTGAACATGACCATTGAGATTTCTTGGCAGAACCTTGATCTGTAGATAACCTCAGATATTTTATTTAAATATTATTTTATTTATTTCTATAAGCCTTAATTTCTCTGGATTTGGTAGCATAAAATTGAATCCAACTAATATTTATTGTTTCTGGTGTGGGCAGTAATTGGTTATGTCCTCTGGGAGAGGAAGAAGAACTCTAAGATGCTTAGTAGCTTAAATGAAACTAAATTTTGCTTTGCATTTCTTAATATTTTTTCCTGATGAACATTTCCAGGGAGTATCAAAAGTACATCCTGAGGTCAAATTTTTTATGGCCATTATTAAAATTAAAATTTATAATTTAAGAAAAAGCCTGTACATTTGGAAAGCCCCACCTATGCACATTACATTGGTTATAGGGCAGAACTAATTTTGTAGTTGTAACTAGAAAATATAGAATATATAAACATCTTTATTTTCCATCTACTGCCACATAACTCTCCTGGAAAAATGGTTTTATACTTACTACCTACATTACCATGATCTGCTACTTTCTGTTGCACCTACTCTATGTGGGTACTGTCCCAAGCTATACTCTACATGGAGATCACTAGTGCCCTAGGTTGTCCATTTTTAGTTTCTATCTCAATCTCCACATGAACACTGTTTAGTCCTCATCTTGTCCTGTCACTATGTTTGAGTCTGTTGATAACTTTTACCATGTTGAAATATTTTCTCCTGTTGCATTCTTGCACCCCACATTCCCCAGGTTTTCCTGCTTCTCCACTGCCATTTGTTATTGGACCATTTTGCTGCTACTTCTCCTCTTTCAGATCCATAAAAATGTTGTTAAAGACCCAGCCCTCAGTCTTTGGTCCTCCTGTCTTCTAATCCACACTCATCCTTTGAGTGCTCTCATCCAGTCCTGTGGCTCTACAAATTATTACGGTGTTGTTTCCCAAATTTTTATTTCCAGTCTCAAGCTCTCCCTGAACTCTAGACTCACATATTTAACTATTTGACATCTCCGTTGAGATGCCTAGTGGGCATCTCAAACTTACTATGTTTCTAAACTAAACGCTGGTTTCTTCTTCTCTTCAATTTTCCATATTTTAATAAATGAAACCACCACTTATCAGAGTGCTCAGGCTCAACCTTGATGGTATTTTTCTTTTATACCCAAGACACATTCATAAATCCTTTGGCTCTGCTTCTGAAATACACCCAAACTCCAACCACTTTTAAGCAGTGCCTCAACATTATCACCCTTGCCAAAACCATCACCTTGACTGCCACCAAAAGCCTTATGACTTATCTTCTACTCTTGTTCCCCTAGATCTAATTTACATACAGAAAACAAAGTGACCTTTTAGATATGTCAATCAGATTATGTCTCTTTTTATCTTAGAACACTACAGAAGACTTTCCATCCCATTAACTATAAAATACAAAGACAAGAACTTACATTTCCATCTTGTTTTCTATAATGTTACCACTTTTCCATGCACCCCAGCCACACTGGTCTCCTCCCTGTTCCTTGAACATACTGAATATGTTTTTACCTGGGTCTTTGCCCTTGCTATGCCCTTTGGCTGTAATGCTTTCTCCCAACATATACACAGGCTTCCTTCATAATTCTATTCAGGTGTCTGTGCACATGTCGTCTACTTAGGACTTCCTGGACCATCTTATTTAGATAGAAAATCCCCATCCTTCATTACTTGCTACCTTTCTACCATGCTTTCTCGTTCTTCTTCCCTGGCTTGCATTATACTTTCTATTCATCTGTTTATTTTTGTTTCTCCCAGTGGAATGTAAGCTTCCTGGTATCAGGGTCTTTATTTTATTTCTCTGCTGTGTCTGGGACACCTAGACCACCTAGAACCCACGACAAATTAAGTTATTGTCAGTGAGGTGAGTCAAAGTTGCATCTACTTCCAGAAAGAGTTTTGATAGTGGTAGTGGTAAGTATTTGGCAGCTGGCCTGAAGTTGTTATTTTGTTCTAAGAATTGTTACAGACTAAATGAATATTTCTGACAAGGAAATGGAAAGGAAAATTTGAGTATTCTTATATTTTCATGTTTTCAATCTTATGGTGGTGAGTCAGGCTTGTAACAAATGCTCAACACATTTTATTTAATAAATGAATTAAAAGAATGAATACAAGTATGCACATATATATTATATATGATATACACTGAGATCACATCACAAATTATTATATCTTCAGACAATTTCTTTTTTTGCAGGGACTATGCCATAGTGTCAGAAGTCCTGTTTTATGAGGCAAATAAAATACATTTCACTTTGCATTATTTGACTGTTACAGAGACATAACATTCTATCTCCATGGCTTCACTCTGTTTAAAAGCAAGAAACTTTTCATAACTGAAAGAAAAAAAACAAGTGCACTTTAATTAACCAAAGACATAAACTCTTACAAATATACTAAAATGTAATTTGAGAACCATTTAAGACAAAAATCATCTGCATTTTTCAAACTTTCACACACCACCACATGACAGGAATTTTTTGAAAAATTACTTATCCATAATAAAGATTGCTCCAAATATAAGCAATACAATTTATTCAATTTTACAGTATTGCATTTTTTCATTCTCATATTTTCATCCTACCAAGAAATTAGGGTTTGACATTTTTGGACATGAAACTCTATCCTCCTTTTCTGTGGTGATTATGTTAAGTTCTTCTCCCTCTCTGCATTTCACAGAGCATACAGGAGTGTGGTCAGAGAAAGGGCTTGGAAAGAGCATATGTCAAGTTGTCAGAAAATGTGGTTTTTAGTTCCCATTTTGACATCTTAGCCATGTGACCTCGAGACAAGCACCTAACCTCTGTATGTCTCTAACAAGAGGGTATCAACAGTTGGTCTTTGAGATGCCTTTTGCTGTGCAAGTCCCTGGATTTATGGAGGTCTCCTCCGTTCATTTGAGGGTGGGAGTTCCTCTTCAACATTGCACCGATCAAATCAAAGTAAAGTGATTTAAAATCATGTAGAATCCTAGACTTGACTTCTCTTTTCATTACCTCATTATATTACTTAACTGTATTCCTATCCTTGCATTAAAAAAATTAGTTCTTATCAGGAAATCACTCAATTTATGTAAGATATAAGTAGCATTCAACAAGAGTTGGTTAATTTAATAAATGAAGATGAATGGAAGAAATGATGTCTTTTGTCTGAATTTAATATGCTGGACTTAATATAGTTAAGAAGAGTGTAGGACAAAACAGGTTTTATTCTTATAGCATGCTATTGTAGAGAGAGAGCATTTTAAGCTCTATTTGATAATAATATGCATTTACATGATAAAATTTTTATTCAAAATCAATTTTATTGAAGTATAATTTATGTAAAATATAATGCACACATTTGAAGTGTACAGTTCTATGAGTTGTGACAAATGCGTAACCATATGTTATGCGTTGAATTGTGTCCCCTCCAAAAAAATGATGTATTGAATTCCTAACCCCCAGTACCTCAGAATGTAACCTTACTTGAAGATAAGTTCTTTACTGAGATAATCGAGTTAAAATGAGGCCATTAGGGTGGGCCCTGATCCCATATGACTGATGTCTTTCTGAAAAGGGGAAATTTGGAGATGGAAACTTGCACTCAGGGATAACACCATGTAAAGACTGGACTTATGCTTCCGTAAGCCAAGTAACTACTGGAAGCTAGGAGAAAGGCCTGGATCGGATTCTTTTTTAGCACCGTCAGAGGGAGCATGGCTCTGCCAACACCTCAGTCTCAGGCTTTGGCCTCTAGAACTATGACACAATACATTCCTGCTGTTTAAGCCACTTGGTTTGTGGTACTTTGCTATGGCAGCACTAGGAAATGGACATACCATGTAACTACCACTCTCTAAATAAGATATAAAATATTTCCATCACCCAGAAAGCCCATCTCCACCCCCTACTCCAGGCAATTACTGATCTGATTTCTATCACTATAGATTAGTTCTGACTGTCGTAAAATTTTATAGGGATAGGATCTTGCAGTGTGTTCTCTTTTGTGCCTGGTTTCCTTCATTCAGCATACTAGGTTTTGAAATTTATCCATGTTGATGAGTGTGTCGATAGTTCATTCATTTTTATTGTCAAAATAGTATTCTCTACTTTCCCCAAGTTGTTGCAGCTCAATTGATTCTAAGTGGGTGGGTCTATTTCTGGATTGTCTATGCTGTTCCCCAACTATTTTGAAACACTATTTTATTCTGTTATTCTAAAAATAACATGAGAATAAATAAATAATATGCTATCCAAATAAATTATAACTGAAACTGAACTCCAATCCTAAAAGAGATGGTTTGACCCAGCAAGTCAGTAAATCACAACAAATTAATGTCAGCACATCAAGGAGGCCATTTGAAGGTATCGTTTTGCCTATTTAATGAGATCTAAATATTTGAAAATGTTGACATATGCTCCAGTTCTGTGAAGCTCCTTCGTTTTGTTTTATCTTCTCTCATTCCTGTGCTTTACCAAAATCCCTCATGCCCGGGTGCTGAAAGTGACACATTAGGTATTTATTATACAATGTGGAGCTTATCCTTAGCTTTCCTCCCACTTCCATGCAGATAATGACTCTTTTTTTTTTTTTTTTTTTTGAGACGCAGTCTTGCACTGTTGCCTAGGCTGGAGTGCAGTGGCGCGATCTTGGCTCATTGCAAGCTCCGCCTCCCGGGTTCACGCCATTCTCCTGCCTCAGCCTCCCAAGTAGCTGGGACTACAGGCGCCCACCACCATGCCTGGCTAATTTTTTGTACTTTTTTAGTAGAGATGGGGTTTCACTGTGTTAGCCAGGATGGTCTCGATCTCCTGACCTCATGATCCACCCGCCTCAGCCTCCCAAAGTGCTGGGATTACAGGCATGAGCCACCGCACCCGGCTGATAATGACTCTTATACCCAAAAGTTGCTGTAAAATTTTTTTAACAGGTGGCACCAGACCTTGGCATTACTTAAATCATTAATTTTATGTTCTCTAACATACTATGCTCATTATAATCATGTAATTCTAAAACTTATTCCCTGTATATATGTGTACACGTGTGACTTTTTCTGTGCTCTTTCAAATCATTTGGGATGTTCTTTGCCCTGTTGTCTAGAGGGCCTTACATGGATTTACATTTCTTCTATAAAGAATTCATGACAGTCCCAGTTGACAGTGACTATTCACTTGGTCTACTGCACCAAGCACTGTAAAGAACACATAATGGGCCCACTCTGAATGTTTGTTGAACGAGTAAAAGAAATCAGCAACCACAGCAGTGTGCTATAACTTAGATTTGGTAATGTTTTTCTTCCTAACTCTAAGTTCTACAAGAACAATGGTTTTATTATCTACAGCAGAAAGACCTTTTACATGAAAAGCTAATCTTTAGGATGCAAAAGATAGGATCATTCTAATTTTTTTTTTTTTTTTTTGAGATGGAGTCTTGCTCTGTCACCCAGGCTGGAGTGCAGTGGCGTAATCTTGGCTCACCTCTGCCTCCCAGGTTCAAGTAATTCTACTGCCTCAGCCTCCTGAGTAGCTGGGATTACAGCCATGCGCCATCACTCCCAGCTAATTTTTGTATTTTTAGTAGAGACAGAGTTCCACCAAGTCAGCCAGGCTGGTCTCGAACTCCTGACCTCAAGTGATCCGCCTGCCTCAGTCTCCCGAAGTGTTGGGATTACAGGCATGAGCCACCGCACCCGGCCAATGTTTTTTTAATGGGCTTCCATTTAAGAAAATCTCACCTGGTGAAAGTTACAAATAGTCCACTCTGATTCAAGAGGAGGATGCATGGTGAAAAGTGTTAAGATGTCGTCTCCTGTCTCCTGGAGGTGTGATCTAGGGTCAGTGTCTGTAGATGTGGTGTTAGTCTGTAAACAACAGAGAACAATTAGAGGGCTTTAAACAGAGACAGCTGATTGGAGTTGGAAGCTGGACTGGATGAATGAAGGACTGAAAGAAGGAACCAGTTAAAAGAATATTGTAAGAGTTTTGCGTATTTTTATCTAGAAGAGGGAATTGAGAATAAAAGAGAGAGAGGCCAGAATGAAAATATATCTAAAGATAAGTTTAGTGAGCAGTTGGTTGTAGGGGATGGGGGAGAGAGGATTCCAAGACAATTTAGAATTTCAAATCATAATCTTGCTAGTATTCCCAGATCTTCTCCATCTCACTTTCCTCTGTCCCCTTTCCTTTTCGTAAGTGTAAAGAAAGCCATAAGGCCAGAACAGTGACTTCAGGATTTGTCTCCATTAGAAGGAGACTTCGACAAATAATAGACACTGTAAATGTATTATGCAGACATTTAAAATAAGGTATATTTATAATGTTTCAGTGTAGAATCAAGTGAGTTTAAATTCTATACACAAGGTCAAGTAGACTTACTGGTGGAAAATCAGGTAAATATCACAATTTTGGAGGAAGGACAAAGTAAAATGTACAACGTGAGAGGGATATGAAGAGGAACAAAGGGAAAAGGCTGTTGTAATGTCTTAGTGGATTGAGCCAGTTATGCTAATCTTCTGCTAATGATTAGTATGCAGACAATATTTAACAATTGCTCTTAATAAGCAGCATTTCTTTCTTTTTAAATTTTTATTATTTATGTATTTTTTGTGAGATGGAGTCTCGCTCTGCTGCCCAGGCTGGAGTGCTATGGAGTGATCTCAGCTCACTGCAACCTCTGCCTCCCGGGTTCAAGCAATTCTCCTGCCTCAGCCTCCTGAGTAGCTGGGATTACAGGCATGCTCAACCACGTCTGGCTAATTTTTGTATTTTTAGTAGAGATGGGGTTTCACCATGTTGGCCAGGTTTGTCTCGATCTCCTGACCTAGTTAGTGATCCACTCACCTTGGCCTCCCAAATGCTGGGATTACAGGCGTGAGCCACCGCACCCAGCCAATAAGCAGCATTTCTGATGAGCTTGATGTTCCAAAATTTTTTTGGCTTCTCTGTACTTTGTCATATTTTACTAGGATTGAAAAAGATGTTCAATCTGGAAGTAGCATATTTCTGTAGGTTTAGGTAGAGAAATAAGGAAAAAATGAAATTAAATAAAAAAGCTTTCTCCTATTATCCTTATGTAGTCATAATGGTAGTATACATTTCTAGCACTTTATACTCTTCACATTTTACTTTTTTATTTTATATTTGTGATAAGACTGAAAGGCAACATTATTACCCTCATTTGCAGATAAAAAAATTAAGCCTGAACATTTACATAATGTCTAAGATTTTATAATTTATGAGTGGCTTATCTGTATCTTGACTTTTGGTTTTTTAACTCTTTGTTCAATCTTATTCCAGTGTGTGTGTGTGTGTGTGTGTGTGTGTGTGTGTGTGTGTGTGTTTGTGTTTCAGGGAGGGCGAGGTGGTGGGGATCATTGGAGGATTTATAGAAATACCATCCTTTGCTAAGCCAGTTGCCTCTCCTGTACTCCATCTTACACATCTGGAATTTAATGGCAGCAGTGAGCATTATTATTAAAAGTGAGTTTAGCCAAATTTGATAACCCTCAGACCCTGCAGAAATTTTTAGTAGGTTCATCCATTGTTCCTTATTGGACAAGTCTTGGATGTGTATGAGTTTACTACTTAAATGTCTGGTTGGTCTCTTGGGTAATTTCACATACCTCATTCTTCTGGCACTTGGCAGTGAAATGCTGGAACAAGAACTTAGCAATGTGTGCCTTTTGTCAGAATTTTTAAGAATGAGGTCATAATGGAAAAGCAAACCCACTAGTTCCCCTTTCCATGGTTTCCTGCCTCAGCACTGGTGCATCAACTTCATGACACCTCTTTGGGTCCCAGTGTGACTGTGTCTTGTCCAGACAGAGCTCAGTGTTTGCCCTGACTCAGCAGACTGCCACCCTGACATGGATGGTTCCCTTTGTCTCTCCCTTCTGCTCTGCTGTCCTGTTCCACAGGAGGTGCCAATCCTGCCTCTTCAGCAGTTTCTAGCTCCAGCAGCTCTTGGCTTTTTGCCCCATGACTGCTCTCCTCTTTGTTGCCGCTACTTAATTTGCCTCTCTTCCTGTCCTCTGTTCTACTCCAAACTTCCCAATCTGCGTGACATTCGCTATCCAGCATGTGGTGAGCATGGGTCTTTACGCTCTTTTTAATTTAAGAGTTGCCCAGTTTTTGAAACACGTGAATCCTATCCTCTGATACTGCTCTTGGGGAAACAGCCACTGGACAATACTTGCTACCGGACTTTTCCTCTCCTCCCCACATTTGACTATCCCTTTTGTGAGGTCCATGTCCATGTCTTGGCTTTGAATGAGGATCTTACTTTCCTAAAAGCTGCAGCATGGCTACTTTTAACCTTCTGCCAGGAAGGGAGGATCTTAGCTCCTCATAGAGCTTGTGTTTATTATTCCCGGTGCTTGGCACTAAGGATTGCAGAGCTCCAATAGAAAGTGTGAATTCAATTCAAACAATATTCTTGGTTTATCTATTGACTGACAGCTGTCAGGAGATCCAATTCTTACCCCATAGCCTCTGAAGACATCATGTGAGGCTGAAGATCCTGGTTTATTCTGTGAATGCTCTTTTCGTGGTAAAATTATATAATCCATGTATGTTAAAAAAGATTGCATGAAATTCTAGTTTGGTCATTAAGTATTTGAAGAGAGTCAGAAGTGTTAGCAGGCCGGGCGCGGTGGCTCACGCCTGTAATCCCAGCACTTTGGGAGGCCGAGGTGGGTGGATCATGAGGTCAGGAGATCGAGACCATCCTGGCTAACACGGTGAAACCCCGTCTCTCATAAAAATACTAAAAATTAGCCGGGCGTGGTGGCGGGCGCCTGTAGTCCCAGCTACTCGGGAGGCTGAGGCAGGAGAATGGCGTGAACCCAGGAGGCGGAGCTTGCAGTGAGCCGAGATCGTGCCACTGCACTCCAGCCTGGGCGACAGAGCGAGACTCCGTCTCAAAAAAAAAAAAAAAAAAAAAAAAAAAAAAAAGGAGTGTTAGCAATCTCATTCTCTTTCTGACTTAATCCTTTCTCTAGCCACACTGTGGCACAGCTGATACCAATGTGAGGAGAGACGCCGAGCTACTGCATTAGCACCACTTGTTCCACAACAGGTTTCAATAATAAATCAAAGCTAAGGGAATCGAAGATGAGAAATGCCATGTTTAGGATGATAGGGTCATATCCCAATGTTAGTGAGCATGGCCATAGTTTGGGCTGGAACTTCATACTTCATGCCGGAACCTCCAATAACAAGCTAGTGGGAGAATTGGGAAGCCAAGATTGAGAGGAACCAGGGATGGTGGCAAGGGTGGCTGTTAGCACAAATTATGGTGCTCAGAGGTATTTGGCCATCTCAGCATGATCTAGGCTGGCCTAGATTCCCCGTCAGGAGTGGGTGGAGGGTTTGCAACAGGGAGAGAGAGCCCAGCCTGAGGGATGTTTCACAGAAGTTGAGAGAGTAGTAGAACTCACTATCAGGTGGGAAGCTCAACCGGTTCAAAGGGAATTTTGACCCTCATCAAGGAATACAAACATAGGTTACAATCCCCATCTGAGAATAGGGGAAATGTTTGTCAAGTTGTCAAGGCCATTGTTAAGAGGTCAGAGGGTTATAGCAGGATTTCAGGCCCAGTATAGGAATAAATTCTCAGTGAGGAAGCAGCTGGCCAAGGCTCTCCAGGCCCATTAGGAAGCAGCTGTTACAGTTCCTTATAGAAAGTCTATCTTGGTTGAAATTGAATCAGTAACTGGGTGGAACTGAATTTTTTCATTGAAGGAACTAATAGCTGCAGGAGAAGGAGATAGGAAAAGAGTGACTGGTTAATATTGTGGTGAGAAGGGTGATCAGCTCCCTTGGTTTGAGTGGACTGAGGGGGTTCCTGGGACAAAGGACTTAGAATTTTAAAACTGGGACAGTCCTGGGCAAACCACAATATGATGGTCAGCCTGTGAGGAAAGGTATTTGATAGTCTTGGTCAAATGGCTGGGCAAGTGTTGCTTAAGGTTAAAGAAGAAAAACAAACAAAAACTGTTCATGTTGGTAAAAATGTGAAATGTAGAGTTGGTAGTAATCTGAGTGGGAAATGAATATTCACTTCCTACTGTACAGATACATATTCAATTATAGAATCTGAAAATTTCTGAATTGAGAAGAAAGTTGGATATTATTTAATCTCTCATTGTGTGAATGATAAGGTTGAGAGTCAGGGAGATTCAATAAATACTGACGTTGGATTAGCTAATTACAGGCATACATTTTCTGACTCCAAATTCTTTGCTTGCCCTCATGGATTTTTTTGTGTATCACCTGAAGATTCTTCCTCATTCCTCTTACCACGCATAGGCTAGTTCTTTTTTTTTTTTTTTTTAATACTTTCAGTTCTAGGGTACATGTGCACAACGTGCAGGTTTGTTACATATGTATACATGTGCCATGTTGGTGTGCTGCACCCGTTAACTGGTCATTTACATTAGGTATTTCTCTTAATGCTATCCCTCCCCCAGCCTCATGACAGGCCCTGGTGTGTGATATTCCCTGCCCTGTGTCCAAGTGTTCTCATTGTTCAATTCCAACCTATAAGTGGGAACATCTGGTGTTTGGTTTTCTGACCTTGCGATAGTTTGCTCAGAATGATGGTTTCCAGCTTCATCCATGTCCCTACAAAGGATATTAACTCATCCTTTTTTATGGCTTCATAGTATTCCATGGTGTATATGTGCCACATTTTCTTAATCCGATCTATCATTCATGGACAATTGGGTTGGTTCCAAGTCTTTGCTATTGTGAATAGTGCCTCAATAAACATACATGTGGATGTGTCTTTATAGTAGCATAATTTATAATCTGTGGATATATACCCAGTAATGGGATCACTGGGTCAAATGGTATTTCTAGTTCTAGATCCTTGAGGAATCACCACAGTGTCTTCCACAATGGTTGAACTAGTTTACACTCCCACCAACAGTGTAAAAGTGTTCCTATTTATATATTATTAGTTCTTTTCTCAGAGTCAGTAAGCCTTCTTCAAAGATTAGTAAAATCTACAATAGAACTATAAGGATAGCAAATTGTAATGTTTCTACAACTATTATTGTTACTATTACCAGTAATAACATTGTCAAAATCTTGCCAATGTACCATAATGTAGCAGTCTCTCGTTGTGAGGTATCACTTGGAGTTCTTTGTCTCAAAACCAAGAGAATTAAGGAGCGTGGACACAAAGGGTGAGGCTGAGGTGAATGTTTTTTATTTTTATTTTTTGAGACAGAGTAGCACTCTGTCACCCAGGCTGGAGCGCAGTGGTGTGATCTCAGCTCACTGCAACCTCTGCCTTCTGGGTTCAAGTGATTCTCCTGCCTCAGCCTCCCAAGTAGCTGGGACTATGGGACTAAAGGCATGTGTCACCATGCTGGGCTAATTTTTTTTTTTTTTGTATTTTTAGTAGAGATGAGTTTTCACCATGTTAGCCAGGATAGTCTTGATCTCCTGACCTTGTGATCTGCCTGCCTCGGCCTCCAAAAGTGCTGGGATTCCAGGCATGAGCACTGTGCCCAGCCAAAAGTTTAATAATTGTAAAAAGAAAGCTCTCTGCTATGGAGAGGGGAGCCAGAAGAGGGTTGCCATTTTTACAGTTGAATACAAAGGCTTTTATAAGAAACCAATGAGGGCTGAGCAACTTATTTGCATAAGGTGCAAATTTCTGGTAGCTCCACCCCATCCTCCTAGTGCATGTGTGTGTCCTTAGCTTGGGTTACTCCATATTGCTTTGTTTTCCTTACAGCACATGTGTTAAGAGGCAGAATTTTCCATTGCAGGCATGTCTGGGCAAGCCACCTGGGTAGCTTTTCTTATCTGTGCAGCTGTGGGCATGTCTTAGGCAAGGCCCCCTGTGCAAATTCCCTTATCTGTGCCAGAAGGCTGTTATTTTGTTTTAAAGAGTTCAACCGAGGACCCACCCTAACTGCCTGCCTGATCATTTTTCTCCTTTCTCCTCTCTCAGCATCACTGCCATTACCACCATTACTGTAGTATGAGGGGAATATCAGAAAATGTTTGTTTCAACCCCATTTCTGAGGCGGGTTGAAATAAAGAACACCATGAATTCAAGGAGTCTAGCAGTACTTCTTGGCTATTGGATCTCTCTTCATCATTTCTACTGTAAATCTTTGAGATGGATACTTAGCTCTGGAGTCAGTGAATTTACTCTTTCCTACATGTTGTCATTTTGATTACTGGCTGGGCTATAAATCATACTCAGACCATGCATCCCTGAAGTAGGAAAAGAAGTAAAATACTGCATAGTGACCAAACTTCAACCCCAAAAACTGTTACAAGAGAATTCCATATCTACAGAGTGAGTAAAAATGCCAAATAAGTCTTTAAGCTTCAAAGTTTAAAGGAATAGATCAATTTCAAGTGGAGGGCTAGCTTGTCATTTCTTATTCTGTGTATTGTCAGGTCCATGATGTCTAGCATACCCAGAGTAGCTCCTTGGGGATTGTCTGCTGCTGAGAGTCACAAATAGAAGAAGGATGTTTTGAACAAGTCCATGAATAAGATGTATTCATGCTTTGAAGGTGCTTCTGGAGAGTACTAGAAAAAAAAAAAACCAATCCAGATTCTTCACTCTTTCAAATTAATGCTAAAGACCATCCCTGAAATAGCTCTTTGGTATGTCATCTGGCCCCTTCAAGATTGGTTTGAGAATAATCTTGATCCGGACTACAAATTGAAAATATAAATTCATATTTTGGCTCTTGAACTTATACAATTACCAAGTGGCAGCTTACATAATTAAATGTTATCAGCAATGATTTTGGGAATGGGCCGATTTTTTTGCCCAACACAAGGCCTTGACTATTTTGGAATTGAATAAATATAATTTTTTGGAAAAAACTCCTATTGTTCCCAGGAGAGCAATGGATTTTTGGAATGGTGAAGATGGGTGAGAGTTGTTACCAGGGGCCAGAAACTACATATCTGAGACTAAAATTATATTCTCACCTGCTAGAATCAGGTCATAGGAAGGTAAATTAACATTTCAAAATTCAATGGTTTATTTCTAGGATTCCAGGGAATATTTTTGTCAACCACCCCTGAAGCTCACTTTAGTATGGCAGATCTTCAGGTAGTGCTAAAATGTCCCTTTATGAGCAGTAGATAATCCCTATGAGGAATTTTCTCTTTTTTAATTTGGATAATGTCACCTGGATCATGCTCTTATATAAGCACCAAATCAATGTTATATAAGTGGTAATAACCAAGACTTTCAAGCTTCAATAAATATAGGGTTTATTAAATGCAAACTAAGTGAAGTTCATTGCTTTTGCTACTTAATAATTGCTTAGCCTAAAATAGTCACCATTTTTTTTTTCTGGTATAAAAGACCTTTCACATACTTGTTGAACACAATTAAAAATTAGCTTCATGAAAAACTCAAATTGAGATGGTTAATAAATCCATTATTGGGTACTGGGAGATTGCTTTTTCAGATGGAGTTAAGAGTTTTTCTCTATGATATATTGTTTTCAATAAAGAATCAGCTCCTACACTAACTATTCCAATATCCATTATGAATGAAAACATAATAAAACATATCTTGTCAGATTAAGAAGCTCCTGAATCAACCTTCGGAAGACAAAGTAGGGCTTCTGCATAAACTGATTATATTACATAGGGTAATGCCAGCAGGCAATCTTAATTATGCTTTCTTCTAGCATGTGATGATATATCCTGCGAAATATTGTGGGCAAACGCTTGTGAGAGGAACCAACAGTGCAATTTTTAGGGTAGGTGCATTGCATAGTGGTTCTTTGCTTTTCTGTTAGGCTTAAAAACACCTAGTTTTGTCATTTTCTTCAATTTAATCCAACTCATATTAGATTTTGTAATTTTATCAGACTAAATTCCTATCTAATCAGTAAAACATAGAAAGTAAAAAAAAAAAAAAGCATATCCTGTAGTTTGGTCTTGTGCAAATAAACCACCTTCTTTTTGTGGGCACAATGGAAGTTGAAAATCTTTATATATTTTCTTGTACTGTCACACCATGTGAGTCAGGCAGATCAAATCCACCTTCTAGTCTCTGTTTTTCCATGTGTAAAATGGAAAAAATGCAGTTAATACTACTTTTAGAAGGATGCTGCAAAAAAAGCAATAAAATTCTGTAATGTAATATAAAATATTACAGCCATGTTTTAAGTACAAAAAGATTCTTGAAAGTTTTCATTGTAAGTCTAGATTATGTGAGTAGAAAATTAAATTCACTAAGTGAACTCATTATTTGAAATTTCATTGATTAATCTTCCTATAAAAAAGACTTTCATATCTCATGCTTGCTTAAAACATAGCAGAGACCATCAGAAAAGGAAGCTATTGTATTTAGAATAGAATTAATGTGAGGATACAGTTTCCACATTTTTCCCTTCAAGTTGTTCTGCATCTTGAATGAACACAGTTCTCCAATTAAACATGAGGCTGGAGATTGAGAAGAGACTTTCCCCTTAAGTTAGTAAGTTTCCAGTTCTTAGTCAACTCCAAGCTCTGCACTTGGAGTTAATCATTTTGATTGGTGATCTAGTCTTGGCAGAGGTGTGTTTTGTCTTTTACCACAGATAGCTCAACTATCCAGACTCACAGAGAGCTTACCAGAATACATCATGTTATGCCCTGTAGAATTCTAGAATATTGTAGTATTCATAATCCTGGTGCGCTTTTATCACCATGTTTTCAGGAAAAATTTTAGACTGTGATTAAATGAACATGCTAACCCAAAACAAAAGCAAAACAAAACCCCCACTGTGGCATATATACATGACTGAGGGGAATGGGAATCGACCCTTGTTTGTTATTGACTGTTGTACCTAAAACTATACGCTAACTCCTATGAATGAACAGAATATGGCATTGGTATCTCATATACTTACAAAGAGTTGATTTGATTCAAACTTGTTGATAGGCAGAATTATTGTTGTGAATTTGGTAATTAGACATAAATGGGAAGTCCTAAAGACCATGTTTACTTAAATCACAATGTGTATGCTCACTCTATGGTGAATGCAGAAGAGGACATTAGCAGGTGTGGTGGGCCGAATTTAAAAAGGTCCTGATGACCTTTGCCGCTGGCATCACTCCCATGATTGTGGTACTTTGTGTGGAAAAATGGAGATTATCAGGGTTGGCCTAATCTAATCATGGGTCATTGAAAACCAGAGATTTCTCTGGCCAGTTGCAAAAGGAAATATAAGAGGGATGTGAAGTGTAAGAAGGATTCAATATACTGTCTTTGAAGATGGAGGGGGCCAGATGCAGAGACCAGAGAGCAACCTCTAAGAGCTGAGAGTGATCACTGGCTGACAGCCAGCAAGGAAATGAGACCTCCACCCTGTGGCTGCCATAGAACTGGATTCCTTCAACCACCGGAACAGGTGGATACTCCTTCAGAGCCTCCAAATAAGAGTCAAGCATGGTCAACATCTTGATTTCAACCTTGTGATATCTGAAGCAGAGAACCTAACTGAGCCCACCTGGACTTCTGATCTATTGTTCTGTGAGCTAATAAGTGGATTATAGTGCTAAGCTGTTAAATTTGTGATAATTTGTTACACAACATAAAAACTAATACAATGGGAGTAGATCCAGTTCTTTAAATGGGCAATACTGTGTTGAACAAACGACTTGACAGAAAACTAGGACTTTAAGAAAATTTTAGAAAGTCATCATATTTCAGCTTTATGTCTCCTAGAAAAAAAAATCAATTATTGGAATTTCCAGTCTGGACTGAATAGAGGCTTCTGAAAGTTTTGTGTCATTGCTTCAATAACAGCTCAGCAGGACTGACTTTGTTTCCTGTTCATGGAATATACACGTGGAAGAATGAAAAATCTAGCAAGTTTTGGTGGCCCAGTCCTTCAAATTTTCCTATTCAGTCATCTTTAGAGACTGACATATGCTCTTCAGCTATCTCTTTGCTTGTAGGGGATTGTAACACCTGCTCTTATGAATTTCCTGTCTGTAAATTGCTGAAATTCCACAAAAGGGAAAAAGAGATAAGCTCAAAATAAAAAATAATTCCAGGCAATACAAATCTTGCCAATAGCTGACTAATTGTGAGTTTTGTAGCCAAAATTCAGTGTGGCACTAGAAGCACATGCGGCTATTTTAAAAAGAGGCCTACCAAAATCAAGGAATTCTTCCTCTGAAGTGACCACAGAAATCTTCCTGGAATGTTCTTCTAGACCAAGCCTTCTGCGTAACATTTCACAGAAAAGCAAAATGCCTTTGTCTGTTAGTTTCATAGTCTGATGTATGGCACACACTTTTCCACCACTTTTGAGCTATTATCAATTTGATGGCACCAGAAATAGCTTCTAACCAACAGTCTTATATTCCAACATTTTTGTCATATACTGTCTAAAATGTAACCAGACAACATGATGATTGCTTTCTGAAATACTATTTCCTCTATAAAAGGCATCTTTTATGGGCAGATAATCTATGACAAGCTTACATTTTTTAGGTAATTTCTCAAAATGACAACCCTGCTATATCTGTTTTTTAAAAATCAAATTGTATGACTGGAATCAGCTTCAATATTTAGTTCTTATCATTAAGATGTTATAACATCAATGAAAGATAATTGCATTTCTTTTTAATTTTTACTTTAATTTTCAAATAGGCAATATATTCACATGGTTTAAAATTTAAAAGTCATAAAAGATTATTCATGGAAAATTCTCTCTTCAACCTTATCTTCCAGCCACCGAGGCTCATTTTCTGGAAAGCACAGTGCCACTTATTCCTTAGGTGTCCTTCCAGCCTTAGTCTATGCTACTTATACAGAAATCTACATGTCTATATAGATAGATATACTCTGGCTGATGGCAGAAGGAAATGTAAGAGGGATGTGAAGTGTAAGAAGGATTCAATGTGCTGTCTTTGAAGACGGAGGGGGCCACATGCAGGGACCAGAGAGCAACTCTTAATTGCTGAGAGTGATCACTGGCTCACAGCCAGCAAGGAAATGAGACTTCCACATTGTGGCCGCCATAGAACTGGATTCCTTCAACCACTGGAGCAAACAGATTCTCCTTCAAAGCCTCCAAATAAGAGTCAAGCATGGTCAACATCTTGATTTCAACCATGTGTGATCTGAAGGGGCCCCACTGATAAGCTTTGTAGAATGTGTCTTAGAGTTGCCTGTTTTGCCATGTGGTGTTAACTCCCTCATGCCTCCAGTGCTGCACACGTATCAGAATGGCTGGGCAGTTTCCACAGGTCTACCAGGCAGTAGCAGCGGGGAAGCCCTAGAGCAGGATTGATAGCTGAGTGGTGCATCTGAGGAAAGGTGCTGTGAGGCTACACCTGTGATAATGAGGTCGTTGTTGAGTGACGGTTGCATTAAAAAACTTTAAGCCAAAAGAACACGAGAAAAGGCACAAGAGACATTCAACACGTGGACCATTTTGGTGTGAGTATGCATAGCACCATGAGCGTTAAAGAGGGGGTAGGAAACTGTTACTGATGCTGAAATTCTAGCACAGATTCAAATTTTCATACATTTCTGATTCTAGAAAGCGACTCATTTTGAAAATGTTTACTCCATGGACTGATATTTCTTAGTAGTTGCTAGTAGGATTTTTTTTTTATTGTGGTAAAATATGCATAACAAAAAATGTACCATTTTAATCGTTTTTAAGTGTGTGAATTCAGTAGCATTAAGTCCATTCACATTGTTGTGCAAATTAACGGGCTTTGGTTGGAGAAAAGTGTGGTAGAAATTTTCAAATTTTGGTCCTGTTGAAAATTGCTGGTTTATACTTTTTTTTTTTTTTTACTTATGTCCTGATATATCAAAAAATGTATGACTGATTTCTTTTTGTAAACTTGCCTTCTGCTGATGCCTTGTCATGAAAACTAATGATGATTATTACATCTGGAATTCTACACCTGTGGAAATGGCTAAAAAATTCCAGGAGCAAACATAATTTAAAATGGCCATTTTTTAAACTCATTATTTTGAGACGTGCCAATTTGTGAAGTATCTGGACATGCATTGTTGGTATTGTGAACAACTTGGACAAAACCAAATTGTGCAAAAGTCTTTCTCCTAAGCACGAAGAATGTTGGGTTGATCCACAATGGAGTTAGCCTTGGATAAGCTCGTCACAAAGTACACTCCAACTTCAGATTGTTCATTAGCAAGCTGACAAATTGATGACAATTAATAAAAATAGGATGGGTCTTTTGACATAATCCTTAGAAAAAAATATATCTTTGGACCTTTTACTCAGGTGTCTGCTCATGCAGACACCGTTTTTCTTTTTAAAATTCACTATTCCTTAAAATACACCCTGAAAAAATACCTAGTTTCCAATAGCTATTTCTAATGAATACTAAATACTAGAATACTGAATTCTAGGACCGTAAAACATTTCCTCTCAAGAAGCATTTGAGCCTTCCTCTTTTTAGTATAGATGGAAGCTTCTCTCTAATGGTGCCACATTGCACATTTGCAAACTTATGTTTCAGCAATGTCACATCTGTGATTGTTGGTACACACACACACACACACACACACACACACACACACATTCAAATCGCTGAAGTGGATTCAAAGAACCAATGGCCTTTAGGTCAAGGTTTCTAAAGCATCTTGTCTCAGGAATTTTAAGCATCTTGTCTCAGGAATTTTACATGTGAAAAAATTTACTCATCTCACACGTTCATGTTAGCAGTCTAATCTTCTAAGATCTCTGCAGGAAATAACTTACTACTATGTTTTGTGAACATGAAGACTTTCTGAAAGAATCCATGCATGGCATTTTTGACTTTGCAAATAGAACATAATTCTTCAATGGCATGTCTGAACTAATCTGAGGATGTTAGCCTGAGGTTTCCTGTGTTTTATCAAGAGCAAAAAAAATATAGTTCACATTATGACAAGCATAGATATTAGCAGTGTCCAAGTTATTTTTGTGTTGTGTCCTCTTGGATTAGAATATTTATTCTGGTCATTGAAATATCAATAAATTCAGTCAAGAAAAATAATTAGAAGAATTTATTGTAACTGTATATATAATGCTTAAGGCAGTGTTTGTCAACTTGACCCTATTGACATTTTGGGCCAGATTATTTTTTATTGTGGGAGCTGTAGGATCTTTAGCAGGATTCTCATGTCTATCGGCTAGAAGCTGATATTTTCTCCCCAAGTCGAGACAACCAAAAAATGCCCTCTGGACATCGCCAAACATCCTTTGGAAAGCAAAACACACACATTTTAGAATCACTAGCTTAAAGGAATATACATTGAGAAACATTGACTTAAGGCATGCTTTCCAGTCTCAGTATCAGCTGCAAAAATCAATGATGTTCCCTGGGAATGAGGGGCTGTACCACTGTTGAAATATGAGAATAATTTCATACCATTTACCAGTTAGGTGCTATACTCAGTCCTCCAGATTCTTCTCCTACTCTACCCTGGCTCCTCCTCAGGGACCATTTTCCACCTCCCAACTATGCAGAAACTCCAGGACTAAGTCTGACGTGGCGAGGGGCCTCCAGGGTCTGCTAAATTTTCTATTACATTTTATCATCTTATTCTGTATTAATTTTATTATTTATGTTAACTCATTTTACTATCATCTTTTCAGACAAGCTAGAAGAACCTGTATTTATTGTGCCTCTCTATTCACAGTGGAGTCCTTGAGCAGAAAGTCAGATTACTCCCTTTTAGTTTGTTGTCTTAATAGACAAATGAGAGGTGTTTCCCTGTTCCACACATCATCCCTCTTCTAAAATGACTGAGCATTCCTTACCACTGAACACATGTTGAAACATATCTGGCTTGAGTTTCCTTTTTAGAAGGGTTTGTTGTGAGAATCAATGGAAAAATACCCAGAGAGAAATTGCTACACAAACTTACAATGTAAAAATAGCTCCAGCGGAGATGATAACAAAAGCTTTGTCAAATTGCACATAATAGAGTCAATGATAGGCAGACAGTGCTTGGAACTGGTCCTCCTGATACTTCAGTCGTTCATTGGCAGGCTGCTCATGCTCCTTCACAGATTTAGAGATACTGAGGAATTTACTGCACAGTACCATAGATCACAGCCTAAATCCTTATTTGTGGGGTTATGAGCATTTAAATATTTTCTTGTGGGTTCCGTGGATTTCACAGAATTCTGTTTTGTTTCAATCTGAAAAAAATCCTCCTCTGCTTATGCCTGTCATTAAGAATTACCAATTTTCTGAAACTCCCCCAGTCAAGATTTCCCCTTAAAATATGTGAAAATAAATATTTTATATTAATTTACCTAGAGTAAATTAATGTCTTTTAAATAACTATTGATTTCTGATTATAAAATTTAATGGACTGTTTATTCAGAAAGCAATAAAAATTTCAAAACACACATAATAGTACCCTTTCATCCAACAACCCAGAGATAAAAGTATTCTGGATTTTATATATAGATGGAATTGCTGTTAAACGCAAAATGGGAGCACACTATAAATCCTCTTTTTTTCTACTTAATATAATGTGGACATAAAGTAGTTTTGCGTGATTCACTTGTGGCAGCCGTATCGTATTTCACTGAATGCATGATCATTATGAGTTGATCCTTATCGATGCATGATTATGTTGATTTTGTCTTATGTCATATTTGACATAGCCATTATGATTCTCATGCACACATCTTTGCATATTTGTACCATTATTTCTTGTAGACAATTTTCTCAAAGTGGGAGCATGGAGTTAAAAGATTATGCACATCTTGCAATTTGGTGTATGTTACCAACCTGCTCTCCAGGAAGAGCTGCCCAATTTACATTCTGCTATGGCCTGAGTGCATCTGATCCTCATGTCTTCACTAGACACATATATTTTAAAATAGATTTTCAGTATATTAAGAAGGCTGTCGAAAGTTTTGAGGTCTTGAATTGATTTAGTTTGATTGTAGACGTTTGTGATTGTGTTTTCTGAAGCAATGATCATAAAATTAAATGTTTTTCCAGTAGAAATTGGTTTAACCCATTATAGAAAGTTGTCAGAGAGTCTGGATAAAGATGTGAGAGTGAATTATTTGCCTAGTTATTGACAAATAAGACGGTATCAATTTGTCTTATGAGAACAGCATCAGCACTTTAACTGAACTGACTTTGGTATAAGTTTCTCCCATAGAAATTTGAATAAAGAGTGGGGATGGTGTTTAATGTATTGCATTATTTTTTATCACATTCAGCAACAAAGAAGAACCTTAGCCTCGCTTTGCCATGTTTCTTCTGATGGAGTTATTTTTGAATCCTTTTTCTCCATGTACTTTTTAGATGCCACAGCCCAAGTGAAGCACAGTTTGGTCCTGAGTTTGATGTGAGATGGCATCCAAAAACTAGGCTGATAGCTTTCATTTAAAATATAGTGACTCCAGCTGGCATCTGGCCTTCTCCTCTGGTGGAGTGAGATCCAGCCTAGGCTAAATGACACACTAGACTTTAACGTTTTTCTGTCCAAGGAAGCTTTTTCTGAGTAAATTGTAGCAAAAGACATATCAACACCTATAACTATTTCCTTTGGAAGCATCGACCCCTTGTGATTCTCTCTCCTTCTACTCCCTTCCCTGACTCTCCTGAGATCAAAGAATAAGGCCAATTTGCTTTTAGAGCTAGCCTTATGAGTGAACTGCCTGTAACATTTTGGGAGGAGGTGGTAAAGGAGTAAGAAACCAACATGTCCTGCATACTTACTATCTAGCACTATACAGAACTTTTCCTTTCATCATCAAAACAACAGTATGAGTGTATTAGTCAGAGTTCTTCAGAAAATATATCCAATAGGGTATATATATGTGTGTGTGTGTGTGTGTGTGTTTGTGCGTATAGAGAGAGAGACTCATTTTTAAAGAATTAGCTTATGTGAACTTGTGGGTTGGCAAGTCCCTATTCTATTCTGTAAGGCAGGCCAGTAGTCTGAAAACTCAGGCAGAGTTTCTATGCTGGAGTCTTGAAGCAGAATTGCTTCTTCCTCAGGAATCCTCATTCTTTCTTCTTTAGACCTTCAACTGATTGGATGAGGCCCACCAACACTATGGAGCATAATCTTTATTTAAAGTCAACTGATTGTAAATGTTAATCATATCCACAAGTACCTTCACAGCAACATCAAGGCTAGTGTTTGACCAAACAACTGGGCACCATAGTCTTGCCGAGTTGACACGTGGAGTCAGCCATCACAGATAGCTCTTGAAAGCACAATCAAAGCACCAGATCATACTAAGTGGCTTACAATTTGCAAGTGAGGAAATTGGGCTCAAAGAAATTAAGTAACTTCAACAAGGTCTTGTAAGTGGTTGAGCTGAGATTCAAATCCAATTCTGACTAACTTCAAAGTCCACATGTGGCCACTGCACGCACGCACACACACACACACACACACACACACACACACTAACATCTCATATCCTTTCTAGACAAATCCCTGGAAAAATTTATGTCATAGAAGAAGAAAGATAACCAAGACCATCTTTCATTATCATTGGTATTGAAAGCGGTTATGCACCACAGGGTTGGGGGAAATTAAGTCAGAAAAAAGGCAGCTGTCACAGATAAACCAAAACCTCAAAATTTTGTTTGAGCTATATCTTTTAAAAAAATTCCACTGTTTTTAGACAAATAAAAATTGTTTAGGGATCAGTAGTTGAGACTGAATCACATGCAGAGAGCTTAAGAGAAAAATTATTAACCATGTCAGTTTGTTTAGCTACTCCAAATGTATATTTGGAAGCAGTAGTCCACATCCTTCTCAAGCATGTTAGAGCTTTATAAGCTCCATTTTCCTTCCCTTCTCCTTTTTTAGGGAAATTAGAATGTTTTGTTTTTCATTGGCTGTATCTTAGGAAATAGGATGGTTTAGTAATTTCAATATTGGGTTCAATTAATTTTCATTCTGTATGTATTGAAGACCTTGTGTATTTTTTTATGTCACTCCGCAATATAAAATGGGAAATTTTAGGCAGGATCAAAACAGCATTACTTCCTTAGAATATAATCATTGAACCCCTAACTCATTCTATTTTGGCTCAGAGTTAGAAAGCAACATTGTTATTTCAGAAAAAGAAGCTTGATTATAAAGATAGCAGTTTTCTGAAAAATGTCCACGTTTATCTTGTTTTACTTTGACTCATCTTACAGGAGTAGCTTTTAGAGAAAGCTAAAAAATGTCGTGAACTATTGACTCAAGGAAAACACTAATCTTATAATGAAAGTATTGCTATTTTTAGATTTGAGGCTCTCATTGATTGTTATATGAGGATAAGAGATTAAAATCTAGTAACTGACATGGACATTTGATTGATTTGTAAGTTTAATTTTGTAATTGACTAATTTGGGAACGAGCAATGATTTTACATTCTTAAATATAAAATGGATTCTCCATATTTTGATACCATATCCACATCCATCTCCTATTATGAATGCTTAAATAAGTATCAGACACAGAGCTAATTACTGGTCATGGGAAATGTGGAGATAATTGAATATTCATGGTGATAGACTAAACATTTCTAACTTTAGACGCATACACACCCCTTAAATTCATTTGAAAGGGGAAGAACCACATGCAGGACAGTTGTCCAGGTGGCCTTGGACTGACCCAGTTCTCCCCACCTTCTCACTGGTAGTTCCTTTTTTTCTATTAAAATTTTTTTTTGACACTCAAACAGACTTGCATTAAAGTTGTTCTTAATAATAACTGTAAAATGTGCTGGGACCGTAAAATCCTGAGATAGGGAGGGACTGGCTGAAATGGCCTTGATTCTATTCCAGTCCTCCACTAGAAGCAGCATGTCTTCCAAAGCTTAAGCCCAGTAATTCATCTGACCCTCGGGTATAAACTCAGGGCAGCCTGCTGTTCAGGGTCCCTCAGCTGCCGTGCAAGTGGAGAGTCACACAACACGGTCAAGACTCAATTTGTCCCAAGCAGCTTTCCTGAGACTCGGGGAACTGGCTTATAATGAATCCTAGGCTTTTGCTCTCCTTTGCTGCCTGTCTGTAAGTAATAAATCTGCTTCATGTGACTTGTTCTGTATGAGTGTGTTCCGTCTCACTGGACTCAGAGAAAATGGTAAGCTGTGTACAGTGAGTCTGCTTCACAAAGAAAAATAATATTTACCATTTTTCCTTTAGCTTTGCTCAAAGTTACTTTCAAAAGATATTAAATATCCCACAAATTGAAATAGCGTTAGGAGGTGGAAGGCCTCATGTGCTATGGGACAGTTCTGGAAGAAAACTAACAAAATATTCCATAAGAACAGTTGTAAAAACCACGGCCTTCTCAGCCCTCACTTTTATGTTATCTGACACAACCCTTCTTGTCCCAATCCACTCTCTATAAAATGAATGAAATCAGCAGTGAATCTTTGTGTAGTATCATATGGGTCATAACCATCCAGAAGCGTAGACAGAACCATACAAATAACCCAATTCTCCAGTCCAGGAAATGGCAAACAGGCTAGTAGAAAATTCCAAAGGGAAGACCCAAGGACTTTTTAAAATGAAAATAAATTTTTGAGACTTAATCTTGTGCTGGGAAGTTTTATTTCTGGGTGTAATTTTGGTGAATAGGCTAAGAAGGGCTGGTTAGGGTTTTGCCAGCATTCTCCAAGCACAAGGAGACATTTTGAGGTAAAAAAATATCTCCAGGGAACCATAACACCCTATTTTGAATTACTCCCAATTTTATTCCAGTACCACCTCTCTGGCAGCCATCCCCAGCTGCTACTCAACAACCCAGCTACACCTCCAACTCCTTCAAGATCCATGGCAGTGACCCGATTTCCAAGATTTTCTTTTGTGTTTATCATCTACACATATGTATTAGAGATGTGCTAGAGGAAGCACTCTGCTGGGATGTTAATGTATATTGTGATGGGACGGATAACCATGACCTAATTTGAAATGGTATCAGGCTGTGTATTTGCAAATTTGCCTTAATACTATATCTTTGTTTCACGCCTCTCTCTCTCAGGTGCCACCATCAAGCATCCGTAACAGAAGCATAAAAATGCAGTTACAGAAATCAGAGCATTTTGGAATCTTAAGAGCATTATATTAATACAAGTATTATATATTGCAGCAAAGGAATTTATCTTACGCAATTTTGTCATTTGAAACAAACACACATTATAGTAACTCTCTGCATATATATATGTACACACACATATATAATATAATATAATATAATATATAATATGTTTAAGGTAGGCTAGGCTAAGCTATGAGATTTGGTAGGTTAGGTGTATTAAATGCGTTTTCTTGTTTTTAACTTTTATTTTACTTTAAGTTCTGGGATGCACATGCAGGTTTGTTACACAGGTATACGTGTGCCATGGTGGTCTGCTGCACCCATCAACCCGTCATCTAGGTTTTAAGCTCTGCATTTCAACTTAACAATATTTTCAACTTACAGTGGGTTTATCTGGATGTAGATAGTATCATAAGTTGATGAGCACCTATAAGTATGTACTATATATGTATATGTATATATCACTCTTTGCCTCAGTATCTTCCACTGACTTCCCAATTCATTCAGAATAAAATCCAAAATCCTTACCATGGCTTACAAGGCTTTACATGACCTGTGTTCTGATACTTACGTGACCTTATCTTCATCTTCTCTCCCTTTCACTCATGATGCTTCAGCCACATTGGCCTCCTTGCTCTTCCTCAAATAGGCTGAGTATTCCCCTACCTCAGAGGATTAGCTTTTGCTGTTTCCTCTTCCTGGTATACCTTTGCCCTAGATACTGGCAAGTCTCATTCCCTTACTTCTTTCAGTTCTCTGCTTAAATGGCACTATATCGAGAGTTCCTTGATCATCCTACCAAAAACCCAGCCTTTTTGTTTCCCAATCCTGTTACTCTCTTTCCTTTGAGCTTGCTTTTTTCTCTCAGAGCTTTTTCACAATTGATGCACTATTTATTTGTTTATGTTTTCTTCTTCTCCATTAGAATGAAACTCCAGGGAGTTTTTTTGTTCCCTGAAAAATCTCCAGCTTCTAGGACCACGGCTGACACATAGTAACGTGTTCAGTCAGTATTTGTTGAATTAATGAAGGAATATTAACAAAGTTAGGCCTAGATAGCACAACTCATCTCCTTGTTTACTGAATTGATGATCTATGTCTTTATAAAGGGCTTTTACGACTGTGAAATAGTTGAGCCTTGCTACATCCAACCAACTAACCAATAGACAAGTGAGTAAAGGATAGATGTATAACTAATAGTTTTAATAAACAAAACGAAATGAAAACAATCATTATTGGTCACATTAAAACAGGAAATGAAAGCCTCTCAGATTCTCAGACTTTGAAGATACATGTTCTTAAGGAAAAATCTTTAGATGACATTATCTATGAGCCTGACTTTAGCCAAAGCAAATGTGCAAATGAATTTTGCCTTTTAATGGTTTCGTCAGCTTGATGTCTATGGCAGATCCTATCTACTTCATCTATGTTGACTAGTGTGACCCATGGGCCTGCTGTATTCTCTGTGTACATTCAGCTAAGACTTTTCACTTCCCACAGTTTCAGTATTCTCACCTTTGAGATCACAGGGTCTTGCTTAATGACCTCTAAGGTTGCATCTTGTACTAATGTGTCTTCACAGCACTTCCTACAATTGAATTTGATGAATTAATTTTGTAGTGACTTTTTCATGTACAGTACATAGAGATTACTGCATTCTCTGTGAGTTAAAGGATCAGGCCAATTTTCTTCATTGCTATACCCCCAGCATTTAGTGTCTGACACAATAAGTTCCCAATAAAAAATGTGTTGATTTGAATAAATGCCTGAATGAATGAAATAAATGAATGAAAGTGATTCTAAAAAGGGTGTTCACAAATATACCAAGCTTACTTTTTGATAACTTGCAGGAAGAAGTTATCATCTTCTTCCTATGAAATCTACTACCAATCTTATTTTATTTTTAAACTTGGGCTTTGAGATGTCATGATATCAATTGACTCATTTTAGTAATTTTCTGTTTCATTCTTCTTAAGTAGAAATCTTGCCTTTAATATTTTAATGTTAATGCTATCTTACAGGTACAGGGGTCTAACTCACTTAAATCCATGCTCAGCGCACATAAAAAGCCAATGTCTTAATTTCCAAAGACATATTTCAAACGCAGTGACATGAACACAGTGCTGCCTGATTGGATTTTCCCCCTAATGAATGGAGACCATAAAAAGGACTTATGTCTAGTATCAGTTATTCATACTCCAACAACTTGTGCATCCACAAGTTATAGCTCAACCTCTTTACCAACAATAAAATGCATCTTTTCTCTGAACAGAATGCAGGTTACTGTCAGGTAAAAATATATCGTGACTTGAACAATGGATATTTGCATCCATCCCTGGGAGGCATGGACACAAGGCCATTACTTGGGTGAAACAGAACTGTCAAAACAGAACTGTGGCAAAAGAGGCCAAAGTACGACTTGAGATATTCTTGCTATTGAAACACCAGTCTCTAAAGTTTGAAGAAGAGAATGGAAGTAGAACATTTCTTAAACCCAACTGCTCTTCAGATCAGCACAGTCAACTAAGCGATTCATTGCTAATGGCATGTTAGCGTCATTAAATACTCAAAATATTTTAGAAATAATGATACTTCTGTACTTATAGGTTATTTTTTCTTTGGGGTTGAGAGTGAGGTAACTGAGGAAGTGAAATCTTGAGAAAAATTTAGGGCAGGACAATTCTTTTTTAATGCAATTGTCTATTGTGGTGCACTAAATACCAGTGGCATCTCCGTTGACATTGCATCACCTGGGGTCCTACTACACTGTTTCAAAAACCCCTTGGCCTGGGGTGACAGCGATGGTACCATTAGTCATTGTGAATCGTACCCATTTAAAAAGCCAGCATAGAAAAGGGATAGAAGGGGAGGAGGAGAGCTGCTTCTTATAATCACTTTGAATTTAAGAACTTTGGACTATATCCAACTTTGCCCTTATTAGAGTATTTGTGCAACTACATTCTACACTGTAGATTATAGCTCTATAAAACACATTTGATAATCGATTCAACATATACTTCTTATTCAGTGCCTACTCTGGGTGCTAGGTATAGAGTCATGCATTGAGCAGACTTACCCCTGTTCTCAGGGAGTTTACAGTCTAGTAGAGGAAGGGCACAGAACAGAAAGAAGCAAACACACATTTATTTAACTATATCTTGGAGTAAGTGCTATGAAGGCAGCGTATAGGGAGTGTTGATGCAGAAAAATGAATAAGGTGTTGTTGGAGACCTGCTCAGATCAGGTTGTCAGAGAAGGCTTATTTTATGGTTTGGTATTTAACATGTGACCTGGCCTACATAGTGGCTTTTGTCTGTAATCCTAGCACTATGGAAGGCCTGGGCAGGAGTATCGCTTGGGGCCTGGAGTTGGAGACCAGCCTGGGAAACACTGTGAGCTCCCATCTCTACAAAAAATAAATTAAAAATTAGCCAGCCATGGTGGTGAGCACATATTGTCCTAGCTACTCCAGAGGCTGAGGCAAAAGGATTGCTTGAGCCGAAGAGTTGGAAGCTGCAGTAAGTCATTATTGCATCACTGCACTCCAGCTTGGGCAACAGAGTGAGACTGTGTCTCTAAAAAGAAAAATAAAAAAAAAGTAAGACCGGAGGAATGAAAAAGAGTCAGCTATGTTCCAGATAGGAATCAGAATGTGCAAAGGCCCTGAGTTTGGAAAGAGCATGTCAACAATAACCCGAACCAACAATTGTGTAGAGAACTGGCACAGCACAGTGGATAACAGCAAGGATGCTGTGGTCTCTCTGCTCAACTTCACGTGCCATGGTTAGATGTGTGACCTTGCAGAAGGTACTTAACCTCTCTAAAAATCAGTTTTTTCACCTGTTAAATGCAGATAACATTATAATTGTATGAGGTAACATTTGTGAAGAGCTTAAAATAGTGCTTGATACACATTAAGTGCTATGTGTTTGTTAAATTAAAAAATAATAAGTAGGAGAGTGGAAAGAAGTGTCAGGCAACTGGAGTCTGTATCCAAGGATTGCTACCAAAAAGCTGTCCCATCAGCAGTAACTTTGAACAAATCTCTCATCTCTTCTGTGTCTGTTTTCTTACTTGTAAGTGTTACACAAAAATATTCCTATGCTGTCTCTAAGAGTCTATGTGATTCTTTTTTTATTGGTTTGTTCATTCTTGACTGCTGCGATGTGCATTTTATTCTTTTTTTAATTTAAATTTTTTATTATACTTTAAGTTCTGGGATACATGTGCAGAACATGCAGGTTTATTACATAGGTATATATGTGCCATGGTGGTTTGCTGCACCCATCAACCCATCATCTACATTAGGTATTTCTCCTAATGCTATCCCTCCCCAGCCCCCCACCCCCCAACAGGCCCCAGTGTGTGATGTTCCCCTCCCTGTGTCCATGTGTTCTCATTCTCATTGTGCAACTCCCACTTATGAGTGAGAACATGCAGTGTTTGGTTTTCTGTTCCTGTGTTAGTTTGTTGAGAATGACGGTTTCCAGCTTCATCCATGTCCCTGCAAAGGACATGAACTCATCCTTTTTTATGGATGCATAGTATTCCATGGTGTGCCACATTTTCTCTATCCAGTCTATCATTGATGGGCACTTGGGTTGGTTCCAAGTCTTTGCTATTGTGAATAGTGCTGCAATAAACATATGCGTGCATGTGTCTTTATAGTAGAATGATTTATAATCCTTTGGGCTTATACCCAGTAATGGGCTTGCTGGGTCAAATGGTATTTCCGGTTGTACATCCTTGAGGAATTGCCACACTGTCTTCCACAATAGTTGAACTAATTTATACTCCCACCAACAGTAGGAGCATCTGTTGTTTCCTGACTTTTTAATGATCGCCATTCTAACTGGCGTGAGATGGTATCTCATTGTGGTTTTTATTTGCATTTCTTCAATGACCAGTGATGATGAGCTTTTTTTCGTATGTTTGTTGGCCACATAAATGTCTCTTTTTTTATTTTTTTAAAAAAGACAGAGTCTTTCTCTGTCACTCAGGCTGGGTGCAATCATAACTCACTACAGCCTCCAACTCCTGAGCTTAAATAATCCTGCCTCAGTCTCCAGAGTAGCTAGGGCTACAGATTCACACCACCATGCCTGACTAATTAAAAACTTCTTGTGTGTGTGGAGATGGGATCCCACTGTGTTGCCCAGACTAGTCTTGAACTCATGGCCTCAAGCAACCCTCTTGCCTCAGCTTCCCAAAGTGTTGGGATTACAGGTGTGAGCTACTGCACCAAGCCATTTTGTTCTTAAGAAGACAGTGGCCTTGCAGAAGTCTTCATCATCTGAAAGCTGGTTAGCGGTAGAGTTGAGACTAGAACCCAGGTCTCCTGCTTGTTTTCTCAAATAAATACATAATACAAACACAGAACAGTTGAGAAGAGATGCTGGTCTATTTTAATATATTAGTTGACTCGGATATTTTTAAAAGAATGAAAGTGTCTCAATCCGGGCCTTGGTAAGAAGTAGATGGCTACCCATATTGAGAAATTTGGAGAGAGTTCATGAAATGCGTGGATAGAGTGAAGGGAAACTACAGGCGGTAGTGCAGTACTCCATGACTAGCAGCAATAGGGAAGCTTTGGCAGCCCTAGGTCTAAAAGGGGAAGGACAGAAGCTAGAAATATAGCTGTTTGGAGAAGGCATCCCATGGGAATTGGACTTTTGTTTGAGAGGCACCATCCAGATAAATACTTCAAGTAAGTATTCCATCCTCACTCTCCTTTTTCTTTCTGCTCTCCTGAATGGCCTCCCCATTGGCCAAATTCAACCAGAAGCACAACTGTCAAGGGAAGTCCTTGGTGCAGTCGAAGCAGTGTAGACTCCTGGGCAGAAACAGAGGGGAGGGTGTGGAGAGTGGATTTGTAAAGGGAAGGGGGATGTGTACACAGTACAAAAAAGGTTTAATGTCAATGGTCATCTTACCTTTTATTTCTATTAGACATTTTGTTCATCCAACACTTTTAGATATCTTATGTCATGCCAGATATTTGCTCAAAAAATCATTATATAATGAAGTGACGTGTGGTCCTCATTTTTATTTCTGCTGACATATTGTAAAGAACTTGTGCCAATATCATGGTCAATTCACATAAAAATTAAATAATGAGTTCATCTAAATTGTTCAATATAATTATTGTATTAATTCATTTGAGTTTGGCAAAACAATAGTTTTAGGTAAGTACTATTTTAAGGCTACTTATGCTGTACTAGGAGAAAAGGATTAGTCATTGAAATCATTGTATTCTGCATGTAATACAGAAGGCAGGAGCCCAGGTTGAGCTTAACTGCTCACTCTCAGCATTTAAAGGACTGAGCTCGGGGAGCGGCTCTACCAAGATTTTCTTTGCATGAGAGACTAAGAAGTCTCTTAGGTAAGATTCATCCTAGGGGAAGAAAGAGTTAGAATTATGTTCCCATAAAAATGTCCCGGTTTTCAGAGGAGACTATAATTGTTTTAATATAATAAAAGCACAATACCTATCACTAGAATTTGCCTAAAGATTATGAATTGAAACATTTACAGTATCCAAAACTGTAAAATGGGGATAATAATAATACCTATGCCATGGGTTTGAGAGGATTAAATGTAAGTTAAATGTAAATTGCTTAGAACAGTGCTTGGTGCACACATACACACACACACTTACTGTTATTATTATTTAAGGTAACACATTTCTAGGGATGATTCCATTGAGAATCAATGTTTTTACAGTGGTATTACTGCTTCTCAGAACGTGGATAAATGCATTATTTCTCTCCATACATATTAAATAATAATAGCACAAAAGCTGGTTGCAATTTTATAACCCATTTTCAGCCAATTTTAGTGTTTTTGTTTCTTTTCAGAATATTCAGTAGTTTTTCAACATACCCTGGAGAAATGGTAATGTGAAAACTATGGCATCTTATTTTAGTAAAATACCCTAGTGTATCCTTTGGACATTGCTTCTGAAGTCTAAACTACATTAGAATCTATTCTATGGATATACAGTTCATGAAGCAATTATTTTCTGATATTCAGTTGGTATTCTTTTTATGTAAGAAACGAGAAGCTTAATTTTAAGAATTATAAAAGTGCCTCTCCCAAACTGACATGTTATCCTGTTCCCACTAAGTGAGTCATTCAAGATGAGCACATTCCTTTTATGAAGGGGCACGTGTTAATACTGCACTTAAAGGCACGATTTAACTCTATCTGGATTGACATGTACATCAATTAAAAACTACGAAGCTGCAGCCTTTGTTCAGTTGTCTGACTCATACTTTAGATTATGGACTACACTTAGAATATGTTACTCACTATAAACTCACTTCCTCTAATTCTTAAAGTTCTTTTAATATTCCTTCATGTCAAATATTAGTTGCTTACTTAATATATTCAATCATTTTTACCATGTCCCAAATATCATGTAGGTACTCCCTGAGGACTACAAATATCCAAGGGACAGTCTCGGCTCTCAAAGAGCTTAGAATCTAATGGAGGAGACAGACATTTACACAAATCTATTACAAGGCTACAAGAGGGGTATTGGATTAGGTACCAAAATGGCTGGAGGTGGGAAACGATTAATTCTGATTGGAAAATTTGCCAGGGTCCCCTTCTCCGGGTATCAGCTCTTTACCTAGATCTGGAAAGATGAGGAGGGTTTCTGCAGCTTAAGTGAGGGTTGATCTATCCTCAGGCAAGGAGGTAAGGGAATTAGCACTGTGTGTTCAGGTGGTGGCAAGGGATGAGGAGGGTGGTCTCCAAATGCATTTTCACAGGTAAAGCAGGAGTTGAACTCTGAATGCTTTATCCCTTTGGATGGCTTTCAAGTTCCTTTCTAGTCAATAGGGAAGATGATATGCAAAATGTGTGATAATCAAGACATTAACTGATAAGGTACAAAAATGGGGAATCTGATCGCTTGGATCTCTTCGGATTTTAGTCAGAGAAAATTATTCATCTTGCAGATCATGGAAACAATGCAAGATATCTTATTCATTTATTAGCCATGACCAAACGAGATTCAGAAAATGATTCCCTTGCTTCTTCCTCACATTTAGAAATGGCAGGTATGGTTCAGGCATGGTGGCTTACACCTGTAATTTCAGCACTTTGGGAGGCCAAGGCAAGAGGATTGCTTGAGGCCAGGAGTTCGAGATCAGCCTGAGCAACATAGCAAGACCCCATCTTTACAAAAAAATAAACAAATTCGCCAGGTTTCATGGCACGCACCTGTATTCCCAGCTACTGGGGAGACTGAGGTGGGAGGATCATTTGAGCCCAGGAGTTGAGGCTGCAGTGAGTCATGATCATTTCCCTGCACTCTAGCCTAGGTGGCAGAATGAAACCCTGTCTCTGAAGAAAGAACAAACAACAATTAAAAAAGAAATGGCAGGTGATACACACTCAAAAGCTATTCATGACTGGGTTAGAAAAAGGAGAACAGACACTGGGGACGGTGACTCACGTCTGTAATCCCAGCCTCTGGGAGGCCGAAGCAGTTGGATCACCTGAGGGTCAGGAGTTTGAGACCAGTCTGGCCAAGATGGTGAAACCCCATCTCTACTAAAAATACAAAAATTAGCTGGGTGTGGTGGCTCGCGCCTGTAATCTCAGCTACTTGGGAGCCTGGGGCAGGAGAATTGCTTGAACCCCAGAGGTGGAGGTTGCAGTGAGCTGAGATTGTGGCATTGCACTCCAGCCTGGCCAACAAGAGCAAAACTCCATTAAAAAAAAAAAAAAGGGAGAGCAGAGCAGAAATAGAAATCAAAGTCTAAATTTTTTAAAAAAGAATTTCTCCTTCATGCTTCCAGAGAAGGCAAATATTCCTAACACATGTTCCCCCAGTTCCAACCATTTCCTTGGATTGGATGTTTATTTTTAGGGAAGGCATTCAGGATTAGCTTAGGTAGCAACTTGATCCACTGAACACTCATCTGGGAACTTGTCTTGGAATTATTTTCTTGATGAAGATTAAATATCTTGGAACAGAGTTGAAACAAAGGTTAGAACTGGGACTATTTTAAGACTCGTCCATTAAGGTATGTGGTGTATGTGCTGTACTTCATTCCCTGCCTAATACGATGGGCTTTAGTGCAGCTCATAAATGAAGTTCATGAGAAACACAAGCCTTGTGTGTATCTTTTCAATATTTCTTAGGAATGTAGCACTTATCTAGTTAATGTGGTCCTTGACTGTTGCCAGCTCCATTCTGCTCCTGTTGGTTCAATAAAAGCAATTTGATCACAGCCAAGCATGGCTTGGGATTCTTTCAGCTGTTGAGTTGGTACATTCTTATTAGAGGGAAGGTATTATTTTCTACATTGCCTAAACTCTAAATAATCAACTTAAGGAGAGTAAGATAAAATATCTTTGCTATGGTACACCAACTACTAAGATGGCCCCCAAAGCTCTCTGCCTCTTGGTTTCTGTGTCCTTGTGTAATTCCCTCCTCTTTTATGTGAGATGAACTTAGTGTCTTGATTCTAAAGAACAGGTTATGGCAAATGTGATGGGATATCACTTCAAATATTGGATTTCATAAGTCTGTGACTTCTGTCTTCCTAGCACTCTCTTCCACTCCATGGCTCTTCTTGCTTGCTCTGGGGGAGCAAGCTGACACATTTAAAGTTGTCCTACAGAGAGGCCCATATGCCAAGGAATTGAGGGTGGTTTCTGGCCAATAGCTAGTGAGAAAATGAAGCTGGCACAAAAGCTTCGGACGGACTGAATCTCGTCAATGACCATGCATGGGAGTGAGCTTGGAATCAGATACTTAGTTGTACACTGAGATGACAGCAGCCTGTGACAGTCCCTGAGCCAGAAGACCCGGCTAAGCCACCCCAGATTCCTGATCCATAGAAACTGAGATAATACATGTTTCAAGCCACTAAGTTTTGAGTTAATTTGTTACACAGCAATGGATAACGAATGCACCTGTTTATAGAAGTGGTAAGGCTTTGGAGTGGGGCATAAAGGAAAGAGAATATGTATATTCAGTTGCATCTATCAGAGTCATCAACCCAGGTAGGATCTTTGTAACAGATGTTCTACATATATTGTTTATAATCATTGCAACCACGTGGCAAGGATGGTGTTATTCATATATTTTGAATGAAACTGAGGTTATGGAAATGTTGTTATTTGGCTCCGTACATGTAGTTAGAAGATGACAGAGATGAGAGGGGAAACAAAGTCTCCCTTACTCTGAAGCCTTGGTTCTGTCCCCTGCATTAGAGGGATGTTAGAGGCCTGAGTGGGGTTAAGTAGGCTGGAAATCAGAATCACCTGTGGGTTGCTTTATAGTTAATCATGTCACTTTCCTTTTCTGGAGGTCCTGACGATGTTTATACTGAACCACACTACACAGTACAGTTGCACCAAAGAGTTTTGCTCTTGCACAAGTTCAGCCATATCCCATGCAGCTTGGCCCCAAATCAGAGAATAAAAACTATGCATTTCAGATAGGTTTTGATTGAGAATATAGTAGTCCTTGGATGCCTCTGTGGTGATTAACAAGGTGACCATGTGACTTTGGCATTCTGGTGTTAGGTTGTTTTAATTAAGTGAAAAATTAAAACAATAGTACCCAGAGCTCCACTATTCAATGAGCTTAATACACAATCTTATGTGTCACAGTCCCTACTTTACCTACAACCAAAAGTTGGCAAAATGAGTTTGGTTAAACAAGGACAAGTTGGAAGTAGAGTGGATGTATGATGAGTGCTGCCGTCATTTGGTGGTGGGAACAAGATTATGAAAAAACAGACGGGTAGCCTACAGCCCTGCACCTTAGGAAGATTAGGTAGCCCCGCATGCTCCTGTAGTGGCTTCTGAAGCTGGGTAGGCAGCTGCAGAATTGATTAGACTCTGAGAACAGGCTGTGGCTCTGTTTCACCAGCTCTAACATCAGGTCTAAGGTCTCTCTCCTATCATCAGCCCTTCAGCTCTTGCAACAGCTTTCCTGCCCACGGCTCTGGAGAGGGCCAGATTAGCCTCTCGCTGCTCATGGTTCTCATGCAAGTTATTGCCTTGCTTCCATGGGAATGGACTCTCCACACAAATAAGTGAAAGACATCACAATTAGCTGACAAAGTCCATAGTTTCTCCTGGAGGAGGTGATTGGAGTGGTCTCTTTTTCAATGACTTCCTGCTATCTCAATGCGTTTTTGCATAGATTTCTCTAGAGTGGCACTACCCAATAACGTAGGTAGCCCCTAGCCACATGAGGCTATGCGGCATTTGCAATGGGGTTAGTGAGACAGATGAAGTAAATTTTTCATCTAATTTCATTTCAATTAATTTAAACTTAAATGACCATATGTAGCTGATGATTGCTGTGTTGGATAATATAGTTCTAGAGGTTGTTCTCATTATATTGTTGTTTTGTTAATTTATTTTGGGCTAATATTTATTGGACATTTTTTATGTGCCAGGCACTATACTTAGAGTTTTGTATATATTCATCCAGTTTTTGCAGAACGCGATGAGACTGGTAATATTATTTACATTTTCCAGAGCAGAAAGTTGAATCTCAGAGATGAAGTAGCCTGCTTCAAATCACACAGGCAGGAGACAGGATTCAAAATAAAGTCTGTCTGGCTCCAGCCCTGTGTTTCCTGTACAGAAGAATGAGGCAAAGTCAGCAGAAATAGAGGGTGAAAAAAATGGACACAAGACAATGAAAATATAATCTGTGTTATAATAGGTTCTTTCACTTTATTGCTTATTGTAAACACTTTGGCCATAGCAAATGTTAGTTTTTAAATAACCATAATTCAAAGCTTTCACATCCTATACTATTTTTCCCCAAGAAGCATCATCTATGAAAACAATCAGTGAACTCCAACAGTCTGTACTGGTAATGTGCACATTTATGCTATTATGACACTTAATACAAATAGTAAAAATACTCATCTATTGTAGGCTTATGGGTTTGTAAAATGCCTTAAGGGAGGCCATAAACAACTCAAAGAAGAGATGGTGTGGACTGAACTGGCTTCTATTTGGGGAAAATTTGCAGAATATAGGAGGTATGCAATAAATGTTTATTGATGGTGAAGATGAGAAAACCCTATTTCTGCTGATCTTTCCTTTCCATTTTCCTTAAAGAATATAAGATATATTTGTATTCAGCATTCTCAGAATCATCACAGAAACCCTGGCACTTTGAGAGTCTTAGCCGCAGTGTAATTGGGTCTGACCACACGCAGAAGAAAAATAAATTAAAGCATATGTACTATTAAAATTGTGCTGAAAACTTTATGTAAGTCAGGGAGCCCCTCACCAGAACAGGCTGAAACTCTTGAATGCTTTGCATCCTCATATATAAGAAAATCATCAGTGCTTAAAAATCAAGGAAGTCATTCAAAACAAATTCAGCCTTTGGACCTTACTGGCAGGTAGGTTATATTTCAGTCAGATCAATATCTTTCTAATATAGGTATTTGAAAGTAATATATGCTACTTATAACAATGATATAGTAAGCTTCTTATCTGCAAGTACAGGTACTATAACTTACACCTTAAAATGCTTCATTTGATTGTTTCATTCAGCAAAATTCTTGGCACTGTTTTGGGATTTCACTGAATTTTGATGATGATATTGGATTAAGCATTTTAGATTTAATTGTAAAATGACACAAAAATCTAATCATCTATTTCCAATGTTCAATATACAATTTTTATAAATACATGAAACAATTCATATAAAAATATAAATGTTAAGGTCACTCACAGCAAAATATGGCACATTAGAATTATTTATTAAATGCTTTATACATATAAAGGTAGGCACTTCACAAAATTTGCATTTTGGTAAAAGGCAACAATTTGATGTCAGTATCTTAATTGTGTCCTTAACTTTTTTAAGAGAATAGATTATCAAAATTTTACGAAGGAGAAAAAAATAATAGTTTTAAGGAATTCCACAGAAGGGAATCTGAACTTCATTTCCCACTTTATTTTTGAAAGTCTGTTGTGTATCTTCATGGTCAAGTTCTGAGATTTTTGCTCCCTGACCTAAAATCCTGCGGGAATACTTGATTTCTCATCTTTTACTTGGAAGTGAAGTGTCTGCTACCTGTAGAACTTGATACAATTTTTTTTTCTCCCCACAGTTGGAATAACCTTTATTCTGATCCACTATAAAGCCAGATGATTTTTAGGTGGCAGTAGCTGGCATTGAAGAGTTCTTGGCTTCAAGCGGCTGTTGGGTCTTTTTGGTCTTGTTTTAACTCCCTAATTAAATAAATAAGATCCAACTCTTTCCGTTGTATTCACTCCTGGACATATAGAAATTCACTTCACACCCACCTAAAATACGAGCAGAACTTCTGAGGCCCAATGGACCCATCTACTATTTCATTTTGTTATCCCTTCTGGAGCGTGTCTCTACCAAGAGCTTCACAAAGCAATCTAGTCATTGTTCTTTCTTGTACTAAAACCAGAGTACCCGTCCTGTAACTTCCATCAGGACCTCAAACAGTGCTAGGCACATAGTAAACTCTTAGGCACTCAAAATACATTTATTGATGAATGAAAGAATGAACAATTCTAGTTCTGACTTTTAAAGCTATATAGAATAAAGTTGCTTCCTTGTGTGGGCCAAATCATTCTCCCATCCTACTTAGATCTTCTTTTTTTCCAGGATCAATACTGAAACTTTCTTCACCTAGCCCTTAAACTACATGATTATCAGATATTTTGTCAATTACATTACTCTTCCCTGAATGTGCTTAGGTGGATCAGCAGATCTCTTAAAATGTGGTTCCATAGAACCAAACATTAATACTCCAGATGGGGTCAGCTTTGAGCAGAGTAGAAACCCTATGTCTCCTAGCAGGGATATTCCACCTGACACATTATCTGACCCCAAAAAGTATTCCTTGGAGCAATTCTTTCCTGCCTGTTTCTGAGTAGAGGCATTTTATTCCAGGCAAGATCACCCATTGGCACATGTTCTGTTCTGGAAGATAGATTATTTCCTTGCGTTTCCAGGATAAGGAGGGGGTGGAGAACGCTGTGCTGAACCCTGTGGGGTGGGGGAGTATGGAGGAGGCAAGTCTGCACAGTATTCCATCTCGTGGTCGTAACCATAGGGTGGTGGTCCTGCTGAAAAAGAAGGGGAAGAGAACATCAAGGAGTTAGCAAATATTTGCATTTCTACTGTGTTGAAGCCACTGGGCTAGATACTTTGGGAGGGGACATAAATTGTGGCTGCAAAAATCTTAGTTTTATTAGGTCAAGACCACATATGTATGAAAGGGTAAGTGCTCTAAAATGTGGTATCGTGGGTCAAAGTGTTAAGAACTGGTTGTTTAGAGAAAGTTTCTTGAAAATATGATGCTGAAGTGGCAGAAAGAGAAGCTGAGGGACAATTCAGGTTGATCAAAAGCACTGAAGCGGGAGAGCCCTTCATCTCAAGCAAAAAGTACATGAAAGGGAGAATGGGAAAAGACAATGAGGAGTCCGGTTATATCACCATGGTGGGCTCTGAATGCAGTGTAGAATGTATAACATGTAGCTATCAGAGATTCTTTGAACATGGTAGTGAATATGCTTTGAGAAAACCACTCTCAGCAGTCAACAGAGGCAGAGGTAGATAAAAGAAAAGCTGCAACAATGTAATGGCATATGTGTAATGGCATATGTGATAAGCGACTCATGACAGTGAGGGAAAAACATCCTAACAGTCCTTGAGCAGCCAAGTCTTTAGGTGATGACTGGGTGTGTGGAGAAAGAGAGGAGAAAGTGAAAGAAGGGGTTGAGGTATTGGGTACCAAGTACAGGACTCCTATAATTGGAGGGGGGTGGAACCATTACAGAAATATGAAGAAGACAAAAAAGGAGGACAAGTAGGTTAGGAAATGAAGATGAAAAATTTAATTTTCTGAATCTTATATGAAACATTTTCTTAATTTTGTTACTGTACCATATGTCAGTGTTTTAAGAAAGTTTTTAAATTTTAAATTATTTTATTTTTTTGAATTGACAAATAATAATTGTACATATTCATGGGGTACAGAGTGATGTTTTGTATGCCTAATGTATAATAATCAAATCAGGGTAACTGGCATACCCATCATCTCAAACATCTATCGTTTCTTTATGCTGGGAACATTTAGTATCCTCCTTCTACCCATTTGAAACTATATATTATTGTTGACTATAGTCATCCAGTGGTATAGAGCACTGGAACTTATTCCTCCTATCTAGCTGTAATTTTATATCCTTTAATAAACTTCTCCCTATCCATCCTTTTTTCCTACCCTTCCCAGCCTCTAGTATCCTCTGTTCTACCTTTTAATATACTTTATGATGACTATACATAAAAGTCTATTTTGTAGTGGTCTCAGTTCCTTTCTCTAGTGTTGAAAAAGAAGTACTCCTTGAGCTGAAATTTATCCACGTTTCCAAGAACTGAATCATTTTGCAACATCTGAGCAACTCCCTCAGCAACCAATCTGATGAATTGCCAGTAGCTGAATCATCATCAGGATCCTGATGCTGCTTGGAAACTGACATGCCTTAATTGCCTACTGTGAATGTAACCCAAATCACAAGACCAGTGTCATAATAATGCAAATAAGTGGGCATGCTCTTAATACTAGAATGGCAGAAAGGAACAGACAACATTTCAACAAACTTTTCTAAATGTCTTCTATTAGGTTGATGCAAAAGTAATTGCAGTTTTTGCCATTAAAGTAATTGCAAAAACTGCAATTGCTTTTGCAAACGAACCTTAATTTGTACTCTTTCCAATAAGAATTTGACAGTGTTCTGATAAACAGACATAGACATACATAGGGCTTCCACCGATATGCAGACAAAAACTGTTTTTGATATGGTTTGGCTCTGTGTCCCCACCCAAATGTCATGCCATTTTGTAATTCCCAATGTTGGGGGAGGGACTTGGTGGGAGGTGATTGGATCATGGGGGTGGATTTCCCCCTTGCTGTTCTGATGAAGTTTTTACAAGATCTGGTTGTTTCAAAGTGTTTAGCACTTCCCTCTTCTTTCTGTCTTGTGCTGGCCACGTGAAGATGTGCTTGCTTCCCCTTCCCCTTCCGCCATGATTGTGAATTTCCTGAGGACTCGCCAGCCATGCTTCCTGTACATCCAGTGGTACTGTGAGTCAGTTAAACCTCTTTTCTCCATAAATTACCCAGACTCAGGTATGTCTTTACAGCAGTGTGAGAATGGACTAATACAATTTTCTTCTGGATCTTTTTAGTTTGCCTATCTTTACCAAGAGCTTGATGATTTGAACCACTGACTGATTGCCCTGTACTTGGAGGATGTGAGGAAGCAGAATTGAGTCACTAAAGAGAAGAGGAAGAAGGAGCCACAGAACTGAGTGGGATGTCCCCTGAGCACTCCTTGGTGGAGCAAAAGTCTTGCAAGTCTCTAATGCGCTGGGCAGGCTGAGGGCGTTCAGCTGAGAACACAGCTCTGTAAATACATCAGCGAGGATGCATATATACAGTTTTCCCAGTGCTCCCTCAGACCCTTGGAGGCTGGGCTACTCCAAGCTCTGTTTCCTGCAAAAAAATGGAGTAAGTCCTGTGGAGTCTAAATACACATTCCCTCTGCATTATACCCACTCCTCGACTTCATTATATCTAGGAGCACTGAGACAAAGAGATTTATAATAAACTTCATCCAAGCCAAGAATGAAACACTGCAGCCTCCATGCAGCAGGAAACCCATTGAACTGTTTCCCATAAGCATGTGGTTCTATGCTGTTTTTCTGCCAAAGCTTTTCCCTGCCTCCCACTTGAGGAGCATACACCAGCTGATTCTGCAGATTGACTCTACATCATTCTCTGTCATGAAGCCATGGCATGTGTTTATGCGTCTGTAACAAAGCATTTATATTCTGCCATCTGCATAAAAACTGCTGAAGGACATTTCAGCAAGAATCCCTATGGTTTATGCAGCTGCATGTTGAACATGAAAATCTAAGATATGACAGTGGTCTTTCATTCATACAACCTTTGAATTTTGGTAAAGTTCTGATGTAATGTTAAAGAGTGGTATTTTGAGGACTACCCATCAAGACATAAACATGGCACATCTTTTATAGTATTAGCCACTGGAAGACATTTGAAATAATATTTGTATAATTGTGGGCTGTATTATCTTTCTTGCACATAATAAAGTTTCACTGGAAGTAAACTTTTCAAGTATCAATTTTAGAATTCCTGATTAATCCTAAGCGGTTTTGTTCTTTTTTTACTGGTCAAATCATACTTAAAAGTTGTATGTATGCAGCTGGAGATACGTGCCTTTGAAATCCTTTCATAACCAATATTCTAATCTCCTATTTAAGTAGGGTAAATAGGCCATTTATCCTCAACATCTGATATAGCTGTCTACAGTATTAAAACATTTAGCAATACCATGAAATTCGGAGAAGAAATGTAATGTTTTCTACCCACTCAGGCCAATATTTCTAAAGCTAATGTGGTGGGAAGATGCGTGGTGTTACCCAAACTATTCACAATTATTTCAGAAAATTTGGAAACAGAAGAAAATCATCCATACTTTTGTCACCCCAATTTAACAAATAATATCTTTATATACTGTCTCTTAGTCATTTGTGTGTAGTTGCATCCTTGCAGTCACAGAGTATGGCCTATACTTTTTCACTTTGTATTACAATGCAAGTCTTTTCATTCTGCCGCATATTCTTCATAAGCTTTATTAATGGCTGCCTTAGTGGTTATTCCATCCACTATTCACTATTTTGAGGTTAATTTTTTATTATAATTAATGTAATGATGAATATCTTCTTACACATAGACTTTTTAATTATTTTGTTTTTTTTTTAGAATAAAATTCCAGGAATTAATTAGCTGGCTTAAATAACACATACATTTTATTGCTTAGAATACATTATAAAACTACTTTCAAAAAGAATTATTTCATCTTGTAAGGGTATACAAGTACATTATCATTTAATATTTTAGTAAATTAAGTAAAAATTTAGGTCTTTATTTTACTTGATCATTTCTTTTGATAACAGCTAGTTTTGACACTGTTTTACATCTTGTCCACTGTTTGTTATTCATATTGAGTGAATTTTTTGTTGTTGCTCTGGACTGGTGATAGTTTCTAAATGAGGATCTTAATTTCAATGAAGATATAAGTAAGATATAAAAAAGTACACAAAATTATATATCTTTTAATAAAAACTCTTTGTCAAAATGGTTTATTATATAATTTTTACCTTACTGACATTCTGAAGTTTAAAACCATAACAAAATATATAGTTATTCATTTAAAAAATCCCTTCTGTGTTATTTCCAAGTTTAAAAATTAGTCTTCTTTTTCAGATAGTTGATACATAACTATCCTATTTCTGAGTTTACCCATTTAAATTTATATATTTAATGCTTCTCTACATGTGTTATTTTATTTGGTATATTTTTGCATCAAAGTTTATTTTTTCTAAGTTTTAAATATTGGTTAGGCCAAATTATCTAAATGTGGCTTATTAAATAATCCTCAATTTTTATATCCTTTTGCTATGTCTCCTTTACAGTATATAAAATTCTAATATACCTGTTCTATTCCAATGACCAAGGTGTATCTTTTTGTACCAGACACACCTCAATTTAATTATTACTGATTTTAAATAGTTTTGATACCTGGTAGAACTGATGAATCTCATGCCTTATATTTAAAGACAATTGCTTATTGCAAACCTTCTCATCTACTCTCCCCCAAACCCCACTACTCACAATTTTCCTTAACCTCACCCAGAACAGAGGGTTTAAATAAAGGCCCACACAGCTCCTGGCAAGACCTCCATTACCCCCATCCCCAGCCACATAAACTCAATACTGCCCATTCATCCTCTACAATGGCCTAACATGCAAAGATATAGTATAACCTATTGTTCCCCTTCCACTCAGATAGCATCAAGACAAATTCCATCAAGCCTCACGTCCCTCTGTCACCATGAGAAAGACAGGTTTCCTTATTGTAGACCTTTAATTCTGGAAGGCTTTGCACATCGATTTATTAATTTTCCAGAAGTTCCCCACCCCCTTCACTGTGCTCAGTGGAACACAGTCTGTCACCTCACCCTCTTTCCCTGCCTCCACCATGCAACTCCTGCTTTCAGAATGAAAGTTCTCTTCTGACCCTGTCTGTTTTCTCGAGAATGAGATCTGTTGAGAAATCACCTGCTGAGAGTGAGAAGGCTGAGGGGATTTTTGAGTTTTGAGATGAAAGAAGAATGCATGAGATGGTTAACTCAGGAAGTGGAAAGGAACATTCACATCACCTTTTTACTCTAATTAAAATCTGATTTTCCAGGAGAGGATGGCTTCCTCAGCAGCACTACCAAAGCACAGCTATTCTTTTTCTTCCACATCCTATCACCTATAGGGCCAGGAGGTGCTCAGGCTGTTCATAATCTTCATAGCCACTTTTCAAGCTATTATCTATTGTTACTCTTTAAAACCTTTTGTAGCATATATGCCATGTTGGGTTTTTTTTTTGTTTGTTTTTTTGTTTTTGTTTTTGTTTTTGTTTTGAGATGGAGTCTTGCTCTGTTGCCCAGGCTGGAGTGCAATGGCGTGATCTTGCCTCACTGCAACCTCCACCTCCTGGGTGCAAGTGATTCTCCTGCCTCAGCCTCCTGAGTAGCTGGGACTACAGGACTACAGGTGCCCACCACCATACCCGGCTAATTTTTGTATTTTTAGTAGAGACGGGGTTTCACCATGTTGGTCAGGCTGGTCTCGAACTTCTGACCTCATGATCCTCCCACCTCGGCCTCCCAAAGTGCTGGGATTACAGGTGTGAGCCACCATGCCCAGCCTACCATGTGTTCTTTTCTAGCACATATGCCATGAAAAAAGAAGCATATACCGTGCCTTTTTTTTTTTTTTTTTTTTTTTTTAACAGAGTAGGTGCCTTGCTATTTTGCCCAAGCCAGGATCAAACTTGAGATCTTCCTGCCTTAGCCTCAGTAGTAGCTGGGGTGATCTTGTACTACTTTCTACTCCTTCTTGTTATCAATATCTGTGGTCTGTCCTACCCCAAACTTTCATTCACTGAAGACTTAACATCTGGCACATGGTCTCTCTTTCCTCCACAACTTCTCTTATCATTCTTGTGATTTCAACATCCACCTAACCCTGCCTCTCAAGTCCCTTGACTATTTTTCCTTCAAAAGTCTCTTCACCCTTGTTGTTGGCAATAATAGTGCTATTTTGTAAATCTTAATTATAAATCTGACCACCACCCTTTAGTATCTTTCTAGAATACTCATTCCACCGCATCTTGGACCTCACCTGGATTTCCAATTTACTAATGGCCATTTTAAAGGAATTCAAACTGATGTCACCTCTTTCCTGTCATGGTGTCCTTTGTTATTCAGCACTGATTTATGGGCCATCACTAAAATTACTCTTTTGCACCTATTGTCAATGTTCTTATCTCCTTCTCCATTGCCTGGCAGAACCCCAACCCTTATTAAACCCAACACTTTGGTTATCCTGGATCAATATCTAGGAGCTTAATGTGACTAAAGAAAAATGCACAATGACGCTGAATGATTTCACTTTGAGTAAATGACCATTTTCATAAGTGTTGTGGCCTTTGGCCTTGCTCAGAAGCCATACATTTCTTTAGACATTTCACACTCTTCATTTTCTGAGATTCCTGTTTCATGCTTTTTTTTCTTCTTAACCTCAAATACCTCCTCAGTTTTTTTCACTCTCAGCAGAAGACTTGCTTCTTATTTCACTGAGAAAATTGGCACGAGCAAAAAAGAACATCCTTTGACCAGCAAGTCTACAACTCATTGAAACTGTGTTTATGTACTTATTGCCTTACATATGCTGTACATAAATAAATTGTCTCTGATCGTGCTGTACATAATGAATTGTCTCTGATCCCATCAAAGGCTAGCCCCTATACTTGTGTACCGAATTCCTTTCTTCCTCAGACTTAAGGACATTGATTTCCAACAATCCCTTCTATCTTCTGTATTCATCAGTTTCCCCCTTTATGTTTACCATCAGTGTACTAGCAAAATACAAGGCACTACCATCTGGATTTCTCAATAAGAAAAACAACAACAACAACAACAACAACAACAACAACAAAACCTCTTGACTTTATGTCCATCTCAGTTTTCTCTACCCATTGTATAGCAAAATTTTGTACTTGCTAGCTCTACTTCATCATACCCATAAATTCTGTCTGTAGCATTAATGCTGTAACCGCAGTTAATATGACATCAAAGAAGGTTTTCTCAGTTCATGTTTGAATTCTCTGATTTGTACTAAAAACGTCTGCCTGGGCGAAGACTTGACGACATTAATGTATCCATTTTGTTTCCTTCCAGTGTCTTCAAGGTGAAGGCATTTTCATAGTCACAATATTATTATAGAGAATCTTTCCAGTATGAATTTTTGATGTGTAAAGAAGTTACACATCTGATGAAGATTGTTTTTAATATTCAGTACAAACACAGAAGTTTTCCTTAGTGTGAACATGAGCTTGTGATCTCTAAAAAGGTTTGATGAGTACTCAGAAGTCTTCTCATGTCAGTGCATATACTAACAAGGTTTCTGTCATGTGTGAATTCAGTGATGCAAATGGGGTATTTATTTCTTAATGAAGTATTTCCAAGAGACTTGAAAGACTACAGGCCAGTTGTTTTATTGAATGTTCCTCAACTTGGGTTTGTCAGATATTTTCTCATGCTAAGATTTAGGCTGTGATCTTCCAGGTGGGACCTACATACATGAAATTGTGTTGTCCTCAGAGTAACACACTCAAAGATCCATGATCTTTATCTGTCCTTTAGCAACCGTAAAGTTACTATTTTTCACCTGATAACTGACAAGAAATCTGGTGGACACTTTAAGACCTGCAAATATCCTTCTCAGCACATTCTCCTCTAGATTTAGCATCTGTTGATGATTTTTGGCTAACTCTTTCTTTATGATGGTCTTAAAATAATTCTTTTCAATTCTATAACTCCCTTCTACATTTATTCTTTGACATTCTTCTGTTAGGAAGAGCCCCATTCCCCTCTCCAATTGTTTGTCTATCCTATCTATCATCTATCTATCTATCTATCTATCTATCTATCTATCTATCTATCTATCTATCTATCTATCTTCTATTATCTATCTATCTATCTATCTATAAATCATTTCGCAGGACTCAATAATATACGTCAAATCTCATTTTTCTTGATGGCACTGAAATCTCTTGCTTTCCTTTTGTTAGTATTTGAGTTTTATATCTTTGGCAAGCCTTTTGTTACAGTTTTACTATATTATTTTCTTTCAGATGTGTATATCCCAAACCTGCTTTTAAAAAAAAGGGTTAATATGATCACTTTCCTTTGTTAGCACTGAAGTTCTGAAAAGTAGTGGAAATGTAAAACTTGAAAATTCTTGCCTTCATATGGACAATTTAAAAAAAATTGCAATTAAAGAGGACGTCTGTTCATTCTACCCAATATGGCAAGAATGAAAAACTTTTGGAAGGTCACTGTCCAACATAGGGTCAGGTATGACAGCTGAATGACACTGTTTTCACCTCGTGTAGAGTAATAATGTTCACTCTAGGGCTCCCCACTGTACACTTTCACCTTTGCTAAATTATGCTCTCTGCATTTATCTGATCTGTGGGCTGTAGGACTATACAATAAGTTGGGTTGTTATCTCAATTATCATAGGGTTAATTAATTAGTGAGGGTAAAAGCATTTTGTGTTTCCATAGATGAAAGATTTTGAAAAGTATTCAATACTATTATGTGTTGCTTCCTAAACCTTTAAGTAAAATCTTAATTAGTGACTTTGAGAGGGAAATGAGAAGTAATCATGCACATTATGTTTTCGAAGACCTAGTCTTTTTTGCAGTAAAAATGTTTTCAGCATGAGATTCATTATGTTTCTTCCATTATTCAGTTCTGAGAACAATGCATTTAATAAAAATGCAACACACTCCTGTGACCTGAAAGTATAAATGATGCTACTATAAAGTTTTAAAAACATGTTTCCATCTGCTAATTGAAATTTCAAACCCAAGAAAACATGTGACCTTACATTACTATCGTGACATTTAGTATTTTCTAACTTTATTCAAAGTTTGAACTTACAGAAGGGTAAAATAAAATATTGAACATTTTATAAAAATATTTAAACATTACTTTCAATTAAACTTTTTTTGATCAAGCTAATGAGTATCTAGAACGTTATCTGCAAAGCAATTCTTCATGCCTTCTCTACAATTAATGTCTTTGCTTGACTTTCTTCTGTTTTTCTCTTGGGTTATGGTTTGACCAAGGGAAAAAATTCAGAGGTATAAATAATAATAAAAATAATTCCATCTGTTTTTTTCCTTATATTCCAACATCTTTACAGTAACCCTACCAATATTCTTGCAAGTTGGGACTATTTGAAATTGCATGTTACTTTTGTAGTGAGTACATTCCAGGGTGAAACTTAAAGTCAATTCCCTAGGGTATTGATATATGATTAATTCAGGTCTTTTCATGAGTTGTGTTCATCATTCATTCAGCTGAGTGCCCATTATGTACCAGGCCTGGTCTTACATGCTTGGAATAGAGTGTTGAACAAAATAGACCAAGTTCTCTGCCTCATGGAGTTCATATTCTAGGAAGAGGAAATGAACAATAAACAGTCGACATAATGATTAGCTAAACTAGAGTTCATATCCTAGGAAGAGGAAATGAACAATAAACAATCGACATAATGATTAGCTAAACTATACGATATCTTAGAAGATTAAAAGCACTCTGGATAAAAAGCAGAGCAGCACAAAGAGAATTGGGATGCTGTCAGAAGGGACACATTACAATCTTAAATAGGGTGTATTAAATCAGGGCAGACTTCATTCAGGAGGTGACCTTTGATTAAAGACTTAAATGAAGTGAGGGAGTCAGTATTCTAGGCAAAGCCCTATGGTGGAAGTGTGGCCTTGTGAGTTCATGGAACAGCAAGGGAAAAAAATGTGACTGGAGACAGAGTGGCCAGGGAGAGAGTAGAAAAAAAGGAGGCCTGGGAAATAAAAAGAGCAGCAAATTCATGCAGTACCTTGAAGGCCTCAGTAAAGAATCTGTCTTTTACTTTGGATAAAATGAAGAACCACATGCTTTAGTGCCTCCTCTGCGGGAAATGGGGAACCGCTGGAAGATTTTGAGCACAGGAGTAATACGATCTGACATCTACTTTAAAAGGTTCACTCTGGCTACTGGGTTGAGAATACACGCCAGGGAGCAAAGGGTGGATGCTGGGAGACCAGCCAGGATGTTATTAGAGTAAAGGAAGTGAGAGCTGATGAAGTTCTCCCACTAGGGGAGTAACAATATCTACTTCTCACTGTGAGAAGTAGTCAAAATACTGTATATATTTTGAAGGTAGAGCCAAGAAGTTTTCCTGGTAGAGTGCATGGTTTCTGGCCTGAGCAACTGGGATAGAGATGCCATCAAGAGAAATGGTAAAGGCTGTGAGTGGACAAGGGTTTTGGGGGAAATCCAACACTTGGATCAGAAATCCAAGTTTAGACATGTCAAATTGGGATATTTATGAGACACTCAAGTGGAGATGTTCAATAGGCACTGGGATAAAATGAATTGGTTTGGACTGGAGATACATGGGAGGCATTAGCATATAAATGGCACTTACCACCCTGAGGTTTGAATACTCTTAATACAAGCAAAGAAGTAAGTGTAGATACAATATGGAAGAAGAGACAAGACTGAGCCTTCAGGTACTCCAGTATGAAAATATTATAGAAGAAGAACTGACCAAAGAGGAACAAGAGGAATTATCATACCCTTATTGATCTGAAATTTGCTCCCTCAAGTTGAAGATGATAGAGGAAAAAAAAAAAAGGTTGACAGAGGAAGGACAGAACAGGGAATTAATACAAATACAAAGCACAGTTGCATGTAGAAGGTACCCTGTTCTTTTCCTGTAGAGACAGAGAAAGAAAGACATGAGTGTGGATGGGAAATTAACTTCCTAAGGGTGTGTTAAATGTAGAACTTGCCTGCTTTTTATATGTCAAATTGTACATGCACAGATTGACTTAGAAAGAATTATTGAAATCCTCTAATGCAAAATGCAGTATTTTGTTTATGAAGTCACATGTACTCAATATATTTTTATATGTGGAACTTCTAGCATATTCTCAATAAATATTTGTCAGATTATTAATATATTGCCCTTGCTCTTTGTGGAAAATTTTTTTTTCTTCTGTATTTTTAGTAGAGACTGAGTTTCTCCAAGTTGGCCAGGCTAGTCATGAACCCTTGCCCTCAAGTGATCCACCCACCTTGGCCTACCAAAATGTTGGGATTACAGGCGTGAGCCACTGTGCCTGGCCAGTTAAGAATTTTAATATTGTGTTTAAAGCTGTTCTCTCGACCTAATGAAGATATATGAAAATTTTCTTGAATGCTTTTTCTCAAGACATATATATCTATTGGATCAGATGCCAGTTTATTGAGACATACATTATACTTTATAATTACTTGTCAGTACTCACTGGCAGGTAGACACAGTGGGTGTGAATTGCTTATTTGTCTTAATTCTGGCTGACTGGCAATTGTAGTCAATGAAACAGACATTAAAAATATGAATACCTTCAAAAAAAAGAATTGGATTGTATTACTTGGATCTAAGCAATCTTGATTCAGCTAGAACTTCAATCTACATGTACCTAGAATTCTATACTCTATGAAATTGGAGGTGGTTTCATTGACCATCTAGAATGTTTCCTTCTCTCTGTGAGGAGCAGAGGATAACTAGCAAATCTGAGCCTTCGAGAGTCAACAGTTTTGCTCACCAGGATAGGAGGAGACGGTGTTGATGTGAGTCGTCCTGAGGATGCCCACGCGGGTCGCCCTGTGGTTCTTCATGCACATGCAGATGCATATGGCAATCCCAGCAATGACCCCCATGATAAATACTATTCCAAAAACAATGCCCGCAATTGCAGTGCCCCTAAAAGGAAAAACAAGTAAGTTTACTCAAAAGACTTGTAAGCATTCTTTAGAATTTCTAGTAGAGCTCCATGATTATAGGACAAGTGTTTTCTTACAAATGTTCTTAAGGATAATGTGTGTGTGTTTTTCTCTTTTTTTCTTTTTTTTAAAAAAACCCATAAGTTCCCTGAATTGATAAAGCAAATATTCTGTATTTCAATAGATATGAAAAAGTTATAAAAATCCTCTTCTAGCACCGTTGACCAATTCATCATTCAGATTCCGGTTCTTAAAATTCATGTTTTGATACAAAGCACAATTCTCTAGATATGCTCTCCAAAGTAATAATTTAAAAAACCATTCTGCTGTCTATCTAAACAGCAAAGAATTTATCTGTTGGGCATAGCATGTATGTGTTTAATGAAAACAACTTGGTAGATGTCAGAATATTAAGTGAAATTTAACACTCATTCCTGATTAACACTCTTCATAGAACAAGAATATTTGTTTCTTAATAAAAGAAAACCAAACCAAACTTCATATTTTTAAACTACCCAGAGAACAGTTATGACAAATAAGTATCCCATTAATTCAGGAAGTACGTAAATAAAACTTCGATTTCTACTAATGTTAATGGTTTCTTTCCCCCAGAAAGTTTTAGCTCATGCAACAAAACCATAAATAGAAAAAAAAGCCGAATAGCAGAAAAGAGTCAACATTATGATTGTTTGTGTGGAATATAATTTGTAGGTAACTACATTTTTCTGTTATTTTGAAAAGCAATGGGGAAATCTTTATCAAAATATAAATTTTGACCAAGAAGCATCATTTTTAGCAATGCTCCCTAAGGAAATGTAGCACATGAGCATAAATACTATAACAAGGATGTTCATCACAGTGTTGTGGCTAATAGCAAAATAGGAGAAACATCCTAATGTCCGTAAAAAGAGGACTGACAGAAAAAAATTTGTCAGAAAAGGAATCTTCCATATTGATTAAAAAGGGTCAAGAGATCCACATGGATTGAAGTGAAATGTTTATGATACATGGTTAACTTAATAGTAATACTATTACTATTGATAGTAATTCGTATTCATTCAATTAATTAGTGTTAGCTTCCAGCACCATCCATGTGCCTGCAAAAGACATGATCTTGTTCTTTTTTATGGCTGCATAATATTCCATGGTGTATATGTACTACATTTTCTTTATCCAGTCTGTCACTGATGGGCATTTAGGTTGATTCCATGTCTTTTCTATTGTGAACAGTGCTGCAAAGAACATTTGCATGCATGTGTCTTTATAGTAGAATGCTTTATTTTCCTCTGGGAATGAATTAGCATTAATTGAATCCTAATTGAATTAATTAGTATTTTCAATACTTACTAGTATTGAATACTAGTAATTAGTATTGATAGTAATTAGTATTGAATGGAAAAGCAAGTATTAACAGGATACTACCAGTAATAACAGAATAATTGCCATGAGGTAAAACTGCATTTCTATGTATCAAGTTTTTTATTATCTACAGTGATGATCTTGTAAATGTGAAAAATAAAAATATTCACTTTCTCATTTGCATATTCCACAAAAGCAACCACTTCAACCCTTTCAGTTATTTTTTCTAATGCCATTTCTCCTATTTCTCAATATTATTATTACATTATTTTATATTTTTTGTTTTTACACATTATTTATTGGCTCCTCTTATAGTATTTGGGAATGCAGATCTCTCAGACAAGCTTTATCCTTGGTTAAATCAGTCTTCAGTATTTACATTGCCATAACTTTGCTATCTGCTGAGCCAAGCAATGTACCATAGTTAACTTTTACAAATTATTATCGCATTTATTTTACAACTTATTATTTTTAAACAATTTCCATGAATTTTTATTTTTCCATATACATATTGATATCTGCTCCTTGCAAAAATTTCTAGAAATCTTTCCCACATTATCAGTAGCTTTTTCATAATCAAACATAGTAAAATAGCTTATCAGTTCTGTTCTGCTCCCCTGATACTTCCTTCTTACAACAACTAAGACTACTGGTTGTTCCGAACCTGGAACTGTTCCCCTTGAGCCCTGTTTGGTGGTCCTCGCATTTAGTTTCTGGACCCAATTCTTGCTAATTCTTGGTGAACTGCATTGTTTGTTGAAGCACGTTCCTGAATGGCTTCTTAAAAATTGACTCAAAGGAAAGTAGATTTTTCAAGTCTTTGAATGCCTGAAAATGACTTAATGCTTCACTCTTACGTGATTGATAATTCATCTATGCATGAAATTCTAAACTGCAAGACATTATTTCTTAGAAATATGAGGGCATTGCTCATTGTCTTCTAGAATTTGGAGCTGCTGTAAAGAATTCCCATGGCATTATAATTACTTTCCTTTGTGTGATACCGTTTTTTCTTTTCTTTCTTTCTGGAAGTTCTTAGCATTTTCTTTTTACTCTTGGTATTCTAAAATTTCATAATGTGCCTGGGTTTAAAATACATATATTTTCCAGGTCCTTTTGATTCTTTATGTTCGGAGACTCATGTCCTTCAGTTGTTGAAACTTTTCCATACAATGTTAATTTTTTCTTCACTATTTTCTGTATTCTTCTTTCTGGAAACTCATTCTGAAATAAGCTTTTGAACTTTCTGGATCGATTCTCTAACTCTTTTTTAAAATCCTTTTTAAAAAACTACTGTCTGGAGAATTTCATTGACTTTATCTTCCAAAGTTGTACTAAACTTTAAATTACAGTTATCTTATTTTTAATTTTCTGGTGCTTTATCTCATCCTCTATTGCACTCCCCTCCCTGTTTCCAGTGTCTGTGTTTCTTCCATTGATGCAGTCTCTTAATCTTTGAAAGCACCAATGATATATTCTTTGATACTTTCTCTACTGTTTGTATTTCCTCGTCCTGTCTGGGTTCTTTTTTATTGATTGTTCATTTTGATCTCATTCATATTTGATGTTTTCTTCAAATGTCTGGTGATCCTTGAATTCTCTCCTATCAAAAAAAAAAAAAAAAGCTTGAAGTAGCTACTTGGAAGTTTAGTTTGCAAGCCAGAATTTGACAGGTGAACTCCAAAGAACAGGACAAACTGAGATCAGACCATAGATCTTTTCCTTGGGGCTATTCATTTTTCTCCATGAAAGCATTCTCCAATTTCATACTTGGGGAGCATCAGCCTCACTGCCAATATCCCGGAGCTTGGAATTGTACTCATAAGGATATGAACTTTCATGAAATCCTTACGCTTTCATCTCAGAGACCCAGTCTCTGGCTTCGCTTTGCCGGCTGTCTTTTGGGTTTCACTCTGGAGGCTTACGGGTTTAAGTCTTCACAAACCATTCTCTGTGGTGTAAAAGCATGATCTCTGAAGGCAGATCACCTAGGTACCAACTATAGCTGGGGAACCTTGGGCATGTTGCTCAATCTCTCTGTGCCTCACTTTCCTCATTTATAAAGGGAAGGTCAGTTTGGTGCTCATTTGACTCTCCTCCCAAATTTCTTGTCATGAGTCTTGTGCTCCTGGACTTATCTGTTGGGTAAATAGGTCCTTATTCTCAGTGGTACCTGAACACCTATCCTATACTTTTCTGAGACTGGCCATAATTTCTTACCCCAAACCACTGGGGCCAGATCTGTCTCATAATCAGAAATTTTCAGATTTTGTAAAGAAAATACATACACTACGCATTGTGAAATATTCCCAGGGGCAGCTAGGGCAGCATGTTGAGAACATTTATATTCCTACAGCGAAGGTGGGAATATTAACGCTGTTAGATTATATGGGGACTACACAAAAGCCCAAGGTTGGTTCAGGTCAAGTCTGGCCACCAACTGACCTTTATCTGCAATTCTGAAATCCGCAGAAAACTCTGAAAACTGAAAGTGCACATAAGGGATTGTGAAGCTGTATTTATACTTTCCAGAGGATATTTTCTCTCTAACACTTTTCCCCACCTACATACAAAAATAGAATGCCATTAAGAATATCAATAAACTCCTTTAAAATACTTCTATAGGCATTTTTACTTTGTTATTAAGAAGGCAGAATGTGAGACATATTTGGATGTGTTGCTATTAGTAATTAAATAATAGCAGAGTCCAGTAGTTTAATAAATAAATCTTTTCAAGAAAAAAAATCTATGAAAGGAGATAATTTGAAGCGAGAAAATTAAAAGTAATCTGGAAACTTCCTTTATTGTTAAGTTTCAGGTCCAAATAAGATTAAACTGGAGGACTTAATTTATGTTCCAGAAATAATCAATGGCCCAGTTATTCAGGCATAGAGTTTCCAAACTATGTGTTATGGAAGCTGTTAAGATATCGAATTGGGACATATTTATATTCATTAATTCTTTTCTTAAATAGAGGAAAGTAGAAAATTAGTCACATTTTGTTTCCTTGTTGGCAGCTCCAGCAAAAGTGCCTGCTCTTGAGGTCAATAATGAGGTTGCAACTAATGTATTAAATTAGTTTTTTTGATTAAATCATGAAGTTGGTGCCCTTGATCCTTTGATACCCATTAGCAATCGTAAATTAGTTATTTAAGACATGGCAAGTATAAAATTTACAGCATTATTTACTTTGTAATTAATAAAAAGAAACAATAAACAAATAGTAACTTTCCTGCATATAAATAATTGGCTCAGTCAACTGTTGGAAAGTGAGAAGCTATTAATTTGAAAAATCTGGCATCATTAAAACCTTGAAAAAATTTCAGGGAATGTATTTTTTTTAAAACAACGCTTTGCAAGGTTTGCACATTTTCCTCTCTCCTTTTAAACTTTTATTTTAAAATAATTATAAATTCACGGGAAGTGTAAAAAGAGTACAGAGAGAGCTCATGTACCCTTCACCCAGTTTCCCCAGATGGTTACATCTTAAGTAACAATGGCACAACATGAAAAGCAGGAAATTGACATTACTATAAGGTGTATGTATAGTTCCATGTCATTTGAGCACATGCACAGAGTCATATAACCACTACAGCAAGCAAGATACAAAACTATTCCATCATCACAAAATATTTCCCTTTTGCTATTACTTTGCTTTATGGTCATCTCCAACATGCCTTCTGTCTGCCATCAGTAACCCCGGGCATCAGCAATCTGTTCTCCATTTCTGTAATTTAATCATTTCAAGAAGATTATACAAATGGAATCATACAGCATGTGAGTTTTGGAGGTAGTCTTTTTTCCCTCAGCATAATGCCTTTGGAATCCATTCCAGTTTCTGCATGTATCAGTAGTTCATTCCTAGATGAGTAAGTAGTCCGTGATATGGCTATAACACAGTTTGTTTAACCATTATTTATTGTAGGGCATTTTGGTTTGACAAATAAAGTTGCTATAAACAATCATGTACAGATTTTTGTGTGGACATAAGTATTCATTTCTCTGCAATAAATGCCCAGAAGTGCAATTACTGGGATGTACGATAAGTGTATGTTTGAGTTTTAAAGAAACTTCCAAGTTATTTACATTCCTACCAGCAAGGTGTGAGAGATCCTCTCTGCGTCCTTGCCAGTATCTAGTTTTATAATTTATTTTTTAGCTGTTTAAACAGATAAAGCATTAAGTGTAGTGGTATTTCATCATGGCCTTAATTTGCATTCCCGTAATGGCTAGCAAGGTTGAACATCTTTTCAAAAGCTTATTTGCCATTCATCTTCTTCAATGAAATGTCTACTCAAGTCTTTTGCCCATATTCTAATTGGATTGCTTGGTTATTTTACTGTTGAGTTTTTGAGAATTATTTGAGTCCTTTACAAAATATGTAGTTTGCGAATATTTTTACTGGTCTGTAGCACATCTTTTCATCCTCCCAACAGGGTCGTTCACAGAACAGAAGTTTTTAAATAAAGTCCAATCTATCATTTTTTTTCTTTTATGGATTGTGCTTTGGGGTCATATGTGGGAACTTTTCACCAGGCCTCAGGTCCTGAAGACTTTGTCCTATGTTTCTTTCTAAAAGACTGATTGTTTTACATTTGATATTTAAACCTATGATCTATTTTTGTTTAATTTCTGTACGAGGTATTAGATTTATGTTGAGGTTCATTATTAATAGATTATTTTGCCTGTGGATAGCCAACTACTTCAGTACCATTTATTAAAAGCATTCCTCATTCCCCCATCGCATTGCTTTTGCACCTTTGTCAAAAATCAGTTGGCCTGTGCAGGACTGTTTCTAGGTTCTAATTTAGCTAATTTTTTTTTCTTTTTTTGCAAAATGAGATTTTATAAGCAAGATATTAAATGTATCTATGGTGGCTGAAATAATAATATGAAACTGTCTTTTATAACAAAGCTCAGAGATAATATATTTTATTCCATAAATTGCTTTTCATGAGTAAAAAAAGATTCTGATAATGTTGCCATGTTACAGTAACACTTTAAGGCTTAGCACTGCTATATAGCAGCTTACTAGTTATCTTGATGTGGTTTTACTATTAATATTAAATAATATTTAAGGAAAATAGCAGATATGAAAAGTACGTCAGGGTAATATTTATCTTCTTCTTGGATACGACCCAATTTACAAATGCATTTTATAAAACTATAAATCAAAGGGCTTATGAATATTCTATGTAATAATTTAGTAACAGCAGTCCCAATAAAGTAGAAAAATTAAAAAGGCCATGCAGATATTTGATATCTATATTTGATACCACACAGATATTTTACACCTATACAAAAAGTGGGAAACTTCTAGAATATTTTTGTTAGGATAAACTTCCATATGGAAATAAGAGTTTGAAATAAAATACCTTTACCTTTGAAATAAGTCAAAGGTAAAAGTATCAGAAGAGAGAGTTCTCTGGAAAAAGTAACCATAGCTTCAAAAAAATAAACTTAGAGTAGGTTTATTTCTTATTAAAATAAAAAAATTATAAGGAAGCTAAAGCATTTTTATCTTTTGTTAAAGGAGGTAATATTTAGTAGACTTATTTATTTGTGATGATACACATGAGATGGATTAAGCAATGATAAAAATCCTATTCCGACTACAGCGCTGAAAGTCGACTACATACATGAGAATAAATCTTGGCAAAATTCTATATCAGATCATCCTACTTCCTCAATAATTCATTCTTTTGGCCAATTCATTAAAATATTGTAATACCCTTGAATACAATGTTTTATTATAAATCATTGGCAATTTTAGTAACACTTTGACTTGCTTAACTTAAAAATAATGCATTTTCTTCTCTGTTGCTTAAATAAATACAGAAAATAATAGAAAAACAAACTCAATGGAGTATCATTTTCAATATTAACAGTATTTACTTATATTAATCATAGGATCTCAGAACTATCTCTATTTCTATTTTTATCTCTATGAGTCTGGTTACATGTACATCTATGTATACGTGTATCAGATAAGAAAACCATAATATTGAATAGTTAAATTGTTATTAAATATTGTTACTACTCCAAGTGTAAAATGCTTAGGAGGGTAGGAAGACCAATCCATGTAATTTTTCCAGTAAGTCTACATTACTTGCAAAAAAAAAAAAATATATGTAAAATCCAAATATGCTAAAAATGTTTATTTTGCTTTTTTTTTCTTTCATTCTGATGACTCCCCTTAATAACTTCACTCAACATATCCTCTTTCTTGGGGCTTTATAGATAACTTCTTTCTGTTAGCCTCATGATAATAAAACTAGAAACTAATATCTCTTTGAATGAATAAATTTACGTGATTTATTGACTCAAGCCCCATGACAGAGACAACTGTGTAACCCAATACTCATTTTCTACATTTTCCTTGATAAAAGAAGTCTGAGGGTTGACTAAAATAAAGACTACATCTTCCCCTACTTCCTTCCTTCCTTCCTTCCTTCCTTCCTTCCTTCCTTCCTTCCTTCCAGACAAGGTCTAACTGTGTCACCCAGGCTGGAGTGCAGTGGCTCACTGGAGTCTCAACCTCTGGGCTCAAGTGATTCTCCCACCTCAGCCTCCCTAGTAGCTGGCACTATGGGCACACGTCACCATTACCAGCTAATTTTGTAATTTTTGTAGAGACAGTATTTCGCTATGTTGCCAGGCTGGTCTCCAACTCCTGAGGTAAAGCAATCTGCCTGCCTCAGCCTCCCAAAGTGCTGGGATTACAGGCATGAGCCACCATGCCTGGCCAGTACTACATCTTCCAGGTAGCCTTAAAGCTAGTGTTTTTTTTTTTTTTTTTTTTTTTACATGTTGAGTTTTGGAAAATAAGTTGTAATAAAATATTTTGTGTCAGTTCTCAGGAAACCTCCTTAAAAAATGGCTGGAATGGGATTTTTCTCCCATTTTCTGTCTTACCTTCCTTTCAGCTTTCTGAAATAGGAGTGTAATGGCTGAGCTCTAGTCTCCAAGGTGGACCATGAAGACAAGAGCCATATCCTAGGGATGGAAGAGGTATGAGTTTGATGGAGTTTGTATCCTTAATAACAACATGGAGATGCTGTATCAACTCCCATTTCCTTTGCACGAGAAACAAACTAGTTTAAAAAAATTATTAAAGTCTCTGTTATTCTAGTTTGAGTGTGAATGTATGTGTGTGTGATATGCTACCCAACCTAATCTTACCTAATACAATTCCTTTGCCAAAATTGCTATACAGTTTAAACAAAAACAAATATTTAATGTGGAAATGGCAGTTTTAAGGAACATACAGGTACTCTGGGATCCTGTAGAAAAGTTCTAAAAAAGAATATCAGAACCAGGAAAGCAAAAGACTGCATTCAATTTCATTAATTGGGATTGTTCCTCATATCTTATGTAGAATTAAATTTTACGGCTCAGTGAGAGATCTTTAAGAAATCTATACATTACTTCGATGTCAAAGTAGTATACAAAATCAGAATAAAAGTGCTCTTGAATATGTTGTAGATTGTAGGGTGATCTACAGAATAACACTTTATCACTAGAGTTCAATGGTAAATGCTTTGATTGATGAACAAAAAGTACCCTTTAAGAACTGCCTGGTTAGCATTTATTTGCACTGACTGAATTATCTGAACAAGCGCCAAATTCCTACCTGATTTTGTGCCAATATAGATTTAATGAGAGTCAAATACATATGATTCAAAAATGGTCATATTAAAAAAATCAAACACGATTTTTCAGTTTTCTGTAAGGTTTTATACACATGCACATACATATTGTTTTATGTATGTATAATATATATAAGATATATATTTAACTGTGTGGATACCAAATGTCATCATTTGGTTAGTTGTCAGTACAGCTTTGAGACTGCACAACACAGCATACTATAGGTCAAAATCTAAATGCAGTAAATCATAGTTACAGAAGTTTCTAGAACATTTTAATGCTATGTACATGAAAGTGATTCATTTAACTGTTTAACACCAATATTTGGAAAAGCAGTATTGACTCAGTAGTACTGAAACAGGTACAATTGTATCCCCAGTAACAACATGGAGATGCTATATCAACTCCTGTTCCCTTTACATAAGGGAGAAACAAACTCGTTTTTGAAAAACAAAACACCTTAGATGTTTGATTTATCCCTCAGTCATTTTGCCTACAATTCTAACTGACTACCACTAGATAGCGACATTCACGACTTCACTCATTAAATATATATTGAGCGGCTGGGGGCAGTGGCTCACGCCTGTAATCCCAGCACTTTAGGAGGCTGAGGAGTGCTGATCCCTTGAGCCAGGAGTTCAACACAAGCCTGGCCACATGGTGAAACCCTGCCTGTACAAAAAATACAAAAATTAGCCGGTGTGTGACACACACCTGTAGTCTCATCTACTTGGTAGGATGAGGCATGAGAATCGCTTAAACCTGGGGGGCAGAGGTTGCAGTGAGCCAAGATAGCCTCACTGCACTCCAACCTGGGTGACAGAGTGAGACTCTGTCTCAAAAAATAAAAATAAAAAAATATATATATTGAGCATCACTACGTGCTAGCACTATTCTGGGTACTACGATACAAAGTTGGATGATACATAATACTTGACTTTAAAGATTTTAGAGCCAGGTACTAGATAGTAAACAAAGAGATTTTGAAGGTCAACTATCTCCAGGCATAGAAGACTATGACAAGACAACGATGAAATAATTTGATCATACTCAGCAAAAGAGAATTGTTTTTCTTTTAAAAGTATAAATATAATACACTAGAGAGAATAGTAATAATTTCTTAATGCTATTTCTTGGTTACATGTAACAGATTTTTGAATCAGAGAGTACTTTTGGGACATTGACCACAACTCACATGTTTTGAAGGTAAGAAAACCAAATATGTGAGGACCTAAAATAAAATAGTTGCCAAAGTTCTTCCAGCTAGTTTTGTGGTAGAGTTCAAACTGGAGCTTGGCAGTCCTAATTTCCACCACGGAGCTGAGTAGATTGCAATGGCCTGCCTTGCTCTCATTTTCTCATCCACTTAACAAATGCTATGGCGTATCTTCCTTGTGCCAGACACTCTACTAAGCACGAGGCATGTAAAGATGAAAAAATTCTACTTGGGAAGTAGAGAAAGAGAGGAGAAAATAATTCCTGGAATGTCTGTGAAATTTAAGCTCTAAGACCTGATGACTGATCCAACGGGGGAGTGAGTGAAAGGCAAGAGTGTAGAATGCTTTCCCTATGGGTGATTGCATTCTGCCACACAATACAGTCTATCAAAATGTGTTGAAAAGAAAAATATGAAACATGGAATTATAAACTAGAGTCAAATTGATACAGCTACTGCACACAGGCTTTCCTGCTTTTCTCATTCCAAACCTAAAAAATCTTCAATTACTTCCAGATACAATACTCTCATTTATAATGCATTGGCATGGTTCACCCTTTTGAAGTAACCTTTGCTGAAACTTCCCACTGAGCTAATTATCTTAACTTGCTTATGGTGATTACTTTAGACAGGACTTTCTTCTTTTTCTTTCTGTACATTTTTGTCATGCTCTGAGTGGAAATAAAAAGTCACAAACTGGTTTTTTAATAGTGACTATAAGGATTTCTATTGAAAGTCCATTTTTTGAGATTTAAGTCCTGAGAGCATATAAGACTTAAAAGATTGAATGCGATATGAAAATTCAGAGCTAATACTCTTTCCTTTCCATTGACTCGAAGATGGAGAATTTCAAATAAATATGGAGGCTCACACAGTCAATGACCTGGCAGAACAGCATCTGCTTTTTGGGGGCAGCTGGATATTTAAAGATTTAATAAGGATTAAATATTTAAAGATTCTAATAAAACTCATGTTGATATTGGAGATTGTAAACCTTTCCAAAGTAACTGCTGAAGGAGGTAATAAACTCTGATGGCAAGTAGACTCCAGACAATGAGTCCACGTGCCTAACCCAGTGTCTTCTCCTGTGGCTTTACTGATTGCCTTTGTCTACACATTACAAGCTGGCCTGCCCACCCAGGCCACTGTGATCCTTTGCCTGGGCCCTCGCAAGTTCCCATTCTCTGTTGAGACAAGCCTGTGACTGATCGCTGTCTGCTGGGGAGATCTCCTGTTCTAGGGCTGTCAGTGATTTGCCTAGTTCTGACATTTATTATCTGCACACAACTCTCACAAGCCTGAGGCTGCCCAGACTCAACAGCTCCTGCCCAGTCACACCTCCTCAAATGTCTTGCTCACAACCTTACCTGTGTCAGCCTGATGTGATTGATTGGAGCTGTCATACTTTGGCTTCCTCTTAGGGTCTAGCTTCATGCTCATTAAAATTCACAAGCAACCTATTTTCATCATAGCATCAATATCATTCTCTTTCACTATAGATGCTGCTAATACACAGCTCTAAATAGTTTCTGAGTTTTATGTCTATCCATTAGATCTCAATCTCATCTTATTCCAGTATATACAATCCCAGAGAAGGAACGTGATTGGCCTAGCTAGAGTTGGGAACCTACCTTTGTATCAATTCACATGGCCAAGGCCAGAGATACTGTAATTGGCCTAGCTTTAATTAGATACCTGTCCTTAGACCTGCCATTTGTAACCACTGAGAAAGACATGAGGGAAATAGAGGTGCTCAGTTTAGTAGCAGAGGCAGGGGAATTGGCAAACAATGACACAGACATTCACACACACTGCAACTTTGTATGGTTGGCATTATTTGAATTCTAGGTTCAAGTTTGAACCTACAGATGTGAGCTAGAATTATAAAGAATGAATGACAGAGACAGATGCCCCCAAATCTCAGTTCCATTTATCTTTCATCTAAACATATAAGTGGTACCACAAAGTCAGAAACGTACCTTTGGGCACGTTTGCAGGAGTGAGGCTATGAAGAGTTCTAGTGGCCATCTGTTCTGGCAGATCATATTTCAAAAAAAAAAAAATCTCAAGGTCGAAGAGAATAATAAATTATGCAGCATGAAACAATTTTAAATATCTCTAGCCTACATATGATGTTGGAAATTTAAGGAAGACTAAGACTGGGAAAGACACACGCATATGCATATAATTACAATGCATAGGATTAAACGCAAATGGGGAAGTGCAAACTAGGTTCTATGAGATCAGAGAGGACGGCATCTATCATATATGTTAGCATGTGTGAGAGTGTGTGTGAGTAGAGATTGGTTGTGTGAGAGAGAGGTTGTGTGTATATGTGTGTGTGTGAAAGGGTAACTTAGGGAGTTAACCCTTTCTGAATCCTAAAGGGTTGATGGGATTAGAGCAGAAGCACATTTCAGATCAAAAGAACACAGAAATGCCATAGGAATGTAATATATCATGATGTGCTTCAGGGACCATGAAAAGTCAACAGTTGCTGGAATAAAAAACAGAGAGGTAAGGCTGGAGAATAAGCAGAGGTTTGGGTGGGGTCTTCTAGATAAGGAACGTCTTTAATAATACTGTAAAGAACTTGAACTTTTTATTGGAGTTCATGGGAAACAAATGAAATGGTCTAAACATGGATATGTTTAAGGGTAACATGGAGAGTGGATTTGATGGGTACCAGACTGTACCCAGGCATTCTAATTAAAAGACTGTTGTAAATATCTGGACAAAAGATGGTAAAAGACTTAACTTGGCAATGGCAGTGGGACAGGAAAGAAGGTGGGGAGAAAAGAATTCAGGAAAAACATTGAAGGTAAAGTTAGTTGTGTCTTAAAGTTACCAAGTTCAAACTCCTAAAGGACTATTACAACTCTATCCTATTCCAAGTCACCCAAAGCTATTGGACACTCCTAATATTTAAAAGTAACTAAGTCTGGAGGAAGTTTATTCCACTGTGGAATAGCACCCTGAATGTGTGTGAAATTTTAAGGTAAATTTGGTCTACTAGATCTCTTACTGTTCCCAGAGGAGTGACCTCTAGAAAGGGAAGTTTCTGACACCTTGTAGGAAAGAAGGGATGGATCAGGCCCAGAAAGGTATCACAAAGAGTACAGGAGATAAACTTTGCTTACTGTTGTTGCTTACTGGTCTGACTTTAACCACCTTTGTTTTCCAAAGATGAACATGTTTGTAAAATGCATATCTACTCTTTAATACTGCATTACATAAACTTTCAGCATAATGAGCATGCATAGATAGGAAGTTTGCTTTACTTGTATTATCAATGGACTCTTAACTGTCCTTCTCTGAAACTAATGTTCTTAAACTTCTGTTAAACATAAATTAAAAACAATAATCTTTTAGTTATTCTTAGATTGCTTCCTGCAGTCTGATCTTTCCATCCAGGTCTTTGTGCAGTTGGAATCTAATTGGATCAGACAATGCCCGAGGTTCCCTCCAGCTCCCTAGTACCACAACTAATTAGCAGAAATTCTACTTTAATAATACAGTTGCTGCAGGTCAAGAAAGAAAAGCAAAGCAGAAATGGAAATCTCAGCTTAATGAACATTGAAAAAAGATTAGAAGTGAGTTAAATTTCGGTGTGATAATTAATTACAGTCCAACAAGAACAAAATTCTATGAATATTGACTAGCTGTAATTAACCTATATTTATTCACACAGTTATCTCCCCCAACATCACCTGCATTTCTGAGGGGGGAGAAAGAGAATATCTTCTTTCAAGAATTCTTATGTATTGTCAAGATAAGCAACAATCTCAAGTCTGTGGAGATGTAATAATTATCAAGGTAATATTAAATATATAAGTAATTATAACTGCATGTACTCATTCATATTATCTAGCTAAATTTTAATTACTTATTTCTAATTTGGAAAGATATACTTTTGTCTCAAAAACCTTGGCAAAAGATGGCTACACCAAGACGCAGTAGTTGGTGTGGAAGATATCTTCTGTGATTTTTTTTTCCCCTTAAAAGAGTAACAGTTTCAGAATATTCTATGCTTGTATACACGAACTGGGACATCACATTGTGCCCCATAAATATATGTAATTACTATTTGTCAATTTTAAAAGGAGAAAAAAAGATTTAAAAATCAGATGTATTTTTAGAAGCAGTTACTATAATGTGTTTGAATGTTTAACTGTATTCTTTGAAATTCCCATAGACCAGGGTGCTACTTACTCTTGTAAGAGTAACGTGTTACAGGGAACTTACCAGAGAGGAGATTTATGCCAGGGTTGAGCCATCGGAGTGATGGTTCTTACACCACAACTTTGTTTCTTTTCTATGTCCCAGAAGTCAGAGAAACTGAATTCTGTTTCATGTACCAGGACAGGCAAAAGGAAAGAGGAACAGCCTGAGAAATGACTGTTTTTCTACCAGAGGAGCAGAAAGTTAGTCAGTATAAGCTGTGTAGACTGGGAGAATTAGGCAACCTGCAGTTATTCACATAACTTATATTGCCTATGTGGACATGCAGAATAAGGAGAATTACAGTCTGGGTTATCACTTCAGATAGAGATTCTTCTGATCACATTAATGCAGATTGGGCAGAGAGCGGTAGATCTAACAGCAACAGGAATTAAAGGGGTAATAATCTTTGGGTCCACAGATCCATCTAAATCAAGTGAGTGCTAGCAGCAAGCTTGCAACAGTTAGGGCTTGCCAAATATCTGCCCTAGGCTCTACATTTCCCAGCTTCCCACGCGTCTCAGAAGGGCCATGTGACTAACTTTTCCCAACAAACTTAAAGAAAGTGATGTTTACTTCCTGTCACTTCAGTAAAGTCACGTTTACTTCCTGTCACCTCCAACTGCATTGGAGCGTTGTCTAATTGGGCATTATGTGATCCAATTAGACTCCAACTGCACAAAGCCCTGTTTCCACTTCACCCCTTGTGCTCCTGGAGCAGATCTGCGTGACTGGGAGCAAAGGATCCTGGGAGGGCCAGCCCACAATATGGAAGGAGGCGGAGTCACACAGCCGTGACTTGAGAGAGAGCCACACGGGTGAACTGTTGACGTGATCAAGAAATGAAAGTGTATTGGGCTAAGCCACAGAGATTTCAGGGTTTATTTGTTTTAGCAGCATAATCAACTTCACGATTAAAAGAAGAGGATATGGATTCCAGAATCTTATCAAAATGGGATATCAAAGGGGTTTAAACTCAGGAAACAAAATGGAAGCACTACTGTGGTGAATCCCTGGAAATACCACGTTAGAAGGCAGATGAAACTTCCAAGGACTTGGGCGTGGCTGTTAGGCTTCCCCAGTTATTTAGCTGAATGTGCAGAGCAGGGCACCGGATTTGGTAAAGAATTTGAGGGCCAAGCCCATTTTGTCTTGGAGTGAAGGCTGTGATCCTCAACACTGGCTTCAAGTTAGGTTTCGATTAAATCACAAAAATGCTGATGTTTGGGCCTTAAGTCAAATCGATTAAATCAGAATCTCTGGAGATGAGATCAAGATATTGTTATATTTTTAAAGTTACCCTAGTAGTGCTAATACGTAGCTAGATTGGGAATCCCTGAGTTGATGTAACTAGAGGTAAATATTTTCACAAAGGGGTCTGAAGCTGCTTAAGAGCTTTGTCTCAATAGAAATTGGGTTAGGAAGCCTAGGACAGAGTCCAAAGGAAAGAAATATCAGCTAGATTCAGATATGTGGAACTGGAAAAGAAGAATATTTTAGCATCAATCTCTCAAGAAAAAAAGAGGTAATGACTTAAAGTACTTCCATCAACAGCGATTATATGAAAGAAATGCTGTTAATGAATATTACTATTATTTTCTTCTCAGTCTACAAAATGCATTTAAAATATAGGAAGAAATCATGGATGTACAAAATGAATATTTAACAGAATCATTTTTTTTCTGGTAAATATACAAAACTAGTAAACATTAACAAGATGTTACAGAAATAGAGACACTGAACAATTGCTGCCAATCTTTTTTGTTTATATATAGCCATTGAAGGATATGTTTGATTATATGAAAATAGACAGGTCAGTGCATCCCAAATGGGGAGAATACTCTAGCAAGCTAGAAATTTCCAAATTTGTGTAGACCCAGATAAATAGAATATTTATTGATATTTATCCAATACTTATAGAATATTTATGCAATACCCTATTGCTGATCTAACCCACGTTCAGCAAGGAAGATCAGTTTCCCACCAGATGTGAGTGAATCTTAATGGAAAGGTATACATTAATTTCATTTAGTCATTTATAACTTTTATTCAAAAATTTTCTTTGTTTTTGGACCATTAACATCTAGTAGGATGACAAACTTGAAAATATCTTCTGGTAATGAAAGATATTTATTGAACAGTAACTTATTATTTAGTTTTAACAATTTAAAAAGGTTACCAAACAACACACAACTTTGCTACACCAAGTTGCACTTGTGCCAAAGTTTTAAAATTTTCTTTACTTGGAATCAGAGTCAACTTTCTTAGTAACTTTGGTCCTTAAAACATCCTCATATTTGGTCAGATTTAATTCGATAAGGGGCCCTTTCCTACTAATGTACGCTCAGCAGGAAATCCAGATCCTAAAAATTCCAGGGAACAACATCAATAACTTATTTTATAGAAACAGTTTTGGATTATGCCAATCAATTCACCAGTCCATGATTTCAAAGATTGTTTCATCAATCTTGTATCATTCATGTCATAGAACATAAAATAAGCCCTTTAACAAGAATTTGGATTTCATTCTATAAGAAAGACAAGGTCATTTTTAAAAAGCAAATCAGCTAGCAAGAGTGCTATGAGAAGAATGCCTACAAAGAAAAATGGTTATACAGCCTTCAGCCCTATTCCATAAATCTTGACTTATATTTTTCCCTTCTGCTTCTAGGAGATAGTTTGCTTCTTATATGGTTCCCTAAGGGAAGTTCCAGTAGCACATGGGGCTAAGAAATATAATTTGCTCTTTTACTATTTGAAATTCAAGTTATTAAACTACCATGGACTAGTGAAGTATGACTCATATCCATATGACCCACCTTAGAAGGAGTCATACACACTGCCTCGTACAATGATATCCTAATAATGTAAAACTAATAATTAATTTTTGGGGAACCAATCAATTTAGAATCAAAGCCCCTCTGTTATGTTGCAAAATACCTACAGAATGCACATTCTTTTCTACATTGAAAGACAGGTGACCACTTCCCTTCAGCAGACTCTTATTGTAAGATCAATATGTGTAAATATTGATCTTATGCCCTCTATTGAATTAAAGTTTGAACTGTATGTCTTATTCAGGTGACATATTTCATTTGTGTCATATGTTTTTATTTGGTTTGAAATTTCAAGAAGCTAAATTTGATGTCAGCTTTCCAAGATTTCTACCTTTTACATTTGCTAAGTTCTTGAAAAAGAGTGAGGAACACATCTCTTCATATATTCATTTACTACAGATGAAGTACCTAGTCAGTATTTTTCTAGGAGCTGTGGATACAACAATGATCTAGAAGGTGTCATATTTGGCCTCTCTCAGGGAGAAAGACAGACAACAAAAATAACATCTTATTTGAAGGCCCTATAGCCATTTTTCTTTGTTGGCATGCTTCTCATAGCATTCTTGCTAGCTGATTTGCTTTTTAAAAATGACCTTGTCTTTCTTATAGAATCACGTCCAAATTGTAAAGATGTTAAGGAAGAAGTAATTAAATGAGATTTGAAAGATCAGTTAGTCAAGGAAGAAGAGAAAGAGTATTCAAGGAGAGGAAACAACTAGTAGGAAGGCAAAAGAGCACAGGCCTGTTTTAAGGGAGAAAAGTTCAATACAGCAAGTCTGTATTCAGTTTTGATGGTAGGAGGGTGTTTGACTAATGGTTGTGAATGTGCTTGGAGAATTAAGTCTAGCTTGTGAAGGGCCTTATGAGCCATGCTAACATGAAAACTGGAACATAAGAATAACAGTGGCAAGAGTAGAGCTGTTGTATTAGTCTATTCTCATGTTGCTATACAGACATACCCAAGACTGGGTAATTTATAAAGCAAAGGGGTTTAATTGACTCACACTTCTGCATGACTGGGGAGGCCTCAGGAAACTTACAATCATGGGGAAGGGGAAGCAAACACGTTCTTCTTCACATGGCGGCAGGAGACAGAAGTGCTGAGCAAAGGGGGAAAAGCCCCTTATAAAACCCTCAGATCTCATGAGAATTCACTCATTACCACGAGAACAGCATGCGAGTAACTGCCCCCAAAATTTAATTACCTCCCACTGGGTCCCTCCCACAACACATGGGGATTATGGAAACTACAATTCAAGATGAGATTTGGTTGAGGACACAGCCAAACCATATCAGCTGTGTTTCAAAATGATATTCATAGAATGAAAAATAGATAATAGAAGTCAAGAATGGAAACAGGGACACTAATTGGGAGGCTGCTATGGTAACTGATGTGAGGAAAGGAATAGTCCCCAAAAAGATATGTCCATGTTCTAATTCCCAGAACCATATTTGGAAAGGTTCTTTGCAGGTGTAATTACATTGAGGATCTTGAGGTGTAGGGTTCATACTGGATTACCTGGGTCAGCCCTAAATACAATGATGAGTATTTTTATAAGAGACACACAGGGGAGATGTGACAGACAGAAAAAGAGAAGGCCATGTGACTGTAGAGGCAGAGATTTCAGCATGAGCTGAGGAATGTTGACAGCACCAGAAACTGGGAGAGGTAAGGAAGGTTTTTTCTCTAGGGATTCCAGAGGGAGTATGGCTCTGCTGACACACTGTTTTCAGACTTCTGGTCCCCAGAACGTCAAGAGAACAAATTTGTGTTGTTTTTAGTTAAAATTTTTTGGTAATTTGTTATGGCAGCCACAGGTAACTAACATAGCAAGGCAAAAGCAAAACACAGGCAGATGAAAAGGAGAAAACCTGGTGCATTTGGGTCACTGTACAAGTCCAGTAGTGCAGGACCTAACAATATCTGTGAGTGAGAAGCTGGAAATGAGGCTGGACAGATAAGCAGGAGGTTATGTTTGTGAAAGGCTGCTGGGTCTGATTGCACATGAAATGCCAGAAGATCAGTGAGTGGATCACACTGGCTGGAAGAGGATTACATTTTTGAGCAGTGGAAAGGAAAACTGGAAAGGGAAAGGGAGGAGCAATGAACAGAACACATTTTTTTTTTTTTTTTTTTTTTTTTCAGAGAAGGGGTCTATGGTAGTGCAGGGAGAGAACTGGAAAGGGCTTGATTGGGGAAATTTATACCCTACGCAAAATAGGGCAATGTCTTAGTTACCTTGGGCTGCTATGACAAATACCACAGGCTAGGTGATTCAAACAATAGAAATTTATTTCTCATAGTTCTGGAGGCTGGGAAGTCCAAGATCAAGGTGCTGGCAAATTTGGTTCTTGGTGAGGACCTACTTTCTGGCCACCATCTTGCTGTGTCTTCACATTGCAGAGAGAAGCAGCTTTGGTGGTTCTTCCTCTTTTTATAAGGATTCTAATCCCATCATGGTGGGGGATCCACCCTCCTAACCTCATCTAAACCTAATTCTCTGTTAAAGGCCCCAGCATCCTAATGCCATCATGTTGGGGATTAGGGCTGCAATATATAAATTTTACGGTGGCACAAACATTCAGTCCATAACAGGCAAGAAATTAAACTATCCATGCATCAGATGTGGGCCACATAGGAAACAGGGTCAGCCTGGAGCTCTTCTAGGTCCTGAGAGTACCACCTGGAAGGGCAATGGGCTACAATAGGAGAGTCTGAGTCTTTGTGGAGCGGATGATGGAAGGCCAGGAAGTGGTGCAAGGAGGAAGGGAAAGCAGACACTTGTAGCAGATGCCAGCAAGGCTTCCAGGCCAGCAGGGGAGAGGCTGTGTCTAAGTACTGGAGGCTGCTATTAGAGAGGCCCAGTAGCTTAGGACAGTACTTACCAGGAGCTGAACAAGAACTTTCCTCTTTTTCTCTCTCCCCAAACACAGCTCTCACACTGGCGGGCCTGCACTGGGGGTGGGGAGGACTTCTGGGTGGGAAATGAGTGGGAAGACAGAGCAATTGGCCACACTCCTCTCCCCAAGGGCAGGTGACCCACTGACTGCTGGCCTCAGCTGGAAGATGGGGATAAGCCTTGCATGAAGTCTAAGATGTTTACTGACATCTTAGATTAGACATTTAAAATTTCTGAATTAGAGTGTTTTGAGACATAGAAGACTTGAGGACTCAGCCATCAGAGTAGAAAGTTTCCTATAAAACAGTAGTGGGACAGAGTTGTGTTTTGCTTATCTATTAAGCATCATACTTGGACTATGTACCATTTAGATTTTCAAAGAAAAGGATGGACATTTCATCCAGGAAATCCTAGTGAGTGACTTATTTCCTTAGAATAAAATCAGTAAGGCCAGGCGCAGTGACTTACGCCTGTAATCCCAGCACTTTGGGAGGCCAAGGCAGGCAGATCATGAAGTCAGGAGATCGAGACCATCCTGGCCAACATGGTGAAACCCCATCTCTACTAAAAATACAAAAATTAGCTGGGCGTGGTGGCACATGCCTGCAATCCTAGCTACTCGGGAGGCTGAAGCAGGAGAATCGCTTGAACCAGGGAGTTGGAGGTTGCGGTGAGCCGAGATTGCACCACTGCACTCCAGCCTGGTGACAGAGTGAGACTTCGTCTAAATAAATAAACAAATAAAATCAGTAAGATGGCAAAGGCCTGTTCTGAATAGATGCTTCCCTAGTTCTCTAGTGCTAAATTTAAGATAGACAAATCATGTTGTGCAATGTATTTGGTTAATGTTATCACTTCTAATTCTTACAGGTTTTATACAGAAATTTCTAAAGCATCACATTCACATTCCATTTGTTTTCCCTAGCCAAGAGAGGTCTGTAACATGGTAAACACAAAAGACTCAGAATTGAAAACTGGAATTGAAAAGACTTTTCTATTCTGTTCACAAGGACCTTCTTTTCCCCCTTGGTTCACCACTTAATCTTTTGGTCTCATTTTCGTCATCTGTACAGTGGAGATAATGGGTCCCAATTTCATTTTATGTTATCTCGATGGAAGGATTCCCACAGTTAGACTGAATGAAAACCTGACCAGTAATACCCACTTATCTACCTCTCTGAAGTGCTGTAAGAATTAATGACAGCCTGCAAAGTGTACTGACGATGAAGAACACACCACGAGAGAAAGAGAGGTGATGAGTATTATTAAAAGTGTCAAAGGATAAGTATATCTTAATGAATGTGGATAAACACATACACCAAAGGATCTTGGCTTGCTTGCCCTAGTGCCTCAATGCCTTAGGGTAAAAAGAAATATGTATAATATCTGAGTAGAAAAATAAAAGCAGTAAAAAAAATCTCTCCATCCAGGACATTAGTAGTGAAATCATTTTTACATCCTAAAATATTTCATTCTAAATTTTAAAAATAAAGCACTGATTAATGCACCCCAAATCTAATGAAATCAAGCAGTATGTCTTGGAAATTTAGAACAGTCTATGTAGGAAGGCAAAGTACTAAAGACAAAGATGTTCAGAAATTGAGTCAAGCCAAACAGATCAAAGATACCCTGCTCCCCAATGCAAAAGGCAGCACGGGCAGAATTTATTTGCTATGTATAGAATTGAGAACTGCCTTTTTTTTTTTTGATCTTGCAAAGGAGATGAAGTGGATATGTGAATGTTGCTTGCTTAGGAGGACACTCTGGGAGCGGGCAAAAATGCACAGCAAATTTGACAGGAAGAGTAACTAGTAATTACTTTGGTTAGTTACATTTACAAAACAATAAGAGAAGAATAAGTCACTTATGAAGTTAAATAAATTTAAAGAAAATTAAGGTAGTTGTTTCCTTCCTGTACACAAATTATTTCAGGCTATGAACTCTCCAGCAAGTAAATAATAAATTATTTTGGCTTTTACAATTTATCTTGGTCTTGATGCACACAAGGGCAAGATATGACAGTGTCTATTTCTTCTAGAGGACTCCGATTTGTTGTATATATAAGCAGATGTCCTCATAAGTCTCATTATATGCTATGTTTACCTCCACATATATTTTCTGTTTTCTATTGTTTGTTTTTATGTTGCAATATGCCAGTGAGCTATAGGTAATGTTGGAGAAGAGACTTTTTAAAAAATCTCTTATCTTTCATACCATATGTGAAACAGGTGGTAGTCTGCTCTCATAGATGAATATTTCTGTGATGAATTTTTTCTTTTTATTTCTTATTTACATAAGCTAATTTATTTTTGCCAAAGTGTTTACATTCTGCCCTATAGATGTGGTCTGAGTGTATTTGCTGTAGTCAAAAGTCTCTGTTTTATACTTGATTTTGGAGTTAGGTGGGACAAGGAAAATGCAAGTAGGTGGAACTCATGGTGGCCTTAATGTTATCATTTCTTTTTTAAACAGGGCTCAATTTTAGAGCTGTGCTGTAGTCCACAAAACAATCAGTCTCTATGACAATAATTCTAATTTTGGTAGAATAATTTTAACACCACTAAAAGTACTTGGAGAGACTTCATTTATGTAGGACATTAGTGAGATAATTTGGAACCTGTTCCTGAGTGCGGGACATACTTGCAAATATTTAAATGCTGCCTTCTTGAGTCACTTGTTTCACTCTTTAAAAAAAGAAAATAGTAATTTGAGGTATATGATCAAAATTAAATAAAAACTCTATTTAAACAGTATATTACTGAGTATTATATTTTCTTGGTAAAAAATTAAAGTATTGTGAAACAAATCTTGAATAAATAACTAAAAATCCCATATTTAATAAATTAATTATAGAGTGAAAATTTTCCTTTGAAATCCTCTCTTCAACACACTATAATATTCGTATGTATGTGAAATTCTTCCCTATTCCAAATTTACCATCTCATTTCTGTTCACTTTTGTGTCCACAGAGTATCTGCCTGGAAACCCTGTTGCCTGGAGACCACTCTTGAAGAACATCCACTGCTGTGGCCTCTTAAAGATTTAAGACATCTAATGAAGAGCTGACAGAAATCATCAATTTGCTCCTCAGTAAGTAATATTTTTAAGTCACAATCAAACACTTACCTGGATATTATTTATTCAGATAATCATAACAGCTCAAGTATAGGATGCAAAGGGGAAAAATACCTTTGAAAAATTTGAATTGTACAAATCCATACAAAAGAGAGATGGGACAAAAAATAAAATCTGCATTTTCTTCATGGAAGACGCTGTCGGGTCCTCCTATTAATTATTTATTCAGATTTTAAAAACTATTCAAAAACGCTTTACGTATATTTTGAACTCTATTATGTATTATCGTTCTCTGTGGCCCAAAGGAATTTTGAAGCAGAAATTCAATAAATGGCATAAGGATACTGGAATAGTGGATGAGAGGAGACATGATGCAGCCAAAAGAATTCCATCTCAACTTGAGGCATTCTGGAGAGGGTTCAAGGATCCAGCATATCTTAACAGTGTCCAAGTATCTCACAATATGATGGCAGAATTTGTCACCAGTAACAGACACCAAGTACAAATTATTATTATTTTATTTTACTCTTTGTGATTTATTTATTTATTTATTTTTGAATCAGAGTCTTGCCCTGTCACATTTATTTATTTTTGAGACAGAGTCTCGCCCTGTCACCCAGGCTGGAGTGCAGTGGTGCCATCTTGGCTCACTGCAACCTCTGCCTCCCGGGTTCAAGCGATTCTCCTGCCTCAGCCTCCTGAGTAGCTGGGATTACAGGCGCGTACCACCCCGCCTGGCTAATTTTTTGTATCTTTAGTAGAGATGGGGTTTAACCATATTGGCTAGGCTGAAATTGTTATTATTTTAAAAAATTATTTAAACATTTTTTGTGAGTACATAGTAGGTGTATATATTTATGGAGTACATGAGGGGTTTTGATACACGCATGCAATGTGAAATAAGTACATCATGAAGAATGAAGTATCCATCCCCTCAAGCATTTATCCTTTCAGTTACAAATAATCCAATTACATTCTTTATTTTAAAATGTACAATTAAGTTATTATTGACTATAGTCACCATGTTGTGCTATCGAATAGTAGGTCTTATTCATTCTTTCTATTGTTTTGTACCCTTTGACCATCCTCACCTCCATCCGATTCCCTGACTACCCTTCCCAGCCTCTGGTAACCACCCTTCTACTCCCTATGTCCGTGAGTTGAATTGATTTGATTTTTAGATCCCACAAAAAGTGAGAACATGCAATGTTTGTCTTTCTGCGCCTGGCTTATTTCACGGAACATAATGATCTCCAGTTCCATCCATGTCCCCGAATACAAATTGATACATGGTAGAAGCTGTGCTCTGTTTAAGAAGTTAGGAACATATTCAGGCTATATTTTGCATTTTTGAAAGATGGTTAAAATATTTTAAAAATGTTTATGCTGAAAGGAAAAAGTTCTGTGAACTAGAAAATTTACATGAATTAAAACATAGCTCAGAGATGAAATCTGAAAGAAAACATGGCCCCTCTTTGCTAAACTTCATAGTTTTGATGCTGTTAATTACACTTGGTTTTTCATATGATGCCTCATGGTGACCAAACTAAGGTAAATTATTTTGAATTAATATTCCCTCCAAAAATTGTTATCCCCAAGCATGTAATAAGTAAAAAGCAATAAAAGCCCAAGTTGCAAAGAAAGATGTGCTTCTATAAGAGCATTTGGAGGCTGCTGGAAGGTGGTGCATTCCAGAGAGCTTAAGATTGAGCTTTGATAATAGACAGACCCAAATTTCTGCCACATTTCACAATGTGACCGTGCATTGGCTGCTCAACCTTGCTAAGCTTTAGTATTTTTGTGTAAGAAAAATATATGTATTTATTGTACCTAAAGGTTGTTAAGAGAATTAAATGAGTGTGTGTACATAACCAGAGTGCCTGGAACATTAAATGCTTAATGCACATTAGCTATTACCCTTATCATTATTATCAAGTTAAATTAAGCCAATATAATCATAAAGTTGGAAGCTGAGTTTATGAGGGCAGTGGCAAAGCCACCTAGCTAATCATGAGCTGCTGTTTACCAAAATGAAAGGAAGTTATTCTTTACATAGCACCATACAAAGAGGACATTTTGGAGAAACTAGGTTAATACATATTTTTTAAAAAAAGGTTTTTAATGCTTTTCGTAAGCGTGAGAGAAGAAATTGAGATAACGTTGCATTAAGGAACTATTTAGTCTTGGGAGATACATAAAATCAAAGTACTGCCCCACTTTTACCCTTTCTCTGCTTTGTTAATCCTTTATTGAGATATAATTCAAACCAGTAAAATATATACATATTAAATATGCTGCATGATGAATTTTATGATTGTATGTATATGCCCATGGAACCATGACCACACCAACATATAGCATGCATCCGTCATCTCAACAGGCCCCTTGTGCCCATTACAGTCAATCGACCACCCATTTCCCAAAGGTTCAGATGATAGGAAGGTTCAGATTTCCCTCTTAATCTAGAAAAGGGGACCTTGAGAAATTTGAAGTCCTCTTTCTTTTCCCTAGCTAGACTTTAATTCTCACCCATTAATTTTACTTTAATTCTAGGTCATCATGCCTCTAGCCTACAGTCATGCTCCCATCGAAATGCCCCTGCTTAATTTATCTGCATTGTGACATTCTTCTGACATTGAGGGGGCTTTCTCTTAGCTATTATGTTAATGAGGTTTCACTGCACTTTTGGATTCACGAATCCCATAAATACTATTATTTTTGACTGTCATTGTATTGTGTTTTACAAGGCATCCTGGGCCAAGGCTAAGTAAGGAGACAGAGGAGATTTAAGGAGACATGGAGGTGAACTCTAGGGGCAGCTACACTCTCAAACTCAACTTTCCTGAAGAAGGTTTTCTGGTTCTAGTTTCAGTGTCAAATCATGATGCAATAGCAGAGTGAACTCAGTGTTTTTGGTATGAAGATCTCCATGTGTTTCCATCATCAGCATCTCCTGTGCTCTTAATCTTACCCTGGATACCTGACCCAGGTGCCCATTCTGTGAATTCTTTCATTGTAGGAAAGAGAAACAGGTACAAAAGATGCATGGACCTCTCACAGCTAAGGTTCCTAGCCAATCTAGGTGGGTGCCCACTTGCTAAAATGACCCTGACCCCTCATTTGGTCACTTGACCACTGGTAACTCTACAAGCAAAGAAGCCCTTAGTGACCAGAAACACAGGATCCTGGGTTAAAAAAGCTGATCACAGAGAAAGTAGAAAAATCCATAATATCATCCTTTTCACAGCAGTACTTATAAGCTTTGAGTTTGTATTTTTCCACTCACTGCATGAAAATACCAATAGTGTAATAATGCAACTTCGAAAAAATCAAATAGTAGCTGTGAAAGCCCTCAGCCCACAGGTTGCTGTGATTTGCACTTGAGTATGCTCAAGGGTTCATTTTATTTTCGACTTTAAAATTCACACTCAATTTTGACACGAGACATATGTCTCAGCTCCTTACAGTACCAATCCTGTAAAAACAGATGACTCAGCCACCAGTTACAACAGCATATTATTGCAGTATTCAACAAAACATGCCTTATGCTGACTAGAGAGAGGTTTCAAGTTGATGAGGCAAAAACAGCAATGTCCCATCTCAGAACATATGCTATACTATAGTAAGGAGAAAAGAGCCAAATATAAACACTAAACAATGTTGCATTGCTGAAATGTAATCCCTTTAAAACATTAGATGTCTTTACATTTCTCATTATTCTATTATTAATTTTAGAATATGCTCTCTTTAATGCAATCTATCTTTACACAAATTTAAAAATTCAGATTTCCAGAAGAACAAACAAACCAGGGGCTGATTTTTCTCAATGGATTTCTCCTTTATACTCATAGCATCTGATGAGGTGAGCATTAAGAAGCAAGGCAATTATTTAATAGCAATGGCTGTGAGCCAAAGAAGAATTACAAAGATAAATCAATCTGGGGTGATAAAATGCCAAAAGACAGGCAGCCACCTCAAGTAAGAACAAGTTCAATATTAAAATACTGTTTTATTTTCAAGTTACCCAACAAACTGCTGAAAGAAATTACATTTTCTCTCATGAAGGAAATGACAATAAATGCCATTTTCTACCCATTGGGCATCACAGGATGGGTGTTGAGATACAGATATGACATCCTCCCAATTATGGTAATACTGGGCATTGGAGCCAGAGTGGTATTTAGAGTTATTAATTCATTCAACACATATGAACACCTATTATGTATGTGCCTTTGTTTTGGGGATGTGACATACAGAGAGTTGTCTTGTGGAGATGACAGATGTAAGCTCATAGTCACCTTTGAAATAAAGTTACCTATGAGGGATCCTGAAGGTGAGGTCAAGGAAGACTATAAATGACACAATGTATAAACAGAGACTGAAAGCAAGAGAAAGTTGCCAGTTAGAGAAGGCAAGAAAATATCCCATGAGAGGGCATGGCATTTGCAGTCACAGATGTGTGACATAGCTTAGGATGCTTGGAAAACAACAAGCAGCTTTGTGTGGCTGCAGCAAATGTTGCAATCCATAAGCAGCAAGAGTTGTTCCTAAAAATGCAGGCAGGAACTGGATCATGAGGGGTCTTTAGGCCCAAAGAGTTTAGCACATTCTTGCAGAAAGGAGAGTGACACAACCAGAAGGCCAGAGAGACCTGTGGGGTTTGTTCTAGCAATTCACATGAAAGGGAATAAGGACTAGATTTGAGGTTGGGTTGGATTGTGGGAAAGCTGAATTTGAGGGGGTAGGTAAAAGAAAAAACTTTTAGAAATGGTTACCAATCTTTGGGGTTTCTGACTTAAGCTATTGTGGTAATGGGGGCTTTCTGAATGGAGTAAAGGAATACAGTGGGCACAAATTCTGGGATAGGTAGTTAGGAATGAAGAATGATTTTACTTTTTGGAGATGCTGTCGTTTGGGTACTGAGGTGGAAATGACAAAGTAAATAGTTTGTAAGATCAATGCATTCATTCTATCATCACTTAGGACACTCCAAGTGATGGTTTCATATGCTATGAAATTATATCCAACTGTTTTTGATGATTTACTATGGAGATTCTGGAGAATAAAGATCCTTGCAAGGATCTATTTGATAACTTATGGCAAGTGTTTCAAATCAGAGGATTGCAGCTTAAGGTATTAAGAAACTTAGATAGAAGCTTGATTATCATCACTATAATGTGCACTGTGAACTAAGACCACCAGCATTGGTTTAGTGAGGATTAGCTCATGCATCAAAATAACACATGATCGAATACACATTATATTGCAACACTCTCCATTGTAAATAACTGTTCAATGCCATAAATCTGCTTTTAGAAAACAGTCCTCTAAAAATAGAAATCAAACCATATTGCTACACTGCATCACACTCAAAGGCTTCTCATTTCACTCAGAGTAAAAGGCAAAGTCCTTACAATAGCCTACAAACCCTTCCATGATATGCCTTGTTCTCCTTGTCTCTCTAACCTCATTGCTCTTTACACTCCTCCCTCTCAGTCACTGTATTCAGCTATACTGACCTCTTTGCTGCTCCTAAAACATCAAATGCTCGACAATTCCCTTTTTCCTAGAATGTATTTCTTGCAGATATCTGTATGCTGTTAAGTCATTGGTCAAATGTTACATTTTATGTGAGTTCTTTCTTGACCACTGATTTAAAATTGTGGCACCTAAACCTTAATAACTTCGTTGTACTTCCTTTAACATCTTAACTGGAGGTGATATATTAGGAGATAATAATGGTATAATGCTGATAGCAGCTGTAGAAAGGATGTGGATTAGTTTTGTTAGAATAAGCTGAGCTTATGCTGCAGTGACAACTGGCCCTCAGATCTCAGTGGCTTTACTGAAAAAGTTTATTTCTTCCTCAGTCAAAGCCTACTTAAGTCAGATGACTCTCCAGGGTAGCTCTCCTCTATGCAGTGACTCAGTGATCCAGGATTTTTCATCCTATAGCTCCACCATCTCAATCTATGGCTTCCATGTTTGCTACCGAGGATCTCACGAAGGCTTTTATCCAACTCGTTCCAGAAGTGACACGCCTCATTCCTGCTCATAGCCTATTGGTCAGAGCTAGTACCATGATCTCACCCAACTGGGCGTTAAGGCTGACTGGGAAGTATGATCTTCTAAGTGCTCTGGAAGGAGAGGAGAGTTGGCTATTGGTGAGCACTCCTCAGGTTTACACAGCAACCAACTCTGGAATGATCTTCTTAAGATGCAGTGTGATGCAATGTAGGGAGCACAGAACAGGATTCAGCAGGGCTGGATGTAAGACCTCATTGAACTAATCACTATTCACATGGCTTCAATTTAGGTATCCGCTCTGGAACTCTATTTTCAAACTCATGAGATGGGTGAAAATACTTATCCTGCTTATATCAGAAAGGTTTGTAAGTCCCAAATATAAAAGTTTGTAAACAGAATTTCCAAATGTAGGCAAATGTTCAAATGCCAGTACATGAATAATGCAGTATGGAGCATAGGAAACCTGCCCAGATAAGATAAAATGAATTACATTCCTATTTTACATCAATATTTATAAAGTTATCTCATTGTTAGAGCCATAGAGAATGGTATCATTTCCAGACCTGCTGGCTTAACAGCTGTGATACCTAGCCAGTGAAGTAGGGAGCTGTTTATGTATCAGCACTGGTTTATTTTGTATGTATGGAGCATGAAGAAAATGCCAAGGAAATTCAGATATATAACAAACACTTAAGATTACCGAAAGCAAAATTCATTCAACAGTGAATGAATCCAATACTGACAGCTGGTGTGGTATCTTCTGTTCTGTTGCTGGAGGACATTGGCTATTGTGCAATGTAGTCTATTGTTGCAAGGATTCATGTGTATTTAGCACAAGGTATGATACTGACAAAATATCAGCTATTTGAAAAGTGTCATTAGAATGTATTTAAGGATATATTAAAATCTTTTGATAATATTAGATTTTATAGATTTGAGTACTGAGTACATTTGTTGTCAGACTTCAAAAAGATATTGAATTTATATATAATAATTTTGTTAGTCACTTCAAGTTTGTTGAGGATGGTACAATATTAGCATTAATAATGATATCCTATTTGTCAGTGTTACCTATTCAAAGAAGTATTATAAATAACAAATCTAAACTTTTAAATACATTTAATACAAAATAGTCAAATATGTGGATTTCTCTATTATTTTACTAGTGATTTGGGTCTTCTAGAATTCCTCAGCAGACTTTTACAACATTAGGGTAGAAGGAATCCAAATTATCTGTTTCAATTCCTTGCCAAATGAACACGTTATCCCTATGGGGAATTTCTTGCTAACTGACGTTATTGTAGCATGCCATTTATTATCTGTGAGAAAGTTTACCCTTTGTGTGTATCCATATGTGATAGAGAAGTATTTCACATAGTAAAAAGATATTTGCCTCAGTAGACACTTCACCTATTATTTTAGATTGGAAGATGTTTCTTGCCACTGGTATCTGTGTTATACACACATACTCAATATTAGTAACATCTTTACAGTTCATTTAAAAATAGTAGATTCAGAGACTAAACTATTAAAGATGATAAACCAGTTAGTACTTGGGTAACAAACACATAAAAACCTAGATGATAATTTTCTAATCGAATCTTGTCATGGAATTTTCCTGCCTAGTCATTGGCTCACATAGTTCTACTGTGATGAACAAAAGAAGATGGATCCAATAAGATCAGACACAAATAGATGCCCATAGTCATATGCTGGAATGCAGACAGCATATCAACAATGAGATAAAGCTTTGTATAACAGAAGTTCACTGAATCGATATTCTGAAACATTCCCAAGTGCTGGCTTTTTAAATGGAGGGTAACAGAAAGCACAATGAATTTTATAAGATGTTTTATATGATGTTGTGATAAAAGAGGAGCAAGTGATTGCCAAGTGAAGGCTTCGTTTTATTTCCTGAAAATTTATACTACTGCCTCCACTCAAGGGTTTGAGTTTCTTCCCCTTTAACCCCAAAGATTGTAACCTTGAGAATGATTGCTTTTCTCCTTTTATTCTTTTAAGACACTTCTGCCATTCACTTTTATAAAAGACATCCAGAGAGCTGGTCATGGTGCCAAGTTGATGATACATTGTGTAGACAATTTGGAGGAAAAAGTATAGAAAAATAGGTGTATTCAAATAGAAGGCCTAGTTCAAATGTCACTTTCTACATGGCAGTTCAGAAATACGTCAACCATATCACACACACACACACACACATACACACACACACACACACACACACACACTCTGCTTGAAGTACAGCAGTACCATCAGAATGGGATTCCCTTTTTACATCTCTTTTTCCTCTCGTCTATTTCTTATACAGACAAAACTGCATCATGCTGGTCTTTAATAAACACCATCAACGGATTTCCACCATGGTCCATGTGTCTTACAACTTAGGAGTATCATTCACATTCAGTCCCTCTTTATTTATTTATTTATTTATTTTTTTGAGACAGAGTCTCACTCTGTCACTCAGGCTGGAGTGCAATGGTGCGATCTTGGCTCACTGCAACCTCTGTCTCCAGGGTCCAAGCGATTCTCCTGCCTCGGCCTCCCAAGTAGCTGGGATTACAGGCGCATGCCACCATGCCTGGCTAATTTTTTTTTGTATTTTTAGTAGAAACGGGGTTCCACTATGTTGGCCTGGCTGATCTTGAACCCCTGATCTCAAGTGATCCACCTGCCTTGGCCCCCAAAGTGCTGGGATTACAGCGTGAGCCACCACGCCCGGCCCACAGAGTCTTTATCAGGTGTCAGCACACTACATTCTAGGGGCCAGATCTGGTCTGCTGCCTGTTTCTGTATGACCTGTTAGCTAAGAACATTCTGTTTTTACATTCTGAAGTGGCTTAAAAAGTGAAAAGAGTAACATTTTGTGAAATTCAAATTTCAGTGTCTATAAATAAAATTTTATTGGGACACATCCAAATTCATGTGTTTACGCATTGTCTATAACTTTTTCTGAGCTCCAAAGGCAGAGTTGAGTAGTTACAACATAGACCACGTGGCCTGCAAAGCCTAAAATATTTACTATCAGGCTAGATAAAACAGAAAAGGTTGACCAACCCCTAATGCATATGAATGGGACCCCTGGAGTTGGCTGTGCATAACCTGTGTGGCTATATACTATAGCCCTGGTCTCAAATAGTCATCCAAGTAAGTGCTTTTCTCCTAGCCAGGCGTTTAACATTTTTCACAATCTGGATGCAGACCAGATTCTCTCCAGCTTGCCCACCTACTACATATTCTTCCCTTGGTATCATTTACCTACCTCTGTGTCTTTGTTCATGTTGCTTCCCTGTCCTAGCCATGTCTTTTCATTTATCTGTCTGTTGATATCTATCATAGAAAGCCTAGCTCAAATGTTGCTTTCACCATGGCAGTTCAACAATGTGATTGAAATCTTGCTTCTGTGAATTCACAGGGTGCTTTGTACTTCCCTAACACAATTACCATATTCTGCCTTGCACGATCCTTAGTCTTGCACTCATTTCATATTGCCTACTATCTTATATGATCTTTAAGTCTAAGAACTGGGCTTGGTCATCTTTGTACCTCTAGGAATGCTGCAGACATGGACAGGCCTGGCACAGATCCCTGGAGGCTGAGACTAGGACTAGGAGCCATGCCAACCCTCAATACACACACAGTCACTTCCTTAGTTGCAGGGTCCAGGGGAAATTCCAGTGGTGTGGCAAAAGATCCAAGTTAGTGCTCCCATAAAGCTGCTGTGGGGAGAGGTGGCTTAGTTCCATAAAAAGCAAGGGTTTTGAAAGACACAAACCCAGGACCCAATCCAGAAGTAGGCAATACTGTGGAGACTAGTCAAAACCTAACTATCGGTGAAGTTCATTAGTAGCAAAAACCTATTGACCAGACCAAGTTCCAGGGCAGCACAGCCAGTAAGAAAAGGGGATAAAGTGGGAGTTGTGGAGTTTAGCAAGGAGAGGACAGAGGCTTGGTCTTAGAAAGACCAGGGCTCTAAAAGGGCAACTGGGGCAAAAGTCCAAAGAGGAAAAAACCATGCATGCTCAGCAAACTATTGCAAGGACAAAAAACCAAACACCGCATGTTCTCACTCATAGGTGGGAATTGAACAATGAGAACACATGGACACAGGAAGGGGAATATCACACACCGGGGACTGTTGTGGGGTGAGGGGAGGGGGGAGGGATACCATTAGGAGATACACCTAATGTAAATGACGAGTTAATGGGTGCAGCACACCAACATGGCACATGTATACATATGTAACAAATCTGCACATTGTGCACATGTACCCTAAAACTTAAAGTACAATAAAAAAAAAAACAAAAAACCATGCCCAAGGTAAGAAAGAAACTACTATAGAGAGGATGACCTGAGCTGAGTCCCAGACGTTGGGTGGGGGCTCCAGAAATTACTCTTGCTTATGTTTAGATGTAATCCTAGGGTCTGCAGAATAGAGAAAGTTATTGCTCTAATTTGGTTTGACCCCCCTCCAAATCTCATGTTGAAATTTGATCCCCAGTGTTGGAGGTGGAGCCTAATGGGAGGTGTTTTGGTTGTGGGGGAAGATGGTGCATGAATGCCTTGGTACTCGCGGTAATGAGTTTTTACTCTGTTAGTTCTCCCAAGACCTGGTTGTCAAAAAGAGCCTCACACCTCCCCTGCTCTTGCTTCCTCTATCACCATGTGATCTCTGTACATACCAGCTCCCTTCTGCCTTCCACTGTAAATGGAGGCAGTCAGAGGCCCTCATCAGAAGCAGATGCTGCTGTCATGCTTCTTTTATTGCCTGCAGAACCATGAGCCAAATAAACCTATTTTCTTCATAAATTACTCAGCCTCAGCTATTCCTTTAGAGCAACACAAAAGTGGCCCTAGTTTCCTAGTGCAGGGAGACAGTAGACTACAGGAAGAGAAAGAGTGTATAAAAAGGGCCAGAGTCAGAGGGAACTAACTTATTTTGAGCACTAATCATATGTCAGGCCATGTAATAAGGCTTTAATCACAGTATCTCACTTAATGTGCACAGTAACTCTGCAAGGAAGCAGCATTATGCCCATTTAACAGATGAGCAAATTGAGGCTTAGACTAAGCAATTGATGGACATGAGATCTGAAGGCAGGCCTAAGTGAACCCAAACCAATTCCTTCACATGTTTCCCACCACTATATCACACTTCTTCAATAAATATTTGTTAAGTGAATAATGAAGATAGAAAAATTATAACTGGACATGCTTTTCACAATTCAATGTGGTATGCATGATAGTACTAATCTCTTTTCCCCATGTTTTCTCTTGTAAGTTAAAGAGCTTTTGTCTCTTTTATCACTGGTTCGGTGAATTAATAGCTCATGCATACTCTGTGTCCTATGTGCCAACAGGCATGTTAAGTAATCTAAGAACATACTAGTTGCCCTAGGGAATTGCTTTGGATCTCTGGCCTTCAATGCCTTCCACAAACTAGTCCAAACTTCCTTTCCAGGCTTATTTTATTTTGTTAAGCCCTCTTAGGCCACTTACTGTTTTCCAATCAACTCCTGTACACCTTGTCTCCTCCATATTAAATGCTACTTTTTCAGTAAAATCCACCCTGATCTCTTTTTCTTTTTCTTTTCTTTTCTTTTTTTTTGGGAGAGAGTCTCACTTTGTCACCCAAGGCTGGAGTGCAGTTGCACAATCTTGGCTCACTGCAGCCTCAACCACTGGCGTTCAAGTGATCCTCCTGCCTCAGCTCCCCGGGTAGCTGGAAACTATAGTCACACACCATCATGCCCGGCTAATTTTTTGTACTTTTTGTAGAGATGGGGTTTCGTCATGTTGCCCAGGCTGGTCCTGAACTCCTGAGTTCAAGTGACCCACCCATGTCAGCCTCCCTGATGTCTTTATTCAGAACTGCTCTCTTTCTCCCCAACTCATGGAGCATTTATATGGTTCTATGCTTGATCTGAAGTAATACTAAAAACTCCAATAACTATACTATAAATCTCCAAAAGAGTTTGCACTTATCCTTTTTCTCCCACAATGCTTATACTGTCATTCACACAAAAGACATGCTTAAAATATGTTTTAAGTACTAAAAAAAAGGCATAAGTGAAATTTCACTTTCTTAGGCTCTTTCATATGGGCAATTTTTCCCTCAGAAGTTTGTTTCCACACTAGCCCTCCCCACCTTTTTTGACTTGATTCTTTCCAGTCAATGCAATTCTTTCTGGTCCCTGAAATTCTATAGAATGAAGCAGTTGTATGAAATGTAAGAAGTTGGCACATTTAAGGTAGACTATGGCTCTTTGCTTTATACCACTTGCAAAGCCAATGTGAGTATCTGAGTCTAAAAATACTTTTCACTGCCAATCATACGTACAGACTAGGTTTTTTGGTGTATAATCTGATTACCAGTATTTAATGAAAAATACTGATTGCATCCTAGGATCACGCATCCTTCCAAGAAGTTCTATTTAAATCACTCTGTAATTTCTCTTACAATGTAATTTGCATTGTGACAGTTTGATAGTTTATAAGGGCCCTTTGAAAGCCAACTTGAACTGTAGGGCAAAATGTATTTAGCACATTTTAAAAGCACATTAAAAAAGACTTGTCATTTGATAAATATTAATGCATTTATTAATAGATGACCAATGGCTGCTAAATTATGAAAAAAGTTTGAGATTTCAGTGACTACAAGCAAATCCATTGCTATTGAAGTTAAAAATCTGAAATACATTCTTCTGAAAGTTGCACTCTAAAAATATTGATTGCAGAATATCAAGCTGAACGATTCTGTTACATGACAAGTTCTCTAGTTTTGATAAGTTTATAGAGATCTCCCAAAATATCATCAATTTTTAATTGTCTGTTTAAATAGGCCATAGTATCTGTACATATTATGTATGATAATGGTCAAACTCAGATTCACTTGTATTGGCCTCTAGAATGTTTGATATATTTTAAGGAATGTGTGATAATTGATTTGCTTCAAAATCCTTTGCTTAACTGAATATTAACATTCAAGTATAAGCTAGCAAGTAATGAAAGGATTCTAGGGAATAATAAAAGCAATGTTTAGCCAGGATTTAAGAATTCATTGGGATAATCTATCAAATTATAATTTTGACTATAATCGAGGTTAAAAATAAGGTACCTATCAATAAAGTGAGTTATTGTGAAAGAAATAGGGCAGCTCTATAGTAGGATTAGTCAAGCCTGTCCTTCTACAACCCATTGTTTACTTCATATTATTAGACAGTTTTAATATGGTATTACCTCTAATCTTTCAAGTATCTTGTCAGATAAATCTAATTATTTCTGAGAAGTGGCTTGCAACTGAAAGAAAAATGTAGCAGAAAAACTTATTTGTCTATCTAGCTATATTTAGTTTGAAAAAAAAATTCCTCCTTTTTCTTCTATCTAAAAGAAGACTCAGATGGGGAATGGGGTATATTAAAACTTCCTGGAATGGAGAGGAGAATTCCAAAATGCAAGAGAGCCCAGACAGTTCTTTTTTGGAGACAGAGTCTTGCTTTGTTGTCCAGGCTGGAGTGCAGTGGTGCGGTCTCGGCTCACTGCAACCTCCATCTCCCGGATTCAAGTGATTTTCTTGCCTCAGCCTCCCAAGTAGCTGGGATTACAGGCACACACCACCATGCCTGGCTAATTTTTGTATTTTTAGTAGAGACAGGGTTTCACCATGCTGCCCAGGCTGGTCTCGAACTCATGAGTTCAGGCTATCCCCCCACCTCAGCTTCCCAAAGTGCTAGGATTACAGACGTGAGTCACCGTGCCCAGCCCCAGACAATTCTTTATTAAACCTGTAAGAGATGCCAGAAGATTTCCACACAAGAACATACAGGTATTTCTTGGGGGACCTCAGCGCTTGTCTGTGACTTGAAGGCTTATCAGTATTCCTCTCACCTGACCCTGAGGTCTTGGCCCACAATAACAACGAACCTTTGTTTCTCAGCACTCACACTGATTGACTGAACACAGCCATGTTGAACAGGTTGGATTGTTAAGAAAGGAGTAATTTCAAACTTGGGTGTGATCACTCCCTGAGGATTTGGGAAGGCAATGCAGAGACAGTGTCTTGGTTATGAAAGTAGAAATCAGCCACTATGTGTATGTGACCACCAGAAATTCCAAACTTAGACCACTGACATTGGTTGTCTAAGACACTAACATCTTTGCCCTATGTGTTCTGGTTTGAACGTCTGTTCCACAACTCATGTTGAAATTTAATTGGCAATGTAATGGTATTGGGAGGTTGGGGCTTTAAGAGATGAGGAGGTCATGAATGTCCTGCCCTGATGAATGAATTAAAGTTATTATCCCAGGTGTGGATTAGTTATGGCAGCGGTGAGCTCTTGATAAAAGGATGAGTTTGACCCAATTTCTCTCTCTGTCTCCTGTGCTCACTTCTGCCTCCTGCGCTCACTTCTGCCTCCTGCCTTCTGCCTTGGGATGACCCTTGCCAGATGTTGAAACCATGCTCTTGGACTTCCCAGCTTCCAGAATCATGAGCCAAATAAACCTCTTTTCTTTATAAATTACCCAGTCTGTTGTATTCTGTCATAGCTGCAGCAGACAGACTAAGACACTGCTGCTTTAATCTCCTCATCTGTGAAATGCAGAAATCATGCTACTTTTATTGATGGCAGCTCCATCATTTATGATGCTGCCTGACCAATATCATCCTAAAACTCAGCCTTCTGACACTTAACAAATGCTTCAATAAATTTTGATCCCAGTTCTTTAACAATTGACTACCTCAAGAAAAGGATGGGGCTCAGGATCAGAGTATCACAATGAATTCTGAAATTAGGCAGTAATTTACATTTTTGGAGTATCACTGGAATCCTTACAACTTTTTTCCTGAAGTAGAATAGCTTTGGGTAAACCATCCTTGCTCCTTCACTCAGGCCTGTTTGTGATCCACTGCAAACAATTTAATATAGTTCCTAAGGTTAGAGGTGGTTTTTGGAAGATAGTTCCAAGTCTGATACATTTTTGTATCCCTAGAATGAATTAATAAGAAAATCTTAGGCTGTATAGCCAATCTATTCATTCATTTGATTCAACAAATATTTATTGAGAGCTTACTATGTGCCAAATACTATTTCAGATGTTTGGAATATATCATTAAGTAAGATAACTGTCCTACAAGAGATTACGTCCTGGAGGGGCGGGGGAACAGGCAATGCACATAATAAATAAGTATAAATATTGTCAGAAGCTATAAAATTGTACAAGGTATAAAAGAATGAGTCAGCCAGGATCAGGGGAAGAGATGTAGAAGAATTGGGAAACAAAGACTTGAAAGTGGTGAAGGAGTTGGCCAAAGAGACATCTGGGTAACAGCATTCCAGACAGATGGCATAGCTAGGAGAGGGACCTGAAGGGAATCTGACACACTCAAGCAGTGAAGTCAATGTGGCTGAAGGAAAGTGCATATGGGAAAAATGGCAGGACATGAGGTCAGAGGTTAAGGGGCCAGGTCATGGAGTAACTTGTAGGCCATTTAAGACTTTGGCTCTTACTCTGTGTGAAAAAGGGAAAGTACTGAAGCGTTTTGAGCAGAGCAGTGGCATAATCCTATCTCAGGTTTTTGAAAGAAATAACCCTGGTTGCTGGGCTGAGAACAGACTATCTAAATTGAGAATAAAGTAGAGATATTAAAAAGAAACAACAGATGCTGGTGAGGCTGTAGAGAAATAAGAATGCTTTTACACTGTTGGTGGGGATGTAAATTAGTTCAACCATTGTGGAAGATAGCATGGTGATTCCTCAAGGATCTAGAACCAAGGATCATTTCACCCAGCAATCCCATTACTAGGTATATACCCAAAGTAATATAAATCATTCTGTTATAAAGATACATGCTCTTGTATGTTCATTGCAGCACTATTCACAATAGCAAAGACATGGAATCAACCCAAATGTCCATCAATGACGGATTGGAAAAAGAAAATGTGGTATATATACACCATGGAATACTATGAAGCCATAAAAAGGAATGAAATCATGCCTTCTTTTTCTTTATTTCTTCTTCTAAAAAAAACCCAAGATATAAATATATATATATATGCAGAAAGTGCAGGTTTATTACACAGGTATCCGTGTGCCATGGTGGTTTGCTGCACCTATTGACCCATTCTCTAAGTTCCCTCCCCTCAACCCCCACCCCCCAACAGGCCCTGGTATGTGTTGTTCCCCTCTCTGTGTCCATGAGTTTTCAATGTTCAACTCCTACTTATAAATGAGAACATGTGTTGTTTGGTTTTCTGTTCCTGTGTTAGTTTCCTGATGATGATGGCTTCCAGCTTCATCCATGTCCCTGCAAAGGACATGATCTCATTCCTTTTTATGGCTGCATAGTATTCCATGGTGTATATGTACCACATTTTCTTTATCCAGCCTATCATTGATGGGCATTTGGGTTGGTTCCATGTCTTTGCTATTGTAAATAGTGCTTCAATAAACATATGTGTGCATGTGTCTTTACAGTAGAATGATTTATGTTCCTTTGGGTATATACCCAGTAATGGGATTACTGGGTGAAATGGTATTTCTGGTTCTAGATCCTTGAGGAATCACCATACTATCTTCCACAATGGTTGAACTAATTTACATTCCCACCAACAGTGTAAAAGCTTTCCTATTTCTCCACAGCCTCGCCAGCATCTATTGTTTCCTGATTTTTTAATAATCGCCATTCTGACTGGCATGAGATGGTATCTCCTTGTGGTTTTGATTTGTGTTTCTCTGATGATCAGTGATGTTGAGCTTTATGCAACCAACAAACATATGAGATCATGTCTTTTGCAGGGACATGGATTGACCTGGAAGCCATTATCCTCAGCAAACCGATGCAGGAACAGAAAACCAAACACTGCGCGTTCTCACTTCTAAGTGGGACCTGAACAATGGGAACACATGAACACAAGGAGGGGAACAACACATACTGGGTCCCGTCAGGGGGTGCGGAGGGAGGGAGAGCATCAGGATAAATAGCTAATGCATGCGGGGCTTACTACCTAGGTGATGGGTTGATAGGTTCAGCAAACCACCATGGCACATGTTTACCTGTTTACCTATGTAACAAACCTGCACATCCTGCACATGTATCTTGGAACTTAAAATAAAATAAAATTAAAAACTTTTAAAAGAGAATAAAGTAGGGAGATGAATTAAGACGCACTAATCCAGGTGAAACAGTTTTAAGAGATTAAATCAGCATCCTTGGTTTCCCCATCAAATAACCCATCATGCTAACCAGCCCAGACTGATATTGCTTTACATGTATACGAAAGACATCTGGTTAAATTAAATAGCACTGCCAATCAATTTTCACCTAGAGATATGCTCAGGTATTTTCTTAGTTCTTTCATTTTGTAAATAGGTGGTACGCTGAATGGACATCAAATTCAATAACAAATTCCCATAAGAAACATCAGGAATAATTTATCCAAAAGGAACATTCAAATTAACATCAATCAGCAATAGCAAATAATGACCTACTTTATCTTGTACTGATCTTGACTAAGGAAAGAATTCATGATGCACTGCTACCTCTATTGAACTCTTGAGTATATCTCATTCCAAAGAGAATGGTGAGCAAAACATTGTTTCATTTGGGTCATGGATACATGCTGTATATTCCAGTCCACCCACCCATAGGTTACTCATGACAGGGCCTCTAGATAGAGGCAGGACAATTATATATCAAAGAAGAAAATATGGAAAGACAGATAAGATATTTGCTGATGTTTTATAAAGAAAATTCAATGCACTTCTTTATCAGTCAAAGGTAGTATTTTCAATGTTTTTCTCTTTGTTTTGGAGCCGTACTGTCTCCTTTGTAGCTGTTCTGTCCTTCAAGAAAGGGCCTGTGGTGGTATGGATTCAAAAGTTGACTCTGTCATCACCTTACAAATGAATTCTATCTGAAGTGAAAAGTCACCAACAGTTTTACATTGATGTTGTGTTGTTCCATGTAGTATTCTGTCAAAACTATGTGCCTTCTTGAACAAAGATTTCACCTTTATTTTTAAGCACATTTCAACCAACCACAGTATCAGACACTTCCACTAGGAGGTTAATGAAAATTGGCAATATGGACAATATTCCCACCGTAGAGAAGATTTACCATATATTTTTTAGAAGCTTACAGAAGGTACCTTGACCTAGTCTTGATCTACTCCATAAATGGGTTTAAGTGGACTTGAAAGTCCCTAAAATTATTCGCAAAGTTGTGAATCTGTTATATGATCCAGTAGCTTTTATCAGAACTTCAAAGGCATCTGTAATGGCACTTCCCCTCAAAAATTTTTTAAAAAAACACTGACATAGAAATATGCAAAGATGGTATTTTTAAGGGTTATTTATATTTAGGGAGAATGCTCTCCCAAATTATGGACAGTTTGCTTGCAAAATTTAGTTCTGTTTTGATTAAAATGGACTTTTTGCTTTCACATCTTACATTTCCAGAGAAAATATTTTATTTTACCAATTAGAATGTTCCATAGTAGGATAAACCTTAATTTATTTCAACCACATTTATGAGCACTCACTCTACACTGGAGGATATGATGATGCCACAAAGATAAAACACCAAGTTCCTGCCCTTGAAAATCTACAGTCTATCAGGAGAGATGGAGACACAGCTGATGATCATATACAGTGAAAAAACCCAACAAAGGAAATGAATTCAAGGGCAGTTTTGTTCTCAGGATAATTGAATTCTGCCAGAGGTTATTATGACTGGAAAGGTGAATACGTTTTTCCAGACACAGGAAGAAATCAAGAGTGTTCTGAGCACAACAAACAATAGGCATGAAAGCGTGAATGTTCAGCTTGGTGGGAGCCCAGGCTTTGAGGAAGGCTTGGCTGAAGGGAAGTCTGGACTTCGTCAGGAGGCAAAGGATCTTGTGCATGTTAGGTGATGAGGAAATTTTGAAAATGGTAAGATAGAGGAAAGATATAATCTGAATTATTTTCGAAGTTTAACTGTGGTGAACGAGATGAGGACAGATTGAAGGTATAATAGGAAGCTGCCAAAAAAAGGCAATTTTTTGAATTAATAACATAATATAGTTCTGGCCTCTCTTCTAGAAGTTATCCTACTTTTCTTTGTCTAACTTTGTCCTTCTAATCTGTCAGCAATTACTATTGATGCTACCTCTAAAACATATTCTGAATCTACTCATTTGTCTTTATGCCTGTGCTGTTATCTGAGGAAATGCCCCCTTTCTCTCTCTCTTGCTCCCCTGAGATAATTCCAAAGTTGTGTCTCTGCTTCTTTTCTTACCCCTCACAATCTATTCACCACATGGCAGCAAGTGACCTTTTAAAATAAAATACCAATCAGATCATTCCATTCCCTTATTTAAAACGCCCATGGCTTTCTGCTATGCTTAGGAGTCACATCCAACCTCTGCATTGTGGTCTGCCGGACTCTGTGTCATCTGACCTATGCCAACTTCTTTCTGCCTACTATCTCATTTTCTACCACTCATTCACTCAGTTATGATGCTTCAGCCACTCCAGTGTTCTTCCTGTTATTGGACCACCTCAAATTCTTTCCTGTCCTAAATCTTTGGCCAGAAATACTCTTCTCCTTCATTTCTGGGACCTTTTCAGGCTCTAGATCAAATGTCACCTTCTCAGAGAAGCCTTTGTGACCACTCAACCTAATGTAGGCTGCCCAAACTCATCACACCATCTTGCCTTCAGCACATTTTCTGAGCCACAGACAATAGGCATTACTCCCCTCTGGAGTAATGATCAAAAGTAGGGAAGATTAGAGTAGATGGGCATGTGGCCCAATTCCACCAACTGGAACTGGGACTATTTCCCCATAAGAACAAAGTAAAAATTCAGAGTTTTGATAAATATGTGGCTCAATGAATGAGCTTTTGTGAGACAGTTAGCATCCTGGCCACCAGAGATTACATAATTTCCATCAGAAAAATATGTTCTAAGGTCCAGGTTTACCATTAAGACAAATATATTCATATGTGTATATATTTCATTTGTAGGTTAAGGTTGGCCTATACTTGCTACATTTAAACATTTCATATGCTGGGGGTTGTTTTGCATGTTGGTATTAGAGCTCGAACCATGTAGGTATACGTATTAGATATTTGTACTTCTTATTCCTTATTTTATTTCTCAAAATATATGTTTGCTCTGACATGAAATGCAATTCTATATCATTAAAAAGTGCTTACTCTCATCTTAAATCAACTAGGCTATCCAAATTTGCTACTCTTGAATTTAATCTAACAATTTCAAACTTTGTTGGGTTAAATTGCTTACATTGAAAGTTTTGGCCACTCCAATCAAAGTTGATGTTGTGGAAAGCAGGAAAATATATTTGGCCTGTACGTCTGAAATCCTAATTCTCTTTCCTCAGCAACAAACTGTACAAGACATTTAAAGACAAATTACCTTGTGGTAGAGAAATAAAGTCTTAGCCTTGCTTTAGGCAGTTTTGTTGGATTCAGATGGCCGGAAGCTGAACATGCTTGGTCATCAACCTGGAAGCCAACCACTTAGTAATGTCTTGCCCTTCTCTCTCTCTGTAATTGGCTTTTTAAAAAATTTTGTTAATCTAACCTTTTTGTGTACACATATAAAAGATCACTTTGCAAATAACCATGTACTCATTATCAAGAATAAACTGCCATGAGCATTTTGTCACTTTGCTCCACATATTTTGTTTTTTAAGAAAATAAATGACTACAGGTAAAGATGATGTTTGTAATATTCCCCCCTACAGCCTTATTTCCAGTGCCCTTGACTGAGAAATGTCAATGTCATGCTCACTTTATAAGAGAAATGCTGAAAGGAATCCATCTGTTCTCACAGAGCATGTATTGAAGGGTGAATTTGGAGCTAAGAGGCAATAAATTGATTACTGGAATGGGAGTTGTAGAACATTCCCTCCATCATCCCCTTTCTGATGCCCTACATGAAATCCTCAGTACCATCTTCCAATTCATTAAATCTCTCCATAGATCTAGTTCTATGCAATTAAAAAGATTTCAGTGCCACATTATTTTTACTTTCAGTCTTTCTACTTCCTTTTCCTCCTCCTCTTTCTTCTCTTCCCTTTTATCCTACACTTTTTTTCATTGCTGCCTATTTTTCTTCATTGCTCTTTCAAATTTTTTTCAAGGAGTTTCTACCTTTATGTCTTTAAGAATATTAAAAAATATTATTTTGAACTAATTTTCAATGGCTCCATTGTATTATTTTATTGCAGTCATTTCATCCTCTTGGGTACATGGGCGAGCTGACCTCAGCCCCATAATAGCTCAAAGGTCCAAGCAGTGAGCGTGGTTCCAGCCCTCAACCATGAGGGCCTCCCCCCTTGAGCTGAGGACTTTGGAATTTAGTTCCTGCTGCCCCTGCCACCTTCCTTCCCCAGAGGCTTCAGCACTATCACCTTTAGATTTCTATTCCTATTTTTGGCCCATGAAGACATTTATCTTATTTTTGATCCCTGTAACTTTATAACTAAAAAGATGTTATTCTTATGTGTGTTCAGGATATTTAATAAGTAAATTTATAGCACTATGTTAAATGGAAGTTTATCTGTTTTCTGAAAGGATCCACTTATTAAATAAAGTGGGCTATCTGATCCCCCAAATCCCTATAGTCATTGCCTACATGTGAATCATTTTACTGTGCTAACATTATGGATGGTTCCCATTGAATGAAGAATTATTGCTATTTATTATTATTATTTTTTAGCTTGCTGAAAGTTAGTTACAGGCAGTTCCTAATTTACTGACATGGATGGAACCAGAAGCCATTATCCTTAGCAAAGTAGCAAGGAACAATAAACCAAATACCGCATGTTCTCAGTTATAAATGGAAGCTAAATGATGAGAACACATGGACACAGACAGGAACAATGGACACTGGCGCCTTTTGGAGGGTGGAGGGTGTGGGAGAGATCAGGAAAAATAACTAATGGGTACTAGGCTTAATACACGGATGAGGAAATAATCTGTACAACAAACCCCCACGACATAAGTTTACTTATGTAACAAACCTAAACATGTACCCCTGAGCTTAAAAGTTAAGCTGGAGCGGTGGCTCACGCCTGTAATCCCAGCACTTTGGGAGGCAAAGGTGGGTGGACCACTTAAGGTCAGGAGTTCGAAACCAGCCTGGCCAACATGGTGAAATCCCGTCTCTACTAAAAATACAAAAAATAGCTGGGCGTGGTGATGGGAGCCTATAATCCCAGCTACTCGGGAGGCTGAGGCAGGAGATTCACTTGAAACTGGGAGGTGGAGTTTGCAGTGAGCTGAGATTGTGCCACTGCACTCCAGCCTGGGCGACAGAGCAAAATTCTGGCCCCACCCCCCAACAACAACAACAAAAAAGTTAAAAAAAATTAACCATTTTACAAAAGTTCCATTTTAAACCTCTTACTTGTAAAATAGAAGCTATTCCATGTTAAGATTATGACAACCATTTGAATTATTTTATAAATATGATAATTTCAAAAGTATTTAAAATAATTAACTGTTTCAAAAGAAATAATGAATGAATTCTAATGCCGAATAAGGATTTCAGGAACACATCTTTCTTCCACCTTGGTATCCTGCTATAATATTCAGAAAATTCAAGTTCCAATCTTAGGTCAACCAGGTATTAGCTAAGTGACTTTGTGAACACTGTGTAAGCCTCTTTACCTCTTTAACTTTTGGGTAAAAGCTTTTTTAAGTTGTATAATAATTTCTGCTGTTACTTCAGGGTTTTAGGTGTCAAAGGAAATAAGGAAGGTGAAAGCATTTAAACATTTGAGAACCCTACTTGGGAGCACGTGATGTGTTCTCCAAACACTATGGTCTTGTTAATTCTCAACACCTGACTCACAGCAGGCACAAGCCATGTTAAGCACTTATAATGAATTAGAAAATAAAGTTGACCCCAAAGGTGAAAAGGATCTGGGCCTTTTTTTCTTCCCAATATGCAAGTGTGTTCACAACATGAGTGATCAGAAGTCAGGGGATGCTGGGCTATCCCATGTAACTCTATTCTGCACGAGAAACACATATAAAGGCATTTGGACATTTGGAACAAATTAGAGCTACAGTAAAGGCCAGAAACACTGCCAGTTTCCCTCTTGCTTTCTCCCCAGGCCAAAATATTACCAAAATAAGTAGTCTCATCAATAAACTAGGGTTTGGAATTTGGAATTAACCAGGCATAACTTCTCAAGTATTATGGCCTCTTTTTTAAAGGCTTGAAGTTGGGTAAAATTGATACCTTTTAATTATGTAAAATATAACCCAACTTACATAACCAAATAAAGTCAAATCACTTTTAATTTTACTTATTGAATGCTGTACAAACCTCAAAGGTTAGAAAGCCAACAAAAAAATGCAGAATAGGCAGCTTTTTATATTTTTCCTGAATTTAGAAATTTTTCATTATATGGACAATTATTATTGAAAATATGTGTTTTTATCATCCAGTAAAAATGGCTTATGTTGGCATGAATATACTCCATTTCATTGCTACTTTTGTACATTTCTTTTATTTCGCCTGAATATGGCCAGATGAATCATATATAAAGAAAGCTCAGCTCCTCCAGAACATTGCTATTGTATAAAGAGTACTGCTGCCAAATTCAAAGCTAAATTCAGGTTTGAGGTATCAGAATCTTTTATAGGTCCCGGGAGAATATTTTGTTCAAATAATAGTCCAGTGATTTAAGGGTGTGTGCACCTGTTGATTTTCTAGAAATATAATATTCTGCAAAGTCAGGGATAATGAAGGCTAAGCCATCATTACCTTTTTAAAAATGACAAAGGAATGAACTGTTTCATAAAAGTGTCATATAGAAATTTCAAAAATAAACTACAGAAATTCTATAAATAAAGAGTAAAGGAAAAAAATTCAGCAACACTTAAAACGAGTAAAAATCCAGAGACATCCTGGTAGAAATCTTAGTCCACAGTCAATCAAAAAGAAGCAAATATCACTACAGAAAAATGATTTTGACAGAATAGAAATAAAAATATTCGTTGTATTCCAAAAAATAACATCATTTTTGTTAATAGCTAAATATCTTTTTTTAGTTCAAAAGGTTTACCTTTTAAAGCTTTGATTTCTTTTAGAAATTCCTATTAAATACTATTTTCCAGAAATTTGTTAATGCAACTGATATGATTTGGATATGTGTCCCCTCCAAATCTCGTGTTGAAATGTGATCCTTAGTGTTGAAAGTGGGCCTAGTGAGAGGTGTTTAGGTCATGGAGCAGGTCCCTCAGGAATGGCTTGGTGCCACTCTCAGGGTAAGGAGGGAGTTCTTGCTCTGGTAGTTCAAGCAAGAGCTGGTTGTTTAAAGGAGACTGGCTCCTTCCTGCTCTCCCTCTTTTGCCCCTTCTCTCACCGTATGATGTGCCTGCTCCTCAATTGCCTTTTGCCATGAGTGGAAGCTTCCTGAGGCCCTCGTCAGAACCGGGTGCCAGTGCTATGCTTCCTGTACAGCCTGTAGAACCATGAGCCAAAATAAATTTCTTTCCTTCATAAATTACCCTTCCTCAAGTCTTTACAGAAATGAAGGAATGAACTAACACAGCAACTTTGTAAAGCACTTAAAATGAGGGGAAAAGGGAAAGTCTGAGACTCAGTTCAATCTATTGGATGGTACAATTATTTATATATTTAAAGAGGAGCAACTTCTTGATCAGAAATCAATTTGACCTACGGTTACGGGAGCTTAATTACAGACTATATGTGGCCATCAGAGAAGAAAACATGTAAGAGATGGAGGAACATTCAAAAAGATCTCTTATAAGCCTTTTCAACAGAGATTTCTCTGGAACAGGTGGGCTAACACTACAAAATTTTGTTGGTTTAGTATGTTTCATGCAAACACAGTCCATTATTAGAAGCAAACAAAGGGCCACAGGTGAGATTAAAATAATTACTCAGTTTTTCCTTGTGATGACTCTTACACTGATACTTTATATATAGTACTTATTAGTCACAAGCATTCAGTAGATGTGTATTACCACTGTTTCCTAACATATAATGAAAGTGACGGTCAGAGGAGGTTAGTAACTTGCCTAAGGTCACTCAGTAAGTGGCATTTAGAGGTGGCAATTTGAATAGAAGCATGTCTAGCTCAAAGTCCATTCTATGTTTATCACATTACATAATCTTACATATGTTTCTTTTGCATCTTTTTTAGAATGATATACAGAGTTTTATGAAATAATTGTATTTCTGATAAACTGGCTATAAATTACCTTTTATAAACAGAGTCACATATTAATATATATTGGAAGCACTCACTCATTCAACAAATGCCATGCAATGCATTTATAAAGTAATTCATGAAGAAAACAGGTAACCACAATTTTATATAAATTTCAACTACAAATGATAACTCTTAGCTTTGCCTAAAATGGATTAAATCTGTACAAAGTGGGCTTTTGCTGGATCCAGCAGCACTCATTAGCATGGTTTGGGAATAGGTGCCCTCCTGCAGACTTGCAGGCTAGCTGAACCAGTAGCATAGTGCATATAAATGCAGATCCTGAAAACATAGGTGAGCGCGGTTTGCAACAGCCAAGAATGATATCATCAGTCTCTATTTCATTTAATTAAAAATTATCAGCTGTACAAAGTGCTATTTTTGACACAGGTCACTGTGGTTCAATGCTATTGGATTTTATCTTATTAAGCATTTAGCTGTTTGCTGTAATGATGGAGGGGCAGAGCTGTGTATTCAGAGAGGTTACAGAGTTAGCCCTTAGACCCTTGGTAACATTGAATAGTTTATCCTCAAAAGCTCCTTTCTTGAAAACTTTATGTTATGGCTACCCATCCCATCTTTTCTAGCGACAATGATGAAATGTGTTGAAACATTAATATATATCAACGGAAATACTGACATATGTTGACATACATAAGTGTTGGTAAACAACTCTACAACTATAGTAAATAAATAAACCATTCTTCTATCAGAGACTAGGGCAAACCTAAGCTATACGACTTTGGATATTACTGTGAAGCTTAGTTTTGCCAGCCAATTTTGCTTGTATTTGTATGTTCTGAAAACCAACTGAGTTGAGAAACTACTTACAGAATTCAATCTGCTCCAGCAGCCTGAATGATTGTTTTGCCCATAATAAAATTATTTTTTATTCACAAATATATACTTTTTAATTTTGAAGTAATCCTAAACTTAAAGTTGTAAGTATAATATAAATAACTATAAAAATCATTTTTGTCTGCAGCATTTTCTGCAAATGTTGCCTCCAGTTATAGTTTTTCTTTTAATTGTTAGGATTTTGTTTTAAATTTAGCCTTAAAATGTGAGTTTATTGGGCATTTTTTAATATTAATTTTTTTTAAAATTATACTTTAAGTTCTGGGATACATGTGCAGAACGTGCAGGTTTGTTACATATGTATACACGTGCCATGGTGGTTTGCTGCACCCATCAACCTGTCATCTAAATTAGGTATTTCTCTTAATGCTATCCCTCCCCTATCCCCCAACCCCTCGACAGGCCCTGGTGTGTGATGTTCCCCTCCCTGTGCCCATGTGTTCTCATTGTTCAACTCCCACTTATGAGTGAGAACAGGCAGTGTTTGGTTTTCTGTTCTTGTGTTATTTTGCTGAGAATGATGGCTTCCAGCTTCATCCATGTGCCTGCAAAGGACATGAACTCATCCTTTTTTATGGCCACATAGTATTCCATGGTGTATATGTGCCACATTTTCTTTATCCAGTCTATCAGAGAAATTCATTGACAAGTTTGCCAAGGTCATCACTGATAAAAATGTGACACTAGGACAAGTCTATAATGATGATGCAACGTGACTGTTTTAGTGTTAGTGGCCCAGAAAGACACTGACTACAGCCAATCAGACAGCTCCTACAGGAATTAAGAATGCCAAAGAGAGAATAACTGTGCTGAGAGGTGCTAATGCAGCAGGCATGCATAAGTGTAAACTTGCTGTAATAGTCAAAAGCTTGCATCCTCCTTGTTTTCAATGAGTAATTTTTTTAACCAGTCCATTATTACGCTAATAAAAAGACATGGATCACCAGGGACACCTCGTCTGATTGGTTTCACAAATATTTTGCATCAGTGGCTCATGCTCACCACAGGGAAGCTGGATTGGATGACTATTGCAAGATTGTGTTATTCCTTGACAACCGTTCTTCTCATCCTGCGGCTGAAATTCCCATAAAAATAATGTCTATGTCATGTACTTTCGCCTAAATATGACTTATATGGTTTGGCTCTGTGTCCCCACCCAAATCTCATCTCAAACTATAATCCCCACGTGTTGAAGGAGAATCCTGGTGGGAGGGGATTGAATCACTGGACTTCCTCCTTGCTGTTATCATGATAGAGTTCTCACGAGATCTGGTTGTTTAAAAGTGTGCAGCATTTTTCCCTTCACTTTCTCTCTCCTGCTCCAACATGGGGAGTCATGCTTGCTTCTCCTTCACTTTCCACTATGACTGGAAGTTTCCTGAGGCCTCCCCAGCTGTGGAACTAACTCTTCCTGTACAGCCTGTGGAACTCTTGAGTCAATGAAACCTCTTTTCTTCATAAATTACCCAGTCTCAGGTAGTTCTTTATAGCAGTGTGAGAACGGGCTATGACAATGACTTTATTTACTCAGTCATGTGACCAGGGTATCCTTAGATCGATAAAGAGTAAATATAAAAACATTTTCTTGAACAGCATGCTAGCCAGCAGTGAACAGAGGTGTGAATGTGGAAAGTTTTCAAACCTTTAAGGTTTGAAAAAAGTTTAGCATGAAGAATGCCATACATACTGTTGCCAATGCTTGAAACATAGTGATTAAAGACACAGTTGTGCGTGCCTGACACAACCTCTGGCCTGCAACTAAGTTCAGTGATGATGATGAACAAGGTGGTGACTTTGAAGGATTCTGTAATTTGAAGGATTATGTAAAGCGAGAAAAGAAGAATGTCTGATTTCTTTACATACGCAAAAAATATATCTTCAGAGTTCATTAGTAAGCTGAAAGAAGCGAATATCGAAGACATTTTTAATATCAATAATGAGGCTCTAGTTCATTCACTGATGATGAAATAGCTGAAATGGTCCTGAATCAAGGTGATCATGAAAATAGTAACAATGAAGATGATGTCAACACTGCAGAAAAGGTGCCTATAGACAACATGGTGAAAATGTGTGATGGGCTTACTGAAGGACTAAAGCAGCATGCATTTGTAACAGGACAGGAAATCATGTCAGTTTATAAAGTCAGTGAGAGGCTTCTAAGACAAAAGCTATTGTTAAGGAGGCAGATGACTCTGGAGGAAACATATTAAAAAGCCATCCAGCAGAATGCTCTCATCCCTAGAGGACCCATTTCCTGGTCCCTCCACTGCTTCTGACATTTCTTCTCACCTAAAAAAATAAAATACAGTGTATAGAAACCTTTTAATTAAAACACAGCATAGTAGGTGGAAATGGAAAGGCTGCCGTTGTTTGTTCCTGCTGTTGTTTAACAGCTGATACAGGTATTCTATTACTGTGCTGTTTAGCTACTCTGAACATGTTAATTTTTCACTGTATTAATGGTTTTCCATATTTTCAACTAAGTACTTATGTACGAATAAGTATAAGAAAATGCTTGTTTATTGGTGGCACATAAATTCAGAGTCAGAAATGATGGTGATGCCAAACAACCACAGATTTTCCATATGGGTGGCTAAGATAGTGACACCTTTGCTTTCTGATGGTTCAATGTACACAAACTGTTTCATGCACAAAATTATTAAAAAATGTCGTATAAAATTATCTTTATGTTATGTGTATAAGGTATGTATAAAACATAAACAAATTTTGTGTTTAGACTTGGGTTCTATACCCAAGGTATCTTATTATGTATATGCAAATATTCCAAAATCCAAAAAATTCTTAAGTCTGAAATACTTCTGGTCCCATGCATTTTGGATAAGGGATACTCAACCTGGAATCTCATGAGCCAGTTCCCATAATGGCAAATATATTTATTTATTATAAGAACTATTTATTGTAGTAAATATTATTTACTATTTACTATAGTAAATACATATTTTTACTGTTTACTAGTTTATACATATATATGATATTCATAGTATATTTATAAATACTTATAAATATTTATATATATTTACTATTATAGGAATTGGCTTACAGAATTATGAGGACTGATAATTATGAGGGCTCACAATATGTCATTGCAAGCTGCAGAACCAGGAAAGCTGGTGACTTAATATGGTCTAAGTCTGAAGGCCTGAGAACCAGGGGTCTGTGGTATAAGTTCTGGAGCTCAAAGATCTGAGAACAAAGAACACTGAAGTCCAAGGGCAGAAGAAGATGAATGTCCCAGCTCAGATAGAGCAAATTCACCCCTCCTCTGCCTTTTTGTTCTAGCTGTGCTGTCAGTTGATTGGATGATGTCCACTCACATTGGTGAGGGTGATCTTCTTCCCCCAGTCCACGAATTCAAATGCTAATCTCTTCCAGAAACACCATCACAGTCACACCCAGAAATAATGTTTACCAGCTATGTGAGTATCCCTTAGCCCAGTCAAGTTGACACATAAAATTCACCATCACAATTAGGTTGTTGCTATTGCTGTTGTTATTGCTGCTGTTGTTGGTGTGCGTGTGTATGTATTTTCTGTGCAATGCTTGATGTTTGTCTTAGAGTGAAAAGATTATAAAAGTGAATGTTAGCAAACACAAATTTACATAAAAACCCACCAAAGTCACTTATTCTATCATGGCAGAAGACCTAGAAGCTTTTGTTAGGAATTGAGGACACAGGTGTACCTAAGATTAATTCAAATGACATAAAATTCAGGATTCCAGTGTAACTGCGCCACAGAAACAGAGCACCAAGCACACATAGCATGCCACTCACCATTATTTCTGGTACTATGTTAGCAGTTAATTCAAATCATTTTAAGCCATTTGTCAACCAGAATCTCATAATGGCCTCGCAAAAATATTTGTCAATATTTCACTAATACTGCTATGATATATTTGCATTTGTTTGTTTACCTGTCCAGTTTCTCAATTACAACACTTTGAGGACAGAAATGATGTCTTATTTTGTTATATCTTCAGAAACTTGCATTTTATTTGCATAATAAGGGCTTAATAAAGGATTACTGTTAAATGAGTAAGTTAATGAATCAATTACTGCTTTCTCAACTTCTCCAGACTCAGCTTCAGAGGCAGTGGCCTCTCTATTGCATCTCTATTATGTGTTAATGTGCTGAATCTTTTCTTGCCCCTCCTGATCTACTCTCTACCTTGCTCCATCTCGCTCAGTCATCAGGGAGGCTGATGCATGGTGACTCTATCAAGAGACCAACTTCTCCTTTGTCTTCTGTTTGGATTTGCCCAATGAAAGCCTGGTGCAGGAGACTGGAGATTGAGAGGAAAGGGAGAATAAAACCTTTGATCCTTTGGCTCCCTCTCAGTATCGTTGCCACTTAACCACCTTGCACTATAGACTGCCATGACTCTCATGGACATCCTTTTCATATACCTACTGTCTCTGCATTTTGGTAACTGTTCCCTCCCTTTCAGGCTTAGAAATGGCAAGGGATCTCTGTTGTTAATAACCCAGAATATTGCACCGTATTTTCTTGATTTCCTTAATCCTGCCTGCACTGTTATAAAAGATGCATTTGTTAAACTCTCTTCAATTTCCTGTCTGAGTATGCTATTTGTTTCCTGCTGGGACTGACAGATATAGACAGGTACTGTAATAGTTGTATGTACGATCTTATGTAATTAATTTTACTCCTTGAGTTTGCAAAGTAAATATAACTATTCCCATTTTACAGAATACCTATGATACAAATGTATTCTACCGGAATTCTTATTTTATTATTTATTTATTTACTTAACTTATTCATTCATTTTTATTTGCCACAGTTCATTGGAAATTCATCTCTTGGCAAGAATATACACTGGGGACTACTGTGGGGGTGTTTGGGGGAAGGGAGCAAATGTTGAAAAACTAACTATTAGGTACTATGCTCACCACCCAGGTGGTAGGATCAATTGTATCCCAAACATCAGCATCATACAACATACCCATGTAACAAACCTGCATTTGTACCCCTGAATCTAAAATGAAAGTTGAAATTATTTTAAAAAATTAAATAAGAGGAAATTTATCTCTTGATACAACTGCTAGAGCAGGGTGGTACAGAGACAACCTGGTACAAAGGAAGTGTCTCCACTGGATAAAAGAGTAGGCCGCTTTAAGAGGGCTCATTGTTGAATGTGGGCAAAAAGGGGGAGAGGGAAAGTTATAAAAGAAGGAATGAATGGAAGAGGCTCAGCTCAGAATAATTTTGCTATTATAAACAACAGTACTAATAAAGTTTTGCTCCTTCTATTCATTTGAATAGAGCAAGGAAGGCTTGTGATATTTTTATTAATACCTAGCCTAATAGCTATGGGGTTAAGTCAATGAATTCTAAACCAGATATTATTACAGCACCCTCTAAAAACTAGGGGCTCTCTCCAATTTTACTTGTTTCGTATGCAATCTCTGCATTCTGAGAGCTCTTTTCCACACCTGTGCTGCCACAGTGAGTCGGTGGCCACTCTCAGATCTCCATCCTCTAAGATCTACTCCAGTTTTTCTATCAGGCTCAAGAGTGGAGTGAATTCTGAGCCACCTCCATGGGAAGATGTTTGTTAACTTACTTATGCAGTGAAACTCAGTGAGTTTGTATGTTCCCTTTGCCACTTATGCTCTAAGTTGCCAGAGAAGCATGAGAAAGAGGTGTATTAGTCTGTTTTCAAGTTGATATACAGAACAACCTAAGACTGGGTAGTTTATAAAGAAAAGAAGTTTAATTGACTCACAGTTCGGCAGGCTGTACAAGAAGCATGGCTGGGAGGCTTCGAGACGCTTACAACCATGGTGAAAGGTGAAGGGGAAGCAAGCATGTCTTCACATGGCGGCAGGAGAGAGAGAGTGATGGGGGAGTTGCTACGCACTTGCAAACAACCGGATCTCATGAGAACTCTATCATGAGAAAAGCAAGGGCAAAGTCCACCCCCGTGATTCAATCATCTCCCACCAGGCCCCTTCCCTGACACATGCGGATTACAGTTTGACATGATATTTGGTGGAGACACAGAGCAAAATCATATCAAGAGAGTAGACATAACTTACTGTTGAAAGCTACACAGGCATTAAGCCCTGCTTTTCCACGAGATGCTTTATTATGCTTTTAATAAATGGGTATGTTTATAGTCTGTGTGATTTAAGAAATGGTATACCAAAGGGAGGTGATGTCAAATTATAACATTTCAAAATCAGGTAAGGCAGGAACTTCAGACTTTTTTTGGAAGGTCTAAGAAAGTTACCTGAGTACATTTTAAACACCATTTCCTCCATTCTTCAGAGGTTTTCGTTTCAGGAAAGCATAACAAGAGTCATTCTAATGTGATTATAAAGGGCCCGAAGCTTTGCTTTTAAAATTCCATACTTAGGTAGAAAGAAAATGATAACTTTTTCCCTTTGATTTTTATTCACTATTTTTATAACACTAGCAGCCCTGAGACACCGGATTGGAAATATCTATGCCTCTTGATGTTACCTGGGCACCACTGCATCACAGTCCTTTAACCGGGTCTGTTTTCATCTGTTCCTTGATCTTCTGCATTCTCCCCCACCAAGCGACATCATTTCTATACTCTTTAGACTTATTCTCAGCTTTCTGGATGCTAAATTTGCCTGTTCACTGATTCAATAAACATTTACTGAGCACCTACTGTGTGCCAGGCCCAGATAGAGATCCTGCACTCATGGAAATTCCAGTCAAACAAAAGGGCCAAGAATGTGCAATTGTAAATACTGGTATGTTCTGTGATGGAAAAGCATTAAGTGCAGGGGCATAAGGTAAGGAATCTTATCTGGTGTGCGGGTTCAGAGTTTTCCTAGGTTATGATGTTGGAGGAGAGTTGTGATTGATGAGCCTAGGTTAATTAACTGAGGAGCATGGGAGTAGGTATAGGAAAGGGGTTAGATAGAAAGCATGGCATATGCAGGGACTCAGAGACTATGTGGTGCTGAAATCAGGTATGGATTTGACTTAAACCACTGTACTCCAGTGAACTCATGCATAAGGTAAAAGCTCAGACCTTAAGGGATCCAAGTCTGCTTTACCTATCCTGTTCTTTCATGTAACAATCCTTTTTTTGCTTCACAACTCAGAACACATAAAGGGATGATGGAGGGAGGTAGATGGTGGAGAGTCTGGCTTTTATTGCAATACTAAAAAGCTCTCAGTGCTTGGGCCAATCAAGGTTTACCTATTGCTCAAGTTTTATGTCCACCTTGGCTAGGCAGAAAGGGAGCTTTCATTCTTTATTGGTACTCAGTGATTCTGGCTGGCAGAGGCTTTACTGTTACAGAGAAGAGCACATGCCAAATAATTAACCAGCTCTGAGAACTTCTCTCTAGAAGTGTTGCACCTTTCACTGGGCAAAGCAAATCGAGGGCAATGCTTAACCTCCAACTACAGCAGGGTGGAGCCAGCCTGATGTTTCAGGCTGGTAAGTAGAAAGCTAGAAATATTTGGTGAGTGCTATGGTCCGAATATTTGGGTCCCCTTAAAATTCATATGTTGACCCCTAATCACCCATTTGATGGTATCAGGAGGTGGGGTCTGTTGGGAGATGATTAGAATGGGATTAGCACCCTTATCAAAAAACTGCCTTATCCCTCTTCCACCATGTGAGGAGAAGACACCATCTATAAGAAAAAGGAATCTCCCCAGATAGCAAATATGCCCATGCCTTGATCTTGGACTTCTCAGCTTAGGGAACTGCAAGAAGAAAATTTCTATCATTCGTAAGCAATCAGTCTATGTTGTGTTATGATAGCAGCCTGAATGGACTAAGACAGTGAGCAAGAGTAGCGATCACCACGGAGATGAGCCTTCATCAGGTATTGCAGTCTATGGCAAGAGCACATTACTGGCGCTCTGATTGCAACTAACTTGTTTCTAACCTTCTCTTAATTCCAACAACTTGTCACCGCACAGGTAAATGTGTGTGGGTGATGACATTGCAGTGAAGTCATAGTGTGCAGAAGTGGAAGTTGGAAAGTATTTACTAAGAGGTGGTATAGTGGATAAAATTCCACTTCCAATCTTTGAGTTTTTTGTCTACTTTCTGGAAGAAGGAAAAGGGTAATGGGCCCTTAATAATATTTTCCAATTATCTGTTGATTTTTTCATTGAATTTATCTTAATTTAATTTCCAAGAGCTCCTTATTCTTTGTTCTTCTGTATGTAGTGTACTGGTTTTGTTTTATGAATGCAATATAGTCTTTTATTTCTCTCAATATTTTAATTATGGTGTTTCTTTCATGTGCTTATTTTTCCACCACTTTGTTTTTGCCACTCTTTTTTCTTTATTTGATTCTATTTTGTTTTGCCCTCTATCTCTATCTTCCATAATAGAGGCTTTCATCAAATATCAGGTCTTTAGCTGTCATATATAAAAGTGAGACTCAGAAAAACCCCATTTGGGAGCAAGAGTGTGGCTTATTAATTTGTGAATCTCACTGTAGGTTTGCTACTGTGATATCATATTTTTAATTGGGGAAATATCCAAATACCTGTGTCTAGTTCAGAAGTTCTTAAACTTTTTGGTGTCATGGCAGCCTGGTAAAGTCTAGGATCCTGTTTTAGAATTATGTCCTATGCATGAAACCAATTATATCACAATCTGGTTCTCAAACTATTAAACCATTAAATTTGTGATATAGTCATATGTGCTTTTAATTAATGCACCACCTAATAGGCTTTAGAGTTGTTTCTAATAACTACTATAATTTTGAAACAATGATGAGTGAAAATGCAATTTGGAGATACAGGCAATGAATAATGTGATACGAAAACAATTGTGATTTTTATTGGTCACAAAGTCACAGGTACCAATTATACTACGATGGTTTGTTGCCTATATTCAAAGATGCCAGAAATGCTAACTTTCAGAAGTTAGTTTAAAATAAAAATGAATTATTGTTCTCATTCAAGTTCACAGACCCGCTGGTTAAAAATTCCTGCTGTAGGTCTTTACTTCTGGGTGAATGGATTTTTCTAGAAATCAGTTCACCCATCTCCAACCTTAAGCAAGTAAGTGTGGCTGTGAGCCTTTCACGAGCCAAGCAGGGGACAAATCTCTCTTCAGTGGGGAGACTTTTCCTATAATCCCTCTGATTTCAACACAGTAACTCACACTCCAACCAAAAATGTATTTATTTGCTGTCTTCCAAATTCAAATACTGTCTGATAAAACCAATCCAAAAATACACCCTAGGTTTTCTCTTGATGCATCAGGGTTGGAGAGAGAATATGAGAAGTCTAACTCCTATTTTAAAGATATTTAATGCATACTGTAGTTTTCATTCCCATTTTTGCACACCTGCCTTTAAAGCAGCAATTGTCTCCAATACCTGAGGATTTCTGTAGCTTTGTGTTGAAATGATTAGCTTTTTGATATTCTGCCTCAACATACTTAGATCTCTATGTTCTCTAGTCTAAAACAGTTCCCAGTGGTTAAACTATTTCCCAGATTTCAAAATGTTGCTTCTTTTGTCTGGTATCTTCTTTTTGAGGTTCCCCCCCCCCCCCACCAAGTTCCTTTACTGTCATTGCTTTGTGAAGACTCAGGAGGAAGTACAGATAGACATTTGCATTCAACCTATGTTATTTAACCAGAAGCTTTGATGCATTCATAAGTAGCATTTTAATATGTTTGGGTTCACATCTTTTTCCCTCTCATAACAGCATATCTCCTTTTCTCTGATTTAATATAAAAGTAAGAGGAGAAACAAGGTTGACGTGCAATGTCACTTTAAGGAAGGCCTCTTTGTGTTTTAAGGAAACCATTTCTTAAAAGAACTTTTCTCAGACTCTCTCTAGATGCTTTCAGCATTTTCGTTTAAGACATTAGACTATGAGTTCTTCAAAACGATGTATGTAGTTTCTTTTTTGGTAGAGTGGTAGAAGTGGAATAGCTCTTATTGGTATAACCCTACCACAGATCACAACTGCAAGCTCTTAAGAAAGTATAAAGACTCCCTGAAATCCCTGGAGAGAAACCCAAAGCCACCATAAATTGGAAGTGAATCAAAACTGGGAAGAAGAAAATGGAACTGAGTAGTGTTCCATTGATAAGGCTTTTTGGCTAATGGCACGCCCCAATCAGAATAAGCTAGTTAGCTAAATCCTGAACCGAAATCCTTGGGGTGTACTGCTTTTAAAAACCAGAGGACAGAGTTTAGAACTATGAAAACAGACGAAAAGTGAAAGGGGAAATCATGCAAAGGAGAAACTATATAGGGTAGAGCATCACATTTGGCACATAAACTCTGCGGAAAATCTTAGGATGACCTCTACACTATGCACGCATGGGGCATACTCCCAGCAGCCCATCTAAGGCTAAAAAGAACCGAACAAAGATTTTAGAAGTTACCCACTGCAGGAGTGACAAAAAATGGATTTGAGTTATTCTAAATTAACTACAAATAAAACAGACAAATAAAAATCAACATTCAGAGAAATAGCAGAATCCAGTCTCTACAGTGTATTCTTTTAAAAAAAATATCCAGGGTATAATTCCAAATTATTCCATACATAGTCAAGAGGAAAGGCAATTAAATAAACTGATCCTGAAATGAACCAGATGTTAGAACAGGCTAGCAAGGATTTTAACATAGATACTATAACTATGCTCAAGGGTAGAAGGTAAAGTATGTTTGTGATGAATGGATATACAGAAAATCTCAGCAGAGAGATTGCAACTTTAAAAAAGAACCAAATGGAAATTCTAGAAATGAGGAATAAAATATCTGAAACAAAAGGAAATTAATTGTATGGGCTTAACAAGATGTTAAGGATGAAAGAAGAGTCAGTGACATGAAGGTATCTCAATCAAAACTATATAATCTAGAGTGCAGAGAGAAAAAATATTTAAAAAATTAGAATCTCAGTGATTGTGGGACTATATCAAAATCTAATACATGTGGAGTTTTAGAAGGAGATAAGAGGCAGGAACAGGTAAAACCCAACATCTGAAGAAAGAATGTTTAAAAATTTCCCCCATTTTACAGACTCAAAAACCTCACGTATCCTATGTAGTATAAATAGAGAAAAGACACCTTGAAAATATCACAATTCGATAGATAAAAACAAAAGATAAAGAGAATCTTGAAAGCATCCATAGAAAAAAGACAGATTACATGTATAAGAACAAAAATACAAATCACCACTGACATCTCAGCAGAAACAATGAGGCTGGAATACAGTGTAACGACATCTTTAAAAGTGCCAAATGAAAGCAACACACTGAAAACCTAAAATTCAATGTGAAGCAAAAATAGCTTTCAGAAATAAAGATGACATAAAGGCATTTCAGATGAACAGAAACAGTGGTAACTCTTCTCAAGTAGACTTGCCCTACAAGAAAAGCTAACAGAAGTTCTTCAAGCAAAAGTGAAATGAGATCAGATAAAAATTCAGATTTTAATTTCCTTAAATTACTGATGATTGTTTAAAATAAAAATAACAGTTTGCATAGCATCTTATGTAATAAACATGAAAATACAGAATGAATTATAGGAGGTAAAAGACCTATAGGATTGCAAAGTTATTACATTTTATGAGAAGGGGTGCTTAACTTTCAATAGAAAAATTAAGGGTGCATATTGCAATCTTTAGAGCACCACTGAAATAATAAAATAAAGAGGTAAGCTAAAAAGCCAAGATAAATTAAAATGGAATTCTAAAAGCAATTTCAATTAACTCAAAGTAGCAGGAGAGGAGCATGAAGGAAACACAAAGCAAGTGGGACAGACAGAAAAGATAACAGTAAACCGAAAGACTAAATCCCACCACATCAATAGGAAATGAAGTATTTTAAAAGGCAGAGATTGTCAGAATTACTTAAAAAGCATGAACTATTTGTTGTCTACATGAAAGGTACTTTGAATACAAAAAAAATCAAGTAGATGCCCTCTGAATACAGAAACTCCCTTAAGGGCTGGAAAGATATTCTATTATACCATGCAACATAAACAGCATAAGAAGGTGGGGGACAGGGGCGGGGCGGGAGAGAGAAAGAGAGAGAGAATATGTGTGTGTGTGTGTGTGTGTGTGTGTGTGTGTGTGTGTGTGTGTGTGTGTGTGTGTGTGACAGAGACATATTTTCCCAGGAATGCAAACATCATTTAAATTTTGAAAATTTATCAATATATTTCACCTTACAAGAGACCTAAACATGCGATCATTTCAACAGATGCAAAAAGTGTTTGATGAAATTCAACCTCCATTCATTACAGAACTCTCAGCGAATTAGGAACAGAAAGAAATTTCCTCAATCTGATAAAAAGAATCAATGAAAAACATTACAATTAGCATCATGCTTAATTGTTTTTTTCCTATGTTCCAGAACAAGGCAAAGATACCTACTCCAACAACTTCTAGTCAATACTTCCAGGGACATAAAGTAAAAACCAAAAAGAATTAAAAGGCATACAGATCAGAAAGAAGTAAAACTCTATTTGCAGATAAGTTTTTTTTACATAGAAAATCCTAATCAATGTATAAAGTAATTACTAGAAGTACAAAGTGAATTTAGCAATGTTGTTATATATATGATCAATACACTAACACCAATTGTATTTTCATACTCTGCAGCAACAAACAACTAGAAAACAAAATTAATAACAATTCCATGTATTAGGGTGTTAAGAAGCAAATTACTATTTAGGAAATTTAACAAAGGCAAGGACTGACTCACATTTACCTTCATTTTCACAATGTTTAGCACAATGCCTAAATGATATATTCAACACAATGTTTTGAAAAGCTAAAGAATGTTTGTCTGCTATAAAAAGATTCAAGTTAAAGTCTTTAAAAACTCCTTAGCAAACTAACACAGGAACAGAAAACCAAACACTGCATGTCTGCATGTTCTCACTTAGAAGTAGGAGCTGAACAAGGAGAACACAGGGACACAGGGAGGGGAACGGCACACACTGGAGTCTGTTGCGTGGCGGATGCGGGGAGGAAGAGCAGTAGGAAAAACAGCTAATGCACGCTGGGCTTAATACCTAAGTGGTGGGTTGACAGGCGCAGCAAACCACCATGGCACATGTTTACCTGTGTAACAAACCTGCACATGTACCGCAGAACTGAAAATAAAAATAAAATTTTAAAAAGTTATGATATTCAATTCAATGTAGAAAGAGACAGTAAAATAATCTTTTTTTAAAAAAAAATTATAGGTTGTTTTTTCCTTCATCTCTCTGTCCAGGTTTAAGTGCAGCAGGGCTCAAAGAATGGCACCCACATGTCAGGGGCCTGTGCTCCTTTCCTTCCGCACTGGGACCTGTGCTACTTTGGCACCCCAGCAAAGCATGTACTGAAGTTGCACACAATCATCTCTGCTCACGCACCATTGGCTGAAGTTAGTTAAATGGTCACATATAGCTGGGCGTGGTGGCTCACGCCTGTAATCCCAGCACTTTGGGAGGCCGAGGCGGGTGGATCACCTGAGGTCCGGAGTTCGAGACCAGCCTGACCAACAAGGTAAAACCCCGTCTCTATTAAAAAATACAAAACTTAGGGCATGTGGTTGTGGACGTCTGTAATCCCAGCTACTCAGGAGGCTGAGGCAGAAGAATTGCTTGAACCCGGGAGGCGGAGTTTGCAGTGAACCGAAATCACGGCACTGCACTCCAGCCTGGGCTACAGAGTGAGACTCCATCTCAAAAAATAATAATAATAATAAATAAATAAAATAAAATAAATGGTCACACATAGCTTCAAGGAGGGCTGGGATTGTAGTGCGTACCCTGGAAAGCTATTGTGCTCTATTAAATTTATATCAATATTAGATAAGGAAGATTGGACATTAGAAGACAACTTGTTGTCACTAACATACCATTTCTAACTGTCTGACAGATACAGTGAAGAAGAATTTTAATGGCGATATTTTACTGTTCTGAAGGCTAAAACATTTTGAGATCATTCATGAATTTAAAGCTCACTTCTACTAATCCACCAACCAGAATACAGGAAAACTGTTCAGCTGCTGTTTTTATTTACTTGAATTCTGTACGAATAATCACTTTTAGTCGTCAAAATCCTAAAATATGAACTTACGAGACTCACTGTTAAATGCAAAGCACTTAGAAAACCAAACACAGAACCTGACCAGGATTTATGAATCATATGTTAAAACAGAAATCGTAGAATAAGATTTATGCCTGGTCAAATTACAGATTTTAGCATACTGACTCATAAATCAGTCACCTGAATCCCAAGGGCAATAAAAGGATTTATAAATCAAAACTGATTTAGGATTTATTAGCTAAATGTCTACCATAAGAATGCCGTGTTTATAAATCTCTTTTGACTTACAGAACTAAATTTCACAAACTCTACAGTCAGGGCCCATCTCTAATGATGCTTTTGAAGGGTATACATCCTGGTGACCCTGAAGAAACATGGATCAATGATAATGTCAGAGGAAAGAGAATTGTATTAAAATTATTAAACATTATTTAAATAAATTCTAAAGGATGATCTTGTAAGTAAAAACAACATCTATCTCTATATTTTTGGATTGTGAATACATGGGTTTAAATATTTAAATAATAAGAAAGGCCGAGAGAGGTGGCTCATGCCTGTAATCCCAGCACTTTGGGAGGTTGAGGTGGATCCTAGGAGTTCCAGAGCAGCCTGGGCAAAGAAACTGTGATTACCCCACTGCCCTCCAGCCTGGGCAACAGAGTGAGACCCTATCTCAACAAAAACAAAAACAAAAACAAAAAAGAAAAAGATAAATTATGATTTGAGTATAAAATGACATGTAAAGGATAATTTACCTCAACTCCCAAATCATTTCAGAGTAGATTAAATGTTTCAGAACACATTAAATGACAAAATTTCTCTACTAGATATACCAGTCCCTTTTTAATTCCTAATTTGACAAACATATTACTTTTTTATTAAAATTATATAATATATTTTATTACAAATAAAAAGTATTTGTGTTAATTTGAACTGTCTTATTTTTAAGGTTCAATTTTCTCATGTATCATGGCCTGTTTAGAGTCTCTGGGTTTGCCTCCCACTTGGTAGAATGGAATTGTTCTAAATATTCACGTGGCTGACGTAGTCATTTTGTTCTGTTCTGTACTCAGATGTCACCTCCTCAGGGCCTCTTCTGTGTTCATCCCTGACCATCCAGTGGGAAGCAGCATCCACATCACCCTATCCTTCAGTCTTCTTCGTCTTCTTTTCTCATAGAAAGATAATAATAAGCAACCTGAAAGTTTAATTCCAAGGTGGCAAGGTTAATGAGTGATAGTACAGGCTTACGGTTGCACTGTGTAATGGTTTCTACCTTCTGGTTAATAAGATGCTTATTCTTTTTTTTTTTTTTTTTTTTTTTGAGACGGAGTCTCGCCCAGGCTGGAGTTCAGTGGTGCGATCTCGGCTCACTGCAAGCTCCGCCTGCCGGGTTCACGCCAGTCTCCTGTAAGAAAGCCCACCTCAGCCTCCCCAGTAGCTGGGACTACAGGCGCCTGCCACCATGCCCGGCTAATTTTTTTGTATTTTTTTAGTAGAGATGGGGTTTCATCGTGTTAGCCAGGATGGTCTCGATCTCCTGACCTCGTGATCCGCCCGCCTCGGCTTCCCAAAGTGCTGAGATTACAGTTTATTCTTAATTAAATAAGATAGTTTACATTACCCACTTCTCAATAATTGAGAGATTAAACAGATAATTAAGCACGTAAATCTGGTGTTTTCTTAGGTGAGACATGGACCTGGCTGTCCAGGTTGAATATCAGAGATTTCTGAAGCAAAATAAATGAAGAATAAAATAACTTTATTTTTTGAGCTCCTTTTCATGTGACTACAACTTTGTGGTATCTTTTTTCCAAACAGAGAAGAGAAAGATAACATAGTATGTCCTCTAACATGATGGATTGTAATTGGCTTTTGGCTATTCTTGGTTTAAAAAACTATTTTAGTCTCACAGCATGTTAGTGGTAATGTGTAAATATTTAGAATTGTTAGCAAATTTGAGAAAACTTCTGTTAGATTTCTTTCAAATACAAGTAGTAATATTGTATTTGGAAGAATTGTGCCACAGATTCTCTTCTGACTCCTATTTTGAAACTTTGTTTCTTCATCACCACCCAATCACTTCCATTTTGCTTAGTTGTAGGAGTCACTTTGATCACACATTCATGTTGGCATCTGATCTTGCTTTGCCCCTAGGCATCAGAATACTGAATGAGTTGGTGTGGTGGGCTGTTGATCATGCTTGGGAGCTATTCCTATATCGGAATGGCTAGCAATAATTTAACTATACATGGAAGTCATTATGACCTATGTACTAAATGCAGACTAAATTTACTCACAATTCCACTTCCCCCAACTGGAACCCCCAAATGGTGAAGTCATTTTAAAGCCTCTAGGGAGAGGAAATTGAAGTAGAAAGAGATCATAGTCTTGAAAAAGATCATTTAAATATCTTACTTTTGCGACTGCTGCAAAATGCATGACCATGGGAATGCACCGTCTTAGGTGTAAGGAAGAAGCCCATGCAATACAGCAACCCGAGAGAGAAAGCTTTATTAACGTCGGGATAGATTCTACTCTGCTTACAGCCCTACAGCAACAATAGTGGATACGTCAAGAAATAACTTGCCCAGCTCAGGGAGGAAGTTCATTGTGGCTCGACGCTGCTTCAGAGGACATTTAAAAGGCACAAAAACAACCCAGTGGAAATGCCAGCTTCCCAGCATCTAGACAATGAAGGCGGAAGTGGCCCCTGAGCACAGGAGGAAGTGCAACTTGCCAGGAGTCAAGAGCTGAGCAAGGTTGAAGGTGCATTTTTCTGGTTAGGGACCCAGGGTGCAAGGACTCATTTTTATTTTTCTTAAAATCAAGCACAGAGGGGTCCAGGTTGTGCAATGTTCAGGCTCAGAAACTGATCGCCTGAAATTACGGTGTTTTGACATACTCAACTGAAGGATCTTCAAGGTCACTTTGACCTTCTCCCCACTCATGTCTCTCAATTCCCTGTCTCTCTTCAAGCACAGGATGAAGTTGTTCCCTGAAGTTCCCTCATCTGGCTAAAGTCCAGACTCGCCAAAGAAAAAAACAATTACCTATGATCCCCTCCCTGATTTTTCACTAACTGAAGTCATATGGGAGGAACAAAGACTGAAGTCTGTCAACACACCTGGACAGACTTGTCACGAACCATTGTCTGTTTTGTGGGCCCAAGAGACTTTGTCCCAGGCCACTGTATGTTCTTCAAGCCCATTTAATTTGCCTAAAAACAATTTGCTATCCCCCTAAGATCATCCACACTTCCCCATCTCCCTTTCCTCTGAAGATAAGGGTATATTACCACCTGTACCTCAATGTGTGGTGGGGCAACCACTCTATGATTCTCTTCCATTCGCATTAATAATTTTATATGCCATCTAGTAATGTGACTTTTGTCAGATAATTTTCAACGAACCTTCAGAGGGCAAAGGAAAAGCTTTTCCTTGGCACCTAGAGCAGCATTCAGGTTACGGGTTTTGTTCCTTCCTGCTGAAAGTTGTAATTCTATTTCTACTTTTTTTTTTTATTTTTTTGGCTCCCATTGCCAAGGAAAACTCGATTTCAACCAATACAACTTTCCTGTTATACTAATACCATTCCCTGGTTTACCCATCATGTATGAATAATGGAAGCATACATTAGAGAATAGAAAGTAGCTAAACATTACTGAGTACCAGCTGATGTTCTAAGTGGTTCATAAGTATTAATTCATTTAAACCTTGTAGCAACCTATGGGGCAGATTCTACTGTTATCACTATTTTACATCTATTACATTACACTATTTTATCACTTATTTTTGGCACAGGCAAAGCTTTGTAAATTTGTTTGGGGTCTTACTGAGAACCCATGGGTCTCTGTTAGCTATTCAATCACTTTGATCAAACACAAATGAATTTTATAGCATTTTATTTTCAATACTTCTGAATATATTTACCATGGTAATTTAAAGTAACCCTTTATGTAAGTCTATATAAGTGTGAAGAAATTAGTTTATGAAATGATGGTTTGATTACATCCCTTAATTGATAATTACATAGGATAATAGGAGTAGACAATGAAATGTTTTTTGGTAAGGTTTATTTGTCTAATGATTATTATTTTTAAGAGACAGGGTTGTGCTCTGTGCCCAGGATGCAGTGCAGTGCCATGAGTATGGCTCATTACAGCCTCGAACTCCTGGGCTCAAGCAATTCTCCTGTCTCAGCCTCCTGAGTAGTTGAGATTACAGGCGTGTGTCATCACATCTGGCTAATTTTCTCATTTTTTATAGAGATGAAGTCTTGCTATGTTGTCCAGGTTGGTCTTAAAAACTTCTAGCATCAAACTATCCTCCCACCTCAGCATCCCAAAGTGCTGGGATTACAGGCATGAGCCACCAAGCCCAGCCAGTATGGGTTATTTAGACCAGTGTGGTCTAAGGGCCATTCTCACCAGAATCTCCTAGTGAGGGATAATTAATAATAATATAGATTTTCTACCCTAATTTTCTACCCACTGGATCTGAATTTCTAGATTAGATTCTGGGAAAGTGTTATTTTTAGAAAGTACTCCTAGGTGATTTTAGTGCATAATAAAGTCTGAGAATCTCTAATTTAAACAAATTTAAATTCTGTGAAATCTCTACTTTTCACTGAATAGACATAATTAAGGTCTAGCGTTTACAACTGCAAGACATTTATAAGCTTGAATGTGATTTAAGACAGGAATACATGATAAATATGTTTTTGTTCCTTGTGTGCAAATATAGGCTTAAAAGTGTTGTTTGAAACAAATGATGCAGTAAAAGAAAAAAAAAGAAACTACAAGTTTTACAGACCTTTAAATCAGACCGTTGACTAATTGAAACACATAGGGGTTAGTCTTCCTAGAGGCATGATCTGAAAAATAGAGCAGGTTTTACTGGCTTAGGATACATCGTTCCAGGATAAGCTCTTTTCTCTCATGTGCTACTTTTTTCGTGTACCCAGAAAACAATAAATTTTGGGGTTCTACAGTTCTATGTGAGCACTCCCATCTCATAAATATTTAGACTACAAGAAAAGAGCCAGGATCATTCTTTTAAAAAGTTTAATGAATTTTTAAAAATGTATGAACATGGTTGGGAAGCCTGCCAGTGATTAAAGAGTGTTCATTTTAATATTGCACTCTTTTCCCTTCCCAAATTCTTTCCCACACCTCATCGGACTGTACATTTCTCTTAATAAACCTAATTTAAAATGAATTATTTTAGTCATTTTCATCACAAAATTTAATGATCAACCTTCTTAATTTTCTATTTCTGTGTCTTTGTTTTCATGTCATGTCACTTACAGGGCTCATTCTGTATGCTGCACGTTAAATTAATATTTCTACCATGGCTGCAATGGGTATTTGATGCACTACAGAAAAGTGTAGAGTGTGGGCCAGATCCTCAAAGATCTCAAATCCGAATTGAGGTGTTTATACATGTACGAAATGCCAGGGACTGTCAAGCTTTTAAATGATTTAGAATTACGGTAAAGTAAATCTAAGCTTCCACGGTATTATTTGTAATCCACTGACACGCCCCATAAACAAAATTTAAAAAGAATAAGAAAAAATGCAAATAACTTCATTTTACCCTCTGTGTAAGTCAGTATAAACAGATTGTTAATTTTCCCTTGTCAGGTGAGTTTCAAGAAACTACAGGCATACCTCATTTTATTGTATTTTCTTTATTGAGTCTCACAGATATTATGTTATTTATAAATTGAAGATCTGCGGCAACCCTTCATTGAGCAAGTCTATTGGCACAATTTTTCCAACAGCATATGCTCACTTTGTGTTTCTGTGTCACATTTTGGTAATTTTCACAATATGTCAAACTTTTTCATTATATCTGTTTTTCACTATATCTTTTTCATTACATCTGTTACGGTTGGTAATTGTGATCAGTGATCTTTGATGATGTTACTATTGTAATTATTTTCGGCCACCACAAACTGCACCTGTATAAGATGGTGAACTTAATTGATAAATGTTGTGTGTGTTCTCACTGCTCCATTGACCAGCTGTTCCCAATCTTTCTCTCTCCCCTCAGGCCTCCCTCTTCCCTGAAACACAAAAATATTGAAATTAGGCCAATTAATAACTCTACAATGGCCTCTAAGAGTTAAAATGAAAGGAAGTGTAAAATGGTTTCTCACTTGAAATCAAAAGCTAGAAATGATTAAGCTTCGTGAGGAAGGCAAGTTGAAAGCTGAGACAGCCAAAAGCTGACTCCCGCACCAGGGAGCCAAGTTGTGCAAGCAAAGGAAAAGTTCTTGAAGGAAATAAAAAGTGCTGCTCCAGTGAACACATGAATGATAAGAAAGCAAAAGTGATCTGGGTAGAAGATCAAACCAGCCACAACACGCCCTTAAGCCAAAGCCTAATCCAGAGCAAGGCTTTAACTCTCTTCAAGTTTGTGAAGACTGAGAGAGGTAAGGAAAGTGTAGAAGGAAAGTTAAACGCTAGAAGAGTCGGTTCAGGAGGTTTCAGGAAAAAGCCATATCCACAAATAAACATACAACGCGAAGCAGCAAATGCTGATGTAGAAGCTGTGGCAAGTTTTCCAGAAGAGCTAGCTCAGATCATTGATAAACGTGGCTACATTGAACAACATATTTCCAGTGTGGATGAAATGGAGTCCTATTGGAAGAAGACACCATCTAGGACTTTCATAGCTACAGGGAAAAGTCAATGTCTGGCTTCAAAGCTTCAAAGAACAGGGTGACTCTCTTGTCAGACACTAATAGAGCTGCTGACTTGAAGTTGAAGCCAGTGCTCACTGCACACTCTGAAAACTTAAGGATCCTTAAGAACTGTGCTAAATCTACTCTGCCTATGTGCAACAAAGCCCTTATGGCAGCACGTCTGTTTATAATATCATTTACTGAATATTTGAAGCCTACCACTGAGAACTACTGCTCAGGAAAAAAGATACTTTTCAAAATAGTACTGCTCTTTGACAATGGACCTGGTCACCCAAGAGCTCTGATGGAGGTGTGCAAGGAGATGAACGCTGTGTTCATGCCTGCTAACACAACACCCGTTCTGTACTCCATGGATCATAGAGTAATTTTGACTTTCAAGTCTTATTATTTGAGAAATAAATTTTGAAAGGCTATAGCTGCCACACATAGTTATTCCTGTGATGGATCTGGGCAAAGTAAATTGAAAACCTAGAAAAGAGTCACCATTCTAGATGTCACTAAGAACATTTGTGATTCATGGGAGGAGGTTAAATTATCAACATTAATAGAAGTTTGAAAGAAATTTATTCCAGCCCTCATGGATGACTTTGATGGGTTCAAGACTTTGGTAGAGGAAGTAACTGCAGGTATAGTGATAATATCAAGGAAATTAGAACTAAAAGTGGAGCCTGAAGATGTGACTGAATTGTTTCAGTCTCATGATAAAACTTGAACATAACAGCAGTTAATTCTTACGGATTAGCAAAAAAGTGGTTTTGTGAGATGGAATCTATTCCTGGTGAAAATGCTGTGAACACTGTGTAAATGACAACAAAGGATTTAGAATATTACATAAACTTAGTTGATAAAGCAGCAGTAGGGTTTAGAAGGATTGACTCCAATTTTGAAAGAAGTTCTACGGTGGGTCAAATGCTACCAAAGAGCGTTGCACGCTGTAGAGAAATCTTTCATGAAAGGAGGAGTCAACTGATGTAGCAGACTTCACTGTTGTCTTATTTTTAAAAATGTCCACAGCCACCCCAATTTTCAGCAACCACCACCTTGATCAGTCAGCAGCCATCGGCATCAAAGCAAGACCCTCTTCCAGCAAAAAAAATTACAACAACTTGCTGAAGGCTCGGATGATTTTTAGCAACAAACTATTTTAAAATTAAGGTATGTACATTGTTTTTTGGGTGTAATGCTACTGCACCCTTAATAGACTATAGTGTAAACAACTTTATATGTACCAAGAAACCAAAAAATTCATGTGACTCACTTTGTTGCCATATGTGCCTTATTTTGGTAGTCCAGAATGGAACCTGCAATGTCTGCAAGGTATAATTATACTTTTTCAGCCACTCCAGCTTTCTTTTGGTTAATATTTGCATGGTATATCTTTTTCCATCCTTTTACTTAAGTTACCTATTTCAGTAGAGTTGAAATGAATAACATATATTTGAGTAGGTTCAGAACAAAATCCATTTGCTGTTTTTACTGGTATGTTTAGATCATTAATGTAATTATTGATATGTTTGAATTTAGATATATCATTTTGTGATTTGCTTTCTGTTTGTTCCCTCTGTTTTTCATTCCTTTGACTCCCCTTTTCTGCCTTCTTTTCAGTTATAAGAATATTTATTAGTATCAATTTTAATTTATCTACTATGATTTTGACTATATTACTCTGTAGTTATTTATTGTTCTTTTTAGTGGGTGCTCTAGGGATTACAGGATATATACTTAACTCTTCATCATCACCTAGAATCAATTTTGTATCATTTTAGTTGGAATATAGAAACCTTATCATCTTATTGATCCATTAACCTTTCCCCTCCTATGCTAGTCATGTTAAATATTACATCTAAACCATTGAATGTGCTATCATACATATCATATGTTTTCACATTAAATAGTCGATTGCATTTTAACAAACTCAAGAGGAGAAAAACAGCCTACCATATTTACTAACTAGTACTGCTAGTGGGGCAGGACTTTGATTTTTTACTCTTCTTTTTCCTTTATGATATTCCACGTTTTCTCTGGTATCATTTGCTTTCTTTCTGAAGAACTTTTACATCAGGTCTGCTGGATTAATATTTTCTTACTTTTTCTTAATTTAAGAATGTCTTTATTTTATGTCTATTCTTGGAGAATATTTTTTACTTGATATAGAGGTTGACAATTCTATTCTTTTGGCACTTAAAAAATATGCCACTTTCCTGGCCTCTAAGGTTTCTGATGCGAAAATGAAGTCATTCAAATCACAGCTCCCCTATAGGTAATGTTTTGTTTTTCTCTGGCTGCTTCCAAACTTTTTTTCTTTAGCTTTTAACCAATTTGATTATGATGTATCTGGGTGTGAATTTAATTGGGTTTATCCAGTTTGGAATTTTCTCAGCTTCTTAGATCTGTAATTTATTTCTTTCACCAAACTTGGGATTTTTTAGCCCCGTACTCTTTCTCCTTTCTTCTGGGATTCTGATGGCACAGATGCTAAACGCTGTCCACATTATGCTTGCTTACTTAGACAGAACTAGAGGGCTTCTCCTGCAGCTCTCTGTCCATGTTCTGAAGGCTATTTCTATGTTTTGGGCTGCGTTTAGTCCAGAGTCGAGTAACAGAGGGAAGCAAGTGGTAAATTTATGGCTAGTTGGGCAGTATTTCAAATTTTGTCTGGTTCCCCAATCCACCTGCTAGTATTTACTTTCCACAGTCCTGAAGTAGCTGCTTCATGCATTCTGTCCACACTCCATAGTTATGCTCAGTGGGAGGCAGAGCATGGAGCTTGTTTTCTTCATCTTACTCAGAACTGGAACCAACCCTCCCAACTAAATATAATGAGACAAAAGCTATTTTACCACAAACACTAAACAAAATATATAACATGTATATTAAGCTGGTGGTGTAAAGCCAACAGGCTGAATAAAAAGAAACTCATTTTAGAATTGATAGACCTCAGCTGATCCTCACTATGATCAATGACTTTTTATTTGGCATGCCATCTGGCATTTATTTGCTTCCACTGAAAATACATTCTTTCTGGAGATTGTTCCAAATGTAGGTTATGCACAATATCATCGGAGGCAAGTTGTTGCGCTTCTTGTTCTTTTAAGTCTTACAAGTCTTGACTTAAATGGAGAGAACTGCTGATTAACACAATTTTTTAAAGAGCTTAATCAGGGAAATTCTCAACTGTTACATACAAAGGAACACTCAATCTATACAGCACTAGGATCACTCTGCCAAAAGAGCCGGCAGTTAGAACACCACTGTGTGCATTATTTATTGACATATTGTCAATGGAGATGAGCCATTGGAATTCTTTAATGAATCATTTTTAAAGCAAATCATTACCCACTGATTTTTGATATTATATATGTATTTTTTTTCTATAAATCAGGTTTATATATTTTTATTTAGATTTGCTTTCCTAGTTTCTGAGTGGGTTTCTCCCTCTAATTCACAAGCCAGCCTAGGGTAACATGGCAGACTTGTGTATCTAATGTACCTGACTTTTCAGGCAGTATTATGCCTTCAGCAACCACTGGGCAGCAGGACACCGTACTTAATTAGCTGTTTTTGCAGTTATCAGACTGCAATCACATTTGATTAAGGGCACCATTTATTTCACTCAAGGCTGAGAGAGCTCTCCCGGGGAGAGGCAGGTGGTACTCTCCTGTTGATGAAGTCCAGAGAGCCAGAGAGACAGCCTGTCACCAGAAGTGACACTCTGCAGCTCAGTCACAGACTTTCCAAATGACCTTGCAGAAGTCATTTTTCTCCCCATCATGTTTTATTTATTTTATTTTTAAAATTATTATGATGAGTCTTTTTGATCACTCTGTTGCTCAGGCTGGACTCGAACTCCTGGACTCAAGCACCCTTCCCGCCTCAACCTTCCAAGTAGCTGGGATGACAGGCATGCATTTCCATGCCCAGCTTAAAACCCAGATGTTTTCAAAGCCCAATGTTTTCATTAATGACAGGAAAAATTTGTAAATCCCTTCTAAGTGCTTCTTTGTATAAATATATATGTCAGGGGGGCAAGTTACTATTCCCTGTTTACACATGAACAAACTGAGGCTCGGTGATATTAGGAGATCTAAGTTCACACAGCATCAGGAACCCAAGCCCGATTTTTCTGTGGTCTTTCTCCTACAACTTCCTATCACAAAACTACTGTTAATCAAGAATAGAATTACAAAGCATTGTTTCCTGTTTAATTCTACTTGGCAAAGGCCAAGAGGGTCTATTTACTTAATATAAGGATGAATATTACTTGAGACTGCAACCTCAAAGTAGAGTTTTCAGCATTCATTTGATAAACTTAAATTCTAATATATTTCTATGTGTAATACTTCAGAGGCTGATCCTACATTATGCCTGATGTTTGTTAAAAAAAAAAATGTTGTATCCACACGGTAGAGTTGGCTATTTGCAACCACAGGTAGCTCTTATTTTTTGCAAAATGCAGCATAGAGAGATATAGTTTTGCTTATGTTTTTGACAGTGTGAATTTATACAGAAATATGTTTAAAGTAATTTGTCATGTTTTTCTCTATTTTTGCCAGATTTGTGCAAAGGCATAAATTGTTTTTTATTACTGTAGGGTCTTTTTCTTCCTCTCCTTTCTGTAACCATGAATATTGAAATTAAAAATTCTCTTTGTTTCTGAGTCACAGAGTTACCATCGGCTAAATAGCTGAGGCTTTCACCCATAGCACTTTCAGATGGAATCCTATTATACCTTATGAGGTTATCATCACCCTCTGAAATTTTCATTAGTTATGGGTGTGTACATCCTAACATTTTGCAGTCGGGAGACAGCTGGGAGACACTGTGTTCTGGGTTGCAGCTGCCCATCAGAATTCTTCCAACATAATGGAATAAAAATCACTGGGTGTGTGTAATTCTTCCCTCCTCAATTTTATCAACAAAACATTTTATCTCCAAAAATCATGAAGGTGAGTTGCACAGGAGCCTGTTGTCTTAACAGTCATAGGCTGGCAGATCATATTGCCTCATTGATGGAGCACATTCAACCCAGAAACATGACAGGAGGTTAAATTATTATAATCAAATTGGCTTTTCAATTCTAGTGTCTATCATCTGATTATAATTTATCACAAACAGTGTGATTAGAAAGTGACAATTGATTCTATCATTCCTTTTACTCTGTAATGACACCTAATCTGTATTCCATGAAAAGATATTATTTGAAACCAATAACACATTCAAATGATGGTTTGATTTTGCTAAGCAAATATTTTTCCAGATGATGAGCATTAGTTTAGAACCCACAAAATGTCAGATTTTTCATGTTTAAATGAAGAATTGATCTGTGTTTAAATAATCTATTCTGGATCCTTCAATCTATTAGGCCCTGTGGCTTTGATAGTGAGTTGGCAGACTAGCTTCTCGTCCTCTTAGGTCTGGAATGTGGAAGGGCAGACAGATAATTAAGGAACATAAATAAACTGATAAATAGTAACAGGATAGTGTATTAGTCTGTCTTCACACTGCTAGGAAGAAATACCTGAGACTGGGTAATTTATAAAGAAAAGAGGCTTAATTGACTCATGGTTCCATAGGCTGTACAGATAGCATGACTCAGGAGACGTCAGAAAACTTTCAATCATGGCAGACGGTGAAGGGGAATCAGGCACGTCCTCACATGGCCAGAGCAGGAAAGACAGTGAAAGGGGAAGGGCTACACACTTTTAAACAACCAGATCTCATGAGGACTCACTCACTATCACAAGAACAGCAAGGGAGAAATCCACGCCCATGATCCATTCACCTTCCACCAGGCCCCTCCCACAACACTGAGGATTGCAATTCGACATGAAATTTGGGTAGAGACACAAATCCAAACCTATCAAATAGAGAAGGGATAATGCTACAGCAGCAAACAGCAGGGAATCAAATCCAGATATAGTGGGTAAGAAAAGGTTCCCTCCAAAATATAGTGTTTAGGTCTTCATAAGGATAGCAATGAATCATTTTCACTCATGGCATCTTGAAACCTTCTTCAGATCTTCAAGAGCCAGTGAGGAGTAGCAGAAACAGGCCAAGTATGTCTCATTTTAAATGCCAGCCCTTTACATAGCAGCTATAAGAAATGACTTATTCTGAGCCTCGTCCTCCTCATCTGAACAGACAGGAATAATACATAGGTCACAAGGACTATTCTGAAGGTTAATTAACTTATATGTTTTAAACATCGGTGACAGAGAACGCATTAAATAAATGGTAGTTCTCTTTCTTCCAACAATTCCTGCTGCCACCAAACACACTTTCTTTTATAATATCCAACTGCGATGTCTATCTAATTAAGGCAGCTCCTAAACCTAGATTATATGAACAGATATGAGGTAATCTGATTTGGAAACAATCCAAGTCAATAAAAATGGGCGCTCACATAGACTGCTTTGTTATGGTAACATATTCAATTCAGAATGAACTGAAATATCACAAATCCTACATTTTATGTAACATAAAACGCAACAAGCAAATAGAAGAAAATAAAGGCATTGATTGTCCCCACCACCACAAGGAGTGTATTCAGGTTGATTAGTGAAGGACAGATCAGTTTTGATAGAGGTAAAGAGGGCTAAAATAGCATCCGAATGTAAAGAGGGGAGAAATCTCAGTGTATTCCTGAATTTCCCTAAGGCTCCATTGTTGGCTTGCTGTTCTATTTCTTATACCTCTCTTCAGAATATCTCATTCATTCCCACACACCTTTCAACCCCAGCATCTCCAGGCTTTTTACTCCCAGACGTATATGTGATGCTTCATGCTCTCCACTGGGCTTCAGAATGGAACATTCCACCATCTGAAGCTCACTGAGTTTGGTTCATACCCTACAGGCTTTTCCTTGTTTAATGTACTAAAAGTAGAATTCATTCCCGTTTCTGAACCTTCCTGAATATTCCCCATTAGTTCCTAGCACACCATCCAGCCTCTTATCCAAAGCAGAAACTTCAGAATTAATTCAGACATGTTCCTCTCATTTAGCCCCAATCCTTAGGTCCACATCCCATCAGTCCTCAAGTACTAATCTCTTCTGTCCTTTCATCCTGTAGCACAAGACACTGTCAAATAGCACCAACCTTTGCTTTCCAGGTGTACTGGGCAGATAGGTAGTGGCAGTAATGCCTGGGAGTTGGTTACAAGCGCAGAATTTCAGGCCCCATCCAGACCTACCAAATCTGAATTGGCATGTTAAAAAGGTGTCTGGGCGACACCATTACAACTATGATCAAACTTTTCCATTGCCTTTTTTTAATTACAAGAATTTTCAAACATATAAGAATCATAGATAATATAAAACACCCATATGCCACTACCTGGATTTATTACATGTTAATAATTATACTTTCTTGAGATACTTAATTTAAAACAATTTTTTGAGACAGGGTCTTGCTATGTTGTCCAGGCTGGTCTCAAATTCCTTGGCTCAGGCAATCCTCCCACCTCAGCCTCCTGCGTAGCTGTGAATGCAGATGCACTCCACCATGATTAAGCAATGAAATGTCAGAGTTGAAGGCTACTTCCCAACACTCCTCCCTAGGGTGACCAATGTGTCTCAGTTTGCCCGGGACCATCCAGATTGCTGCACTCAAAGTATTGAATCCCTGGAAACTTCTCAGTCCTGGGCAATCCTGAAATTCATTGGTACTCTTCTTTCCCTCAGATATTTACACATTCATGACATGTGTTTGTTTTCATAAATAATACACAGAATTATTTTATGTGTTTATGCAAATAGCATCATGTAGTACACATTGCTCTTCAGTTAGCTCTTCATACACCATTATTCGTTTTGAGATTTACTCTAATGTTATGTTAACATGAACTGAGTTATTTTAATTGCTGTATCCTTTGCACGAATATACTCTATCCACTTGGTCTTCTGATGGAGGTGTGGGTTGCTTCCAATGTTTTGTTATTTTTTAAATAATACGTCAACCAACAGTATAAATGTCTCCTTGGGCATATTTGGAAATTTCCTAGGGAATATATCTTGAAGAGGTGTTACTGCTAAATCCTAAAGTATGTCTATCTTCAGCTTTACTATATGGGGTCTGATTGCTCTCTATGTGGAACAGTTCTTGTTCTCCCATCAACAATGTGAGAGCCCTTTTATCTTTGCCCACATTGCTTGGCACTATCAGACTTACAGAGTATTTGAGCCCAATGGGTATGAGACGGTATTTCAATGTTTTAAGTTGGTTTGTCCTGCTTTAGTTAGCCAGGTGGATCATCTTTCACTTGTTTATGGACCATCCAGTTTTCTGCTCTATGCCTTTTTTTGTGCACACACATTGCCCATTATCCTATTCAGGCATTGTGGATACTAATCTCCTGTGAATCATATGAATTGCAAATATCTTCTCCAAGTGAGGGTTTGACTTACATTTTTATCTAGGAATTCTGTTGCTCTCTATATTAAAAATTTTTAAAATCAAGATATAATTCACGTCCCACAAAACTCACCATTTTAAAGTGTACAGTTCGGTGTTTTTTAGTAATCTTTTTTTGTGTGTTTTTTAATCTTTTATTTTAGACATTTTTTCTATCCTGATACCATAAATGCTATTCTCCTCCCATTAAAAAATGTAATTGTTTGCTTTTTGTTTTTACATATTTAGTCTGATAAGAGTGGATTTTTTATTGTGGAGTGATGAATTGATCTCATTTAATGTTTATGCATATGGATAGCTAGTTATTTTAGCAACATTTGTTACATAATCTATCCACCTCCACTAGTTTGTAATGCCATTTCTGTTATCCATCAAGTTTCCATATATATACATCAGTCAGTTTCTAAGCTCCATATTCTTTTGGTTTATCCATTAACCAATATCACACAATTTCTTTTTTATAACTTTATAATAAATCTTGATGTCTGTAAGGCATATCTTCTGACCTTATTCTTTTTCATAACTCTCTTCTCTTCCCACGATCTTTACTGTCCCACATAAATTTTAGGCCCATTCTTTCAAATTCAACATAAAATGTTCTTGTGGATTTTGATTGGAATTGCACTGAATGTACAGATAGTTCAGGAAGAACTGCCATATTCAAATATTGACATCTTTACAATACTTGCATCCACAATTTGGTATGTCTCTTAATTTCATTAGGTCTCTCTTTATCCCTTGTAATTTTTACATGGTTATAATACTCACTAAATGCATATATTATTACTGGATTCCTTACTGGATACATTATAGTTTTAAATATTGTATTTTAGATTTATTTATGCACATATCTATTACATTTTCTTATTGATTGTTGATGGTATGTAGGAATAAACCACTTTGGATACTGATCTTATATCCTGCAATTTTGGTGAATTCCGTTATTTTTCATAGTCTGAGAAATACTGACAATCATCTCATTTGTAAATGAGAGCAATTTACTTTCTTCCTTTCCAATCTTTATTACCTTTGTAAAAATGTGTCTTGCTGATTGCACTGGCCAGGACTTCCAGTACAATGCTGGCTAGAAGTGGTAGAAGGCACTAGTTTGTCATATTTTTGCCTTTAAAGGCAAGGGTTATAACAACATACCATTGATTATGGTGCCTGAGATAGGGTGGTGGTTTTTGAAATATATATTTATTAGGTTAAACATTTTTCTACTATATCCCTAGTTTGCTAAGCATTTTAACTCTGAGTGATGACTTTAATTGCTTTTCCTTTTAAAACTGATCTTAGAATTACCCTGCTTTAAGAGGCCTTTCCAGCAATCTAAAGTTGGAATAAAAGCTCCTCGTCTCTGATTCCACTGCATTTTGTGCTTCCAGTGGCAAGTTCATCTGCTGATGTGTCTATGCTCCTCAGTAGCTTCTAAGCAACTCAAGGGCAGGAACGTGATGTTTGATTCATGACTATATCCTCCGGCACCTGATGTAGATCACTAAAAACTGTACATAGCTGTAAGATAAATTGTGGAAAACATGTTCTAGAAACTTTATTTTTCCTTCCTCAAAACCAATTCTGTTTCTGACAATTAGGCTTAATTTACAAAGACAATTATAACAGCATAGAAATTGGACTGAGAAAAGTTTTAGTTATCTACACATTTATATTTTCTTTTAATACAATAACTCATAGAATGCAAGTATACATTTGAAAATCACTGACTTCCTTCTTATAGCAAACATAAGTTGTTGCTACATTCTAAATCAAGTTCATATTTATTTTAACATCATATTAGTTACTTATCTGTGTCATTATTAAAACAAAAATAAGACTCCCACAACCTTTGATTTGTTCAGTATGTACCTCCTAGAGGTCTTTTCATATCTAATTACTAAGATTATTTTAACTTAATTAATTTAAATGGTTTTTTTTTTTTACTAATGCCAAAGGCCTTTTTAAATGTGTTACGTTTGTCAGTGTTTGAATAGCCTTACCTGATTAATCCAGAACACTAAGATACTTAATGATCATAGGACCTCAAATGCCATTCGAAAATATGAAACCTTTATCTTTTAACTCAGTTTTGCTTTCATGCATAGCATGGCTCTCAAATCACAGTTGTGATATTTATTAGCTGTCTTTGCCAAACTGCGGGTAATACATCTTTCACATTTCATTGAGAAGAAAAGAAATTTAATCTCACCAGGATCTCCATTATTAGTTCTCCCTCTTGGTTTTTTTTCCTGTGGGGATTTTATGTTGGCCAGATGGGGCTCTGAAGAATCCACAGACCGATGAGTGCTTTACAATGGCAAAGTGGAAAAGCAAAATCTATTTTTGAGTTAGGAAATTAAATGCGATATATTGTCATCTAGCTCACCATGTCCAAACTAGTCAATATTTTGTTCATATTCAGTATTGTACAATTATTCTCCTACAAAAGAGAATACCTGCATTTTCCTCAACTTTACGTCAGTTCCGCGTTTAGCTTGTTCTACTGGATAACAGTAATTAGCCACTCAATTGCACCCTCTATTCCCTTAAATTCTACCAACTCCGAAGAGGACTCTATAAACCACATTTTTCACACTGGATCTACTTTCTGGGGAATGCCAATTAAATTTCATTAGCAGCGAAAAGTTAAACATCCCTTTCCATATTCATCACAGATCTATCTTCCTTGAAGCAGAGTTGCTGAATCAAATGTTTGAGAATCAATCTGGTGGGAAATTGTTTATTTCATGAATTGGCCCAATTCTCATTTTTAAATATTCTGAGGCTTCTATCTTCGGGTAGTTGCCCTCATGGTCAAAAATCTCTTAAATGGAGAAATAATTATAAGGTCACATAGTTTGTCATAAATGGTTTCAAATAGTGTAACATCTCAAAGTTTGCATTCCAAATATTTCATTTATGGAATAAATAAAAAGAAACTTCATTTGGAGCCTTCTTATCTTTGTCTATTGTCTTAATGATGCCTAAGAATGTGTCGGTTCTATATAAAATCAGATATCTGATTTCCAGAAAAGTACTGAATTATTTTGTTTCAGTTTTGCTAGGCATGACCAACAAAAGCACATCATTAAAGGATCTATATTTTGTCTGACCTACATATTCCTACATATATTCAAAGGTTACTCGTTCCCCCCTAGCCACACTGAACAGTAAGGACTTTCTCAACTGGATCATTTCCTTTCTTGTATCTTTGACTTTGTATGCAAGAGTCTGTCTAAAAACCATGTCCCTTTCTTCACTATTTATGTAAATATCTACTTTTCCTTCAAAACTCTGATCAGATTCCATGTTGATGATGTGTTCCCTAAACATCTCCTCCTAAACACACACACACACACAGAGACATACACAAACACACACACACAGAGACATACACAAACACACACACACACACACACACACACACACACGGACAGACTTAGCTTTCCAGTCCTCCAATAATACTTCATAGATTAGCTCTTTGAATTAGAATTATTTGTCTATGCTCTCTTTTCTTATCAGATTTTGAGGTCTTGGAAGTCAGAGTCCATCATTTTTTCATCTTTGGATCCCAGGACCTAGGCCACCACTGCCATGGTAGCAGGCACTCAGTGTGCATTTATAAATAATCGATTGAATTAAACTTGCTGAATACTGTAAAAATTATTATTAAATTCTGGATAATACTGATTCTCCTATACTAAAGCCAGTATCTGTGACTATAATGACCAGAAGTAGATAGGCTATCTTTTAAGTTCAATTTTAAAGTGTTTCATAAGACAGAAGTAAATCTTAAAATTCCTAGCAGAAGCAAGAAAGAAAAAGGGCACCTGAATTTATTTGCCAAAATTAACTCATATTTAGAATAGAAAGAATCTAAAAAAAAAAAAATGAGAGGGCAGAGCACAGTGGCTCTTGCCTGTCAGCACTTTGGGAAGCCGAGGTGGGCAGATCACTTGAGGCCAGGAGTCCAACACCAGCCTGGACAACATGGTGAAAACCACTCTCTACTAAAAATACAAAAATTAGCCAAGCATGGTGGTGCCTGCCTGTAATCCCAGCTACTTGGGAGGTTGAGACATGAGAATTGCTTGAACTCAGGAAGCGGAGGCCGCAGTGGGCTGAGATTGTGCCACAGCACTCCAGCCTGGGTGACAGAATGAGACTCTGTCTCAAAAATAAATAAATAAATACAATAAATAAAAAAGGAGAGCAAACTGAATAAAATAAGACTTTTCAACTAAATTAGCTCCTGTGACTGCTTTATAAACAAATCTTAATGGCTAGTTTGCAAAACAGCAAAGGCAATTGAAGTTAGCAGAATTAAGGGCTAAACAGCAACTGATTATTTCAGCAGGTGACTAGGGGAAGACCTCAGCAAGGACAGTCAAGTGGCCCTAAACCAACCAATTTACAAACACTCTAAAATGCCCAAATTATATTTTGCTCTCTTTTTAGCTCATTTTAAACTGAGCAAACATTTTTATTTTAAAAACAAACAAAAATATAAACCAAATTATAAAAATATTCATTTAAGTTACCTAATATTTCATGGTGTTACTGCTTTGTTCCTTATTACTTTTCTAATAACCACAAGGGTTTACCTTTCTGTTACAACAAGTAAAATGATTTCACTAAGAATGTGCCTGGATGCTTGAAAAAGAAGAAACATCATTTATGAATTTCAAAACAGAAATATTTGACAACCTGTGTATGAAGGAACCCTTGTAAGCATTCTGGAATTATTTTTTTTCCTACCTCCTGCATCCCCGACCACCAATTAAAAAAAAAAAAAAAAAACGCTTTGGGTGGAGTTAAGAATTCTTTTCAAATGTTAAACAATAACTGGAAATCCTGAAAATGTATTCTCTTTTATCAAGTGGGAAAACGCTTTAAAGTATCCCCCCCACCACTGCTACCTTTCTTTTTGCTAAGAATTGTTTGCATGATATTTACTCAGTGGTTTCTATTTTGAACAGAAAGTTCAGTTATAACTGCCTGAAATATGATGCCATCTGTGTTTATTTTCCCTTCTGAAACACGATTTTTTCCCCCAAACATAGCAAGTACCTGGTCCTAATAACCTAGATACATGTATCAGCTCAACCAATTCTTCACTTAACCAGCGGTGAAATTAAAGATATAGAACATGTACCATAAAAATGTGAACTTCACTGCAAATGTAAATCATATCAAGTACATCTATAAATTCAAATATTTAAAAATATTCTGATTAATAAGTAGTTATGAGTTATACGTATTTACCAGGGTGGAGGTAGCTACGGAGTGAGAAAGAGGGCACAGCACACTCCATGATATAGTTAGTGAATCAAGAACTAAGCTAGGAGCCGGATGACCAAAGAATCACAGAATCAGTTTGACTTCACATTCTCCAAGTTACACTCGCACCTCTACCTGGGACAGCAGCATCTGGCATGTGGAGACCGTTTGAGAAAAAAAAATTTTAAATTTATTAATAATATATTTTGTTACTTTAAATACTGCGAAGTAATATGCCACTGTAAACATCATTATATATTTAAATTTGAGCTGATAAGTTACTGTAAAAAATCATCCTGACAGTTTTCTAATGTAAAAAGTGGGCTTAATTTCTTTTCTACCAAACCATCCATGAAGAAAAATTCAAACATTTTATTGGAGCTTATTTGCATTTCAAAGAAGGCTTAAATTCCATACATGGTTTTTTTATTATAGCTTGACATTTCTTTCACATCTATTATAGTGTTCAAGAATATCCCAAAGTATGATTTTTTATTTTGTATTCTCAGAGTCATGATCTCTAATAGGAGCCTCAACACTGATTCTAGAAAGTTTATGTGGTGCCAGGTTTTCTATTCTTGGGAAATGGAGGATGTGTAACAAGCCGTCTCAATGGACACTTCCCTAAAACAGCCAGGCACATATGACTTAGCGCCTAATGTTTCCCGGTTCCGCTTGAGTCTTTGTAGGGCATGAGTTAAACAGAACATTTCCCAAATCATCATGATACTGACTTGAAAAAGAACAGAAGACAGAGGCACAACCGTTGCTGCTCTCTGAAAGCCATGTGGATTTTGACTCAAGAAATTCTTATGTTCCCAATTCTCAACCTTGTTTCTCAGTTGTGGGTTCCTCTCTTGAGGAACTGACAAGTACACACTTTTCCAGCCAGACAGCCCTGGAGGCAGGTCCAGCTTCTATATTTCCCTTTGTCCAGAATTGGCTCTAAAATAAATTTCTAATTTGTTACAAAGAAATGCTTCACAGAGTCTACATGTACATATTTCATTTGTGTTTTTGTGCCTTGTTGTTTATCACTTTGCATTACTCATACCTAGCTTGTCTTAGGCTCTAAACTTGTTTCCTGAAGTTGCTGTATGTGTATTATATGAGAACTGACATTTCATGTCTCAACTGTTTTTTATTCATAACCTCTCTTTTTCCTGACATCTACTGGATGTATTAAATTAATACATGATGACAAAATAAACTGGCTATAGTTAAATAACAAATCTTAACTTGCACAAAACAGACGAAACCATATCACTGATGATGTTATAAAATTATCAATAAAATGACATCTACTTAAAACATTATTATAGTACACAGAGTAAAACAATAAAAGAATAACTCTTTTTAGTTCCTTTATAATGAAGGCAATTTATTTTGTATATTATTTTACATATTTTGTCAAACAATATAATCCATTGATAGCGATGTGTTAATATCTCCAGTAAAGATTTCATGTCAATAACCAATCTTGAAATCTCTTGCCCACAACTATCACTTAGTACTTTTAAAAGACATAACTGGACAACTGGACAAGAGGAAGAGCATCAGTATTGCCAAATTTGACTAATACTCACGAGAGGATATTCCCAATATAAGCGTAGTAGGAGCAACAGTAGGGCGTGGTTCCATCACAGCAGTAAGATTTGCAATCTTTGCCACACTGAGCAAGGCAATCATCTACAAAACAAAAACCACTTGTGAGCAGTTATAGTTGTAAAATCACAGTTTCAGGAAAAATTATTCTATTTCACATCTTAATCAGCCAATGACCACCCTTTAGTGGTTTTAAATCTTCATTTTCGTCCTCAGAATTCAAAAACATTTGTAAGGATCTAAATTAGCCTCTCTTCCCCATTAGACTCTAAGCTGTAAAGACAAAGACAATTCTTGAATCTTCTACACCAAGCACCATAATTACTAGTCAGGGTTAGTGGAATGAGATAAGGAAGGAATGAAAGAACAATTAAACTACTCAGTCACTGGATTTGTCCATAGAGTTTTTATAATAATTTTTAAATGATAAAGCCTTCTTGGCCAGGCAAAATGGCTCACGCATGTAATCCCAGCACTTTAGGAGGCTGAGGCGGGTGATCACTTGAGGTCAGGAGTCCGAGACCAGCCTGGCCAACATGATAAAATCCCGTGTCTACTAAAAATACAAAAAGTAGCTGGGTGTGGTGGTGCACACCTGTAATCTCAGCTACTCAGGAGGCTGAGGCAGGAGAATTACTTGAACCCAGGAGATGGAGGTTGCAATGAGCCGAGATCATGCCACTGCACTCCAGCCTGGGCGACACAGTGAGGCTCTGTCTCAAAAAAAAAAAAAAAAGAGTCTTCTTACTTTAGGGTCTTGTATTCCCAACTGAGCTCAATCAATAGAAGGTTTAGTGGCATGGATAATACCAAAAAGGAATAATTTCAAAATGATGTATATTTTCCATGATAGTACATTGTATGCTTTTCATTTTGTGACTTTTTTTACCTGTATAATTACGGTTTGCATATGTGTGGTAACACAATGAGTCTGCATCCTGTAAATTCATCTGGATGAAAAGATGATTGGTTATAGGAAGAAATCCCCATAGACAATTATTTTGTAAATAATGAAGAGTTTACTTAATGTCAGATTGAGGAATCAGTAAGATATAAAACAGTACTATGTGAAGAGGGATGAGTTATTTTCTGAATAAAGGATCAGAAATTACTATTTTTTCCATATATTTTGCTGCAAGAAAAATTATACTAAAAATGTTGGATAAAAATTACTCTAGCTTTTAAGTATTCTTTATTCCACCTAAATGATTTATGTTTAACAAGCAAAGGTTGTCACTGACTTAGTCGTATAAGTTATGATGGATATATAAGTTTCAGATACATGATTAGGAAAACATTAAGTACAGTCTGATAATTTATGTTGTACATTTAAGAGTCACAAAATAATCCATTTCCAGCTCAATTCCTGAAGGTAATATTAATTATTATATAAATTATCTAAAACTTTTGTTTCCCTATCAAAGCTATAACATTAAAAATACAAAATATTATATTTATGTCTGCACGTCCATGTAACTGATTTATCCAGAAAGGAAATTTTCCATTGCTTTTAAATCACTTCCCTGCTAAGATGATACTTTACAAAGAGATGTGATTAAAAGGCAGCAAAGTTCAGTCACCATTAACAATTATGCGTGGCTTTTGTGGAACAAATGGAAAAGTTCGTATTTTCTTCTCCTCAATTTTATTTTTACATTACAGATTGTCAAACATGACCCTTGAGGCTTACCTCTGGATTGTGGTACAAAGGAATGAAAGCAAAAAATAATTACCTTTGTGAGATTCAGTAAGTACTTAAGTCCACTTTTAAAATTTGAAAACAGAAACAAAATCTAATGATTTAGACACAAGGGAGAAGCCAATATATTGATAATAGATGCTTTTTGCAGAGTACAACAGACTTTTAAAGGCTATTTATTTTACAGTTTTCTTGGTGAATTTCCATAGCTCTCATTTTTAGTGCTGTTTAATTTATTCAAATATTTAGACTGGTCAGTTATCCGAAGGGCTTAGTGGGGATGTTTTGCTTCATGTTCTTAAAAGCCGTTCAATGTACACCTACAGCCATCTGATCTTTGACAAAGTCAGCAAAAATAAGCAATGGGGAAAGGACTCCCTACTCAATAAATGGTGTTGGATAACCAGTTGGCCATACACAGAAGAATGAAACTGGACTCCTATCTTTTACCACATACAAAAATTAACTAAAAATGGATTAAAGATTTAAATGAAAGACCTCAAACTATAAGATTCCTAGAAGAAAAGCTAGGAAGCACCATTCCTGACATCAGCCTTGGGAAGGAATTTATAACTAAGTCCTCAATAGCAATTGCAACAAAAGCAATTGACAAGCGGGATTTAATTAAACTAAAGAGCTTCTGCACAGCAAAATAAACTATCAACAGAGTAAACAATCTACAGAATGGGAGAAAATATGTGTAAGCTATGCATTTGACAAAAGCCTAATATCCAGAATCTATAAGGAGCTTAAATAATTGAACAAATAAAAACCAAATAATCTCATTAAAAAATGGGCAAAGGACATCAGCCAGACACTTCTCAAAAGAAGACATACAAGCAGCCAACAAACAATAAAAAAAATGTTCAACAAGTCACCAATCATCAGAGAAATGCAAATCAAAACAGAGGGCTATTATTGAAAAGTCAAAAAAGCAACAGATGCTGGTGAGCCTGTGGAGAAAAGGGAATACTTATACACTGCTATTGGAAATGTAAATTAGTTCAACCACTGTGGAAAGCAGTTGGAGATTTCTCAAAGAACTTAAATCAAAACTACCATTTGACTCAGTGATCCCATTGCTGGGGTATCTATCTAAAGGGAAATAAATCATTCTATCAAAAAGACAAATGCAGTTGTACATTCGTCACAGCACTATTCAAAATAGTAAAGAGACTGATTCATCCTAAGTGTTCATTAATAGTGGACTCAGTAAAGAAAATGTGGTACATATACACCATGGAATACTATGCAGCCAGGAAAAAAGAATAAAATCATGTCCTTTGCAGCAACATGGATGAAACTGGAGGCCATCATCCTATGCAAATTAATTCAGGAACAGAAAACCAAATACCGCATGTTCTCACTTACAAGTGGGAGCTAAACACTGGGTGCTCACGGACATAAAGATGGCAACAACAGACACTGGGGACTTCTAGAGCAGGGAGGAAAGGGAGTGGGGAGGGGTTGAAAAACTAACTATTGGGTACTATATTCAATACCTGGGTGACGGGATCCATTGTACCTCAAACCTCAGCATCACAAAATATACCCAGGTAACAAATCTGCACATGTACTCCCTGAGTCTAAAATTAAAGAAGTTGAAATTATTAAAAAAATAAATAAATAAAAGCCATTCTGATTGTGAGAGAGCTAATGTCCCCACTATTCTGTCAGAGTAGGACAACCAATGTGTAAGTAACTTCATGGGTGCCTTTTGAACCATGTCCAGGACAGTGATATCTTATTAAACTCTCCATCAATATCAAAGATTCAATTGCTACCATTGCATTCCGGTGACTACTCTTATAAAGACACGGTGTTATCAAAATATTTTGAGCCAACGTTACAGGAAACCAAGCCCAAAATCTTGTAGCCAAGAAGCTGGATTATACCTGCAGCAAACATCTGGATCATGTTACACATTGGTCATTGTTTTTATGGCATTTTTCCAGTGCTCTTGTCTACTTCCCAGAATTAAACTACCCAAAAGGGGAGATTTAACAGAATGGCAAATACATTTACAATCACAACCTCTCCAAAATGAAATTTCAACCACACTTCAAAGCCTTTTTTATGTGGGTTGCTTTCTCTGGGATATTTGAGAATAATTTGACAAAGATCAGTGTTTGCGCCATACAGGAGCTTTTTCTCACTGGAGAAAGAACAGATCATTCCAATTTGTCTGCAGAAGATAAATAATATTACTTCTAATGTCCAAGTTAGTATCCCTGAAAATCAGCCAACTTAAACTTTCTTCAATGACTTTTTGCTGAAAGGTGTGGTCTGGAAGAAGGTTCCCCAACTCAACCCTGACTCCCAACTCACCCTGCCTCCCACCTTAAGGAATGTGCAGAACAGGAAAAGCAGTATCTGGCTTGAAGCACTTGCTTAGAAACGGCCCTTGCAAGCTATAGCTAAGATAAGAGAGGAAGGAAAGGGAGGGGACAGAAGTTACTGGCTGAGGCCCGGAAGGTAAAACCTTGACCGAATCCTGTCTTTGTAGCCTGCAGTGGGAGTCAGACAATAATATCAACACTTCACTGGGTCTCCTTCCAAAAGTAACTCTATAGTACAACATGATGCTTCAGATATAGAAACCTTGCTCTTATTTGTTTAGCCAAATGAAATGTGAATCTAATGCATTTGCTTTGGGGAAAATAATTTAGATTATGAGCAGTGCATCTACTTAGATTTTTGTCCCACAAAGCTCGCAATTCATTTAAAAGTATGAACAATTTTGACTTCTGTGGTGTTCCAGCATCTAACCTCAACCCTTACTTCTAGCCATACCTCTTAGTTCCAACCAAACTGAAATATCCTTTGTTGCATGTACAGATCTTGATTTTTGCCTTTGATCACACGATATCCTACTATATCCCACTCCGTCTCGTTGGGTTCAGGGCGTCTATATTTTTCAAAGGTCTAGTTCCTTCAAGTCTTCTTCAATTCAGTTTTCCTGAGCAAATACTGATTGATCTTTTTGCTGAACAAAATAGACATTGTCCTCATGAAGCTTACTCTTTTAAGCCAGCAGTAAGACTTTCTTCTTTGAACATCTATAGCGCATGATTTTACCTCTCCTATGACACAACCTTTTATACCTTAAAGTAACTTATGATCATACCGTAGTTCCCAGAGAAGACTGATAAGAACATGACCTCTTACGGCTCAACATATCTCACTCAGTAAGTAATAGTTGAATGAATATGAAAAGCATAAAAAGGCCTCTGAATAACAAGTCCAGGAATTGACACCAAAGAGCTTATTAGCTAAACACTTCTTAGCAAAGATAGTAAGTCAACTTAGCACTGGCTTACAACTACTTTGTAGCTTATGATAGAGGGATTCCAAAGAAGAGAAATGAATGGACTGAAAACTTTCTAAACTAACCACCCTTGTTGCTGGCCAGCTTCGCTGATTTCCTGAGCCCTGAGGAGCTGGGCACCTAGCACTGGGGAAACAGGAGGAGGGGGCAGATGTGTAAAGCAGAAGCTTTCAGTTTACCACAGGGAATATAATAAACAAACAAACAAACAAAATTGTGGTTCAATGGAGTGGTTGAATAAGTGTGAGTGAAAGTATTAAATATTGTCGAGCAGAGGAAGTGAAAAGCACAATTACTTCGAAAGAACTAATAGAGATTTTTTCAATAGAAAATGAATATTAATGCAGTTGACTCTGTTAATCCCTCAAATTCTGAAAACCTTATACAAATTTAATAAAAGAAATAAATGTTGTAAACAGATTAAATGTAATTCTCTTCATTAAATACGAAGAACTTATCCTACTTTTATGAATTTTCATATTAGGAAGTCAGCATTTTTCCTGCCATAAAACATCTTTAAAATGGTAACTCCTAGACAGCCACTAATTTGCATTTCAATAAACAGGCTAAAAATGTCTACAGAAGTTATGGTGACTCTTTTCTAGCAAGGTTGAATGAGAAATTCAATTCTTTTAATACTCAGGTGCAACACTGAAGAACATCATTTGAGTTGCAATATCTTTTTGAGTATCAAAGGTAAATTTCAGTGCTATATATACATTTAGTATTGGAGGCTCATGGGTGAGCCTGCGATTTTTGTCATAGGACGTTAGAGACACAAAAACATTTTACAAAGAACTTTGCTTTTAGCTTGCATTGTTTTGTGAATATGAACTGATGCAAAGACCACATATGTAAGACACTTTATACCTGAATAACCAATGAAAGGCCATTTGGGGCTCCATATTAACCACAGAACAAGAAAACCCACTTTGCTTCGTTAATTATTAGCAGTTCTTACTACGAATAATTAGAAGGGAAACGAGATGCCCTTCTCTTATAAACAAGTGTCTATCTAAATCAATGAACCTGTACAAATTAGACCCTGGGTGAATTCATGCTTCTCAAAAACCTTGTGTTTGACTTCAGTCCAATAGCTCAGTCTACCACACTTGTGAATCTCCCAAAGAACGAAAACAAAGCTCTAAGTTTTTTTTTTTTATTCATAAGAGGGAAAACCAGGACTATTCAGAAAGCAGAAGATGGAGAGGCCACTGCCTAGCCTATCCAGATAAGTTTATTTGGATATAGTTTACTCTATCCAGAGAGTCAAATCCCCTAAACACGAGACTGCTATTTCCAAGGTGGAAAGGGAAACAAAAGAAATGCAAAAAGTAAAAGTTAAAGGAAAAGGAACAAAACCAAACCGCGTGCGGGTGGAAGTGCGCGGGTTTCTGCCGTCGCCTCGCGGAAAAGGCAGAAGCGTCTGCAAAGGTCCTTCTGCAAAGGTCCCGGTCCGTCCAGCTCAACCCACGTTAGCCCGGACCGTGACCCAAGAGCAGCCCCGAACCTCTGACCCTCTCCGCCGCCCTCCGTCACTGACCTGCGTAGACAAAGAGCAGGACCAACTTCGGAAGCAAGACCCCTGGACGCACGGGTAGCCTCGGAGCGTCCATCCAAGCCGGTGGCCTGAGGCTTGGAGCGAAGGGAGAGCCCGGAACCGGAGGGAATGGGGAGGATGGAGGGCGATCAGATGGAGAGAGCAGCGCTCCTGAGAGCCGGGTGGAGCAGAGACCCGGCCATTGCCTAGGGAGCCTTCCAAGGGAGCCCGGGCCGGGCGCGTCCCGGGCCAGCGACTGCGGGACTCCGCGGAGCTGGGGCGCCCGTGGCCCAAGACGGGCTGCGCTGGGGGCCCAGGTCTCTTTGTCTCGCCCCACTGCGCTCAGGCGCGGGGAAGGCGGCCACTCCGGCGTCCTTGGCCACCCAGGCTCACATTTCATCTCCGCGGGTGGCAACGACTGCGGGCAGGGGGCGGGGGTGGGCCCGACTCCTCCCCAAGCCCGGGTTCTTCCTTCTAAAGAGTGACTAGGGGACCAAGAAACTTTTCCTAACCCCTTGCTTTGGCGATTGCTATGGAGTTCAGCCTGCTCCTTTTTAGCCTTGCCTCCACTACAATTTTTCCTTTCTAAGCAATGGATGAACAACTTTGCTTTTTATCTTTAAACAAAAGGAAGGAATTTTCAGGGTTGAAGGTATTGGACAAAGAGTGACAGTGAAGAAAACTCAGGATTGCGAAGTACAGAAAGTGTATGGCATCTCTGCTGAAAGCTGATAAAATGTTTATTATTTTTTCCTGTAAATTCAAAAAAACAACAGTGCACACTGTCGTTATGATTTTGACGTTTTGGAGTTACTGGCCTATGCAATTGAACAAGAGAAAGAAAAAGATTTATAAAAAATGAAAGCTAAATTGTCATTAGCAAATGAAACACGTGTATACATGGAAAATCAAAGTTAATCAACTATAAAGCTCTTGTTTAGCAAACCAATAGTTTTCTTTCCTGCAAACAAAAATCAGAAAGTTCTCAATGTTATGCATGAAGGAAAAAAAAAGATACGAATAAGTAAAGAGATACTTTTTTTCACTAAGAAAATTTAGTAGGATAAAGACAACAAGACTCCCCAAATTATTATATACATTTGGAAATAAAATTGATCCCAATTTTTAAAATAACATGATTTTTTTCAAACCAATCTGATTCTAAAGTTTATGTGGAAAATAAATATGTAAGAATATCTATTTAAAACAAGAGTAATGAATGGGAATAATGAATGGGATATTACATATAATATCACAATAATGAAAACAGTTTAGATTAACATTGGAATAGATAGGCTCAGTGAAAGAGAAAAGGTAACCCAGAAGTAGACATGAGTATGTACAGTAATTTAATTTATGGTTTAAAGAAATATCAATGTAAAGTAGTAGGGGAAATGATGAGTTACTCAGTGAAAAGTGTTGAGGCCGTAAATAGCCATCTGTGGAGCCTTATCTTTTTACATCAAAATCAGTTCTACATGAATTACATATTTAAGATACAACTATGAAAATATTAGATTAAAGAATAAGAGGATAACATTCAAATAATTGTGGAATAGGGAAGCCTTTTCTAAGCATTATAAAAAACTCAGAAACCATAAAAGAAAATATTGACCAACTTGACTAAATAAGAATTAATACTTCCAGTTGGCAAACATTTAACTGGCAAAAATATTTGCAATGCAAAGTCCTAATCTCATTATTATACTGAGCTTAAAAAAATCAATAGGAAAAACAACCAAGAGATAACTGAGGAAGGATATTAATAGACACTTCATACAAAACAAATAAATATAAATATAAATATAGAAATCAAATTGACAGTGAGACATCACTTTTCATGTATCAAACCAACCAAATACAAAACCAAATGAACTCTTAAGGGAAACAGTGTGGTTATATGTACGAAAATTCAAATACACATGTACTTAATTTAGTCAGTTCTCTTCCAGGAATTTTTTCCTGTAAATGCAGTGCTGCAAGGGCATAAGAGAGTGGGAGGAAACATCACCCCCCAAATAAACATAAGCTAAGCTCTTTACTGTGTTTTACACGTTGGTGAAGGCCCAACCATCCACCATGTTCTAAAGAAGGCTGATCAGTTCCACCTTTTTTCTCATCCTCGCTGGCCAATCTATCACCAAGTTCACCTAATCTGTCCACCTGAACACCACCCAAACGCATTTTAAATTATCATCTATTTCTGTCCTAATCTAGACTTTTATAGTCTTGATTATATTCAGCCTCCCTGCCTTCAGAGATGTTTGCCAGACTGAAGCTGGAATATTTCTTCTTAAACTACAGATTTAATCATGTTCACTCACTCAGTAGCATCCTGTTGCCCTTAGGTTAAAATTCAAACATTTAATCCAGGGTGTTCAAGAACTTGTTCACTAGGTCCTGTCATTCTTGTAGCCTGATCAAAACATTCCACTGGGAAGCACAATTTCTAAATAACTGGGACAATGGTTGGAACCTAGAGAAAATCTCAGGCATACAAGCCCTTTGAGTCTTGAAGGAAAAAGATACAGATGGAAGTCAGTGTTTGCAGAGCTGAAGAATGGTATCCAGCCTGCTTGGAATAGAAAAATGATTGTCTTTGCAGATGAGACTGAATACAGATCCTTGATGGGCTGGTAGCTGTGATAGAAGAAGGGGCTTCTCCCGCCCACTTGTTGACACAGATCAGGAAGAGGCTGGCTGTTGCCATTGAGGCCCATAGGAAGTTGCAGTGTTGGTCAGGATAGTCTCTTTCAGCTTACTTTTGAGAACAGAAAGACTTCTCATACAGTTCAACAGATTGGTCGAGCAAGCTTGCCTGCAAGTGTACCTTCCAGAGCTGCTACCTTGAAGTATGCTGTTGCTCAGGAAACCAAACTCAATTGACATGGAAAGGCAAAGAAAGATGGCAAGCCATTTAAGAAATTGTGGTAGTTAAAAGAAAGGATTTGAAGGAAAAAAAGATGTATATACAAATATGTAAGGAATGAGAAACCTTAAGAATACAACATCAGTGGAATTAAAAGAGTTTCTGGAAATTAAAATAAATGTGATTTGAGGTTTTAAAATTTACAGAAAAAAATTATAAAATAGTCACATAAAAAAAAAAACTTAGATTGTTAGATCAGGCCAGGTGTGGTGGATCACGCCTGTAATCCCAGCACTTTGGAAGACTGAGGTGGGTATCACTTGAGGCTAAGAGTTCAAGAGCAGCCTAGCCAACATGGTGAAACTTCATCTGTACTAAAAATACAAAAAATTAACTGGGCGTGGTGGTGTGCACCAGTAGTCTCAGCTCTCAGCTATTCGGGTAGCTGAGGCAGGAGAATCAGGAGGTAGAGGTTACAGTGAGGTAAGATCATGCCACTGCACTCCAGAGTGAGACTCTGTCTCAAAAAAAGAAAAAACAATTGTTAGATCAAATAAGGAGTATTTTTCATATAACAGAGAAAAAAAAAACACAAAGAAATAGAAACCACGAATAAAAATATAAAAACCCAAAGAATGGGAATAATGTGCAGGCTAATAGTTTCCAGAGAAACACAAAGTGAAAAAGCAAACATCAAAGAAATAATGTTTTAAAATTCTGAGCTGTAATAAAATTTGAATTTTCATATTTAAAATGGTGAGTTAGTTCCGAGAAATTTTTTTTGAAAAGAAGCACAACTATGTACATATCTTAGAGACCAGTTTCAACAAGTATAAATTTAAAATCATATACATTTTCATATATAATTTTTATGTTTCCTTGAAAAAGAGAATCTGACAGGCATCAGATTTCTCATTTGCAACCCTGGAATTGAAGAGGGTGAAACTATTTTTAACCCACTGAAAGATAAAGAATGCAATCCAAGAATCCTCTTCTAAATCAGATTTTATTAATATTTCTGATCCACTATGACATCTAGAACAATGTTTATTACAATTTTAAAAAATAGTTTACATGTACAACAGAGGTAAAACAGTTAAGTAAATTAGGGTATATGCACATTATGAACTCATATCTAATGTTTAAAATTGTTGAAAAGATCTTTAAGATATATAGTTAAATAAGAAATGGAATACAAAATGATCTCAACAGTGGAAAAATGCAGCTAATGTTTTCATCTTTTATTGAACTTTCTTTTTCCCCACTTTCTTCCTGGGTATCTCTTTTTTTTAAAAAAAAAAAAAAGTACCTCTGAATGAGGTATATGCTGAAATTTTAAATGCTTGAAGATGATTAAAAAGCTATAGGTGAAATATGACAAGTAAGTAGTTTAACTTATAGTTTTATTTAGGACCAAAAAGTTAGAATAGGACAGGACTCCACAGATTGTCTAGGTCAGTTTCCCAGTTTCTTACGTAAGAAGACTAAGGCCAAATTACCAAGTCAGTTAGAGGCAGGCTAGATCCCATGGCAAGAGGCCACATAGCAGATTTTGCCACGATGTGATAGAGTGTGTTCAAGTTTGATGATAATCCCCTTTTGAGTTCCCTGACCCACATTTCTCTCTTCCAATAATTTATTTCACCATAGAATCAAACGGATTAGTATAATGTCTTACAATTAATTACCTTTTAATAAATACAACAAAAACATTTTATGTACACGCAAGGGCTCTACTTGTATCTGTTCTTCATCTTCATTTGACGACGTGTGAATGCCAAGGAAAAAAAAGTACTTATACAGAAACGTGCAAAAACCCCAGAAGAAAACAAGAAGAAAAACCATGAAGAAAAGGGGAGATGATTTAAGTGTCGCATTTAAGGTGTGGAAGGCATATCAAATGTTTATTATGTACCAAGTCCATTTCTAAGTTCTTTAAGTTTATTCATGAATACTCTCAAAATCTCAGTGAGGTAGATACTATTATTATCACCTCTATTTGAATGAATACAGGTATTGAGACTGAGAGTGGTTAAGCAACTCTGCCCAAGGTCACACATCTAAGTGCCATGAGAGTGTGTCTCCAGAGCAGAGCTTCTGCCCGCACCCATCAAATGTAAACCGTTTTTCAAAATAGCTTTACTTGGTTTTGACTGTGTAAAAAACAGAAGATAGTACGTTCCTATGACCTTTCTCAACAGCAATGTTTTTATTAGCATCAAAAATGCTTTACTGAGGCACCTCCTCTGTGCAAGACCTAGCATCAAGTGTGGGATGGTTTGAAGAAATAACTTTCTTTTTAAAAAATGATTTCAACTTTTATTTTAGATTCAGTGGGTACATCTGCAGGTTTGTTAAATGGGTATATTGTATGGTGCTGAGGTTTGGGATATGGGAGATCCCATCACCCAGATTGTAGTGAACATAGTACCCATATTTTTCATCCCTTGCCTCCACCTTCTATAAGTCCCCAGAGTCCATTGTTGCCGTCTTTATGTTCATGAGTACCCAATATTTAGCTCCCACTTATAAGTGAGACTATGTGCTATTTGGTTTTCTATTCCTGCATTAATTCACTTTAAGTTATGGCCTCCAGAGACATCCATGTTGCTGCAAAGGACATGATTTTGTTGTTTTTTAATTTTTTATGGCTGTGCAGTATTCCGTGGTGTATAAGTTCCACATTTTCTTTTTCCAATCCTCCATTGAAGGGCACCTACGTTTATTTCATGTCTGTGCTATGGTGAATAATGCTGCAATGAACATACGAATGCATGTGTCTTTTGGTAAAATGGTTTATTTTCTTCTGGCTTGGATATATTCCCAGTAATGGGATTGCTGGGTTAATGGTAGTTATGTTTTAAGTCTTTTTTTTTTTTCTTTTGAGATGGAGTCTTGCTCTTGTTGCCCAGGCTGGAGTACGGTGGCACAATCTCGGCTCACTGCAACCTCTGCCTCCCAGGTTCATGCGATTCTCCTGCCTCAGCCTCCAGAGTAGCTGGGACTACAGATGCCCATCACCACACCTGGCTAATTTTTGTATTTTTAGTAGAGACAAGGTTTCACCATGTTGGCCAGGCTGACCTCAGGTGATCTGCCCACCTCGGCCTCCCAAAGTGCTGGGATTACAGGCGTGAGCCACCGTGCCTGGCTTATTTTTTAATTCCTTTGAGAAATCTCCAAATTGCTTTCCACAGGGACTGAACTAATTTCATTACCATCAACAGTGTATAAGTGTTCCTTTTTCTCTGCAGTCTCATCAGCATCTGTTGTTTTTTGATTTTTCAGTAATAGCCCTTCTGACTGGTGTAAGATGATATCTCATTATGGTGTTGACTTGCGTTCCTGTGATGGTTAGTGACGTTGAGCATTTTTTATATGCTTGTTTGCTGCTTGTATGTCATCTTTTGAGAAGTGTCTGTTCATGTCTTCTGCATATGGCTAGCCAGTTATCCCAGCCCCATGTATTGAATAGGGAGTCATTTCCCCATTGCCTATTTGTGTTGACTTTGTCAACGATCAGATGGCTGTAGCTATGCAGCTTTATTTCTGGGTTCTCTATTCTGTTTCATTAGTCTATGTGTCTGTCTTTGTACCAGTACCATGCTGTTTTGGCTACTGGTAGCCTTATAGTATAGTTTGAAGTTCAGTAATGTGAGGCCTCTGGCTTTGTTCTTTTTGCTTAGAATTATTTTGGCTGTTTGGGTTCTTTTTTGGTTCCAAATGAATTTGACAATAGTTTCTTTCTAATTTTGCGAAAAATGACATTGGTAGTTTGATAGAAATAGGATTGAATCTGCAGATTGTTTTCGGCAGAATGGTCATTTTAACGGTATTGAGTCTTCCAATCCATGAACACAGAATGTGTTCCCATTTGCTCATGTCATCTATGATTTCTTTCAGCAATGTTTTGTAGTTCTCCTTGTAGAGATTCTTCACCTCCTTGGTTAGATGTATTCCTAGGTATTTTATTCCTTTTGTCACTATGGTAATTTGGATTATGTTCTTGATTTGGCTCTCAGCTCGAACTTAATTGGTGTACAGAAATGCTACTGATTTTCGTACCTTGATTTTGTATCCTGAAACTTTACTGAAGTCATTTGTCAGTTAGTTCTAGGAACCTTTTGATGGAGTATTTAGGCTTTTTAAAGTATAGAATCATATCATCAGTGAAAAGAGATAATTTGACTTCTTCTTCTCTTTGGATGCCTTTTATTTCTTTCTCTTGCTTGATTGCTCTGGCAAGGACTTCCAGTACTATGTTGGATAAGATTGGTGAGAATGGGCATCCTTGCCTTGTTCCAGTTCTCAAGGGGTATGCTTCCAACTTTTGCCAATTCAGTGATATTGGCCATGGATTTGTTATAGATGGCTCTTATTTTGAGATATAGTCCCTTGATCCCTAGTTTGTTGAGGGTTTTTATCACAAAGGGATGTTGGATTTCAATGAAGGCTTTTTCCACCCCTGTTGAGCTGATCATTTGGTTTTTGTTTTTAATTCTGTTTATGCAGTGAATCATATTTATTGATTTGCATACATAGACCCATCCTTGCTTCCCAGGAATGAAGCCTACTTGATTGTGGTGAATTAACTTTTTGATATGCTGCTCCATGTGGTTTGCTAGTATTTTGTTGTGGATTCTTGTGTCTATGTTCATCAGAGATAGTGTGATCTATAGTTTTCTTTTTTCATTGTGTCTTTGCCTGGTTTTAGTATCAGGGTGATGTTGGCTTCATAGAATGAGTTAGGGAGGAGTCTCTCCTCCTGGATTTTTTTGAATTGTTTCAATACGATTGGTACCAGCTCTTCTTTGCACATCTGGTAGAATTTGGCTGTGAATTCATCTGGTCCAGGTGATATGGTTTGGCTGTTTCCCCACTCAAATCTCACTTTGAGTTGTAATAATCCTGATGTGTCAAGGGCGGGTGGGGCCTAATGGAGATAATTGAATCACGGGGCCAGTTTTCCTCATACCATTCTCATGGTAGTGAATAAGTCTCGTGAGATCTGATGGTTTTAGAAATGGGAGTTCCCGTGCACAAGCTCTCTTGCCAGCTACCACATAAGACATGCTTTTGCTTCTCCTTTGCCTTCCACCATGATTGTGAGACCCCACCCGCCAGCCATGTGGAACTGTGAGTCCATTAAACCTCTTTCTTTTATAAGTTACCGAGTCTTGGGTATGTCTTTATTAGCAGCGTGAGAATAGACTAATACACCAGGGGTTTTTTGTTTGTTTGGCAAATTTTTTATTACTGATTCAACTTCAGAACTTGATATAGGTGTGCTCAGGGTTTTGATTTCTTCCTAATTCAATCTTGGATGGTTGTGTGTTTCCAGAAGTTTATCCATTTTTGTTCATAATAGTCTCCGAGAATCTTTTGTATTTCTGTGAGATCAGTTGTAATGTTACCTTTGTCATTTCTGATTGTGCTTATTTGGATCTTCTCTTTTTCTTTAACTTAGCTAGTGGTCTATTGATCTTATTTATCCTTTCAAAAAACCAACTTTTGGTTTCATTGATTCTTTGTATGGATTTTTTGGTCTCAATTTCATTTAGTCCTGATCTAATTTTAGTTATTTCTTTTTCTTCTGCTAGCTTTGGGTTGGTTTGTTCTTGTTTTTCTAGTTCCTCTAGGTGTGATGTTAGATTGTTAATTTGAGATCGCTCTAACTTTTTGAGGTAGGTATTTGGTGCTATAAATGTTCCTCTTAATGCTGCTTTTGCTGCATCCAGGAGATTTTGGTATGTAGTGTCTCTTTTTTCATTTGAAATAAACTTCTTTAAAGTTTCTTTGAAGATGGTTTTGATGAAATCACAAAGTAACTATTGATTTAGCATTTTTTCTCCCACAACTCTGTGTCACACAACAATAATCAACCATTAACAATGATTTTTTAAATACAGTTTAGAAAAATCATCTTCACATGTGTAATATACTTAATCATTCTAACAATCCTAAAATGTGCTATATTACCATCGTTGTTACACTATGGTTGGAAGTATCAGTCTGAAAGTTTAGTGTGCATCAGAATCACCTGCAGGGTGTGTTAAAATAGAGATCACCAGACCCTGTCCCTGATTCAGTTGGCACCAAATAATTTGCATTTCTAATAAGTTATCAGTTGATGCAGATGCTGCTGGCCAAGTACCGTAATGAGAACCACTGATTTAGAAAATTCTGACTTTAGGAATATTATCCCTTGTCTCTAGCTACTGCTAAGAGGAAAAAGCAACTTTTAAATCCAGGTTTTACTTATTTATTTATTTATTTATTTAGATCTCATGTCCACTTTAGCATACCACTGTTTCTCACCTTTGCCTTTTCACCAAGGTTTTGTTCTTAAGGCCTCAAAATTGTTCTTAAAATTATCCTCTCAATGTCCTCAGCCTAACAAGGATTTATGTTGATGATCTTAAAATCAAAAGTTGGCTTTGAGTTTGTGGCTATTTTTTCTTTTAAATATGGCCGTATTAGCTTTTCAAAGGAAATTTGGGAGACAGTTTATATTCAAACCATGTGCTTTGATATATTAATTTTGTTGAAAAAGTCTATCTATAGGGAAATAATTTTGTTTTCATTATCAATCTTGGTGGCATAAATGCTCTTAAAGATTTTAGCTTAAGAACTTCATATTTTTTCAGGAAATATACTACAATTACTACTAAGTACGTGATGTGTCCTATTTTATTTAATTATTTTAATCAGCTGCTTCATCATTTTTTGTTTGTTTGTTTGCTTCTGGAAAAACACTCCAAAATCTGTCCCTAATTCAAAGAAAAAGGACAAGATGGAAGCTTCACTGTTAGAATATTTTTCTATGTATCCTATTAATTGTGACATTTGCATTCACTCCGAGGACAATGAAACAATGGCATTTGTATAAGCCTGTTTTTAAATTTTGTTTGTTACTTTTTATTTGGAAATCTCAAATACAAAATTTGAAAGAGTGGTATAAAGCACTCACATATTTTTTACTCCGTTTCACCTATTAGCGTTCTATCTCTTTTGCCATTTGTTCTTTTTCTCTATCTGTGCACATATTACTGTTTTTCTGAATCATTCAAGAGTAAGTTGCACACATTGTAGCTCTTTCCCCCTAAATATTTCAGTATGTGTGTTAATCTGTTGGAAACTTCCAACCTATATTTGCTAATTTTTCCTTTCCTACCAATATGCAATCTACAGGGAGACATTAAGCCACGCAAATATCCTACTCTTCAGCAAATTTTCCTCCTTTAGGTTTAACACACATTAGTAATTTTTGCTTGAAGCAATCTTTACTGTTATGGATGCAAATTATCATGTTTTGAACTCCAGCATTCCCTCTGTCTATTCACCAGTTGTTGCTCGTCATTCAAAATAAGAATGCCTCTCCCTCATTGATTGATTGATTATGAGTATGGACTTAAGAATTCCTACTTTTTCAAGAGTTTATAATTCATTAATCTTAAAATGTCCCATTTTGGGCCAGTGGAGCATGTTCAGGCTAGCTATTGTGTCCTTGTGACACAACCCCACAAGTGTTTTGGGAATTTCTTAACTTTTTGACATAAAAGATATGCCAGGTTCATTTTGAATCTTCTCTGCTCCAGCCCTGAAATCAGTCATTTCTCTGAGGAGTTCTGGCTCCTTTTAGTGGATAATGGTCTTAGAAATCAAAGTACCCTGGAACTTAAAGTATAATAATAATAAAAAAAAGAATGGGGAAAAGAAAGAAATCAAAGTGCATGTTACTGCTGGAGTGCCTTTGTATCTTGTCTCTTTCAGTATAGGAGCTAGGAAATATATGCATGTTTTACACACACACACACACACAAGGGCACTCAGATATATATATGTATATATGTGGATATATATGTATATATGTAGCTGTGTATATATATATAATGTGTATATATATATATCATCACCATAGGGCTGTTCCTTGACTTCTCTCACTCCATTTTTGTAACTCTTTTTACACTTGCTATTTCTTCACTCACTCCTGTAATACATCTAAAACAGTTTCAGAATTGAATTGCTCTGTCCATACCACAACATAAAATAACAATACAAAAAAAAAAACACTAAAAAGAATTTAGGTTGTGCTTTCAATTAATTCTCCCCCCAACTCCACCCAAGACTGAGGGTATATAGTCAATTACTGTGTTCATCACTTACTTGAGTTAGTGCTCCTCTACCCCTGCCAACTTTAATTCACTTGAAATGCATTTGGGTTCATTTATTTCCATTTGCTTTCGGTTTTTCTTAGGTTGCTGCTATTGGTGCTGCTATTGTTTGCTTTGTTTTCTCTCCCATCATTGTTGATTTGTTTTTTGAATATGTAGAACATTAGAGAGCTTCTAAAAGTAAAAAAAAAAAAAAAATACCAAAGGCTATATTCAGGGAAGTGTTAATCCTTCCTGTATGCCTCCATTCCAGTCTCCCTGTTCCTCTAACATAACCAGTGGTCATGATTTTCTAGTTTCTCTCTAATGTGTTTCTTTTTTAATAAAGATAAGCAGATTTTTAGTAGCTTTTTGTGGTGATATATGCAAAGCAATTCTGAAATTATTTTAGATGTATTATAGGATTGTGGAATGGGTAACAGCAAGGAAGAACCTCGTGATGATGGATTGAAATTAGAGTTATTGGTATAGATTTCATTATTTCCCTTTCCTTCTTACACGGAAGATAGCATACTGTATATGTTCTTTTGCACTATTTTTGTTTTTTGTTTGTACTGAATGATATATCCAGGAGATCATTCCATATCAGTTCCTAGAGACTGTCCTCATTCATCTATTATTGCTCCATAGTATTACACGAAATGTGTACCATTGTTTTCTCATATGTTTGAATATTTACTTATCGGTATTTGCAATAGCAAATAATGCTGCAATGAATAACCTTAAAAACCTTGAAAATATGTATTTTCTTGTTGTTGGAGCTATATCTCAGGGTAAATTTGCAGAAGTGGTAACGCATTTTGCTAAATATTGCCAAATCCTGCTCTAGAGGGACTGTGACATTTTGCATTCCCAGCAGTAATGTATTCCTTACAACTTTGCCTACATAATATATTGCTGAGCTTTTGGTTTTTTTCTTTATTGCCAATTTGATGGAAAAGTTGATTTTTCTTGCATTTCTCTTATGAGTGAAACTGAACATCAGAGGACTGTTAGTTATAATCTTTTTGTAAGTTACTTATTCAAATTTTTGCCCACTTTTCTTTAGGATTTTGGTGTTTTTCCCTCAATTTTAAAAATTTCTTTGTATATTAGGGATTTTAGATTAGATTTTTTAAAGTGGTATATGTTGCAATTTCTTTCGCCTATGGTGTTCATGCCATACAAAGGATTTAATTTTAAAGAGGTCAAATGTAATAATTTTCTTTTTGTGGTGTCTGGGTTGTGAAGTTTTGGGCAGAAAGTCTTTTTCTACTCTCAGATTGTAGAGGAACTTACCCTCAATAATAATACTTACGCAGTTTCATATTATACATTTCGATTTCTGTGTTGTTAGATGCATAAGTCAGTAGGGTAGCAGGATATACATTAGCACGTAACAACAAATACCGTTTAAATAGATGAATTATAACTAGGTAAAGATATGTTTCTTTTGTTGGTGAGAGGTTCTGTGTGGAGATTTGAAATCTGATGACTATCATTGTTTTCCAATTGAAGGTCTGATGCATTGATTTTAATACAACTGGAAATTCTTCTAGTGGATGATATCTTATTTATGCTTGCAGTACAGAGAATGATATGGAAAAACTAACGGAATGCCTGTTTGCTTAAAACATGGAAATTTATTCTGTAGTAATAAACAAATATAAATGTCATTCATATTATGACAATTTTGTCTTTTTGGATCATACAAATATTTCACCATACAAAGAGAAAAAAATGGGAAACATTCTTTGTTTAATTAAAGCAAGTCTCCCACTCTATATGTTTGTAAAATAACACTATGTTAATTTGAATTTTGCAAAAGGAAAAGTATCATCCATCTTACCACTATTTTTCTTTTCTTTTTTGAGGGAGGTGGGTTACTTTCTTATTTAGACTTTATATGCATACATAACTTCACGTAATTGAAGCTTACATAATGTTTGTATAATTTTATCTTCTTTTTAAAGCTAATATTGTATCCTAAGCATTTCCCATATCTGTGAAGCCTCCATAGTTGCTATTTTCCATAGCTGCTTAGTATTCCACCAGGTTGTTTTAGCTATTTTACTCAGCTCTCCCTTCACTGTTGGAATAGCCTTCTTACTTATCTCTCAATTTCCATTCTCGCTCATATCCAAATAGTTTTCCAGACATTACTTGTGTAATCTCTTAAAAATGAAAATGTATTCCAATCCTCCACTGACTGAAACTTTTTCAGACATTCTCATTAGACTTTGAATAAAATTCAAACTTTTTACCAAGGCCTAAAGAGTCACACATGATTTGGTTCCCTTCTGCCTTTTTGAGTTCTTTTCCCCCTAAATCTGACCACAAGAGCCTTTCAGAAGTACTGATCGTTTCCTTGCCACATGCTGTTTCATTTCTCTGTAGCAATCCTCCCCACAAATCTTCACCTTTAGATTTCACCTTAATTATCACTTTTTGTCAGAGATCACTTCCTGGCTCACACTCTCTCATTCTCAATCAAAACATTATATTGGTTTAACGTGCCTTCTAGGTAATTCTGATGAGAATTTGAGAACCACTAGTCTAGAAAATTGCTGTCTAAGAAAAATATGTGGGCTGCATAGGTAATTTAAAATTTTTCATAGCCACGTTAAAAGGGTAAAATAAAAGAAGTGAAGTTAATTTAACAATGTCTTGTATTTACCTTGATTAATCTGAAATATTTCAACATGTAATTAATTTTTTTCTTTCTTTTTTTACTGATCCAAAGAGGAACAAGTTTCAACATGTAGTTAATATAAATAATTATTGATGAAATATATTACATGGTTTTTAACACAAGGTAGTCAAAATCCTGTGGGGTTGTTTGTTTTTTGTTTGTTTGGTTTTTTTTTTTTGAGACGGAGTCTTGCTCTGCCGCCCAGGCTGGAGTGCAGTGGGGCAATCTTGGCTCACTGCAAGCTCCGCCTCTCAGGTTCACACCATTCTCCTGCCTCAGCCTCCCTAGTAGCTGGGACTACAGGTGCCCACCCCCATGCCCGGCTAATTTTTTGTATTTTTAGTAGAGATGGAATTTCACCATGTTAGCCAGGATGGCCTCAATCTCCTGACCTCATGATCTGCCCACCTCGGCCTCCCAAAGTGCTGGGATTACAGGCATGAACCACCACTCCCGGCCCTCCTGTGTGCTTTTTACGCTTACGACCCATCTCAACTTGGGCACTAAATGTTTATCAAAGATACCTGACCTATATTTACATTTCAAAAAATGTACATTTGAAAAAGTAGATTCACATATCAAAATTGCTTCAATTCTACTTCAGTTTTCCAGTAACTGAAGTATTTTTAAATTAAAATTTAAATTAATTAAAAAGAAATAAAATGAAAAATTTAGTTTATTAGTTGCGCTATTCATATTTTCAGTAGCCATGATTTAAGCCATATTTTAAGATGCATGTGGCTAGTAGTGACCATATTGGACAGTACAAATCTAGGTAATACTAAGATTATGCCATGAGGCTGCTCAAGTGAGGACTCCACATCTTAGGTACCAAAGATCATCATGGGAATAGCTATTGCTGCTCCCTCTTGGGCCTGGATGACTTTGCCATGCTAGTCCACACTTACAAAAAGTAGACTCTTTATGCTTTCATCTCCATGCCGTTTCATTTGCACTTAATATTGTAACAATGCATTGGATAGGAAGAGCCAAAATCATGCCTGAGCTCTAGTTGGAACTCTGAGATGTGGAGCTTCTGGAATCTTCACGGGGGTGGCAGTCCTCCTTACCTGGAAAATTTGCAAGACACGGGAAAAAAAAACTCAAAAAGTGCTGGGTGCTCAAAGACATATTTCCTATATCCACTGTATGTGCCTATTATTTTGTAAGCCTTCAAAGGCAGGGACTGGATCCATTCTGTTCATGGCTGTTTTATCGAGAGCTTTAAACATGGTTTGGCTTCTATGAGTGTGCAATGATTTTTGCTTTAATAAATGAATGTATGATTTACACCAGGGAAAGTGAACTAAGTAATATAAAACATATGTTCGTTTCAGTGTCTGGGGAAAATTAGTTTCAATCTTACACTGTTGTGGAGAAGACATATACTTATCTATTTGCTTTTAACCTCTGCTACTGCCAAGACTATTTTTCTGATATCTTCCAGGGATTTCTCTGGACGATAAATTAAAAATGAAACATGAATCACAGCGGAGCTGAAGGGCAGGATGACCTTGAGTACATAGCAAAGGATGATTCAGCTGGTGATTTCACAAGATATGTCAATCAGGAAGCTTGCTTACCCTCGCTCTTTAAAGGAAAATTGACTTGACTGCAGTCATACCGAAGGGAAACTTCAGGCAGATGTTTTGGTACCAAATGACCTTTTTCTCTTGTAGCCTTGTTGATTAGGTTAGGAAAGGGCATCTGATCCCAGAGTAGTCAATCCTTAGACTAGCAAGCAGTTTACAGCATTACTTGGAATAAAACGATAAGCTTGGCCCATCAGATTAGAATAGTTGAGAATTAAAATTAGGAAACAACAAAATAATGAGGCAGGTGACAGTGGGAGCTGAAAATGCAGCGTGTGAGAGAGGGGAGAGCATGCAGCTGTACCGAGCCATTTTTGGCCTAAATTATGAGGGAGGAGCGGCGATGGGTAAACAGAAACAAGGAAGTAGAGAAAAATGTCAATTTAAATGTACATATGTATCCATACACATGCGCACACATATGTGTATACACACACACAGCACTGAATGTTCCCTTTTCCTGGAGTTGTATTTCTAAATTTTCATATGGGAAACTTTTAATTACGTCTTCTACTTGTGTTTTTGGCTTTGAGTCAGATGTCTCCTTTTTAGTGAGTCTTCTCTAACTTCCTAGTCTAATCTTGCCTTCTCTGCCTCTTCCCCTCCAACCTTTATTTCTTTGGCTGGAGTGCAGTGGTGTGATCTCAGCTCACTGCAACCCCCGCCTCCCGGGTTCAAGCAATTCTCCTACCTTAGCCTCCCCGAGTAGCTGGGACTACAGATGCCCGCAACCATGTGTAGCTAATTTTTGTACTTTTAGTAGAGGCGGGGTTTCACCATGTTGACCAGGCTGGTCTCGAACTCCCACACACCTTGGCCTCCCAAAGTGCTGGGATTATAGGCATCAGTCACTGCACCTGGCCCCATCCTTCATTTCTAACACAATATATTCTTATTGTCCATATAACACTTATCACTATCTGAGTTAACTTTTGTATTGATTGGTTTACGATTTACTGTCAATTGCTCCCACATGAATATAAACAGCATGAAATTAGGAGAGTATATCTCACATACAGTACTCTATGTGCAGTGTCTCCAGTGGTACCTGATGTTCTTTCAGTGGGAAATATCTGTTAAAAGAATATGTAATAAATATAAATTTGCAGATGACATAGGAAACAAAATTGGTAGACTGAAAAAAAAAAATACCAAGAGCTGCAAAGCCGGTGAGCCTGTAAACAGTTATGGAAATGGAAATGAAGATTGTGTGAGGATCACAGAATTCTACTACTGAGTTCCTTAGCACTACCTTGGCTCACTCCATTTTCCACTTGTCCTGGGAGTATGATATCTTCTTCCTGGGATTATGTAGTAATTCAGGGTCAAAAGTGTTAGGCTATGTCTTGCCGCAAGGTTTTGCAAGTTATATTTCTGTTGATCAGACAAAATAGAGATGGTTCTTGCATTTGCCACCTGCCCCCCTCCTCACTCTGGTAACGATACTCTCAAACTCTAAATCATTGGTTCTCAACCAGGGGCACTTTCTCCCCAGGACACGTTTGACTATGTCTGGGGATGTTTTGGTTATTACAACTTGGGCAGGGAAGAGGAGATAGGGACCAAGGATGCTGCTGAGTATTCTACAATGCACAGCAAAGCTCCCCACAATAAAGAGTTTTGCAGTCCCAAACATCAATAGCGCTGAGGTTGAGAAACCCTGTTTTAAAGTGGCATGCTGTCTAAACTGACTAAACTATCATTGTTCTTAAGCAGATGATATAGTATCAGATATAGGATTTCATATAGGATTTGCCCTCAAGTCCCAGGGTTTTCTGTAACTTATAATAGAAGAGTTGGGAGAAATCAAGTTAATCCTAGGGATGTGCTATGGGTTGAATGTTTGGGTCCCTTCTAAAATTCATGTTAAAGCTGCATCCCAAGGGCAACAGTATTAAGAGGTAGGGTCTTCAGAAGTTGATTAGGACATGAGGGCTCTGCTCTCAGGGTTGGGATTAGTGCCTTTTAAAAGAGCTAGGGCAGGCCAAGCATGGTGGTTTCCACCTGTAATCCCAGCACTTTGGGAGGCTAAGGCAGGATGATTGCTTGAGGCCAGGAATTCTAGGTCAACATGGGCAACATAGTGAGACCTTGTCTCTGCAAAAAATAAAAAAATAAAAAAATAGCTGAGCTAAAAAATTAGTGATGGCATGCACCTGTAATCCTAACTACCTGGGAGGCTGAGAGGTGAGGATCACTTGAGACCGGGAGTTTGAGATTGCAGTGAGCCATGATCCTGCCACTGTACTCTAGTCTGGGTGACACAGTGAGACCCTGTCGAAAAAAAAAAAAAAAGAGTTAGAGGGAGCTAGCTGGGCTTATTTGCTCTTTCATTCCTTCCACCATGTGAAGACACAATGTTTGTCTTATCCAGGGGATACAGCAATAAAATGCCATCTTAGAAGAAGGGACAGAGTGCCCTGGCCAGACAACAGAACCTCCTGGCAAATTGATGTCAGATTTCTCAGCCTTGAGAACTGCGAAAAATAAATGTCTTCTCTTTATAAATTACATAGTCTTAGGTATTTTGTTATCACAGCATGAATGATCTAAGACAGGATACTTCCTATTAAGTGGGCTGATTGACCATATACATATATCTACTCTCCCGAACTTCACTGAAGAAGAATGAAGAATTAAAAATGTATCAGTTCATAAGGTCAAAGAAATAGGAGAGAAAAAGAAAACTATTGACAAGAGATTGCTGTGAATTTTGGAAGCTAGAAAGTCGGTCAAGGTATAGTACCTGACCTAGAAAAAAGAATGGACAATTTAACCTGAGTACTTGTGAAAGGTATTTCCATTGCAATGCTCAGAGCTTGAAGGTACCAGGTAAAATGGAAGGCAGCAATAAGAATTGGGGCTGAGAAGAGAAGGACTGATTTAAAATGGGTATATAAAAGTGGGTAGATTCCAGATCTCCTCTGCCATGAAATGCCACTTGCATTGCTTCCCTTTTCCTCTCCCTCCTTCTCCACTCCTAATTCTCCCTGACCACCACGAGTACCTCATGTTCAGACTCTGGATAATTTGAACAAGAGACTTTCTGGAATCAGTGACTGGAAGCATGACTGCACTAATGTAAGCAGGGGCAGTTGTGGTATGAGATGGTGGTATCGCACTAAAGCCTTGTTAGTCCTGGTAGACCATGATGAGAAGCTAAAAATTCATTCCAAATATGGCAGGAAGATACAAAGAGCTTCAAGAAGAATTTCATGATCATAAATAATGAATGGTTTAGCACTATTGCATTGGTGCCGTCGTTGCCATAGTCAGTGAATTCTCATAAGATCTGGTTGCTTAAAAGTGTGTGGCACCTCCCCGCAACCTCCACTCTCTCTATTGCTTCCATCCTCACCAGGACCCTGGTTTCCCCTTTACCTTCGGCCATAAGTAAAAGCTCCCTGAGGCCACCCCAGAAGCTGAGCAGATGTTGGTGCCATGTTTGTACAGCCTGCAAAACCGTGAGTGAACTAAACCTATTTTCTTTATAACTTACCCAGTCTCAGGTATTCCTTTCTAGCAATGCACAAATGGTCTAACACACCTGGTATTGTCCTTGTGCTTATGTCCTTTACAATGACTCATACCATTGCTGCCTTACTAAGAGAAGAGATAGAAAGGACAGCAGACTTGTGAGGCACTGCTTGTATTACTATCTTACTAAATGGGATTATAGACTTGTCTACTCATAGCTAATAAACAGTAGAGCCAGAATGTTAAGCAAGATTGGAGGACTTCAAAACTTACTCTCTTTCCACTGCAACCCATCGTGCCAATTCTGAGATATGGCAGCCTTTATAAATGAACGTTCCAGATGTGCGATATTCTGCTTTAGTGGATGAATAGCCTCTCATTCATAACATTTGATACAATCGATGTTTTGTATCATAGGACTAATGATCAACCTACCTTCAATACAAGATGTTCAAGCTGATAAGGAAGAACTCACCTCTTATCTACTGATATTAATGCCTCTGCTCCATAGTTATCAAGTAAACATATAAATCTTCTCTTATATATTTCATCTTGATTATGAACAAGATATTATGTAACTTAATGTGAATTTGCCATTTTCTATTTATCTATGATCACACATTTTATATTTCTGTATCCTAAAGTGAGAAGTAAGCAGGGATGCAATACTTCTCTCTTATAAAGTAAATTCAAACCTACAGATGTAAAGTGGCTTGTTTACTAACCACTTAGAAGTTAACTGTGAAACTGAAATAAATTTAATATATTAGGCCTGGTGAGGTGGCTCACACCTATAATCCCAGCACTTTGGGAGGCCGGGGAGGGTGGATCACAGGGGTTCAGGAGTTCGAGGCCAGCCTGGCCAATGTGGTGAAACCCCATCTCTACTAAAAATAAAAAAAAATTATCTGAGCATAGTGGCATGTGCCTGTAATCCCAGCTACACGGGAAGCTGAGGCAGGAGAACAGCTTGAAGCCAGGAGGCAGAGGTTGCAGTGAGCCGAGATCATGCCATTGCACTCCAGCCTGGGCAACAAGAGCAAAACTCTGTCTTAAAAAAAAATAATGTATTATCCTGCCTATTTCCCACATCTTACTAGATATTTCAATTTTAGTGTAGAATCTTCTCCCAGGTTTCTACTCCCAAGCCAAGATCAGCTTTTCTTCTGATCCAAGGTTGGTCCATACACTTGTGTTTTGACTTCTACCTCCTTCTATCTCTTAATTATTATCCCCTTAAGATATTTTTCCCTTTAGGTATCTCTTATTCCATATTTTAGACTTTTTTTTCTTCTTTGGCTCTTCTCTTCAGTATGTAAACATGATTGCAGATGTTATAAACTGAGAAGCTATGTAGTATCTTTGGTAATTTTAACTGTTGTGCATAAGTTTTTGGCAAAGCTATATCTCCACAGATTTCATTGCTTCTTTGAGAGATATGTTTCTGTTTTATGAATATACTTATAATGTAGTCTGCTTGTATACTGTAATTTATTCTTTGAGATTGCATGTATTCTTGCTTGAGCAGCTGTTTTCTGGAATGAGGATCTCAAATGAAGAGGGCTTTAATAAAGAGATATAGGTACAGTTTTAAATTGATACTGAAAAGAACTCATAAAAGAAAGGACATTTTTATGTATGTATGAACATTTTAGGGAATTCTTGATTTCTTACCAGTGGCATTGTCTAAGACGAAATGACCTAGATGCTGGAAAATGACTTTGTTGAGAACTGTTGTGTTCAGATATGATTGTCCTGGTGGGGCCAGAGGAAGAGCCACGTCTCTGTGAAGGTGAGGTCTGTCCTTAAGGGAGAAGATAGTTCTTCAGCTAATCAACTAGGAAAAATGAACATCCTGTAACAAGAAGTCAAAGCTTATGGTATAGTGAAAGGAAGACTTTTTTTCCCATTTAAGGTCTTGGGGCAGTGAAGATTAAACTCAAGGGTATGATATAGTCAGGGCACTCTGTAGAGGTATGAGCTAGCACTCTGTAGAGGTATGACCTGGTATTGTCATGTTTCTTATTGAAATAGGCTAGTCTTTACATATATGATATGAGACATGGATTTTATGATCAAGAGGCTATAAGTCCGTGTATCCCATATGGCTAGTATGACCCTGAGAATGGGCCTGAACCTGGGGACTGTGAGATCATCTATATACAGCAGAAGTTGATAGTTAATCTCTGTGTTGTAATTTCATTGAATCTCCAGTAAGGCCTAAAATATTCAGTCTTTTCTTGGCTCTATGACTGAAAATATAGGCAGATGTGCCTAGGATGATGATAGCAGTGATGGGCACCAGTCCAGGTAGGCTGGGCCTGGCAGAGTGTAAATCTTATGCCAGAGCATCAGTGACCAACTCCATGAGAAGGCCAGCACATGTGAAAAAGGCTCCTGGGAAACTTAGAGATATAATTGGAAGATTATTCAACGGACTCAGAGTCATGGCATTCACAGGCACGTTACCTTTTAGATTAGAGAACACAACAGTATCTTCAATAGCCCTTCATTTCCCCTCCTGCCTCACAATAAAAAATACCTCTGGCCTCTAACCCTGAAAATATGCAGTGAAAAAATAATTATTGTACTCTTTGTAACCTCTGAGGGATAATGAAATTGCCAGAGGAATGGCAGGGAAAGAGTGATCAATTAAAAATAAACCCAGGAATTATAAGTGGTAAGTTGGATGTTGATTTTTGACCACATTTGAGAAAGCAATTTTTAGGTAAGTTTTAGTTAGAATGAAAGTGGAAAAAATAGTGAGTCAGGTTACAATAATGGGAAACAGTACAGTAGACATCAGAAAGTTAGGATTATAGTCCTGATTAATGCTTACTAACAGTGGATTCTTATATTATTTTACCATTCTGAGTTTTCATTTCTTTGATAGTGCAAGGAGAACACTTCTATCTTCTCTGCTGGTATCATAGTAAGAATAACTAAATGATATATGCAAAAGATATACACACCTATGTTATTATTTCTACTAGTCAATGGCCTCTTACATCCCTTTAAATCATGATTCCCTGACTCTGTGAAAGCTAGACATATATAGAAATATTTAAAACTATTAATAGTAATTAATGTGCCATTTTCCGTATTATATTGAGACACTAGAATAAAAATATTTTCAATTGTACATTTGGTTTTTATAATCCAGAGTTAAAACTTTATGCAATCAATATTATTATCCTGGGGAATTTAGACAAAATAATAATAAGCATTGTCATCTATAGAAAGAAGCATTTTCAGTTCATCAATTGCTGCAGATCCATATTCCTTTATTGGATTTTCTTAGCCACACTATAATAAAGTGTATACGGAATCATCTGTCTGCCAAAAGGTAAAATTTCAGAGCAAAGAATTTTTTTTGGAAGGTAGTAGCAAGTATATGAAAATAGCCATCTGTATTAGCCTGCTAGGGCTGCTGTAACAAATGCCATAGACTGGGTAGCTTAAATAACACAAATGTGTTTACTTTCACAGTTCTGGATGCTGGAAGTCCACGATTTAGATGTTGGCAGGGTTGGGCTCTCCTGAGGCCTCTCTCCTTGGCTTTCAGATGACTGCCCTCTCACTATGTCCTCTCATGGCCTTTCCACCATGTGCACATCTCCAGCATCTTTTTCTCTTCTTAGAAGGACACAAGTCATATTGATTTAAGATCCCATGCTATGACCTGATTTAATTTTAACTGCTCTTTAAAGGCCCTATCTCCAAATACAATCACATTGAGGGTTTAGGCCTTCAACACATAAATTTTGGAGGGGACACGATTTGGTCCACAACAACATCATAAGACAATGTTCTAAGGCTGAACAAATTAGTAAAACCTAAAGTACATTAATAATGTATAGTGACAAATCTAAAACCTAATGCCAGCTAATGGCAACTAAAAGAATAATTAGCCCATTCATTCATTTTCTTTCTGGGTGTGGTATAATTAAAGAAAATTATTGATTCGTAAAAAATACTTAGCTTCAATCCAGGTGTGAACATGTTGGCTGTGATTGATTCTCTCTTATAAAGGAGTAATTCATGACATTAAAATATGAAATATTAAAAACATTGATTCATTTATTATAATCAAAGTCCAAGATTTTATTTGAACCCACATAAAGAGAGGACAATTTAGGAATATTTAGGTTGTGATATAAAGTACCATAGAAATGACTACCTGTGTGTTAATACGAGATTATACTGGTAGAAAAGAGCCGTACCTTTGGGGATGTTGCTTAGTCTCTTTGACAGTCAGTATCCTCAATGGCAAAAGGAAGAAGTTTTTTAGTAAAGACCAAATTTCTGTTCATCTCAAAAGCATAAACTGTTCTCTGCTGGGTGTCAGCCCTGAGTGAGGTTAAGAGGTTTTTTTTGAGTTGAGAGTGGTGGGGATGGAGAGGAAGCTTCTTCCTCACTCAAGGAAGATGGACTATTAATATGAGACCTTACTTGGGAGCACTTCTGCAAGTGGGCAGGTGACCTTGTGCACAGATGGGTGCACAGATGGTCATGGCTCTGTCTTCTGTCACTTATCCGCAGTGGCGAAAAGAGATGCACTACGATCGATTCATGCCTACAGGAGGAGCTCCTTCACCCAGCTCAACTGATTTTCTTTTCTCCTTGAGATCTTTTGGTAAAATTAGTCGTGTTTGTTCTCCACTGAGACTGGACTGGCCATCCCTCTGGAACCCTGGCACTGTTGTCTTTTGGGTCTCTTTTTCTTCTATGTGGTCAGTGGTAAGATTCAAGTTTGAGATTTATGAAATGACCTGGCCTAGTTTATCGGTAATACCTTCATTAGAGTTTCTGACATAAATACAGTCATCAAATAAGTAAATAGCAACCCTAACTGAAAGTCTTAACACCTATGAGTATAACAAGAAAGATGATCTCTAAATCATTGATAGGTTGATCATCAAAATGTCAAGAAAAACATATTTACTTTATCTGAATAAACTTTATAACATTTTTCTCTATAAACACTCTATTCCTCCATTAATTTACATTAAACATGAAGAATTAGGTTTGAAAGGAAGATATTCGACAGAAGTCAAATATCACTGCAACCCTGTGTGATGGGGAACTCAATCTATTTCCGTGGTAGTTTTAATTATTTTCATGGTAGTTGACATCTCACCAACGGAAGTAACCCACCACTCCCTCAAATAAATAAATAAATAAATAAATAAATAAATAAATAAATAAATAAATAAATAAATAAATAATAAAATAAAGTGAGGCAGGGAGAAAGAGAGAGGTGGTTTTTCTCTGGGCATAAGCTGGTTTGGGATAAAGCATTTTGTGAAAGGGTACGTTTTATAAATCAGCAAACAGAATATGAGAATAGCTTATGGAAAATTCAGACTGCCAATCACTCTGGCGATTCACAAAAGTGTGCTGCAGATCCACCTGGGGCATGTGATTGTTACTGCAAATTCAGTAAAAGTCTGTGACCTGCATTTTTTTTTTAATAAGAAATATTCACATCAAACCAATGGTGCAAAATTAATGTGTAGGGATATGCATATTTTAATCTGTTAAATAATAGGACGGGGGATAACACATTTTGCATACATTGCTGACTACATTCGTGCTTTCTGCCACCATTCTAGGAAACAAAGCTGGCTTAGATGAGTCATTCCTTGCCTTTATGTTTTTCTGTGACTGTTTTGCTCTGGATTCAAGTTATGTGTCTTTTGTTCAGTAAATGCACTTAGAATAAACATTACCCTTAATGGTCATCTTGATTCCAAGAATCATAACTGACTGTTATTGGTTCTTAAGATGGCTGAGATTTTATTAGCTCATTTTAGTGGCCATGTATAAATTTAAGTTAATTGACATTGTAGGCAAGTATGTGTTTGCCAACGTCCATCCTTGTAGATATGTTTTTAAGCACCCATTCCACTTTTAGACTGCGTCTCCTCATTCTCTCCATCAGAAAGTGAACAGGAAATTAAAACTAATTTTAATATTATGCAAGGCAAAACATAATTAAGAAAATGTGTAAAAAATTAAAAAGCTGAAATTCTCATAATGCAGTTCAAAGCTAAATAGAAAATGATTTTTTAATTATATGCTCATTTGAGTTATGTGCCACAGCCTCCCAAGAGAGATGCCTGTTTAAATCCAAGTACTGACCTCAGTGCTTCATTATTACACCATGGGGTGGTATAAAAGGAAGTAAAATTTTTCTCCCTCCACCCCCTCCCTCCTTCTTGTCTGGGTTTGGGAGAGAGTATGGTAAGAATATGGTTCTCACTATTCCCAACCCAACATTCATTCATCTTCTCAAGGATGTGCTCAATACTGGGGCATTGGGTTGGGGAGAGATTGATTATTAAATTGCTTCTTATAGGGAATCTCAAGCATCCTTCACGTTTGGAGCTCAATCTGCCCATCACGTTCAATTCCTTAACTTTTTTAGCAGTTCAGCAGGGCCAGCAGGTTTGCTTTCTGGGCAGTCAGGTAGCTTTCATCTTTCTTTGGCCAGCTAAATCCATTATTACCCATCTGTCTGTTCTCCAGCTTCTAAAATTGTGTTGACCTGTCTGCACTTGTCTCTTTACTGCTCTCTTTATCTGTGTGAGATTCTGACTTTTACTTTTTTAAAAATTTCTTTGATGTCATTGTGGTTAGATTTCTGAAGGCAGCATGGCAAAATATATCTGTGCAATCTGCCGTTCTTAAACAGATGTCCCTAAGACAGTATTTTGAATTAGAGTTTAGATTTTTGAAACAATACATTTTAAAAGGCATTTTAGTTGAGGGCATAAAAATGAGAAAAAATACTAAAACAGCTCTCTTTTGCATTACTATTTGCATTAAACATGCCTTATAGCCTTGATAGCTGGGGAGATCCTAGAACCAACTTAAGAAATAAATTCTTGAATGTGTTTATAAATCCTTGAAAAAATAATTCACAAGTATATTATTTCTTCATAAAGTAGGCAGAAAATGAAACAAACCCCAAATCCCAAGGAAAAAGTAAGCAGTAATTAAAAATCTATTATTAAACAGTGAGAACAGCAAAATTTATTTTTATGGCACTGTGGCAATAATGGAAGTTTTTCAAAAAGCCATACATGTAACAATATTTACCATTAGCCAGCTACAGAACACTCCCAATGAAAATTTTAGAAACTTATCTGATATTAATTCTTTAACAAAGAAGCAGACATAGTAATGTTCTTGGTAAGAATATGGTCCCTGAAGTTCTCAGTCCAACATTCGCTCCTCTTCCCAAGGATGTCCTCAGTGCTGGGGCATTGGGTTGGAAAAGGATCTTGTAAAACCACATGGTACAGGCTTTCATCCTGTTTTACTTTAAAAAAAAAAGAAAGTTGGGATCCTCTTTCTAGGTCTCAGCTGAGGTTAAAGAAAAAGTTTGCGTATTAAACACCATCATTTAATGACTATAGGTTGCTGGTGTGCTGAGTTAAAGGTAATGAGACACAAGACAAAAACTCTGGTTTAATCACAGTATTTTCCATGTTATTTAAAATTTTAATCTTACCACAAAGCGTGAATCTGTCTTCAGGAGTAAAACTCAAGCAGGCCTTAAACTTGGATGGGTTTAGGAAAGAGCCCAGAATATTGACCCCTGCCTGTCAGGAAACATTAGAAACATTATGTGGTTGCTTTACACTTGATTTATGCACTAGTTGGGCTTGTAGACTCTTTCCAAAAGTCTGAATTTTTCCAAAAATTCAGTGATGGGAAGAAGGGGTGGTGTGTGTGTGAGTGTGTGTGTGTGTGACCTAAAACCTCTAAATAAATGCATGGGAAACTTCTCGCATCTGGTTGTATTCTCTCTCTTCACAGATGGAAGCATGAACAGCTGTGTTTCCCTAGCTCTTTCCATGATATTTCTGGGAACTGAAAAACTGTACCTCTGTGTAATCTTCTCCTTATGTGACTAAATCCATACATTCCTATATTTTTTGCTGTCAGCTGAGCTATTTTAACTGTGTTTGTTGACCTCTTTCCATCAAGAACATTACCATTTTATTGTGCTAACAATACACCACCACCACCACCACCAATTTAGAGTTTTCACGGCATTTGGAACATCTCACTGGGAATAGATCTGCTTTCCAAAAACGTAAAGGCTTAGCGTACAAAATCCAAGAAAAGTTACAAACCTGTACTGTTAGGTTAACACGGGAAGTAGTAAACTTCTCTGTTAAGATTCTGCCCTTTTATACTTTCTTCATTGTATTTTTTTGAGTCATTTTGCATTCGTTTGAGCTTTGGGAATATCCCAGTATCATCTTGGGCAGTGGGTGACTTCCACAGTGCCAGACAGCTCTACTGTCTTGGGGAGGTCTTCTGTGACACCTCAGCTCGCTGCAGTGAAGTGCTGGCTCATGCCAGCTGACTGTGTTTATCTCCTCCCAACTTTGCATTTGTCAAAGAGAAGTTGGTAACATAGATCAAGCATGGTGGGAGTAATTACACCATTGGAATTTTCCGTCGCTACCAATCAGGGCTTTTATCGTCCTCGTCTCCGCTAAGCAGGTTGTTAAACATTTACCAGCATACCACTGTTCCCAATTATCTACACATTAATATACATTCTGATATATTTAAATGTGTTATGTTATAGCATAAATGATAATAAAAAATCAAAACATCTTTTCAAAGCAACTGCACCAGTCTTAAAAAAATACCACATGCTCTTAGTATACCCACTACATAAAAATAGTTACCCAATATAAATAGTAAATAGTTATCCAGTCCCTTACACATTGTATTTAGCTGTTGGTAATGTTGATTCACATAATGAAGGGCCTGGAAGTTCAGCTATGATATGGTTAGGCTTTGTGTCCCCACCCAGATCTCATCTTGAATTGTAAACCCCATAATCTCCATAATCCCCACCTGTCAAGGGAGAGACCAGGTGGAGGTAATTGAATCACGAGAGCGGTTCCCCCATGCTGTTCTCGTGATAGTGAGGGTGTTCTCACAAGATTTGATGGTTTTATAAAGGCCTTTCCCCCCTTCACTCAGCACTTCTCCTTCCTGCTACCTTGTGAGGAAGATGCCTTGCTTCCCCTTCGCCTTCCACCACGATTGTGAGTTTCCTGAGGCTTCCCCAGCCATGCTGAACTGTGAGTCAGTTAAACCTCTTTCTTTTATAAATTATCCAGTCTCGGAGAGTTCTTTATAGCAGAATGAGAATTGATTAATACAAGCTACTTCTGTGTCTCCCAAGCATTCTAGCTTAAACTCTTCTTACTTACTATACTTTCTAAAGGGTCCTCTTAGGAATTTGTTGAATCATGTGTTCACTTCTGAGTGGGTTAGTTAGTACTATAAAAGAAAATTTGTTATTATTGTAAAATATTTCAGTCATAATACAAGACACAAAGGCTGTTACAATACCTCTCATGTATTCACAGCCCAATTTAAAGAAAATTAATGGAAAATTCCCATCTCTTAGCCCACTTCCATTTGTGCAGAGGTAACTATTATCCTCTATTTGATATTTTCATTCTTATATCGTTCTTGATACATTTTCTACATCTGTGCTGTTATTTTTATTACTTTAAGTGTTTGAATAAATAGTATAACATTCTTTTAAATTTGCTTTTTTCCTTTGCTCAATATTTGTGAGAATTATCCAAGTAGATACAAGGAGCCCATGTTTAGCTATTCCAGTGCCATATCGTGTTCATTTTAAGGTTATATCACAATGTATTAATTCTTCTGTTTACAAGTCATTTATGCTATTTTGACTATTTCATAAACATGCTACTTATGAACATTTTTGTATATGTGTTGTTATGCATGTATCTGAGAGTTTCTTAAAACATATAATTAGGGGTAGAATTACTAGAGAGTGAAGAGTGCCTCTCTAGCTTTCTTAGATATTGCCACATGTTCTCTAAAGTGATAATAATTTACCTTACATCTAGTAGAATATAAGAGTTATAGTTGCTTTATAATATTCCTAAAATGTAGTACTGTTAGACTTAAATTTGAGCTGGTATGATGGATGTGAAATTAACAAAGTGGTTTTAAGTAAAAACACTTAATATATTATTAAACACAAAGTAGTAGGAGAATAAAAAATGGAAAAACTCAAATGTACTTCAACAATAGAATGTATAAACAGGCAATAATGTATGCATACAATAGAATATCACTGGGCAATAAAATGAATGAAATACTGATACATGAGAAATGTGGATAAATCATAAAATGGTGATAGAAATCATTATACTGATCAGCTCTATTATTGTGGGGAACTGCCTGACAAGGGTGCAAATGAAATTTCTGGGTTAATGTAAATGTTCTGTGTAGCTTGAAAGTTGGGGATTGTTAACAGGTGTATGTGTTTGTCAAAATTCATTAAACAGTACATTTGAAGGTATGTACATTTTACAGAATGTAAATTACACATCAATTTTTTAACAAAAGAGTACAGGAAGAAAGTGAAATTGTGAGATCAAAGAAAAAGCATTGAATATGAACATCCACAATTTTTCTTCCCACTCCCACATTAAAAGAAAAACTCCTTTACTGTTTAATAGCTTTCAGGACTTTTTTCTATTTGTTATTATTTTTTCTTTTTTTCTTTTTTCTTTTTTTTTTTTTTTTTTTGAGACGGAGTCTTGCTCTGTCACTCAGGCTGAAGTGCAGTGGCGCGATCTCGGCTCACTGCAACCTCCGCCTCCCAGGTTCAAGTGATTCTATGCCTCAGCCTCCTGAGTAGCTGGGATTACAGGTGCCCGCCACCACACTTGGCTAATTTTTTTGTGTTTTTAGTAAAGATGGGGTTTCACCATCTTGGCCAGGCTGGTCTTGAACTCCTGACTTTCTGATCCACCCGCCTCGGCCTTCCAAAGTGCTGGGATTACAGGCGTGAGCCACCACGCCCAGCCTATTTGTTAATTTTTAATAAATACATTTTTAATTTGTAATTTTTGTAGGTATATAGTAGGTGTGTATATTTATGGGGTACATGAGATATTTTGATACAGGCATGCAATGCATAATAATCACATCAGGGTAAATGGAATATCCATCAGCCCAAGCATTTATTCTTTATTTGTTATACAAACAATTCAATTACAGTATTTTTTGCTATTTTAAGAATTACAATAAATTATTGTTAACTGTAGTCATCCTGTTGTGCTATCAAATACTAGATTTTGTTCATTCTATCTATGTTTTTGTATTCATTAACGATCCTCACTTCCACCATCCGTTCCCTCTCTAACTACCCTTCCCAGCCTATGGTAACCATCATTCTACTCTCTATCTCCATGAATTCAGTTGTTTTAATTTTTAGCTCCCACAAATAAGTGAGAATATGTGAAGTTTCTCTTTCTGTGCCTGGCTTATTTCACTTAACATAATGACTTCCAGTTCCATCTATATCGTTGCAAATGATTGGATCTCATTTTTTATATGGCTGAATAGTACTCCATTGCATATATGTACCACATTTTCTTGATCCATTTATCTGTTGAGGGACACTTGCTCCCAAACCTTGGCTATTGTAAATAATGCTGCAATAAACATGGAATGCAGATATCTCTTCAATATACTCATTTATTTTGGGTATATACCAGCAGTGTGATTGCTGGATCTTATAGTAGCTCTATTTTTAGTCTTCTGAGGAACCTCCAAATTGTCCTCCATAGTGATTGTACTAATTTACTTTCCCATCAACAGTGTATGAGGGTTCCTTTTTCCCCACATCTTTGCCAGCATTTGTTATTGCCTGTCTTTTGGATAAAAACCGTTTTAACTGGGGTGAGATGATATCTTATAGTAAGTTTTGATTTACATTTCTCTGATGATCAGTGATGTTGAAAACTTTTTTCATATATTTGTTTGCCAGTTCTATGTCTTCTTTTGAGAAATGTCTACTCAGATCCTTCGCCACTTTTTAAATTGGTTTATTAGATTTTTAACTTCGTATATATTCTGGTTATTAATCCCTTGTCAGATGGACAGTGTGCAAGTATTTTCTCCCATTCTGTGGGTTGTCTCTTCATTTTGTTGATTGTTTTCTTTGCTGTACAGAAGCTTTTTAACTTGATATGATCCCATTTGTCAATTTTTGCTTTGGTTGTCTGTGCTTCTGGGGTGTCATTCAAGAAACCTTTGCCCAGACCAGTGTCCTGGAGTGTCTCCAATGTTTTATTTTAGTAGTTTCATAGTTTAAGATCTTAAATTTAAGTCTTTAATCCATTCTGATTTGATTTTTGTATATGGTGAGAGATAGAGATCTATTTTCTTTCTTCTGTATATAGGTATTCAGTTTTCCCAGCCCCATTTATTGAAGAGACTGTCCCTTGCTCAACGTATGTTCCTGGCAACTTTGTTGAAAATGAGTTCACTTTAGATGTATGGATTTGTCTCTGGGTTCTCTATTCTGTTTCTTTGGTCTATGTGTCTGCTTTTATGCCAGTACCATGCTGTTTTGGTTACTATAGCTCTGTAGTATAATTTGAAGTCAGGCAACGTGGTTTCTCCAGTTTTGGTCTTTTTGCTCAGGATAGCTTTGGATATTCTGAGTATTTTGCAGTCTCATATAAATTTCAGAATTTTTTTCTATTTCTGTGAAGAATGCCATTGGTATTTTGATAGGAATTGCATTGAATCCGTTGAATGTTTTGGGTAGTGTGAACATTTTAACAATATTGATTCTTCCAATCCATGAATATCAATTTTTTCATATTTTGTTGTCTTTTTTATTTCTTTGATCAGTATTTTAAAGTTTTCATTGCAGATATCTTTTACTTCTTTGGTTAGGTTAATTCTTAAGTATTTAATTTTATGTGTAGCTATTATAAGTAAGATTACTTTCTTGATTATTTTTCAAATTGTTTATTGTTGGCATATAGAAATGCTATTGATTTTAAAAATTACTTTTTATTTCAACACTTTTAAGGTACAAGTACTTTTTGGTTACATGAATAAATTGTGTAGTGGTGAAGTCTGAGAGTTTAGTGAAGCCATTACCTGAGCTACGGATTTTTGTATGTTGATTTTCTATTCCTCATTTTTACTGAATTTATTTATCAATTCTATTTGTTTTTTGGTGGAGTCCTACAGACAATAATTTGACCTCTTCCTTTCCAGTTTGGAAGCCCTTTATTTCTTTCATTTGTCTGATTGCTCTAGCTAGAACTATGTTGAATCATAGTGGTGAAAGTAGGCATCTTAGTCTTTTTCTAGATCTTAGAGGAAAGGCTTTGAATTTTTCCCCATTCAGTATGATACTAGCAACAGGTCTGTCATTTATGGATTTTAATGTGTTGGGGTATGTTTCTTCTATACCCAGTTTTTTGAGGGTTTTTTTTTGTCATGAAGGGGTGTTGAATTTTGTCCAATGCTTTTTCAGCATCAATTGAAATGATCATATGGTTTTTATCTTTCATTCTATTGATATGATCTATCATATTAATTGATTTACATATGTTGAATTATCCTTGTGTCCCTGGGATAAATACCACTTGGCCATGATGAATGATCTCTTAAAAGTGTTGTTGAATTTGATTTGCTAGTATTTTGTTGACGATTTTGTATCAATATTTATTAGGGATATTGACCTGTAGTTTTCTCTTTTTGATATGTCACTGTCTAGTTTTGGTATCAGGATAACACTGGACTCATAGAATATGTTTGGAAGTATTCCTGCCTCCTTTACTTTTTGGAATAGTATAAGTAGGAGTGGTATTAGTTCTTCTTTAAATTGGTAAAATTCAGCGTTGAAGTCATTAAGTCCTGGGCTTTTCTTTGCTCAGAAAATTTTTATTACGTCTTCAATCTAGTCACTTGTTATTGGTCTGTTCAGGTTTGGGATTTAATGGTTCAATCTTGGTAAGTTGTATAAGAAAATCCATCTCTTATAGATTTTTCCAATTTATTGGAATATAGTTGCTTGTAGTAGCCTCTAATATCCTTTGAATGTCTGTGACATTGGCTGTAATGTCTCCTTTTTCATATTTGATTTTATTTATTTGAGTTTTCTCTCTTTTTCTTAGTCTGACTAAAGGTCTGTCAATTTTCTTTATCTTTTCAAAGAACTAACTTTTCATTTGATTAATCTTTTGTATTGCTTTCTTTATTTCAATTTCATTAACTTCTGCTCTGATCTTTATTTTTCTTTTCTCCTACTAATTTTGGGTTTGATTTGCTCTTGCTTTTCTAGTTCTTTAAGATGCATTGTTAAGCTGTTTGAAGTTTTTCTACTTTTTTGATGTAGGTGCTTATTGCTATAAACCCTCTTAGTACTGCTTTCACTGTATCCCATAGCTTTTGGTATGCTGTGTTCCCATCGTCATTTGTTTACAAATTTTTAAAATTACTTCTTAATTTCTTCATTGACCCACTGGTCTTTCAGGAGCATATTATTTAAATTTCCATGTGTTTGTATAGTCTCCAAAAATCCTCTTTTTTTTTTTTGACTTCTAGTTTTATTCCATTGCGGTCAAAGAGGATATTTGATATGATTTCAACATTTTTGAATTTTTTTTAACATTTATTTTGTGGCCTAACATATGGTTTATTCTTGAGAATGATCCATGTGCTGAGAAGAATGCATATTCTGTGGCTATTGCATAAAATGTTCAGTAAATAACTATGAGGTCTATTTGGTCTATAGCGTAGATTAAGTCCAATGTTCCTTTATTTATTTTCTGTTTGGAAGGTCTGTCCAATGCTGAAAGTGAGGTGCTGAAGTCTCCAGTTATTATTGTATTGAGGTCTATCTCTCTCTTAACTCTAATAATATTTGCTTTATATATCTGGGTGCTCCAGTGTTGGGTGCATATATATTTCAAATTGTTATAGCCTCTTGCTGAATTAGCCCCTTTAACATTATATAATGACTTTCTTTGTCTTCTATTATTATTTTTAAATTATGTGTTTCCCACCACAATGGAAGCAACTGCAACAATATAGAGAGAAAGAAGTTGAGGGAGCTGGACAGAGAGAGAAGGAACATTGATAGCCACTATCTTGCTACACTGTGTAAGATTAAAAGAGAGTCTCGGATAAAGAGATTTTAACACATTTTGCTCATTGTTAAAAATACAGTTCCTCTTTAATGCTTTCCAGAAGCAGCAGTAAAGATTTAAATTGCCTCCCAATTTCTCTTGGACATTGCACCAGTGTTTCACTTAAATGTATTCTCTTTGCTGAGGTAGACCAGGAAACAGTGTTTCCTGAGGCACACTAGCATCATATGTTCAATCCTAATATATTTTTATTATCACTCTTAAGACACATCAGACAAATTTTAGCATTTTGTCTAATGTGTGACATCCTTTGGTTAATTTATTTTAATAAGTGACAGTCTTTGGTGAATTTATTTTAAATGAATTATACAAGAAAAGTGATTTAAAAATAAATAAATCAGTAACAATGAAATATTTTATTTTGGAATATTAAGTAATGTGTTGTAATAAAACATGCAAAAGTAACTTTCATTATCTGGTATGGAAAATGTTGCAATTTGTATTTTTTCATGATTTCATGTTTTGTTTCTAGATTAGACAAATAGGCATATAAAGTTGTTATTTCAATTATGCTTTGTAAATTAGCTTCAGGAGTTTAGGCAATCATTTTCAAAGAGGCAAATGTTAAATTAGAGGTATTCCATTGCTGTATTTTGTCTTTTTCACACTGATCTTCAAAGTTGAAGTATCATTTAAATGCTAGTTATGAGTTTTGATCAGCTGGATATAATAACAATTACTCTGAAACGAAATTTCAGGTTTTTGTGTGCTTCTCATTACCTGCAGTCCGAAATCATTGTTCCTTATGCTACCTGCTTTTAATGAAGGGTCCAGTATGGGTATACAGGTTGAACATCCCTAATGTGAAAATCCAAAATTCAAAATGCTTCAAATTCTGAAACATTTTGAGCACTGAAAAGATGACGCAAGTGGAAAATTCCACACCTGCCCTCCTGTGATGGCTCACAGTGAAAATGTGGTCAAAGCTTTGGAGCCGGGCTCTACTGTGGCCACAACCAGCCTCTAGCAATCTGTAGTTGGAGCTGGATGGATCTTCGGAGGTAGGCCAAATACAGCGAAGGTGTCCAGGCCCTCACGGCCTTACATCCACCTTTCTCTGGATGCCAGCAGGCCCTGGGAAGGGAGATGACTTCCATCAAGGATCAAGATGGCTCTCTTCAGTGGAGGGTTATCACAGGGAGGGAGGTGTGAATGGGAAAACTGGGAGTAAGAGGGAGCATTCAGCATTGAGGAAGAAACTCCTCAGTCTAGAAGGAGAATCCCTGGGCTAAACCAGAGCATCTACTATAGAGGGGAGGCACACTATTTAGAGGTTGAAGAAAGATGCAAAGTGTGATAAGAACGAAGGAGATGAATGAATTGGAGGTAGGTAATAATGTTACCTTTAGGAAGAAGGAAAAGTGTGGGTTAGAACCTAGGACTATTATTTATGAGACTGAAAAGAAGTTTGCTCAAATGAGATTTTATACTCAAGTCCTTATTTAATGTTGTGATGTTAATCTAAAATATGATTGTCTATGAACCTTGAATATGATCCAATATTGAACCTGAATATGGTCCAATATATGTCAGCAATATAATTTATTATTATTTTTGAAACAAATGCCATTTTACATAAAATCTATTACTTCAGTGCAACTTTCTGCATTTAAGCCTGTTAAAAATTTCCTATTGTTGTTATCATTATCTATCTTCCTTATGTATGTTTTACTTGTGTATTGCAGGTTCTTAATGAAAAATTTTCTTTCCCCTCTGCTCTCCTCTTGGAGGTCATAATGACAATTACATATCCTTCGTGCTCATACATAATACATGAATACTACAGAAGTAGGTTATTGAAGTATTTCACTTATCTCCTGTATCACCTTTTCATCTGATGTGTACTGAGGAGAAATTTAATATACAGATGTTCTCTTCCACTTTTAAGCCCTAATTGTAAATTTAGGTTGCATATACATGAAAGAGAGTTTAAAGAAGTTTGTTAATTTGGGGAATAAATAGTGTACTAGACCTATATTCCAGTTCTAGCTAGATCTGTATTCCACTCCGTGCTCTGCTGTGAACTTTGTGTAGAACCTTGACCAAGCAGTTTTATATCTCTAGTCTCAGTTATTATTTGTAAAGTTCCGTTTTGCATTGTGTGCTTTGTAATGATATTTTTCTGTGAAATTGAAGCTGGGCTAAGACTCTGTGGGATCCTGCATTCTTTGACTGTTGACTACATCTTACATTTTCTAATTGTTCACAATAGTTTTTTTTCAGAGACATTTTTCTTTCTTTATGCACTGTCGCTCAACATAGGTAATTTAGTATGCAACTAAATTTCACATTAAATATTACACTTGCACTTGGTTTCATAAATTTAAATCTAGTTCAAAACTGTAGTAGGATCACTTACATATACCTCTAAACTCATATGCTATAAAATCTAATAGTTTAATTATTTTTCATAATTGTTCAAAAACTCCTAGGAACCTTCCATTGCCACTGAAAGAAAGGAAAATTCAAATTCCCTTTCAGGCCTGTTTCTTTGTTTCCCATCCTAAGTCCCAAATGGAAGGACAGCTCACAAGGCGAGGGATCCAGACCTATGTGTGAACTGTGTGTCATCAGGACTCCTACCATCTCTCTTCTCGCTGGCTACGGGCACCAGTGCCTACTGTGGTACAACTGGCTCCTCTGGATATGTTGTGGTTTATGTTTTCTCCCCTGCTGAAGTCTGGGGCTGGTGAATCTTTTCTGTGGGTTCTACTTTATAGGTACAGACTCTGTTCTTGTCCATGGAGCGATAACTTCTGGCTGCTGTTTCCTTGTGAGGCATAATTGATGGTCTTCAGGCACTAGCTAGGCATCTCTTCCACAGCTTCTTGGCGTTTGGGATCCAGTGGAATCTTGATGGCTACTTCTACCTGGGATCTTCTGGGGACAAAATCCCATTGCTTTGGAGTTCCAACTTATCTTTCTGTTTTTTTTTTAAATACCCATTGCATAAACCTGAACACAAACATATGAACATCTCCTGTATAGTCTCCTCCCAGCCCCCTCGCCGCTCGGAGAAGTGAGTGAGGTCTCTCTCACTCCTCTTTCCATCTGAGGGACTTCTCCTGTGTCAACTCCATCCTCCAACTTTCCAAAGTGGGATGCAACTTTCATCTTTCCTGGAGGCATGTTTTTTTTTTTTTTTTTTTTTTTTTTTTTTTTTTTTTTTTTTTTTTTGAGACGGAGTCTCGCTCTGTCGCCCAGGCTGGAGTGCAGTGGCGCGATCTCGGCTCACTGCAAGCTCCGCCTCCTGGGTTCACGCCATTCTCCTGCCTCAGCCTCCCGAGTAGCTGGGACTACAGGCGCCCACCACCACGCCCGGCTAATTTTTTAGTATTTTTAGTAGAGACGGGGTTTCACCGTGTTAGCCACCTGGAGGCATGTTGATTCTCAAAATCAAGGTGCCTTGAGTTATTGAAATCACAACTTTCCCACTCCTAAAGCATGTAATCTCAAAAGTGAAATCTGCCTGGCTGCATCTTGTGTGATGGAGAAGGAAATGTGCTTGGCGGGCCCCTTTAAATCTGATGGGAATGGGGAGGATATTAGGGGTTACTGCTCAGACCCACTTGCCAGGTGACTCTGTGGGCTGCTAGGCCTAAGTGTGACCTAGAGAAACTTCCTCAGCAGGTCCTGCAGGGCAAGCATTTGGACCTTTTGAAGCAGCAGAATCAATTTTGCTTGAACTTTCTGTAGCTGACTGCATTGCTCTGTGGTTCCTCTAGCAAATCTCAGTATGAGAATTACTGTGAGCCCTCTAGGGCAGCATGTTTCAAACTGTGTGTTGTGACCCATTACTGATTGTGAAATCCATTTAACAGGTCTGGAGCAGTGTTTTAAAAAAATGTGAAAGAGGATAGAATAGGAAGGAAAATATCAGCTTCCATAGCCTGTAGTGAGGGCAACGTTTATTGAAACTTGTTTATTTTGTTCAAGATCTTCTAAGTGTCTTGTACTGGCTTAGAAATTAAAATACATTTCTTACAGGGTCCTCAGGCCATAAATTTCAAAAACTGCTTCTCTAAGATATATGAGCAAAGTCATGCCTGCCTGATCAAATAACTTGTTTCCTTTGAAGGAACAGCTCTTTCCCTAGTACTTGGATCTGGAAGATGGAGACTGGGTCTGACACTAGAAGACCATATTGCTCTTCATGATCTGGGTGTTATCTGACCTCCTAATCAATAAAGTAGGGCCTGACCAGCATCACTTAATCATCACACGAAAATGGCATATATGGTATTAGACAATAACCAGCCCAGAACATACAAATAATAGAAATAAGTTGTTCTCACTGCCAGTATACATCCTGATGCATAAAGTGTCACCTGCCCCATGACCCACAACTAGAGTCACATGTGGAGTTCCATCTGATGTGTTGACTGAGGGGAAAAATGAATGGATTCCAGGAACAAATCCTTCCTTTCAGAGTTCTAAAATCAGCTGTGAGTAGGTGTGCAGTGTTACGTCTCCATCAGGGTAATTCTGAAGGACAGTGGACAGAGTTTACCACTGGGTTGCCCACTTTCCTGGAGAAAGAGATAATCTAAATAAATGTTAACATGATTTCCTTGGTTGGTTCGTTGGTCTGGGATTTGAGGAGTAGTGACAATGTTTGGGGAAGAGGTATGTGGGTGAGGCTAGAGTATGGGGTTATTTGTGTTTCTCGTGAAACTTACTTCTGAAGAGACAGCTTTTAATTAATAATCAGGTGGACAAGATGACCATCTCTGTGACTATCAGTCAGCCACATCTTCCAAAATCCAGCACTTGTGCAGTGGTTAAAGTGGCAAAGGCAGTAAAAACACATGAGTTTAGCACTTCTTTTTACCAAGGCTTATCTGAACATTGGAGGCCCTATATGCCATCAGCAGAAACCAAACCTGAGACTCTGTAGGAGATTGTGTTGATTGTCCCACTCAGTAGGTGTACCCTAAGAGAAGAGAGATATACATGGAAATGAAGACCTGCCCTTTCTTGCTGCCTTTGGATGTTGTTACACCACAGCATGAAGCTCGGGGCTGGGCAGTCATTTTGCCACCTAGAGAGAAGATCCAAGAGAGTCTTAAAAAAATTGGCTTAGAGTTCCAGACTTCTCAGAGGTCCTGAACTTACCAATCTAAAATTATTGTGATGTGAGAAGATAAACCTTAATTGTTTAAACCACGTCTTATTTGGTGTATTAGCTTTATGTGGCTGCTGTAACAAATTACTGCAAACTTGGCGGCTTAAAATAGCACACATTTATTCTCTTACTATTCTGGAGATCGAAATTCCAAAATCAGTTTCACTGGGCTGAAATCAAGGTGTCAGCAACGCTGTGCTTCCTCCAGATACTCTAGGGAAAAATCTGTTTCCTTGTCTTTTCCAGCTTCTAGAGCTGCATTTCTTGCATTCCTTGGCTTGTGGCCCTTTTCCCCCATCTTCAAAGCCAGATGTGTGGCACTTTCAATATTTTCTCTCCTTCATCACATTGCCTTCTGTGTCTGTAACTTTATCCCCTTTGAAAATTATAGTATGGGATAACCCGAATAATTCAAATAATACCCCATGTTAAAATCCTAAACTTAATCACATCTGCAAAATCATATAAATTAGCACTCACAGCTTCTACAGATTAGAACCTGGATATCTTTGGGGGCCATTAGGAAGCCAACCGTATTGGATATTCTATCATCACTTGGAGGTAAAAGCTTTCTTACTAATAGTCCCTCCAATATGGCAGTATGCCTGGGGTGTGGGGGACTACCAGCAATTTTCCAAGGCTCTAGGTTGATTCCTCTGGACTCCTTCCATCACAAAAGGAAGTAATTGATCTTCCCTAACTTATCTCATCCCGGATTTGTATTTTCTGTTGCTTCCTACCATGCCATACGTACCTTCATCCTTGAATTTATTGCATGTCTAAAAGCTTTCAGCATGTGCAACATTGTGGGAGCTGACACTCACAGGATTCATTAGTATTATCATGTCCCCTGCAAGTTAGAAGCTTCTCGTCTTCCAGAATAAAGAAAAACCTTATCATCACCTAGTTATAACTCATCTAGGAGACTATTTTTGCAGGGTGTAGTATGAACCAGAAGTCAATGTGTGTGGCAATTCTCATATTACGTGAAATGTGGGTTCAGTCTCCCAACTCTGGGATGTTTGGGCTTAGAAATTTTAGGGACCAAGGAATAAGCAGACAAAATTTATACTGGCCATCACGGGCTTTTCAGCTGCTAGATAAAAATTCACCAAAGGAGAAAAAAGAAGAGAGAGTGAGAAGAATATTCCTATTAAAGAGAAATGAGAAATAAGATTGCAATATTCATCAATATTGCTTTACTTGTGGTATAATGTATATTTCTATATATTTTATGCACAACCTCCCCCATCTTTGTGGTTAAAATGCAAGTTAAACTATACATTGAGGAATGCCAAAATTGAACAGCGACAGAACTAGAGAAAGACTGCAGCACCCCAGCGATTCTGCAGATGGTTCGGTTTGGAGAAAAACAATCACTCTGATACATTTTATTGAAGTTACATTTTGGTTGATAAGTTCAAAGGACAAATTTGCAGCAAAGCATAAGATATTAAGCTGGGGGATGTTCAGTGATTGTGGCCCCTTTAATCTGTTTAGGTCTTCATTGGAGAAGATCCTGTCATAGAGTTCTGTCTGACCACAGGAAGGTTCTACCAAGTTGCAAGAAGCCCTGGTTGGGGCTTACCTAGTGGTTCATCCCTCTGCCAAGTCACATTTAAATAATTACTTCATGTGGAAGCAAACTTGCATTTACTGTATCACTTCATGTGGCTCTAGCATCCAGGTTCCAGGTACAATTTCTAAGTATGCCTCTCAACATCACCTACTCCATTGTTACAAGTTGTATTATAATGACCAGGCACCTCACATGTGTCCTCTTACAACTATATAACTACTGATGTCTCCTGGACAACGAGATCTGAGAGGGATACACTTCTACATGAAAATATTTCACATGAACTAGATTGAGTGGACTTCTGAAAGAATATGTGAAAGCGAATTCTCCTGAGTGTATGATACTGTGAGAACTATTTCATGCTAATGTCATTGAATATAAGATTTCTGCATGTTAGCTTTAGTTCAGGAGTTCCCATCCTTTACTAAACCATGAACTGCTTTGGTTGTCGGCTGAAGCCTGTGGAGTCCTGCTCAGTATATTATTCCTAAATTTACAAAATAAAAATACATAGAATCACAAAGAGCATCGATAATATTGAAATACAATTATCAAAATAATCATGTTTTTAAAAATAGTAATATACGTGCTTTTTAAGGAATATACAAAATAATAAGCTCTAGCAGTGGGCTGAAATCTGCTTTAATTTCAAGCTAGTTTTGAACATTAATGATAGTCTGTAACAACTGTAATATGATATGAAATTGGCAGTAATTTCTTGAAAGCACAGATATTGCTAACACTTCTCTGGCTTGTTACCTATATTTTTAACTGGAAAAAATGCTAATCTATAAAGTTAGTGGTTAATGAAAAAACAATTATATTTTTTCCATTCAAGTTCAAATATCTCTGAATTTTATACACAAATCCCTTGTTTAAGGGACGCTACATAAATTCTGAAGATTTTGACAGGTATCTATAGACAGTTCTTCATAAGAAGGGTACCAGTATAACAAATATTACATTTTTAAGTTGTGGGGTGGGGGGAGGGGGAGGGATAGCATTAGGAGATGTACCTAATGTAAATGACAAGTTAATGGGTGCAGCACACCAACATGGCACATGTATACATATATAACAAACGTGCACTTTGTGCACATGTTCCCTAGAACTTAAAGTATAATAAAAAAAAGATACATTTTTACATTTATTTTATGGGTATGTTTCTTACCCACTTATATACACTGTTTCATCAAAATCCTTACTTTTTTGGATTCTCCTAAGATTTTTCTCTTCCTGAAGTTCCTTTCTCAGTTACATATGTCATCAGCAGGGTTCTCAAGTTCCCTCTTCTTTCCTCCTTATTTCATCATCTCGAGTCTATCTAAGGAAGAGTATTTTTTTCTTTCTCTTCTAACAGTGAAAGAGAAAGTTGATCTACAGATTGTATATTCAACAAAGATTTTGGTCCATAATTCATGTGGCAGTCAAACAGAACCTGGTAAGATGTGAACTTTTACCAGTGATCATTTCTGTGTAATCTCATTGTTCATTGGCCGTAACTTCATTTGTAAATCCATTTATTAAATTACATAGTATATTCATTTCAGTCTTCAGCCATTTTTTGGAAAATTTGAAAATACTTTATAAATCTAAGGTTTCACAGTGACTCACAGACATTACATTTGTCAGAAATCATATCATATATAAGATATATTTATTATCCCAGTCCTCTACAATTAATGATATGAAGGAAAAGTAAATGCTTGCATGAAGTCTAAAGAAACGTAGAAGTTCAATCATTATAGAAATCCATAGAGAGCTAATCTGCTGGTAGGTTAAAGAAAGAGTGAGGTCATATGCAAAAAGTTTATTGGCAGATTTAAGATTTGTACTGTGGTGTGAAAGAAGAGAGAGCTGAAGCCTGGGAACAGGATGAAGAAAGCTGTTTCCTGTGATACAGGGTTCAGAGGCACACTAACATGGTAGGTGGAAGAGTGAGAAAGGAGTGCAGGAGATTCATAAGGAGTTAAGCTGGTACTTGTGATTTGTGCATTAGAAAAATGTTAGATATTGAAAAAAATGAGTAAAATGGAAAATATCAGTATAGAGAATAAATCCAATAATCTAGTTTCTGTGTGATACAATTAAAGTTTCTACCTTTTCAATGATATAAAAGTTAAGAAAGTGCTTAGAGGCCAGTTGCAGTGGTTCATGCCTGTAATCTCAACAATTTGGGAGGTTGAGGCGGGCAGATTGCTTGAGCTCAGGAGTTCAAGACCACCTAGGTAACATGGTGACACACCCCCTCTACAAAAGATACAAAAACTAGTGGTGGTGTGTGCCTGTAGTCTCAGCTACTTGGGAGGCTGAGGTGGGAGGATCACCTGAGCCTGGAAGGTCGAGGTTGCACTGAGCCAAAATTGCAGCACTGCACTCCAGCCTGGGCAATAGAGTAAGACCCTGTCTCAAAAAGAAAGAAAGGAAGGGAGAAAGGAGGAAGAAGGAAAGAAGGAAGGAAGGAAGGAAGGAATGAAGGAAAGAAGGAAGGAATGAAGGAAAGAAGGAAGGAAATGCTTAAAGGGTTTTAAATAGCAAACATAAAGTAAAAGAAAAATAAGAATTATTAAGAGTATTCTTGAACCATATATGGTAACCATAAAATTATACTACAATGATATGTGCAATAGACAGACTATATTCATTTAATGTATATATTAAGATAAATAATATTTGATTACTTTTGATCCTTTAATATAATGGAAAAATAATTTATATTCAAATGAGGATAATGTCAAAATTAGATATTTATATGTTTGTTTAACATATTTCATAATCTTTAAGACTGGTTTATCTTTAGGGACTCAATTTACACAAATGCATTTGGATCCATTTAGAATTTTTAGTCATTTGCCAGTTTTCCTGTATTTCATTCAAGTTGGCTATTCCTCCATCCCAAATTCTTCCCCAGCAACCAAAGTTCTTTGTGGACAAGTATATTCAACTCTTCTTAGAAAGTGTAAACTTTAACCTACAAAGCTGTATTTTATGTTCAGAAGCTATACAGTTGATATTATACATCTTAAAATGTATAAAAGTTCATTTCTATAGCTATTGCATAGTTTCTTTTTAACGGCTTTAGTTCCATTATTATCAAGCAAATAACAGAAGGAAAAACATGTTGTATTGGAGGGTTTATTAAGATCTATGCTACCTATATACTTGAGTTTCATAGCTTCTTCTGCATTTCTGTAATTGTAATTGATACAAATTAATTTTAGAAATCTTTTTATATAGAATGGAAAATTACAAAAGAATTATTTGTTTAACTGATACCATAAAATTTTTTCATTAGCTTCACTCTGGTTTGCCTGATGCATGATGTGATTGGTTTAAAAACAACTTCAGAAAATGTCTCACCTAATTATGCATTTAGTCAATGGACCATGAAAGCTTTAAAGAGACTCATTCTAGTTTATTGAGTAGTTATTTATTCATAATAGAGTTTTATCAGTCTCTTGAGTAAAAAGTTATTTTAGAATTTCCTCCCACCAAAATGCACTTACATAATTACAATAAAACTATAATCTTGAAAATGCAGTTTAATGTGAAAACCACATAGATATTAGATAGTCAATATCTGAATACTGAGAAGAGACAATGTAAAAATAATGAACATTTTACTTGTTCTAGGAATAATCCTTTAAATAATCTTGTAAGTAAAAAATTGTTTCCAATCATCTCATCCATTTCTTCTTCCACCATTCTCTTTCATGAAGAAAAAAAGTGTTTTCGAAGCAACAGTATCTGGAGGGATAATATAAATACATTAAAAAATTATTAAAACTATAACCACTCTCTTTCTAAACTTCATCCTTAAAGCAAGTGGGAAAGAAGAAAGAGGCCAAATGTTTCCCTAAGCTGTTTAATCATACAAACTGGATTTTAGTTGACTCTTAAAGGAGTGCCTTTGTTGGATTTACACAGTCATGTTTAAATAGCTAGCTTCCAAGTTCTCAGAGTGAGGGTCAAGTAATATGTTTTTAATTTCAGGAGCAGTTTCTCTCAGATTTATCCCAAATCCTCTAATGTTGTATATTTCTTTAAGAAATTCAGTTAAGAGTATTATTCCACTTAAATACTGAGCCATCTTTTATGTCCATAAAGCTCCTTTTGAATGCAATCAGACCTGTGTGAGGACAGAGGATAAATGGTACATGGAGAAAAAGTGATAATCTGACCCTCAGCTTTTCCATTAAAAAAAATAAAATGCAGCATTTCTGTGCCTTGTGAAAATGATGTTGCTATGGAGACTGCCTTTATGAATCCCAATGAAATTGATGTTAGCAACATTCTTCTGATTTTGACTGCCTATGAGTTAAGACTGCTTCTTGTTCTCCAAACCTTTTTATTCTTTGTTGAATATGCACTTCTAGGGCAGCAGAGCAAGACATGAAAATCTGTAGGACAGTCATCTTTTTTCATAACAAAGTAGAAAATATGGAGATAAGATACTGACATTTCAAGAAAAAGAAGCATTTACTCACAGTATGGAGAATATTCATAAAAATAGCTTTTTGTACTTGCTCTGTACATGGAGCAAAGGAGAAAATGCGTAAGAAGTTTGAAAGTAATTTTTCTGTGTGTTTTTACAACTTTTCATGTAGGAATACTCCATATTTTTTAAATGTGTTAATTTCATCTCCATTGATTTATAAGAGATAAAGCATACACTGAATTACATTTTCTCAGCAACATTTTTCCTTTTCAATTTTACAACAATTACTGATGTTCTGTTATTTCCTTTCATAAACAAACACGAACTTCTCTTTCTAAATGTTACTACAATCCTGGTTGCACTATTTAGGAAGATGAGAGCCAAGCTCAAACCTGCTCAAATCTACTCAAACCAAACCAAAATGAAAACCTGTTTATTAAATGGAAAGACACTAATGACCAAGCTGAGAATGAGTAAAATATATTTTATTGATTAGTAATTTTTGTATGGTGTGTTACTTTAATTTATGAAGCATAAATTGCTGATACATTGTCCTGTTTAAAGCTGGTAATTGGATTAATATCAAAATATGACTTCGGCATTTTTTCCCCTGAGCACCCATAGCACTTTGTACATGCTTCTGTGAGTGGTAACAATTTGCTTCCTTCTCTATGGCCTCCCCAGTCTGGGAGACATTGGAATGCTGAACCTGTGTTGTCCCCATCCTCTGCTCCCAGCAGACATCAGCATAGTCCCTGGCAAAAGGAAGGCACTCAGTCTCTATTCAGCAGACATCATGACCTGCTAAAGATTTGGTAAATTCTTCCCATTCCTTTTATAAAGAGTCCTTTAAAAATGTTCATTTCTGGTCTTCAGTTGAATGTATACTTTAAGATTCTTTCCTTATGCACAGAATGAATTTACATTCCATGTGAGACTACATATATCATTTTCTACAAGATTTCAGAGATTGGATAGGTATTAGGAGAACATTTCACTGAAGTTTTACTTCTATAAGAAAGTTAAAAGTAGTATAGCCAGGCTCGGTGGCTCACGCCTGTAATCCCAGCACTTTGGGAGGCCGAGGCGGGAGGATCACCCGAGCTCAGGAGATCGAGGCCATCTTGGCTAATACGGTGAAACCCCGTCTCTACTAAAAATACAAAAAATTAGCCGGGCGTGGTGGTGGGCATCTGTAGTCCCAGCTACTCAGGAGGCTGAGGCAGGAGAATCGCTTGAACCCAGGAGGCAGAGGTTGCAGTGAGCCGAGATCGTTCCACTGCACTCCAGCCTGGGCGACAGAGTGAGACTAGTCTCAAAAAAAAAAAAAAAAAAGTTTAAAAAATATTTTGGGGATAAAGAAAGTGTCCTTTATATTCTCAGTATGGTGCTATTCATGCTCTTGGAGATAGGCATGAAAAGATAGATAAATACTGTTCATCTTCAGATAAATTAAAATGACATTAGAAAATCTATGAAAAAGTGGAGAGACTGTATATTGTTTTAGAGTGAAGCGTCATTAAATATGACTGTTGATTGCTTAAAATTTCCCTTTTCTAGGATTTATAAGAGGACTCTGCTTCTCTTCTCTGTTTTTTCTTGACCCACTTTTATGTGCTATTTTTTTCACAGCGCATACTTTCTCCAGAGTTCTGCTCAAACCATTTTCCCTTTGAACTCCTTCTTACTCTGAATTCTCTAAGTACAACATCCATTTTTCTTTGTTTTTTTTTTAAAGCTGAGCACGTGCTGATGACCTCAAAATCTGCCACCCTGATTTTCCCAGCGCTCCTAAAATTAACTCACCATCTTCTTTGCCCAAATCTTTCTCTATCTCTGCCTCCCTCTTTCATCTGCAATCCAGGTCTGTGCTTAGGTGATCTTCATCTGCCCAGCCACCCGACATGAAACCTCAGTCGCCTTAGCCTTCTCCCTTAACCTACACATCCTAGTCCTTACAATTTAACTTACTAAATATTCTTGATATCTCAGTGTTACTCACCATCCCTCCTCCTTGAGACTCTCATTGTTTCTCACTGGAAGTTGTATAATATAATAGCTCCCTAACTGGTATCTCATTTTCCAGGCTTGATCATTTTGAAATCCATTCACCAACCAGAAAAAACTTTCCAAAATAAATCTGACCTAGAAAAATCCATCTAACACTGCTCGTTTTCTGGCCATATCATATGACGTCCCTATGTCCTGGCCCTTGCCCATCTCAAGAGTTTCATCTCCACAATCTGTGCCTGACATTTTACACCTTGCACTTGTTACTCAATTAAAGAATTTATGTTTCTCAAACATAAGTGTAAGCTTGTTCTCTCTGCCTGGTAGGTCCTTCTCAGTTAAAAAAAAAAATTGACTCATTCTTATTCATCCTTTGATACTCAACTTGTTGAGTGTTAATCTTCTTTTTAAAATTTTCCATCTATCATTTTGTTGGATTAAGTTTCTCTGCGCTTGGAAATTCCTATATCTTATCATTAATCATATTATATTACAATTATGTCTATTTGTTTCCTGCCTATTAGACGTTGTATTTCTTGATGGCTCAAACTATTTTTCTACTTCCTTCCTTCCTTCCTTTCTTCCTTCCTTCCTCCCTCCCTTCCTCCCTCCCTCCCTCCCTTCCTCCCTCCCTTCCTCCCTCCCTTCCTCCCTCCCTTCCCTCCTTCCTCCCTCCCTTCCTACCCTCCCTCCCTCCCTCCCTTCCTTCCTTCCTTCCTTCGTTCCTTCCTTCCTTTCATAGGCTTTCACTGTTTCCCAGGCTGGAGTGTAGTGGCTCGATCTCAGCTCACTGCAGCCTTGACCTCCCAGACTACAGGCATGCACCAACAAATGTGGCTAATTTTTGCATAATTTTGTAGAGATGGGGTTTTGCCATGTTGCCCAGGCTGGTCTTGAACTCCTGGGACTACAGGCATGCACCAACAAACCTGGCTAATTTTTGCCACAAACTATTTCTTATTCACTTATCATAATGCCTAATATATAGTCAGAGTTAAGTAATGTTATTAAACTAAACTGGGATTAAGAGACAGAAGAAATGTTTGGTTAATATTTATGATTGCAAGTTAGTGTTTTGTGCAAGCCCTATCAAAAATGCTCTCATCTTTTCAAGCATGTAATACTGCTCGCCTCTGTGCTAGATGAAATACATAGAATGTTAAATTTTTATCCTCACCAGAAGCCTAGAAGAGGTAGTGACTTTTGCTCTCATTTCTGAATTAAGAGAAAAAAATTGTCTAATGTCACACACCTAATAAAGTAAAGCTTTGAACTACATACAGAGATAATTTTTCCAATATTGCCTTAAATAGGATCAGAGAATCTTGCGTTCAAGCTTTAAACTAAGCTGAGCATCTTCCAGGAGGTGTGTGTGCACGCGTGTGTGTGTGTGTGCACATGCATGTACACATATGCTTGTGGTGATAATAGTGCTTATTTCTTTGTTTACCTAACAGAGTTTGAAAATAAAAATATATCACCTTTTCTCCAAAGATCAGCTTTCTGAAGTATTGCTATAATATGTAGGAAAGTGGTCAATTGGGATCATGCAAAATAGCAAGCTAAATTGGCATGTGCTTCTGTGGTCATTTAAATAATTTCTACATGACTGCTTATCCTCCCGTGGAAGTTGGCTATAATGACCTTGGATAAATGACCTTTTATGCTTGTTAAAGCCCCAAGCTAAAGATGTGTCTGGCAGTTTTGGAGCTTAAAAACCTCAGGAAAGAAGACACTGTGCAAATTATCCTGCTCTTTCCACCTTATATAAACATTTTAATTTTTTATTATATATGTAGGAAAATGTATACTGAAAAAGAATATCATTAGTTTATATGCTATGCTTTTAAAAAGCATTTTGAAAAGTAATCATAGTCTTATCTATTGAAGATAATAGACTTTTTCTGTAGTGCATTTTTCTAATCAATTTTGTGTTTATAATCTATGCAATTGTGCTTCTGAATATAAAATCACACAGAGATCATTATGGAAGCAAACAGAATGCTAATGACATGGAAGTAATTCAGGTCAGCTCTTGTTAAAATGTGAGTGGTAGACACTCAATTGAATACCAAATTTTGGTCATGCTCTTAGGTTTGGGAACTTTGATTTTCAAGACTTCAAAATAAAGTGGAAAAGTAAAACGTATGCATGTACAAATTTTCTCTCTTCCTCAGTCTTAGAGGTAAGTTGCCACCCAATAAATTTGGTTAGTGGCTGCCCATTTGGTCATGCTGTTCTGAAGGAGTAAAATAGAATCAAGATGCTTTATCTTACAAAATACTAACATTGCAATGATCATTGTTAATTTTAGGAAAGTGTGGTTACATTTTGACAATTATCCACGATATGTGTACATCTAGTTAGTACACAACTAGTACATGTGTTTTTAACAGTTGTTTTACATTATTTTATTGTGTAAGCACAACACAATTTATTTACTCACTTGCCAGTGAAATATTTTGGGCTTTCTTTTTTTGCCTGCTAAAAACAATAATGCAATGAGCAATCTTGTAATATGGTATGTGTGTTTCCTTATGCATAGGTGTCACAGTCCCTCAGGTAATATTGAAGTGGAATTGCTGGATAATAGGGCAGCCTATTTGCACGTTCAATATTACAAGATATTGCCAAGTTATATTCCAAGTTGGTTGAGGCTATTTGCACTATCATCAACAGTGTATACGCATTCTAGTTTCTCTACAGTCTTGCCAACAACTCTGATGGTCAGATTATTTGTCTTTTAAATTTTGCTTATCTGAACAGGTTAAATATTATCTTCTTGTTCAAATATGAATTTCTCAATTTTGTAAGACTGAGTATATTTTTATATGCATGTTTTGTGATTACACAATTTGAAATTGCTTTTTCACATGGGTCTATTTTTCTATTGGGTTGTTTGTACATTTCTTATCTACCTAATTTTTTGACATATTCTATATTCAAATGCCTTTATCAATTATATGCCCTGCAAATATCATCTCCAGCCACTGGCTTGCAATTTGACTTTTTAAATGACATCTTTTCATATATCAAAGTTTTTAGCTTTGATGTAGTCTAATTCTCCCTGTCATGGTTCATAACTTATCATCTTTCATAACAAAAATGCATCCAGACCTTGATTTCAAATATACATTTTTATATTTTCTTTTAACATTTTTTATGGCCTGCTTTTCCAATTTACATCTTAACCCATCTGGAGGGGTGTATTTGTATGTGTGTGTGTGTGTGCATGTGCACATGTTTGCATGCACACATGTGAACACTCTCATTTCTGTAAAGTATTACGGAAATTTACTTTATACCATTTGAATAATTTTTCCTGTACCATAGTCGAATGGTCCCATCATTTCTTTCTTATTTGTAATCTTGACACTGCCTCTGGTTTATATGAAGTTACAGTATTTATGTGATACTTTTTTTTCCTGGAATCTCCGTTTTGTGCAGTTGATCTCTGTTTATTCCTGTGTCAACACTATGCTGTCTCTTTTTGCCATAGTTTCATCATGACCCTTGGTAGGCAGTAGGAAAACACCTCCTGCACCAATCAAAATTAGTATGTCTTCCAAATAGTCTTGGATATATTTGATCCTTTGCTCTGAAATATTTTTTAAAATCAGTTTGTTACCCTCATCTGAAAAACTATTAGAAATTTTATTTTAATTATATTCAATAAATTAACATCTTTATGATTTTATAGTTTATCCAGGACTGTATTTTTACATTTAATTTGTAATGTTTCAAAAATGTTTCTAATAAAGTTTTACAGCATTTTCCATGCAGTTTTACTAGATATTTGGGAATACTTATTCCTAGAAACCTTATACTATTTGCTGCAATTATTTAAAATTATCTTTTTAAAACAAAGTTTTCTATTGATTATTAATTGAGAAATAAGTAATTTTGTTAGAATTGTATTTTTAGCAAACTGACTGATTCTTATTACTTCTAATACTTTTCTATTTTTCTTCAATTTTCAATGTACCTAGTCATATCATTTGTGCAATTGATTTCTTCATGTCTAATATTTATTTCATCTTGTTTTAGTGCAGAAGCTGACAATGGTAGAATTATTATTTGTAAACAGTAAAATATTCTGTATTCAGTCAGATTTAGCAGGTTTTTTTTTTTTTAGAATATTGCAATTCATTTAAGTTTTCAAATGTATGGAATAGAGGATGTCAGCAGGATGGTGGGTTTTTCTAGACCGATTCCCTTTGAGAGAACTGGTTGACAATCTCATACACACCATGCAACTCAGAAAATATCCACACTGAAATGGGTAGGAAAGCTGAGATACACCTATACTACAAACCTCACTCCAGGCACAGAACCTTACAATTGAAAGGAAACCCTCAATTCCACACTTTTCTCTGAGGAGTGAAGAGTTGAACCACCCATATAGCACCTCAACTTTTAAATCCCAACCAAAAGACTAGCTACTAAATCCCCTACCCCTATGAGCTGGCAGGGCATGGCATTTGTGAGTTCCCCAGGACCACAAGAACAAATAAGTGGTTTTATAAGTAGGCTAAAACATTCAGCTCCCAGTTTCTCAATGGAAGGGGTTTGACTGATATGTAATATCTCAACTTTCCCAGTTACCACCCATGGGTCAGGCTTTTAACTAGCTTGCATCTAAGAGCTGACCAAGAAGGTAATCCCACTACCAGGGGATTTTCAGCAGAAACCTGTGATGTCAGAAGGGAAAGAGATGATATATTCAAGGTGCTGAAAGAGAAATGCTTGCCAACAAGAGTAGTATACCCAGCAAACCCGTCCTGCAAAAATGAAAGGGAGATAAAGACATTCTCAGACAAACAAAAGCTGAAGAAATTTATCACCACTAGACCTGCTTTACCCCTTGGTGACCTCAAAGAAAATACCTATGGAAGTTACACAAAAGAAAAATAGAAATAAAAAAACTGTTGATACAAAAAAGAAATGCAAAAGAAGACAGCAAAGGGAAAAATGAAGGACAAAAGGACTAGAAGATAAACAAAAAATGACAATAGTTAATCCTTCCTTACTGATAACTACTTAAAATTGAAATAAACTAAACTCCTTAATAAAAAAATACTTAATATATCTGTATCTAACACTAGGGCACCCAAGTGTATAAAATGAACCTGAAAGAAGAAATTTATAATAATACAATAATAGCAGGAGACTTCAATATCCCACTTTCAATAATAGACAGAACTTCCAGACAAAGTTAATAAGAAAACAGTGGACTTGAATAACACTACAGACCAAATGAACCAAACAGACATATATAAAACATTCTATCCAACAGCAGCAAAATACATTTTGGTTTTTTTGACCACATACAGAACACTCTCCACTATAGATCACATTTTAGGTCACAAAACAAATCTTAACCAACTTAAGAAGATCAAACTCATACCAAGTATCTTTTCCAGTGGTCACAGGATGTTTGGGGTGTTGCTTTTCTAGCTGGAAGCCTCTGTGGCCAGTGGAGCCTTTGCTTGAGTTTTGCTCAGGCCCACTGGGCTCATTTCCACTTGGCCTGGCAGGCTGTGCTAGGTTCATGCTACCAGCTCAGACCCCACGCCTGCCAAGGGTTAGCCAGGCGCAGAGTGGTGAGGGGTGCGTGAGCAAGTGAGCACCAGGTCCAGCCACTGAGCACAGCCAGGCATGTTAGCTGCTGAGGGGTGGGCAGCTCCAGGTGCCGTCACAGACACTGGTTCCCTGTGAGGCTGTGGCTAGACCAGGCATACCACAAGCAGCTTCTACTGAAGGCAACAGGAACATGGTAGCAGCTGGAAGCTTGCAGATACCAAGAACTGCAGAGCTCCAAAGAGCATGTCACCGCCCTTGCTCCAGGAGCTCCTAGGTCTGGGCTCCCCGAAGGGCTGCAGCTCTTCTCTCCTCTCTCTTCTTTTCTTCTCATCACCTGCAATTCAGTGAGTAGGAGGCACATTTCAGCCCTGGTTGTGTTACAGCTCTTTTACTCCCACCACTTGGTGGGTCTGAGTTCTTGTCCCCTGTCCAGGAAGAATGAGGTATACGGCCAACTGGAGGGTGAGCAAGGTGAAGAGTGCTTTATTGAGTGACAGTACAGCTCTAAGGAGACCTAGAGTGGGTAGCTCCTGTCCACAGGCAGGTAGTTCCAATGAGTGGGCAGCTCTTAGCAGAGAGTGGACCCAGAGTGGGTAGCTTCTATCCACAGGCAGGCTGTCCCAATGTCTGTGCAGCCCTCAGTGGAGAGAAGACCTGGAATGGGCATCTCCTATCCACAGGCAAGTTGTCCTGTCATTTGCTCGAGTCTGGCTGAGTGTGGGGTTTTAATGGTCCTCAGAGGGGATTAAGTGCGTGCTGATTGGTCCTTGGTCCATGGGCAGCCATGGGCGGGCAGAAGAAGCACCATAAATTCTCATTCCAGTCTGCAGAACTGACAGCCCGGCCCCCAGGCTTCAGACCATCCCTGGCTTGAAAGTCATGCTTCACTGGGGACCTGTCCCTTTCCACCCAGGAGCCTGTCTGCCTCCTGCCACCATCTATATGTCATTCTTGGCACTTAGGCTATTTGTACCGAGGGGCACCTACCTGCAGGCCCATGCCAAGCTGCTCTTAGCTCCCCCTTGGCCTCCCTCCCATGCTCTTTGGCACCCAAAGTCTAGAGGGGGCTGAGGTGGCAGGAGGCTGGCGTGTCAGCATCATCCCAAGCGTGTGCACACCCAGCCAGGTCATGACAGCACCTGCGCTCTGCCACAGCTTTGCTCCAAAATCGGAGTGGCTGCCAGGGGCAGGGAGAGGCCAGGCAGCAGGAGTAGGCGCTTCCGAGACTGTGGGTGGAGGGGGCTTCCTGGGCCCGGAGAGCACAGGGACGCCTGGGTCCGCAGCCACGGCTGGGCAATTGCAGCTGCACCCGGGAGTGTGGGCCTCCCACCCCAGCAACTCAGAAGGGGACAAGGCTCCTGCCTGTTCCTGTCTCCCACAGTCTCCGAGGAGTGTGCAGCCCCGACCGCACCTCCCCTGCTGCAGCCAGCATCTTTGCAGTAGCCACTCCAGATGGGCCCCTGACGCCATCACAACCAATATGGAATAAAACTTAAATAACAATAAGAAAATGAAAAAATTAGAAATATGTGGAAACTAACACACTCTTGAACAATCACTGAGTCAAAGAAAAAATCAAAAGGGAATTTAAAGAATATCTCAACAAACAATTATGAAAACACAACTTACCGAAACTTACAGGGTGCAGTAAAGTTATAATAGTATTAAGTGGGAAGTTTCTAGCAATAGGAAGATAGAAATTCTAGCAGAGTATAAACAAGCAGTCCAAGAAAGAGATTTATTGTGATCCATTCACATTAGCAAAAAACATTCCAACTCATGATTTTAAAAATGGAAATGTAAAACTGGCATGCCATTCTTTTTTTTTCTTTTTTTTTTTTTTTTGAGACGGAGTCCCGCTGTGTCACCCAGGCTGGAGTGCAGTGGCATGATCTCGGCTCACTGCAAGCTCCGCCTCCCAGGTTCACGCCGTCCTCCTGCCTCAGCCTCCCGAGTAGCTGGGACTACAGGCGCCCACCACCATGCCCGCCTAATTTTTGTATTCTTAGTAGAGACAGGGTTTCACCATGTTAGACAGGATGGTCTCCATCTCCTGACCTCGTGATCCGCCCGCCACAGCCTCCTGAAGTGCTGGGATTACAGGCTAGAGCCAACGTGCCCGGCCACGATTCTTTACCTATTAGAGTGGAGAGATTAAAGTAATTTATATTACCTAGCGTTGTCACATGAGAGAGCAGGGAATAGACATAAATAGGGTCAGGCTTCTTGTAACACAATTTGGCAATATTTTTCAAAATAAATATGACCATGATATTCGATTAAATTATTTCATGTTTATAAAATTACCCTATAGATTCTTTTGCAAATGTGCATCTAAGATATGGATACAAAGATAAGCATTATATAAAAGTGTAAAAAAAAAAGGAAACCAACTATCCCTTAATAGGTACCAATTAAATACATTATGGTATAGCATATTAATAGAATAAAGGCAATGATAATACAGAATGAGATAAATTACAAGTGACTTGGAAAAATAGTTCTGTCAAAAAATTAAACAGGAAAAAGTCAAGCCTCAAATTGTAAATCTACTTTTATCTCTCTTTACATATACAATATGCAAGTGTCTTTTCTTTGTGGTAGGAAGAATACACATCGGCATATGAACAGTAGTTATTAGTTAAAAACTGGATGAGGGACTTGGGAAAACAGTAACTTTATCACACTTTTTAATGCAACTCTACAGTTTGATTTTCTATGGCTAGAGCAAATTCCTTCTAATGACAATTTTCAAAGTATAGACGTGTGGAGGATTTGGGGGAGACAAAGGTGATTGGGTAAGTCTGGGCTAGTCATGCATTAGTTTTAGAAGGCTAGGCTAGTTTGTTGAACACTAGGGGAGTGTCTAGAGGTTTTTGAGCAAGAAAAGAGTGTGCTCAGTTTTGTGGTGGTATTGTTTAGCAAGATTAATGCTGCAGTCCTGGGAGCATTAGATCTAGGAGGTCTTTAGTATCATCCAGAGGAAATGAAAAGTTACCTGAGCTAGGTGAAAACGCTGGAAATAGACAGAAAATGTATATTGGAAGGTGTTTGAAAGAATGATTACAAGAAATAACCATGGATTGAATGAAACTTATGCCATACACAGTCTCTCGAAGGAGGACTTCCCAGAGCTGAACGAAGGAAGGATAACTTTCATGGAATTTATTTTGCTGTCTACTTCTATTTTAAGAAGTTTTCATTTGCATATTTTTCCTTAAACATAATAACTCAGTAAGGATGACATATATTTCTTCTTTTCATGAGCCTTTTTTTTTTTTTGACAACTACTTTCAGGAGATGTATATTCTACAGGGCTTGTTACCAGAGCAATATCGGGATAAGTACATTTAATATCATAAAATGTGAACAGGGGATAAGATTTTTTTCCATTTATCTTGAAGTTGAGAGGGTTGAAATGATTACTTTTCTTTGGTACAAAAAGCCGCCATATAAATGGGTTTCTTAGAACAAGTATAAGATAATAACAAGATAAAATGGTTCTTTTTCCATCTAAGTTTATTAAGCATTCAGTTCATAGAAAGTTACTGGACCAGTTAAATTAACAATTCTTATCTTGTGATTTTAGTCTAGCCCAAAGGAAGCAGCTTTATTTTGCATGGGTGCAGTCAACAGAAAAGCTAGACTTTTGTGTTTGGTAATTTCCCTGCAGTGTGTTTTATCTGAGGTTGAGGGATAAAAAGAGTTGCCTTTTGGAAAAACAAAGGGAAAAGAAAGTCTCCCATTATACAATAGATACTGAATCATCCCTTTCATTCTACACACACACACACACACACACACACACACACACAAACACATACAGCCCCCTCAGAATAAAATTAATAACAAGTAATCAATAAAATCATAAATATGGAAATTGAGTCATGTTTAACATAAGAACATAAGAAAATGCTTGCTACACATACTTATTTTACATATTAGAGGGATGCCATAGATTTGTAAAGCAAAGGGGGACATACAACTGAGAGCGTGCAGAATTTTTTTTTGCCTTTTTTTTTTGCCAGCTTTATTAAGGTATTTTCACAAACATCATAATATATATATTTATGGTGTATACCATAATGTTGTAATACTTGTATAAATTAAAAATTGATTAAGCTAGCTAACATAGGCATCAACTCTCATAGTTATTATTTGTGCTGAGAACATTTAAGATCCACTCTTTTAGCAATATTCAAATATATAATATTATCAACTATAGTCACCATGCTAATAGATCTCCAGAAATTACTCTTCCTATATACTTGAATTTTTGTACCCTTTAGTCAACATGTCCCCATCTCCTGCCCCTCCCCATAACCATCATTCTACTCTCTGCTTGCATGAGTTCAACTTTATTTTTAGATTACACATATAAGTGAGATCATGAGTTATTTGTTTTTCTGTACTTGGCTTATTTCATTTGCATAATGGTTTCCAGTGTCATCAATGTTGTCACAAATGACAGTGTTACCTCTTTTTCTTAAGGTTAAATAGTATTGCATTATATATAGGTATTGTATATAAAAATAATTCATTATAATATATATGTATATATGCCATATTTTCTTTGTCCATTCATCCACGGATAAATGGATCATCATTAGGTTCATTCCATATCTTGGCTATTGTCAATAACGCTGCAATGAACATGGGAGTGCAGCTGTATTTTTGTTATATGGTACTGATTTCCATTCTTTTGGGTATATACATAAGAGGGACTGTTGGGTCACATGACAGTTCTATTTTTAATTTTTTGAGGAATATCTAAATTGTTTTCCACCAAACATAATACTTTTCCTGAAAAAGGAATATTGGAGTCCACTATTATTAGTGTATTTCTATTTTTCTCTTCAGTTGTGTTAATATTTATATATTTAGGAGCTCCAATTTGAGTGCATATATATTTATAATTGTCATATCTTCTAGATGAATTGACCCCTTTATCATAATTCAATGATTGTTTTTATCTTTCTTTACAGTTTTTGACTTAAAATCATTTTTTTCTGATATAAGTATATATAGCCACTCCAGCTCTCTTTTGGTTACTGTTTTCATGGCATACCTTTGTTCATCTGTCTGTTTCTGCTGCTGTAGCAAAAATACCACAGAGTCGGTAATTTATAAATAATGTAAATTTATTTCTAACAGTTGTAGAGACTAGAAGTCTAAAGATCAAAGCCTTAGTAGATTTGGCTTCTGACGAAGGCTTTCCCTCTTCTTCCATGATGGCACCTTGTGGCTGTGTTCTCACATGGTGAAACGTGGAAGGGAAAAAGGGATGGAAGGGGCAATCTCACTCCCTCAAGCCCTTTCATAAGGCACTAGTCCCTTCTAGGAGAGCTTTGCCCTCATAGTCAAATCACTCTTAAAGCCTCACCTCTTCATACTGTTGCACTGGGGATCAAGTTTCAAAATGAATTTTGAAGAACACACAAACACTTAAATCATAGCATCAACTAAAATCAGTTTCTTGTAGGCAGTATTTAGTTGAATTTCTGTTTTTAAAAAATCAACTCAGCCAATGTGTGTGTATGTGTATATATAATATATATATTTTTATTTTAAATTTTTTTTGTCTTATTGTTTGTAACATTATTTTCTTTTTTCCTTGCTTTTCCTGAGCTGTATTTTTTTATTGGAGAATTTAATCCACTTACATTTAAGGTAATTGTTGATAGGTAAGGATTTACCACTGCTGTTTTAAAAATGTTTTCTAACTCTTTTGTAGTTCCTCTATTCCATTCTCCCTCTTGCTGTCTTTCTTCATGATTTGATAATTTTTGTAGTGGCATGATTTCATCGTTTTTTTCTTATATTTTGTGTATCATTTACAGGTTTTTTTCCTTGTGGTTGCCATGGGGCTTACATAAACATCTAATTGTTATAGCAGTCTATTTTAAGCTGATAACTTCTATTGAATACAAAAACTCCGTTTAACTTTTCACTTCCTTACATTTTATGTTACTGATATAACAATTTACATTTTTTAATATATTTTGTATCAAATTAACAAATTTTTATAGCTATAGTTACTTTTATACTTTGTATTTTAACTTATATGAGTTAAAAGTGATTTATAAACCATGATGACAGTATTCTGGTTGTATTACAGTTTAGTAGAGTATCTAAACTTGACAGTAGAGTATCAAAACTTTACAGTGAGTTTTACATTTTTGTATGTCCTCATGTTGTTAGCATATGTTTGTTTCAACCTGAAAAACTTTATTTTACATTTCTTGTAAGGTAAATCTAGTGTGATGAACTCCCTCAGCTTTTGTTTGTTTGAAAAAATTTATCTTTTTTTAACAATTATTTTTGAAGGACAGCCTTGTTGGGTATAATATTTTTGATTAGAAGTTGTTTTCGTTTACTATTTTGAATACATTATCCAATTTTCTCCTGGCCTACAAAATTTCTGCTGAGAAATACACTAACAGTCTTATGGGGGTTCCTTGAATGTGAAGAACTGATTTTTTCTTGTTGCTTACAAAATTCTGTTTGTCAATGACTTTTGAGAATTTGGTAATAATGGATCTTGGTGAAGATCTGGTATTTAATATATTTGAGTATCTTTGGGCTTCATTGATCTAGGGGTGCATTTCCCATTCTAGATTTGAGAAGTCTTCTGTCATTTTTTTACTTAAAGTAAGCAGTCTGTCCCTTTCTCTTTTTCTCCTCCTTCTGGTACCCTGAAATGTGTATATTGGTTTACTTTATGATGTCCCATAAATCCTATAATATTCCTTAACTTGTTAAAATTCTTTTTCCTTTTGTTCCTCTGACTGAATAATTAAAGTGATCTGGCTTCAAGCTCACAGATTCTTTCTTATGCTTGATTGGGTCTGCTGTTGAACAGCTCTCTATGAAATTTTTCAGTAGACTCATTGTGTTCTTTAGCTCCAGAATTTCTGTTTGGTTCTTTTTTTGTGGTTTCTATCTCTTCTTTGAACTTCTCACTTTGTTCATTTATTGTTTTTCTAATAAATTTAGTTGTCTTAATATCTAATATAATTTAGTTATTTCTTATAGCTCAATGAGCTGCTTTTTTTTTTTTTGAGACAGAGTCTCACTCTATTGTCCAGGATGAAGTGCAATGGCATGATCTCGGCTCACTGCAACCTCTGCCTCCTGGGTTCAAGTGATTCTGCTGCCTCAGCCTGCCAATTAGCTGGGATTACAGGTGCCCATCACCATGCCTGGCTGATTTTTCTATTTTTAGTAGGGATGAGGTTTCACTATTAGGCCAGGCTGGTCTCAAACTCCTGACCTCAAGTGATCAACCTGCCTTGGCCTCCTAAAGTGCTGGGATAACAGGTGTGAGCCACTGTGCCCAGCCTCAATGAGCTTAAGATGGTTATTTTGAATTCTTTGTCAAGCAGTTCGTAGATCTTCATTTCTTTAGGGTTGGTTACTGGTGTCTTATTTTGCTCCTTTGGTGGTGTCATGTTTCTCTAATTATTCATGATTTTTGTGTCCTTGTGCTGATATCTATACATTTTAGGAAGTAAGCATCTTTCCGGTCTTTACAGAATGGCTTTGGCAGGAAGAGCTCTTCATAAATTAGCCTGTCTAGAAATTCTAGGCAGCCTGACTTAGATTCCATGTGCAGGCTTGCTGCTGGAGTCCTTGGGCAGAGTAACCTGATACCTAGGTCAACAAGTGAGTAGGCCTGGAATTGGCTCCACGTGGGATGGCCTGGACTTTGGGTTTGCTGGGGGCAGGCCTGCAGCCTGAGTTCACATGGGCCATCTGGGTGTCAGGGCCCACTAAGGTAGGCTTGTCAACTGGCTATTCAGGGATATGCCTTGAGTCTGCCCATGGAGGCCAGCCTAGGACTGGAGTTTACCCAGGTAAGCTGGATCCCTAGATTTTCTGGGGCAGCCTGGACCCTGGGTTCAGTGAAACCTGGGACTGCAGGCACCAGTCTGGTGCTGAGGCAGTCCTGGAGCCTGCATCCACCAGAGTGGTCCTAGAGCCTTGGTCCATGGGTTCCAGCCTGGCACTGGGGCCTACTAAGGCAGGCCTGGACCCTGTGGTGATGGGAATCATCCTGGCACCAGGATGGGCCTGATGCCTTGGGTCATAGAGGCTAGCCTGAAGCCTGAGCCATGAGGAATAGCCTGATACTGGATTTTACTGGGGCAGGCCTGGTGCTAAGGTCTATAGCAAAGTCAAGTACTTATTCTTTTTCTCAGGCAGAAGGTGTCTCTCTCTTTGCTGTGCTATGCAGGCTTGGGGGAGGGATGATGCCAGTAATGTAAGACTGTCTTTCTTGCTCTCTTCAATGTGTCTTTCTTTATTTCTATGCTACACTGAGATATTATAATCTCTTACCTGGACTCCTTAGCTCTTGTATAATTTTGTGCATGGATAGTTCTAATTAAGTTTCCTGAGAGAAGACAAGTGCAGAAAAGTTCTATTCCACCATCTTGCAGATGTCACGCTGTTTTTGTAAAATTGAAATAAAAATCACATATTTTGAAATGCGTAGATATTAGGGATTAAATTCAATGGATTTTGATAAATGGATACAAACATTAGGACATAAAACATTATTATTACCCTAGCAATTATCTTATGCCTCCATTTAGATAATTCCCCATAGATAGCCACTGTTCTGATTTCCATAACCATAGGTTGGTTGTGCCTCTTTTAAATTGTATAAAGATGGGCATTCTCACAAAAATGTATTCTTTGATTGTATATGTTTTTGAAAGTAAATTTTTTGACACTCATTTACATTGTTGCAGGTATCATCATTAATGTTTTTAAATCAGTGGGTATAATTTTATTGGATAACTATTACACCATTTATTTATCCATTCTGTTTTGATGGACATTTTAGGTTATTCCCTGCTTGGGACTGGCATAAGCTTTTTTATGGACATATATTAATATAAGTTTATATGACCAGTCCTATGCGTCTATAACCCGAGGAAAGTGGAGAGGAACTGGAAATGTGAGCAGTTTGAGCATCTAGCACTACATCAGGGAACATCATTATCTTCCATTCAAGCTACCCTGGAGGATCTGTCTTCTCCCTTCTTGGAGCAAAGATGGCAAAAAACAGAAGAATGATGAAAATATTGGGAGGTGTTGGATATGTTAATTACCTTGATTATGTTGATACTATCATGGGTATTTGCATGTGTACAAACTCATCAAATGGTATACATTATACCTCAATAAAGCTGTTAAATAAATATAAATGAATAACTAGATACATGTATAAAAATGGTGACACTTGCTTTCTCAGCTGAGGTCTTGCTACATCAGGGAAGAGCCCTGCTGCCACTGACTCTCATTGCCATGGCAACACATGCCCTCTCAGGGCTTCTCTTTCCTACTGCTTTGATTCCCAGTGGGAAGGAGACCCCACAGGCGTTCTCTTCCACTAAACTGTCAGCTACCCTAATCGCCAGCCTTTTCTCCTCAATGTTTTAGGAAGTTGCTGTAGTTCTGCTATAATTTCCTGTAGGTATTTTCTTACTACCTTGTTGTCTTGGGAAAGAGGGTTATGAGTTGGCTCTTGGGCAAATTATTTATTCTAGCTTCAACTGGATTATTTTTGCTAGAAATTCCACTAATTTCATAGCATATCATTGGTACACTTCTGCCATCTCTGATGCTGATGTAGTTTTTTCTCTTTGTTTTAAGCCTTATAATTTAGGTTCTAGAAGGAAGCAGTTGAATGTCAGTATTCTAGTCATGGTTATACTCAGATGTGTTCTTTACTCAGAGTTTTTATCTTTAATATTTCTTTGGAAGTTTAGAATTTAGGCATCAATATTTTCAAGTTAACAAAGAATGAAGGCAAAAGAGACTAGATAGATTTTGTGTGATTTCAAATTCTGGGTAGCGGTCTTGTTCTGAAATGTTGCTCTGTTATGGATTCCTGACTGTAGTTGAATCTGAGAAATACATTTTAGAAGGGATTACATAGAGTCCCTTCCTTTCAAATGACATGCTTTGCATGCGACATTTGATGTTGTATTATGCTGTTAGGCTTTAGAAAGTTCACAAGAATTTTGTCAAGGAAAGATTTTAAAAAGCTTCAGCTTAAGAATTCTACTTTGCTAGAAGTAATGTATCAGAAAATGAAGAATCACAACTTACAGTTAGATAATTAGAAAATAGGCAAGATTTAGATAAGAGAAAACATCTATACAATCAAGTTGCTCATTCTCATTAGTAATGTAATCTGTGTTTTCTAATAATTTTGCAGTTCAAAAGGTAAATTAACATTAATAATTTTTACCTGCTTTGAAATTTCCACAAAAAAAACACCAAAATCCTCTCTGTCTCTCCTATATCTTCCACCTACTTATGAGAAACTCAAGTCCTCACAGCCTTTACAAAAACTGTGTCTCTTATGGTCTGTCAAAATGCATCAAGGACTTTACCTATGGCCCAAGGGTCCATTATTGAGTCACTTCCAGTGGCTGAAATTTCCTATGGCAGCTGAAGCTGTGGTCACCCTCCAAGGTCAAGAGATGTCAAACTGCAGCAATGTCTAGCATTGGCTGGTGTTCTGGGGAGTGCTAATAATAGGCCACCAGCTATGCTTATGGTGATGCTCTTTCCTTCTTTCCTTATTTCACATGTTTACAGCATGCCACTGCCTCTGTTTTAAAGCAGGAGAAATTTCTCCCCACTGACATCATGGAGTCATGTTGCTCCAGAAACAGGGCAACTTTGTACCTTCATTACATTGTGTGTTTGTGTTTGAGCGTTTATTCAGTTTTTGCTTTTGTCCCATTTTTCTTGGGGCTTGTCCAGCCATCTTAGGAGTGGGGTACACAGAGCCAGAAGAAAATGTAATTGTGTGAGACTTTTGCGTTAATGGTCTCTTTAGTTAGACTGTGATTCTTAGGAAGATCCTCTGGCTCTGTAATGGCCTCACTCAACCATTATTCCAGGAAGACCAACATATATTTAAATGCAGGTAGTAGCCACAATTTAGAGTCAAGCTGTTAATAACCCCATCCCACTCCAAGCATATTGCTTTTAAAATTAAAATTCTCTTTCTTTTTCCAGAGTTGCTGACTTCAAATCTTGTTTTCAAGCCATTGAAATTTAAATAGTTTTGTTTCTTGGGCCTGAACTTCAGCTCTTATTCTCGCTGCCAGGGATTGCTAGATAAGATCACATCTGCAATATTATTTGCATAAAGGCACGTATATTTTATGATATACTCTGTCCTACACACATTTAGAGCTAGCCTAGAATAAAGTTTTTAATATAGTTTATATAGTTGACAGGTTTTTGCCTATCAGTTCAAAAAACTGAACTAAGATGATATTTTTAAAATACTTTAAAAAAGTGAAATATAACACACCCACACACAATACAATTCAAAAAATTAATATGTATTCAAAAATTCATATATTTTAAAACAATTATTAATAAATATGTCTATTGAAATATATGTAAAAAAATCTCACAAATCATAGTGAAAGAACTAATGCAAACATGATTCAGGCCCTGTAACAACATTACCAGCATCATTAATGCCCCCTTCAGACTTGCTCCCCAGCACTGCCCAGGACACTCTTCAAAGGTAACTGCTATTCTAATTTATAACACCATAATGAATTTTGCACATTTAAAAATGTTTTAAATAAACATTTATTGACTTAAGATACACGTCCAGAAGGGGCACGAATTGTGAACTTTCACAAAGTGACCAAATCTATGGAAATGGCATCCTAGAGGTATTCTTATGCCTCATTCCAGCAACTTTTCCCCCAACCTGAGGAAAACTGCTATAGTTACTTCTTACACCATAATTCAATGTTGACTTTTTTGAATACCACAAAAGTGGAATCACACTCTATGTTATCTTTTGTGTTTGGCTTTTTTCCTCAATATTATGTTTGTGAGATTCATTCTTGGTGAATGTGCAGTTATTCATTTGTTTTTCATTGCTTAATGGTACTTCATTCTGTGAATATTCCATAATCCATAGCTATTTGCATTGATGAATATTTGCACTATTTTCAGTTTGGATTCTTGCAAATAGGACTGCAATGAATATTTAAGGATGAGAATAGACACTTCAACGGTGTTGTGGTAAACATTCCTTTACAGGTCTTTAGGTGTGCATAAGTACAGAATTCTGTTGGTTATATAATGAGTTGCTTAATTGCTGGGTCACAAAGCCTGCATTTGTTGAGCTTTAGTAGCTACTGCCAGTTTTCCAAAGTGTTTATACCAAGTTACATCTCCATCAACAGGATATGATGATTTCTGTTGCTCCACATCCTATCCTAGCCAACACTTGGTATTGCTAGTTTGTTTACTTTTGGTGAGCATAATGTGTACTTCATGTGCATTTCCTTGGTATTTTGAGGCCAAGAAACTCTTTGTATGTTTATTGGTCATTTCGGAAGTCTCTGTTCAAGTCTTTTGCTCATTTATTTTTTATTTTATTCTCAACTTTCATTTTTATTTATTTTTTTTTATTTCAATAAGTCTTTGGGGAACAGGTGGTGTTGGTTACATAAATAAGTTCTTTAGCGGTGATTTCTGAGATTTTGGTGCACCCATCACCCGAGCAGTGGACACTGTACCTGATGTGTAGTCTTTTATTCCAAGCCACCCCACACCCTTTCCCCTGAGGCTCCAAAGTCCAATACATCATTCTTATGCCTTTGAGTCCTCTTAGCTTAGCTTGCACAAATGAGTGAGAACATACGATGTTTGGTTTTTCCATTCCTGAGTTACTTCACTTAGAATAATAGTCTCCAATTCCATCCAGGTTGCTGTGAGTGCCATTATTTTGTTCCTTTTTACGGCTGAGTAGTAGCCCATGGTATTTATATATATATATATATGTATATATATCACATTTTCTTTATCCACTCATTGATTGATGGGCATTTAGCCTGGTTCCATATTTTTGATTTGCAAATTGTACTGCTATAAACATGCATCTCCAATTTGCATATATATGTGTGTGTGTATATATATATATGTGTGTGTGTGTATATATATGTGTGTGTGTGTGTATATATATATATCTGCAAGTATGCTTTTTGTATAATGACTTCTTTTCCTCTGAGTAGATACCTAGTAGTGGGATTGTTGGATCAAACGGTAGATCTACTTTTAGTTATTTAAGAAATCTCCACACTTTTTCATAATGGTTATACTAGTTTACTTTCCTATCAACAGTGTAAAAATGTTCCCTTTTCACCGCATCTATGCCAACATCTATTATTTTTTGATTTTTTGATTATGGCCATGCTTGCAGGAGTGAGGTGGTATTGCATTGTGCTTTTGATTTGCATTTCCCTGATAATTAGTAATGTTGAGCATTTTTCCATATGTTTGTTGGCCATTTGTATATCTTCTTTTGAGAATTGTCTATTCATATCCTGAGCTCACTTTTTGATGGGATTATTTGTTTTTTTCTTGCTGATTTGTTTGAGTTCTTCGTAGATTCTGGATATTAGTCTTTTGTCAGATGGACAGATTGTGAAGATTTTCTCCCACTCTGTGGATTGTCTATTAACTCTACTGATTATTTCTTCTGCAGTGCAGAAGCTTTTTATCATATTTAGGTCCCATGTATTTAATCTTTGTTTTTGTTGCATTTGCTTTTGGATTCTTGGTCACGAAGTCTTGGTCTAAGCCAATGTCTAGAAGGGTTTTTTCAATGTTATCTTCTAGAATCTTTATGGTTTCAGGTCTTAGATTTAAGTCTTTGATCCATTTTGAGTTGATTTTCATATAAGGTGAGAGATGAGGATCCAGTTTTATTCTTCTACATGTGGCTTGCCAATTATCCCAGCACCATTTGTTGAATAGGGTGTCTTTTCCCCACTTTATGTTTTCGTTTGCTTTGTTGAAGATCAGTTGGCTGTAAGTATTTGGCTTTATTTCTGGGTTCTTTATTCTGTCCCATTGGTCTATGTGTCTATTTTTATTTTTAAAGTTGAAAAATATTCCAGATATAAGCCCTGGTTATATCTGTGGTTGTAGATATTAGAAATGTCTTTTTGCCATTTGGTGATTTGTATTTTCACTCTATTAATGCTGTCTTTTGGGTAACATGCATTTCTCATTTTATTGTACTCCATTTTTATTAAACTTTAATGGTTCATGCTACCTTGGGAAGAAATCTCTGTCATCCCAAAGGCCAAAAAGAATTTTAATCGGAAACTTTGTTGTTTTCTCTTTTATACTTAGATTTACCATCTACCTGGTATTGATATTTTTGTATGCAATGTGGTAAAGGGCAGGGATTATTTCTTTCTGTGTAGATATTCAATTGATCCAACACAATTTGTTGAAAAGACAGTATTTTTCCCCATGCTCTTTAATGTTGTTTTTCTCATATTCCAGTGTGTGTGTGTATATGTGTGTGTGTGTGTGTGTGTGTGTGTGTATATATATGTGTGTGTGTGTGTGTCTGTTTCTAGATTATCTTTTCTGTGTTACTTGTTTATTTCTATGTTATTGTGTCTATACTCATGTCTTAACTACTACAAACTCAAAAAGTTTGGTAATTGAGAATGCAAGTCACCCAGCTCTGTTCTTTTTTTCCTTCAAGACCTTCTTGGTTATTTTTACAGTTCTATATAAATTTTAGAAACAGGTTTCTATTTTCCAAAAATTATCTGCTGGGATTTTGATTGGAATTTTACTGAGTGAAATTACTTTATCACCATTTGGCAGATAATTGCTAATTGTATTTTAAAATATTTAGTCCTTCAATTCCATGAACAGAGTATGTCCCTCTGTTTGTTTAGGTAACTTTTAATTTTGTCAGTAATGTTTCATAGTTTTGTTTGTTTGTTTGTTTTTTACAGAGTTCTTACACACTTTAAAAGTATTTATTTCTAGCATTTTGTGGTTTGGATGCTATCCTTAATAGTATATTTTGACTTTTTTAACTTGTTTGTTGCACTTATACAAAAATGTAAATATTTTATCTATATTGACCTTGTAGACAGTGTTCTTATAAATCCCTTTATTATAACAACTCAAATAGTTTATCTGTAGATTATATTGAATTTTCTACATATGCAATATTTACAGTGCCAGCAAAAGTCCCTTGCTTTCATTTTTGGCAATTTTTTTTGTTTGGCTATACGATTTTGGTTTGAAATCATTTTGTGCAATTTGAAGATGTCATTCCTTTTTTTCTAGTTTCCATTGTTAATTTTAAGAAGTCATCTGTCATTCTTCTTTGCTCTTTTGATATCAAGATGCCTAGTTTTTTGTCTGGCTGCTTTTAAAATTAATTACTTTCATTTTCTGCACTATTATGATAAGGTACCTAGGTTTCATTTTGTTTAGATGTATTTGAGGTTCCTAAAACTTGTTGAATCTGTGACTTGATGTATTTTGTGAGTTTTGAAATGTTCTTGGCCATTACCTCTTCTTCCTATTATTATCTCCTTTCCTTTTTACTAAGACTCTAACCTTCACATACAGTTGACTTTTTCTTTGTGTTTCATAAATAATTTATGCTCTTTGTGTGTGTGTTTTCCATTCCTTTTCTCTTTGTGCTTCAGTACAGATATTAAATTTTTCTATTGAATTCCTAATTTTAGTCACTTTATCTTTCATTTCTATGATTTCCTTTTTTTATTAATTTACAGTTTTCTGAAAGTCTACATTGTGTCTTTTAATTTAGTAATAATTTTGTTGCATATAGAATTTTGGTTTTATATGAAGTTATTTTAAATAATATATGATAATACTTACTTAAAAATCCATACCTGGTAACTGCAACATCAGAATCTCTTATAATTCTAATTCTATTTTTTCCTGGTTCTTTGAAATATTTTACAGTCCTAGTTGTTTTAGATTGATGATAAATTTTGTGCATAAAAAAGTCAACATAATTTGAGTTTCTGAATTTTTATTTCCCTCTCTAGAGGATTTAAATTTGTTACTGCCAGGCTGTTGAGCTATTGGTTGATTACTGTAATCTACTTAATCTAATTAGAGATTGAGCAAGTTGGAATCTGTAACCTGAAGGCCTTCAAGTGGTGGTCGATTTCTGGCATATACTTACTCTCAGGCTGTATGTAGCCTTTTGGTATTCAAACTAAAAGCTTTGGGTATTCACTTGGGTCTCTTTTCCTTAACAAGTCTAGGATTCTAACTTTAGCACCCCTCATTCCTGTGATGCTGCAATACTCCCTGCTCACCTGCTTATTCCCTCAACTGCTATTTTCAAAAAGGTAAATGCCTGTGGAGCAAAGGAGCACTAAATATCAGGCTCACCCCTCTGCATATTCTCCCAGCTCCACAAGTCTTTGGTGGTTTGGTTGCTCTCTAATGTCTTCAAGTATATATTTCTATCTAAATCATCTTCAGTTTTTCTCATTGTTCTCAGTGGAAGTATTGACCTGAAACAAGCAAGTCTACTGTTGATTGAAGAAAACATGAAATTTTTATTCTGTTGTTACATTCAAGATCCTTGCTAGCACCTAGACGCTTTTTAAAAATTAAACATTAATAGTATTGAATTGGCAAAAATGAGTAGCAATATGCTATGTCTCAGGTGAAAAATACATGCAAGGCAGCAAATAACATTCCACAAATATTAACAATTAAGTCTCCTTCATCTATACTATGCACAATGCGGTATGATGAGAAAGCAGATGAGATCAGACTAATAAGGAAGAGGCTACAACACATTGTTTTGTAAGTAATATTATGAAGACTATGGTACTACAAATATTATTAATGGTAATGTCAGGTTGATAATTTTCTAACTTTGTGTGTATATGTGCAGAAAACTGTGCTATGGAGATTATCCAGATGTAGTTCTGTGCACTTAAAAGAAAATTGCAAATAATAAAACGAAACAATAAAATCATAACATTTTCCCTAAGGAAGCAGGTGTCTAAGGTCAACATGCATTCTGTTCATTGACTTGAACTTCTATATCTATAGAACATCATAAAAATTGAGGCTACATATCAGTAATATTTACATTATATTTCATAAGGGAAAATACACAATCACTTTTAAAAGTTATCAAACAAAAATTAAGTTGAAAAAAGGGTTAACCAGTTTCCAACATCTGTATATAGCTAACCAGTCATCCCAACATCATTTATTAAATAGGGAGTCCTTTTCCCATTGATTGTTTTTGTCAATTTTGTTGAAGATCAGATGATTGTAGGTGTATAGCATTATTTCCGAATTCTCTATTCTGTTCTGTTGGTCTATGTGTCTGTCTGTTTTTGTATCAGTATCATACTATTTTGGTTACTGTATTCCTGTGATACAGTTTGAAGGTGGGTAATGTGATGCCTCCAGCTTTGTTCCTTTTGCTTAGGATTCAATTGGCTATTCAGGCTCCCTTTGGGTTTCATATGAATTCTAAAATACTTTTTTTCTAGTTCTGTGAATAATGTCATTGGTAGTCTGATAGAGCAAATTCCTGAATCTGTAAATTGCTTTGGGCAGTATAGTCAGTTTAATGACATTGAGTCTTTCTATTCATGAGCATGGAGTGTTTTTCCATTTGTTTGTGTCATTTTTTGAGCCATGTTTTGTAGATCTCCATGTAGACATCTTTCAACTCCTTGATTAGCTGTATTCCTATTTGTGTGTGTGTGTGTGTGTGTATGTGTGTGTGTGTGTGGCAGTTGTGAATGGGACTGCATTTCTGAATTGGCTCTCAGCTTGGATATTTGTGTATAGGAATGCTAGTGATTTTTGCACTTTAATTTTGTATCCTGAGACTTCGCAGAAGTTGTTATCAGCTGAATGATTTGGGCTGGGACTGTGAGGTTTTCTAAACATAGAATCATGTTGTCTGCAAACAGGGAAAGTTTGACTTACTCTCTTCCTATCTGAATGCTCTTAATTTCTTCCTCTTGCCTGATTGCCCTAGCCAGAACTTCTAACACTATGTTGAATAGGAGTGGTGAGAGAAGGCATCCTTGTCTTGTGCCAGTTTTCAAGGGTAGTGCTTCCAGCTTTTGCCTATTTAGTATGATGTTGGTTGTGGATTTGTCACAGATGGCACTTATTATTTTGAAGTATGTTCCTTCAATACCTTCAATGTCATTAATGAGCGTTTTTAACATAAAGGGATGTTGTGTTTTATCAAAGGCCTTTTCTGCATCTATTGAGATAATCGTGTTTTTTGTGTTTAGCTCTGTTTATGTGATGAATCACATTTATTGATTTGCATATGTGGAATCAACCTTGCATCCCAGGGATAAAGGCTACTTGATCATGGTGGATTAGGTTCTTGATGTGTTGTGGGATTCAGTTTGCTAGTATTTTGTTGAGGATTTTTGTATCTGTGTTCCTCAAGGATATTGGTCCACTGGCCATTTCTTAAGTGACTTCTTTGCTACACCTTCTCTTCTTTCAGATCCATAGTAAATAGAAAACCTACAGAATGGGAGAAAGGACTTGCAAACTATGCATCTGATGAGGGTCTAATACCCAGCATCTATAAGGAACTTAAACAAATATGCAATGAACAAACAAACAACCTCATTAAACATTAGGCAAAGAACATGAACAGTCATGTTTAAAAAGAAGACATACATGCAGCCTACAGGCACATGGAAAGAAGATCAATATCACTGATCATTAGAGGAATGCAAATCAAAACCACAATGAGATATCATCTTACACCAGTCAGAATGCTTATTATTAAAAAGTCAAAACTAACAGATGCTGGAGAGGTTGTGGAGAAAGGGGAATGCTTATACACTGTTGTTGGGAGTGTATATTAGTTTAATAATCATGGAAAGCAGTGTGGAAAGTCCTCAAAAAGCTAAAAACAGAACTACCATTCAGTAATGGGATTACTGGGTATATACCCAAAGAAATATAAATCATTCTATTATAAAGACACATGCACATGTATATTCATTGCAGTACTATTCACAATAGCAAAGACATGGAATCAGCCTCAGTGCCCATCAGTGGTCGACTGAATAAAGAAAATGTGGTACATATACACCAAGGAATACTATGCAGCCATAAAAATTACAAGATCATGTCCTTTGCAGGAACACGAATGGAGCTGGAGGCTATTATCCTTAGAAAACTAACGCAGGAAGAGAAAATCAGATACCAGCTGTTCTCACTTATAAGTAGGAGCTAAATGATGAGAACACATGGATTAATAGAGGGGAACAACAGACCCTAGGGCCTACCTGATGGTGCAGGGCAGAAGGAGAGAGGGGATCAGAAAAAATAATTATTGGATACTAAGCTTAGTACTTAGGTGATTAAATAATCTGCACAGCAAACCCCTGTGACACAAGCTTACTTATATAAAAAACCTGTACATGTACCCCCGAATGTAAAATAAAAGTTAAAAAGAAGTGATATTCCAATCATTTGGATAATTTAGTTATCTAAAATAATGCACTTCCCTGGATAACTGGATAGATGGGATTTTATTCATGCGTTTGATATTTTGTTATTTGATGAAGAGCATTTGTGTTGAGGTTTTATGAAGTATCTGAAAAAATACATATTACCTTATTTTACTGCAAATAGTAATTGCCAACAGTCAAGATATGTACTACCACCAAATTCCGTGTTATTTGTGATCAAGAGATATACACAGATACTTGAAAACTGATTTCTACATTGCATATGGGAAAAATACCTCATTTTTCTCAGCTGTCCATTATTTTTGAGATATGTGCAGTGATAGTAAGAACAAGCAGATTTGGAACACATCAGCAATAATTTTTTCAATCAGAGTTCTGCCAAAATGAAAGAATTTGACAGTATCCGGCACCCTGTACTCATGCTTGGCTTCTGTAGGAACTGTGGCTTGCAAAAGGGCAGCTGGGTACTGTGATTTGGTACCTCATTCTTTAAACGTATAATGGGAATCTGGTTGGTTCAGGAAAACCCTTGCCTACTTATTATTACTCTGTTTTTAGAGTTGTTGCTGCCGTTGATTAGATGACATTTAAGCCCACTGCACTCTCATACCAGACTCTTGTGCAGGTAAATTGTAATGCTTGATGGAGTAACAGAGTACTGCTGTGGAGAAAATGCAGTAACTGGTCAGTTACTCTTTAGTTCCAGAACCTGCAGCAGTTGTAAGGAGGACTGCATAAATTGCATTTGGTGGGTTACTTGACAGCCGATTTGCACATGGGATGCCACGGGCTATGGTGAAATAATGTGTTCTACTTGTGGCAAGTATGCTTAGAATAAAAACACACTAATGCTGTATTCTCAATAAGGCAGAGTAGGAAATAAGACAGAAGGTAAATGGAATAACTCTCTTAGCCTTTTTCATTTTTTGAGATGGAATCTAGCTTTGTCACTCAGGCTGGAATGGAGTGGTATGATCTCAGCTCACTGCAACCTCCTCCTCCCAGGTTCAAGTGATTCTCCTGCCTCAGCCTCCCGAGTAGCTGGGATTACCAGCACTGGCCACCATGCCCAGCTGAATTTAGTATTGTTAGTAGAGACAGGGTTTCACCATGTTGGTCAGCCTGGTCTCGAACTCCTGACCTCAAGTGATCCACCTGCCTTGGCCTCCAAAAGTGCTGGGATTACAGGCATAAGCCACCGTACCTAGCCTCTTGGCCTTTTAACATATATTCAGTAACGCATGTAAAGAATTGCTTCATGTAGAGGAAGCTTCCTTTTAAGAGGATTTTGGAGGTATTTATAAGACAATATGGGGACACTGTATTTGTGTCTAACTACAACAAAATGTATTACGAGGTTTATTTTTCCCTTATTATATAAGAAAAACATATTTAAGAAAGATATAAAAACAAAAAAGAAAATAAAAATAGCTTACCATTCCAGAAATAATTTAACATAATTTTTCCACGTTATTATATATGTAATTTTTATATACATTTTTGTATATAGATTATTTTAAAATAAGAATATACTGTATTGGACTCTGTTTTTTTTTTTGGTTGTTCATTTAACAATGTATGGCGAATATTTTCCCATGTTAATAAAAGTATCCTATACTAGTCATTTGAATGTTTGCTGAGAATTAATTAATTTTACTGATGTATCCTAATTATATAATTATTCCCTTGGCGTATTAGTCTGTTCTCATGCTGCTAATAAAGACATACGCGAGGCTGGGTAATTTATAAAGGAAAGAGGTTTGATGGAATTACCGCTTCACATGGCTGGGGAGGCCTTAAAATCATGGCGGAAGACAAATGAAGAACAGAGGGTCCTCTTATATGGCAGCAAGCTGAAAGAGCTTGTGCAAGGGAAGTCCCATTCATAAAGCCATCAGATCTCGTGAGATTTATCACTATCACGGCAACAGCATTGGAAAGGCCCGCCCCTATGATTTAATTACCTCCCACCAGGCCTCTCCCACAACACGTGGGAATTGTGGGAGCTGCAATTCAAAATTAGATTTGGGTGGGGCCACGATCAAACCATATCACTTGGTGATAGACATTGAAGTCTTTTCCTTCCTTCCTTCCCTCCCTCTCTCCCTCCCTCCCTCCCTCCCTCCCTCCTTCCTTCCTTCCTTCCTTCCTTCCTTCCTTCCTTCCTTCCTTCCTTCCTTCCTTCCTTCCTTTCCCTCTTACTCTCTTTCATTCTTTCTTTTCTTGCTTCTTTTTGGTATAAGCCATGTTAACATAAAAATCTTAATAGCTACATATGTAAGCATACATAACTGTCTCCTTATGTTAGATAGCTAGAAATGTAAGTGATGAATCAAAGGGTATGTGCCATGGTATAGAGATCAGCTGAATTCAATAAAATACCAGCAGAAAGCATCTTTATTCTTTTAAATTTTTGTTTTGAACTATAGTTCTTTTGTTCCTACAGCAAAAAAAAAAAAAAAAATTCAGGCAGGTTTCATGGTTTTCCATGACACTCCTAAATAATAAATGGATAATTTATTTAGTATTTTATGAATTGTCCAAAATCTGGAAGAATTTCACGGTCTAACATGGTTTGCTAGGTGCTCCTTTTGGAAATAATTACTATTCCTGATAAAATTCTCCAGCAATTTTCTGATAGACATTAATGAACTGAAAAACCTAAACTTTTAAAATCCTAACAGTGTTCAATCTTAGGAAAAATCTAATGCCATTTAACAAACCTCATGAAGAGTGTGTAATTTTTAACCAGCTATTGCATTATAGTTTATCCAATCTAACAATTATTTTACAGCTATTTCCCTCCATGAAATGTGTCTTCCAGAGGAATTGTTTGAATTGTCATGTTCATAAGCTCCTTCCTTTGTGACAAATTTTAAGAAACACTTCGATGTGTTCATAATCAATGTGTCTGTGAAGTTGCTTTACCAGACATTAGAAAGTTCTATCTACAAGACTAAGTGGGGTTTATTCCAGGTAGATAAGTGTAGTTAAATAAACAATTAACATTATTCACTACATTATCAAATAAAAAATAATGGTCATAAAATCATGTTGATTGATACAAAAAAGAATTTCATAAATTTGTGTTAATTTATGATTAAAACAAACAAAAAGTTTTTTGCAAATTAGAAACAGCAAGTTCCTTACTCTGACAAAAAAATATCAGTAAATAACCTACAGGAAAAATCATACACTATAGTGAAATATTAAAACTATCCACCCAACATTAAGAACAGAATGATTTTGTCCAGCTGTTTAATACAATATTTTAATTCAGTACCTAACCAATAAACTAAGATAAGAAAAAGTCTAACAACAGTTAAAAGAGAAATAAAGGTGTCACTATTTGTAGAACAAGATGATCATGTATGTAGAAATTCCAAAATAATCCACACATGTAAATTAATAGTGAATTGACAATATCACTATAAAGGTCATAAACAAAACATATAAGGCACAATGAATTTTTAAAAGTTGCAAAAATATCATTTATAATATAAAAAAATCAGATACCTGGGAATAAATCTAAATAATAATGTACAAAATCTCTTTATCAAAATTAAAGAGCTATATAAATGAAAAGATATTTCATGAGGTTTTGGAAGCCTCATTATTGTAAAGATTTTATTTATTGTCACACTAATTTTTTTTTTTTGAGATGGAGTTTAGCTCTGTTGCACAGACTGAAGTACGGTGGCGCGATCTCAGCTCACTGTGACCTTGCCTCCTGGATTCAAGTGATTCTCCTGCCTCAGGCTCCAGAGTAGCTGCGACTACAGGCACCTGCCACCACACCCAGCTAATTTTTGTATTTTAAGTAGAGATGGGGTTTCACCATATTGGCCAGGCTGGTCTCAAACTCCTGACCTCAAGTGATCCACCTGCCTCAGCCTCCCAAAGTGCTGGGATTACAGGTGTGAGCCGCTGTGTCTGACGTTTCACACTAATCCGAGATCCAATGAGATTGCAATAAAAATACCGTTAGGATTTAGGCATTTATTTATTTCAAAAGTCACCAAGCTGAATTTAAAGTCCATTAGGAAATGCAAAGGTCCAAGGATAGGCAAGACAATCTTGAAAAGAAAAAAATCTGAAAGACATTTACTCTCTTCACAGATTATTATAGAGCTAGAGTAATCAAGACAGTGTGATATTGGTACAAAAATAAACAAATAGATTAATGAAATAGAATATAGTGTACCAAAATAAACCAGCATATATATTGCCACATTATTTGTAATAGGAAACATAGCAATTCAATAATAGAAAAAGGGTGTTGTTAATAAATAGTCCTAGGCCATTTGGATATTCACATGGAAAAAAATTATCTTGATCCCTAACTCCTCACACCCCCCTGCCACACACACACACAAACAGTTTCCATTTCATTTGCAATCTAATTGTTAAAAGTAAAATAATAAAGATATTAGAGGAAAATGTGATTATCGTCATGATTTTGATGTAAATAAGACAAAAAGCACTAACCACAAAAGAAATTGTTTTTCAAAATACATATCAAGTCTTCTGTTATAATTATGGTAGAATAACTAAAGAGGTTTCCTCCAGTTAGAATACTGGACAAAGTCACAATGGTTTTCAGATTTTAGAATGCAGATCACATAGAACTTTGATTCACGAAACAAGAGAAACAAAAGAGGAGAGGTGAAAGAATACCTTGGCTATCAGTAGGAAAACCCCTTTCTGGACTATGGCAGGGAATGGAATCACAAGGAGAACATGGTTGTCCTCCTGACTTGAGGAGACTGACTCTCGTTTTGGAAAAATGAGGCAGTTACAATATTCAAGGAAGAGTACTGGGGAGGAGAGAATTGCAGAGAAAGAGCTCTAGAAACCCACATAGGGGGCTGGGCGTGGTGGCTCACGCCTGTAATCCCAGCACTTTGGGAGGCTGAGGCGGGTGGATCACCTGAGGTCAGGAGTTCAAGACCAGCCTGGCCAACAAGTTGAAACTCCATCTCTACTAAAAATACAAAAATTAGCTAGGCCTGGTGGCGGGCGCCTGTAATCCCAGCTACTCAGTACACTGAGGCAGGAGAATTGCTTGAACCCGGGTGGCAGAGGTTGCAGTGAGCCAAGATTGTGCCACTGCACTCCAGCCTGGGCAACAGAGTGAGATTCTGTCTTAAAACAAACAAACAAACAAAAAAACAAACCCACATAGGGATAACTTCAATTCTGTTGCTGAATATCATGTTACATATGTGTAAGGTAAAATGTCATGAGGTTGGGAAAAGAGCATCCAGGTAGATATATTCTGACCAGGTCCCAGACCTCACAAAGGGCTGCAGGGCATTTTATGTTTCAGAAAGAGGAAGTGTCCTCATGGAACACCTGGGGCATCCAGTGAGGACAACGGAGAGGCTGTCCTTCAGTAAGGTGGCTAAAAACCGAAGGCGACTCCAGACTTACGCTAAGAAAGCTTTAAAGCAAGCTATGAAAACTTTAAGCTGCTCTGCAATTAACTTAAATACATGACAGAACAAAGTGTAACTCTCTCAAAAGGAAGACTACAAAACCAGGCACTCAACACAAATCCACCGTGTCCAGAATTACTGAACATGCAAAATATACAATGAAGAAAAATGTAACTCATTAACAGGAGAAAAATTAGGCAATGGAGAAAGACATGCTTCTCCTGACAGGGTCAATACAAGCAAAAAATAAACAAAAAAAAAAAGGGAAAAGACACATACATGACAAAAATAATGAAATTAGCGGACGAGGACCTTAAAAGAGCTTACATAAACATGCTCAATATGTTCCAGTATTAAGGGAAAATGAACATAATGAAAATGGGAATAAAAGATAAAGAAGAAAGAACAACTCATTGGATAAGCTTAAAAGCAGAATAGACATTGAAGAAGTTTATCAATTAACTTGAAAGTATAGTAATTGAAACTATAGAAATGTAGGCCCAAAAAGAAAAGAAAAAGGCTACAATGAAAATTAAATCAAGAGCTTATATCACAATATCATATGTCATATATAAAACCCTGTACCAATTTACTAACGAATAATACTATCCTGGTTTAATTTGCATTTCTTTGACTACTTGATTTACCATTTCTTTCACATGGCTTTTGTTAATATTTTTTCTTAGTAAATTTCCAGGAGAAAAACAGTCGTTTATGTTATCACAGGCAAACTGGGATCACGTTGATTAAATCAGAATCTTTTATGGTAAACAGCCATTTCTGCAATCAGAATATAGGCCATCGGTTAGATGAAAGTAGGAATGGACCCACAGTTTTTTTTCTTACCTATTAGAATAACTTTAATTCTAACTTGAATCCTTGATGAGAAGGTGAGTGTGCCGTTACAGGTTTTCATTTTAGTCTTTAAAAAGACAATCATGATCAAAGAGCTACCACAAAATGAAAAATAACAATGAGAAAGTTTGCTTGATATGCTTTTGCTTTAGGGGGCCCCACGTTAGTGTGATTCTACTCTTTGTTAAGTACACAGTGTTTCACAAAACACAATTAAGTTCCTAAGGAGATATCTCTGTTGAATGTAATGGCAAGTAGAATCTCAAGAAGGCTTGGTTACAAGATCCTAAACCTTAATTCGTATACATGATTGGTCTGTCAAGAAGTAGGAAACCATTCAAACATAGCATTTAAAAGTTGCACCTTCTGTACACAATGTTACAAGCTGTTATGCGTTGAATCATGTTCCTCCTTCACTCTGAAATTCATATGTTGGAGTAACCTCTAGGACCTCAGAATGTAACCTTATTTGGAAATAGGTTCATTGCAGATGTAGTTAGTTAAGATAAAGTCATACTGGAGTAGGGTGGGCCCCTAATCCAAGATGACTGTTGCCTTTACAAAAAGGAGAAATTTGGACAAAGACATACACACAGGAAGAATGCCATGGGAAGATGAAGGCAGAGATGGAGATGATACAGCTACAAACCAAGGAATGTCAGGTTGCCCGCAAACCACCAAAAGCTAAGGCAGAGGCAAGGAACAGATTTCCCCTCACAGTCCTCAGAAGAACCAACCTGGCTGACCCTTCATCTTGGACTTCTGACCTCCAGAGCTGTTAGGCCATAAATTTCCGTTGTTTAAGCCTCCAAGTTTGTGGTATAGAATATGTTTGATATGACAGTTTAATATGGCAGCCTCAGGAAATTAATATATATGCAAAAAACCCCAAACAAAATCCCCCAAACAAAAAAACAAAACTGTCATTTGAAAAAGTGATCAGAAACAAACAAATTCATTAGCAGAGCATAGTAGGATTAGGTAAAGCACGAGTGGAACAAATATGTATGTTAAGAGAGATAGTGACTAAAAAAAGGCTACAGTGGATGAAAAACTTTTTAAAAAATCCTTATTTTTAAAAACTAGGTGTTAAGGTTGCATGATAAAAGCAGTTTAAATTACCTTTGCTTGGCATGGTTTTTTGAATAAAGAGAGCTGTTAAAATATGGCATTGAGATATAAAGGGCATCACTTGAGCAAAAATGTGAAGCACAGAAATATAGTTTATTATTAATTGGGTTTTACTATTAGTATCTTGCATTTTTCTGGCTCAAAGACAGCAAGATACTACATTTCAAAAGGTTTAAACTTAGCTCAAAATAGCTTTAAATTGTAGCAAGAGGAGCTGTGTAATTCAAATTTTCTCTTTGTACTTGTCTCATCTTTAAGACTAATGGAATTGATTGGTGAATTATTATTAAAACATCCTTCAAGTTTGAGGCATTTCCCAGTGAGTTATTCATAATGCTGGTTGTTATCCTTTTACCAGCTTTCATTTGTACTTTATGGGTCAGTGACTAAAATGTAGGATGCTGTCTAAGTCAGAGTGACTTCAATATAAAAGATGTTAGGGAAGCAAAATTGCATGCCAAGCAAATCTTTATCTTAATTAGCTGCTAGAACATGAAGAGTTTGCTTCTGTGCCTAAAACATATTACAGCTGCATACTTATGTGCAGCCTTTATTGCACCACCCAACACAGATTTCTTTCCCCATAATCACTGAGATTTGAAATTTTAAAGGAGAAAAATAAATTCTTTTCTTGGATGCAGTATATTCTGCCGAAGAGTGAAGAAGCACGAACATTTCCAGTAGAACAAGATTTTCCTGCTTTTAAAAATACTACATTAAAGCTGAAAATTTAGGCCAAAATTTTCAAGTGGTAATTGTTACAGGCAATTCATCTTTCTGGTCAGAAAAGGGTGTTACTGCAGCTATTTCTGCCTGAAACTGGGTGGCACTACTACTTTTTTTTTTTTTTTAACTGAGCAGACATTTTCCTTACACTAAAATTGAGAAAAAGAGAAGTTTCTAAATTTCCATTGAGCAGTTCCTTTCACATCTTTTTAACTCTGTAAGACAGTGTCACATCAAAACGACACACTACATCATGAAGCTTTTCTAAATGACGGAGGTGGCTTGCAGCTGCTGACCTCACTTCTCTTGGACTTGGCAGCAATCCACACTGCCTTGATCATGGCAGTGAAAATAAGATAGTATTCAGTATTATTTGTCCAAATCTGGCGTATCATTGCTTGTGGATACATGAATGATCTTGGGACTTGAAAACATTGCTGATGGAAACTCAAACAAGATAAAGGGCTAATGACAATGATAGGAAACATAAGAAGAAAGTTATTCCATGACTTCATAAGAGTTGTCAGAATTTATTACGCATGTAACTATAGGGGAAGCACAAAGAGAAGTTGTTTCAGAAATTGATGTAAGGGTATGATGATACATTGTGCAAGTTGACTCTCAATGAGACTATTTGTAGCATCCCACTTTTGGAATGCCATATTCTAGAGCTCAAATTGGACTGAAAGATCTGTCCTGGTGTGCCTGCCCTGTTGTTTCACATGGTTACGATTTTCAGGTGTAGTGATTGTGTGGATTATTTTCTATTTAATCCTTCTAGACCCACTTTTTACCCATTTCCATCCTGCTTTATGTGCCAGCATGCTGCTACATCATGGATTCCTTATCCTCTGGATTCTGGAGCAGAAGATGGAAGAGTGAGATTAGGATTGACAGTTGACCCTTGAACAACACAGATTTGAATGGTGCAGGTCTCTGTCCACTTATATGTGGATATTTTTCTTTTTGTATATATTTTTTATTATACCTTAAGTTTTAGGGTACACGTGCACAACGTGCAGTTTTGTTACATATGTATACATGTGCCATGTTGGTTTGCTGCACCCATTAACTCGTCATTTATATTAGGTATATCTCCTAATGCTATCCCTCCCCCCTCCCCCCACCCCACAACAGGCCCCGGTGTGTGATGTTCCCCTTCCTGTGACCAAGTGTTCTCATTGTTCAATTCTCACCTATGAGTGAGAACGTGCAGTGTTTGGTTTTTTGTCCTTGTGATAGTTTGCTGAGAATGATGGTTTCCAGCTTCATCCATATCCCTACAAAGGACATGAACTCATTTTTTATGGCTGCATAGTATTCCATGGTGTATATGTGCCACATTTTCTTAATCCAGTCTATCGTTGTTGGACATTGGGTTGGTTCCAAGTCTTTGCTATTGTGAATAGTGCCGCAATAAACATACGTGTGCATGTGTCTTTATAGCAGCATGATTTATAATCCTTTGGGTACATACCCAGTAATGGGATTGCTGGGTCAAATGGTATTTCTAGTTCTAGATCCCTGAGGAATCGCCACACTGTCTTCCACATTGATTGAACTAGTTTACAGTCCCACCAACAGTGTAAAAGTGTTCCTATTTCTCTACATCCTCTCCAGCACCTGTTGTTTCCTGACATTTTAATGATCGCCACTCTAACTGGTGTGAGATGGTATCTCATTGTGGTTTTGATTTGCATTTCTCTGATGGCTAGTGATGATGAGCATTTTTTCATGTGTCTGTTGGCTGCATAAATGTCTTCTTTTGAGAAGTATCTGTTTCAAACAAATTTACAAGAAAAAAACAAACAACCCCATCAACAGGTGGGTGAAGGATATGAACAGACACTTCTCAAAAGAAGACATGTGGATATTTTTCAATAAATACATTGGAAATTTTTTGGAGATTTATGACAATTTGAAAAAACAGATGAACTGCATGGCCTGCAAATATGGAAAAAAATAAGATAATTTTGTCATAGCTACATAAAATGACATAAAATATTTTAGATATTAGTCTGTTTTATTTATTTACTACAATAAAATATACACAAATCTATTATAAAAAGTTGAAATTTATTAAAACATATGCTCACAAACACAGACCATACATGATGCCATTTGCAGTGGAAAGAAATACAAACAATTCTAAAAATGCAGTATTAAAACTGCATAACATTAACTGTAGTACATACTGTACTATTGTAATAATTTTGTAGCCACCTCCTGTTGTTATTGCAGTGAGCTCATGTGTTGAAAGTAATTGCTTAAAATGCCATGTGACGCTAATCATCTCTGCGTGAGCAGTTCATCTCTCCAGTAAATTGTGTATCACAGTAAAGTGACTTGCAATTCTCACGTATTTTTCATCATGAATAACACCATGGGATCCATATGAAGTGCCACGAGTGATGCCAAAAGTGCTCTCAAGAAGCAGACAAAAGTCATGACATTACAAGAAAAAGTTGAATTTCTTGATAGGTACCACAGATTGAGGTCTGCATCTGTGGTTGCCACCCTTTCAAGATAAATCAGTTCAATGTAAGGACCATTGTAAAAAGAAAAAGAAAAAGAAATTTGTGAAGCTGTTGCTGCAGCTATGCCAGCAGCAAGAAAACCTTACATTTTTGGGGAAATACCTTTTTATCTCATATTGAGAATGCAGCTTTCACATGGGAGCAGGATTGCTATAAGAAAGGCATATCTATAGATCCTAACATGATTCAAGAAAAAGCAAAAAATATTATATGACATCTTAAAGCAAATGGAAGGTGGAGAGTCTAAAGCTTAAGAGTTTAATGCCAGCAAAAGATGGCTTGATAAAATCAGAAAAAGGCTTGGGTTTTCAAATTTCCAGAAAACAGGAAAAGTATCTTTTGCTGACCAAGGGGCAGCAAACAAGTTCCTAGATGACATTAAGAAAATCATTGAAGAGAAAGGCTATTTTTCTGAACAGATTTCTATTGCAGATGAAAGTGCCCTATTCCAAAAATAAAATGACACAAAAGACATTTATTAGTAAGGAAGAGAAGTGAGCACCAGGTTTTAAGGTAGGAAGTGATGGGCTAACTCTACTGTTTTGCACAAATACAGTCAGTTTTATACTGAGGGCCCCTCTTTCTATAAAGCTTCTAACCCCTGAGGCTTAAAGAGAAAAGATAAACAGCAGATGTCAGTTCTTTTGGTTGTACAACAAGAAGGTTTGGACAACAAGAACACTTTTTTCTGGATTTGTCCCATTGTTGCTTTGTCCCTGAAGTCAGGAACTACCTTTGCCAGTAAGAGACTGCCTTTTAAAGTTCTTTTGATATGGGACAATGCCCTGGACAATGGCCCAAACCCAGTGAGTTCAATGCTGAAGGCTTTGAAGCAGTCTGCTTGCCCCCAAACACAACATTCCAACTCAGCTTCTATATCAGGGGGTCATAAGAACCTGTGAAGGCTCATCACACATGGTACTGTATGGAAACAATCATCAATACTATCAAAGAGAACTCTGATAGAACATCATGGAAGTCTGGAGGAACCACACCATTGAAGATGTCGCTGTTGTTATAGAAAAAGCTGTGAAAGCCATGAAGCTTAAAACAATACATTCCTTCTGAAGAAAACTGTGTCCAGATGTTGTATGTGAATTCACAGGAGCCAGTCAAAGAAATTATGACAGATATTGTAGATATGGCAAATAAGGTGAGAGTGAAAGGTTTTCAGATATAGATATTGAAGATATTCAAGAGCTAATAGACACCACACCAGAGGAATTAACAGAAGATGATTTGATGGAGATAAGTGTTTCCAAATCAGTGCCAGATGACGAGGAAGAAGACATAGAAGATGCAATGCCAGAAAACAAATTGACATTAGAAAAGATGGCAATTGGATTCTGATTATTTAAGACTACTTCTGACTTCTTCAATAGCATGAACCCTTCTATGCTACAGGCATTGGAGCTAAAGCAAATGATAGAAGGATTGGAACTGTGTAGAATCATTTTTAAAGAAATGAAAACTCAAAACGTCAGAGAGAAATCACAACATACTTCCGTAAAGTCACGCTGACTGTGCCTGCCTCTCCTGCCTTCCCTTCTACCTCCTCCACCTCTGCTACTCTTGAGACAGCAAGATCAACACCTTCTCTTCTTTCTCCTCAGCCTCCTTAGTGTGAAGACTATGAAGATGAAGACCTTTATGATGATCACTGCCACTTAATAATTGGGAAATGTTATGATTTTCTTAATAACATTTTCTTTTCTCTAGCTTGCTTTATTGTAAGAATGCGGTATATAATACACACAACATACAAAGTATGTGTTATGGACTGTTTATGCTATTGGTGTGGCTTCTGCTCAACAGTAGCCTGTGAGTAGTTACATTTTTGGGGAGTCAAAAGTTATAACTGGATTTTTGACTACACAGAGGGTCAGCCTTCCAACTTTTGTGTTGTTCAAGGGTCAAGTGTACATATTGCTCAGGCTCTCTCCCTGAGTGTTGGCTGCCTTCCTTTACATGAGGCCAGTTTCTCTCAAAAAGCTCTCTTCAGACAGATACCTTTTTCAAGTTCCAGTCACTGGCTTCCTACTTTTCCTTACCCGGCTTAGGGGTAACAACTCACTGCAGTTGCTAGTCCCAGTTTCAACAACATCCTTGTTAGTTTACCTAAACCCTGTCTACACCTTTGTAAGTTACCCTTTTATTACACTTTCTTCAAATTATTCAGTTTGTGCATGTCATCTTTTCCTGCCAGGACCCTGGCTGATATACAAACTAAACCTATGTTTTGGATATGTGTCTGTAAAGCACATACTTACAAGTAGTTGTGTATTGTATTAGTATAAATACAAGGATTCCATGATTTTTAAATATGTGGAAATGTGACTGTTTGATGTGGAGATACTTCATGGATCTTTGAACACTTGATTATTGCAGAAAGGAGCTGAGCTGATATTGTTCACATTTTCCCTAATTAGCAGAGATATATCTCAAAAAGATTGGGATGATAGGCTTACTTTGTGGTTCCATTTCTGCAACTGCTTCCTGGAGTTATGCAATCATAGTAGAATAAGTGTTTAAAAAGATGATTTACCACATAAATATGTAACAATTTTACAAGTTTTAAAGATGGAAGATGAGAAGGGTGCATGTGTGTGTGTGTGTGTGTGTGTGTGTGTGTGTGTGTGTAGGCATGGAAGACAAGGTTATAGTTTAAAAGCCAGTTATTGGTATGAAAACATAAACAATTATAGTAACATGCAGATACATGCTTTGCTTGTGTTTGACATCTTGACCAAAATATTTTTCAGTTCCTGATGCTATGAGAACAGATTAGATCATCTGAGCACAAAGTGAAAAGGTGTAAGGCTTACTTCTTCCTAACTCATTAGCAAACATGGTAACTTGTTAGACAAAAAGAAAAAATACAAAATTCACAAAACACGTTAAAAAGAATGTTTTCAAGAAAGCAAAGTACTACCAAGAGCGTTATCAAGATGTCAGTAAGTGGAAAAATATGATGCTCAAAAGAAAAATGGTAAGTTCTATACTACTGTAAGTAAGGCAACAGGTAAAACTTTTTTTTTTTAAGAAGGGGTGATTCCATAACTGGTTAAGCAGTAGTACTACGTGATACATGGAAAATAAGGGCAATTTGATAGGTGGGAAAAGGCTAATTCTGATCTCTCAAGAAAGAAAGGACTATAGTTATTGATGATTTTCTGAAGAATGGTGGAAAATGGGCTAAACATTCTTAATAGATGACCCATATTCTCACTGTAAGTATCTGATATATCACAAGAAACTTTCGAGATCTGACAAACTCATGACAATCTCCACGTCTACTTATTGATGTGGAAGCAAGTACTATGATGAGAATAATGTGAAATATTAAGGAAACTGAAATCTTGTGCAAACAACTGAAGACTCGGGCCACAAGGAATTGAAAGGAGTTAGCCAGCTTGCTTTAGGCAGACAGCAAGGGAAGGGTCCCTGGAGAACCTCTGACCCGCCCCACAAATGCTTACACCAGACGTTTTATGCAGATAAGGAAACTTGCACAGAGGGCTTGCCTAAACATGCCCACAGCTGACTAAGGGCTCACATGTGCACTAGGGGAATGGGGTGGAGCCTCAAGAAATTCACACCTTATACAAATAGGGAATCTAGCCCCATTAGGATATATATTCATGCTGCTGATAAAGACATACCCAAGACTGGGAAGCAAAATAGGTTTAATGGACTCACAGTTCCACGTGGCTGGGGAGGCCTCACAATCATGGCAGAAGGTGAAAGACACTTTTTACATGGCAGCAGCAAGAGAGAATGACAGTGAAGTGAAAGTGGAAAGTCCTTATAAAACCATCAGATCTTGTGAGACTTATTCACTACCACGAGAACAGTAAGGAGGGAACAGCCCCATGATTCAATTATCTCCCACTGGATTCTTCTCATAACGTGTGGGAATTATGGGAGCTACAATTCAAGATGAGATTTGGGTGGGAACGTGGAGCCAAACCATATCAAGAGGCTTTGTATTCAACTGGGAGGGGGCAACTGACGACCTGCTTGCAGAACCCCTCTCTTTGCTGATAACTTTCCTTTTGCTTAATAAATTATACTCCACTCACTCTTCAACTGTCTGCATGCCTAAATCTTCCTGGTCGTGAGACAAGAACTTGGACCTAGCTGAGCTAAGGAGTAAAAAATTCTGCATTAGAATCTTTAAACTTTATTTGATCTCTCATGGAAAAAAAGAAATTCTATCAGGTTTACATAAGGAATGTAATTTGATTTTCTGGTCTATGATTGATGATTCTAACCTGAGTGTCTTTTGCATGGGGTGGCCCCTCTCATGGGTTCTGGGAAGAATGTTTTTCATAGGAAATGTACTTCCCTGATCAAAAGAACTTTTGAAATAAAATATGACAGAAAATAAATGTCATAAAAAATAAACAAAAATACACCCAAACATGAATATAGAGCCTTTCAAAAGCAACAGCTAAGACATAAAAAACAACTGTATGATTTGGCTATGGTGTTGTATGCCTGTCATCCCAGATACTCAGGAAGCTGAGGTCGTGTTACTGAAACATAAGTGATTTGGTCTAGGTCCTGCTGTTTAGTGCACAGAAAGCCAATCACTGAGACAATGAGTATTGCCAGGGAAGAAAGCTTTATTTGGAGGCTATGGCTGAAGAACTGGGAAATCAGCCTCAAATCCATCTCCTTGACCCACAAATATTAGGGAGTTATGCAGCAGGGAAGAAATGTAACTACATGCACGTAAATATGAAGTAGGGGTAAGAAAGAAGAGTTGGTCAACAGGAAGCAGGTGGTCAGTAAGGCAGTCATGATGGGTGAGGGGTCTGGTGTCTCATTGTTCAGATTCAGTTATTTGGTAAATTTCAGTTCTTTGATACTATCAGGGAACTTGAGGCTTAACGGTTGATTTCCTGAGATAAGAACTCAGATAAGACAAATGTAACTTTCTCAAGTTTCAAGATTGGGAGAGTCAATTTCTATGTTTATTCAAAAGAAACCGTAAACATCAGTTCTATGAGACAACTGACCCAGTTTCAGTAACCCCCAACCCTTTCTAATAAATCAATATTTATCAGTTCCTCAGTCATTGTGAATCTGGTTGTCTGTCTTTCTGGTTGCTGCATGCTGAGGAGTGGTGTTGCAGGCAGCTCCATACCATGGGTGACCATGTGGCCACCCAGGAATCAAAGGTTAACCTAATTTTATTTTTTTTTCTTGAAACACAATCATTTTCTCTCCAGTTCCCCACTTTGATCAAAGACAAATCACAGCAAGACCAATCTACCTGCAGAGTAAGCTTCAGTCCCACGATACTTGGCCAGATTGCTCACACAAACTGCAGCAAGAATCATTGTCCATATCGGCTCTCCATATTGGCTTTGTTGGAACCTCTAACAAAACTATTTCAGTCAAAGCTCTGGGAAAATAAGGAGTTTATCCAACTGTGCTCTGTTATAAAAGAAAACAGATTCTTATTGAATTTATGCAAACAACCACATTGCTCTGAATAAAGAATATTCAGTTTGTGAATTCCAGAGAAATTAAGCAGAGAGAGTGAAATATTTCTCAAATTCTGTATACTTTATTCAATTGTTAAAGGATATAAGTAGCTCAAAGATAAAAAAAAGTTCTCTGGATTCCTGAAAAACAAAACAAAAAGAATCACAAATGTTCAAACAAAAAGCCCATAAATTATTCCAGTCCTCCATCACTTGTTCATGCAATTAATACCTACTTTGCTTCATATTGGGTTAGTAATTTTCATGAACACATCAGCCTTTTTATTAGAGTCATGGAGGTTTTTCTCTAGTTCAATGGTACCATCTCCAAAGTTATCAGAAACCTACAATTAAGAGTCCTTTTCATGAACTCCCCCCAAAGAGCAAGCCCTAGATTGTAGCTGATTATAAGCTACTTTTTGGGAAAAAAAAAAAAGCAAAAACAATTGTGGGTGACAAGTCTAAGGACAGACACACTTATCAAGAAAATGGTTATTTTTGTGGCATACCAAAATTTAATATAATCGACCAAGTGCAGTGCTCATACCTGTAATCCTAGCACTTCAGGAGACCAAGGAAGGCAGATCGCTTGAGCTCATTCAAAACCAGCCTGGGCAATATGGTAAAACTCAGTCTCTATAAAAAATAATGATAAATTAGCAGAGAGTGGTGGGCACACACCTGTAGTCCCAGACACTCAGGAAGCGGAGGTGGGAGGACTGCCTGAGCCTGGGAGGTGGAGGTTGCAGTGAGCCAAAATTTCACCACAGCACTCCAGCCCGGTTGACTGAGTGAGACCCTGTCTCAAAAACGAAAAAATCATAATAATAATGATTATTTCTGGCAGCATATATTGACATATCAGAATTTTAAGAATCTTATACAATCCTGGAACACATATTTACAACACAGCTATATAAACATAACCCAAATAAAGTTAAACACTATCTCACATTTGAAATTAGTTTGACCATAAAGTAAGGTTTTTACGAACCTTTTATAAGCTTTTACAGTTTTTTTAAATTAAAGATTAGGTCATTGCTGGAAGAGAATCCTATTATTCTGACACAGGGGCCCAGAGGCTGGCTTTGCATCAGTGTGCTTTTGGTATTAATTTTTAAGTTCTAGAAAAACTCGAAACTAATCTTATCCCTTAACTAATTGTTCCTTACCATCTCACATGCCCATCTCTTCTGCAATAATCTCTGGGCCTATAGAAATTGAAGTTTTAATTTCTCAATTTAACACAAGTTCCAAACCATTGTATTAAAGTGGTTAAGTGACTCCTTGCGTGTATCTAATTACTAGCATTCTATTGACAGAACTGTGATCAAAGGCATCAAAAATGTGATAGTTTCTACATTAAACTTATCATATCAAACTGCCAGTGTATTTCTTTACAATGTTTGTTAATTTGCCTTCATAAAAAAATTAACTTTCTATCATTTAAAAAATAGTAAATGCAAATATCAGTTTTGGAAATTCAGTATGAGGGCAAATAATCTCCTTTCACCTAAATATTATAAAACAAAGCAAGGACAAAGTAAGAAGAAGCACACAATAATTTCTTTTCAGCTATTTTAAAAGAGTATTATTACACATTTCCAAGACTGGTTTTTAGATGCAGTACTGATAACTGATTGGTAAGTTTCGCCACTGGAATCTTCAAACCAGTGCAACACTTGTACATATTTTGTTTTCAACTACACACATGAAGCAGTGATAAATAGCTTGGGATCAAAAATAACTAGAAAATTTCACTCCTTTTATTACTACTTAATCCAAGCGAATGTCACTTAATTATAATAATGGTAAACACAACTAAAGTAATTTGAGAGAAATCAAAGTCAATATAATTATCATAAGGAGAAGGCTAGTCTTTCCTGAACCTTAAAACTTTGTACCCATATCATCATTTTTCCTTATTACCCAAAAGAAAAGATCTGAAACTGACTCAAATTATTGATTTATTAATTGAATTACCTTGGATATAAGCACCATTTAAACATTTCTGTTCTTTTCCAAATAACACAATAAATAATGTACTGTTTCTGCTCAGAACTTATAAATGTAAGTGTTTTGTTATTTTTCCAGGAAGCTTAGAGCTCTTGTAGCTCTCTAGGTCATCGAAGATAAGCAAAAACAATTTAATTTTAAATGACTGGTGTACTCTCTCAATGTTTGCAGGCTTGACAAAGGTAGCTCAGAAACTTTAGGTAAATAGAGCAAATAATGAACTGTAGGAAATGCACAGGAAACAAAATGACTATGCACAGAACCAAATATAAGCCCTCCATTACAAACTACAAAACAACCATGGTTTGTGTATATGTATATGTAAGTAAAACTCAAAGGATAACAAACAGCAAATAAATGAAAATTAAATGTAAAAACAAATAAACAGGAAATCAACCCCCAGTCTTTTTCCTACTCAGTTTACCTTGGAGGCTACAGTGTTACCCAGGCCCTTAAAAAAATGACAGGAATGATAATGCAAATTAATGCATTTAAGTACACCTCACCACTATATACATTTTATGCAGTTAAGAAATTCACTTAAAGCATGTGACCAGTAAGTACTTTAGTGCTACTACTAGCTATGCAGAATAGTAATTACAATGTGAAACAAAGCAATGCAAGCATTTATGTAAAATTTGGCTCCATGTTAAATCTGGCTTCATGCTTAACTATATTGAGAACGATTGCCAAACTGCCAGTGTATTTCTTTACAATGTTTCTTAATTTTCCTTTATCAAGACTTAGAGTTTTAACTATGAGCAATGTTAATGAGTCCAATTTTTCCAAATTTGTCATGTTTTAAAGAATATTTTACTATCCAAACTTTTTCAGCTTTCTGTTCTCTCTGTATGTGCAGGAAGAGAGACATATAGAGAAACCAGAAAAAACAACATGACTTACACAGGCCATTGATGATGTGCTTGGCCTTTCTGGTTGTTCTAAATTTTCTTTTTATTTTAGGACAAAAGTTCACTATATAAGATGCTTTCTCTTATAAAATTATCCTTTTCTTTATAACCTGTTTTACCAAAAATATATCTTCACATCCATAACTTTCTTCACATCTCATTCCCCAACTTACTGGTTCCTTTCTCCCTTGTTTCATGAATAACCTTTTCAAGTCCATAATTTAAATTAAACTTTAGATAACTTGTGAATTATACAAAATTATTCTTTTTCTCATAAAGAACACATCTTCTTTGGCACATTTTATATAGAGAATTACTTATTAACTAATGTTCTTATTCTTACTAATCTTAAATTTTAGTGAAAACCTACAAAGCAAGAAATCCTGAATTATCAAGTATTTGCATTTTATAGATGAGAATATTCCACAACTTTTAGAAGCATATTTCCCCATATCATAACAATTTCTTAATTGAAAATGACTCAGACATCCAATAAGCACCAAAATGATTTTAAGATTTTAAATTATATAAAAAGTTTACCTGCAACATTCATCCCATTTTGTAGATGTGTGGTGTTATTTTTGAGTTCTCTGTTCTGTTCCATTGGTCCATATATCTATTTTGGTACCAGTACCATGCTGTTTTGGTTACTGTAGCCTTGTCATATAGTTTGAAGTCAGGAGCGTGATGCCTCCAGCTTTGTTCTTTTGGCTTAGCATTGTCTTGGCCATATGGGCCATTTTTTGGTTTCATATGAAGTTTAAAGTAGTTTTTTCTAATTCTGCAAAGAAAGTCAATGGTAGCTTAATGGGAATAGCATTGAATCTACAAATTACTTTGGGTAGTATGACCATTTCCACGTTATTGATTTTTCCTATCCATGGGCATGGAATGTTTTTCCATTTGTTTGTGTCCTCTGTTATTTCTTTGAGCAGTGGTTTGTAGTTCCCCTTGAAGAGGTCCTTCACATCCCTTGTTGGCTGTGTTCCTAGGTATTTTATTCTCTTTGAAGAGATTGTGAATGGGAGTTCATCCGTGATTTGGCTCTCTGCTTGCCTTTGGTTAGTGTAAAGGAATGCTTGTGATTTTTGCACATTGATTTCATATCCTGAGACTTTGCTGAAGTTGCTTATCAGTTCAAGGAATTTTTGGGCTGAGATGATGCGGTTTTCTAAATATAAAATCATATCTTCTGCAAACAGAGACAATTTGACTTTCTCTCTTCCTATTTGAGTACCTTTCTTTCTTTCTTTTGCCTGATTACCCTGGCCTGAACTTCCGATACTATGTTGAATAGGAGTGGTGAGAGAGGGCATCCTTGTCTTGTACTGGTTTTCAGAGGGAATGCTTCCAGCTTTTGCTCATTTAATATGATATTGGCTGTGGGTTTGTCATAAATAGCTCTTATTATTTTGAGATATGTTCCATCGATACCAAGTTTATTGAGAGTTTTTAGCATGAAGGGCTGCTGAATTTTGTCAAAGGCCTTTTCTGTATATGGTTTTTGTCATTGGTTCTGTTTATGTGATGGATTACAGTTATTTATTTGCATATGTTGAAACAGCTTTGCATCTCAGGGATGAAGCTGACTTGATTGTGGTGGATAAGTTTTTGATCTCCTGCTGGATTCAGTTTTCCTGTATTTTATTAAGAATTTTCACATTGATGTTCATCAGGGATATTGGCCTGAAGATTTTATTTATTGTGTCTCTTCCTGGTTTCGGTATCAGGATGATGCTGGCTTCTTAATGAGTTAGGGAGGAGTCCCTCCTTTCCAATTGTTTGATATAGTTTAAGAAGGAACGGTAACAGCTCCTTTTCATATTTCTGGTAGACTTCGGCTGTGGATCTGTCTGGTCCTGGGCTTTTTTTGCTTGGTAGGCTATTAATTAGTGCAATTTCAGAGCTTGTTATTGGTCTATTCAGGGATTCGACTTCTTCCTGCTTTAGTCTTGGGAGGGTGTATGTGTCCAGGAATTTATTCGTTTCTTCTAGATTTTCTAGTTTATTTGGGTACAGGTGTTTATAGTATTATCTGATGGTAGTTTGTATTTCTGTGGTGTCAGTAGTGATATCCCCTTTATCATTTTTATTGTGTCTATTTGATTCTTCTCTCTCTTCTTCTTTATTAGTCTAGCTAGTGGCCTATCTATTTTCTGAAAATTTTTTTTTTTTTAAAAAGCAGCCCCTGAATTCACTGATTATTTTGGAGGGTTTTTCATGTCTCTATCTCCCTCAATTCTTGTCTGATCTTAGTTATTTCTTATTGTCTGCTAGCTTTTGGATTAGTTTGCACCTGCTTCTCAAGCTTTTTTATTTATGTTACAGTGTCAATTTGAGATCTTTCTAGCTTTCTGATGTGGGCATTTAGTGCTACAAATTTCCCTCTTTACACTGCTTTAGCTGTGTCCCAGAGATTCTGGTACATTGTCTCTTTGTTCTCATTTGTTTCAAAGAACTTCTTGATTTCTGCCTTAATTTTATTGTTTCCCCAGGAGCCATTCAGGAGCAGGTTGTTCAATTTCCATGTAATTGTGTGGTTTTGAGTGAGTTTCTTAATACCGAATTCTAATTTGATTGCACTGTGGTCTGAAAGACTGTTTGTTATAATTTCAGTTCTTTTGCATTTGCTGAGGAGTGTTTTACTTCCAATTATGTGGTCAATTTTAAAATAAGGGCCATGTAGCACTGAGAAGAATGTATATTCTGTTGACTTGGGGCAGAGAGTACTGTGGATGTCTACTAGGTCCACTTCATCCACAGCTGAGTTCAAGTCCTGAATATCCTTGTTAATTTTCTTTCTCATTGATCTGTCAAATACTGACAGTGGGGTCTTAAAGACTCCCACTATTATTGTGTGGGAGTCTAAGTCTCTTTATAGGTCTCTAAGCACTTCTTTTATGAATCTTGGTGCCCCTGTATTGGGTGCATATGTATTTAGAATAGTTAGCTCTTCTTGTTGAATTGTTCTCTTTACCATTACATAATACCTTTCTTTGTCTTTTTTGATCTTTGTTGGTTTAAAGTCTGTTTTGTCAGAGACTAGAATTGCAACCTCTGCTTTTTTGTTTGTTTGTTTTCTTTTCATTTCCTCAGTAAATGTTGCTCCATTCCTTTATTTTGAGCCTATGTGTGTCTTTGCATGTAAGATGGGTCTCCTGAATACAGCACACTGATGGGTCTTGACTTCTTATCCAATTTGCCAGTCTCTGTCTTTTCATTGGGGTATTTAGCCAGTTTACATTTAAAGTTAGTATTGTTATGTATGAATTCGATCCTGTCATCATGATGCTATTTGGTTATTTTGCACACTAGTTGATGCAGTTTCTTCATGGTGTCATTGTTCTTTATATTTTGGTGTGTTTTTGCAGTGACTGGTACGAGTTTTTCCTTTCCATTTTTAGTGCTTCTTTTAGGAGCTCTTGCAGGGCAGGCCTGGTGGTAATGAAATCCCTCAGCATCTGCTTGTCTGGAAAGGATTTCATTTCTCCTTTGCTTATAAAGCTTAGTTTGGCTGGATATGAAATTGAGGGTTGAAAATTCTTTTCTTGAAGAATGTTGAATATTGGCTCCCAATCTCTTCTGGTTTCAGGTTTCTGCTGACAGGTCCACTGTTAGTCTGTTGGATTCCTTTTATAGGTGACCCAGCGTTTCTCTCTGGCTGCCCTTGACAGTTTTTCCTTCGTTTCGATCTTGTAGGATCTGATGATTATATGTCTTGGGGTTGATCTTCTCATGGAGTATCTTAATGGTGTTCTCTGAATTTCCTGAATTTTCATGTTGGCCTGTCTTGCTAGGTTGGGGAAATTCTGGATAATATCCTGAAGTGTGTTTTCCAGCTTGTTTCCCTACTCCCCATCTCCTTCAGGTACTCCAATCAATAGTCGTTTGATCTTTTTATGTAGTCCCATGTTTCTTGGAGGCTTTGTTCATTCCTTTTTATTATTTTTTCTCTAATCTTGTCTGCATGCCTTATTTCAACAAGGTGGTCTTCCAACTCTGATATTCTTTCTTCCACTTGGTTGATTTGGCTATTCATACTTGGGTATGCTTGTGTATGTTTCATGAAGTTCTTATGCTGTGTTTTTCAGCTCCATCAGGTCATTTATGTTACTCTCTAAACTGGTTTCTCTAGTTAGCAGCTCCTCTAACCTTTTATCAAGGTTCTTAGCTTCTTTGCATTTGGTTGGAACATGTTTTTTAGTTCAGTGGAGTTTTTTTTAATTACCCATCTTCTGAAGCCTTCTTCTGTCAATTCATCCATCTAATTTTCCCTACACTTCTGCGCCATTGCTGGAGAGGCATTCGATAATTTGGAGGAGAAGAGGCATTCTGGCATTTTGGGTTTTCAGTGTCTTTTCATTGATTCTTTCTCATCTTTATGAGTTTGTCTAGTTTGGATCTTTGAGGCCGCTTACCCTTTGATAGACATTTTGTGGGGACTTCTTTTTTGCTGTTGATGCTATTGTTGTTACTGTTTGTTTGGTTTTCTTTCAATGATCAGGTCCCTCTTCTGTAGGGCTGTTGTAGTTTGCTAGGGGTTCACTTCAGGCACTATTCATCTGATTCACTCCCATGCCTGGAGATGTCACTTAAGGAGGCTGGAGAACAGCAAAGATGTTCCTGCTCCTTCTTCTGGGACCTCTGACCTCAAGGGGCACCAACCTGATGCCAGTAGGATCGCTCCTGTATAGGGTGTCTGACAACTCCTGTTGGAGGGTCTCACTCAGTTTGGGTGGCACACGGAGCAGGACCCATTTACGAAGCACTTTGTCCCTTGGTGGAGGAGGTGTGCTTCATTGGGTGAAACTCATTTGTCTGGGCTTCCCAGGAGGAGAGGCTACCAGGAGGAGAGGCTAAGCCTGCTGGTCCACAGACACTGCTGCTACCCCTCCCACTAGGGGCTCAGGCCCAGGGATATCCAGGTTCTGTCCCTGAGCCTCTGGCTGGAATTATAGGAGTTCCTGCAGGGAAGCCCCACTCAATGAGGAAGGATGGGTCAGGATCCAGGCCTGGAGAGGGACTCTGGCCACAGACTACCACAGCTGGTGTGTTGGGGTGTGGGGACAAGTCTTGGGACCAAGCCATCCAGCCTCCCTGGCTCCAGCAGGAGAAAAGTGCAGCCTGAAGCTATAGAGATGGGTGCCACCCTTACCCCACCCAGGGAGCTTAGCATGTTAGGCAGTTGTGAGTCCCAGTGCTGGCTGCTGCCCCTTCCCTAAGGAGCTCAAATGCCTTAGACAGCAGGCAGCCACAGCCAGTGCTGGTCAGCTCTCCCCCAGGAGTTCGGTAGGCTTAAGCAGAGTCCAGCTGAGAGGCTGTAAAAATCTGCACATTCCGGGGTTCAGACGCTAGGGCTTCCAATCCATGGGTTGCACACTTCCCTGGAAAAAGCACAGATTTCTTGGCTGGGTAGCATGCTCACTCACCACTTCCCTTGGCTGGGGTAAGGGGGTTCCCCTGCCCCATGTGGCTCTCAGGTGGGCCACTGCACCACACTATTCTCCCTTCTCTCCACGGTTCAAGCCAGCCTTCTAGTCAATTTTGATGAGAGAACCTGGATACCTTGGTTGCCAGTGAAGGATTCACACACTTATTATGGTTTTCTTCCATGGGAGCCTCTGAATGCCGCCGCTTCTAGGTGGCCATCTTGGCCCTGCCCCAACATTTCTATTTTTATCTCACCAATAATTTTAAAGCCAGCTTGATTATTAAAGATTTACTTAAGTCATGTGAACTTGAAGAATACTTTGGACTTATTTACTTAATTTGTGAGACACATCATATAACATAATAAATACACATACACATAAACACATTTAAACATATATGCACACACAAAGATCCACTGGCTTTTACCTTGGAACTCTAGCTATAAGATAGCAATACAAACTCACCAGTCTACAAACATGTTCACATGGCTAAACTTTGTTTGCCCAAGTAGGTCATCCAGTGAAGGGCATGAACCAAAATTTTGGGTAAAGTATTCTCCATGAAAGTTTGATTTTTAAAGGCAAAACCTCTTCAGATTCCAAAGGACAGCAGGGCCAAACAGCACCACAGAAGAACATCATGTATTGGCCAGGCCTACTCCTGTTTACATAAAAGACTGGATACATGACATTCCGTCCCACTTTCTCATTCAACAGCAAAATGAGACCTATGGAGAGGCCAAACTTCTCCAGATTCCAAAAATAATGAGGCCAAACAGTATTTCAAAAGAATACCAGTTTATCAAATTCGGTTTTCCATGACTATACTAAAACACATACCTGAACAATCACCAAAACACAATCCCACTGCTGCAGCCGCAAACAAATCCCAAGGGTGTCCAAGCAGAAACAGTCAGGGTGCTTTGCTCCCTTCATTAGTTAGGCTTGTTCAACCTGCAAATGGAAATTGTTTCAGAATTCCCCAAATTGAGAAGAGAAGATACCATTGTCTGGTGCCCACAGAAGATACTCACCCATCTGTACACAGACGACAAATTTCAAAGGCTGTTTTTCCTAAGCAATCAGGAACACAGTTGGGGCCGGGAGCGGCAGGACCAGAGAGAGATCAAAACCCACCTCTGGCCAAAAAATGGAGCAGGCAGCTGCTTAGGAGGGCTTTTGAAACTCCCAGTCCATTTCAGCTGAGCCAGGAGCAACACGTTCCTGGTCAGGGAGCCAAAATCCGTTACCAAAACACCAGAGGTTTTGTCTAGGTTATACTGCTCATTGCACAGAAAGCCAATCACTGAGACAATGAGTATTGCCAGGGAAGAAGGCTTTAATGGGGTGCTGCAGCTGAGGAGATGTGAGATTAGTCTCAAATCCATCTTCCTGACTGATTAAAAACAGGGGTTTATACAGCAATGAAGAAATGTAATTGTGTATGGAACAGCAGGAATTACGGAGGGATAAAGAAAAGGAGTTGGTCAACAGGAATCAGGTGGTCAGTTAGGCAGTCATGACAGGTGAGGGGTCTGGTGTTTTACTCAGATGCGGTGATCTGGTAAGTTTTAGTTTTTTGATACTACCTAGGAGTTCTGATGGTTAATTTCCTGAGAGAGAAACTCAGGTAAAGCAAATGTAAGTTTCTCAAGTTTTAAGACTAGAAAGGTCAATTTCCATGTTTATTCAAATAAACTGTAAACGTCAGTTTTATGGAACAATTGAACCAGATTCAGTAGGAGGATTGCTTGAGTCCAGGAATTCGAGTCTGCAATACACTATGATCATGTCTGTAAATAGCCACTGCACTCCAGCCTGGGCAACATAGAGACCTCATCTCTTAAAATAAATAAAGTAACACTGCTGCTGATTTGAATCAATCTCTTAGTGGAATGATAATGTTAAGCTTCTCAGAGATCAAAGCTAAAGGCTTTTTGTGTTCATTAACCTGTGATGTTTTCACAATCAATAACTGGACAACCTTCTCTCCATCTATGTCACATTAGTGAGTTTGACCTCAAATGGTAAGGATCTAATTAAAGCTGTATCTCCCTTTCTATAAATTGCTTAGTCATTTTTTGAAGGCACAATAGATTATATTCAAAAATAACTAAAGAAACAGAGTTTAAAGGAGTAAATTGGGCTTATTTCTAAAGTGCTATATTTTTTAGATGATCATTATCTGCCACCAGACTTATTCACTAACTTTTCAGACTGTTGATGTCCTTTACAACTTCAGACACTCCCATATACCTCAGACTTCTCCCCTTAAAATAATGAGATTTCAAGTTTCAGCAGAAAAATGATATTGTGGGACAGCAATTTTACTACCTGCTGTGACTTTATCTGAAATGTACTGGTATAATTATAGTAAAACAGAAATTTATTTATATTTGTGTTTTAAGTTATAACATTACAAACGACCTATTTATAATTTTGCAAAACAATAAAAAAATCTACTTAATTAGTTTCTTTTAGGTTCTGACAGACATATGTTCAGAAAAGAGCAATGGCATCCAGCTGATTTTATTTATAATTAATGTCTTTGGAGAGGTGCCATTTCTTTAAGAAAACAGTTTATTAATTTTGTCAGAAAGTATTGATTGCTTTTGTGAGCAATTGGCTTATCTTTATTTTATTGTTACTGTGATCCATATAACTAATGACCAAGTTACTTGATCCACACTGATATGACCACGTTTCTTACTTTCTTGAGTAGAAATCTCAGATCTTAATGAAAGTCTCATCTTTAATCAGTGGAAAAGTCCCATACCAAGTGTTCTGTCCATTAACCTCAACCATGGCTTCACTTTTCTCCCCCAAATTTATTTTTTCTTTCACTTTATGTATTAAATGTTTATAATCTCTTTGTGTTGTGTCTATTTTTGTAAGGCAGCTGAAATCCTTTTTGAAGCAGACTGGGGTATAAATAAATGATACAGATAAAAAATAGGTAGTTGAATAGATGGATCATAATTAGGTAATTTAGAATCTAGTCTATATTGAACAGCACAACTAAAAAGAACTGTGGTGCAGTTCTTTGAAAGGCCATTCCCATCTCCCTTCTGTACGTAACAGCAGAACTGATGCTTGATTCCTATTCCCCTCTTAATTGGTCTCGAAATTTTGGAAAAGTCATTATATTTCTCTTGGCTTCAATGTTCATATTTGTCAATGCGGGAGTGATTGAATGACATTTGAAATCCATTCCAACTTTAATAACATTTGGGGATGAAAAATTTCACCAGTGAAAGCTTGTAGAGAGTTTCTATGCAGAAGCATGCCATTAATAATCACTGCCACGTAAAAATTACTGCTACTTTCTTATTGCAAATAAGGTTTGTTACTTTATTTAAAGTTTTATTTTATTTTTAATTAATTATTATCATTATTATTTACAGAAACAGGGTGTCACTAAGTTGGCCAGGCTGGCCTCAAACTCCTGAACTCAAGTGATCTGCCCACCTTGGCCTCCCAGTATGCTGGGACTACAGGAGTGCATGACTACACCTGGCCTTATTTTTAAATTTAGTTTAATTTTATCGTATTAATTTATTTTTGAGACTGGATCTCACTCTGTCACCTTGCTTGGAGTGCAGTGGCACGTTCATGGTTCACTATAGCCTTGACATCTTGGGCTCTCACCTCAGCCTCCCAAGTAGCTGGGACTATAGGCATGCGCCATCATGCCCAGCTACATTTTTAAATTTTCTGTAGAGACAGGGTCTCCTTATGTTGCTCAGGCTGGTCTCAAACTCCTAGGTCCAAGCAATCCTCCTGCCTTGGCCTCCCAAAGTGCTGGGATAATAGTCATGAACCACCACACCTGGCTAAGCAGTTTTCTTAAGCAGAGCATGGAGTTACCAGATGAGTAATGAGATTGCCTTGTTGTGGAACTCTAGGACATTAGTCTGAATTGTCTTGTTGAAGTTATGGCACCAAGGGTGGAGGTGAGTTCCATCTTAAGTCAGAGGATGGAGTTTCCAGATGAGTAATGAGATTGCCTTGTTGTGGAACTCTAGGACATTAGTCTGAATTGTCTTGTTGAAGTTATGGCACCAAGGGTGGAGGTGAGTTCCATTTTAAGTCAGAGGATGGAGTTACCAGATGAGTAATGAGATTGCCTTGTTGTGAAACTCTAGGACATTAGTCTGAATTGTCTGGTTGAAGTTATGACACGAAGGGTGGAGGTGAATTCCATTTTAAGTCACCCCAGGTAGGAGGAGGTTGGTCATAGGTCAGGGATGATATCCAACAGAAATGATAGGAAAAACCTTAAAAGTATCAAATTATTCCCAAAGATTATTTTTTAAGGAAAGTTTGGTTGTTCTTCTATAATAGAAGCAATCCATCTTTAAGATACAAATGCTTATTTTAATGTAAATTTTTATATTTAGAGTTTTCTTAATATTTGGTGTTGTCTTCTCCTTTTTATAGAATTTGAAATTTCAAGACTAAGAAATGTACAGATGCCAGCAGGTGCCATTATCTAAAATATGCTCCCATCTATAAATTCTTACCCCAAAGCTTCCAATGCCACTTTAGGATAGGAAGGTAGTAGATAGGTTTTGTTTTAAGGAGCCAGTGCCCCATATCTCAGTTGTGAGTGTTGGCTACTAACAGCTCACAAACTCACCCTTCTGAGAATTCACCTAGGTTGATAGGAGCCACCTCACTATCTGGGGCACAGTCTGGGATGATAGGCCCTCTCCCAGGGGGCAGCAGCTGGCAAAGATCAACAGATACCAGGGATGAAAAAGGCCAGCCTTGTTGCCTTAAAAAGGAATAAGTCATTCATGCCCCCGAGCTCCTCACAGGGTCAGGGTGGGGCTAGACTTCAAATGAACCATCTTCTCCACTGCCGGGCCTGGGTGCCTGCAAACTACATTTCCCATAATACCCTGCTAGCTGTATCCCTGTTAAATTCAGCCAATGGGAGGCACTGGGGACAAGTTAGAGGGAAGATAAATGAAGAAACATTTAGTTGTTGACTCCAACGGTTGTTATCAGTGATGAATCCATATGGGTCCGCAGCAAACTCTGCAGCAAACGCCTGGCCAGCATGGTGAAACCTCGTCTCTACTTAAAATACACAAATTAGCCCCGGGTGTGGTGGCACATGCCTGTAATCCCAGCGACTCCGGAGGCTGAGGCAGGGCAATGGCTTGAGCCCAGGAGGCAGAAATTGCAGTGAGCTGAGATCGCGCACTGCACTCCAGCCTGGGGGATAGAGTGAGACTCCATTTCAAAAAAAAAAAAAAAAAATACATATTTTAAACTTTTAGCTGTTAAAATCCATTAAAATGTGTTAGGGTGTTTGCTTCACTGACAGAAAAAGAACATTTAGAAATTCCTAACACATCAAGAGTTTGCTTCTTTGTTTTTCACCGCACTCACTGTCTGCCATCTTATATATGTTCTGCCCTTTCTGCTACATTTTAAAATACGTGCATATTTAGATATTGCTAAGCATGATTAGTATTTATGTGGTCACTGGCAATAAACCAAGATAAGACATTATAAAACAAGTGTCGATAAATTTTCCCTCCCTCTTTGCATTTTATTTTGATGTAAAATTTCTGGTTACATAAAAGTTATGGTAATCAGCCATATTTGTTGGGTTTAGGTAGATAGCTCATAACAGCTCTCCGCAGTCCCACTGCCTCTGAATGGATGACCTCATTCTCAACGTGGAATACCAGAAAAAAGTTATCAAATCCTAAAGTTTGTGTGGAAAACCACTCCAAAAAACTGGGAAAATAGAAATCTTACCTATGTGGACACCACTTCAAAATCTCGTATGGATTTTCCAATTTCGTAGGTATACCTGTCAAAAAACCCATCACTGACTTTGGAAATCAAGGCTGCTGGCCTCGCTCTGGTTATGAGACTAGAAAGATGCATGTTTTTGTGTGATGTGTATTCGGGAACTAGACTGGTAAAGTCTATATGCCATGTAGTAGCTACCGGCATCCCTCATCCTCCTAAGTCCAACAAACCTCCATTTTAGACCCAACCTAATGTACTCAAGGTAGCAGTGGTCAAGCCTTCAGCTGACTCCAACTAGAAAACACTCAGGAATTACTGACCTCATGAATTTGCACACCTCCTGCAACTTCCATTTGTGAGACCCAAATACCCTGCAAGCTTGACTATCATACGGTATCATTGATTTCATTGTTTTGCTGTTGTAGTACCCCTGTTTGCCAGCAAATGTCATAGGAACATTCACACTGTGAAAGCTGGGCAATGGAATGATAATGGAATATTATTTCCCTAAGTCACAGAATGGCTGAAGTATGAAGTGTTCCACACAAGCAAGTACTAGAGAGCATTTTGTTGGAGGATTACCAGGGTGAGTGTACTGCTATCCAAATACTCAAGCCTGTTTTTGCTTAAATCTCTAAGGAATATAGTTTTCCTTCCTCAGCCTACAAGAAGGCACAGACAACTTTATTGTATCTATTAAAAGAGGCATAAATGAAAGCAGGATCAAGCAGTTTAAAGACCACCACAATGAGAACGTAAAAGTGTAGAGGACTCATTCAACCTTAAATTGCAAAACCTTCATACTTTAGAACATTGATGATATGGCTGAGCATATCATCCCTTAGGTGAGAAAAGCCCAGCGAAGCTCATGTCAGGATAAAAATTATATTTCTTTACTTAGTTCTCATAAGCATATTTGACTGATAATTTAAATTAATGAGGCAGTGGGAAAACTTCACTTTGCATTGCAAATGGAGCAGAGAAACACATGATTCAGTAGGAAAATAGATTTAATAGCTGTGAACATAAACCATATTGCTATAACGATCAAAATAGTGTTTTCTTCTTCTACAGCAAATAAAATAAAACTAACAGTAAAGGCATTCTTTTGATATACCTAGATTATACCATAAATAGGACAAAACTTTGGCAATAAATACTATTTTTCAAAAAGTCATCCTTGACACTGACCTGGAAAGTAAAAAAGGTTTAATATTACTTATACAGATACTTAATTTGCACACAAGGAGAACTTTAGTCCTGTGACTTTTTAAATTGACAGTGTGTTTTATATTAAAATAATATGAAACTTAAAAAGAAAACACATTGAAATTTGTTTAGGCTCATTTGTGTTAACCATTTTGTTGAGTGTTTCTGAACTTTTTCCGTTGAGTATGCTAAAGAGAAGTATTTGAAACATAGAAGGTTGGTTTGACACAAAAGAAAACTATAATCTATATAACTTAAATAATTAGCATATTTTGTGCAGGGAAAGTCATCTTCAATATTCTTCACATAGGCAAAATTGACAACAATTAGAAGCATCATTTAAAGATCATCTTAGTAACCTGAAATGTGAAAAAGGTTTTCTCAAATTAGGCCAAAATTTAAGCTGCTTTAAAACTCTTTTCCTTCCATAATATAAAATTACACATCCAATTTAATTAAATAAAAAGAAATAAAAATGAGCTAGATTCTGCTTTGGTAATCTTAAAAGTCAGCCAGTTGTGCATAACCCATCTTAGAAATTGAATCAGCACACGTATTTGATCAGGGTCTCCTGAAAAGAAGACCAATGTAACTAAGACAGTGAAAGAGTGAAATGCAAAGAAAGGTGAAATATAAGCATCCTGTCTGGTTTTGAAAAGTAAATTAATATTTCTACTAGAACTTAGACATTGTTTCTATTATAAGCACCTGAAAATTTTTCAGTAATTGTCCAAATATCAGGTAAATAGAACTCATCCATTAACATAAGGCAATTTATAGTGTCCCAGGAGATATCGACTAGTAATAAAAGACATAAGTTTATTAACCATACAAAGCTGGAATAGATTATCCTCAACTATACCTTATTTTAATTAGTGTGGATCAACTACTTGTTATATGTTTTTACCTTTAGTAATTACTAACCGTAATGTTCTGAATCATAGGACAGTAAACACTAAATTTCTTGCTTTATTTCCACCATTTCCTAACTTGCGGGAAAAATTGTGCTGTGTATCTTAGTACTAATCCTTTAAAAGGCAAGAGCTTTGATTCGCTAATTGATTCTCTCTCTCTCTCTCTCTAGGTTGCCTCTCTGTTCTTTACTTTAGGTCTAGTGTTTGCCTTTTTTTTTTTTCTTCTCAGTAGCCAAATTGTATTTCTCAGTTTCTGCCTCAATAATTTTGGCTTCAGTTCAGATATACAGAGGATTTGGTAAGTTTTTTGCTTTGAGCCATGGTTCTTCCTTTTGCTTTAATACTCAACCACACCTACAAAGAGAACACCATTGTTCCCTGCATTATGATTTAGAAATGGCAAACATCGGCTGGCGCAGTGGCTCACGCCAGTAATCCTAGCAGTTTGGGAGGCTGAGGCAGGAGGATCACCTGAGGTCCGGAGTTCGAGACAAGCGTGGCAACATGGTGAAACCCCGTCTCTACTAAAAATACTAGCTGGGCCTGGTGGTGCACACCTGTAGTCCCAGCTACTCGGGAGCCTGAGGCAGGAGAATCGCTTGAACTTGAGAGACAGAGGTTGCAGTGGGCCGAGATGGCACCACTGCACTCCAGCCTGGGTGACAGAGCTAGCCTCCATCTCGAAAGAAAGAAAGAAAGGAAAGAAAGGGCAAACATTATCCTCTTTAAGCCACTTCAGGTGACTTGAATTTCATGCAGAGTCACCTCCAGATTTTTATCTTCCCTGCAGTCTTTCATGTTCCTTTAAGTGAAATGTGTCTTTGCTTTGTTCTCTTTCTCATTCCCTCCTTAATTTCTGCTTTCATGTTCAAAATAGATTTTATTATCTGTTATTATCTGTTCCCAGTAAGACTCAGCTCAAACTCTATCAACTATTAGAAAACTATGCAAATAGATTAAGAAAAGCTTTTATTGTTGCCCTCAAAGGGATGGCAATCTAATCTTTCCAAATATGGAACAACATACAAGCAACTATCAAAAAGGCATGAGAAAGAAAAGAAACTTTTTATCTGAGGAATGTCAGCCCCTGCCCCACAGGCATCCCACCTAAGGTAGGTAATCATCTAGAAGCCACCTGCTATATAGACTCTAGACTCAGTATCACCATCAGTAGCTATAAATTAACCTAAAACTGCCATATGCTGTACACAATAACTCATAGTTCCACAATACATAGCCAGTCACTAATCAATGTTATCTCTGTAAACCAACAAGAATTCCTGAGAAACAGATTTTGTAATTGCCTCTCTACTGATTCGTCCTTTTTTCTTTAAGAACTCAAGACTCTGTTTTGTTCATGGGAGTACTTCCCAAGATAACTTAAAAGTGCTTCCTGGGCTGCAGTCCTCAGCCCTAGCCCAAATAAACTCTTTACCTTTACCTATATTTATTTTGTCTCAGTTTCTTACTTTGGGTCAACGGTCACATAAACTCTGTGTATGGCATGAGCAATGGTGTAGGGAAGCAAATATGAACCTAGCTCGAGGTGTTGTGTTACTCCCCGAACTCTGTGGCCCTGAGTAACTTAAAGACTTCTATACATTTAAGCTAATCCATACATAGCATTGAAGGTAGTTTTGAGAATTGATTTCCATAAGGCTTCTGAAAGTAATTTATAAACTATAAAAACTACACAAATGCTTATTTTATCATTTGCTTTGTTTCTTTAAATTGTGTGCACAAACACAGCAGGGAGCTTCTTCTGTTAGCTCTTTAATAGCCCCTAGCAAATTTACAGGCAGAATTCAATAAATTTTCAGTCATGGAAGTTAGCAGATGTTAAAGAAAATCATTTGAATCATTCCTCTAGTTACAAAAATACACATTCCAGTGTGTTTAGCTATCTGTAAAATTACAGTAGCAGTGGTTATGAAATAGCAAAGAATGACTTTATACATCTGTGTTTAGAATATAAAGGCTGAGAAGGCGTATTAGGGGTAGCAGAGCAGTATTGAATGTAAATGCGCAGCAAGAGGGAGAAACGATGATGTTGTCATACTCTTCTGGCCTCATTACTCTGAAGGAACTTTCTTTTCCTTAATGCATCTATGCAACTCCCTGAATGTTAATGAAAGTGGCATGTGCCCAATGAGGAGAAAAGAGATCTAAGATTAAAAACCAACCCCAATGATGCACGTTTAATAAGCTGATCTTACTGTTCCATGCACTACGTCTTTAAAATTCTGTTTTTTTTTTTAAGGCACATTAGCAGTGTCTATTTGAGGCCTAGAAAAATTTCAAATGGAAGAAAAGATTTGTTTGAAAAAGTAAGGGGTGAATAGTTTCCACTGCAAACAAAAACTTCTGGTCTTAGAACTGTTTTTGAAGTTACATAATTTTGATAGTTTTTACAGAAAGGTAGGGGTGTAACTTAACAGTTGTTTGTCCAAGACATTGTCACGTGCACCAAGCATTTTGCTCCTCCATGTCCAATCACTATTTTTTGTTGATGTTGTTGTTGCATTCTTATAGTTGGAGAGTGGATCAAGTGTATCTGGTTGCAGTTTCAGTTAATTTTAAGATCATTTGTATGTCCTTCCATTGTCATTTGGAATCTTTTTACCACTTGGAAAATTGCACTCAATATGTCATTGTCCAATATCAAGGCCAAGAGCCCTACTCCCACATTTAAAAATATTGTAATAATCTACCACATTTGGAAAGGTTATAATAGAGAACCATCATTGGATCTCTTCTCAACAATTCTGCATATCTTTAGGACATCTTTTCTTATATGCTACCCAGAATGTGGCTGGACTTCACCTTAAAGTTGTCTTGAATTAAGCAAAATTAGGAAAGTGAATACCATATATGGGAATCAATTATCAAATATTATGTTATCTACTCTATTTGATAAATTACATCACTGTGCCTTCAATTACAATAGATACTTGACAAATAAGCATCACCATGCTTATACCAAAATGTGAATTTTTTAAAAAAGATTAATGCTAGCTTCCATGAATTCATTATTATTTAAAACACTCTTTATTAAAGTATAATCTTAGACTATGTACATCGGAATTACCTGGATGCTTTAAAAGTGTTTCCCGGTCACCAGTTCTGGAATTCTATTAAGTAGACAAAAGGGGTGTGTAGATATTACTGCATTATTTTCCGTGAAGTGTGAAACTCATAAGTAGCCATAAAAAGAAATAAACATTCATGGAATATATGACCATCGCTGAGCACCAAAACTTGTTAATTTATTAATTTGTAATTTATGTGTGTATTACAAAGGACACCGTGATAGAATATGGTTTGCAAAATATATAGTACATATTAAATTTTTAATAGTTACCTAAGCAATTTCTCCAACTGAAGTATTTTGAGAAAACTAATAGTTTAGTATCAAGTTTAAAATAATTAGTTCTCCATTTGAAGTAAATTTTGTAATGATAGCTTACTATCGGCTCCTGAATACACTTTAGACAATAATTCTGCTAATATAATATTAATTATTTTTCTAGCAGGATATGTTCTTCCAACTCCGTGTTGTTTTTGTCATCCAGATTCTTGGAATTCTACTCTTACAGAAAATAGATAACCATTTTATTTATCTTCTTGGTGTTGAATCTTCCAATGCTTTCATCACTTAAATCAAACAGTCATAACGTCTTTGACTTTATTGTTTTTAGCAGCTATAATTGTATTTTACTCTCAGAAACATGCTCCAAAGCATTGCTTGGTCATTTTAATAAGAAGTTAAAGTGCTGCTAATGTAGATGTCTGTGACTTCAAAACAAATGGCAGAAAATAAAATAACTTTAATTTTTATTACTTCAAGTTGTATTTTTTTTTTTTTGCTTTGTTTTCAGTCCTCACAATAAAAACAAAGAGTGGGAGGAAGAGATCTTAGGAAGAGAGGAAGATAATTTTTTTTTTTTTTTTTTTTTGAGATGGAGTCTCGCTGTGTCACCCAGGCTGGAGTGCAGTGGCGCGATCTCGGCTCACTGCAAGCTCGGCCTCCTGGGTTCACGCCATTCTCCTGCCTCAGCCTCCCGAGTAGCTGGGACTACAGGTGCCCGCCACCACGCCCGGCTAATTTTTTGTATTTTTAGTAGAGACGGGGTTTCACCGTGTTAGCCAGGATGGTCTCGATCTCCTGACCTCGTGATCTGCCGAACTCGGCCTCCCAAAGTGCTGAGATTAAAGGCAAATGGAAGATAATTTTTTAAAAAGTTTATTCGGAGTACATGTTCTATGTTTCCTGCAAGCCCTGTGACTCATCCTTTATGGCGTCTAGTCAAGTTGATCAGCTTCTAAGAACAGATGGAAATGAAGCCCTTCCTCACTATAATGCAGCCATTAGATGATTATCCAGTCCATTCAGTTCTAAGTGCAAATTCACTATCATTTTATTTCTAATCTATCTACCTTTAACTGATGTGGCGAGCAATTTGACTTGACTTGGCTTAGTATTGTGTTTCTGTCAGAAAGTAATGTGATGCACATACCTAATATGAAACTTTTACAAAAAAGAAAGAGATTTTAATTTAAAATAGCTTTTTTACTAGAGCTTGGACCAAGTTCATTTTCAGAAGTTATTAACAAGATGATACAGGTATCAACATAAAAGTGCGAGGGTAGTTGGTCATTTGATTTTGCATTCAGATCATATATTTTATTTTCATTGTAAAATATTTGAACTATTCAGGATCCAGTTTATGAGGGCTCTTTTGTGTGACTGTTACAAGTAGAAACCCATAATAATATAACCAAGGATGTGAAATTACTTTATGCTAATATTTTAACCTGTGGGAGTGTACTTTCTCCTACTCTTTTTTTGAAATGTACAGCCTCATAGAGATGCATAATTTTTACCTACTCATTCTTAGTAGCAGAAAATGAGATTATCAGTATAGTAAGAAGCTTTTAGTAAATTAAGGAATTAAAAGGATAGTAGTCTCTTTATCAAACACCAGGATTATGACTACTCCTACCTCCTCTTCCAATTTTTTTTTCCGTTGAGGTTTTATAAGTGATTTGCTTCACAGTACAGATGTTTTTATAGATCAGCACCTGCATATTTATGCTCGTTTGAGTCTATATTTATGTGACAGCTGTCAGTCTGAAATCAAAGCTTTGTGAATCATACATTGAGATAAGCTCAATTAACTACATCAAGAAAGTTTGATAGCAAAAGTGGTCCAGAAACATTTCATCATGAAGATTGCAGAAGTCATTGAGTCCCTAGACACAATCCTTGCATTTAAGTAACAGTTATCAGTTTTAACGCAAAAAGTAATAGATGTAGAAGTTACTTGAAATAAAAGGCTAAAATACAACCTTTGTCTTAAATGCTTTTGTAAACTGATCAAGGACTCAAAGCCCACATGCCACATCCATTTGTCACACAGTTATTGAAAAGGAGTCAGTGTTGACTGGCGCACTTGGAGAAGTCTTTTTGCAAGAGTAGAGTGAATAGTGAGTACTGACTGATCAAGAGGAGGCAAATACATGGAGGAAAAAGAGAAAGATCATTTTAGACTGTAAATTCCCTGAAGGTAGAAAATATCTCTTCACTATTATCTGTCAAGCATCTACCACACAGGTTGGCTGAATTATTTTGAAGAAAGTTTGGGATAGCACAGGAAGAAAAATCATGAAGTGTGCAGGAAGTGGCAAAAATTGACCTATGTTGAGTGGAGGGTATATTCTGGAATGATTAATGTGGATGCAGAGGGAAGATCATGATATTGGCTGTATTATAAAAGCTGAAACAGCAGTAAAGAGTAATTATAAGAGATGATGGGTGAAGTAGTGATTACTGGGTGTCTTTTCAGTGAAATGATGAGTTTATCTGGTTGTATACAAAGGTGCACCTTAGATTGTTTTTCTGTTGACTGAGCTATACTGCAACTGAGTAGAGGTAGAAGTTAGGTTGTAGAAAATTTGTGACTATGCAAATAAATTTTGATTGTTTGAGAAAAAATTGGTTCCTTCTCTGTAGAAAAGATGAGCCCAAAGGTTATATTTTATTGTATTATATGACATTAACCAGTTTTGCATTTACTAGCAACTGCAGTTCAGCATTCCTGATTTTATATACACAGCACACACACATATACCTATACATATACATTTATATGTATATGTTCTATTCTCTCTTGAACTGCTTTTAACATCTTACTGATTGCCTCAGCCATTAGTTCCCTCACTTTAATGCTTGTTCATTTCATATTTGAACAAGAATCATAATTTTGCCTTTTTGAAAATTTAACATTAGCAGCAGGATAGATTGTCTGGGGAAGAAGTTTGTAAGTCTAGAGATCAATCAAGACTGTTTTAAGGAATTCTATCCCTCAGTACTCAAAGTAGGAAGTTGAGGTCCTACCTTTGGGTAACCAGCATATTTTGGAAAATAATGGAAAACCTGAGACATTTTGAAAGCAAAACCAGAACAGAATTTTTTTTGGGGTGTGTATATAGACAAGTCAGAGGTAAAGTTGTAGTTCGTAAGCCACTCGAGGGAAAGCAAACATCTGGGCCACCCTTGATCTTTTTTCTAAGACATGATCTAATATTTTATGAAATGTATCCCCAGGAGGCTTAGGTGACTTGCTTCATTCTCTCCTCTGGGAGTGTTCCTTGCATTATATTGTGCCAGGGAGTTGCTGCCAGGTCTTAGAAGTTGCTTGGATAGTTTACAAATGGGGAAGTACATATTGATAAAGCTGGAAAAAACCTCAGGGAAAAAAAAACAAGTGAAAATACCTCAGCAACAACATACTGTTAAAAATTTCTATTTACCTCTTGTCAACAAATACATCTTTAAATACACAAATATTTTTAAATATTTAAATACAAATACTTTTAAACATATTACTGTGATGGGAAGAATGTAAGCAACCTGTGTTCAATGAAAATAAAAAGTGATGTAATTTATGACATTCATTCAATGGAGTATTATTTATTCATGAAAAAGTATGCTTGTGAAATTGGTATTTTAACAGTCGTTTATGGTATGATTTATATGGCAGATTACTAAATTGCAAATAAAATTTGACTTCAACCAAGTAAAACAGACAAACCAAAATATGTATCTGCTGATTGAGACTCCAGTGTTGGCCCCAGAAATTTGTATTTATGAATTTCTTTCAGATAATTCTGTTCAGCAACAAGATTTGGGGATCATTATTCAAATTCAACAGATTCTGATTCACAATAATTTATTTAGCAATCTGCTGTCTTCCTGCCTACTGATACATTTATCATTTCAGAAGAGAGAGCAACTTGCATGATTTTAATAGGGTAAACTTTTGGAAAATTTTGATTTCTTAGAAATTTATTTAGTAAATCTGATCGAGCATCTACTATGTGTGAGACATGATCACAGAGGCACTGAGGATACATCAACAAACTCCAAACTTGGTAAACATAAGTAATATTCACCCTTTATTTAAACTGAGTCACTAGAATGTAAATTACTATACGTACATTCCAGTGGCTTAAATTCTAATGACTCAGTGTAAATACATGAAGAGAGAACTTTACATGTTAATGTCCCTTATCCAAAGGAATAACGTGTATGTATGACAGAGTAGCTTCTCTACATTCTTGCCCAAGCATAGCAGCTTTAGCAAACATGTACATAAGGCTGCCTATGTATCCAGCACTATTCTAAGCATTTCATATGCATCAAGATAGTTAATCACATTTTATTATAGTAGACTAAAAGATGACAGGATAGTATATTCTGTCTTTACCAGCCCAACACTCAGCTGCTCACTCACTCACAGACAAGAATGCCTCAGGAAGCCCTGGTCATTTCACTCAACATTCCCTCTACTTTGACTGTGCTGGGAAGTCTTTACCTCTTTTCCACTATCAGCAATCCCCCCTCTTTCTTTCCAATTTTCTTTTTTCCAGTCAACGACTACATGCCCACTAAAGGAGGGCTCTAAGAAGTGGTCCTCCACCTGCAATATCTCATATAAAATCTGCTGTAGGTCTATGATGGAGGAATTCATACAGTGTTTAAAGATGAGAAATACAAAGCTTAGAATGCTGAAAGGTTCATAACTAGCTTCAAACTCTGTATTATGGTTAATTTCCATGTGTGATTTACAAGTAATACTAATATGCTCTTGATTTATTTTCTAAAATTAGGATCTTAAGAACCACTGGGCTGGTGAAAGAAGTATTGGATGAATCTGTGTTTTCCAAATTCAACCAACTTGGACAAACATAGTAGATGCAAGTTATTAGTAAGGTTCTAGTTATCTGCTTGGATAAAAGCCTCATGAGTGTTCATTATCTTGTTATGCTTTATAACAGACATATGTTACTATATTATATATATGTTATCTATAAGATATATATAATGTTATATATAATATCAATTAAATTAAAATAGGTCAAAAAAAGGAAAACAATAATACAAATATGCCCATTTAAAAATCTGGATAGAATAAACAACACAATTGAATGATAACCTTAGCATATTATGTTTGAAAATATACAAATTCTAAGCTACAGTTTATCCCTTCCTCATTTCTTAGATCACTGCGGTTGGAACACTAGTTTTTTAGTAGAACTTATATTTCTATCATCGTAAGTTTTGGTTGCATAAGGTTATTAATAGTTAAACAGGTTTCTTTGCTGCTTGATATATTTATTATTTAAGGTGCAGGTTTAGCTAAGCTGCAAAACTATAGTGGCTTAAATAAGATATAAATGTATTTCTCTTGCATATTTGGTCCATTGTTGGGCAGAATATCTAGGGCACGTAGGAGGCTCTAGATTTCATCTGAGTGTAAGTAGCTCCTAAATTGTTACTTCTTCCTGACTCAGAATGTGAAGTGAAAGTAAGCAGCTTCCTTTCCAAAGAAGTGATTCGCAGGTGCACATGTTACTTCCTCTCATGCCCCATTAGCCACGTGACCAAAACCAGATGCAAGGAAGGCTGGGAATTGTAGTTGCTAGATGGGGCAGTGGAAGTGAGGAGGGACCCCAGGGATTCTATGATTACAGTGAGGGAGGAAAAAAAATGGATATTGGGCAGATAATATTGAATCCTGAAAAACAAACTCTAAATATGGAAAAAGTGAAGCATCCTTTAAGTCCTTAAATGTAGATGTAGAATCTGCTCTTCAGTGGTCCTAATAAAGCAGGGCTTTGTATTTCATCGTCCTTTTCATTCATAAAAGATACTCATTTTTGGTGTGTGTTTGTGTGTGTGCATGTTTGCACACGCATGCATGTTCATGTGTGCTATCAATGGCTTTAATTTGATTGAAGATAAAATTAATACTAGGAACTGAAATACTTTCGAGATAGGCTGTGCACAGTATGAGGTCACCACTTTAGCTGTCTTATCAAATTCAGAGCATACAATCCATGTAATCCTTGTTTCCCTTCCACACTGACCAAGGTAAAATAATTCTAAACATAGCTTAAAGAAATGTCTTATACTAAGCTTCAGAAAATATCAGAAAGTTGCATTATCAGCAATGCTAATGTAGCAAAAAGCAGGTGGGCTCATGCCAGTGTTCTCCTGAGAGATGGTTATGGAAGTAGATTGTGGTAATTAATGAGTGAGCAGTTGAAGAGTAATAAAAAAGAAAAAGTTTAATTAGGAGTAAATGGTAAGGGAGTTTAAGCATTGGAGGAATAATATTAACATTGTGGGAAGTAGATTGAATTATGTTTAAGATCCAAAAATATTTGAAGCTATCATCTTATTTCCCTCTTTATGTCATGCCTAAGTAGGAATCTATATGAAGCTACTTTTACATCATACAGTTTGTTTATTCCTTTATTGTTAGTGAATTGCTTTAGACTAACTCTATCATACTTCCAATTTTTTTATCTACATGATTTCATTGTCCTTTTATATAAATCTACTTTTCCTAGCTTGTGAGCAAAATTTAGCTAACATAAAATCTTATTTATGTATTTATTTAATTAATTAATTTATTTTTTTGAGACAGAGTCTTGCCCTGTTGCCCAGATTGGAGTGCAATGGCATGATCTCAGCTCATTGCAGCTTCTGCCTCCCCGGTTCAAGTGATTCTCACCTCAGCACCCCTGCTGAGCAGCTGGAATTATAGGTACATGCCATCACGCCTGGATAATTTTTGTATTTTTAGTAGAGAGGGGATTTCACCATGTTAGCCAGGTTGGCCCCGAACTCCTGAACTTAAGTGATCCTCCTGCCTGAGCCTCCCAAACAGCCGGGATTACAGGCGTGAGCCACTGCACCCAATCAACATAAAATCTTTAAGGCATTATTTGTGTTTAAAGTAGGGTGGGGAATTTCTGCATCCGAAATTAGTCAATTGACAGTGTTCTCCAGCATGGAGTATCAGAAAGGATATCTGTTTCTCCAACTTATGACAGCACACATGTATATTTTTGCCTGGAGGAGGGAGGGATATGAAAAAAGATTTGAGAAGAGAATGAAGAATCTGAACTTTTGGGCAGGACTCATGTATAAAATGACTGAAACTTTTTGTTTGTTCCTTTGTTGAAGGTTAGTCTTTCACAGAGTAAATTATGGTACCGTCGAATCTCCTGGGCACCCTGAGTTCAGTAAAACTTATTAAGATTCTTTAAATCATATTATAATTTCTCTTCTTTGTACGATAAACTTAATAAGTGCAGGGGCTAGGGCTACTACAAGAAGTGGGAAATTAGGAAGGCTTGTCAGAGACACTGAGGGCGTCTCAAGGACTCTGGATAGGAATGTATCAGCTCTAGGATATAGCTGCGTTTGTTGAGGTTTTTGGCTTGTCCACAGCTGAAGATATTTGTAAAGATTTCAGTAACTTCAAGACCCAATGTCATCCATTCTATTAAAAAATGGAAGATTATACTTGCTTAGGACCTCCTCAATCTCAGCATTATTCTTTGTAAAAAATTCTCCTCCACTTTAAAAAATGACTCTCGACCATGTTGTCTTTACTATTATTTTCTTTTGGAAAAACAAACAATTTTTTCTTAAGAAAAAAATCATTTCCCTGCTTATTTGTCCTCAAATCCATGGTATATTAAATAAAAATGACTTATTTATTACCTTTCTAATGAGCCACTTTCATAAACTGTGGTTGATAAAACAACTTTTGGAACTACTTGCATATTTTACCGGTAACATTTCATCTAGAACATTAAAACATTTAAGGTTTTTAGAGGTATTCAAAGGAGTGATATGTATTCATATTGCATGTGTTCACAATAGTGTAATCTTTCCTTTTCTTTTACATCCTCAGTTTTATTGAACTAGAGGAAACATCCCCCATTCAGATACAATACCCATTTTTATAAAACATTTAGGCAAAAAAGTCACAACTACCTTACATAAAGTCTGTTTAAACCTCTCAAATTTCATAATCCGATCAACATTTACATTCTTATATTCTGGTCACAGGAAATTTTATTCCCTACCCCCAGACCATTTTAGCTTTTCTGGTGAAAGAGAATTTAGGTTCCTATCAGAGAGTGGAGCCAAGGCACTCAGGCCTTTTTGTCAACGTTTGTCTTAATTTGCCTTATCGTTGCCCCAGGCAATGTCAGCTTTCTCATTATAATCTTTGCCTTTTAGTTTTCCTTAAATTTCCCCAGTCTGGGGCAAACGCAGAAAACTGGTGTGGGCCCTTTCATGTTGGGAGACCAGCAGGTTTCCCTTTGGTTCACCCAACCATTAATAGTGTTGTTAAGACCTTTGTTTTAACCCCAGAAATTTTCATTGTATTTATTTCATTTCTTAATAACCATCGAAAGATTTTCACCACCCTTCAGGGGCTAGTCCTTTGAGTCCCTTTTACCTTTCCAATTTTTGTTGTTGTTAATTACCTTAATGTTTATTAAGCATCTGTAAGCCCCATGAAGGATAGCAAATTTGATAAGGCTTCTCAAACAGCTGTATGATTCTGCAGGAGTAATGTCACTTGGGATGCCCGTGGAAAAGGCGCCCTTTTAACCCCAACATTTATTATGACCTGGGTAACAGGCATATTCAGTGGGAAAATACCCCAGTCATCATAAAGCCAGTCCCACATGGCTTGTATATGAAGCATATCAGTTGCTTCTTCTGGGAATAGTTGGAATCTTATTCTTGAGAAGAATTAGAAACTTATTTCTCAGTAGTGACACTGGTGGAATAGAATAATTTTGTGATAAAGCATAGTGACATATTTTCGGACTCTACCATTTGTTATACAGCTGGGATTAAAAACCTCATTTATTCAAGAGCACCATGACTGGTTCCATTAGGTAGTTAGGACAATTTGTAAATAAAACAACAAAAGATCCCCTTAGCATAGTATTATGCTTTTTGCAGGACACTTTTCTGGGTGGACTTGGATTAACCCAGTTTTCCCCACTTTCTCACTTGAACTTCTAAAGAATAAAAGTAGAATGTGCTAGAAATGTAACGTTCTGAGATAGGAGGGACTGGCCAGAACAGTGTGGCCTCTGCTCCAGTTCCCACCTAAAAACAGGATGTATTTCAGTGCTTTAGCCCAGCAAGTCATATGCCCTGGGGTTTAAAACCCAGAGTAGGCTGCCAGGCGGGGTGCCTCACGCCTGTAATCCCAGCACTTTGGGAGGCCGAGATGGGCGGATCACCTGAGATCAGGAGTTTGAGACCAGCCTGGCCCGCATGGTGAAACCCCATCTGTGCTAAAAATACAAAAATTACCTGGGCATGTTGGTGGGCGCCTGTAATCCCAGCTACTTGGGAGGCTGAGGCAGGAGAAGTGCTTGAACCCAGGAGGCGGAGGTTGCAGTGAGCCGAGATCACGCCACTGCACTCCAGCCTGGGCAACAGAGCTGCGGGCTGCTTTCTGCGATCTTTCAGCTGTGCTGTAAGTAGGGCACGCATAGTCAAGACTTTATCGGCCCTGGGGCAGCTCTCCTTCCTCTTGGGGGACCAGCTCATAGTGAATCCTAAGCTTCTGCCTATCTATAAGTGTATTAGTCCGTCTTCGCGCTGCTGGTAAAGACATACCCGAGACTGGGCAATTTACAAAAGAAAGGACTTGCAGTTTCACGTGGCTGGTGAATGTCTCACAATCACGGCAGAGGGTGAAAGGCACTCCTTAGGTGCCTGCTGCCAGAGAGAATGAGGAAGAAGCAAAAACAAAAATCCCTGATAAGCCGATCAGATCTCGTGAGACTTATTAAGTATCATGAGAATAGCACGGGAAAGACCGGCCCCCATGATTCAATTACCTCCTCCTGGGACCCTCCCACAGCATGTGGGAATTGCGGGAGATAGAATTCAAGTTGAGATTTGGGTGGGGACACAGCCAAACCATATCCATAGGTAATAAATCTGCTTCATGTAACTTGTGTGCATGGGTGTTCTATCTCACCAGACTCATACAAGCTCGTAACCAGTGCATGTTAAGCCTGCTTCACACTCTTTAGCATGCTTTGCTAAAAAGTTTTTGCGACGTTAGTTTTTTAACATTGCATGAATTTGTAGACATAAAAATGAGAAAGCTTACTGAAGACACTCTACATTTGTTTCATACTCAATATAATATTTCTTCTTGAATATAATAAGCTACCTAGCATTTAAGTTAATATATTTGGATAAAAACCAACTTAAAAACTTAGCTACATTTCTATGCAAACTAATCTTTTCATCAAAGCTAATTCGTGATTTTAAAATGCTATCAAATACCATCTTATCTTGTATAAGATTTTAAAATTTGGAAGGGTAGCTCAAAATCAATTTGGATTAATTCAAATTACATCTCAGAAACTAGAGAGTTAAAATAATTTTTTAAAAGGAACTTTATATATTGTCTTAACACTTTGGGAATAAAAATCTTTTATGTTTTTCTCCCTTTTATTTATGATCCTTGGATATCATTTGAGTTCTTGCTAAAAGCTGCCATTTTCATTTCTATAGCTTAATTGCTTACAATTTAATGATTCATGATATTTCACAATTTTCACTTAAGTAGTCTGGCATATATTCCTATTGTAATCATGTCATAAAATTAAGGGGAAATTGAATGCCTTGCAGAGTCCGATATAGACAAGTTCATTCTTTCTTGTGCAATGACTTCCTATAACATTTAGAGTTATATCAAATCTAAATTTGTATTCTAAGCAGAAATTACATGTATTTTTCCCATACATGTGTCTAAGCAGAAATTACATGTGTTTTTCCCAAACATGTGTTTTCTTATGCTCCTAACCTGTGAAATAGGAACTTATAAGCTATTCTTTTAAAGACAAGTGTATCAATTTAGATGTCTTCCTTTGCAGAGAAAATCAGATACAAATAATCCTATGAAAATATAGTTGCATAAGAGTGAACCATCTTATTGTTTATTTCAGATTCGCTCATACCAGCTTGTGTATATTGTTGAGACAGCTCACTGAATGGCATTATTCAATGGTTTCTCTTTGTGGCTCATCGCCTTTGAGACCATACTTATAAAGTACACTTAATGGAAGTGTCTTAGAGCCTTCTTAAGTGTTTTGCTGAGCCAGGAGAGGAACTGAATTATAAATCAAAAGAACTAACGTGTTTCAGTTGGCAAAAGGTTGTCTTAGCCTTCACAGACTTGCCAATCTCTTCTTCCACCAATGAAGTATTTCACTCAGATAGCTATAGGAAAGCATATGTTTGTTATGAACAAATTACTTTAAATTCAACTCCTGACTTATTGCTGAAAATGTAATTTTCCTACACAGACACAGACACACACACACACACTTACACACATGCACACAAAGTAAACTCTGTCCTAATTTATTTGCCCAGTAGTTTTTTTGCTTTGCTTTGTTTTTGTTTTAACTGAACTGGGGCTGGCAGAAAAAAAGCAACAGAAACTGGAGAAAAATTAAAAGAGAAACAATATAAAGAATTTGATATAGGAATGACTAAGCTTAGTTAAATGAATCGTGAGATATAAACTTGTCAATATGATTTTGGTTGCAGAAGATTGTATATTACATAAGCTTCACAGATGACATGCATATCCAGAAACTACAGTAATTTACAGGGGCAAACTCTGCAACTAGGAAAAGGAGACAGAACTGTTTCCACTCAATGCATTCCTCCATCAAAGAACAAGGTAGCAAAATGGTTGAGAATTGGGCGGTTGGCAAGACACTGCCTATCTTTAACACCTGGGTATGCCACTTGCTACCTAACCTTGAACAAGTGACTACTTCTCTATGTTACATTTGTTTCATCTGTAAAATGGGGGTAACACTGATGTCTAGTATAAAATGCTGTTGGAGGTTTGCATGAGATAATCCATATAAAATCTCTAGCGCAATGCCAGTCACATAGTAAATTCTCTGTAAATGTTAGTTCTGACTATGCTTATAAGCACTTCATCTTCAAATGTGGAATTTTTGAGTATTACAATGGGAAGGTATTGATTCATTATTTATTCAGTAAAGATGCCTACTGTGTCTTCAAAAATAAGACCATAAAGGATGGTGAATTAAAAATAAAGTGCAGGAGAGGAATTATTTTTTTCTAATGTTATATGATGGTTAGCACTGTACAGAAAAACAGACTCAACCCTCTAAATCAGTTGTCTGTTTTATTAAGGACGTATCATTTTCACAAGGGAATCTTGATAAATACAAATTTATCACTCCACTCACTTATTCATTCATTCATCCACTAAACGGTCCTTTACTTCTTACCTACCACACATCAGGCTAATGCTAAGAACTGATACAAAGACTCAACCACACATGATCTGTGACTTCAAGAACATAGAGATCTTATGATACGAAAGATATGTAAAGATAAATTACAATTAATTGACACAGCATGTGCTACTTTGAGAGAATAAACCCAGAGCTGAATTTTAATGCAACTATTAGGTTTGAATAGGCAGAAAAGCAGAGAAAAGCATCTCTGGAATGGGAACACATGACCCAGAGAAGAAAGAATGCAAGGAGATGTCAGGTTTGGAAATGGAGAGAAGCTTAGTGCTTAGCCAAACTTGGGAAGGGGCTTCAGTGTCAACCTAAGAAATTCAGCTTCCTAAAATTGTAGTAACAACAGGAAATTTTAAGCAGGGAGATGACTTTGTGGTAGGAAAGAAAATGAACTAGAGTGGGAAGGAAGTTGGAGATACCAATGATATAGAGACTGTCCAGAGGTAGCTGCAATATTCAAGATGAGAAATAATTGAGCCTTAAATGCTCTAGGGGGAAGAAGCTACAAAACAAAAAAACACACAAAACTATGAAAGAGAGTTGCTCGTTAGAATCTTCATGAGCAAGGGACTAAATATATTTCAGTGGAAGAAGTAGTATATCTTGTGATTTAGTGATTCTCACATTTTAAAATTGTGGTAACTACTTTCTGACATGAAACTATAAGTGCAAAGTTTTGATATAGATACTTAGAATTTGCCTTAGTTGTGAAGTAGCCTGTAATGTAAAGCATTTCTCTGAGAAACAAAAGTGGATTTTTCCTTTTAGTCAGAGTTTCTTGAAACCCACATGTGAAAGATGCCTTGATATAAAACATGTATGTTTTAACTTTGGGCTCAGTTTTGCAGGAATGTATCTGAGATGGAAAACCAGATGGCTATATTTCAATGTATTTTCTCTTCCATTTTATGGAAAATGACCCATGATCTATTTTGGCTTACATGAGATTTACTCATAAATATATATGAGTATAATGCCTTGCAGCTCCTGTTTAATGCATTTATGAAAAATTTTTCACTTTCTGGGAAGCTTTTCATTCAGGGCAGCTGCCTGGAAACACTTATGATCTCTGAGGAGAAGCTTTGAACGTGCACAGGCATTTTTAAAAATGGTATGTTGTTAGGCAACTAAAAATCACAGGCTCAACATGGTAGCATTATCTTTTTGTCAGAGGTGTGAACTGGCTCTTCCATATTCAGGCTTTCAACACTTGGAAATTTTTTTCTGAGTACATATTTCCTCATCTGTAAAATAGGTGGGTTCTGTTCTGATTTCATCAAGTTATGATAAAAGAAAAGCACAGTAGGTAGTTATGATAAAAGAAAAGCACAGTAGGTAAATAATCATAGTGACATTTCTTCCTCTTCATTCCTTTTGCTACCCAAGTGACGTATCATACAGCAAGATAACACTTGGTAGAATGCCAATTTAGTATGATACTGGTTTCCAGTTAATTTAGGACTATAAAAAGTACTGGCAATGCCCAACTCAAACTTACGTTTGAATTGGCTTTTTAAATTGCTATATGTCATAAAGACCAGTTGATAGTCCGGGCATAGTGGCTCATACCTGTAATCCCAGCACTTTGAGAGGCCAAGGAGGGCGGATCAAAAGGTCAGGAGTTCAAGAGCAGCCTGGCCAACATGGTGAAATCCTGTCTCTACTAAAAATACAAATATTAGCCAGGCATGGTGGCACATACCTGTAATCCCAGCTACTTGGGAGGCTGAGGCAGGAGAATTGCTTGAACTCAGGAGGTGGAGGTTGCACTGAGCCGAGATCAAGCCACTGCACTCCAGCCTGGATGACAGAGCAAGACTCTGTCTCAAAAAAAAAAAAAAAAAAAAAAGAAACAGTTGACAAAAGAACCTAAAATTATAATTTAGAGTTCTTGAGATTATTTAACTGTAACTTATGGTAATTCAACTGGCCATAGTGACTATTCGTATCATGAAAGAGTATGTGATGAGCAACAATGAAATGAGATAGGCCCAACAGAGCTTTTCCAGGTGCAGATGCTCCCAGCCATGGACAGTCTGGCTGGTAGGCAAACATGGAATCCAAGGACTTCAAGCATCTCCACTCAGATCCATTTTGGAGGAGGCAAAATGAAGTACCAGATGTTTGGGGGCAGATAAGTTCCAAAGAAAATGATTACTGAGAGTCAGTTAAACAGGCTGTCAGCTTCTGCAAACTCTATCATAAGTCAGTTGACTCCAGACTGCAAACTGGTGCTTAGGAATACCAATGATTGCCTCTAAAGGCAGAAATTAAATGCTTTGTACTGGACATTGTCAACCTTAAGTTCCCTGGTGCACTTGGGTACGACCATCCGGATGCTCTGAGCTTGAGGTGCCAAAGTGCCCTTGTATTTTCTGTAGTTCTCAATGGTTAGATGTCACACTCGGTTCCCTGAAGAAAATGTCTCTCTCCCAGTCCTGTGGGCATCTTATCAATTTATCATCATCAAGATTCAGCCTCAAGTTTCTTCCCCTCTAAGGGGCCTGTTTAGAGCCTCTAAGCTTTCTGCTTTCAGAAAGCTACATATTCACTAGAGAGAATGGGTATCTATTCTGAATTTTCTCTAGTATGACGAGATTACTGTCTTATATTGTTCTTCATTTCTTCCTAAGTGTCAGTCTTATCTCCCCAAGGAGATTGTAAACACCTTGGAGGCAGGGATCATGTTTTATATTCCTGGGGCCTCACGTCATTTGAATATACAATTGAGCAGATATTAAGAGATACTTAGTAATGGATTTATTGAACTTGAAATCTGAAACTGCTAATTCTAGAATTATTACCATACATTTGTGTATTTTAGGGGACTTTTGCATAAAAATACTGTAGGTAGCTATATTCTTTTCACCTGCTCCCATAAACTATCAAAGTTTATGTCTCACGTATTTAGTTCTATCAGATATTGAGTTAATCACTTTTTTAGGAAGAAAGATTTTGGAGAAAGAAAGTTGGCTTCTTTACTCCATCTTCCTACTTTATATATTTGGAATTTTTCATTAGACATGACTAAAGAAGTAGAAGGAGAAACAAAGATCTAACTTTTAAATTATTCTCTAGGCCCGCACAGGTTTGGTATGCAGATTAGCTCAACAGATAGAGGTAGATCAACATGGCAAATTAAAAATAATATCTAAGGTTTAATTTACACATTGTATGAAGTCTCCCTCTTCTATGTCAACCATGGACCTATACCTTAGAATTTATTGTCTCCGCTCTTCCAAATTCTGTTCCTTCCAAATCCTTGGCCAGACATCCAGGACATTGGCCACTGAATGGAAATCTATACATATTATCACTTTGGGCTAGTTCTCTTTCCACAAAAAGTGAATGCTTAAGTTCACTGCTCATAGCTCTGCCCATTGGAAAGAATTTCCCTTTTTGCTCTTTTTCAAGGCCACTCCTATATGTGTCTATAGTGCAGCCACCATCCATTTCAGCCCAGGTAATGAGCCAACCAATCCATTACCTATGCTTGGACTTTGCCCTCATCTTTCAGTTGTTTCAATTGTGCCCTTCATAGAACCATGACTGCAAGGCAGTCCCAGCTCCTCTTATCACCTGTTTTATCAGACCACATCAGTACCATTTGTGTTAGTTAGTTCAGGTCCTCCAAGAAGCCCCTTCACAGATTTTACTAGGGAAAATCCCTGTGAGAAAAAATGGGGAGGAAGAACAGAGAGGCTGGGAGAGTCATCATACCCCACGCAAGTCTGACCATGAGGGAAGGAAAGAGAAAAGGAAGGTTGGGTGGAAGCGTCATAGACCAGTATGCAGTCTCAAGGAAGTCCAGCAAGAGACCACTGGGGAGTCCATGAGGCAGAGTTGCATGAAAAGAGAAGATATCTGTATCCTAATGTCAAAACTGCCTTAGCATCACTGTGCCTATGGGAAGCATGATGTCAGCTTAAACATGGTGATGGATTTCAAAGAACAGCCAGAGCCTCTGTCAATTACGCTTCCTCTAGTTCGAATTCTGCAAGGTGCATTGTCATGGCCACCAAATTAATGTTTCTAAAAACACATAAATTCTAAGCAATCTCAATTCACAATTCAGAATAGAATGTTCTGCATCAACTCAGGAGTTCTATTCTTATGATATGAGATTCATGGGTGGAAATTAAAATGGACAATTTTATCTAACCACTATTAGCGAAAACTATAATTGGAACAAAATCTTTTTACCTCTTGCTGTCATGGATGTTTGGGTTTTTCAAATGTCTTTGTCATTACTTGTGATTCACCTGCTTAGCATGTTCCTGTTCAACCTTTAAGCCTCTGGCTTACTTGCCTTCTTCCTGTGAAGCTCCATGGTATTGCACTCCTAACTGTGTTATGTCCCACTAGAATGTAATGTTTTTGAGGTCAGGAATTGTGCCTGTATGGTTTGTTGTTGTATATAATGTGCAGTATAATACCTGGTGCTTATTATGCATTCAGTTCATGTTTGTTAAACAAATGCATAGAATCATTGTCTTTAGACACTACCCTACTTATAACGAATTGAAGAAATGATAAACTCCATTATTATTACAGCTATTTGTATGGTATAGAACAGACCTAATTTTCTATTATGTGATTTGGCTTCTGAAAATTTATTTACCCAATTCCTTTCTGTAGTTAGGTTCACATGCACCCATATTACATGAATATATTCATGCCATCTCAGAGATCATTAGGATGACAAAAAAAAAAAACATATAATGGCTATCAATTTTCCCCAAAACCCAGCAGGTATAAGCAATTGTTATTCACATTGTTCATTTTATAAGCTATATAGGAACTCTGCATTTAAATAGGAAAATTGAGTAATTTCTAAAATCAGAAGCTAATATATTTTGGATTATTATTTTTAAAAGTTTAAAGGATACATGTATACATCTGTAGGTTTCCTGGAGTCTCCAAATCAGGGATGCCAGCCATCCTAGAGTGTCACTAAAGTGAGAGGCAGCATGAACTTGTCTCAGATGTGTTGGCATGATTTAGGAGTGGGTAGGGATGGTAGAACAAGAGTGATCCAATATTTTAAAATATTTTCTTCTGACATAGTAATTACTGCATACATGACATCATGATTTTTTCCTCTTTACTCATTCTTAGCCTGTGGCACTCAACTCTCCTGCTAGAGAATCAGCACCAGGACTACTTTTGAAGTGGTCTGCTGCTGGGATGCATTCACTTGGCCTCTGCCTCTATATTGTCTTTGGTCACCTTTCCCATCTTTCTCTTACTATTCCCAATTCTTGTCCATATGCCAGCCTGCTGGCTATGCCAAATTCTCACTCTGGCATTCCTCTAATACTTGGCATCTGGGGCTGGAGCTCTTGTGCTGCAGGCTTCTTGCTGCTCTCTGGAGGCCCTATTCTATGGGAGCTGCTCTCAGCAAGCTGTCAAGTTAGAAAGGAAATAATGAATCATTAGCTGAAGAGTCAATATCTGATAAGGCTTAATGTGCCAGCCCTAATGATAGTTTGCATTTTCTTCTGGGAATAGTTATTTGAAAACTGAAAAAAAAAAAAATAGTACCAGGATCCCCCTCTTTCCCCACCCTCCCCACCACCATGGATGCCAAAATCCACAGATGCTCAAGTATCTTATATATAATGGTATAATATTTGCATATAACTTATGCACATTATTCTATATACTTTAAATAACATCTAGATTACTTATAATACTGAATATAATGTAAATGCCATGAAAATTGTTGTTATGCTGCGTTATTTTTTAATTTATTTTTTCATTTCTTTTTAAAATATTTTTGATCCATACTTGGTTGTATCTGTGGAGCCAGAACCTGTAGATACCAAGTGTTATCTGAGGACTGTATTTAAGGTCTAAGGTACAGGACAGTGTAGATTTGGGGGATAAGTAGAGTTTTCTGATATAAAGAAGGCTACCATCTAAGACCATCCGTGAATTGTTATTATAATCAGATAAAAAAATCAAATAAAAATGAGTGAATATTTTTAAAAATTATGTGACTCATTTCTTTTGAGTGATTTGACAGCTATGGTCACATTAATTGTGTACAGAGATATAGCTTTAGCTGTTTCTTAGGAAATTTGAATTTAATTAAACATGAATAAAAAGCCAAAAAGATCTTTGTTTTATTAGTGCCTCTCCTTCAATTATCATAATAAAGAGATAATCTCCAGCAAAAACACAACTAAAAAACTTTTACAATTAAAGCATACAATGTCCAATTTCCAACATTCTAAACTATCATTAAAACATTTATTTTTTTCTCTTTATTCCTTTCTGCAAGGAGTTATTTAAAACTAAACCCAAAATATCCACCCTATAGCTCATCTAACCTGCATATAAATAGAGAATATATGTCAATTTTCAACTTACAGATTCACCAAGTAAAGGATAAACTTTTAATGATTTCAACTCTAGGAAGGAAATGTCTTAATCACCATAAAAATGGTGTCATTAGAAAAACAATCTGTTTTATATCTTAACATTAATAGCATTATTTGCACTGGTATTATAGTTTTTCATCAACCTAAGAAAGTGAGTTGTTTAACCTTATTATTGGATGCAAATAAGCATGTTTTTAAGATACAGTATAGTTTACTGTGTAATGTGTATCAAGGATGAAGCCAAGAGAAGAAAATAACTCATTAAAAGTGTCACTTGTTACTGCAGCAATAATCAATAGAGCATTAAACATCACATTTTATTGCAATGAATGGGGAATAAACATGAAGTCCACAGTGCACTCTTGTAAATGGTATGACTTGTAAATGTCAGTGAGGACTTATTTAATACTAAAAGGCTATAAGAATTTGCAAAGGGAGTTTTAAAATTCATCCAAGATAGCTGAAGGTTACATGAAGAAAGGGCAGCTATATATAGCATGCACACACTCAGGTAATGTAAAATATGAATGGATGAAAAAGAACCAAACCTAATTCTAATTGGAGGGTTCATTATATTTGATATTCTAGAAAGACCGTGTATTGAGACCTGGAAGTTTGGCATTATAAATATTTTATTGCATATCTTGCTTTATATTCACTTTATATTCATATAAAGCGGCTTTTTTTTTCCAATGTAAGCAGTGTATATGTATAGGCAGAGAGCAAAGAAAAATCTTACAGATTAATGCATTTCAGAATACATCATTTAGGTGAATTGTATTCTCTTTCTGGAAGCTTCTTTTAAAATTTATAATCTGCAACATCTCATTGCACAAAATTTCCATCTCTTCATCCAAGCAAGTTAAATTTGTCTTGATTTATCTGCATATTGATCTATAAACCTGATAATTGATAGGGAAGATTCTTGGAGATTTCTAAAGTCTGTCATTTTTATAGATGCAGACTTTCATGTAGCACAATCAGAACATTCTGACACAGAAAAAAAAATAATCAATATATGTGATATAGTTTGGCTCTGTGTCCCCACGGAAATATCACCTTGAATTGTAATAATCCCCACATGTGAAAGGCGGGATCAAGTGCAAATAATTGAATTATGGGGTTAGTTTCCCTCATGCTGCTCTTGTGATACTGAATGAATTTTCATAAGATCTGATGGTTTTATTAATATAAGGGGCTTCCCCCTTTTCTCAGTACATCTCTCTCCTGCTGCCATGTGAAGAAGGATGTGTTTGCTTCCCCTTCTGCCATGAATGGAAGTTTCCAGAGGCCTCCCCAGCCGTGCAGAACTGTGAGTCGATCAAACCTCTTTCCATTATAAATTACCCAGTCTCAAGTATGTCCGTTTAGCAGTGTGAGAATGGACTAATACAGTATGTTAACAGGAACTCTGGTGGCTTAACTCATTGTGGAAATGGACAGCATGGGTTACAAAACTCATATCTTAGAGAGGTTTGGCCATTATCAAAGCAAAATTCTCTTTCATGGGACTAGTTTTAGTTTCTCTCCATGGACTTATTTTGAGGTGAAAACAGTAGAGAAACTCCATGGAAAATTTAGGTCTTTTGTCTTGAATATGCTATAGAGTTAAAAATGCAATATTACCCTTTTCACAAGTTTAATTTAGCATTCCTCATAATGGTTTATATTTCAAACAAAAAAAACTATCATAGTGTTTTAGTCCATTTTCATATTGCTGTGAAGAAATACTCAAGACTGGGTAATTTATAAAGAAAAGTTTAATGGACTCACAGTTCCACATGGCTGGGGAGGCCTCACAGTCATGGTGGAAGGCAAGGGAGGAGCAAATGCTTACATGGCAGCAGGCAAGAGAGCATGTGCAGAGAACCTGCCCTTTATAAAACCATCACATCTCAAGAGACTTATTCACTATCATGAGAACAGCATGGGAATATCTCACCCCCATGATTCAATTACCTCCCAACTGGCCCCTCTCATGACACATGGGGATTATGGGAGCTACAATTCAAGATGAGATTTGGGTGGAGACAGAGCCAAACCATATAATTCCACCTCTAGCCCCTCCCAAATCTCATGTCCTCATATTTCAAAACCAATCATGCCTTCCAAACAGTTCCCCAAAGTCTTAACTTATTTTAGCATTAACTCAAAAGTCCATAGTCCAGTCTCATCTGAGACAAGGCATATCCCTTCGACCTATGAGCCTGTAAAATCAAAAGCAAGTTGGTTACTCCTTAGATACAATGGGGGTACAGGCATTGGGTAAATACACCCTTTCCAAATGGGAGAAATTGGTCAAAACAAAGGGGTTACGGGCCCCATGCAAGTCCAAAAACAAATAGGACAGTCATTAAACCTTAAAGTTCCAGAATGATCTTCTTTGACTCCATGTCTCACATACAGGGTCATTCTGATACAAGAGGTAGGCTTCCATGGCCTTGGGCAGCTCTGTCCCTGTGGCTTTGCAGGGTACAGCTCCCCTCTTGGCTGCTTTCATAGGCTGGCATTGAGTGTCTGTGGCTTTCCCAGGCACACAGTGCAAGACGTCAGTGGATCTACCATTCTAGGGTCTGGGTAGTCCTCTTCTCACAGCTCCACTAGGCAGTACCCCAGTGGGGACTCTCTGTGGGGGCTCCAACCCCACATTTCCCTTCTGCACTTCCCTAGCAGAGGTTCTCCATAAGGGCCCTGCCCCTGCAGCAAACTTCTGCCTGGACATCCAGGCATTTTCATATATCCTCTGAAATCTAGGTGGAGATTCCCAAATCTCAATTCTTAACTTCTGTGTACCTGCAGGCTCAACATCACATGGAAGCTGCCACGGTGTGGGGCTTGCACCCTCTGAAGGAATGGCCTGAACTGTACCTTGGCATATTTCAGCCATGGGTGGAGTGGCTAGGACACAGGGCAGTAAGTCCCTAGGCTGCACACAGCAGGGGGGCCCAGGGCCAAGCCCAGGAAACCATTTTTTTTCTCCTAGGGCTCTGGGCCTGTGATGGGAGGTGCTGCAGTGAAGGTGTCTGACATGCCCTTGAGACATTTTCCCCATTGTCTTGGTAATTAACATTTGGCTCCTCATAACTTATGCAAATTTCTGCAGCCAGCTTGAATTTCTCCTCAGAAAGTGGGTTTTTCTTTTTTATCACATCATCAGGCTGCAAATTTTCCAAACTTTTATCCTCTGTTTCCCTTTTAAATGTTAAGTTCCATTTCTAAATCATGTCTTTGTGAATACATAAAACTGAATCCTTTTTACCAGCACCCAAGTCACTCTTGAACTCTTTGCTGCTTGGACATTTCTTCTGCCAGATACTCTAAATCATCGCTCTCAAGTTTAAAGTCCCACAGTCTCCAGGGAGGGGCAAAATACCGCCAGTCCCTTTACTAAAGTATAGCAAGAACCAGCTTAGCTCCAGTTCCCAATAAGTTCCTTATCTTAATCTGAGACTACTTCCACCTGGAATTTTGGGTCAAAGCCGTTCAACAAGTCTCTAGCAAGCTTCAAACTTTTCCACATCTTCCTGTCTTCTTCTGAGCCCTCCAAACTGTTCCAACCTCTTCCTGTTACCCAGTTCCAAAGTCTCTTCCACATTTTGGGGTATCTTTACAGTAGTGCCCACTACCAGTACCAATTTACTCTATTAGTCCATTTTCATACTGCTATGAAAAAATACCTGAGGATGAGCGATTTATACAGAAAAGGAGGTTTAATGGACTAACAGTTCCACATGGCTGGGCAGACCTCACAAGCATGGTAGAAGGCAGAGGAGCAGAGGCTTACACGGCAGCTTGCAAGAGAGTTTGTCCAGGGGAACTGCCATTTATAAAACCAGCAGATCTCATGAGACTTATTTACTATTATGAGAACAGCATGGAAAAAACCTGCCTCTGTGATTTAATTATCTCCCACTGGGTCCCCCTCACAACACATGGGGATTATGGGAGCTAAAATTCAAAATGAGATTTGGGTGGGGACACAGCCAAACCATATTACATAGTATTCAGGCTTGTTTTAGGAGTTAGAAAAAGAGGAAGAGGGAACTGATATGTTTGTTGTCAGCTCAGCTCCCAAGAAGCACAATTCTGCAGAATATGCCAAAGACATCACAAGGTTAGCAGTTCAATTCTTCATACAAATGGATGCAATAATTTAGCGCCTTTTTTTTAACCAGCCACTAAAAACTCTCACTTGCAACACAAGGACAATCTTCAAGGCATGCAGTTGCCTTCTATTTCTAATAATTTCTGAAACATGGTAGTGTATTCAGGATTTTATTTCAGATTCCATAACTGAAAATCATAACAATAGAATAGAAAGTTCATTTTCACACAATGCCTAGGATTAAATAATGGCAAATTAACTAAATGTATAGAGCAAGCCCAAAGAAGAGTAAGAAAAATACTAGACAATAACAATAATGAAAACAGTGCTATGTGTGATGCATTGTGTTGAGATCTTTTTACATGTTGTATGGGTTTCCCATTGCTGGTGTAACAAATTACTACAAATTTGATAGCTTAAAATGACACAAATTTATTATCTTACCGTTCTGGGGGCTAGAAGTCTATAATGGTTACAGGGTTGTGTTCCTTCTGGAGGATCTAGGGGGGAATCTGTTCTCTTGCCTTCTTCAGCCTCTCAAAGCTACCCCCATTCCATGGCTCATGGGCCCTTACACACTCTGACCTCTGCTTTAATCATCACACCTCATTCTCTGAACTTGACCCTTCAGCCTCCCTTTTATAAGGGAGGGTCCAATTCAGAGACCATTTTATAATTCACATTGAAGTCTTGTGAATTGAATGGACTCACCCAGATAATCCAGGATACTTTCCCCATCTCAAGATCCCTACCTTAATACCGAAGTCCTCTTTTTCTTGTAACATATTCCCATGTCTGGGGATTGTGACATGGATGTCTGTGGGGACCATTATTTTACCTACCACACATGGATATTGTGGAAATGATGTATTATTTCTGGCCCTGCTGTATATCCATTTTGACCTTTGTTACCTATTGCTTTGAAATTCTCTTTTCAATATTAGGGGAGGGGAGTAAGCCAACTTAATTACTGGATATTCAGGGAACAGGAATGATACTATTTTACCAAGATCTTTGAACTCCATCCCAACAAATCTTTCTTCCATGAATCTAACACATCACAACACTGATTCCAACATAAAAGGATTAATTTTAATTTCCTTTTCCATTCAATTCCAACATGCATGTTTCTTGCAAAGGTGCAAATGAGCTGTGAAATGGTAGGATTACTAGAAAACATTTCTGAGAGAAGCAACATTCTGAAGAATTGATTCACAGGGAAGATAATAAAATTATGGCTACTTAGGGGGAATATATTTCTACTTGACAGACAATGGGATTGTAACTATTGAATTATCTCTGAGAAGAAAGATCATTACAGGGAAATCATGACAAGATGATGTCTTTCAGCATCCTGCCCACCATCTTACATCAGTACAGCTGTGCTTTAACTTAGAGACATGGTATTCATGCTGCTTTTGGGGAAGAATAAAGCATAAAATTACCTAGAATCCTTTGTTATGAGGTGTAATTTTCTATTATGTTTTGTACACTGACATTTCACAATAATAAAATTCTAAGTAGTCATGCCTCTGCCTTCAGGGTAGCTAAACCATGACTGAATGAAATTTACCTACTAAAGTCTGGTTTTCTGAATAAAAGAGGTCAGTACATAGACCCGTACTCTCCAAATTTCATGTTCTAGTAAAATCATTTAAATGAGATGTAGTCGTAACATATGAAAATAACTCTATGTTTCCATTTTGTGTTACAACAATGGATTTTGAATCTTATATTTCAGACCTCAGTCACAAAGATAATTTTATACATTTTTGTAATTATGACTGGGGCCTTGCCCAGGCTAATTAACCTAGTTTCTCTTCGTCTACTAAAGGCCAGATCTTCACAAGTGTCCTGGGACACTCTGCCTCTCCTCTCCTCAGGGACTTTAACTCTTGAGTTATTATGTCTTGATCATGCATCTTTAAATTCTCCCTCTCAGCTGGATAATTTTCTTTAGGAGGCACATAACCTGCACTATCACCAACATTAAAAATTAAAACAAAACTAAAAGATAAACTTTCCCTTGATGCCTATCTTTCCAATACAAATTTTCTCCATTCCTTTATAGCCAAATGCTGTCAAAGGATTGTCTATACCCACAGTTTCCACTCTCTTTAGTTCCATTCAGCATTTCTTTGTCACTATTATACACACCTTAGACAACAAGAAAAATGTAGAGAAAATTTAGTAGTAACTTGTGTAATTCCTATCCACTTTTGTCAAATCCCAAAACTTTGGGAAATTTGTTTCACAATTTTTAAAAGTAAAATAACTGGTTAAAATAAACCCCTCTCTAGCCCCCAAATCCCATTCCAAGGTATCCATGATATTCTGAATTTGTATCTACTGCTTATTATCAAGGTATTAATAAATAAGACATAGGGTGTATTAGGCCATTATTGCATTGCTATGAAGAAATACCTGAGATTGGATAATTTACATTTTTTACAGAGGAGGTTTAATTGGCTTATAGTTCTGTAGGCTGTATAAGCATGGCACCAACATAACTTGGCTTCTGGGGAGGTCTCAGGGAGCATTTGCTCATGGCAGAAGGTGAAGCAGGAGCAGGCACATCACATGGCAAAAGAAGAAGCAAGAGAGAGTTAGAGCGAGGTGCTCTACACTTTTAAGCAACCAGATCTCTCAACAACTCACTCACCATTGTGAGGAGAGCACCAAGGGGCTGGTGCTAAACCACTTACAAGAAATCCACCCACATGATCCAGTCACCTCCCACCAGGCCTCACCTCCAATACTGGGGATTACAATTCAACATGAGATTTGGGTGGGGACACATATCCAAACTATATCAACTATATTGTAGGGATATTACACAGTTCTTAAATCTCATGTAAATGGCATCCTTCTGCAGCTTCCTTTGTTCACTTAACAATATGTTTTTGTGATTTTTTTCCATGATGATGATATCTATCTATCTATCTATCTATCTATCTATCTATCTATCTATCTATCTATCTCTGGCTTACTCATTTTCCACTGCTGTATAGTTTTCTATTGTTTGAATTTGTGATAATGTACTTATGCTTTCTCCTCTACAATAATATACAGGTTGTTATTAATTTTGCTGTATGAAAACAAACCATGCTGCAAAAAAAGTTCTTGTAAATTTTCTTAGGCGTTACTCTAGTGAGAAGAATTAACAGGTTGTAGAATATGTGTGCATTCAAGTTTACTAATCAACTTAACATGACATTGCAAAGTACCTTTCCAAGGTGAAAACACTTAGGTTATTGTCTTCCTTGAGACTACAAAACTCACCATGGTTCCCCTGCTATTTTTAATTTTGAATTGAGAAATTATCTTCATCCTGGCTTTATCAGTGAGAATTCTCTGCTGCCAGAATGGAGGGTGTGTCAGGTACTCAAGGGTATCATCCGCCAGAAACAATTTTTATGTTAATTTCTCAAATTTGTTAGTGTTTAGTAAATTTATACCCCTAAATCCACAATATAGTGATTATAAATTCTCAGGTGAGATCCCTCCCTCCCCCAAGACCCATTAGAGACAGGCAAGATTTCTTGTTGTTACATATTTTTCTCCTAATCCATGTGTTCCATGAGGGGAAGCTTTTTGAGGATCATTGCATTATGCAATTTTGGGTTTTATTTTCAACTCACTTTACCATCTTCATAGCCTTCTCTTTTGTTCCTGTGTGGTTTTCCAGACTAAGCCCTGTTGTTACTGAAACTGGCAAGCTCACTGCCAGGGCAGCGACAGGATGCATCTGTGTTTGCCTCCTAGGTATTTCCCTGGCCTTCTCAGAAATTAGCCCTTCTTTTCAACAATATTTGCAATATTTTATTCAGCATTTTGTAGCACAAGTTAGATTCATCTATGACAGACTTTGTAGCGCAAGGTAGACTCATCTATTGTCAGAGAGTATATACAATCAAAAAAGATGTCAAGTCCTAATTTTTCTCTCTAGCTAGCTTTCTCTTTTAAACTCTACCTGACTTACACATTTAAATGAGAGAATGTGTTGTCTAAGTGGAAAAGTTTAACATGTTGAGTTTAACTTATCCAAAAGTAGACTCTTTTAACATGTCAAGCTTAACATATGCACAGCTTGTCTCTTGGCTCTCATAACGTGTGTACTAGTTAGGATGCTCCAGGAAATCAGAACCAATAGGAAGGATGGATGGATGGATGGATGGATAGATAGATGGATAGATAGATAGATAGATAGATAGATAGATAGATAGATAGATAGAAAAAAAGATGGAGATTTATTACGGAAATTGACTCATGTAATTGTAGAGGAGGAGAGGTCCCACAATATGCTGTCTATAAGCTGGAGATCCAGGAAAGCCAGTGGTTCTGTTCCTCCCAAGTCTGAAGGTCCAAAAACCAGAAGCACTGAAGTCCAAGGGCAAAAGAGAATTGATGTTCCAGCTCAAAAAGAGAGAGAGAGAATTGATCTTTCACTGTCTTCTCATTCTATTGGGGCCCCACAACAGATTGGATGATGCCTGTCTATATTGGTGAGGCCTTCTTTATTCAGTCCACTTATGCAAATGCTAATCTCTTCTGGAAACATCATCACAGATACACTGAGAAATAATGTTGTATCAGCTCTCTGGGATATCCCTTAGCCCAGTCAAGCTGATATCTTGCTTCTCTTTTTCTTTGTCACTTCTGAGTCAATGTTGTCATAATCTACCTAGTTGTGTAGGCCAGAAACATGAGTGTCTTTTTGACTATACACTTCTTATCTCTATACTTGATGTATTACCAGTTGTACTAGATTCTATCTTAAAAACATACATGCTGGTTCCTGGTCTGTCTGAATTTTTCAGGCCTCAATGTGAGCTGGCTTCCAGTGGGACTTTGTCAGTGGGAATCACTATAGGGTGATCGACAGTGGGAGAGACCTATAAATCTCGTCTTGAGCGGTATTCTTTGCAATAGCTTCATCACCTCCCTGGCTTCAGCTCCCTCTGGACTGGCCCATCACGGTTCCCACTTCTACCAGATGACTCAGCCTTGGATTCTGCTAGTATCACTTCCTACCTTTAGTCCTCCAGCCTTAGGGTGGTGGTTTCTTGATGTTATTTCATTGTGTCACCACCAACTATGTTTAACTTCTTTTCCATTCCATTGTAGGGAAAATCAATTCTTTGTATTAATTTTTCTCATTTTAAGTTACTTAGAGTGGATTCTGCTTTTTTGGTTAGACTCTAATTGGTACAATATATTCCCCCCCACCCCCCCGGATTATTGCCAGGGAGCCTTCCAACTTGTATCCTTGCTTTCATTCTCAACTCTCCAATCTATTCGTATTACTGTAAATAGCTCATGTCATTGGATTTTCACTGCATTTAGAATGAAACATGAATTGCCTAACAAGAATTATAGGCTCACCTACAACTTTTCAGTCTCAGTCTATACCACACATCCCTGTTCAATATTTGGTAGCTCTGCTGTTGCTGGTTTTCTTCTACTGAAAATGCCAAGCACTTTTCTACTTCTGAAAAGTAGAAAACTTTCTACTTGGCACATACGATGCCCTCTGCTTAAAATGCTATTCGCCTCTGAGTCCTAACTGAAGGTGATTCATCTTTTGGGCCTCAGTTCGAGTCACCTCCTTACAAATATCTTCTTTTTTTTCTTTTTTTTTTGAGATGGAGTCTCGCTCTGTCACCCAGACTGAAGTGCACTGGTGCGATCTCGGCTGACTGCAACCTCCACCTCCCAGTTTCAAGAGATTCTCCTGCCTGAGCCTCCTGAGTAGCTGGAACTACTGGCACGTGCCACCACACCCAGCTAATTTTTTCTTTTTTTTCTTTTTTTTTTTTTTTTTTTTAGCAGAGACGGGGTTTCACTATGCTGTCCAGGCTGGTCTCGAACTCCTGACCTCAAATGATCCACCTGCCTCGGCCTCCCAAAGTGCTGGGATTACAGCTGTGAACCACTGCGCCCGGTCCCTCACAAATATTTGATCACTGAAACCAAAGTACACCCGCTTGTTACCGGCTTTAGAGCACCTTTTGCTTCCTCGAGTGTTATCACAGTTTGAAATTATCTTCTCACTTATGAATTAATTGGTTCAGTGTCTTTCTCCACAAGTTTGGGAGCTCTGTGAATTTGGACTCGGGACTGGTCTGTTTCCCACTGTATCCTGTGTCCCCAGCAGTGTCTGACACAGAAGATGCTCCATCAATATTCGGGAATACATGTTAAATGCAACAATAGAGGGATTCTTAACGTTTATTTTTTCAAGCACATTAATAAATAATTAGTTTGGATTTGAAATTGAACACACTGGAGAATAGTTCATAATTGTGCCCAAACTGGATGGCATTTTTCTCACCGACCTGAGGCACGATTTGATTTGCCTTCGGGTTGCCTAAGCAGCATGCTTTGCTCTTTTGCCTGGGTGCTTTTCATGAACTCTTGCATTTGATACCTTTAGAAAGTAAAATAAAACAAGAGAAGCACTGGAGCGAACTCTCTTTAAATGCGAAAGGATTTTCTGGGTCGAAAAAGAGGCCTTTTTCAAGAAATCCCCAGGAAAGCGTGGTTTCCTTACCCATTTCCATGATTCTTCTTCTCAGCAGGCTCTCCTAAAAATAGTTGCCATCTGTGGCTAAGAGCACCGCAGACTGCAGGCCCCTAGGCGGAGCAAAGGTGGGTGTTCAAGCGAGGGGCTGGCATGCAGGTCTGGCTGGAAGGAAGAAACCATCAATAGGCTGAACATCAAATAAAACAAGCCGCGATTTAGTTAAGAAATTCCATTTAAACATCAGACACATGCAAAGACACCTTTAGGACTCACATAAAATTTTATTTCTTACCGATATCCTTCCTTGGGCACAGAAGACCAAATATGCCGTGATCTATAATTATCTACCTTTCTTTCTGTTTGAACAATGGCTTGTTGCCTAGGAACTGGGGTGATAGGTATGCCATAAATACATGCTCGAATCAGCTTTTTTTTTTTTTTGCTGGATCAATTTTTTTTTCATACTGCTTCTATTGTTATGAAGGTTCGTTAAAATGCATTCCTATTCTGAATTTGTTTGTTTGGAATAAGTACAAACTGTGTATGCCCAATTAAGTATGAATAAAATATTACAGTTTCATTTGCATTTCAATTCATTATCTGACATGACTTGGCTTCTATGGAAAACAACTATTTGTGTATCATGGAAGAGTACACAGTTAAAAAGTTTATCTAGCACTCTATCATCTGAAACTCTTCTAACTGATAATTTCTCCCACATGTAGTGCAATGAAAACTAGTATTTATAATGATGGTATTGAAAAACAAGGAATTATCACAAAATTAGTGAATTAATACAATCCCATAATTTTATGTACCTGAGAACTGAGCCTCTGACAGATGATCTGCCCCCAGATGTCATGGTTAGTGATGGCTCTGGGACTGGAATTGGAATTTTCTGATACCCATGCCAATGAACTCACCATCTTATCCCCTTGCCTGAAATTTCCTTCTATCTGCAAATTTGTTGATTCTAAACGTACAGATCTGTCAGTGCCAGAAAATGATCTCTCTGTGGTTTTTTTGTTTGTTTGTTTTGTTTTGTTTTTTTTAAGACAGAATCTCGCTCTGTTGTCAGGCTGGAGTGCAGTGGTGCCATCTTGGCTCACTGCAACCTCCACCTCCCGGGTTCAAGTGATTCTCCTACCTCAGCCTCCCAAGTAGCTGGGACTACAGGTGTGCACCACTATGCCCGGCTAATTTTTGTATTTTTGGTAGAGATGGGGTTTCACCATCTTGGCCAGGATGATCTCCATCTCTTGACCTAGTGATCCGCCCACTTCAGCCTCCCAAAGTGCTGAGATTACAGGTGTAGCCAGCGTGCCCCGCCCTCTGTGGTTTTTTAATATCAAAAGCACTTTTTAAAATTTTAAATGTTTAAAATTTACATTTCAATACCTTTTGGGGAACAGGTGGTGTTTGGTTACATGAATAAGTTCTTTAGTGGTGATTTCTGAGATTTTGGCTCACCTATCACCTGAGCAGTGTACACGGTACCCAATGTATAGTCTTTTATCCCTCAGCCCACTCCCACCATTTCCCCTGAGTCCCCAAAGTCCATTGTATCATTTTTATGTCTTTGTGTCCTCATAGCTTAACTGCCACTTATGAATGAGAGCATAAAATGTTTGATTTTCTATTCCTGACTTACTTCACTTAGAATAATGGTCTCCAATTCCATCCAGATTGCTGCAAATGCCATTATTTCATTCCCTTATATGGTTGAGTAGTATTCCAGGGTATATATATGTATATACATATATCACATTTTCTTTATCCACTGGTTGATTGATGGGCATTTGGGCTGGTTCTATATTTTTGCAATTGCAAATTGTGCTGCCATAAACATGCATGTACAAGTGTCTTTTTTGTATAATGTGAATGTCAAAAGCATTTTAATGTCTCAGTCCTTTATCTTGTTAGTCACAGTGATTGTTCATTTAATAAACTCTGATGACAAATCCCTTTCAAGCCTTCTACATAATCAGAAATCAGGTATACTGAATATTAGTTTTATTTTTTAAACCTTCATTATATTACAGTTGTCCACAAACAGAATAGATAAAAGTGTATGGAAGTCAGGAAGTGTAGTAATCAAACACTCATGCATTCACCGTACCAGGTAAGAACTAGCATATATTTGTTGAAGCTACCTTTGTGTTCCTCCTCCCCTTTAGTGTTAAGTAAATTTGTCATTCTTGAGTCTTTGAAAATGTCTATATGTATAGGGTACATAGTAACTCTACCCAGTGCAATTAAACAGGAAATATTCCTCCATTACACTGTATTCATGCACTAATTTATGCACTGAAACTATCATTCATTTATTCAATCCTTAATACCAATGTTAAAGCACCGCTTCAGAAGATATGGAGAGAGATTATACTATATTAAGTAATATAATTTTATGCATTATAGAATAGAGTATGTATATGTATAATCAATATCTATATTTTTTCTCAAGATATTTTAACTATTATCAAAGGCTAGATATTCAACAGGACATTATACATTTCTTTGATTTTTAAGTACTAACATTAATAATATCCATCAATTATTGGATGCTTAGTCCATGCTAGGCACTCTATGATTACTGTCTCTTTTAATATTATGACAACCTTTTGAGGTAGTTTATCATTTGGACCATGTGAATGACTGTAACAAGCATCGCAAAATCTCAGCAGCTTAACAAAGAGAGATTTGTTTCTTACTCATCTCGCAGTCCCCTTTCTTTAAGCAGTGATTCAGGGATCCAGGCTTCTTCTTCCTTTGGACCATTGGAGCCAAAGGGCTCATGGAACATTTTAGAGGCCAGGTCTGGAAATGACATGCACCTGTTCTGCTCACATGCCATTGACCTGAATTAATAACAGCATCCATGTGGTTCAAGTTAAGCTGGGAAGTGTAGTCTACCTGTGTGCCCAAATGGAAAATAAAATTATTTGGAAAACTCATAGTATTTTCTCTGCCACATAAATAAAATTAGGTGCTGTTTTTATTATTAATATTTTCAATTTATATTTGAGAAAGTCAAGGCTTAAAAAGATAAAATGACTTGCTCATGGTAGGTAAATTGTTAAGCTAAGATTCTCAGAAGACACATCCTTACCTACTACACAATACAGTCTCCCAGCTCTTTCTTGAACAAATCAATGTTCATTATACCAGTGGTCTATATTGTTGTAACACATTGCAACTAATAAGGAAAACATGCATGGATTTCCTTTAGAAATTAAATGATTGCTTAAGTATTTTTCTAAAATAAACCAGCATACCTACTTCTTGTATATTTTATTTTCTGAGTCATTGGCTTTGAGTAAATGATTTTGAGTGTTCATAAATCAGATGAAAACAAATTATTTGTTTTAACTGCATCAGGGATAATTAATTATTGGACAATTTGAGCTTTTTAAAATTTTGCTTTGTGGAATTTAGACTCAGAGTTAAATATAACTTCCCTTAGTGATGACTAAATTAAACGAAATTACAGCTGTCTTATCTACATGGATAATTGGGCCATCCACATGAGGCACTTCCAATTCTGAATTAATCGTCTATCGCTTTTTTTCATAAGCTATGTTGATATTTTACCATGACTTAGGACTAACTAAGGTGGTAAATTAAAAATCTGTTTTTTCATTTTGATGATAGCTCTACACAATTTCTATATTGGTGCAAATGTTGAGTTCTTACATTTAGTTGGAAATATTTTTTAAATAACTTCATATGTAAATGTTATATGGAACCATTCTCCTTCACCTAGGAACTATATGGAATGTCCCAACTCCTTAATATTCTCAACATTTTTGGCACCAAGAAAGGATAATCAGAAATGAAACCAAATGTTGAGGTAAAAATCAAATAAGCACTATGTCCCTGTTCTCTCTTTTAGTGGAATTGTTCAAAGTATCATGGTATTTGATAAGCCCAAATTCATGATCTAAGTTTTGAAATAATTATCAGTGAACAGCATTGTTCTCTGTTATGATTTATAGGGTTGCTCTGAAGTTTTTGTTTTGTTTTGTTTTGTTTTGTTTGGAAGGGAGTGTGATAAAGAGAGCACTTTTGTCCCTAACTTGCTGTAGAGCTTTTCAAAAATTGTTAAATGTCTTGTAGGATGCTTTGTTGGCAAGCATGAGATAACTATATTGACTTGTGTGCCTCAACTCTAGAGAAAACAAAATTAGTTTACTGGAGCAAAAAATGTTTTGAAAATTTATATAAATTCTACAAAGAATTGTCTAAAAACATCTGATTTTGCACTGGACACCTCTCAGCCAAAATGGTAGAATGGTCAGGGGTTGAATTGTGACCCCCAAAAAGATACATTGAAGACCTATCCCATGTACCTGAGAATGTGACCTTATTTGGAAATAGAGTCTTTGCAGATGTAATCAAGTTATGATGAGGTCATTAGGATGGGCCCTAATCCAATATGACTGATGCCTTATAAGAAGAGGGAAGACTATATCAAGAGAAACACACGAGGAGAGAGCACCAGGTGGGCACAGATGTAGAGACTGAAACCATGCAGCTGTAAGCCACAGATTGGACAGGATTGATGGTCCCCATCAGAAGCTAGGAAGAGGCAAGGAAATATTCTGTTACTGGAAAGGGGTCCAGATCCAGACCCCCAAAGAGGGTTCTTGGATCTCTTGCAAGAAAGAATTCAGGGCAAGTCCATAGAGTAAAGTGAAAACAAGTTTATTAAGAGAGTGAAAGAATAAAGAATGGCCATTCCATAGGCAGAACAGTCCCGAGGGCTGCTGGTTGCCCATTTTTATGGTTATTTCTTGATTACACGCTAAACAAGGAGTGGATTGTTCATGCCTCCCCTCTTTAGGCCATTTAAGGTATCTTCCTGACATTGCCATGGCATTTGTTAACTATCATGGCGTTGATGGGAGTGTAGCAGTGACGACGACCAGAGGTCACTCTCATCACCGTCTTGGTTTTGATGGATTTTAGCTGGCTTCTTTACTGTAAACTGTTTTATCAGCAAGGTCTTTGTGGCCTGTATCTTGTGCCAACCTCCTATCTCATCCTGTGACTTTGGAATGCCCAACCTCCTGGGAATGCAGCCCAGTAGGTCTCAGCTTCACTTTACCCAGCCCGTATTCAAGATAGAGTCGCTCTGGTTCAAAAGCCTCTGATATTTCTATGCAAAGACTCAGAGGGAGTGTGCCCCTATGAGTGCCTTAAGTTTGGACTTCTAGTCTTCAGAACTGTGCAAAAGTAAATTTCTGTTGTTTTAAACCACCCAGTTTGTGGTACATTGTTACAGGAGTTCTAGGAAACACACAGAAATGGCTGCAAGTCAAACATGCAAAAAGGAAAGCTGTTTTTACTTATTTCCTTCTCTTTTCTCTTGGGGTTGGAGGAGAATCCCTGCCATGGAGCCAGCGACCTAGGGCCTGAGAGTGTGGCTTTAGGCCCTTGCGGTGGTGCCTCAAGTAACTCCATGGAAGTCACAAAAATCAAGTAGATTAAAGACCTGAGTGTCCCCCCTCCCCTCCGCATGTTCTTATGATAATGGGAGTGGAATTGGTGATCAGGTGGGCTGTTTGTTACAACAAAGTCTTTGTAGAAGATAAAAGGTTTGTAAAACTAAGCAATACATCTTTTCTTCAGCAAACCCTGTCTCACTTTCTGTTATGTGCCTGTGGTCCTCTCTACTGCCCAGGAAGCTGGGTCATTCCACTTTCTCTGATCTAAGAGAAATTGCAGAGATGAAGGAGGGCTTGGCAGTTCGGGGACTAGCAGCCAGTGGTCAGCATCAGAACCAGTACCATCAAAAAACTGCAATGATAGTTGTCAACACTAGGTGGCACCACAGCAAAGCCTGCAGACGCCCCAGTCTCCAAGGAGTGCCACGCATCCCTGTACTAGGAAGTTATAGGAATTCTCCTTCATCTGTGCGTGCTTTCAGTAACCTACACCTTTCCTTTCAAACAGAAGTGATGCCTACCTGTGGACTAAGGCAGGGTTCAGCCTTAGAATGGGCTCATAATTGCTAGAGAATCATGATCCTGTAGAAGCAGGTGAAAGCAAAGACACCTGGATGAAGAGTTGAGTAAAAAAGAAAGCACCAATACCTGTGCTTTGAGTCACTTCACGATGTCCCCACCGCCTCCCTAGCTAAGACAGCCCTGCCACTTTCCCTGCCCTCCCCCACTTTTGTATGTCCAATTGAACCCTTTCTACAAAAGTCCCTTGAGAATGCCTGTTGTTCTTCTGAGGATGCTGTTAATACTCACTTTAGACATCACCAGGAGGCACCCAGTGCGGCTGGCTCCATCTCACAAAATGTGACTTCTGCGATCCCCATCCTTCTTTGTATTTCTGGAAACACATGAACTGTACATTGAGTTGGTAAGGTCCTTCCTGGAACTTACTCCTGACCACATGATCAAAGCCTTGTGTAGTTTTCATGGTATAAGGCAATAACTCTTACTTAAATTTATTGTTTCTTTTTATATACAAGAGAACAGGTCAACTGCAACCTGTGTTTTAAGCACATTCAGAATACATTATAATTTGTTTTCATTTAACTGTCATCAACTTAGGTGAAAGTCATCCTTTTTAAGACCTTTGATTTGGAAGGAGTTTTCTCACTTGTGTTACATATTATGCCTTGCCTTTAAAGGTAGTCTTCAAACAAATATAATAATGAAAATTGGTTTGTATTAATGTAGTGGTAAAAATTTAGGTCTAAGGAGACAGATGAATTAGGTTTCTCGAGTCAATTTGAATGCAACAACAAAAAATCTAGGTTTCTTATTTATAACTCCTGCATTTTACAAATCTGTCCATTTGAAGCTGTGGGCTTACATAAATCTGTCACTTGGTACATCAAATAATCTGGGATTGCTTACAACTTGACCATCAAGATCTTTTTTAATGCAGCTCATTTTTTAGAAAATCGTATTCAAGCATAGATTGCTGGGTTTTATTTAAAATTAAGATTTTTGAGACACAATATTCTCTTTTATTTCAGCTTTAGATTCCTTCCCCAAACAGTAAAAATGCTCGCATAAAAATAAAATATTATGAACAGATTTAGTGGCAGCTGATTCTGGGTTAAATGCTCCACCTTGTGGTTGAATAAGGAAGTTTACTTTTTAACTTTTTATTTAATGATGTTAATAAGAAAGTTGTCTTCTCTTTTTGTCCTTGGAAGACAAAGAGACTGCTGCTGCTGCTGATGGTGAAATTATCCATAATGTGTATATAGATTCACCAAGAAGACATGATTTGGTGGCTTCAGAAGCCAGATTTTGGGGTACACCAGACTCAGCAATTGACATTGGTGCCATCTGGTAAAACGTCACCAAAATGAACCCCAAGTTAGTACGCTGAAGGTTTTACCCTTTGTGTAGAAACGTTTCCTAAGTCATTCTACACAATAAATTAATACTACACAATTAATACCTGCACATATAGTCCAGAAGGAAATGAAATGGACAGGTGCCTGTGTGCGGGCCTGTGGGGTGTGTGTGTGTGTGTGTGTGTGTGTGTGTGTGTGTGTGTAGGTGGGGTAAGGGGATAGGAAATTACAGCTCTGAGGGTGAAACTAATTTAGTTCTATTTTCAGAAGCCTCAAATCTCCACTCCCACTTCTCTTGCAGTATGCAGGAAGGAGGCTGGATCCCATCAATACCTAAGGAAAGCTCACTATCACTTGCTTTGGAAAATGGAAAGTTCCATTCTCATCAGCTTTCTGCAGAACCTGGAGCCATCTCAGCCAACCAGAGTTCTTTCATCGAGATGGGCCCTACAGATGCTTTCTCCTTTCTTTTCATCCTAAAGAAATGCTACCCTCATATCTGTTTTTACTTCCGTTAGCTTATTTTTCTTTTTGTCACAGAACTTCGTAGGTACATTTTAGGGCACATTAAATTTTAGCTAATACTTATTGCTTCCGAAATAATATCTGTTCTGGTTTTCAATTGGCCATTCTTGCATTGCTATAAAAAATACCTGAGACTGGGTAATTTATAAAAGAGGTTTAATTGGCTCATGGTTTTGTAGGCAGTACAGGAAGTATGGTGCTGGCATCTGCTTGGCTTCTGTGGAGGCCTCAGGAAACTTACAGTCATGGCAGAAGGCAAAGCAGGAGCAGGCACATGGCCAGAACAGGAGAGTGAGAGAGTCGGGGGTGAGGTGCCACATACCTTTAAACAACCAGATTTCACAAGAACTCACTCAGTATCTCGACAAGAGCACCAAGGGGCTGGTGCTAAGCCATTCATGAGAAATCCACACCCATGATCCAAACACCTCCCACGAGGCCCCACCTCCAACACTGGGGATTACAGTTCAACATGAGATTTGGGAGGGAACAAATATCCAAATTATATCACCATTGCCATTTTATTGTTTTCTACCTTCAGTAAAATAGCTTCTGACAGCAAAATGAGTCACACTAGACCTCCTGAATTTAAGGAGAAAGGTGTGTGGTCTATTAACATTTGTGTATTTTGTTGTCCTTTCCTTGAAAGTAGAAGATTCAGAAGGAAGTCCCAGGCCTCCTAGTCCCTTCCCCCTGTCTTTGCAAAGAGGATGAAGACGGTAATGCCCCATCTCAGGGAACACGTTCCTAACAGCCAGTTTAAAACCTTTAACACAGAAAGAGAAATAAATAGTTTTGCTGAATTCATTTACTAGTAATATTTTAAAAGCAGTGTTTAGGCCAGGCATGGTGGCTCACGCCTGTAATGCCAGCACTTTGGGAGGCTGAGGTGGGCAGATCACAGGGTCAGGAGTTCGAGACCAGCCTGACCAACATGGTGAAACCCCGTCTCTACTAAAAATACAAAAAAAAAAAAAAAAAAAAAGAAAAAAAGAAAAAATTAGCCAGGTGTGGTGGCACGTGCCTGTAATCCCAGCTACTCAGGAGGCTGAGGCAGGAGAATCGCTTGAACCCAGGAGACATAGGTTGCAGTGAGCCGAGATCGCGCTGCTGTACTCCAGCCTGGGCGACAGGGAGAGACTCTGTTTCAAAAAAAAAAAGAAATAAAAAGTAGTGTTTAAGGTATGTCACATATGTAGAACATCAGGTTGAGAAAATGATGACGGTGGGCAGGCTGGCGGGCAAGTGCAGATGAAATGTGGTGATTATGAAAAGTGTAGCATCTCTAGTGCCTTAGGTACATGCCTGGTTATGTGTTAAGAGCTATTCAAGAATAAGCTGTTCTAATAATCACAACTCTATAAGATGGGGCTGCTAGTGTCCCCATAAAATATGAGGAAACTGAGACATGGGGTCATTGTCACACCTCCCTAATGTCATATGGCTGGAAAGTGGCAAAGTCAGAATTTGAACCCAGGGTCCTTCTGCCTCCAGCATTCATGTTCTTCATCTCAACACTCTCCCAGATTTTGTGGCAACAGTAGAAAATCAGTATTGCCCTAAACCACTGTAATTTCAACAAAGATCTATGAACACCTATCATGTGTCAGGCCCGTGATGAACTCTGAGGGCACTGAGATGGATGACCTGGTCCCAGCTGTCCAGCCTCTGGTGAGTCTTTTTCAGCCTGTGAACACAGCTGTGGGAAACCTCCAATACCACACACAGCTTTCGCCCACCGGGCAGGCCCAACAAATGGCGTCTAGACACCACATACCTTAGAGCCGCTGCCTTGCCAGCCATGAGGTCACACAACGCACTAGTCCACAGCACGCAAGCTGCCTTGGCGGCGTCTCAGGCCTGCTAATTGGGACAGGTGCAGAGTGATGACAGCGGGCCACCCACAGAGCTCTGGCACACTGGCAAAGACATGAGGAGCGGGAGGACAGGAAGAAGAGAAAGCCTGAACTGCAGCCTGGGCAGTGGTGGCTGGCAGATAAAAACATCCTTTATGCACCAAGAACTTGGCTATTTTTGGAATGGGCATTCCCTAATCTCTAAAGCAAATGGTAAAGCCTCAGGAAATGAGAGCCTATGAAAATACATGCCTACATGCAACCACCAGCCTTCCAAACTGGAAAGATAATTTGCACATATACACACATACACGCATGCACACACATACATACATGCACAAACGCTCCGATAATTCTAGCAGAAGCTGTGGATCTTTGTAGGATGTAAAGGGAGATGCTACTTCAGGGAAGACCATTTTAACAGGTTCATTTCAAATGGGTAGGTAAGAATCAGAAGTAAAAATAAAAGAAAGACCATCTCAGTTACGGGTTAACAGTTGGTTAGGAGACATCATGAAAATGCTAAAGGAAAAGGAGCAGATTTAGAAGAAGCATGTAAAGAAATAAAGTTGACCTTTCTAGATTCTGAAGTTATCAGCAGAATTGATCTAATGTAAGTATTGGCAAGAATATTGTAGGAAGACACCAAGAGGAAAGAGATAAGGTCACTCGATTGCAGGAATTTATAGTATAACAGGGCAAATCATTAAGAAATGCCTAAAGTTTTGGTGGAAAGATGCTCATTTTTATGTGAACTAATGGATGCTAATTTTCTTTCAAATGTATAACTGATATTGAATTTAAATGCTCAGCTACATGTAACATGCATTTCTGTTACAGTCTGTTAGGATCTCAGTGGGACTTTAAGAAATAATAAGACACAGAAACACGACTCGTAATGAGAAGCTAAACACAAAGATAGCGTACATGATTTATATTATGCAACTTTTTTTTTAAAGTTAGGAGGCAATCACAATTGCTTACTTAATCTAGGTACTTGCAATTAAGCCATGAGTTGAGTATCAGATACCTATTCATTTTCTCCACATCAAAATTTATCTGTAGGCCAGGCGCAGTGTTTCATGCCTGTAATTCCAGCACTTTGGGAGGCTGAGGTGGGTGGATCACTTGAGGTCAGGAGTTTGAGACCAGCCTGACCAACATGGTGAAACCCTGTCTCTACTAAAAGTACAAAAATTAGCCAGGCATGGTGGTGTGTGGTTGTAATCCCAGCTACTCGGCAGGCTGAGGCAGGAGAATTGCTTAAATCTGGGAGGCAGAGGTTGCAGTGAGCCAAGATCACAGCACTGCACTCCAGCCTGGGCAACAGAGCCAGACTCCATCTCAAAAAAAAAAAAAGTCATCTGTAAATCAGATATTCTTAGAATATTTTAATAAGTCACCTCCTTTATTTCAAAAGCTTATGCTTTGCAATGTATTTATCACAAAATACCTGACAACTGCACTTCCGTTTGGATGCTGCAAGAATAAAATTAAGATAATATTCATGAAGTCTTCTGAGGCCCTTATTATAGATATTTTAGATAAATGTTTCATTGTTATTAGAAGCTAAAGCAATCTATTAAGTGCCCATGGCATTTATTTTTTAATTGTGAAAACTTGGAAGTTATTTGGTTTCTGTTGTAATTTTAATAGTTAGATTTGTAACACAAAAGATAAAGAAAATTTATTTGTTAATGTTTGCTCGTGTGTGTGTGTGTGTGTGTGTGTGTGTGTGTGTGTGTAGGATGACTTATGCCCCGCAAAGATATTCAGCTCTTAGACCCTGTATCCCTGTGTAAGTTACCTTATGGCAATAGGGATTTTGCAGATGTGATTAGGTTACAGATCTTGAGATGCGAATATTATTTTGAATTATTCCAGTGGGCCCAGTGTAATCACAGGGGTCTTCATAAAAGGGAGAATTAGGGTCTGCAGCAGACAGCACCATGGAAGCAAGAGGTTGCAGTGATGTTAAGGGGTCATGAGCCAAGGAATGCAGGCAGCTGCTGGAAACTGAACAAGAGAGAGGAATAGCTTCTCCCCTAGAAACTGTAAGAGGAACCAGCCCTGATTGCACCTTGACCTTCATCCAGGGAGACTGATTGTGAACTTCCGACCTCCAGAACTATGAGAAAATAAATTTGTGCTGTCTTAAGCCACTAAGTTGGTGGCAATTTGTTATACAGAGCCCCAAGAAACTCATAGTGTGTGTGTGTATACATTCATATACTCAGTGATGTCTCAGATAATAAGGTGAATCAGATCACCTGTCCCTTTGATTGAATTCAAAGTCAGGTTTTTTTCAACAATTCATTTTTTTTAAGGCATTTTGACATACCGTAGTATGGTTTCTTTTTTTTTCTTTTTTGAGACGGGGTCTCCCTCTGTCACCCAGGCTGGAGTGCAGTAGCTGGGTCTCGGCTCACTGCAACCTCCGCCTCTGGGGTTCAAGCAATTCTCCTACCTCAGCCTCCTGAGTAGCTGGGATTACAGGCATGTGCTACCATGCCCGGCTAATTTTTTTTGTTTTTAGTAGAGACGGGGTGTCACCGTGTTAGCCAGGATGGTCTTGAACTCCTGACCTAGTGATCCGCCCGCCTCGGCCTCCCAAAGTGCTGGGATTACAGGCGTGAGCCACCGCGCCCAGCCCATAGTATGGTTTCTATAAAAGTCTAAACAAAACAAGGGTCAGCTCTTTTTCTCAAGGACATTATTATTTGTGGAATCTTCCACCATTACTGTACTTTAGAGACCATCTGGAATTGTTTTTCACTGGGAGAAGGCGAGTTTACTTATTTAGGGTAATATTGGTATAAAAGAATGGAGACAGAAGCAAGCAGTTACTCAATCTACAATTGTAAAGAAGGCTGCTAATGTCACCATAAAGTGGCTGGGTCCTGGATTCTTTCTGCCAGCACACAAAATGAGGATAGGCAACTCTCAGGGCAAATTGAAAGTTGACAAGGTTTGTCTGCAGGACCCTCCCAGACACCTTTTCTCTACATATCTTTTAAGAACAAGGCCTGCACATTTCTTGGTTCTAATATGCAACTCCTTTTCTGTTAAAATGGAGAGTATGATATTATATTTGCATTCATACAGAAACTAATTAATAATGAGAGAATAGGTTAAACTTTAATTTGCATTTATAATTCTTAATTATGGAGTATTTTGAGGCTATGATTAGCAATAGAAGAAAGCTGGAGACCTTCATGTGGTGATGTTGGGCATAAGACTGGTCCTGAAGCCTGCTCATGTCATTTTTAGAGTACCTTGGTGGTTTTGCTCAAAAGATGCAAAATATTCTAAAGAGTGACAACAGTCCTCTTCCCGTGGTATATTCATGTAGGCTAGCAAGAGCTGATTGTGATATATCCAAGAATTTAAAAATCCAGTTGTTACACAACTGGTAGCTGAAGAGAACTATAGGGAGAACATTTACACCACAGAAATTGGCAAAAGCTCTAAGTCAGGGCTTTTTTCCCCTTCCCCTTCTGGGATGGCTTATATGCTCATTATAGTTTACTTCCTGTTCTCTCTTAAAAATAATCTTTCTTCTGTTCTCCGGGAGCTGCAAGACTTTTCACCAGGGACTTTGAGTCTACCCTCACTGTAATTTCTTTTCTGACTGCTGCTATTTCTTGGTCAGGGCTGGCTCAACCAATAGGTGCAGTAGACACAGTGTCTAGGGCCCATGATACTTTCAGGGGCCCAAGAAATATTTAATTTCTTTCCAAATTATATGAGAAATATAAATATAATAGCACATGCACATATGTAATATAACATATATGCGTATATATGTAAAATGTGTAATGTATAATGAATCTAGCCCATATTATATTCATCTACATAACCAACACATTCATAAAGTACAATTTCTGGTATTTTGTTATGGAGGAAGGAGATCACAAAGACAAGGTGCCTAGGGCCCACAGAAGTTATAATATGGCCTCCCGTAGGCCCTCTTCAGCCCCATAGTCCAGAGTTGACTTAAAGTAAGTCTTGTTTTTTCAGGATGCACTTTTATAAAATTCACCTATATGCTATAATGTATATCGGCAGCACCACTTCAGATGCCTGGGGGATAGGCACTACATTACCCTTAGAAGCCCGAGTTAAGTTCATGTTTGCATGTGCTTTTAAATATGCCTGGTTTTGATTAATACCATCTTGTATTTGTGATTCTTTCAAAAGATGGAAAAAACAGCAAAACCAATATATGGATTCCAATGAATGGAACATCTGCTACCTTTGTTACATATTTCATATTCGGTATGATTTGGCTCTGTGTCCCCAACCGAATCTCATCTTGAATTGTAATCCCCATGTGTTGAAGGAGGGACCTGGTGGGATGTGAGTGGATCATGGGGGTTCTCATGATAGTGAGCGAGTTTTCACAAGATCTTATGCTTTAAAGGTGTTTGGCAGTTTCTCTCTTGGCCCAATCTCTCTCTCTTGCCACCATGTAAGACATGCCTTGCTTCCCCTTATGCCATGATTGTAAGTTTTCTGAGGTCTCCCCAGCCATGCAGATCTGTGAGTCAATTAAACCTCCTTTCTTTAAAATTACCCAGTCTCAGGTGGTATCTTTGTAGCAGTCTGAAAACAGACTATACAATATTCATGCTTAGTTTCCTACTTGCTTGTAATCATTCAATCCAATAGTAAGAATTTTAATGAAATATTCTCCCTTTGCTATCTTCTAGTTTATTCACATGTTCCCTCAGAGGTTTAGGTGTTTTTTTTTGTTTTTGTTTTTGCCTTTTGGTCTTTTCTTTTCTTTTTAATTTTTTTTGTTTTCTTTTTATTTATTTATTTTTTTGGAGAGCCAATAGATAATATATATTTTTAAATTTATTGCAATAGCTTTAGGGGTACTAGTGGTTTTGGTTACATGGTTGAATTGAATAGTAGTAAAGTCTAAGAATTTTGGTGCCCCGTCACATGAGTAGTGCACATTGTACCCAACAGGTAGTTTTTCATCCCTCACCTCCCTCTAGCCCTCCCCACTTCTAAGTCTCCATTGTCCATTATACCACTCTGAATGCCTTTGTGTATCCATAGCTTAGCTCCCACTTATACACGAGAACATGCAGTATTTGGTTTTTTATTGCTGAGTTACTTTACTTAGAATAATGGCCTCCAGTTCCATTCAAAGTTGCTGCAAAAGACATTATTTCATTCCTTTTTATGGCTGACTAGTATTCCATGGTATATATGTATAACACATTTTCTTTATCCACTCATTGGTTGATAGGCACTTAGGATGTTCCCATATCTTAGAAACTGTGAATTGTGCTGTGAGAAGCATACACATACAGGTGTCTTTTGGATATAGTGACTTCTTTTCCTTTGGGTAGATACCCAGCACTGGGAGTGCTGGATCAAATGATAGATCTACTTTTAGTTCTCTGAGAAATCTCTATACTGTTTTCCATAGAGGTTGTACTAATTTACATTCCCACCAGCAGTGTATAAGAATTTCTTTTTGCGGCTGGGTGCGGTGGCTCATGCCTGTAATCCCAGCAGTTTGGGAGGCCGAGGCGGGCAGATCACAAGGTCAGGAGATCAAGACCATCCTGACTAACATGGTGAAACCTCGTCTCTACTAAAAATAGAAAAAATTAGCTAGGCATGGTGGCGGGCACCTGTAGTCCCAGCTACTGGGGAGGCTGAGGCATGAGAATGACATGAACCCGGCAGGTGGAGCTTGCAGTGAGCTGAGATTGTGTCACTGCACTCCAGCCTGGGTGGCAGAGCAAGACTCCATCTCGAGAAAAAAAAAAAAAAAAAGAAAAAAAAAAAAGAATTCCTTTTTCATCACATCCATGCCAAAATCTATTGCTTTTGACTTTTTAGTAATGGCCTTTCTGGCTGGGGTAAGGTGGAGTCTCATTGTGGTTTTAATTTGCATTTTCCTGATAATTAGTGATTTTTTTTCATACATTTGTTGGCCATCTGTATTTCTTCTTTTTAGAAATGTACATTCATGTTATTTGCCCATTTTTAAATGGGATTATTTGTTTTTTTTTCTTGCTGATTTGTTTGAATTCCTTATAGATTCTGGATGTTAGTCCTTTGTCGGATGCATAATTACAAATATTTTCTCCCATTCTACAGGTTGTCTGTAGATTATTTCTTTTGCTGTGCAGAAGCTTTTTAGTTTAGTTAGGTCTCACTCACTTCTTGTTGTTTTTGTTGCATTTGTTGTTGGGCCACAGTCATGAATTCTTTGCTTAGGTCAACGTTCAAAGGAATTTTTCCTAGGTTATCTTCTATAATTTTTATGGTTTCAGGACTTAGGTTAAAATCTTTAATCCAGCTTGAGCTAATTATTGTGTATGGTGAAAGATAGGCAGAGATTCAGCTTCAATTGTCTACATGTGGCCATCCAATTTTCCCAACACCATTTATTGAATAGGGTATCTTTTCCCCAATTTATGCTTTTGTATGCTTTGTCAAAAATTAGTTGGTTTTAAGTATTTGGCTTAATTTTTGCATTCTCTATTCTGTTCCACTGGTCTATGTATCCACTTTTACATCAATACCATGCTATTTTGGTTAGGATAGCCTTGTATAATTTGCAGTCAGGTAATGTCATGCCTCTGGATTTGTTCCTTTGGCTTCAGATTGCTTTGACTATTTGGGCTCTTATTTGGTTCCCTGTGAATTTTAGGATTGTTTTGTCTAATTCTGCATTAGATCTGTAGATTGCTTTGAGAAGTATTGTCATTTTCATGATATAGATTCTTCTAATTCATGAGCATGGAATGTATTTCCATTTGTTTGTGTCACCTATGATTACTTTCAGCAATGTTTTGTAGTTCTCCTTGTAGCAATCTTTCACCTCCTCAGTTAAGCGTATTCCTAGGTATTTGATTTAATTTTTTTTAGCTATTGTGAAGGGGACTGAATTCTTGATTTAATTCTCTGCTTGGTCTTGCTGGTATATAGCAGTGCTACTGATTTTGGTACGTTGATTTTGTAATATGAGACATTTCTGAATTTGTTATTCAGATCTAGCAGTCTTCTGGAGGTGTCTTTAGAGTTTTCTAGGTATAAGACAATATTATCAGTAAACAGAGACAGTCTGACTTCCTCTTTTCCAATTTGGATTCCTTTTATTTCTTTCTCTTGTCTAATTGTTCTGGCTAGGACTTCCAGTACAATGTTGATTAGAAGTGGTGAAAGTGAGCATTCTTGTCTTGTTCCAGTTCTTAGGGGGAATGCTTTCAATTTTCCCCACATAGTATGATGTTGGCTGTGGGTTTGTCATATATAGCTTTTATTATTTTTAGCTATGTTGCTTGTATGCCTAGGTTTTGAGGGTTTTTATTGAAAAGGGATGCTGGATTTTAACTAACGCTTTTTCTGCCTCTATTGAAATTACCATGTTGTTTTTGTTTTAGTTCTATTTATGTGATGAATTACATTTATTGACTTGTGTACGTTGACTCACCCCTGCATCCCTGGAATGAAATCAACTTGATCATGATGATTATTTTTTATGATGTGCTTTTGGATTTGGTTTGCTAGTATTTTATTGAGAAATTTTGCATCTATATTCATCAAGGACATTGGTTTGCAATTTTCCCTTTTTTTTTGTTATGTCCTGACTTTTGTATCAGGGCAATATATTGACTTCATAGAATAAGTTAGGGAGGATATTTTCTTTCTCAATATTTTGGAATATTTTCAGTAAAATTGGCACTAATTCTTCTTTGACTGTCTTGTAGAATTTGGTTGTGAATCCATCTTGCCCTGGGACTTTTTTTTTTTTTTTTTTTTTTTTTTTTGAGATGGAGTCTCGCTCTGTCACCCAAGCTAGAATTCAGTGGCGTGATCTCGGCTCACTGCAACCTCCGTCTCCTGGGTTCAAGCAATTCTCTTGTCTCAGCCTTGCGAGTAGCGGGGACTACAGGTGCACACCACCATGCCTGGCTAATTTTTGTATTTTTAGTAGAGACGGGGTTTCAACATGTTGGTCAGGCTGGTCTCCAACTCCTGACCTCAGGTAATCCACCCACCTCGGCCTCCCAAAGTGCTGGGATTACAGGCGTGAGCCACCGTGCCCAGCCAAGCTTATTTTTTTGTTGGCAGTTTTTTCATTATTGATTCAATCTCACTGCTTGTTATTGGTCTGTTCAGGATTTTGATTTATTTCTGATTCAAGCTAGAGGGGTTATATGTTTTTAGGAATTTATCCATTTCCTCTAGGTTTTCTAGTTTGTGTGCATAGAGGTGTTCATAATAGACACAAATGACCTTTTGTATTTCTGTGGTGTCAATTGTAATGCCTCCATTTTCATTTCTAATTGAGCTTATTTGAATCTTTGCTTTATTTTCTTCATTAATCTAGCTAGTGGTCTATTAACTTTATTTTTTTAGATAACAAACTTTTTGTTTCTATAATCTTTTGTATTTTTTTGTTTCAATTTTGTTTGGTCTTGCTCTGCTCTTTGTTATTTCTTTTCTTCTGCTAGCTTTGGGTTTGGTTTATTCTTGTTTCTCTATTTCCTTGTGGTGTGACATTAGGTTGTCAGTTTGTGATCTTTTTGACTTTTTGAGGCAGGCATTTAGTGCTACAAACTTTCCTCTTATCACTTCTTTTGCTTTATTCGAAAGATTTTGATAATGTGTCACTTATCATTCATTTTGAAAATTATTTACATTCCCATATTCATTTCATTGTTAACCTAACAATCATTCAAGAATGGATTTTTTCAATTCCATGTATTTGTATAGTTTTGTGGGTTACTTTTTGAATTGATTTCTAATTTTATTCTGCTGGGGTATAAGAAGATACTTGATATGATTTTGATTTTTAAGATATATTGAGACTTTTTTAATGGGCCACTATATGGTCTATCTTGGAGAAAGGTCCATGTGCTGATGAGAAGGATGTGTATTCTGTAGTTCTTGGGTAGAATGTTCTGTAAATGATTCTTACATTCACTTGTTCTAGAGTTCAGTTTAAGTCCTATGTTTCTTTGTTAAGTTTCTGCATTGATGATCTGTCTAGTGCTGTCAGTGGAGTGTTGAAGTACCCCACTGTTACTGTGTTGCTGTCTATCTCTTTTCTTAGGTCTAGTAGTAATATTATGAATCTGGGAGCTCCAGAGTAAAGTGCATATATTTTTAGGATTGTCGTATCTCCTTGTCGAATTGATCCTTTTATCATTATAACTTTCTTTGTCTTCTTTTAACTGTTGTTGCTTTAAGGTTTGTTTTATATGATGTAAGAATAGCTATTCCTGCTCATTTTTAGTTTCCATTTGTGGGAAATATCTTTTTCCAATCTATTACCTTGAGTCTACAAGAATCCTTACATGTTAGGTGTGTCTCCTGAAGACAGCAGATATTTGGTTTGTAATTTTTTCTGTCCATTCTGCCAATTTTTATCTTTTAAGCAGAGCATTTAGACCATTTACTTTCAACACTAATATTGAGATGTGACATACTGTTCCAATCATCACATTGATTATTACCTAGTGACTTTGTTTTATTTTTTGTGTTATTGTTTTATAAGCCCTGTGAGTTTTATGCTTTCAGGAGTTTCTATTCTGGTGAGCATCAACCTTTTGTTTCAAGACTTAGAACTAATTTTTGCATTTCCCGTTGGGCTGGTCTAGCATTGACAAATTTTCACATCATTTGCTAATCTGAGAAAGTCTATTTCTCCTTTACTTATGAAACTTAGTTTTTAAAATTTTTTTAAAGTTTTATTTTAGTTTCAAGTGTACATGTGCAGGTTTTTTCTATACATAAATTGCATGTTGTGGAGGTTTGGTGTACATATTATTTCATCATCCAGGTAATAAGCATAGTACCCAAGAGGCAGTTTTTCAATCCTCCCTCTCCACCATCTACCCTCAAGTAGGCCCCAGTATCTATTGTGAAACTTAGTTTTGTTGGGTACAAAATTCTAAGCTGATAGTTATTCTGTTCATGGAGACTAAAGATAAGACCCCAGTTCCTTTTTGCTTGTAAGGTTTCTCAGAGAAATCTGCTGTTAGTCTGATAGATTTTCCTTTACAGGTTACCTGATGCTTTTGTCTCACTGCTCTTAGAATTCTTTCCTTCATGTTGAATTTGGATAGTCTGATGAATATATGCATTGGTGGTGTCCTTTTTGCCATGAATGTCCCAGGAGTTCTTTGAGCTTTTTGTATTTGGATGTCTAAATCTCTAGCAAGGTCAGGGAAGTTCCCCTCAATTATTCCTTCAAATAGGATTTCCAAACATTTTGCTTTTTATTCTCCTTCAGGAAACCAGTGATTCTTAGGTTTGGCTATGTTACATAATCCTATATTTCTTGGAGACATTTTTCACTTCTGATTCTTTTCTTCTTATTTTTGTCTGATTATGTTAATTGAAAAGTCTTTCCTTTGAGTTCTGAAATCTTTTCTTCTACTTGGTGTAGTCTATAGCTAAAATTTTCCACTGCATTTCATAGTTCCCTAAATGTGTCTTTCATTTCCAGAAATTATAATTGGTTTTTCTTAAAATATCTCTTTAGAACATTTTTCATTCATATCCTGAATTGTATTTTTAAATTTATTTATGTTGGTTTTCACCATTCTCTTGTATTCCCTTGAATAACTTAATAATCAACCTTTTGAATTCTGTGTCGCAGATTTCAAAGATATCATCTTGGTTTGGCTCCACTGTTGGGAGTAAATGTGATATTTGGGGCTGATATAGAACCCGATTTTTTCATATTGCCAGAATCATTTTTCTTGTTCCTTCTCATTTATGTACTTTTTTTCTAATTATTTTTGAATTTACTTTTTATTTGACTGGGTTTTAAATTTTTGTTCCCCCTTGAGGATGAGACTTTAACATTTATAAGTTGTTGTCATCTACCTTTGGCTGTGGGTGTTTTCAGTGGTGAAGACTTTGTGTGAGTTTTCAGTTATAGAAAATCTTTGTGTGATGAATTGCTCTGATGAGGATTTAGTAATGATATGCTGGATGTGTGAGCAGATTCACTGTCTCCTGTGGGGCTGAAGTGGCAGAGGTCTCAGGAAGCTTATCTCGTTTCCCAGTGGTGTGCACTTTTATAAATGTTTTCCCCACTGTTTTACTCACTGGGTTGAACAGTTCAGGCTTTGGGCCATTAGGAGGTGCCCATGAGGAAAAACTGGCCAAGGATAAAGCAGGTGGGTAAGTTCAATACCCCAGTGGTGACCAGAGGTCCCAGCTGGGGAATCTATCAGTGAAATGCACTGAGGTCTTTTCAGAAGGAAGGGAGAAAGCCACCATACCTCCCCTTCAGGAAATTCATCCCAGTTACACTCTTGACCCCATATTCCAGCTACTCAGATTAGACAAGCACCTCTTTATCTGCTTCATGTAGACAAGGATGGTGACTCTACGTCTTGTGCAAGCCAAGCCTGAATCTGGAGGGCGCTCCTACTGTGGGGATGCATCCTGCAGTGTTCCAGAAAGGCTGTCTACGGATGCACCCATGCTAAGCTCCCATGGGAGACATTCAGCTATGTCTGGAGTGGCAGACGCGGGGGAGAAGAAATCAGTATTAGTCAGGGTTCTCTAAAGAAGCAGAACTGATAGGATATATGTATATAAGAAAGGGAGTTTATTAGGGAGAATTGACCCACATGATCACAAGGTAAACTCCCATGATAGGTCATCTGGAAGTTGAGGAGCAAGGAAGCCAGTGGTGGATCAGTCCAAGTCCCAAAACCTCAAAAGTAGGGAAGCTGACAGTGTGGCCTTCAGTCTGTTATTGAAGGCCTGAGGGCCCTGGCAAACCACTAGTGTAAGTCTAAGAGTCCAAAAGCAGAACTTGCAGTCTAATGTTTGAGGGCAGGAAGCATCCAGCACAGGAGAAAGATGAAGACCGGAAGACTCAGCAAGTCAGCTCCTTCCACCTTCTCCTGCCTGCTTTATTCTAGCCGCATTGGCAGCTGATTAGATGGAGCCCACCTAGATTGAGGGTGGGTCTGCCTCTCCCAGTCCACTAACTCAAAGGTTAATCTCTTAAGGCAACACCCTCACAGACACACCCAGGAACAATACTTTGCATCCTTCAGTCCAATCATGTTGACGCACAGTATTAACCATCACAAAGTCCCCTTCTCCAAGACCGTTCATGAGCACCAGGGCTGCCTAACCGTTGAGGTAGACCCCACAAACTTTCCACACTGAGTCCAGCACTGCTGCTGTGACTCTGCTGAAAGAAACTTTCCACAGTGAAAAGGTAGGGACTCAAGGCCTGAAGTCTGGTTTCTTTTGTCCCATGGAATGCTCCCTTAATGTGCTACATTCCCTCTTTTTCTAGGAGTAACAGTCCCTGAGCACCAGCCTACTGTGACTCCTGCTGCTCCTCTGGGTCTAACCACCCAGTGGGGCTGCCAAACTTTGATGCTGGGAATGTCTGCAAGGGATCGAGTGATGTGACCTGTCCTTCAAGTCTCCCAGCACCAGATCTGATAGGGGTGAGAGAGGAGTCATGTAGATTCTGTGAGATTCCTTGGTTATAAATAGCCTTAGTGTTGTGGCCTTCACAAATGCCAGCTGTACTGGTCATGTAGACAGATTCAACACCTCCTGGTTAGCCAGTGTGACCACAGTCATGTTAGTCTCTATTCAAACTGGGGTTGCACAGAAGTTTTCTCCTTTGTGAGCATGGTGTTATGGAACAGGCTGATATTGTATTGGGTTGTGTCATTTAACCTCCAGCCAGGAGGTGGCGCTTGCAAAAGACCACAAGCTGTGATAGCAGCAGTGGAATTTTTGCTTTTGCTTGCCTTTTGTTACCCAAGGAGGTGCTCTGGTGTTTGAAGCAACGTGTGGGGCCATGGAACTTTCAAATGTGTCTGTCCATGTGTTACCCTACAAGGACAGGTGGAGGAACAAAGCCAGGCGGGGGTGGGTCAGGCCGTCTGTGCTCTGGCTTCTCATGTGGAGTCACAAGCAGCTGCCCCAGTGGAAATCAGAGGTCAGTTCCCTGGCCCCTGAGGTAATGTTCCACAGAGGAGCACAGCTGCTTCTGTTGCACAAAAGAATCCACATGGGGAGTGAAGTGTAGCAGGTGGTGGTAAGCCCCACTCTGCTCCCCCACACTTGGCAAGGCAGGTCTCACACCAGCAGTGTTCTGCTAGCAGCAGCTTGCTGGGTTCCAGGCAGCCTGCAGTCAGAACTTCAAATTGCCCCAGGCCATAAGCTTTCCTGACCAAGACAGAAACTGGGCTTTCAGGCCACATTCATGAAGCAGAAGCCCTCAGCTTCTGTGCCTGTGGCTACAGCACACTTCCCAGTTACCCCTCAGTTCTGGCCAATGGGGTTCATCTCCACTGAAGATTATATCGCAAATCTCAGTCGGGAGCTTCTCTCAAACTGTGACTGCCACCTGAGTTAGCTGGCAGACTTCTGCGATCTTCCCTGTGAGATAGGATGAGGAATGGCTTCCCTCTGTCCCTGCTGGGGCCTGGGAGAGCATGCAAAGCTGTCCAAATGCTGCTCCTTCTCATATGTTCCCCACCACCCACTAAATCAGTTCCAATTCTAGATAGAGTTAAGGCCTCCCCCCGTGGCCTGGATTGCTGGGATCTTCCATGGCAGTGTTTGTCATGGTGGCATTCTCTCCCCCTTCACACTCTGGAGGCTCACAGTTTTCCACCTGGACCATGGTATAGGCTGCTGCCCAGCACTTCTTTCAAACGGTCTGTGATTTCATTCAGCTTTTCTAAGTTCCCGTGTTGCTTCTTGGAGAAAAGTTCACAGCGTGAATCTCTATATTTTGTCTGTCCACATGGGCTGTCTTAAAATTTGTGATGTCATCTCCATATGGGATGAAGCATGGAGGCAGGCTAACAATGCCTCCAATTTGCTATGGGGGGGAGAAAACTATTTTTAAAATTTTTAATGAACACAAAATTGTACATATTTATGGGGAGCAATGTTATATTTCAACACATGTATACATTGTGTAGTTATCAAACCAGGGTATTTGACTGTTCATCACTTCCGATATTTATCACTTCTTTTTGGTGTAAACATACAAAACCCTTTCTTCTGGCTATTGATGTATACAATGCCTTATTGAGAACAATAGTCACCCTACTGTGAAGTAGGACAACAGAATATATTCTTCCTTTGGGTGTTACTTCTTTTTAAAAAAATATAAGTTGAATTTAATCTTTATTAAAGTCTTGACAGTGGAGCACTTATTAGGGATGCCAAACAAAGCTGGTAACTCTGTGGTAGGGTTTGAGGGAGGGTGTGAAGCCCCTCTTTCTCAATAATATCTGAATCACAGGTTTCACGCGTGTCTGTGTGAAGAGATCACCAAACAGGTTTTGTGTGAGCAACAAGGCTGTTTATTTCACCTGGGTGCAGGCAGGCTGAGTCCAAAAAGAGAGTCAGTGAAGGGAGACAGGGGTGGGGCCGTTTTATAGGATTTGGGTAGGTAAAGGAAAATTGCAGTTCAAGGGGGTTGTTCTTTGGCAGACAGGGGTGGGGGTCACAAGGTGCTCAGTGGGGGAGCTTTTTGAGCCAGAATGAGCCAAGAGAAGGAATTTCACAAGGTAATGTCATCAGTTAAGGCAGGAACAGGCCATTTTCACTTCTTTTGTGGTGGAATGTCATCCGTTAAGGCAGGAACCGGCCATCTGGATGTGTACGTGCAGGTCACAGGGGATATGATGGCTTAGCTTGGGTTCAGAGGCCTGACAACAGGCACTTGAAATTTCCCAATAAGAATCATTTTTTTTTTTTTGGTCACAGTCATGTTAGTTTCTATTCAAATTCTTCCTTCTCTATCCTTCGTTCCTGCCCCATCATCCTCCCCAAGCCCTTCATCCCATATGGAGATGACATCACAAATTTTAATGTACATAGGAATCACTGGGGCGGTTTATTAGGAATGCACATATCTGGGCCTCAGCTCTAAGGATTCCAGTTCTGTATGGGCTTAGGGTGGGACTCGGAATCTGCATTTTTACTAGACCTTATTTCACGCTAATGCAGGCTTACATTCTTAGTGGCTTATACAAAAGTATTTTCCAGATACTTTGCAAATCATGAAAAGTCCAGAACCAGGATATAAGAAATTTAGAAGACTATTGATGAAGACAATGGAATATAATATTAATAGCTGCCGTCAACTGACAGCGTAGAATATGCTTGATGTTTAACACATGTTAATTTTCATCATTATACCAGTCCTGGAGGATAGGTGCTATTGTCACCATTTTACAATGAGAAAAGAGAGGCTGAAAAGGAAGAGTAATTGCCCATCTTCTCACACAGTAAATTGTAAGAATGAAATCTGAATCCAAATACAATCCCAAAGTCCTTCCTTTGAGGAAGAGAGGAAGTTTATCTACTGACTCTGATAACAATTAGTGACTAAGGCCATTTCTTGAATGAGTAATTCTTAGCCCATTATAGAACCTACAAGACACCCCAAGTCTAAAAAATGTTTTGTTGTTGTTTGGTGTGTTTACCTGTGTGAGACAAAGTAACAACATAAGCCATGCTTCCTCATTTCTGTTTGGCAGCATGATTTCATAAGTCCCTATGTGTTGATTGTAGTTTTTTGGAGGGATTCTTTGTAGATAAAATAGGATAGAGTGCAAAGACTTTCATGTCTCTTGCCTGAGTCACTATATTCCTTAAAAATAAATGAGCCACGCACGGTGGCTCACGCCTGTAATCCCAGCACTTTGGGAGGCCAAGTCGGGTGGATCACGAGGTCAGGAGTTCAAGTTCAGCCTGGCCAAGATGGTGAAACCCCATCTCTACTAAAAATAGAAAAATTAGCCTGGTGCAGTGACGGGTGCCTGTAATCCCAGCTACTTGGGAGGCTGAGGCAGGAGAAACACTTGAACCCAGGAGGTGGAGGTTGCAGTGAACCAAGATCATGCCACTGACCTCTAGAATCTATAAGGAGATGTACTCTATAGTCCTCAGTAAGACTGTAGGTTTTTCTCAACTTTTATTTTAGTTTCAGGGTTACATGTGCAGGTTTGTTCTATAGAAAAATTGCATGTCGTGGGGGTTTGATGTACATATTATTTCATCACCGAGATAATAAGCATAGTACCCAACGGGTAGTTTTTCAATCCTCAACTTCTTTCCCACCTACACCCTCTAGTAGTCCCTGGTGTCTGTTGTTCCCTTCTTTGTTTCCATGTGTATTCAGTGTTTAGCTCCCGCTTATAAATAAGAACATGTGTTATTTAGTTTTCTGTTCCTGCACTAGTTCCCGTAGGATAATGGCCTCCAGCTCCATCCATGTTGCTGCAAAGGACATGATCTCATTCTTTTTCTCATTTTCTTTATTTCACTCATTTATCTAATGATTAATGATGTTGAGCATTTTTCTTTAATTTTTAAAAGCTTGATTTTTTCTTTGTCAATATTCATTTGATATGTGTGATGAAAATGAGACCCTAAACCCCCCAAATAACTGAATGAAACCCCTCTTTGCCAAGGGGACTGCTGAGAAACCTTAAAAGCTACATCTTCTACCAAAACAGGATGAGAGGTATGACACATCTCATTACAACCCTTCTCTCAATAACTACCATTGGACTTTCTTCCTTAAGGGCTAAACAGAAGCAAACCCAGTTGACAGCCTTGCTCCGCCACTGATTTCAATCAACTGACTGGTACTGCAGCCAGACCTGCCTCCCTCCTTGTGGTTTCCATAAGCAGCTGATCAGTTTAACAACACATCCCTTCCTGACTTTTGACTACTGACCACAGACTGGTTCTGGCCAGTTGACAGAGCACAGGTTTCCTCTTTGTCCTCTATTTCATATTTTGACACATAGAGCCCAATTTTAATGCATTTACACATTAAGTCTCTGCCCCAAAGTGAACATGGGAAATATGGAACATGCATGCTTGTTTAATGTCCACCTGTGAGAATATTCATAGCTCCTTCTACAACCTGTTAAATATGTATACTTAGCCAACTCATTCAGCATAAATTTCTGTCTCATCCTTCTTCCTTCAAAGTACCTGTTTTTGGTCTCTAATGGAGGCTACACTTCCCAGCCTGTAGGATGACCATCCTGCAGGCTTCAACCCTTTATGAGGAATAAATCTCTCTTCTCCAAATTTATGGATCTTGTGATTCTTCGGTTGACAGATTGTTCTCCAGAGCTTTCAGTTAAGAAGTTTTGAGCTCCTTCTTATTTTTATTTGACCCCAAGTGAATGTGTTCTTTCTTGGGTTCATAGAAAAGGCAACTTCCTGTTCTGCTGGGTATAGATTTGATTAAATTGATCTGGGTACTGGACACGTTCTGTTCAGCCACCTCCAATCAACATATAAGCAGCCACTGTGTCTTGCTTAGGCTACTGCTATAGCTCCTAAACTAAATTGCTATAATCCACTCTGTGCCCCTCTCGATGCAGCCAGCATGGGGTTTTCAAAATGTAAATGTGATCCTGTTACTATTGCTCTCTCCAACTCCCTCCCTTTCTCCTGTAGGATTTGCTTTAAATTGCTTTTATGATTAAAAAAATGAAGTTCACTAGTATGGTCTACCAGTTGCTTCGTACCCCCACCCACATTTTATCCTTTCTGCTGCATGGCTTTATGCCAACCTTAACAACTGCTTCAGCAAACTGTGGCTTCCACTTACATTTCCCATTCCCTTCCCAGAGCAGGGATTTACACTTGCTTTTGTGGAGGCCTGAGATATGCTTCTTTCCCCTCATTGCTTAGCTACACCCACTTCCTCTGACGGATCCCAATTCATGCATCACTTCCTTGATTTTGATAACTCAATTGAATGCATCTTCACTGCTACCAGGAGCACCACGCTCTCTCCCTTGTAGCCCTTTCTCAGTGGTATGTCCACATTTGCTCGTGTGATGACTTGATTTTATCTGTTTTCTTTTTGTTTGTTTGTTTTGTTTCAAGATGGAGTCTCACTCTGTCGCCCAGGCTGGAGTGTAATGGTGAGATCTCAGCTCACTGCAACCTCCGCCTCCCAGGCTCAAACAATTCTCCTGCTTCAGCCTCCCGAGTATCTGGGATTACAGGCACATGCCACCATGCCCAGCTAATTTTTATGTTTTCAGTAGGGACAGAATTTCACCGTGTTGGCCAGGCTGGTCTCGAGCTCCTGACCTCAAATGGTCTTTCTGCCTCGGCCTCCCAAAGTTCTGGGATTACAGGTGTGAGCCATGGCACCCGGCCTATAGCTGTCTTCTGTATGTGACCATAAGCTCCTTGGGGCAGGTACAGCATCTGTTTTCAGTCATCATTCTATCTTGAGCATCCAGAACTGGCATATATTAGATGATTAATATTTATTGAGTATGTGAGTAAATGAAGGAATGAAACTGGTATATATGAACTTGAACATTATGGATAATAATGGTTAATCATTATATAAATGTACATACGTATAAAATACTACATTTGGGCAGGTTTTAGGGAGTCATCAGCAGTACATGAGGCCAGTTGCTTCTGAATGGGCAAAGGAATGTCATGGGTCACTCCTATACTTCTTCACTGTGAAAATGTTTTTCTGATTAATGTCTATGGAGTGTGGACTTTCATGGCTGTAAATCAGGTATCCTATAAGCCCCCAGATAGGAGTGCTGGCTGAACTGCTGCTCAGGAAAGGCAAACCACTCATTTATTACCATGTATTAGGTTGGCACAACAGCAATTGCAGTTTTTGCCATTAAAAGTAATTGCAAAGACCGCAAAAGCTTTTAATGGCAAAACCTGCAATTACTTTTCCAGCAACCTAATAGTAAGATGGCAAATTATATACAATATATACTTTATTTAACATCCTGATATGTTGGCTACATTTTAAAGGTAAATGCTTTCAATGCACCACCTATTTCTATATTTCTATGTTTGCATACGCCTAAAGCATATAAATGTATATAAATAAATTTTTACCACAAATCGTTAAGTGAATAATATACAAAAGGCATAAAATTCAAATTTGTTTTTTTCAATACAATGACTAAATTAATTTATACCCAGGTTAGCAGGGGTTCCTTGTGTTTTCTAAATCTTCTGTTAATGCTTGTGTTTAAGAGTGGTATAGTAGATGAATATAAGAAGATTTTGTTCTAGGATTTTTGACTTATAAAACTCCCTTCATTTTTATTTGTGGGAAGCCCAGACAGGTCACTGGGGTACTGACTCAATACACAGAAATCATCTGAGGCCCATTGCCCATTTCAGTCTTTCATTTGATCCAGCAGTCAATGCAAAGCCACCTCATCAAGAAGCTATAGAAGCAGTAGCATATCTTATGAAAGTTGCAACTCATTTATTTCTAGGGTCTCTTTTAAAGTTAATAATTTCCCATGCAGACTCTTCTACTGACAAGCACTCAGTATTTCTCAGCTAATCGCATTCCTTCCCCTTCACACACATTACTATCCATTGCACAACACTCTTTAGAGCCAGCCACTCTCTAGAAGACTGTAATTGCCTACCTCTCTTAGGAAACTATCCAAGCCCTAAGCCCTACCAGGAGCTATTAGAAATTTCCTTGGCTATTCACAAAATTTGTTTGTTGATGGCTCAACCTCAAAAGAAAAAGAGATTTTCCAAGCAAGTTATAACAAACCTGAATAGGCTCTTGAAATATGTAAGCCACATCCAGAAATGAAATCAGTTCAAGTAGCAAAATTAATTGTTCTTGCCCATATCTGCCAGCTAGCAAAAGATAAAAGATCAAATGTTTGTACTAAAAGTAGATATGATTTTGAACTAGTACATGACTTCAAACACCATAGCACTTCCTAACTGCCACAGAAAATCCTATGAAAACAAATGAAAAATTTTGTATATGCTTCGCTATTACCTAAGGGGATAGACACAACAGTAATGGAGTTTAACAAAAATGTTTCAGGATTTTATCCACAATAGCAGAGATAAATTGGCAGTGATATTGATTCAACATTAGTGGGTAATTTAAAGAGTATTTCCAAGGATGTTTGCATGTTTTGCTATCTTAGTCAATGTGGGCTGCTACAATAAAACATCAAAGACTAGGTGGCTTCTAACCAACAGAAACTTGTTTCTTACAGTCCTAGAGTCTGAAAGTGTGAAATCAGGCTGCCAGCATAGTCGGATTCTGGTGAGGGCCTTCCTCTGAGTTTCACTGTTGTCTTCTTGTATCCTCATATGGTGAAAAGAGGGTGAGTGAGCTCTCTGGGATGCTTTATACAAGAGCACTAATCCCATTCAAGAGGGCTTCACCCTCAGGACATAATCACCTCCAAAAAGCCCTACCTCCTAGCTACCATCAAAACAAAGGTTAGGATTTCAAAATCTGAATTTTGGGAGGACAACAAATGTGCAGTCCATTGCACTTACCTACCAACAACATAATTCTTACAAGATGATAGAAGTAAGAAATGAGTGGGAACCACATGGGCTATGAGTAATGTTCTGGTAATTGTTTATTTTCAGGATGGATTGAGGCTTTTCCTGCAGTCTCTGATATAATAGGCACATTTTGTCCTAAAGGATGGCAAAAAGAGTGACTTCTGAGCTGGGGCTTCTGTTGCCCTTTTGGAAGGCCATTCCAGTATTGCACAAGGCCAGTTGCTTCTGAATGGGCAAAGAAATGTCATGGGCCACTTCTGGACTCCTTCACTCTGAAAAGTGTTTCCTGATTGGTGTCTGTGCTGTATGGAATTTCACAGCTGTAAGTCAGGCATTCTATAAGCCCCCAAATAGGAGCTCTGGCTGAACTTCTGCTCAGGAAAGGCAAACCCATAACCCACAGGTGCCTATCTTGGTGAGAACAAATATTGATCCTCCATGATGGAAAGTGACTTGTTGATTTCCTTTGAGGAACAATGCTATCTCGAGGCTTTTTGTTGGTTTCCTTTGCTGATGAGTTGGACTCTCAGATGCAGCAGTAGCTACATCCATGTTGGTCAATGAAAATCCATGTTGTAGGCCCCAAATGCAGCCTATATGTTTGTCACTATGACCAGTCTGGCCATCATACTGTACTGGAGCGGCCAATGACAAAGGCAGGCTGATATCTCCTGGCTAAGTTGTTCTATGTGTTTGGTTGCTCAGTGCCTTTTCCATGGTGAATGTTTTAGATGATGTTAACACTGAATTCACATGTTATATGACAATCTCACTCTCATGTGTCAACCATGGACCTCTACCTTAGAATTTCTTGTCTTTGTTCTTCCAGTTCTTTTCCTTCCAAGTCCTTGGCCAGACATCCAGGCCAGTGGCCACTTCAGGGAAATCTATACATATTCTCATCTTGGGCCACTTCTCCTTCCATACAAAGTGAATGACTAAGAGCACTACTCACAGCTCTGCCCATTGGAAAGAATTTCCCCTTTTGCTCTTTTGCATGGCCAATCCTATGTGTGTGTAGTGCAGCCACTATCCATGTTGGCCCATGTACTGAGCCAACCCCTCCATCAGCCACTTTTTCCTCATCTTTCAGCTGTTGGAATGGTACTCTTCATAGAACCATGACTGCAAGCTAGTCCTAAGTGTCCCTCTTACCACCTGTTTACTCAGATCACAGCTGGTACCACTTGTGATAGTTAGTTCAGGCCCTCCAACAAGCCCCCTCGAAGATTTTACTAGGGGGAAATGCCTATGATAAAACATACGGAAGAAGAGCAGGGAGGCTGGGAGAGTCATCATACCCCATGCAAGTCTGAGCCTGAAGGAAGGAAAGAGAAAAGGAAGGTTGGATGGAAGCATCACAGACCAGTGTGCAGTCTAATGGAAGTCCAGCAAGAGACCACTGGGGAGCCCATGAGGCAGAGTTGCCGGAAGGAGTTCCCTGTATCCTAGGGTCAAAACTGCCTTAGCATCACTGAGTCTATGGGAAGCATGGTGTTGGCTCAAACATGGTGATGGATTTCAAAGAACAGCCAGGGACCTCAGTCAGTTCCACTGCCTCTAGTTAGAGTTCTGCAAGGTGGATTCTCATGGTCACCAAAATATCCTTATATAGGTTCTGCCTGATGATTGCCTCATATAATTAACCAAGATTTCAGTCTTATAAAAATGAGCCTGGGCCAGGTGTGGTGGCTCACGCCTGTAATCCCAGCTACTTGGGAGGCCAAGGCAGGTAGATCATGAGGTCAGGAGATTGAGACCATCCTGGCCAACAAAAATGTCTCTAATAAAAATACAAAAATTAGCTGGGAGTGGTGGCGTGCGCCTGTAATCCCAGCTACTTGGGAGGCTGAGGCAGGAGAATTGCTTGAACCCAGGAGGTGGAGGTTGCAGTGAGCTGAGATCATGCCACTGCACTCCAGCCTGGGCAACAGAGCAAGACTCTGTCAAAAAAAAAAAAAAAAAAGAGCCTGGGTGCAGTATCAATAAACACTTCTATCCAAGTTATTCAACCATTCATTGGTATGTGACTTGTGCAGTCTCATGTAGCCCTGCTCTTACAAGGGCTCCGTACTTGAGGTTTAATGCTTTGGGTTAAATGCTTTGGGTTTAATACTGTGCTGTTGCCATCTTAAAATTCTGAATAATTTTTTTTTTTTTTTTTTTAGAGACGGAGTCTCGCTCTGTCACCCAGGCTGGAGTGTAGTAGCACGGCGTCGGCTCACTGCAAGCTCCACCTCCTGGGTTCACACCATTCTCCTGCCTCAGCCTCACGAGTAGCTGGGACTACAGGTGCCTGCCACCACGCCCGGCCAATTTTTTGTATTTTTAGTAGAGACGGGGTTTCACTGTGTTAGCCAGGATGGTCTCCATCTCCTGACCTCGTGATCCACCCGCCTTGGCCTCCCAAAGTGCTGGATTACAGGTGTGAGCCACCAAGCCCGGCCCTGAATAATTTTTTTAATGAATGGCCCCACTATTTTATTTTTTCCTGGGCCCCACAAATTCTATAGTCAGACCTGTCAATCCTACCAGCAAAACCTAACCCATCAAGAATGAGGACAAATATTAGGATTATCACTGCTGAAATAATTCAGTTTGTTCTCTTTAGAGATTTTCCAGCCAGCTTTGCAACTGCTATTTAAGTCCACTCTAAAATATTTCTCATTTTAAGAAACAAATTATCAGCTCATTTCTATCGAGATGTTCAATGCTTATATTCCCAGTGACTTCTATACCCCTTTAAATCACTGCTTGTTTATAAGAACACAACTTCTGCAACAAAACAGTTTAAATTCATTAGCCGGGGTTGTCATGGTCAATTGCATAGTGTTTTATTTCCTTTAGCTACAGGGCAGTTTATAATGAACACATCTGACTGTGCCTAAATAAATATTGCATATGATAGTTCAAGTAAAAAATTGATGACTGAGGGGAAAAGCCAACCAGATCTCTGGAAAGAACCAAGATGTTCAATGTTGAGATATATTTTCATTGCTTCGCTTTGGTAATTTAGACTCTTGTCTTGAGGTACTCTTTCAAGAACTAATAACTACCTTTTTTTACCTGGTGATTGCCTGAGTTACATTTGGCCAGGGGATGATTTCCAGGGTCTTAAGTGCTATTGCACGACCACTGTCACATCAGACGATTCAACAATTTCTTCTCTAACAAAAGGAGCAAAAAGGACTAACCCAAATCCAATTGCAATTTTCTCTAGACAAACTCTTGATTGGCAAAATTATGGGGACGCTAATGACCTGGATATTGTACATTGGTATTCTTCACAGTGATTGTCTCTACCCTTGGCCAAAAGAGAGTGTTGAGAGAGACAAAAGTACTCTTGATGGCTATCAGCTGAGCTGGCCTGGCTCTAACAATTAGGCCATGGTGTTCTGCTGAACATAAAGAATGTCACATAACGCTGCATCAGACAAGGCCACTCTGCCTATGATAGCACAAGACAAAAACAAACCACTCCATATTTATATCTGACTGAGCACAGCCAAAATCCAGAACACAGTGCAAACTAAGAAATAACCAGACATCCCTCTCCCTTAGCTAATACGAGTAACTGGTACTTCCTTACCAATTCTAGCATGGCTCTACTTTATTTCTCCTGCCTTTATATAAAAATAATTAATACACTTCAAACATAGAACAGCCCTTACTTTGACAGCACTTAATTCAGAGCAAAGCCACGTGTTCTCAAATCTTCTACAAAATCATCGAACATAAGCTCCAGTTCTCTAACCTCCCGCTACCACCCTCAACACACAGATGCCCCATGGCTCAGCATGTGTTCTTCCTCACAGCAAGAAGCAATTAAACTCACCTTTGTTTGATTACCAGTTTGTTTCTAGTAGACTCTGACTAGAGGACATTGATAGTTCTTATCTCAATTCTTAATTTTAATTATATCTTTCTTTTTTTTAGTTATTTGTTAACATTGGGTTACTTACAGATGATAACAGCAAGAATTGTATTGATTTCATTCACTTTGCATTTGCAAAGCCTGGTGTATTGAAATCTGTTAACAAATACTTGTAGAATGAATGGGGATTAAAGGAAATCTGAGAATAGGAAAAACACAATATATTTGACTTGAAAAGTTTTAAAAATGATCTTCTTTTCTATGTAATACTGTGTAAACCAGTTATGCCAAAGTTTGACAAGCCTAGAATCAACATCCTTACTTTATAAAGACTTACCTTAAAAACATAACCACTACAATGGAATATTATTTGACCATAAAAAGGAATGAAGTATGTACTGATACCTGATACAACAGAGATGAATCTTGAAAACATTATACTAAGTGAAAAAAGCTAGTCACAAGAGACCATTTGATATATGATTCTATTTATGTGAAATGTCCAGAAAAGGCAAATCTGTACAGAAAGTTGTTTAGTGGCTGCCTAGGGCTGAGGGATAGAAGGATTTGATGTGATAGCTAAAGGGCATGAATTTTTTGTGGGGTAATGAAAATATTCTAGAATTTTTTGTGGTGATGGTTGTACAACTCTGTGAACATGCTAAAACCCATAAATCATACAATTTAAATGGGTGAATTATATGTATATAATTCATATAATTATTTGTATGAATTTGTATGTATAATTTATATCCTTATGTACATATAATTATATGTATAATTTGTATCCTTATATACATGTAATTCAATAAGACTATTACCCCCAAAATAACCATCAATACAGCATTTTGTATCTACTAGAGATGTACTTTTGATATTTTTAGTGACATGAAAGCACATTATTAATATAAAGTTGTGCAAAATATGAAGACACAGAAATGACTACACAATGTGATGTGAAGTATATTTATAGACAGAGAGGTTTAAAATAAAATGCCTTAACATGTTAATGCTATTTTAGCTTCATTTCAAGTGATTTTTATTTTTAATTACACAGTTTTCCTATTTTCCAAGTATTCCATGATGAGAAGATATTACTTATAGTCAGAAATACGTTACAAAAATATTCTAAGTATTATAATTTTTTGTGACATAGTTTTATTGTTAAATAGAAAAAAACTTTTGGGTTCTTTCAAAGCAATCATACTTTACAGAGGACACAGGAAATATATATTATACATATACACATTAATGATTATGAAAAGGGTAACTTTTTTGACACATAATGATCACCTTCACAAGAGAATAGTATGTCAGAGATTGACACCTTCTTTTTTATTATTATTATACTTTAAGTTCTAGGGTACATGAGCACAACGTGCAGGTTTGTTACATTTGTATACATGTGCCATGTTGGTGTGCTGCACCTGTTAACTCGTCATTTACACTAGGTTATCTCCTAATGCTATCCCTCCCCCCATCCCTCACCCCATGACAGGTCCCAGTGTGTGATATTCCCCATCCTGTGTCCAAGTGTTCTCATTGTCCAATTGCCACCTATAAGTGAGAACATGCGGTGCTTGGTTTTCTGTCCTTGCGATAATTTGCTCAGAATGAGGGTTTCCAGCTTCAACCATGTCCCTACAAAGGACATGAACTCATCCTTTTTTATGGTTGTATAGTATTCCATGGTGTATATGTGCCACATTTTCTTAATCCAGTCCATCACTGATGGGCATTTGGGTTGGTTCCAAGTCTTTGCTATTGTGAATAGTGCCGTAATAAACATATATGTGCATGTGTCTTTATAGCAGCATGATTTTTAATCCTTTGGGTATATACCCAGTAATGGGATGGCTGGGTCAAATGGTATTTCTAGTTCTAGATAAGACTGACACTTTCTGATGGCACTTGGTTGTAGCACTGGAGTAAAATTACCAGCAGAATCAAAGACAAAATCTTAATTTTTCATAACTCAACACTGATATATCTTTAAAGAAGACAGCATAAAATGCTTGCCACTGCATTTATGACTTCCCAGAATTAAAAAAAAAAACCTTTAGGTTAAAAAATCTAAAAATCTTCTTTAAAACATAATTTAAGAATATCTCAAGTGCTATGTAAAAACTCTAAATGCAAAATACTTATAACTTTTGCAAAGAAAATGTTGAAAGCTACAAGAACTTGTAGAGAAGGAAAGAAAGATTAATTTTTAGAGGATGAAGCTGGAAAAATGTTTCCTATGAGAAAGAATACGAGGGAAGAGCAACAATTTTGGTAAATAATTGAAAAACTCTGCATTATAGGATGCAGTAGGCTGCTAATGCGGTCCTTAACATGTGTACATAAAAAATAAGCAACACAGTTCCTGTCCTCAAGAGGCTTCATGCTACCTGGGGACACTAAACAAAGACAGGTTCAAAAATACTTAAGGATGTTTCTGGAACAATGTGTGACTGACAGCAAATTCACATTACAAATATGAACAAGCACTGAGAATATGCAGCAAAAGATAGAACCAGCTCTGCAATTCACATCGTGAAAACCAGGTAGGTAGAATAGGAGGACATCCTGGGGCACAGGCATAAAGGCTCTTTGGGACCCAGAAGTACATTTTATTCTCCTCTGAGAATGGTCTTAGTGGACCCAGCTACCCCCCAATTCATTGATCCTCCTGTTAATTTTTTTTTTTTTTTCAAGATGGGATCTGGAGTGGCACCCATCACAGCTCACTACAACCTGGAACTCCCAGATTCAAGTAATCCTCCCACCTCAGCCTCCAGAGTAGCTGGGACTACAAGCATGTGCCACCACGCCCAGCTAATTTTTTATTTTTTATAGAGATAGGGTCTTGTTGTGTTTCCCAGGCCGGTCTTGAACTCCTGGACTCAAGGGACCCTCCCACCTTGGCCTCCCAAAGTGCTGGGATTACAGACATGAGCTACTGCACCCGGCCAGAAGCATTCTTAAATACTCCTCCCTATCTAGTCACCTCTGCTTCCATTTCTCTGCTTGCCATTACTTGGTTTTTACTCCAGTGTTACTTCTTTCCAGAATCTTAGTCTGGTATGCACTAGATGTTTGTGTCCTCCAGAATTTATCTTAGGAGCCCTAATCCCTGTTGTTACAGTATTTGGAGATGGGCCTTTGGGAAGGTCAGAAGAGTTTGGTGAGGTCAGGAGAACAGAGCCCTCATGATGGGATTAGTGCCCTCGTAAAAAAAGATACCAGAGAGTTCCCCACAACTCCTGTCAGGACCCAGCAAGAATGTGGCCATCTGCAAGCAAAACCCTTATTAGAAGCCACCCTTCTGGACCTTGATTTCAGACTTCCAGCTTCCTGAACCATGAGAAATAAATTTCTGTTGTTCAAGCCACCCAGTCTACTGGTATTGTGTTATGGCAGCCTGCGCTAATACAGCACACTTTCTTCTGACTCCTTAAAGACTTTACTTTCTAAGACATTTTAAGTATTGGAGCTCTGGTAAAAAATAAATAAATAAATAAATAAATAAAAAATAAAGAGGTAAAAAGTGTAATTAATGTGTCTGTAAATTTTGTAAAATTCCGCAGTCGAAAGCAAGGATGGACTTTGTCTCTCCTTTTTTATTTTGCCTTATATATCTTAATTTCTTGACACGAGTTGTAGATTAATTTGATGTTTGATTCTCTTAAAATAGAGATAAGGAAAAGAATTTTCCTGTTTGCTGTGTTCATTATAAAAAAGGAACAGCCGGAAGAAACAATGATTTTGCTATCTTTTCGTTTCCAAACATTTTTGAAAATTTGTCTTGGAAAGACCTTTTATATGCATACTGAACGGTACTCATTTAAGTAGCCGATATCAAATCACTCTTTCTAGCAAATTTATTTGGTCAGTTTCATAAAAATTTCTTTCATAGTAAATCCGCCTGGAAGGCACACGAGGAGGATGATGTTCTTAGAACTCGGCTCTTGTTTGTTGCATGACAGGTGTTTCCACTGTCCTGGTGTGCATCTGGCAACAGCTGCAATGAATCTTTTTCAGAATAAAGCCGTGTTTATCACGGTCCATGGTGAGGAACTTTGAGTCTTCATACAAGTGTTAAGTACAGGAGCTGGAAGAGACATGATTTACTTTCTCAGAGGCTGGTTGTGCCCCCGGGCACTCCTGCAGTTCACCTGTTTTGGCATTTCAGACAGTGCATGCTTGGTCTCCAAAGGTAAGGAATTTGTGCTGCTATCTCTAATTAGCAGTAGAATATACTTAGTTTTCCAGCCTTGGATAAAATCATCCTGCTGCTTAGTCTGGCATAGAGCTTCTATCAAAGTTCTGGTTAAAAAGAAAAGACATTTCCAGAGGGCAATTTAGGAGACACGCTCTATGGCCACTCTTCTAAGTAATTTAAATGTAATCTTTGGATTAAAATATCATATGATGGCTGCAAAAGTCAATCGCAGCACCTCAGCATGCAATAAATTTACCTTCACTGGACTGTATTCTAATGTGCAGCTTGGGGTTTTTATCAAAGCCAAACAAATTGAGGAACTGGATTTGTTATTAACACCACTTTTATGAATATCGTGCATTGCATCACTCTATAGCTCCAACCTCATGTCCCAGAAGAAAATGTATCTAAACATTTGGAACACCAGAGCCTTTGTATGGTTTGAGGAACTGATGTATTTCTTCTCTCAGGTAAAGCGAGAATGAGGTGTCACATTTTCCCCTTCACTTTGGATTCTAGGATGTATAGTTATGGCTTGTATCGATGCTAACTTACGGTGTAGTATATTTCCTTTTCTCCTTTTTATTTTGTTTTCTTCCTTTTCTATGTTGTTGTTTTTATTGTGCTTCTTTTTTCCAATAACTCCCTTTATATCCTTTTGTTTTACAGTGGAAAAGAACAAATTTATGATATATATACATATATTTTTTTTCGAGACAGAGCCTCACTCTTGTCACCCAGGCTGGAGTGTGTTGGCTCAAGTTTGGCTCACTGCAACCTCCGCCTTCCCAGTTCAAGCAATTCTCCTGTCTCAACCTCCCAAGTAGCTGGGATTACAGGCACCCGCCACCACGCCCAGCTAATTTTTTGTATTTTTAGTAGAAACGGGGTTTTGCCATGTTGGCCAGGCTAGTCTTGAACTTGCGACCTCAAGTGATCAACCCGCCTTGGCCTCCCAAAATGTTGGGATTACAGGCGTGAGCCACTGCTCCCAGCCAATTTGTTTTCTTTTAGATGAACATTAAAAATGAGAACTGTATAAACCTAAAAAATTTTTCTGTCTTCTAAAAGTTCAACTCCATAGGTCCCTCTCATGAAAGAGAGAAATCAGTACCCATCTAACCTGGGCAATAGAGAGCAGGCCACTCCAATCCCCCTCACAGACATTTCCAGATGCTAAAAAGTCTTGTTTGTAAGAGATATAAAAACATGATGATGGTCTCTTTCCTCCTTTCAATAATACGTGAAATTTCGTGAAATCTAAAGGCAGTTACAACGGTCAAAAGGCTTGTGATGTTATGCTCAACTCTACACAAAACTTTGACATACACCTTGATATTATTTCTGTGGACTTATGAGTAGGGCATAGAAAATTTCAGTTTGGTAATTTAACTGAACTTTATCTCTAAGATAGATTAAACATAGCTAGCTTTAGATGTTCTTCTCCATATTTTTAATATTTCAGTATATTTTGTATACTTCATTTCTGACAAAAAAATTAGCTTCATACAAAACAAAAAAGAATTAGGCTAGGATGAATTTATAAATATAGTCAGTTTTTTTTCCCTTTTAACCACTTCACAATGATTTGCTTCATTTGTTAGGGTTGGTCTAATACAGGCATTCTTTTATAATTTGTCATCTATATCAATTCATTTGACATTTTCCTGAAGTATCCAAAATGTGAAAGGAAGAATACATGAATAATTGGTCAGAACTGTCTTTGTAGGATTCAGGGCATTTCAATGTGGAGCTTCCCTGCGTTGACATTGCCATTAGGATTAACACTTGTAGAAAACCCAATATAAAGCAAAAGACCTGAGATGAGGGAGAAGACCTCAGGTGGATGCAACCAAAAATTGAGGCCGATGCTGTTCTCAGCTTGACATCTGTATTCTGCCTTCTCTTTATACCATCTTTGAAGGCTTATTCGCTGTGACAATTCGTGACTCACAGATGTGTTTTGAGCCCTTCTCAACAGAGTAGCTAGTTGCCAGGTGGTGCGATTTTTTAAAATAGAAAGCTAGAGAGAGAGTTTATTTTCAGAACCAATCAATCAAGCCCTACTATACATGACAATAAAATAGGCATAAGAGAAAATTGTCCTGATAATTGTCACAGGCTTTGATGCTAGATGCTTAGATCTCTTATAAATTGTAGTCAGTGGGGTTTTCGGTCATATTTAATTTTATTTAGAAGAATTAATGTACCATTTTAGCCCCAAATTATTAAATTTAAATATGTGCCACCAAATCTGGAGCCACATCTGAACTTAATTCATTTAATGTTTTTTGGTGACAATTCGGGTGCATTCCCAATGATACTGCAAACATATGAAAGGAGCGAATGAACTGAAATATGGTGGAGGAACTGAGAGTTCTCCTTGCTCTTGAGCTTGTTATCATTGAACTAGCCCGAAGGGCTTGCACAAAGATTCTTGCTTAGAAATAGAGCTTCTTTAATCCAATTACTGGGTATATACCCAAAGGAATATAAATCATTCTACCATAAAGACACACTCACGTGTAGTTCATTTTAACGCTATTCACAATAGCAGGGACATGGAATCAACCTAAATGCCCATCAACGGCAGATTGGGGAAAGAAAATGTGGTACATATACATCATGGAATGCTATGCAGCCATAAAAAAAATAAAATCATGTATTTTGCGGGAACATGGATGGAGCTGGAGGCCGTTATTTGTAGCAAAGTGACACAAGAACAGAAAATCAAATGCCACATGTTCTCACTTATAAGTGGGAGCTAATTAATGAGAACACATAGGCACAAAGAAGGAAATAACAGACACTGGAGTCTACTTGAGGGTAGAAGGTGGGAGGAGGGAGGGAATCAGAAAAAAATTACTACTGGGTATTAGGCTTAATACTTGGGTGATGAAATAATCTGTACAATAAACCCCATGACACAAGTTTACCGAGATAACGAACCTGCACATGTACCCCTGTACCTAAAATAAAAAATTTTTAAAAAAGACCGTCTTGTGACCTTCCTGAGAGAAAAATTATACCACACTGTCTAGAAAGCTTATCTCCTACTAAGCAATCAATTTCAGGAACATGCAGAATATTAAGAGGAAATGGACAAACCCTTAGCCACTCAGAAGTGGAAACTATGAGAAGCCATTAAACAATACAAAGACTGTTAATACTATTTCTGTTTTGTCTAAATAATTCTGCTTCTAGGAATCTATATAAAATTATATGCAAAATGTGTTATAGTAGAATTCTTTTTTTTATTTTTATTTATTTTAGCGACGAAGGCTCACTATGTTGCCCAGGCTGGTCTCAAATTTCTGGGCTCAAGCAATCCTCCCACCTTTGCCTCCCAAAGTGCTGGGATTATAGGCGTGAACCACGGTCCCCAGCCTAGAATTCTTAGTATTTGACAAAAACTGGGAATAACTTGGATGTCCAGTGATATGGAATAAGTACATGTATCATTTGGGAAATTCCCTTCCCTACTTTTCTATGTAGGATTATTTATTTCCTGGACCCCATGTTGCTCTCTTTTTTGGTTTTACTTGTTTGTTTTGCTGGATCAGATCTTCTGGGGGCTCATCGAGAAAGATTACAGAGAAAGGATGCAAACACAGTAATATTTTAGAATATTTTTGTCTAAAAATGGCTTTAATTCATACTTATACTTAATGGTTTGATTGGATATCAAATTTAGTTTGAAATATTTTTTCTCTGAGTTGTGAAGATATCATGCTCTTCACTTCTTGATTTCAGTGTTGCTATCGAAAGTTCTATGTCATAATTTTTCATCCTTTTTATATGACCTTATTCCAGGGTTCTGATATTTCACAATATGCCTTAGTGAGATTACTCTTTTCTATATTGTACTTTGCTTTTTGATGGACTCTTTAAGTCTGAAGTTTCATGTTTTTTTTAGTTCCAAAGCTTTTACTTATATTGTTTTCTAGTGTATTTTTTTTTCTGTCTTCTCCCTATCTTGAACTGGACATTTGACTCCCTGGACTGGTCATCTAATTTCGTTAACTTTTCTTTACAATTTTGCATCTCTTTTTATTTATGCTTTATCTTAAGGAAAATTTATCTGATTTTATTATTCATTCCTTTCATTGACTTTTTTTTATTCTTGCCATCATATTTTTTGAATTTCCAGGAATCTTTTCTTAAGTATTGCTTTTTTGTTCACTATTCCGTATATTAAAATTATGCTGCTTCAATTTTCCTTATCCATAAATTTCTATTTTATATTATCATTTGTCTTTTACAGCTGCTTTTTGTGCAAACTTCTTAATATATGTAGGATAGTAAAAAGAACATACTTTTGTCATTGTTGATTTTTTCTGTTGTATGGTTGGTGACTATGCTTCTGCTTCTTTCTTTTATCTTTCTTTCAGCTTACATTCCTTTTTTTCTAAAATTTAACAGCTACCCACTCTATTACTTATATCTAAATAAATTGCAAATTGAACAAATACTTAAGTATTTAAACAAAAATAAAAATTCTGAAAATTCATGAGGCAATTCGTTTATAACCTCAGAGTGAACAAGACTTTTTAAACTGTTTTAAAATCCAAGGCAGCAAATAAATTAACTTTAACTACATTAATATAAAAATCTTCAATGCAAAAAATCATTAATTATGATTGACTCAGCATTTCTGCTTCTGGAAATCTATCCTATAGATATCTATACTCTACATATAACATTATGAAATTGTTTATAACATGAAATACTGGAAGCGTGCATTAGTAATGAAATTATTATTACTGTTGAATAATATGTAGCTAAAGAAAAACATGGCAATGCTTCCTGATAACATCAAATCCAAGGTATATTGTTAAGTGAATAAGCCAAAATGCAGAATAGTGAATATAACAAGCCATTTTTTGTGCAAAAGGGAAAAATTAAAAATAAACATATTGTATTTTCTTGTAATTTCATAAAGAAACATTGAAAAAAATAGGAAAATAAGAAAAGTAGTTTCTAAAGGTGGAAAAAAAGGGAAGAGCTTAGAAGTAGACCAGATAGGTGAGAGACTTCTCAATGCATGTTTTTGTATATTATTTTGATTTTTGTACCACATGAGTTTATATTCTATTCATTTATTAATATCATATATATACAAAATAAAAATAGTCAATAAAATTCTAAAAAATATGTGTGAAACCTTTATGGAGAAAGTTATACAACTTTTAAAAGAAATAAATGAGATATATTGTATTCATGAACTGTAAAAGTCAGTTCTCCTCAAAATGATTTATGGAGTCAATTCATGCTTATTCCAAATTTTAAGATTTTTAGTGGAACTTGTCCAGCTGATTTAAAAATTTTAATGTAAGTTCCAAGATCTACCAATAGGTAAGATAATCCTGAAGAATAACAAATTGGAAAGACGTGTGTTCTGCCAAATATGTAGACTTATTTTAAAGCTATAGTAATAAATACGGTACAGTCATAGAACAAGGATAGGTACATAGATCAACAGAACAAATAATGAACTCAGAAACACTCTATGCATAGATCTAGACATAGCAATGTTGCTTGTGTGGTAGGGATGTTAATATGCACCGCGTATCCATGTGCTGCCACACAACAGATCCCTTCACTTAGGCTGGAACCATGTGACTAGTTCTGACCAATGGGCCATGAAGAAAAGTGATGTATGTCACCTTCAGGCCCAGCCAGTTAAAACCTATTGGAGGGACAAATAGAGAGTCACTAAGCTATGGCAATATTCAGTTTCTTGGTCTGAGTAGAAGATATAAACATTTTGTATTATTAGTTTTATTTAAAATTTAACTGTATTATTTTCTAGATGTTTTTTCCCATTTGTTGTGAATTATACAAATTAGAACAGGTGAAGAATGGCTTCCCACAAATATTCTAGGCACACAAAGAATTTTTTGTCTATTACTGCTGTTTGCATGGCATATTGTCAAATTTCACTACTTGGTACGTAAAAGATTTTTTACAGTAATGGTTTTATTATGGATTTAACCTTTTAACAATATAAAAATGACTCACCTTACTCCCTTTAATGATTTCTTACTTAAAATGTTATTTCTGTTATTAATTTTAGCATTGCTTTCCTTTGTTAGTGGTTTCCTTGTAGAGATTTTGCTTCTTACTTTATTTCTGAATTATGTGTGTATAATTTTTAATGCATATGATTTTAAGAAACATTTAATTGGATTTAAAAAATCTCATTCTCAAGTTTTACTCCTTTAAGTGGCAACATGTTCTGCAACCCAAATGTGCTATCACAACTATATGGTAGATTTTACTTCTGCCATTTTGCTTTATACTTCCTGGGTTTTAATGTTTGTGATTTTTCTGCTTTTACTATGTAAATGCTTTTGCTCATTGTTATCTTTAGCTGTTTAGAAGGTAGACACCATGCTTTGAATTGAAGAAATTGTTTATTATCATTTTTCAAAGCTGTGTGTGCCTATATGTATGCATATATGTATGTGTTTGTAAAGATGAAATTATGAAATGGCTATTTCTGTAGAGGCTGAGAGTTATGCAAAGATTAGGACTCGGCAAAGAGACAAGTGGTCTGGCAAACAAACATGGGCTTGCAACATGCTGCAGGGGACTTCACCTCTGAGGGTCTGGAAAAAAGAAAATGGGCTATTAGAAAGTACGATTTGCTTCAAAATGCAGCTGCTGGCTGCTTAACTCATTCCACAGGCACAGCTGTGGCATGCACTTGTAGATTAGAAAGGCTCTACAATTTTTTAGATATTATTAGAAAGAATAATATTTGGCACTTCTGAGTTGCAATTGCAAGTTACGTGATTTTAATGTGCTATGGTGTTACAGCAATATACTAGCTTCATATTGTCAGGCCCTGGCCTGGGGTGGGGCAGTGGTATGTTCATTGCCTGCCACAAGTACAAATTCTAGATTTGTGTTAAGGTCCAAGGTGGACACTGGAAGGGCTGGCCTTGGAGTTATATGGCTTGCCCACGAGCTCTAGCAATACACCATATGGACTTGAGGTTGAACAAATATATGCACAGGAGGAAAAAAATCTTCCTTAGAAATCAAGTTTCTTAGACCTAAGCAATTTCTTATAAAGAGATGGTAAAATCAGACACAAGGCCCAGAACTGAAAACATATGCTGAAGGGAAAGTGTGGAACTGGTAACACAGGTGGTCACCATAGCAAATTTCTCATCTTGGACCAAAAGAAGCAATGAATCAAATATGACTTAGAGAAGTATTGCATGCACAAGGAGCTTTTCTCCCTCCAGACATGGCCAATATACAAAAAAATCAAACCAAATTTGTAAATGTTCTATGAATTAATCTCAAGCTGGAAAAATTATTTTCTTCTTGAATGTAAATTCTCAGCTTCTGGATTCTTGACCACTGGCAATGACCAACGGGCATCTCATTGAGCCTGAAGCCAATACCTTTTTTCTCTTTTCCACTGACATTCTGTGCATTTGTTATTGTTGGCAACGTTAAGTACTCGATAATAGGAAGATAATTTTGGCTAGGATAGTAACTGAGGAACTAGGGATAGCTTGTTTTCTAAATGTTGCTTGTGTGGGGTTAATGCTGGGATAATCTTGTGTCTCTTATTAAATCTTTAAATCCTTAATAAATGAGGCTCATGGGATATGTCTGGCATTGAACTAACCCAGACTGTGAAGCTCTTGTGGGGTGGGGGGAGGGGGGAGGGATAGCATTGGGAGATATACCTAATGCCAGATGACGAGTTAGTGGGTGCAGCGCACCAGCATGGCACATGTATACATATGTAACTAACCTGCACAATGTGCACATGTACCCTAAAACTTAAAGTATAATAATAATAAAAAAAAGAACTTAAAGTAAAATAAAAATTAAAACAATAATTAAAAAAAAAAAAGTTTGCACACATTCCACTGAGAAAGGTATTTCACCACCCCACAGGATACAAACAACAACAACAACAACAACAACAACAGCAAAAAACTGCTGTGCCTGAAACTGAGAAAGATAAGAAATTTGAGAGGCTAATTATTGATTTTTAAATTGAAATTTTGAAGACTGAAATTTAACTTGTGTGACTAAGGTTTTTCAATTTTGGATTTTAGCTTCTTTAGATCTTAACATCTTTGTGCTTTAATTTGCAAGGGAATTTAAACTTTGAATTTTCTGTTTTGGAGCTTGTTGATGGGAGAACATTTGTCCAGCATCTCTATAGCACTTTTTAATTATTTTTGTTATTTTATTCTTTATTATTTTTGTTATTATAGTAACTTTATGCATGCTAGTATTGAATACTGCAATGTCATTCAATCTCATTTCAGAGAGTTGCTTCTGGGTACAAAAATTCCATAGACATAAGTTCATTGACTGGGTCCTTTTTGCTGTAAAAAGAATGTTGACCAGAAGCATTGTGAGGTGAGCTCAGCTATGTGATAATGAATGAGGCATTGACTAAGTTCACAGATGGTCTTGATGAAAGTAGCACAGAGGGTGGGGAGGAAAATCCACATCCAGAATGAGTCTGTTAATATGGGAACAAACTGAAGCCTCCTCCATGATGGAAGAGATCCAATGTCATCAAGCTTCCACTAGTTAACTGGTTGCTGCCTTTTCCTTATGGTGCCAGTTTTAAAAATTAACTTTGGTCTCTCTTACTGGTCACTTGGACAATGAGAACTGGTGGTAGTCATATCTGCTTTTTAAAGAGGAAATACGTATGGTCGTGCCCATGTGTAACCTCTGGCTCGGCATCATTAACACTTTGTTCATAACTTATTAAACAAGCACTGTCCAGCTTGGGAAAGGGATTAATTTATATCCACTGAACAGGTCATCTTGTGCAACACTGCACTGAGTTCTTTTGTAGTCAGTGTGCTGTGGGGAGCATTTACATGAGACACCATTACTCTCCCTTGGGCAGATTCTTAAAAGTCCATACCCCCTTACATCTCAGACATTTTTGTAACAAATATAATCTTGATTTTCTTCCAAGTTTCTAACTATTCGGTCAAACCATTACTTACTGTCCCTGAATCAGTATAGATGTATAATTTCGACCATCTTTTCTTCAATGTATACAACTATAGGAACCCTTGGGAATCCTATTCTGTCTGCCCTCTCTCCTCAACGATAGCTATGATTCCACAGAAGTCCCTATCTTTCTCAGTGTTGGACTATTTATGAACTAGATTCCATTTTTTTTCTTCCTGAAATGTTAACTTGTCATGGAGAACAGTTAACTGGTCACGGAGAATGCACCATGCAGCTGCAAGTTAGGAATTAGGGAGAGATGTTCTAGTAGTGGATGTGGGAGTTGTAGAAGTATGAACAATCTGCTCATAAAAATTACTTGTGCGTTTGGAGCTGGTTTTGTCCTGATCTTATTTATAACTTTGCTCCTTCATGATGGAATGCTGCTATATGACACTCAATTTTGTGACTTAGAGGACCAGATAAGAGCCAGGTCATGATGGGGAGAACAGGTCACATGGTCATGTAAATCCTACGGTGAGGCATTCAGGCTCTTCAAGGACTCAGTAGTAAGCCAGGAGCTGTGTGTGAGTATTTGCAGAAAAGAGCATGGATTCTCCAAAATCCCTAGGGTTTTACACTGTGACTCTCATCCTGGCTTGCCCCAAGCTCCACACAGAATCTTAAGCTGCCATAGACAGCTTGAACACTGTTTTATCTGCTAGGTTATGAAGCCCAAATGGCAGAACAGTTTGCACTTTAGCCTGAACCAGCTGGAAGTCTTTTCTTGATATGGCCCACAGTGAAAGCTGCCATTCTTACAGGATGCTTGGTAAATGGGTCAAAAGGGCTTACCCAAAATTATTTGCCTGCAAAACACAAAAAAGAACATTATTCCTCTTTCTTAGTGGAAAGGAGTACAAGATAGAATAAATTTGATTTCCCATTGTATTGGGATATTTTTCTATTCCCCAGACCCTCGGACTTTTTAACACTTTCCTAAAGTAGCACACATCTGATTTTTTTTATGTGTGAGATTATTCTCCATGTATATTTGTCTTACCAGAGCCACGAAACTCGTTACTTCTTGATCATCAGGCACTTTTGGCCCACTTTCATCCAATAGAGTGAAACAGCTTATTGGCCTATGTCCTGTGGATATGAGCCAATAAGATTCTTGTGAAATAAATAGTAAGAGTCAAAAACTGATGTAACCTTGTCCAGAATAGTGAAGATGCGTTGCCATTGTGGACAAATGAAAAGAAATCACTCTGGTGACTTAGATGTTATATCTGACAGATACAGAGAAACAATAATTGCATAGGAAGAGTTATATACTGTTGATTTATTACAGTAAAAGGACAAAATCTGGATATTGCAGCTGAAGTCACTATTTAATTTCATTTAAAGTAAATTTGCTTTCATCTTTCAAGTCACAACTCTCAACTGTGTATGCCTTCCAAGCAAGTTAAGTGAGAATGTAGAGGAATTAGTATAGCTTCATCTCTCAAGACTTTCAAGAATGTAGTATTGCTTCTACGTTATTTATCTAGTGGAGTGGAATAGAATTCTGTGAGCCCTCCCACCATAAGGACTGCCACTCCATGTTTCAAGGAGCCAGTGGAGACTAGGAATTTTATTTTCCTCTGTGCATTCAGGAGCTAAGTACTTCTTCCTATGGAATGAAATGAGCAAATTCACCGAACTCCTGGCCCCACTGTAAAATGGACTTGGTCAGAATGCTCATAAACTGCAACTCTACTGGACTATGGCAGGGTGTGGATTTATGGAGATTGGCCTTAGTTCAGAACCACATACTAGAAATCACCAAAGTTATGGGTATTTATCTTTACTGCTGTATATTCACCCTGATACATAGTTCTAGGTATCTTTGGGAAAGACCACAAGAAAGATCAATAGTGTATACTTGTGGCTGTGTCACAGGGTCCTTGAGGGTATCAAGCTTCTTTTTATTCATGAAGTATGGAGACTGTAATCCATAACTAGTCTCCGGATGAGTTCTGAAGTATAAATCTGGAAACTAGGTATGGGGTTAGGCCTCTCTGTCATTATGATTCAAATATTACCTTCATTAAGTAGATTTAGAGGTTTTACAGTCGCAGTTACTGAGATAAATTGAGACCTAAGGCTACTTATTATCTAATTCACTTTTAAGAATTTATAATTCGTGTAATCATTGCCACAAATTCTGAAGGTTAAAATGTGGTGATCACTTTGGTCTTGGTGTCAAACATAGAAACTACATCTACCTTCTCTGATGGTTATGTGTTGTCACATGGCATCTCTCACTTCTAGCCCCGTCTTCATTGGAAACATGGAGTCTAATTCAATGACAATATCCCCTAAAGCAGATGCTGCTAGTGCTCCAGGCACATGCTTGCTGATTCCTAACCTTGAAGGACAAAGGTGTACAATGTTAAGATAAAGTGAGATGGTTACCCGGTGATGGCTTTCAAAGAGTTGAAAATCCCATAGTCCATTTTTATTTGTTACTTGGTACATGAATTAACCAGCATGGTTAAAAGCATAGACAGTATGAGATAAATCTACTCCTGTCACCTGAATTTTTGCATAATGTAAGGAAAAAAGGCAGGCTCACAGACAAATTCTATTTCAAAATCAACAGAGCCAACCCGTGGGTTGAATGGATAAGCAAGCTCCTAGATTGCATATTTGTCTAAGATTATGAAAGACAGTAAATTATATGTCCAGAGCTTTAGAATCATTAACAACTAAAGAAGATTCACAATACTTATCAGTGGGATAATCTGATTTTATCAGTTGGAAAGTTTGGCTTAGAGTACAATGACATAAGGCTTCAAAATATCTCAAGGAATTCTGTTGAGCTGTGGCTCATAGAAGAGTATTTCCCAAGAGTGGTGGTGTGCTTTTGTAAAATAGTGTTACAAGTTTCTACAGCACCACTCGGTCTAACCCCACCCTTTTGACATGGAGAGACTATCTAGTATTGTATTATTGTACTTGCCTGGGATTGATTTTCAGAATTAATTTATTTGTTGGGGTGTAGGATGATGTAGAAACGAAATGCTTATCCCAGGAATCAAAGTCAAAGAGAATGAATACGCAGGGCTCCTCTGGTCCAGCCCTCTGATGACAGACACAAGGATGAGAAGGCATTTCACAATCACCGGGTTGAATTCTGTGCCATCTTGTGTGTCTTTTCCTCATTGTTGTCTCATGATATAGATGAGAAAAGTAGGAAAACACACAATCAAACACTGGTGTATGGGTTTCATTAATGTTACATTGAGAACTGTAACACTATGATTATACTTTAGGATCAGCAAAATTGACAAAAGAAATGCACTGGTTATACTGATAGTTATGACATACCATAGGTTATTTGAGACCAATGGGCATACAATTTTGATAAGCAGAATATCAAGATTATTTCTAGAATGGAGATGGGAGATTCTTTAAAGACAATTAGTTTCTAATTAATAAATTATATGCTGTATTATTTTCTGTGCTGTATAAAAATTGACCACAAATTTAGCTGCTTTAAACAACACCCACTTATCTCATCATTTCTGTGGACAGGGAGTCCAGGCATGGTTTAGCCACGTCCTTCTCGTTGCTGCAATCAAGGTGTTGGCCAGGGGATAGGTTCTGATCCAAAGGCCCAGCTAGGGAAGGACCCACCCAAAACTCACTTGGTGATTGGCAGACTTAATTTCCTTGTGGCTGTAGGACTCAGCAGCTTGCTTCTTCAAAGTGACATAGGAAAGTGTAATGGTTGATTTTACGTGTCAATTTGGAGGGTGTTTTGGGATGAGATTGACATTTAAATTGGTGGACTTTGAGTAAAGTACATCGCTTTCCTTAATGTGGGTGTGCCTCATCCCATCAGATGAGAACAAAAACCCCACCTTCCCAAGTAAGAAAGGATTCTCCAGCAGATGGCTTTCAGACCTCAACCATACCGCCAACTCTCCTGTGTCTCCAGTCTCCTAGTCCACACTGTAGATTTTGACTCACCAACCTCCATAACCACATGAGCCAATTTCTTACAATAAATTTATTTCTGTATGTATACAAATCCTACTGGTTCTGTTTTTCTGGAAGACCCTGACTAAACAGAGGGACTCTAGAGCCAGACAGCGACCAAGACGGAGTCATCTTACATACAGAAGTGTATAAGAGAGTGACGTCAGATCTCCTTGGCCATATTCTATTAACTAGATGCAGGTCCCAGACCTCACCCACATTCTTTGGTTAAAGATTATACAAGGGTGTGAACATCAGGGCACCAGGAATCTTGAGACTCACCTTCAAGTCTGTCTGCTACATCCTCTAGCCCATTAAGTGAGAAACTGTAGAGTGATGGACAAGGCCTGGGCCTTCAACACAACCATGAAGTTATATTCTGGGCCTTCAGCTTATATCTATATAACCATAGGCATTTTTCAGTATGGCAAGGGGATCTCCAAAGGAGAGGAGCCAAATCTGCAGCCCTTATGGGGGTGATCTGGTGATTATCTGTGTGAATGCAGGAATTTATAGATGAAGATAAGGGTGATATAGCAGGAAGATGGAGTGAATCATTCCCCTGGGAAGCTGTAGAGATCGGAGCGACAAGGCAGGAAGAGGGACCCACCCTTTCTACTGAAAATGAAAGTGCCATTGGTACCCTCAGGCCTCAGAATACAGAGATGGATGCTAAGAAGCTAAAGGAGTTTGAGTTGCAGGAAAGGGAAGAGGGTAAATTATAACACGTTCTCAGCTTTTAAGGATCATGGAAATTTGTTCCCTTGCTTCTTACCCAGCCTAGGGTAAAAAAGGAATCTATACTTGCACTGTAGTTCAAGAGCAGACTCAGGCCAGAATGTGAAGTTGCCCATCTCAGGACACCTCAGCTGGGAGGTGGAGGTTGTAATCACCCAAGGTGTTCTTCTTGTCCTCTGCACAGACAAGGCTGGCCAAGGCAGGAGAACTGGAGTTATCACTCAAATCAGTCTCCCTGAAGAAGGCTTGAAAGTTAATGTTTTTATGGACAATTTGGTGGGCAGGGGGCTAGGAAATGGATGCTGCTGACTGGTTGGGGATGTGGAAAATGATCCTTGTGCACAAAGTGGGCCTCTGGGTGGGGCCATATGACAGGTGAGTCATGAGTTATGGGTCAGAGTGAAGTCAGCCTGAAAAACATCCCAAAGGAAAGAACAACTGGCTGGTCACGGTGGCTCATGCCTGTAATCCCAGCACTTTGGGAGGCTGAGGTGGGTGGATCACGAGGTCAAGAGATCAAGGCCATCCTTGCCAACATGGTGAAACCCTGTCTCTACTGAAAATACAAAAATTAGCTGGGCATGGTGGCACGCGCCTGTTGTCCCAGCTACTTAGGAGGCTGAGGTGAGAGGATGGCTGGAGCCTGGGAAGTGGAGCTTTCAGTGAGCCGAGATCATGCCACTGCACTCCAGTCTGGCAATAAGAGTGAGACTCCGTCTCAAAAAAAAAAAAAAAAAAAAAAAAAATCTTAGGTTTGACAATAGAGATATTTTCTATAGAAGTAATTGGGGAAGTCACAGATCTTGTGACCTCTGGCTACGTGACTCCTGAGTAGTAAGAGATTATAGAAACCAGACCTTCATTTTAACAGATTTCGGCCCCTTCCCATAATCCTAACCTTGTTGCCTTTCATTAGTTTTATAATGGCAGTGTAGCCTGTTTTACCTGGATTATCCTTGCTTTAAGGTGTGAAAGGGGAGTAAATCTTTGGACCCCCAAATCATTAAGCTAAAGGGAAAGGTCAAGCTGGGAACTGCCAAGGGCAAACTGGCTCCCCATTCTATCCAGAGTCATCCCTCTGCTCACTGAGATAAATGCATATCTGATTGCCATCTTTGGAAAGGCTAATCAGAAAGTCAAAAGAAAGCAACCATTTGTCTCTCATCTACCTATGACCTGGAAGCCCCCTCCTCGCTTCCAGTTGTCCTGACTTTCTGGACTGAATCAATGGTCATCTTACATATATTGATTGATGCCTCATGCCTCCCTAAAATGTATAAAACCAAGCTATGCCCAGACCACCTTGGGCACATGTCGTCAGGACATCCTGAGGCTGTGTCACGGGCATGTGTCCTTAACTTTGGCAAAATAAACCTCCTAAATTGACTGAGAACTGTCTCTGATATTTGGGGTTCACAAAGGTTAAACTATAAATTCCTCCCACAGTTAGTTTGGCCCATGCCCAGGAATGACCAAAAGCAGCTTGGAGGTCAGAAGCCAGAAGGAGTCAACTATGTCAGATTTCTCTTACTGTCATAATTTTGCAAAGGCAGTTTCAAGGCCAAGATAGCAGGAAAAGAAAGTGTCGACAACGATGTAAGCAGTACCAAATGTAGCAGCAATGAGGGCAGTGGTGGCCACATTCCCATGGCCTGGAAGAGAGAGGCTTAGAAGGAGAGCCAGTCATTCATCTGACACTTTCCAGTAGGGGCTCCCTAACAAACTTGGTTTTGTTGCCAACAGTGGAACTGTCTGCAAGCTCTGTATTATACTTTTCCAGGCTGATGGACAATTTGAAATCTTAACTCACAGTATTGTTGTGAGAAAACAAGATATGATGTAAAAATTTCCAGCATATATTTAGAGCTCATTAAATACCATTTTTATTTCTAATTGATGAAAAGAAACTTCCAGACTGGTATCTACTTGATAACCCCAAAATATTTTTGAAGTTGAGATCATTGAACTGACGAAAATCTTTTCACTTAAAATAAGATTCAGGCAAATTCAGACAGCCAAAGCAATCTGCACAGTTTTTTTTTTTTTTAAACTCGAAGTTCTCTGCTTCCTTCATGATTTGCATGTGACTGGAAATTGATTGAGAGATATGACAAAGCACATATAAGTGAAAATTTTGGGGGGTCTTTTTTCTATGTGTTGGTGGGTTGGTCCATTAGAATTAAATTTGGATCTTGTGAGGCCAAACAGATTTGCTGTAGACATTGATCTAGAGCTACCCATTAGCAAGTATAATTCAAAGACTGAATTGAATCTTATTAAAAGAGATAAGGCAGAATAGTACTCAAGGCATACTAACAAAAATGAGGTATGGGTTGTGACCAATGGCCAAAAAGAGTTGAGAGCTAAATGGAACATAATCCAGTGGAAAAACAGTAAAACCATCCAGGTAAAACAGGCTTCGTGGGTGTACACCCTTTGTGGGGCAAGACTCTGTGTTGTACAGGGCCTCACACACGCACACACACACACACACACACACACACACGGCCTCATACTTGGTTTAATTTTCTGCTGTCATCTTGGAATTTTTAATATTTTTAAAATAAGGGACTTCTTGTTTTCATTTTGCACTGGGTCCCACAAATTTTGTAGCCAGTCCTGCTTTAGGGGCCCTGCTTTTGGGTATTTTGTAAAGGTGAGGGATTAGAAAAGGAGTCTTCTAGCAGGATGGCTTCAGGGCCTCTAGGGTAAAGGACAGAGCCCTGTGGGGCACTGGTTACAGGTAAATGTGCCAGTTAACCTTGAGTAACCTGCTACTAAGTCTTCAGGGTCCATGTTTACCAACTGGAAAATTTTCAGTCTAATAATTATACCTGTACTTTTTTTTTTTTTTTAACTGCTGGTACCATTAAGTTGAATAGTTCCTTGAAAAGTTTTTACCATCATTCTTTTTCCAGTCTCCCAGAAATCATTTGTGATTCTGCTTATTATTAGTCTTCCTATCAGGTTGCCAGATTAATTAAGTTAAAGTGAAGAGCGGTGGGCATTTTAAAGGGGAAATCTGTTTAAATACACACAAACACAAACACACACACAGTTTGTGTTAATATCCTAGAAACAGATTCTATTGCTTTTGGTGTGATATACAGAGTGAAGTCTCATTAATATGTGACGCATCACTCTGTGTGTAGATGTGTCCAATGTCTTGTAAAACTAAAACTTGCTTTTTGTGTGTGTGTGTGTGTGAGACAGAGTCTCACCCTGTCACCCAGGCTAGAGTGCTGTGGCTTGATCTCGGCTCACTGCAACCTCTGTCTCCCAGGTTCAAGCGATTCTCCTGCCTCAGCCTCCCGTGTAGCTGGGATTACAGGCCTGCGCCACCATGCCTGGCTAATTTTTTGTATCGTTAGTAGAGACAGGGTTTCACCATGTTGGCCAAGCTGGTCTCAAACTCCTGACCTCATGATCCACCCACTTCAGCCTCCCAAAGTGCTGGAATTACAGGCATGAGCCACCACACCCGGCCTAAAACTTGCTTCTTAGGTACATTTTTTAAACGTGGTTTCCAGAGGTGTTGACATTAGCTGCCAAAGAGTGAAAAACAATATCCAGTATCAAGAATAAAAACAAATGAAATATACAGGTGTACCTATTTATTCCTTTACTATATAGACAGTTTCAGATGGCACTTCAGTCGTACAGGTTGAGTATCCCTTTTCCAGAATGCATAGGATAAGAAGAGTTTTAGATTTTGGATTTTTTCAGATTTTTGAATATTTGTGTATACATAATGAGGTATCTTGGGGACGGGACTCAAGTCTAAACACAAAATTCATTTATGTTTCATAGACACTCTCAACACATAGCCTGAAGGCAATTTTATACCATATTTTAAATAATTGTATGTGTGCAACAAAGTTCGTGTAATTGAACCATCGGAAAGCAAATGTGTCACTATCTTATATCGGTGCCCAAAAGGTTTGAATTTTGGAACATTTCAAATTTTTGGATTAAGGATACTGTACACAGTTTATTTTGAAATTTGTAAATAGTGGTGGCCGGGTGTGGTGGCTCATGCCTGTAATCCCAGCACTTTGGGAGGCCAAGGCGGGTGGATCACTTGAGGTCAGGATTTCAAAACCAGGCTGGCTAACATGGTGAAACCCAGTCTCTACTAAAAATCTCAGCTACTCAGGAGGCTGAGGCAGGAGAATTGCTTGAACCAAGGAGGCGGAGGTTGCAGTGAGCCGAGATTGCACCACTGCGCTCCAGCCTGGGTGGCAGAGCGAGACTCCATCTCAGGGAAAAAAAAAAAGTTTTAAATAATGTTTACATTACTGTTTTGTCAAAGGTCTTTTTCTGGTCGTTATCTCTCTCTCTTTCTCTGACACACATACACACACACACACACACACACATACACATACACATTCTTGTAGCCTCACATGCATACATTTATAGTTCACCTTCTCTTCTCTCTACCATGTTCTCTTTACCAGGCTAAGCCAGTAATGGAAAAATAATAGGAACGAGTGGCCCTTCAGCAAGAACCCATGAAAACCAGCCTATGTTTTCCATTTTGGGCCAGGAAGTAGCAGGAGACTTACATCCTGTGCTGTTAATATCAGATCCTCTCGGTGGTGCTTGCTCGCCATCCTGGAGCTGTGGAAGTGGGTAGTTTGCAATGCACCACGCCATTGTATACACCCTTTCCTTCTAATCATCCCACCCAGTGAGGTGACCTGAATCGGCCTCCTGGGACCAAGCAAGGGTGGATTATCTATGTGGTCAGATTTCGTGCCTTCATAACTACAAACTTACTGGGACTCCTTACCTCAGCTAATTATTTAAAAAAAAAGTCAACAAATAAATATTTTGCCTATTATGCTATTTAGTAGAAGAGAGACAAAAGATTCATTCAGATTAGATTTTTTTTAAGCCTATCACAACCACCAACACAAAAGAAAAGCAACATGCCCCAACCAGATTCACAATGAAACACACAGTAGTTATTTTAGTCAGTAAGATTCAAAAGTGGTGCCTGAATTCTTTAGAGAATCTATGGATGATCTCCATGGCTCCCTACCCTTAGGAGAATGAGCTCTCTGTAGACAGTAAGGAGGTTGGGAGCAACCCTCATAGTGCAGGTGTTTCTGACTCATCATAGCAACAGACAACCTACAAAGCTAAAGTTGTCTAAGACAAGATTGTTAATATATTTCTTGCCCTAAAGAGTCTGTTGAGGTGAAATCAGTGCTCAGTCATCACAAAGAGCATAGATATATCTCTCCAAATGACCGTGAAGTAACATTTCATGAGGTAGCCAATGTTATCTCGTCAAAACCAGCAGCATCTTCATTCTTCCCTCTCCGTTTATGTACTCTTTTACCCACTCTCTTCTCATCTCCAACCGGTTTGGTTTTAAACTCAGAGACTTAATGATTAGCTGACTAGACCCATAACAGGAAGTCCATCATTGCAATAATGTAATAACAAATTATCAAGAATCACAAAAGACATCAGATTAATAAAATGGAAAGGGCATTCATTTTGGCACTCAGGATAATTTTGGAAACATTCTGGTGAATTACAAACTTTATTTTATTCTTAGAATGCAACCAGATTGAAGATTTTAGTAATATAGCAAGCAGCCATATGTCTTCATGGCTATCCAAATTTTGAATAAATCTTCCTGGCACCTATTATGATATTAAGATATCCAAAGTTGTTGATATTTAGATTTTAGATGTTTCCAATATTTGGTCATATTAAACATTAAACATTTTAAAATTTTCTCCTTATCATATCAGAACTACCATTCTAAAAACCTGACCATGAATAGATGGTAGATAAGAAGGATAAAACACACACACACACACACACACACACACACACACTCATGCACGCATGTATATATATTTTTAATTTTTTGAGACAGAGTCTCTCTCTGTCACCCAGGCTGGAGTGCAGTGGCGCGATCTCCACTCATTGCAACCTCCAGCTCCCAGATTCAAGAGATTCTCCTGCCTTGGCCTTCCGAGTAGCTGGGACTATAGGCGCGTGCCACCATATCTGTCTAATTTTTTGTATTTTTAGTAGAAATGGGGTTTCACCATGTTAGCCAGGATGGCCTCGATCTCCTGACCTCTTGATCTGCCTGCCTCAGCCTCCCAAAGTGCTGAGATTACAAACGAGAGCCACCACACCTGGCTATTTTAAATTTTTTCTTGATACATAATAGTTGTACATATTCTGGAAGTAGATGTGATATTTTGATACATGTATACAATGTGTAATGATCAAATCAGGGTATTTGGGATATTCACCTCAAACATTTATCTTTTCTTTGTGTTGGGAACATTGCAGTTCTTCTCTTGCAATTATTTTGAAATATACAATAAATTATTGTTAACTATAATTTCCCTACTGCACTATTGAATACTAGAACATATTCCTTCTAACTACAGTTTTGGTTAAAGGGTACAAACACACACGTATATTATAGTATGTATATGATATATATGCAATATATTATATATAAAAAATGTATTTTTTGTGACCCATGATCTGACACGTGATCTCTGTCTGTAGAACAGAATACTAGAAATTGGAACCAACCTAGAAAACTATAGATATACATTTTATATATATGTGCAATGTATTTTATATATAAATAAATTATATAAATACATAATTTTTATATGCATTATATATGCAATATATAATTATTATATAATGTATATATAGTACATATATGTATATATTATGCAAACTATAGATATTGCATTATGTATATTATATATGTTGCATTTTACATATAAAATATATGTTTTATATATATATATAATACAACATCTATAGTTTTCTAGGTTGGTTCCATTTTTTAGTATTCTGTTCTACAGACAAAGATCATGTGTCAGATCATGGGTCACAAAAATTTATTCAGAAAACACGTTCTTTCAAGCCTGCTAGGTCAAGCTCAGCCTTTAGGGTGTGAAGATCTGGGATCAGGCCCTGGTCTAACTTCTCTAATGGACTTGCTGTATAGTTCCTAGCAGTTACTTAAGTTCAGGGCTTCAGTTTTATTTTAACATTTCAAACATAAAGACGGGCTAGGTGCGGTGGTTCACACCTGTAATCCCAAGGCTTTGGGAAGCCAAAACTGGAATATTGCTTGAGGTTGGGAGTTCAAGACCAGCCTGGGCAACATAGCTAGACCCCATTTCTATTAAAAAATAAAAACTATTAAAAATTTCCCGGGTGTGGTGCATGCTCCTCTAGTCTTAGCTACGTAGGAGGCTGAGGCAAGAACATCACTTGAGCCCAGAAGTTCGAGGTTGCAGTGAGCCATGATCGAGCCACTACATTTCAGCCTAGGTAACAGAACAAGACCCTCTCCCTCTCTAAAAAAATAAAAATAAAAAAAAAGAAGTACACTTAGCTTATGCACTTCACAGGATTATTCTGAGAAACAATGGAAAAACGCTAAGTGAAAGCACTTTGGAATCCGTGATCATTTCACAAGTGTTTGTTTCTTTGTCCACATTTGTATCTATCATTCAGAGGGGGAGAGTGGTTGAATTCAAATAATTGTTCGGTGGAGTATTTGTTTTTCATGTGTTTTTCATTTGTTTTTCATAATGTTAATGTGATGCAGAGCGAAAAGTAAAGAAGGGTCATTCTAATCGCAGGTTCAAAATAATTTCTGAAAAGACAAGGATTCTATTTTAAATATTTAATAATGCATTGCAGATGCCTAGTAAATGTTAGCCAATTTTTAAATTTTTATAGAATAATCGCATATCTAAAATTTAGGTTAATAAAGACAGTTTTAAAAAATGGGAATGTTGTGGGGTTGGGGGAGGGGGGAGGGATAGCATTGGGAGATATACCTAATGCTAGATGACGAGTTAGTGGGTGCAGTGCACCAGAATGGCACATGTATACATATGTAACTAACCTGCACAATGTGCACATGTACCCTAAAACTTAAAGTATAATAAAAAAAAAAATGTAAAAAAAAAAAAAAAAAAAAAAAAAAAAAAAAATGTGTTTCACCGTGACAGATCAAACACAAGGGGGCGTCTTCTACATTTGTTTTAAAAGATTTCCTGATGCAGTCCACATACAAAATGGTTTTCATTCGAATTGCATGTGACAGAGCATACTTACTAGAATTTATTAGTTCCAAATATTACATTCTCTACACATGACAATTTTCACATTCGATGCATAAAATACTCTCTAGAGTGAGTTTATAACTCCGTTTTGGCTTAAAAATAATTCAATCATATTTTGTGACTTAAACTTAGAAAATTCTAACAAAAAGAATAACATTTACTAGACAGTACGTAAATACTCTGAATTTTAAGGCTTTAAAAAAATAAATCTACCCAAAACTTTAAAATGTCTCTCTCTCATCTATCCCTTTTCCCTATTTTGCCCAGCTATTGTGCAAACCCTAGTTGTCTTGACAGGTTCAGAGGACACACAGTTTGACTTAAGAAATGGCCAAGGCCTTGGAAGAGGAAATATACAATCACAATCCTCTTAGGTATGGGGTATGTAAGGAGCAAGTTTTTAGAAAACACACATAGGTTGAGTTGTATTTTTTTAAAAAAATAGGCGTATCTTCTGCCTTTCATCTGGAACTTTGCGATGGATAGGAGTAAACATTTAAGCAGAGAAAGATAGAGTGTGTGTGTCTTTGTATGTGTGTGGGTGTGTATGTGTGCGTGAACCCGCATGCGAGAGTAGTGTCAGTGGTGGTAAGTGCTACGAAATGAAGGTCAATGAGACAGGGCTTGTGAATTAAGGCCTTTGTTAAGGAAGTTAAGAAAGGCCTTTCCGGCCGGGCGCGGTCGGTCACACCTGTAATCCCAGCACTTTGGGAGGCCGAGGCGGGCGGATCACGAGGTCAAGAGATCGAGACCATCCTGGCTAACACGGTGAAACCCCGTCTCTACTAAAAATACAAAAAATTAGCCGGGCGTGGTGGTGGGCGCCTGTAGTCCCAGCTACTCGGGAGGCTGAGGCAGGAGAATGGCATGAACCCGGGAGGCGGAGCTTGCAGTGAGCCGAGATCGCACCACTGCACTCCAGCCTGTGCGACAGAGCGAGACTCCGTCTCACAAAAATAAAAGGAAAAAAAGAAAAAAGAAAGAAAGTCCTTTCTGATAAAGTGATATTGCAAAAAACTCTTTAACCCCAGATAGCAGCAATATGAAACTGGAGCATGTTTGATATCTTTAAAGAACCCAAAGGTGCCAATGTAGGTAGAGAAGAGTGAGTGAGGAGGACCATAGTAGCATATCAAATCAGAGAATGATCAGGGAGCTGATTAGGTAGGGGCTTGTGGTTTTTTGTAAGGACTTGGCCTTCACTCTGCATAAAAGAAAAAGGAAAAACGGAACCTAATGAATGGTTTTGAGGAGATTATTGACTTGATCTGACATTTGCTTTTTAAGGTACTGTTGGTCCTTTGCATCTACTAGGTTCGTATCCATGGATTTAGCTAACTGCAGATAAAAATATATGAAAAAAATCCAATAAAAATAACAACACACTAGTACAAAATTATAGAAATAAAACCAATAAAATTTAACAACTATTTACATAGCATTTACATTGTATTAAATATTATAAGTGATCTAAAGATGATTTAAAGTATGAGGGGATGTCTCATAACAAATACTACGATTTTGTATAAAGGACTTCAGCATCTTTGGATTTTGGTATGGGAGGGGAGTTCTGAATGCTGAGGGAAGACAGTATTATTTCAGATCAAGTGCAGTGAATTGATTCCACGAAGATGAAACCCATTAAAACACTATTCCAAAGTTGCAGGTAAGGAATGATGGTGACTTAGACCAGATTAGTAGCAGTGGAGGTGATGAGAAGGAGTTTGAATTCTGGATAGAGTCAAAAGGGTTTGTTGATAGATTAGATGTAGAAAGTGAGAAAAGTAGAGGAGTCAAGAATGCCTCCAATGTATTAGTCCCAAGCAACTGGAAAATGTAACTGCCATTCACACAAATGTGGAAGACTGTGGGAGAAACAGATTTGAAAGGGAAGATAAGGACTTTGGTTTTTATGAAATGGCTAGTAGGCATTCAAGCGGAGATATTAAATAGACAAATAAACATATGAGTTGGGAGTTTGAGGATGAGGCCAAGCCTAGAGATTTAGAAAAGGACTCAATTATGTAAAGAATGAATTTACAGTCATTAGGCTGGATAAAGTCCTCCAGGATATCAAGTCAGGAACAATAACAACAAAAAGGTCTTAGTGCTTGAAAGATTAAGAGTCCTGCAAAGAACACTAAAAATAATGGATCATTGAGATAAGAGAAGAATATTTTAAAAAGTATCCCAGAGACAAAGTGACAAACGTAGTTCAAGGAGAACATAATAATAAGTGAAAGAAAATGTGTCGGATTAGTCTAGTAGGATGAAGACTTAAAACTTGGGGATCAGTGATGAACTCTTCCAGAACAGTTCTGGAGTTGTAATGTGAGAAAAGTCAATTATAGTGGGTTCACAGGAGAGCAAGAGTTCTTTTAACAGAAACATAGTAGACCAAATATCCTGAAAAACTCTTCAAATGAGCTAAAACATTGATAAAATATGAGATATGACAAACATTTTAAAAATTTTATGGTGGACTGACAAGAAAGTTAGAGTTTTCTTGAGAGCCAACAATTTTTAAAAAAATTGAATCAGAGGGAAGTGCTGAAGACAATAGCTGTCTTGGAAGCATTTACTTGGTGGTTTTTCTTTCTTTCTTTTTTTTTTTTTTTTGAGATGGATTCTTGCTCTGTCGCCCAGACTGGAGTGCAGAGGCGTAATCTCGGCTCACTGCAACATCCGCCTCCCGGGTTCAAGTGATTCTTCTGCCTCTGCATGTAACTAATAATACAACACTGCAAAAATAATTTGACAAATCCACTCTTATTTTGAGAGTTTTTTTTAACAAAAAAGTCAATAGGGATGTGGAAGATTTGAACAGTTAAGAACCTTGAGCTAGTCAACATATACATTGAACACCGCACCCAATGGTTAAATCATATATATTTATTTTCTAAAATACATTTGTAAAAATTGACCTTATATGAGAACATGAAGACATTTTCAACGAATTTTAAGGATTTGATTTTTTACACACCCACATTTTTTAACTATAATGCTGTTAAGTTAGATACTGATAAGAAAAATATTAATAATTAGCTTGTATGGTTAAAGTTTAAAAACCAACTCTTGTGTCAAGAAAGAAATTATAGGATAAAATAGAAAATGCTTAAAACTCAATAATAATAAAAATGTTACACATATGCTAAATAGTGAAACAAATGAAACAAGTGAAACAAATGAAACAAGTGAAACAAAGTGAGAACTGTTCATACAAGGTCATGTGTAGCCTTAAATGCTTAGAAAAATAAATGAGTAAACCAAACATTCAGTTATAAAATTACTCAGAGTTTCTCAACAGGTGTGTTATTGGTCTTCGGGGAAAAACAATTCTTTGTTGAGCAGGAATGTCCTATGCATTACAGGATAAATACCACCCTAGGCTTCACCCACCTAATGCCTATTGTACTCCAGGGTTATTGTGAAAAGATAAAATACCTGCACACATTTTTAAATTCTACCAAGTAGGTGATGCTACCTCCAGTTGAGAACCACTGAATTAGACAAAGAACAAAAGACTAAACCCAGAGACAGACATGTGAGATAAGAGCAAAAATAAAAAAGAGTGAAAATTAATGCACAAAAATGATAAATTACAGGGGTCCAAAAACCAAAAGTTGTTTCTGGAAAAGTACTACTAGTAAAATTAGTATGAAAAGTTTGATCAAAAGAGATTTTTTAAAAAGAAATCAATATAAAAAGCAAAGCAGTCTACATAACTGCTTTATTATATTAAAAAAATAATAAAATGATACTATGAATAGTTTAATGCCACTAAATTTGAAAAGATAAAATAAAATATATATATAAATATACATATGTACATACATATGTATCTCATATATATAAAATATGTGTGTATGTGTCTTTATAGTCAGGAGGAAATAGAAGATACAAATGTTCCTAAACCAATTTGAAAAGTTGAATTTGTATTTTTAATCTTTCTTACAAATAAATAATTTGCCCAGACTATTTTTAGGCTAATTCTACAAAACATATATACATTTTTTGTTGTTGTTTTTGGAGATGGAATCTTGCTCTGTCGCCCAGGCTGGAGTGCAGTGGCGCAATCTCGGCTCACTGCAACCTCCGCCTCCCGGGTTTAAGTGATTCTTCTGCCTCAGCCTCTCGAGTAGCTGGGACTACAGGCACGTAACACCAAGCCTGGCTAATTTTTTGTATTTTTAGTAGAGGCAGAGTTTCACCGTGTTAACCAGGAAGGTCTTGATCTCCTGACCTCATGATCTGCCCACCTTGGCCTCCCAAAGTGCTGGGCTTACAGGTGTGAGCCACCATGCCCAGTCACATATATAGTTTATACGCAATTTCCAAGAGGTCTGAACAATAAGAACATCTCTCCAACTCATTTTATGGAGCTGGCATGATCTCAGTAACAAAACCAGAAAAGCATAAGTGTGAGAAATTAAATTATAGGCCAATTTACCCATGACTGTTACGGCAAAAATCCTAAATAGAATATTGGCAAACCAGACTGACAAAGTAAATAAGCAAATATATCACAGTGTTGAGTTTAACCTAGCCGTGCAAGATTGGTTTACGATTAGAGAATGAAAGCATATATATAAAACCATATTAACAGGTAGGGAAAGGTATGTTATTGTCTCCATAGACATAGAAAATAGTATTTAATAAATTTAACATCCATTTATGATAAAATTACATAAGTACATCATAAGCTGGGAGTAGAAGAAAATCTCTTCCACCATTTAAAGATTATCTATAAAATGTTACAAACATTAATCGTGAAACATTAAAAGTGTTCCCTTTAAATTTGGACCAACACAAGGAAATTCACTACCATTTTATCTACCTACTACTGTAATAAATGACTTAGCCAGCGAATATACCTGGAAAACTTACAAGTCATAAGGATTGGTAAGGAAAGCATAAAGTTGCCAGTATCTGTGCTTTTTATGGCTGTTGATAGCTATATGCACAAACAGATCACCAAAAAGAGAACTTAACGAATATGCTGGAGATGACACCAACACAAAATGAATGTTGCTAACTAACAGGTAGGAAATGAAAATACAAAAAATAAAAGCTACTATTTCCCTTATATCTGTATCTGTAAATATAATATCTATCTATATCTATCTATCTATCTATCATCTATCTCAATCTAAATTTAGATTAGTGTTTGCTTTGTTTCCTTATTCAGCTCCTTAGAGACCAATATTTTTACGTTTTAATCTCCTTTGTCTGTGTTCATATTTGTCACTTTCTTTCAAATCCTTTTAACTATTTCTCCATTTATTTTTGACTACTAATTTTTTTTTTTTTTTTACCTTATCTCTCCCTTAAGCCATTAAGTTACTTTTTTGGTTTTTGTGTCTCTTCAAACTTTGTCCTCAATTCTGAAATAACTTTTTATTTCTGGTATTTGCCTGAGCTTTGTCAACTAATTTCTGAAGTTTTGTGACTAATTTATGTTGCCCATTTTCCTACAGTTTCCTAGCCCATTTTGAATAAGTAAGTTATGGTTTTGATCCATTTTTGGGTGCGTCTGTCAAGTATGCTTTTATTGTACATAAAGATGTTACTGTGCTTTCTTTTTCCTCAAAATATCTTCATATGGGATTTGATTTTGAGAGCTTTCTGTTTGTCATTGTGAAATTGATTTTTCTGAACTTTTAAAAGGAGGTAGTGTTTAAGATAATTTTTCAAATTTCACGAGGTCTCTCATTTGATGTTTTCTTATAATGCTCAAAAATAAAACAGCAGCTTGTTTTTTTTGTGAACTTTGTTTCTGTCCCCTTTTCCATTTTATCTGGACCTTTTAACGCCTTCCCTGTTATCAGTATGCTGCTCAATTTTTATTCCACTTCCACTAGTTTCTCTTCAAAGAGGGCTCTGTCTGGAAGGGAACCCTTGGTTGGTGCATTTCTGCAATTCTTAGAGGCCAGATGGCTTCAGCTCCTTCATCTTTTTATGGTGTGTCCCGTGCACTCATGGCTATTACACTTGACAAAAACCCTTCCCAGTTTCAGCCGCTGTTAGAAAACTGGCCCTCCCTCCCTGCCTATAAATACCTGCAGGCTGTTTTCAAATGTTTCTCTTCCCAGGTAAGGAAGATACTGTTTTCCCCCACCCTCTACTTCTTCCTACACAAATGCTGAAGCCATGAAGTCTTGTTCCCATTAAAGGTTTGTTTTTACTTGCTTGTGTTTTAGGGTTGTCTTGAAATTTTTATTGAAAAATTTGTGCATAGGGTTTTAAATTTGGAATCTAGTTGTTCTATCTGATTTTAGATGGAAATGCATGGAGATCCAGGAACTATGGATGAATAGTTCCTCTGTCAATGCTATCATCTGCCCAGAATCATGTCTTTAAGTTTTTCAAGAGAAAAGAAGACTTCATTAATACTTTTTTTCCATGAATGTAATAGTGGAAAATGGTTCAGCTTCAAATTGTGAGCATTTTAATATTGCTGAACTTTTACTATGTGGACCATTTGACCTATTCTTTGTAAGCAAGAATGGACAGAAGAGCTAGGCTAATTTAAGATGAGAAACAAAGTAGAGATCGTATATCCTTGGCTCGGATTGTTTTCCAAACCCATTTCAGAAGCATTTGAGAGTAACAGCTGAACTGTCATGCCATGCCCTCCCTATCTTGTTAGTTTGCAATAAAGATGGTAGAGTGGCCTCGTGCTTCCCTAGGAAGAAAGCCACCCCTTGTTGACCGAAGGCTTGTAATAACTCAACCCAGCTCTCCAAGACTTCTAATATGAAGTTTACTGTTACACAGAGCAGTATCAGCTTAACTATTCCTAGTAATGTTTTTGCCTTAAACCTGGGACTCTGCAACATACATGGAACTCATTACAGAACTTTCATATTTAGAGGATCATCTTTTGGACAAAGTTGCGCAAAGCTCTGACCAGAGCTTTCAAAATTCCATTTATACGTACTGTATTAGTCAGCATTCTAACACATTCTTGAGATTTTCTTCCTCTAGAACCACTCTCAGTACCAAATTCTGTATTACTCGGGGTTCTCCAGGAAAGATAGAGCCAATAGAATATGTGTGTTTATGCTGTGTATGTATGTGTGTATACATACACACACACACACACACACACACACACACACACAGTAGTCCTTCCTTATCTGCAGGGGAAACGTTCCAAGACCCCCAGTAGAGCCTGAAAAAGCAAATAGTACCAAACCCTATATCTCGTGTGGATGAATTTCTTTGTCTTTCTTTACAACTCCACAGATAGAAGGTTGATTCTGACTGTAGATCTCAGCAACCCCGGCATGTGATTTTTTTCCTTTACTTATAAAGTTGAGAACTTTTACATTTTCACTTAAATTAACACTTTTTATGGCTTTTCTTTGACTTATTCGAATTGCCAACATCACAACTGTTGCACCTTGGGACCATTATGAAGTAAAATAACAGTTTCTTAAACACAAGCATTGGGATACCACGGCATTCAATCTGATAATGGAGATGGCTACTATGTGACTCACCAGTGGGTAGAATACACAGCGTGGATCTGCTGGACATAGAGATAATTCACACATTCCAAGTGGGACGGAGTGAGACAACACAAGATTTCATTATGGTACTTGGAATGAGGTGCAATTGAAAACTTATAGATTATTTGTGAAATTTTCTACATAATATTTTTGGACTACAGTTGATTGCAGGTGCCTGAAACCATGGAAAGTAAAACTGAAAATAAGTGGGGTCTACTGTAGATCTATCTCTATCTATCTGTACACATACACACACACCTTAAAATGCATACATACATCCTATGGGTTCTATTTCTTTATAGAAGAAAATTAATTATAAGGCACTGGCTCATGTGATTGTGGATGTTGGCAAATCCAAATCTGTGGTGTGGGCAAGCAGTCTGGAGACCCAAGAGAGCCAGTGGTGCATTTCCAATTGAAAGATTGTCCGACGGAGACCCAGGTGAGCCAGTAGTGCATTCTAGTCCAAAAACTCAGCAGGCAAAGACCTGGGTGAGACCTTGATGCAGATGAAATCTGAATGCAATCTACTGGAGAATTTCCCTCTTGCTCAGGGAAGCCAATCTTTTTGTTCAACTGATTGGACAAGACCTACCAGCATTATGGAGAGGAATCCACTTCCTCAAAATTCACCATTCACCAATTTTAATGTTAGTCTCATCCAAACCACCCTCCAAGTTGACATATAAAATTAACCATACATTTGTCATAGGTTGGTTCAAACTTTTAGACTAGATATCCTTCTTAGCACCTAACTTGAGACTTAATTAATGAAACAAAAACTTCATAATTCTCAGGGAAACAGTGATTTGTCTTCCATTTATAATTGAGTCACTTCTGTGGGGATTCAGGAAAGAATAAGCCAAGAGTGGTTCTCAAATTGCTACCATTCCTGTATTTTCTCTTTAACCCATTGTAATTATGTATTTATTTGGGGCTAACACACAGACATGTATGGGATATAACATATTGTGGTTACAGGTTCACTTGATGGTAGTTACAGATTTTTGTTTCCTGGAGAATGAACTCAAATTAATATGCAATGGTGTTATTATATCTTAAATACATTCCAGATCTCATTTTCCATGTTTTATAAAAGAGCTCCCCTTCTTTCCCTAAATTTGCATAATTTTCTTACTTTCTATATGCACATTATTTCTGTAAAAAATCAAATCTTTTCTTTTTAAGATTCTCCAAAACAACATAAATTATGTGGTTTTTTTCCTGTAATCTTTATATATTATTGGCCTGTAATGGAAAGAAGTATCAGTCTGAGATCAAGAAGGAAGGACTGATGTAAATAACAAGCAGCGCTGTGTACCAATATAAACATTTATTAAATTCTAATCATTCTTATCCCAGTAATTTACATTCATTTCTTGCATATATGGGTGCTTACTCTGCATGAATTGACGGAACAGAGAACTTGTGGTAACAGTAGCTTGAAGTTCAGTTTTTTGTTGTTTGTTTTTTAATTGAAACAGGGTCTCTCTATTGCCCAGCTGGAGTGCAGTGGTGCAGTCACGGCTCATTGCAGTCTTGCCCTCCTGGACTCAAGCAATCCTCTCACCTCGGCCTCCTGAGTACCTGGGACTACAGGCACACATCATCACACTCAGCTAATTTTTGTATTTTTTGTAGAGATGGGGTTTCACCGTGTTGCCCAGGCTGGTCTTGAACTCCTGGACTCAAGAAATCCACCGTCCTTGGCATCCCAAAGTCCTGTAATTACAGGTGTGAGCTACTGTGCCTGGCCTCAGTTTGAAGTCTTTCTTCATTTTACCCAATACTACCCATCATCACCAATGTAATGGTACCTAACTGATCGTGACTTGACAAAAAGAGGACAGACTATGCATGTCTCTACTTTTGCTGTGATGGTTCCTCGGCTGCCTCTGTGAAGAGAGTCTTTATGGTTACTTAATTTTGAAGGAAGAAGTTCTAATCATTGTCACTGATAATAGCATGTATTACTAACTAGCTGAGCTAACCAGCCACATATCTGATGCCAAAGTAAGTATCCAGTTTGATTGCTAGGTGTGCATATGGGAGTTGTCTGATAAATAAAATAATTTATTAGAAAACAAGAAAGCAGACTATCCAAAAAGCCATATTTCATGGATATAGATCCAGGAAAAAAATCATTTACTAAAATATAGAAAATTGCTTATATTTGGAGGCCACCATAGTTTAAATTCCTGCTCTATTAATTTGAAATATTCTCTCTAAAAAACTGATCTGTTTTTCAAAATGTTTTACAATTCCTCTCTTATATCTGTTGGGAGAAATACATATATGTTTAATGTGCTTGGTCAAAATCAACACTGAGATTAATGAAGTCATGTATAATGAATCTACATGAAATAATTCAATTATGAGAAAGTGCATTTGGATGAATCCAGGAAGTTTACTATCTATTTTCCTTAATTAATTTAATGTCAAGAGGGCTTCTTACAAAATTTATGAGACTCTGTGAACTTAATTGCTTTTCCCAGATTTTAATACCATACGGCGAATGTATCTTCCATAAAAAATTGAAATTGTTTTCCTCATTTTGATTTGCAACAGTGGTATTTATCAGGCTCTGTTTTATAGTTCTATAGTATATTTTATTTCATGAGCGCTCATTATTGATAGTTATTAGCAATTTCTTTCAATTTTAAAGTAATTATAAATGATATATAATACGCATTTTTACTTCAATTCAAAATAATGAATGAGAGGGTAGTACTATTCTTTTTAGTTAGTCTAAATGTATACAGGTTGACTTTATAAGGACACAAACATTCCATCTTCACAGTGATGTTAGAAATCACTGAAGGGTTAATGGTTGTCGCTATTGTCTGGGATTTTAAAATCTGAGAATGCCTCAACAAAACAGCGCCAAAGATAATGATTAAATATTAGTGTTTATTAAAGTCATCCAAGAAACACTGCCCAGCCTTTAGAGTTAACTGCTGTTAGATTCAGATTTCTTGATTAAAGCCGGAAGCAATTTAAAATTTTAAAGTTGGGCCAGAGGAAGGTCTTATTCATACCTTTGCCCTAACAGAAAGCGAATTCATATATGCCACACCAAATTATGGGCATATATTTATAATATTGAAAACTAATTCTATTTCTTTGTCTTTAAACATCTTGTTCAGTAAACCTGCTGAATACTGTGCAAAGGATTTGGATTTTTGTAAAATCAAGAACTCTTCAAGTATTTCCTCTGCCAATCAAGTTTTCATTTCTGTTCTGAAGACTCAGTTATCTTTTACTTCTTACATCAGTTAGCTATTGCTGAGTAACAAATTACTCTAAAAGGTACTGTCTTAAAACAACAATCATGTATTATTTCTCATGAGTTTACAGGCTGGCTGAACTTGCAAGTTTACAGGGTGTGCTGATTTTTTTTTTTTTTTTTTTTTTTTTAGATTGAGTCTCTCTCTGTCGCCCAGGCTGGAGTGCAATGGTGCAATCTCAGCTCACTGCAACTTCCACTTCCTGGGTTCAAGCGATTCTCTTGCCAAAGCCTCCTGAGTAGCTGGGATTACAGTTGCCAACCACCACACCCAGCTAATTTTTGCATTTTTAGTAGAGACGGGGTTACACCATATTGGCCAGGTTGGCCTCAAACTCCTGACCTCAGGCAATCCACCAGCCTCAGCCTCCCAAAGTGCTGGGATTACAGGTGTGAGCCACCACACTTGGCTGGGTCTGCTGATCTTGGCTGGGCTTGGCTGGCCAACACTACACTCATTACCACTAAGTAACAAACAAATCCAGATTTGTTCTCATCTCTGGAAGTTCATCTGAGACCCATTCACATGCATATCTGGCAGTCAGGTGGCTGTTAGCTGATCCAGGATGGTCTCAGGCAAGAAAATTTTCTGTTTCATATGTCTCTCATTCCTCAATAGATCATCTGTGTCAGGAGTCCCCAAGACTCTTCCTCAGAGTCATTGATTCTAGCAGGAATCACAGGACTTCTCATATACTCATACCCATGGCTATGATTTATTATAGGAAAAGGATACAAAACAAAATTGGCAAAATCAAAAGGCATGTGGGGCAAAGTCCTGAGAAAACCAGGAATAAGCTCCCAAGAGATCTCTCTCAGTGGAGTTACACAGGATATGTTTAATTCTCCTGGCAATGAATTGTAACCACACATTTGAAATGTTGTCTACCAGGGAAGTTCATTGGAGATTCTGTGTCCAGAGTTTGTATTAGGGGCTGGTTACATAAGCACCCTCTGCCTGGCTCATACCAAAACTCCAGAATCTCAGAATGGCAGCAAGTATTCAGCATAAACCATGCAGTTTGCACAGTTTAGGTCTAGTGAGACAATCTTACCAATTAAAATGGTGGGAATATTCCCAAAATCCAAGTTTCCAGATGCCAGCTGAGGGCCCATCTTGCACGTAGGTGTTTCCAAGGATAGCAGTCTCAGGCTTGCTATGTTAATGCTTTTCTGGATATTATCCCAGGCTTGTATTCTGGTTAAGGCAAAGTTCCAACAGGCAAGTGGAAGCTCAAAAAGTCTCTTGAAGCCTAGGCTAGGAATTGGCATACATTGACTTCTGACATAACCTATTGACTAAAATGACTTTCAAGGTTCAAGAGGAGAGGAAACAGACTCAGTCTCTTTATTGGAGTGGTTCGCAAGACCACATCATGAAGGGTAATGGATACTTATCATTTGGGACCATAAATGCAATTAATCTATCATGCTTCCCAAACTTTAATCCTTTGCCTTACAGTTTTGAGAAACTTATGATTTGCCCTGTCCTATCCATGCAGTTCCATTTCATAATGAGCTTTGATCACAATTTCTTTCCAACTACCTCTGGATAAGATTCTTAGCATTTTCCAAAAGGTAATTCTCAACCTCAGTTCACTATGGTGTCTGTTGCAAATCTGAATGCCTTGGGTCAACTGTTTGGATTCTGTAATTTCTTTCTTCACTTGTAAAGTGTGGGTTTGCAATAAAACAGCCGCAACCTCTCGGGGATTTGGGAAATCACTCTTTAGGCAATCCAGAATGAATCTCCATCAACTTCAGCTCCAGAGACTCAAATGTCTACATTCTACTGATGAACTGCAGTCACTGTCACACCCAAGAGATTTGAAACTCAACTGGACTGAGTTCTCTAAATAGCAGCCAAATCCAGGACCAATCCCATCTCTAGGAGTCTAAGTCTGTAACTTTCCAAGAGCTTATCCAGAGCTTCTTGGGCGGCTGGTAGAGAATACTTTAGGAAAAATTCCAGGACAGTCCAGTACAGATCCCAAATTCTGGTTTGGGGAGAGACTAATTGCATGGAAATTAGAAATAATTGAGGCCCAACACTGATTTCCCTTGACATTTTTAGACTAGTTATGTTCAAACCAGAGCATGTCACTAGCAGGAGAACTTGATGGCTTTTATTGGTAAAATGGCACATATGTAGCAGTTTCTTTTTAGTGGAGTACAGTCTTCATACCCAAAATAGCAGATATTAGCATGGACTTTAGAGGAACATTCCTCTTAGGACTCTTTCCCGGACAATATAATTCCTCCCCACGACATTTCCTTGGCAGGATGATCTGACTAACTTTGTCTCAGCCCAGACATGACAACACTAACTGCTCTTTCTCCTGAGCTAATGATCTTCTCTCTCTCATTACCTTCTTCCCACATTCATTTGGCCTTACTTTTAAAGCTAATTCAACAATGTCATCCCTGATATAATGACTCTTGAATAAAGCACCATTCCTTTCAATGAAGAACTGTGTATAATATTTTAAAGGTTGAAATTTTGAAGTGAATTTTTTATTAAAAAAAACTTTTTGGTTCTCAACAAACACTGTTAAGTGTATAATTTAATATTCAAAGTAAAGATACACAATTGAAAAGATGCTTATATTTTATAAAAACTAGTCTATTCTCAGTTAAGACCTCAATAAGTTTAAAAGGGAAAATAGTTTTTTTCTCATCTGAATAACATGCTTTGCTAAAATTGCCCAGAAGACAGTATTTGTCTGATTGTGCTTCAAGTAAATTATTTTAAAATAAATATCTAGCTTACATTTGAGTACTTATTATGGGGGAAAGGCATTACATAGAGGACTTTATATATCTTATCATATATATCAGCCATATATTAAGTAACCTGTTCAGGGGTACTATTTTGCAGATGAAAGCCTCAGACTTACAGAGGTTTAGTAGCTTAATCAAGAACATACTGAAGTTGAGGAGAGCCAGGTTAGCACTGGAATTCAGGTCTGTCTGACTCAAGAGACCAAGCCTGACTTAAAATAGTCAATATACTTGGATGTATTCCAAATATCAATACACGCATGCATGTGCACACACACACAGATTTAGACAGTATTTGAACACTTTAAAAATGCTATCCCCAAAATGACTTTGTGATTCTGAAAACAAGATTATTTAATATGTTAATCATGTGCCATAACTATAAAGCCACTTAAATGTGTTATACTGACTATATCCTGGAATGTTCCCTCAGATTCTAAGACTTAGAAGATTGTTGCTAAGATGTTATTTCTTTTTCCAAAATGATGATTCTTGGCAGGCAGAGTATGGTTTTATTCACAGGAACATTGTCTTAGGGAAATTTCTTGGTAGGAAAATTTTGAAGAGAATTTATAGAAAATGCTGCATAGAAAACTTCCTTTCCAAGGCAGGCTGTAAGAAGACTGGCCCTGTCAGAAAAAAATGCTTAAGAAAAGATTCCAAAATGAATCACAGAGACTTTCTTAAAAAGACTATAATAAATATTACAAACATACACCCTCACAGAGTGATGAATTTAACTTTACTCAATGGAATTTTATCAAAAGCATAATAGAGATATGCTATTATGGTTCCTTTCTTTGTTTACTTAACTATTTCTGGTAGGTCTTATCCATGAACTTGGGTAATGGGAAGCCCCGAATAGGGGGAAATATATTGTTATTTAGATAAAATAATTATGGGTGTATTAACTTGATGACTGCATGAACATCAAACATTGACTTTAAAAAGATATTTGGGAAAGTATAAATGTTTTCCCGTTGAGATCTTTGGAAGAAACAGAAGTGGTAACCCCCAAGAAGGCACTTTGATTTTGAGATGCATCAATTTCCCACACTCCAGATCATCTAGAACTCAGAGTGCTGTTAAAGGAAGACCCTCTAGTGTCCAGGGTGCATGATGGAACGTTAGTGAAAGTCATGGAACCAGGTGTATGCAATAGTTCAGAGAGAGGAAGTAAGACTTTCATTCTACCTTGGCACAATAAAAATACTAGCTAGCACTCATTTGAAGCTTGTTAGAATCCAAGAACTGTATTAGGTATAATGAATGTATTAACTTAATACATTTCTAAAGTACTTTTTCCTCTCCCTTTTATAGATTCAGAGCCTGAGGCAATAGATGAGGTAACCTGTCTCTGCTAACACAGAGTCAATGTAATATAGCCACTTGAACACTGGCATTGTTCTTTTGAATCTTTTCATCCTATTCACTCACTATGCTGTGTCTGAAATAACATCAGAGCTGATGGGTTTGAGCACTTAGCTTTGAAATCACCTTTCACTATTAGAGGCCCAATGCACTCTCCGTCACACTAGAGCCACCTATGATCCTAGACACATCCTACAATTAGGAAGAGAGGAAGAAACTAAGAAGAACTGAATGTTCCCACCAAGCCCAAATTTGTGTCACTGCAGTGATATTCCAGGCAATATAAACCTAAGTAGTGCAGAAAGAGTAGCCCCTTGAGAAATGACCTACTGCACCCAAAACCTTTTCCAAATCTTGTCCAAACTACTCCACGTCATCAAAAAGAAGCCAGAAAGGAACTCCAAGGTCAGGACTCTGTGCACCACAGCCATCTTCTTACTACACATATCTCTTAACATTCTATTCTATTTTTCTCCTTTTTTTTTTCCTTTTCCTGGGATGGCTTATGTCCTGCCAATTCTCTTTCCAAAGTCTTTCTCTTCTTGAACTTACTGCCAAAAGGCATTATTAAATGTACCTTTCCACACTGGAATGGTGAGGGATACAACCAGAAGAAGGAGTCCTTATCGTATCTCTTTTCCTTCTGATATTTTCCTTTGCATTTATGATGACCATTTTCAAACTTATACTCCCAGTGACTGCTTTCTGTGCCAGTTCTCTCATTTCTACCCATATCCCACTTTCAGAACTTAAGATCTGGGATTTTTGCTTGAAAGACAGTTTCTGCAAAACAACTTATTTGCCAACATTCAAGTAACAAGTTCAATAACCAGAAAGCAAACATAAATAAATTCAAACTTCTAGATACAACCTCACATTAGGAAAATCCAATGTGGAGCACAGAGGTTTCAGTTATGTGATGTGCTTGGTTCCCCTCATCATTCCCAGCCATTTGGAGAAACATTTAAGGTGACCTTTCCAAGAATAATTCTCTCAGATGACAACCACCAGTAGGAGAAGTCTTTGGAAGGTCTCCTTGGAGAACCATGGGCTGTATTCTTTGTTAGGATACCTCTCTAAGCTGCAAGGTACTAATTCAGATTTCCTTCCCATGCATTGTGTCCTTGTTTACACAGAGACAGTTTTTCTCCAACTATAAGAACATTTGATTTGTAATTCTGAAGGGCCACATGTTTTAAAACTGTTTGGAAAATTTCCCCAGCCTTCATGATTTTCATTTTCTACCTTGCAAAGTGAGCAGCTTATACCAAGCCATTCCAGTTTTGTACCATAGTCCATATGCAGAGCTTGGGCTGTGTTAGAATGATAATATTGAGCTATATTTTAGAAAAAAAAATATATAGATAAAAGAATTCACTTAGATGAGTCAGGTGTGCAGATACAACCATTCAGGCAGCACAACACCTGTCATTTTTTGACACTATGGAAAATTTTTTATGAAGACATAGTTAAAGAATTCTGCCTTATATGCAAACAAATACGTATATACCAGTAGAAAGCTTAAATGTGGATGGAGTTCAATTTCTCTAAATTTATGTTTTAGGACCATAAAATTAAACATCAACAGAAGTTAGGCTCCAACCATTTCACACTTCAATTTCTTTTTATTTACCAACATATTATGTAATTTTTACTTAATATCTGAAAATGTTTTCTATCATTTATCTATTGAAATTGCTGAAGAATTTTTTATATTTTCAAATATAATTTTATTTCCCCCTCTGTGTAAACAATTTATGCAGATTTTATAGATATCAAATTCAGAATCAAATAATGATAATCAAGGTTTGAGTGGTAATTTACCTCTCTGAACACATTGACCTGTCTCTTGTTAAAAAGCACATCAATATTTGCTAAGTATGGGATATTTTAATATAATGAATTCAGGGTTTTAAAAATCAAGGATTTCTAGTGTTTGAGAAAAAAAAATTAGAAAATCAGGCCAGATGCAGTGGCTCACACCTGTAATCCCAGCACTGCGGGAGACCAAGGTGGTTGGATCACTTGAGGTCAGGAGTTCAAGACCAGCCTGAACAACATGGTAAAACCCCATCTCCACTAAAAATACAAAAATTAGCTGGGTATGGTGGTGGGTGCCTGTAATCCCAGCTACTCAGGAGGCAGAGGTAGGAGAATTACTTGAACCTGGGAAGCGGAGGTTGCAGTGAGCCGAGATCATGCCACTGTACTGCAGTGGAGTGAGACTCTGTCTCAAAAAAAAAAAAAAAAAAAAGATCCAAATATTCTGGAATTCTCTTCAACATTTTGACTAATTACCACATGGCCTTGTCGTAGTCCTAGAATGTCAGTACTTGAGGAAACTTCTGGTTGGAAAAGCTCTTTTTTTTTGCACTCAGGACTAAATTTCTCTTTTTGGTTTGATTTTTTTCCTCTGAGCCAAATTTGAATAAGCCTGGTAATTTTTACCCAAGATAATTCCTCACATATTTGATAATAGCTATTCCATTCTCTATAAAATTTATCTTTACAGAATGTTTGTATAAGTCATAATAAATAAAACTAAAAAAACTAAAGACATGATTTCTTCAAGTTCATGTAATTATATTAGACCCATGTTGTTATATTTTACATATTGAAAAGAAAAATAAAAGTAAAAGTCAGGACTAGGAAAACATTAGTAGAAAACAAAATACATATTTGTTTTTAAAGTTAAATTTCTCAATTAAATATTGTGAGCATATCACATATCTAAGTGTACTATTGTATCATTCAAAAGTCTGCATTATACTATTAATATAATCTAAATGGTTTTAATAGTTTCTATTTTCAAAAGATCTAGTAATAGGTTTAATTCAGTATAAAACATCTACCATATCATTTTTATCTTTATTGATGAAACACAAGACATGGACAACTGACCCACTGTTTTACAAAAGTGATTTCTTTTTGTGATATGAGTGCTTGTTTAGTCTAAAAATAACAAAGCGAATTTTAAAGAATATAATAGACTATTCTGTTGGCTTTGCTATAGCAAATGGAACAGTATATCACTTCGGATGTACTTGTTATTATTGAACAAAACATAAAGTTAATGAGATGGTGTCCTTAGACATAAGTATGGTTCTCCAGATGGTAATGAATTTAGACTTTAGTCTCTCTTCTCGGCAGACTCTCATATCTAATTTTTTGAGATTTTGCACTGCTTTCTTATGAATTATTCTATTTGACAGGTAATATGATATAAAAGGTTTCCTTGACAGGAAGTATTTTAGAAATGTAATATTTGTACCTTTTATTTTTAAAGGGTGGGCCTCTTAGATCATTTCCATAGATGAAGTAACATCATGAAAAAAATAAATGTTCTTTCCTGGCCTTCAATGTTACTGGTCTCCTATTGATGCGAATGTAAGTTATTAATGCATTATTTACATTGTTAGCAACCGTGATAATATATGGGGCATCTGAATTTATCTACAGCTTTGAACCATCATCTCCAAAGCCTCTCCCATGCTTTCTATTTTCCTTGAAAATCCTTTTCTGTCTTAACACATATTCACATTTGTATCTTATTAGCTTTCTTTTCTTTTTTTTTTTTTTTTGAGACGGAGTCTCGCTCTGTTGCCCAGGCTGGAGTGCAGTGGCCCTATCTCTGCTCACTGCAAGCTCCGCCTCCCGGGTTCACGCCATTCTCCTGCCTCAGCCTCCCGAGTAGCTGGGACTACAGGCGCCCGCCACCACGCCCAGCTAATTTTTTGTATTTTTAGTAGAGACGGGGTTTCACCGTGTTAGCCAGGATGGTCTCGATCTTCTGACCTCGTGATCCACCCACCTCGGCCTCCCAAAGTCCTGGGATTACAGGATTAACTTTATTTTCATGTGTTTCATAACGCTGACTGCTAACCCTTGAGATCTGAACAGTTAAGTTTATTTATATTTTGTTTTCACATTTGTATTTGTCCCATGATTAACATAATTGTTCTTGACTTGAGTTGTCTTGATGTTAGCAGTCAAGTTGGTGAAGGATATTACCAACAAATTACTCTGCTTAAAGTAGCTGTACTCAGTTTGGGCCAAATATTAGCCGTCAGTTACTGTTACACGCAATTTTGGGGTCACTTCCTGACCTCTTATTCTTACGCACAACTGCCGTGGATATCAGCATCAGTGCAACTGGAACTGAGCGTGAGTGTCCAGCTAGGACTTGGCGTGGAAGTCACTGACAGCAGAACTTGGCTCAGGATTTGTTTAAATGGAGTAGCTCATGTTGGACTACAGGAAAGAGGAAAAAGAAAATAAAGGAAACTTCTGCCTATTTTGGAGTTGTCTAGCAGGACAAAATGCTTGAAGCTTGGAATATGAAACAAATGAATTACAGAAGATTTTGTGATATGACATTAAAAATCAGAAAGCCTATACGATAAATTTAATTCCTTACAATGAAAAACCACCAATAGAAAATAACAAATCAATCATGTTATTCATTTCTTACCTTTTCCAGCATATCCTGAAATCTGCTCAAGGGCTTCCCAGTTTTCCCTTTCAAGTTGACTGTCAGCAAAGGATTCTGATTTTATCCAATGTAAATTCTTTCATACCCTTGTCTCTTGCTCTCAAATGCCTGGCTTCATACTTTCTGTCACAGATGTGAAGGTGTCTTTCTTCTTAAACTCTCCACTCACTGACTCTCTTGATCTTAATTTTTGTATTTTTAGTAGAGACGGGTTTCACCATGTTGGCCAGGCTGGTCTTGAACTTCTGACCTGAGGTGATCCACACACCTCAGCTTCTTAAAATGCTGGATTTACAGGCGTGAGCCACCGTGCCTGGCCCCTGTGCATTCTTTTTTTTTCTTTTTCTTTTTTTTTTTTTGATACAGAGTCTTGCTGTGTTGCCAGGCTGGAGTGCAGTGGCACGATCTCGGCTCACTGCAACCTCCGCCTCCTGGGGGTTCAAGAGATTCTCCTGCCTCAGCCTTCCGAGTAGCTGGGACTACAGGCACACACCACCATGCCTGGCTAATTTTTGTATTTTTAGTAGAGACGGGGTTTCACCATGTTGGCCAGGATGGTCTCGATCTGCTGACCTCGTGATCCGCCCACCTCGGCCTCCCAAATTGCTGGGATTACAAGCGTGAGCCACCGTGCCCGGCCCACTGTGCATTCTTAATTCAGATATTGGAGAGTGAGATCTCTCTGATGAAATGCACTGGACAGAAGATTTTGCCCTGGATTACCTCATAGACTGGAGTTACCCTGTTAAATGTTTGTCTTTGATGACCAGTCTTGGTCCAATCACTTCTGGGCTGAATGAACAGGATTATATGATGATAAACATTGATATCTACAGCCATGAAGATGATAAAATAGCTTCATTTAGTCAGGTCAGGGGGTGTTTCCAGCCAGGTTTTGAGTGTAAGTTTGTCATTTTCTCCTCTGCCATCAAATTTGCATATTCCCAGCCAGTGCTCCACCCACCTTGAGATCAAAATTTAAGAAGCATCGAAACATTCACTAATCAAGGTAAACAACATTTTAAATGCAACATTTAAAATCAAAATTTATACAAAAAAATACATGGTGAACAAAATATCAAAATGTATTACTGGTTTTTCCTGTTCCTCAGGCTTCACTATGGCCTGGTTTGGCACTGATCCCAACTGCTCCAACTAAAATAAAATAAAAATGTGCCCTTTTTAGTTACAGTTTTGCTTGTTCCTTCCTGCAAGCCTGCTAAGTCTATTTCTTTGAGGTCTATTTCTGCTGAATCTGTTTTGAAATATAAATATTTGGACATTTAATTCTATATGGTTAAGAGACTTCCTAATTCAGAGCAGATTTTGTGATTATACGTAGTTAGGAAAACTCTCACTAGATAGATTCATGGTTCTTGCTAAAATTGAAGGTACAGATAAAAGGAGAAAGAAGCAAAGCATAAAAAATTTGAAACAATGGTGTAAAAATGTGTTGGGGAATCATAATAGGGGCTACTGAGAAAACATAAATTTTCTCTCTTCCCCACCAAGGTCCTGATTACCCTTGAACTTGCCATATTATTCAGTGATTTAGACTGGCTCCTCTTGGTTGAAACGTTTTTAGGAAACCAGGTTCTCATGATTCCCTCACACCCCTGTCTCGTGCCTCTTATTTTTTTTATTGCCATTTTCTCTTTCTCCCACCTTCTCAAGAAACGTGTAATTCAAGGCTCAATCCTCAGAATTCTTGCTTTTCTTTTTCATTACCATAACAATCTCATTCACCCTCACAGTCCAATTTTCATCCCTACAGAGATCCCTCCAGAACAACACATCTCCAGCCCTGGACTTCTCTATTTCTAACAGTTCTTGTATTTGTCCTTTGTCTCTACTGCTCCACCTTACCCTCCTACATGTCCATATCACCTCACAGCTAGACCTGTCACCTCACACCTAGACCTGTATGTAGGGTATAAAAAATGTGCATGTAGTTGGCCAGGCATGGTGGCTCGTGCCTGTAATCCCAGTACTTTGGTAGGCCGAGACGGGTGGATCATCTGAGGTCAGGAGTTCGAAACCAGCCTGCCCAACATGGCGAAACTCCATCTCTACTAAAAATACAAAAAATTAGCCAGGTGTGATGGCGGGCACCTGTAATTCCAGCTACTGGGGAAGCTGAGGCAGGAGAATTGCTTGAACATGGAAGGCGGAGGTTGAAGTGAGCCGAGATCAATTGCGCCACCGCACTCCAGCCTGGCGACAGAGCGAAACTCCATCTCAAAGAACAAAAAAAGACGGGAGCATGTAGTTAGCTCCAAAACCAGTCTTACTTTTTTACTTTATTGAAGGATATCAATGTTTTATTTGCTTGAGAGAAGTTAGTTAATATACAATCTCATTTATACAGTTTTTTTATTTATTTTATGTTTTTATTTTTTGACACGGAGTCTCACTCTTTCGCCCGGGCTGGAGAGCAGTGGTGCAATCTTGGTTCACAGAAAGCTCCGCCTCCCAGGTTCACGCCATTCTCCTGCCTCAGCCTCCCGAGTAGCTGGGACTACAGGCATCTGCCAACACGCCCGGCTAATTTTTTGTATTTTTAGTACAGATGGAGTTTCACCATATTAGCCAGGATGGCCTCGATCTCCTGACCTCGTGATCCGCCCGTCTCGGCGGCCCAAAGTGCTGGGATTACAGGCGTGAGCCACCGTGCCCAGCCTATTTAGTTCTTATAGAGAAGGAATATGTTAAATGAATTGTTATCTTAAAATAACTCTTTAGGGAATGGTGAGATAGCTACAAGAGGTATCTGCTATTCAGGTCTGAATATCATCTCACCTTTAAAGAAGAATATCCTTATAATGAAGCATTGTTCTTTCTAGCCTGTTCACTAGGTAGAGAAGCAAACATGACAGGGAGTAAATCATACATTTCTTTTTTAGAGTATTTCTTTTTTATTTATTTATTTATTATACTTTAAGTTTTAGGGTACATGTGCACAATGTGCAGGTTTGTTACATATGTATACATGTGCCATGTTGGTGTGCTGCACCCATTAACTCGTCATTTAGCATTAGGTATATCTCCTAATGCTATCCCTCCCCCCTCCCCCCATGCCACAACAGTCCCCAGAGTGTGATGTTCCCCTTCCTGTGTCCATGTGTTCTCATTGTTCAGTTCCCACCTATGAGTGAGAACATGCAGTGTTTGGGTTTTTTGTCCTTGTGATAGTTTGCTGAGAATGATGGTTTCCAGTTTCATCTATGTCCCTACAAAGGATATGAACTCATCATTTTTTATGGCTGCATAGTATTCCATGGTGTATATGTGCCACATTTTCTTAATCCAGTCTATAGTTGTTGGACATTTGGGTTGGTTCCAAGTCTTTGCTATTGTGAATAGTGCCGCTATAAACATACATGTGCATGTGTGTTTATAGCAGCATGCTTTATAATTCTTTGCGTATATAGCCAATAATGGGATGGCTGGGTCAAATGGTATTTCTAGTTCTAGACCCCTGAGGAATCGCCACACTGACTTCCACAGTGGTTGAACTAGTAAATCATACGTTTAACCAGAAATACGTGTATTTGCTAACCTTGTTTCGTGATTCATTTATTTTTTTCAACATTGAATAAATATTTTTTTTTAGTTCCTACCATGCGCCAAATAATATACTAGGCACTGGCACAAGAGTAGGTTTTATAGTACAGGAGTGAATACAAGAGTCAAGAATGTATTTCTTAATGAGGCTCACATTTTAAGACAACTGAGCCATATTAGATGGCTATAGGTGCTCAAGAGAATAATAAAGTAAGGGAGATATGGAGTGAGGAGTTTGCAATGTTAGTTAAGGTAGCTGAGAAGATGATATATGAGAAAAGAACTAAAGTGTAGAGTGAAACATGCAAACATCTGGGAGAAGCAGATTCTAGACAGAATAAAGAGCAAGGACAAAGACTGAGGAGGAAGTGTGCTTGGCAAGTTTAAGGAACAGCAACTATGGCTAAAGCTGAGTTAATAGAGAAGGATATAGGATAAGAGTAATGGTGAGGGTGGTCAAATCAGGTAAAGCCTTGCTGGACATTGTAAAGAACTTTGGCTTCTCTTTTGAGAAATTGGAAAGGATAATTCTGAACAAAGAATGAAAAGAATTTCCCTGTATTTTAACAGGATCACGCTGGTGAAAATTCATAATAGACTGGAGCCGAATGAGAATGCGGAAATGGGGGTAGGGATGCCTATTTGGAGGGTACTGCAATACTCCAGGCGACAGATGTTGGTGGCTTGGACCAAGATGGTGGCAATAGATGTTGTAACAGTGGTTAGCATAGGGAATTCTTTGAAAGTAGATAACGTAAGATTTACTGATGATCTGAAATATGAAGATATGAATGAAATGTGAGAAAAAGAGAAGAGTTCAAAATAACTTTATAAATTTTGGACTGAGGAATTGGAAAAAGAAACTGCCATTTCCTTAGATGGGGAAGCTTCAGAAGACACAGATTTTTGTTTTTTTGTTTTGTTTTGTTTTTAAGTAAGGGTAGTGGTGGCAGGGAAGGGAGATAAGGAGTTCAGTTTAAGACATGCTTATTTTGAAATGCTCTTAGACATTCAAGTACAGATATCTAATTGGTAATTGAATAGAGGAGCCTAAATTTCAGGGAAGAGTTTTCAGCTAGAGATACAAACTCAAAAGTTGTTGATATAATAATGATATTTACAGTGAGAAGACGGAAGGAATCATGAAGACCGTTAGTGAAGATGCAGAAAAAGAAATACACTCTTTTTTTTTTTTAAGACTGAGTCTTGCTCTGTCACCCAGGCTGGAGTTCAGTGGCATGATCTTGGCTCACTACAACCTCCGTCTCCCAGGTCCAAGTCATTCTCCTGCCTCAGCCTCCCGAGTAGCAGAGATTACAGGCACATGCCACCATGCCCAACTAATTCTTGTACTTTTAGTAGAGATGGGGTTTCACCATGTTGGCCAGGTCTCAAACTCCTGACCTCAAGTGATCTGCCCGCCTCGGCCTCCCAAAGTGCTGGGATTACAGACATGAGCCATGTGCTTGGCCAGAAAAACACAATTTTAATTTTATTTTATTTTTCTTTTTAAAAATTTATGTTTCAGATTCGGAGGATACACTGTGCGGGTTTGTTACAAGAGTACATTGCATGATGCTGAGGTTTGGGCTTCTATTGATTCCGTCACCCAAATAGCGAACTTAGTACCTAACAGGGAGTTTTTTAGCCTTTGCTCCTTTCCCTCCCTCCCTCCTTTTGGAGTTTCCAGTGTCTATTTATTCTATCTTTATGTCCATGTGTACCCAGGGTCTAGCTCCCATTTTTAAGTGAGAACATGTCACATTTGGTTTTCCATTTCTGCTTTAATTAGCTTAGGATAACGGCCTCCAGCTGCATCCATGGTGCTGCAAAAGACATGACTTCATTTTTTATGGCTGCATAGTATTCCATGTTGTATATGTACCACATTTTTCTTATTAAATCCACTGTTGACAGGCACCTAGGGTTGATTCCATGTCTTTGCTGTTGTGAATAGTGCTGCAGTGAACATAGGCGTTCACATGTCTTTTTGGTAGAATAGTTTATTTTCCTTTGGGAATAGACCCAGTGATGGGATTGCTGGTCAAACAGCAGTTTTATTTTTGGTTCTTTGAGAAATCTCCAAATTGCTCTCCACAGTGGCTGAGCTAATTTACATTTCCACCAGCAGTGTATAGGCATTCTTTTTTCTCCACAGCCTTGCCAACATCTGTTATTTTTTGACTTTTTAAAAAATAATAGCCATTCTGACTGGTGTGAGATGTTATCTCACTGTGGTTTTGATTTGCATTTCTCTCATGATTAGTGATATTGGGCATTTTTTCATATGTTAGTTTTGGCCACTAAGACATAATTTTTAGAGATTAGGGATAGGAGACTGCGAAAGGATAGCCAGTAGGTAGGAGAAAATGAGAAATATGGTTCCTGGAAGCCAAGAAAAGACATACTTTCAAGGAGAAAGGCGTGATCCCATGTCGAATTCTACAGGTAGGCAAGTAAAATGAGGGCAATGGGTGACTGACTGTCAGTTTGTCTCTCGGGTCACATTCCTAAAACTGCTTAAGAAAGGGCCAGTAGAGAAACGGATTTAAGAAGTGCGAATAATTTGCCTGTACATTTATCTGTTGTGTCCCAGAGTGGCTTCGCCTCATAAGGGTGTGTGAAGCCACGCTGGGATTTTCTTCCTTCCTCACAGTTCCGGGAGGGACCCGCCCAAAGTTTAGTTCAGAAGGATGGCTTTCTCCTGAAAAGAACTTTCCTTTGTTCGAAGATACATGTTTCTCCATCAGTGTCTCCAAACAAACCCTAAAGATTCATGACAGGGGAGCAGGATTTCTTCCAAGACCTCTATGTAACTTCTCAACCACCGCAATGGGCCTCTGTCGGGTCTTTAGGGGAGATGAGAAACGTCCCCCCCTCAAAAAAAGGGTTATGCGCTTGTGTTTTTTCAAGCTGTCATTAAAAAAAAAGTAAGCATTTAATAAGCAGCTACAAAGCAATTACAGACTGAAAGCCACCTCTTTATAAAGCAGCAGCCATAAAGACAATGGACACTGTGTAATGACAAAGCAACAGCTGCAAGATTCACGGGGAACAAGGAGGGCCAGGCACATAAAGCATAAAGCGGCTGGAAAGTGTGGGTGCTGCTGTGCGTGGTTGGAGAGGGCCGTGGAGAGGCTTTATGAAAAAGGAGGGGGAAGACAGGCTGCCAAAAGTGTTCTTTCTCTAGAGATAGCTAGAAAGAGAACATAAATAAACAGTGACTCATTCTGTGTGATGCTATAAACCTTGTCCAGCAGACCTTATTTACGTAGGAGAGAGGACTCTGATGACTCCAGTTGTTTGGGAGAATACGGAAGAACTATTGGATTGAGCCCTAATTTGACTCAGGTTACCAGTCCCTAAGACTGCCAGTTTTACTTTCTTTGGGAAATTTTAGGAAGAAAGCAAAATGCACGTAGGACAAATAGAGACTAATGTGAGATGATGACAATATCCAGAAATTCATATTTAACTTTTCAGGGAACTGCTTATCAAACCTATTTCTAAATCTTTGAAACACACGGGATTTCTAGTTGAAGATTTCTGAACAAAGTCAACTGTCTCTTTTATTCAGTCAAATAAATCATATGCAAATTAGACACTAACCGACACTGTGCTCTTAATACAATCATCGACAACATATTTCCTGTCTATTTCTGTATCTGTCTATTTATCTCTCCATTCATTTATCATATATGTAAAAGATTGGAGGACATTTTGACATTTCCCTATACAAATAGATGCAGCCTATATTTCTGCTTGTTTCAGAGTTTCTCCATGAAACTACCTCAGAAATAGATTCTCCAGTTTGCACAAATAAGAAATCAAATCATAATTACATATGCTCTTTTCTGCTGATATTTATTTGGTGTTTTCATACGTCAACATTTAAAAATGACAGCTCTTTTTCTTCCAAACTTATCAAGAGATTTTCCTTCTTTGGCCTAAATTCTTTCTTACAATGGTACAAGATTTAAGAAGAAAAAAATTCACAAATACGTCCTGATGTCTACTCACTGGTTTACTGGTTTAGGGCTGATAGTGGCATTTCTTTTCTAGAAAACTGAAATTACACAGCAATTCAAGAAAGGACCACAATGGTTAGAGGCGAAATTCCTTTTCCAGGAAAGAAGCAGGACAGTACTGGCAAAGTGTGTCAACCTGGTTTTGCCCAGATTTCGAGCATGAATCAAGTCACACAGTGTGACTTCTGTGTGTTCTACCCACTCCAACTGTGAACTGATGTTTAAAATTTGACATAGAAATCACGTTAAAAATGCAAAGAGTCAAGATGAGAACACATGGAGACATAGAGGGGTAGAGGGGAACAACACACACTGGGGCCTTTTGGAGGGTGGAGGGTGGGAGTAGAAAGAAGATCAGGAAAAATAACTAATGAGTACTAGGCTTAATACCTGGATGATGAAATGATTTGTACAGCAAACCCCCACGACACAAGTTTACCTGTGTAACAACCCCGCACACGTACCCCTGCACTTTAAAGTTTTTTTAAAGCAAAACTCAACAAAAGTCCTAAAAATTACACAGCATCAAGGGAGTAATAGTTTTAAACCCTGAAAAGCTTAGTGGTTTTCTTTTTTCTCTTTCTAGAGACAGGGTCTTGTTCTGTTGCCCGGGCTAAAATGCAGTGGCATTAACAGCTCACAGCAGGTTCTAACTCCCAGACTGAAAGGATCCTCCCATCTAACTCTCCCCAGTAGCTGGGACTAGAGGTGTGTGCTACCACACCCCCCGCCCTTTTTTTTTCTCTTTAGAGATGGGGTTTTCCTGTTTTCCAGGTGGTCTCAAACACCTGGCCTCAAGTGATCCTCTCACCCCAGACTCCCAAAGTTCTGAGATTAAAGGCGTGAGTCACTATGCCCAATGTGATGATTTTCTTGTTTCTTGATTTTCTTTTATTCTTGTAGGCCAGTTACTGCCAAGTTGTGCTATCTCTACTGCTTGGCAAGGTAGTAGCAGGGATATACTATTCTGTCTTAAGAAACAGTGGACTGGAAATCTATAAACTATTCCTTTGAGCTTTTATTATTTGTCATTTTTTGTGCCGAGCATGAGCCCTAACCTGACATAGACTCACCCACAGATGCCTACACAGCAGTATACGTAAACACACACCCACTTGCACATACACACCATCCACAGGAAAGTGTCACAGACTCCAATCAATCCACATTTCCCATGTCCACTCTTTCTCTGGCCCAAACCATCATCATCCTGCAGTACTGCCTGGTAAAGTGTGTGGTTCCCACAGTCAGACTGATGTGGTTTGAATGACCTTGGGCGGGTTGCTTCCCCTTGCTCTTCTGCTCAATGTTGTTAGTTTTAGCGCCTGCCTGAAAAGATTTGTGAAGACGAAGCTAATTCATGTAAAGCGTTTAACATAGGCGATGCTTAAGAAATATCACCTCTCATTATTGGAATGTGTATTGGTTTCCTACTGATGCTGAAACAAAGTGTCACAAACTTAATCGCTTACAACAACACAAATTTATTATCTTACAGTTCTGTAGGTCAGAAGTCTGATGTGGGTCTCACTGGGCTAAAATCAAGATGTTAGAAGGAGTACATTTACTTCTGGAAGCTCCAAGGGAGAATCCATTTCCTTGCCTTTTTCAGATTCTAGAGACCACCCACATTCCTTGACTCATGGCCCCCTTCCTCCATTTTCAAAGCAGCAACACTGCATCTCTCTGATCCATCTTCCATCACCTTTCTAATCACAGTTCGTAGAGGTTTTCTGGGACTTGTGTAACTACATTGAACCTTCTAGAATTATTTAGGTTAACCTCAAGGTCCATAACCTTAATCACATCTGCAAAGTCCCTTTTCTCTTGAAGATAACATATTCAGAGCCTCCAGGTTTGGGACATGGTGGACATCTTTGTCCGGAAGGATATTATTCTGCTTACTACACGGGGAGTATTACTGATTATAAATCTGAATGAAAAATGTGAATGCATCTTCATTGTATTGGCTGTCCTATATGTTTCTATCCATTAACTCCTCCATTAACATCATGTTCTGATAGGGCAGGCCCTATGGTGATCAAGTCCATGCATGCATGAAACTGGAAACCTCATGGAGTTGTCCCACCATCATGGCGCAAAAAGCACAGCAAATTATTTTAAACTAGCCTTTGATACGGAACAGATACATACAATAATAAGATCTAGATATTGCACATTGACTTATTTGCTTTTTCAATCACTCAACAAATATTTATCAAGTGCTTAACATGAAAAAGCCACTCCACAAAAGGAAATCTCAATTTCTGGCAAGCTTTCAAAGCTATAAACTATGACATCATCCTTTCTCAAACAAACCAACCATTATAAACATCCCAGAATAGGCTTTGTGAAGCCTTCTCTGGAGAAGGGCTCTTAACCTAGGGCATGTGCAGAGGCTCCAGTAGTCTGGGATTTCCTGTTAACCGCATGACAAATTGTGCATGTCTGTGTGTTTGGGGGGCAGGGGAGAAGGTCCATTGTTTTCATCTAGTTCAAAAAGGGGTCTATAATCCACCGAAGGTTAAGCGTGGCAGCTCCAGGGTATCACTGTTTAGGATGCTAAAGACCTTACTGCCCAGTTTCTCCATTTGGCTCCAGAAACTTTCCATGAAACTCAGCAAATGGTATTATGTACTTGGGCTCACCCCTTGAGTTACTGACACACCATCACATCTCTTGCTTTTCTGCTTCTCTCTGCTCACTTATTACACTACTAATGAGCGCAGATACCTCTGCGTAACTATGTTCTGTGTGACAAAGGAAGATTAAATGTTAGACAATGGCAGAACTTGAAGATCAGTTCTTCAAGTTCTAAAGTCTCCTTTCCTTTTCCTACCCTGAACAATTCCTATTTTGATAGTCCCATTCCCTCTATTATCTACATCCAGTTATATATTATAAATCATGTGTGAAGAGAAGGTATGAAAACCTTCTGGGAAGAGGATTGTATTTAAACCTAGGACCTGTCCTTCCCACATCAAAAAAATAAATAAATAAGTAAAATCAACTGAAAAAGGAAGTAAACAAAGTGATATGCTTCTACATAGATTGAGTAAAGAACCACGCCTTTCTGCTGCCCTCTTTCCAAAGCAGCGTGTTTGAAAAAGCATTACTTCTTTCAGAGTACAACACTTGATTCCTCTAGGTCAAGGCCAACCGTGGGTGGTTTGGGCTGTGCTCACATTTAGGAATGCCTCCAGTTCAGGCTCTGCAGACCTACTGCCTTAACTCTTTACTGCTCTTTTCTCCCCTCTGATTCCAAGAAAAGCACGAGGACAAAACATTGAGTCCCATTTCTGAATATTTCAGTTGTTCTGTGTGGAAGGTGCTGCCACCCTTTCCAGGCCACCCTTCTCCCATCAGATTGCAGAGCAGCCCTGACTGACCTTGAAGAGTCACTCCCAGGCCCTTGGATAGTTCACCCTGCGGAAGTCTCAAAGTGGGTGGCAAGTGGGTGATATGCCTTACGGAGATGTGTATGTAAGTCTATGCACTCATACACATTGTACATGGTTGTGAGCTGAGCCCATTTATGGTTTTGGTATGTCTTCTTTGTTTCATCACTTAAAAGAGTGTCCTTGTCTCTCCTTCCCAGTCTCAATGGTCCCATTGCTCATTAAATCCCTTCCCGTATACCTAACCCCATCTACCTGCATTTCCTGGGCATGACGTGAGCAGAAACTATGTCTTCATCTGTTGATTTTATGTCTTAAAATCCATTTAATTTTGCTGGGCTGGTGGTACCAGGAGCAGATAGAATGAGGGAGATAGAATGAGTTAGAAGTTAGCTAGGGCTGGGTTTCTAAGTGACCTCATTGAAGAGGATGAACATAATAAATATGTAAAATATCTGTGATTTTATAGCACTTTGGGGTTGTATAAATAAAAGAGTAAACTATACACTGCATTTTTAGTTAGGAATTGAGTGTCCTCATTGAATGGATTCATTTTTATACAGGACTTTAGATCCATTAGATGATCTCTGCTTACTGCCTCGTCTGTCTGCCGGATCACATGATCACAGATGATGTTACTTTTATTTTAATCCATTCGGAAAGTTTCCAGGAGACTGAGAAAGAGAAAATGCTCATCGGGGAGTTTACTCAACATTGCCTAGTTTTGTTATCCATAGAAAATAGACTGGTGGAAGTGGCCTGCAAAGTACACAACCAGGTCAGGGTCCCACGCTCTGTTCAAATTCTGTTTTCTCGTTAGCAGCCTTCACATGACAGAGCCCTGGAGAAGGACAGCACTTGAGCAACTTTCAACTATCGCAGCATCTGCTAAGAGCCAGAGAGAGACTTGAGGAGAAAACGACTGTGAAACAAGGATGCAATAATCTCAAATTAAAAACAGTTACATGATTAAGGCAGTGGCCCGCTTACCACAGCCTCAGGACACACTGGAAAGCTTCAGCCATTCATTACCATTCACATGTTTTGTCCAAATGGCAAAACGTTTAGGAAGAAAATGTTAAGGTTCCAAATTCTAAAATACTTTTTCCTACATTGTTCAATTCCTGATTTGAAATAGTAGAAGGGGGAAAAACATTTCAGCTGAAACTGAATACATTGGCAAGCTAGAGATTATCAAAAGAGGGAGAATGAAGAGAATTTTTTACAGGCACTGGTGGAGAGAATTATGCAACTTCCCACTACGCAAACTTTTGTAATTGTAAATTCTGCTACCTTTTAAGGAGAAAATACCATCAGCCTGCAACTTGAGAGCTTTTATGAGAACCAGGAAAGGGATTTTCCTTCACTCACATCTGTCTTCATTTGCTGAGTGTATGCTGCAGATTTCGTGCTGGTTAGCTCAGTCTAAGAAGTAGAAGACAACTAGCACTAAATCAAGCAAATGCATGTGTCCTTATTTTTAAAAACTACATGAAAACAAGGCTTGCCTTGGACTATATGGTCTATTTTTCCCAATAGCGAAAGGTAAGAAAGTCAATATCAGCAAATTCACAGGATTGAAGTAGAGACTTTTCCCCATTTATGTGGGTGAAACAAAGGATTATCTTTCAAGGACGTTTCTAGACATCTTTACACGTTTACATTTTTATATAGATAAGGGTATATACCATTAAAATGTGCATGGATTTTTTATTTTGGCTTCTTCCATACTCAGGCATTTAGTATCGTGGAATCATAGAAACTTTGGTTTTATGATGATTTCAGCAGGATCTCAAACATGTTTTTAAAAATCACTTCTTTCAGATAATCCACATCACGAACTTTGCTCTTTGATTTTATCTGTGCATCAATATTTGCTAATCACTAAATTTTCTAAACTAAGGTATCAATATTTCCAACAGGAATTTATCTGTTAACACAGGATACATGACAGATTGAGAGAACCATGTACATACAATTTATCTTTGGTGAATATTCCACAGACTTTATTTTCTCAGGTAATTTTTTTTCCCAATTAGACCATTCTTAACATGCTGACCATTAGAATGAAAAGTGAAAACTTGAATCAGTGAACAAATACCAAATCTTGGGAACCATGATAACCCAATCACAAATCCCTGTGGATTGAAGGCCTGTATAGGAAGGGGTGAGATGGTTGTGGGGATGCAGCTATTAATTATGAAGGTTCTTCTTCTTCTCTTTGAAATGGAATCTCACTCTGTTGCCCAGGCTGGAGTGCAGTGATGGAATCTCAGCTCACTACAACCTCTGCCTCCTGGGTTCAAGCAATTCTCCTATCTCAGTCTCCTGAGTAGCTGGGACTACCGGCGCATGTCAACACACATATATATATAGTTTAATAGAGACGGAGTTTCACCATGTTGGCTAGGCTGGTCTTGAACTCTTGACCTCAAGTGATATGCTTGCCTTGGCCTCCCAAAGTGTTGGAATTACAGGAATGAGCCACCGCACCCGGCCCCTGAAGATTCTTCTTAAGGGAATGTAATTTCTTTGTAGAAATGAAATATCATGTAATATAAAATTGGCAATATAATCTGAGTTCTAATATTACAGTTTTGGTTGTTATATTTAATATTTTTAACATGATTATACATCTTTGAATATAACAAATATGCCTAATTGAAGAATAGTTTGTACAGTTCTCTATTTGATATGGCATCACTTTAATTCTGAAATTCAATAAATATCTTAGAACATTTGTAAAAATCAGCAGTTACGTTAACAATAATACAAGTAAGAAACCTCTCCTTGGCCCTGCCATGCCTCCCCTGATCCCCATCTCCCTTCATTCGTGCCTTGTTTTCTTATCCTTCTTTTGCTCCTTCCTTCCCAACTTGAGCATAAACCTGCTCCTTAGTTGCTTTCTGTATTGGGGGAAACCTTTTGCTTTTTTCTGGAAGCAACAAATCCTTCTTAATTTGAAAGGGTATTGTTGAGCCTGGAAGAAGCAGACAGTATTGTGTACCTGCCTTTATTAATCTGGGTACACATTTTAGAAGTTGCTTGGGTAATATCATGTGGGTTCCCTTTCATTTCCTTTCTTGGCTTGCCTTATCTCACAGTTCCACCCTTTGCCATGAATGTCTTCTCCTAACTTAGAAAAGAATATCTCATAAGACAGAAATAAACATGAAGGCAAAAGAGAAGAATAATTTTTGGAGTGACGTATTTTAGCCAATTTTTTTTTCATCTCTAACTGTAGTTTCTGAGATTCCTCCTGCTCCCAATTTTTAGAATCCATTCTTTTCTTTTGTATCACATATAGCATTTATTGCACAATTTTTAAATAATTACAGACAATTATGTGGTATTTCAGTGTGTCAGGCACAGATCTAATAATAACATTTAATCCTCACAACAGCTTTACGGTTCCTGCCTTCACTTTACAGATGAGGAAACTGGGGCTTGCATATGTTAAGTCTTACTCAAGGTCAGTCCGTTAATAAGAGATGGAGCTCAGATTCGTACTAAGTTGCTGAAACAGCTGAGTCTCTGCTATTAACTGCACCTCCTTGATAATGACTTGCCCAAGATAATGCAGCAATCAATAGATTAGACATTGTATCAGGAGTCTATGGCTTCTCTTATTGGATTAGTTCCTGATATGGTTTGGCTCTGTGCCTCCACCAAAATCTCATGTTGAATTGTAATTCCCAGTGTTGGGGGAGGGAGCTGGTAGGAGGTGATTGGATTATGGGGACGGATTTCTCCCTTGCTGTTCTCGTGGTAGTGAGTGAGTTCTCATGGTATCTGTTTGTTTAAACGTGTGTAGCACCACCCCCTTTGCTCGCTTCCTCCTGCTCCAGCCATGTGGACATGCCTCCTTAGTCTTCGCCTTCTGCCATGATTGTAAATTTCTTGAGGCCTCCCCAGCCATGCTTCCGGTACAGCCTGTGGAACTGTGAGCCAGTTAAACCTCTTTTCTTTATAAACTACTCAGTTCTTTATAGCAATGTGAGAACAGTTCCCTTTAAAGTTTGTGAATTTGAGGCTTTTAGCATTATCTATTACACAATTAATGGCTTGTTTTTTTTTTCCTCCAAAATGACCAAATTAAGAGTAACTCTGTGGACCTTTGATGCTATCCAAAAATCTCTTTAGAGACTCTTGGTTAGGAAATTGTGCTTATAATCCCTTGGCTTCCCTTTTCTTGGTAGGAAGATAAACTCCTGGGAAACACACTTAGGTATGTATTTAATGAAATAAATTACTGCTAAGTGTTATAAAATGTAATGCCTAAAAGAATTAATGTACTCAGTCTTGACCCACCTAAGTTATTCACCTCTAGTCCCTGGTTGAATATTAGACATGTAGGAAAGGCTCAATTAATTCTGAATGAATGAAACGACTCAGATTCACTCGAGGAAGCAACTTTGGTGTAGTTCTATGTGTTAGAAAGCCTAAGTTCATGAATGGGATAAAATGAGGTATGACAGACTGAATACCTAACCACCTACTGTGGAGCTGTGCAGAGAACGAAGGCTCCTGAGCACCTGATGGACAAAACTCATGTCCCATTCCCCCTCCACCTAAGATTCCTTTGCTCTGTTGACTTGGCCTATCATTTTTAGTCGGCCAAGGGAATTGAATCAATGCCAACAACTTCTGCCAAAAGGCAGCAGTGAACTTCAAAATATTTATCAATTAGTACAGGGTGTGCCTCAACCAGTCAGAATCGGCACTGGCTGTAAACCTGCACAGCTGTACTGGGGCTTACCTGCTGAAAATCAGCACTGCTTGTAAGCCCTGCAATCTCAAATCTCCTAGAGGCCCATGGGTTTCTAAGAAGCTCCTCTCATTGCTATGAAAAGATCTAGCCCCTATACACTTTTTTTTTAACCATCCATTTTAGAAAAATTCCTGGGAAATTTGTCAGAATCTGTGTAATCATCATTAATTTAGCAATTCTCAAAGGTAACCCAGAGTTCATCCAGCTGCAGCTTATTCCATTGATCACAATAATCCACCCCACCCAGAACTTTCCTCATGAAAGGAATCTTCTTGGAGTGGCCATCTGGATCGTGTTATCCTAATCAGAGTGTAGAGAGCATACAAGGTGCAGACACTCTTTCCACTGAAGAGTCAGGCTCACTCATTCTTGGATGTGCTTCCCCCTTTCCTTTCACTTACCTCTTTCTTTCTTTCATCTCCACTGGAGAGGTATTGGATGATTTACTGACATTAAAAAATAAGACTATAATAAATTTTATTTTCTCTGAGTAATGCGCACTTCTGAAAACTGCCACCCCCATTCCTACACATTAGGCCTGGGGTGGGGGTGAGGGGTGGCCTAAACTAAAAACAAAAACCTTCCCACTTGCAGATAATTGTTTAATGGCCAAAAGCTTCAGCTCATTCTTGGATTTTCCATATTGCAAACCGGTGGCCCCAAATTTAGTTTATAGCTTTTCTCTATGCTTTATTTCCAGGCATTTGTATGCACAGATCTATATACTTTCCCATGACCATATAAATGAAAAGCTTTCATTATCAATATAGTACAGTGAAAATGAAAGCACAAAGTTACGGGCAAACATGGACTGACCACTGGGGTATTAAAATATTTCTAACAAAATCTCTAAAGCCATTGAATTTTGATTTTTTAAATTTATAACCTAGATAAAGGATGAAAACTAGCATTTATCAATGGCCAAGTCAGTTAACATATTAAGATATTTTTATCCACACTTCTATTGTCCTTCCATAAAAATGAAATAATTAAAAGGCAATAAATGCAGATATAGTGTTCCGTATTTCAAACTAGCATCCAAAGTAATTATTGAGTGTTTGATCTTTGCTCTGTACCAATATGATGAATCGACTAATGAATCAACAAATTGCAAAACAGGAAATCTATATTTCTGTCAGTTGAGGAACAGGTAGATAGTTTATTTAGAATAGTAGAATATTTTCCAAAATATCAATTTAGAATCCAATAGGCTACAAATTAAGAGAAAACCAAAGCAGTGGCTTAAAGAAGTAAAAGATTTTCTGATATATCAAAAAATCCAGAAGTGACAATCAAGGGTTCTTGCAGGTGTCAAGGGAGCCATCATGGAACCAGGATCCCTCAATTATCTTCTACTGCTTTTGATCTCATGGCCACAAAATAGCTACAGCAACTCCAGCCATCACATTCTCACTCTAGGCAGAAAGAATAGTTTTGGCAAGTGTAAAATGCCAAAGTTTTCTTCTCACTATATTTTACCATTCTTATTTGAGAAGAATTCTGCATGTCTCATTGGCCAAAACCATTTTATATGGTCAACCCCTATCAGCAAGGGAGGATGAAAATTTTATTTTAAATTTTGGTAAAGAGGAGTAAATGAATTTGGAACAGTGGTTGAAAATAAACTAACTCACAATATTTGTCACGTATGCTTCTGACCAACAAATAGACAGCTCTTTATGGATATAACATGTGTTTCCTCAGACCACACAGGTTTTGAAGCAAGAATATGAGTCACAATAAGTCACCGTGAGTGTTTGTTTCTTTGACTCTTCCCCTTCCTCATGGTCTTCCAGACCTACAGAAACCTTCATTGTCCCTCCTAAATATTTCTGGAAGTCCCCAGAGGATGTCTTTTGCGTACTCATAAACTCAGCTCTGATAGATACTATATGTGCCCATATTTTCTTTCTGCCTGAACTGGCTTCATACAGTAATCAGAGTGGAGGCATCGACATATCTGAAAGCCACAGTTAACACTACTATATTGTTTCCTGTTGCTGCTGTTGTAGGTGAGATTATCCTGTAAAAAAAAAAAAAAAAAAAAAAAAAAGCCACTCTCTGCAAAAGCTGTCTCACTGCACTCAAACCCATAACCTAGCTAATGGAAGCTAGAGTTACTGAAGTCCATGTGGTGAAGCCATACTGTAGACGTGGTCAGTATTGCCCCTCAGCTTTGAATTCCATGGGTTATATCTTCCTCATTTGGTGCTCTCTGTTCCTGGGAGAATTTGGTTGGAAAAGTCCTTTTCATTTCTATTTTGTTCTACTCCATAGAGCTCAAGCAAAATGGCTTAATGCTGGAAAAAGGACCCCACACGAGACGTGTCATATTCAAATTTACCCTCCCTTCAGTTATTGGGATATTTTCATCAGGCCAGTCTCATAGGCTTTGCATTTTATTTATGGATGACTTTTTAAAAATCTTATGGAGCTCTTACACAAGCTTTGCAGAGATACTTGACACCCACTGGTTTATTTAAATCAATGGATAAATTCAGTTTAGGCTGCCAAGCTGGCATTACTAGACCAAAGGTAATATTACTAGACCAAAGGTAATTCATGCTAAGTTCAGTATATCTGCCTTCATCTTAACCCTATCCACAGCCATCCCCTCCTACTCATATTTCAGGCTGTCGGAATTCAAACTGGTCTTACTAGCCATATGTTAGGTTGTCAAAATTCAAACTGGTTTTACTATTCAAATTCCAGGTTTTACGCACACTTGCATTTACATACCAGCTCTCCACTTCTTATGTTAAATCAATATACTTATCCTCTTGAGATTATGAGCCTGACATACAGGATGTTCACTTACAGAGAAAATCATGGTTTACTTTTTTAGACCTGTTTATGCCACTCTACATGGAGAAGAAAATTGATGGGCTACTTAGATAGAAAACCCTCTTCAAGCCAGTCTAGCAAGGTCTCACTAGGGGATATTTCAATGGGAAAATACTTCGTTGTAACTCCTCCTATGCCCAAACCCGGATTTGAAGTCCCAGAAGGAATTTTGATTGGGATGGGAAAATATCTGGTATTGTTGTGGAACCCAGACCAGGAGTTCATATGGAAGAAGAAAGAAAGTGGAAGCCGGAGCACCATCATACCTCATGCCACCCACAGGACACCAATAAAGCAACCTGTGACGATCAGTGCTGGAAATGAGTGCCTTGGAGTTAGTGTTAAATGGATGCATGAGAATCTCAATTGAAGTTAAAAATATATACGATGAGCAAACTGAATGGAAGTAGAAAAATGGCAGTTATGAACACAACATTCAAAAATGCCCCATCTCTATGTGTGAATGGGATTTTCAGCTTTCCTGGAACAAGGGAAGCTACTTGAGAAGAATTTATGTCTAGAATAAGAACAATTGAGATAATACTTTTTCAAACTTACCCTACCAGTAAATACTGCTGAACTATCTGTCTAATTTCTGTATGCAGTTACCTCCAGAAACATCAGAGAACCTATGGGAACTGGTATACGATGCCAATATTGAGTTTTGTGAGCACATGGGTTTTGAGACAACCTCTTAAAGAGCCCTTTCAAAATCAACAGAGCCTTGAAATAGTAAAAGACACTGCTCTAGCCCTTACAATTTGACTTTAGTATTGGATTGTTGGGATCCATTCAATACTGAGGTTCCAAGCCTGGGTTAAAAACTTCGCTAGGTCAAGAGCTACACCTTTGCCCCTTTTCCACCTGAGGTAAATTATTTCCTCCAAGAAATTACTTTCCTTTTTGAGCAAGTAACTTTCTGAAATGCTGAGAGAAACTGGTACTTTAAAATAGATAATTTGCCTCAGATGGGTCACACAATTTATTTCCAGAAGCCAGTTTAATTTTTTTTTCCTTCACTCTGATGATTGGGTCAAATCCTTATTAATAAAATGTGTGCTACTGGAAAGGAAAGACACCTTTGTTACTTAATCCATGTGCGGTCATTTATATTTGGCATGCATAAATGTCATGAAGAACAGGGAAAAAATATAATTCATGAGCAAAATGCAGTTTATGCTACTGTCCCCTTGCCAAATTAAGTATTGTAGTTGGAAATTTAGGGTGGAGGCTCACTTTGGAAAAAAAGAATCAAATTGTCTGGGGATTTTGCTTTCATCACCAAAGGGATTTTATGTGTTTGGAAGGATCATCAATTCCTGACTTGGTGGTAGACAATACTCTTACTTCACGCAGGTCCTGCAGAATTCTAATATGGCTTGGTTGAAATTTCTTCTTTTGACTAGAAACTTTTTTCACATTTTTTTTCAATATTCCCTTTGATGCAGTCAAAATAGGTGGACAAATACGTTGTCTACACTGAAACAAAGCTTGCTTGAATTCACCTATATGATGATGTCTTCATGAGCTTGCTTTGCCTTTCCAAATCTATCTTTAAAAGATTCACTAATCTCCAGATTTTAAAACATAGAGGCATGTTCCAACAGTACATTTTTCAAGTGATGTAAAAAGTTCTTGGAATTAATTTGTCATCAGCCTTGCTCTAAGGACGGTGTTGTTTCAGCCATGGCCATTTAGGAACTGATCATTGCTACCTACAACCCTGTTGAAAAGGCCCACTTCGTTCAAAAGTCAAAAGTAAAAAAAAAAAAAAAAATCTTTGTATACATTTTTTTTCCACTGGATGTATTACATGGTTAAATTTATTTTTTTAAATTTGGAAAACAAACTTACTTTTAAGCACTTTCATGTCCTAACAAGTTTAAAACACACATAGAAGCGGAAGCATTCCTTCACCTGATGTTTCAGCGTTCAAGGTACTGAAAGTCGCTTGCTCATACAATGATATAAAGTTGATGAGTAATAAAGACACCTGATTTTATTTTTGCTCATGTGTCTCATGATGACAAAATTTGAGACAGGTCAACAAGAAATATTTACTAGATCTAGTAGTTGTTATTACATTTAAATTGATAGTTTCTAATAATGATGTTTTGCATAGGTCATAAGGAATTTTCTGTGAGAAATATTAGGAATAAAAGGATTTTCTTCACTCTTCACATGTGTTCTACAGATGTTCACAGACTAGTCTTCCTTTTATAGGCTCTGAATAAAGATAAAATATGGTGGAAATCAACCAATTCGTCATTGCTGTTTTATGCTGTAGAAATTACCCTTCATTTTCACTTACCTTTGTGTTCAAGGTCAAAGCCATCCCCATAAAAACTCCCAAACTACACACCAAAAAAACAAATCAAACGAAATAAAGCATTGCAAGAATGTGAAATTTGTGTTGAAAACATCTGGCTGACTATCTATTCTCCCAGGCTATGCTCGGCACTCATTATTCATATAAATTGTGAGAAAGGTTTGGTGTCTGAACGTACCTCTAGCCCCTATGATGTGCGTATGTGATTTTTGCCCAAGTAGTCATCACCACAATCCTGTATAAGAAAAATAAATTTGAATTTGCTGTGAGTCAGCTTCATCTTTTAAAAATATGATGATAATACCTGCTTTAATTATCTTAGGGCTTCTTATGAGAATAAGATGAAATGTTTTAAAAAGTAAATGTATGAGGAAAACTTAAAAATACCAACACTTTAGCAAATTTTTATGCTTGGCATGCAAAATCATATCTGATTTGCTTGGCAACTGAATGTGATCATGTTTTTGCCATCAGAACTCTCATTGTCGTGGGTAATGTAATCCAAATATTTTAGTTCCCAGTGAAAGAGTCAAGAATAAATAAGACAAACACTGCATGCTAATTCTGGCCATGGAGACTGAATATAACAGAGATTTGAATGAGAAAATCTGGTTTGGTGTCAAGCATAACAAAATAAAGAAGAGTTTGTTGATGGGCAAAAGGAAGAGATGGGTTGAGAAAGTGCTGTGCTCCCTGCTGAGAGAGTAGTTTGACTTTGGACAAAATAATAGCTTCAGTTTCTCTTTGGATTCATTATTGCTCCTGGACTCTCTCTAATTTGAACCTTGTAGGGGTCATCTGTGCCTCTGTCATCTCGAATACTCTCCACTTCAATGAATCATACTTCACACTGCCAGGATGACCACCCAGAAAGGCCTGTTTATGTAGGACTTGGCTGCTGCAGAGTTCATCTTAAGTCCCGAACAGCTGAGTTGGGAGCTCCACAATGGTCTCCTGTTTGTTTCTGGGCAGGGTTGGAGATAAGATCATCTATACAGCCTAACAACCAGCTGTGAGTTAATCTGTTGGAATTCTCATCTTATCACTGCATATATTGGACTGTGCTGTAGTGGGCATACATTTTCTGAAATGCTGTCTTGGCCTGAAATAAAGAATATGTCAGGAAAGTCAATGTCAGCCTATATACAAACAAGGAAGTTGAGATTAAGAGGATACAGAGATAAGCTATCAGCCAATTTACACCTTGTCGCCTTTCTTCTATTCCTTCAATATGATTTTATAATCTTACCATTTTAACCACTAAAATGGTAGAAAACCAAGATGGGCACTTTTGGCTAAATCAATAGTAACTGTGCTTTGAGACTTGAGCAAGATTGTGGAAGATTTTGCAATGGATTAAAGAGATTATTAAATATCCTTTCAATGAAATGCAAGAGCCTTTGGAGATTATGTGGTGCTATGGGGATGTGTGCCTTCATTTTTGACTAGGCTTTTTTACAACTCTGTAGAGGTAGAAGTGAACTCACAGAAATTTGATAGGAATGGAAATAGTTTCTGTTGCTAAAAATGCAAAGTATGTCCCTTGGATTATAATCGATAATTTACCTCCACTAAATCTCCCAAGCTTCACAACCAAAAAACCAAACCAAAACAAAAGATATCATCATAAGAACCTGAAATTTGTGTTGAAAGCAACTGACTGATATTGCATTAGATAGCCAACATGTCTTGTTATAACTGGTGGCTCTGAAAATTTGCATTTTGAATATATCTAATAAATTAAAACTCTAGCAAGGAAGTTTTAGAAAATGACTACAATATAGTAAATTTATTTATACGCTTTGAGAAAAGTAGACAAATGAGAAACCCATATAGCTCATGCCTTTTCTGGGTTCAGATAGAGATCAGTAAATGTTTTTCAATTATAATCATATGGTCATTTCAAAAGCAAATCTAGAAGGATTGTTTGCAATCACCAATGTTATTCATAAGTAAAAGTTTAGATGGAAAATTTTGTGTATTTTGTGTGGGGGTGTATCCTCTGAAGAGTTTATGCTACTCACTACAATGTATACTTTGGCTCATCTGATTGCTCCTGGCACAGGAATGTAGATGCTATCATTGTCTTGAGACCCTTAAGTTTACATTCAGCCAGATTTCTTTATCTCCTTCCAATATCAGCCTCAATCTAATTATCTTTCTCTTTATAAATTTTCCTCGGTGCCCTCTTTTCAGGCTGACTTGCCTGTCCAGAAAAGAGGGATTTTCTTTAATGTGGTAAAATATACATAATATAAAATTTACCATTTTAATTATTTTTAAGTGACATTAACTACATTCACCTTGAAGTGGAACCATCACCATCATTCATCTCCAAGTCTTTGTCATCACACCAAATAGAGACTCTGTATCCATTAAATAATAACTCCATATTCCCTCCTTCTCCCTGACTTTGGTAACCCGAATTCCACTTTTTATCTCTATGAATTTGACTCTTCTTGATACCTCAAATGTAAAATCAGACAATATTTGACCTTTGTCTGTCTGCCTCATTTCACTTAGCCTAATGTCTTGAGGATGTTGTAGCATATGTCAGAATTTTATTTCTTTTTGTGGCTGAATAATATCCTACATACGACTTTTTGTTTATTCATCCATTGATGAATATTTGGGTTGTTTCCACCTTTTGGCTGTTATGAATAATGCTGCTGTGAACATGGGTGTACAAATATCTGTTCGAGTCTTTGCTTTCAATTCTTTCTGGAATATATCCAGAAGTGAATTTCTGGATCATATGATATGTTGATGTTGAAATTTGAAAAGAAATTTTTAAGGAATTCTTTAAGGAAGCACCTTGATTGAAAACAATTTGGAGGAGGAGCAGCCTACTGGGGAATGTATTATTTAGTGACATTAAAAATTATGTAAATGTACTGTTTTCCTAATGGTTGCACTTCATCCATATGATGTCAGTGCTTAATATGCGTTGTTTGCCTCTAGGCCAATCCACCACTACCTTCATTAAAGCATTAGAGTCAAAAACCTTTGTCTCACTGGTTTTCACCTCTAATTAACTTCATTTCTGAAAGTGCTTTGAAATAAATTTTCCATTCTGAGGGAAAGAAGCCAAAACAAAAAAAATCCAACAAAACGCATGAAGTTTCCCACACATGAGGATTTGTTTGCTGCTTTTATCTATCACAACATTCTCTCTAACAATCTCGTTCACAATTGTGGACTACTCAGGGTTCTCCAGAGAAACAGAATCAATAGGGTGTGTATGTGTGTGTGGAGACAGAGAGAGAGAGAAAGCGTGAGATAAATTTATCTTAAGGATTAGTTCACATATTTGTGGGGCCTGGCAAGTCCCATATTTGCACGATAGGACATCAGGTTGGAGACTCAAGGGAAAGCCGATGTTGCAGTTGAGTCCAGAGGCAGTCTACAGGCAGAAATCCCTCTTCTGCAGGGAGGTTAAGTCTTTTTCTTAAGACCCTCAACTAATCGGATGAGGCCCACCCATGTAATGGAGGATAATCTGCTTTACTTAAAGTCTGATTTAAATGTTAATCGCATCTAAAATTACCTTCACAGCAATATCCACAAGTGTTTGACCAAGTATCTTGGTACTATGGTGTAGCCAAGTTTCACATAAAATTAACCATCACAATAATGCACTTCTTTAAAAAAAAAAAAAGTGGAGGGGTGTTATACAAAGCTTAAATTTTGTAACCTCATTTGGTTTGGGTTATTATTGGCTAACTTCTCATTTATCTTAGTCATTAAGCAGATTTCAGTTTACTCATAAATTATTTTTGTGTGTTTCCAAATATTTTTTAGCACAAGTTTTGCCTTGACAGTTGGATTACATTTTCCTTAAAGCTTGGGTCAAGATTTATTTGGTAATACCCTACCTATTACCAGTACCATCTATTATAGCACTCGAGGCAAGTCAGTGTTCACCAATCACCAAGTAAATACTTTGGCAGTATCTGAAACTTCAATTTAGAGTTAACTTCCTTCCTGCCATCACCAGCACTGTCCATTGTAGCCATCCGGCTTTTATGGAATCTTTATTACTTACAGTTATGTCCATTTTGTCTGAAGTCCAAAATAATTTAATGGGCCATTGCTTTACCATTTTTTTTCATAATTTCCCTGTACTAAAGCTCTGTCCTAAGCTTCTTTCTACCTCTAAGATTTTGCTCCAATTTCTGCCATACTTGGAGGAATGCCATTCTCAGCCTATCCCAATCCCACCCATTGTTTAGATCATAGTTTAAATTCCTTTTCCTGCACAGATTTCTCAAGCATCCTGGTCTACAGTACTCTATGTTTACTCTATTGCCTGTTTTATCTGTAACTCCTCATGTTGTTAGGAAAGCATATAATACCACCTCTTGTTGTTCAGTAATTTAATATGGGAGTTTGACTTCCCAAAGGTAAATGTAAATGTACAGACATACACTCTTTGATTTGTCTCACCCTTCCCTCAAAAGTAAATCAAAAGCTCTATCTAGGCCGAGTACAGTGGCTCACAACTGTAATCCCAGCACTTTCGGAGGCTGAAGTTGGGGGATAGCATGAGTCCAGAGTTCAAGACCAACCTGGACAAAATGGTGAAACTCCATCTCTCCAAAAAAAAAAAAAAAAAAAGTCAGGTGTATGTGCACCTGTAGTCCCAGCTACTTGGGAGGCTGAGGCAGGAGGATAGTTTGAGCCTGAAAGCTTGAGGATGCAGTGAGCCGAGATCATGCCAAAGCATGCCAGTCTTGGCAGCACAGTGAGACCCTGTCAAAACAAACAAACAAAACAAAAAACTCTATATAGAGAGATAATGAGTAAACATTTTTTAAAAAATGAATTAATACAAACATACTGGGACCTTGTTCAGTGTAAGGTTAGTCCCATGTGTTTCTGAACTTTACCTTGGGTTTGTAGTCAATGTATACGTGTTAGGTAAGTGTTTTTGACTTTATGTTTATGTGTGACTTGGAAACAATATTACCTCATTTGAATTACTGGCATATTAATGATGTCAAAACCTTATCTTGGTTGAGCATTTTTTCTACTTAAATTCAGAGCTGTTTCATTTGAACACTGTGTTTACCAAGCTGAAAAGTCTCATGTTCTCTTGGATAATCTCCAGTCAGAGTTATCTATAAATGATACTTTAGGGACTTTCTTTACAAACTGAATTTGGTTTTCTTTGTACAGTGCAAATAAGTAAAACCAAAAATTAAAGTACATGAAAAAACATTTGAGCTAGTTATTTCTTCAGCTAGCTCACATGCAGCTGTTAAAATCTGTATAGACCATTTTCTGTTCACAGTCCCATTATTAATATTTTGTAGAGCCTTCCTTTAGCCATTTCTCATTTTCAAGCTGGTCTCCTATTACTGGGAGTACATTGCAGCATTTGCCATTTTGTTTAGGATTGGGACAGTGGTACAGTACTTCAACATTGCTTTCATTTCCCAGTATGTCAAACAACATACAAATGTCAAGTATTTTTAGTCTCTGCATCATCATCGTTAACAGGATACCAGACTCCCAATGTGCATTCCATCTCCAGCATACAAAATCACTGCAAGTCATTTCACCAGGGAATAAAAGAGCTTTCTACCCAAATGCTGTTACAATTTTCACACTTCGAACGGTATGAGTCTTAAAGCATTTGTAGTCATAGCAACTGGTTTTTAAATTTTGTATATAATCATTTTAATTATTAAGTATTTGATATAAAATATAAGGAAAAGTTAATACATGTATGAAAGGTGAATAGGCAGGCTTTTAAAATTACCAAAACCCCTACATTTTCTAGGAAGGAATTTATTATTATTTGATGAAGTTAAAACATGCAGGCAGTTAGTGGGACAGTTCCCACTTAGCTCCACTAGAGGTCTCAATTGATATTGTGTGTGTGTGTGTGTGTGTGTGTGTGTGAGTATATATTTGTGTGTGTGTATATATGTGTGTGTCTGTGTGTATATGTATGTTTCTGTGTATATATACATGCATATGTATATATGTACACCCATAAATGTGTACGTACATATATACATATGTGTATATGTGTGTGTGTATGCATACATACATACACACACATGCATATATATATATATACACACACACACACAAATATATTTTTTCAGACAAAGCTAAAATACTGCACTGCTATTGTGGATGATCTTATAGCAGTATTGCCAAAAGGAACAACCACCATAGGAATAACAATACCTTTTAAAATTCATTATAAATAAAAACAAACTCTAGTACCTTTCTTTTTCCAAGGTTTAAAACTTTATTGTACATTTCCCTTTAAAACAAGGACCGTCATTTAAAAACATCCTTTAAAATCTCCCAATACTTTTTATACACACAAGCAAATATAAATAACAATGTTTCTTTACATTTAAAAAAATGGGAAATTTATTTGGGGTCATTTCTTGTGAACTTTTTTTAAACCACCTATAAGCTTGCTCTTTATTATGACCATAATTGTATATATGTGTAATAAAATAACATAATAAAAATTATATAGTCATAATTGTTATTTTTAGAAGCTCTGACTTTCCATCATTAAACTTATTAATCAAAAGTGTATGCTACTTATTTTCTAATTTATTCTGAAATGTGAACCAAGGAAATGGAGAACATTAAATTTTTGCTTCAAGAACTTAGACAGTATAAGTAGTGTTTAGAACCTTGGTCATCTAGGAGAGCCATCACCCCATCAAAAAACTCTCATTAATTATAATAAAAATAAAATTCATCCAAAAACATTTTCATGAAGTTAGGAATTAGTTACACTTACTAGAAATATATATGAATATATATATTTTTATATAGTTTCTATTTTTAACATAAAATAGAAAATATATAATAAAATTATATTTTAATAAATTTATTATTTAATGTTATAATAAAAATATAATTATATACTAAATAATTATAAAATGTAATACAATTATATAATAATATAATTATGTTATAATATAGTAATACAAAATTATGTAATTTTGTTTTATATAATATATAATTATGTAATTATATATTCTATATTATATAATTATGTTAAAATTAAATTATATAAAAATTTATTCTATTGTGTATTACTATATATACTCGCTATAATAAATAAATAACATATTTTTAATATATAGTAATATAATATATAAATATATTTATATATATTATAAATAACATATATCTATAAATAAATATATTGTTATATATTATAAATGATATATCATTATATACTTATATATAAATGTATATAAGTATATATAATTATATATAAAATACTATATATTATTGTATATATTATGTAATAGATATTATATGTATTATATATAAAATAGAGAAAATATATACATTGTAAATAGTTATATATTTATATAAAATAGATATTTATGTCTATTATATATACTATTTTACATGTAAAATATATTTATATTTATCTATTTTTTTCCTCTTAATTCAGTACTTTAGGAAAACAGGTTTTTTCACTTTATGATGGAATGTACCACTCACATTACTTGTTGCTTGTTATTTTTGGAATACTGTCTGGGCCATAATTAACCCTAGCTTGCCTAAGCTTTTGTTGGGGCTGATAAACTTGTCAGCTTCTAGAAGCTTCTGAAGGCCAGTTGAACTCAGATCCATTCTTTTTACCAAAATACCTTCTAAGGTAACTGAGTTGTGTGTCCCTAAATCAGGGCAGGGTTGAGAGCATTGAATCAGCTAGAAAACGACTATAGTCAGCCATGTGCTCCAGATATTAATATCTCAGTAATATGTTTACCCCATGTGCCGGAAGTTTTATATATAATATCTCACTAAGTTTAGAGTAATCTTTTAAGGTAGCTCCTCATTTTTATAAAAGATGAACCAGAAATGCAAAAAGGTAATTTGCCAGTTCCCAGAGAAATTTGTAAGTACAGACATGTCAACCTCAGTAGCAGCAAGGGCATAAATTCCCCTCTACAGCTACTTGAGCCATAGTAACTAGTAAATGTTTAAGCCATGGTTGTTCTTTGCAGAAAGCCCAGATGTTTGTCAATGAGTAAAACTTTTATTGAGTTTCTACTATGTCTAGACTACAATTCTAGGAACTCGACAGGAGGGAGAGCTATAAAAGAAAAAGATGTGGCGTTATTATTAAGAAACATAAAACCCACTTACAGAGACACAGCACAAGAGTATAAAATCCGGGTGAACACTTTTACAGGGAATGTGTGTCTCCTGGAGGCCTTAGCACATGAAAATGATAGAGTTCAAAGTGAAAGCCTTCAAGTGATTCTGTGCTAAATAAAGGCAATTTAAACCAAATAGATTTCTTTTTTTAGTAAACAATTAAAATGACAGTATAATGGGTTTAAATTGAAAAAAAATAATGTTTTAAAGGAAATTGCCTTGGCTATCACGGTGTGATATCTGCCTTCGTGCACATCTCTGTGACTTAAAGTCCAATACCAGGATATAATGAATTACACATGGCTTTTGGCTTTCCAAGGTATTATCCAGTGAGAAGAGATATGAGAAAAGGAAAAGGATCTTCGACCGTAAAATTAAAATAACTCAGTTATCTTACCTTGTTGAAGAAATAACAGACCTAGAAATATTAAATGACTTGCTCAAGGTCATATACTTAGTTTATAAAAGATCCCAGACTTCAAACTTAAAAGACTGTAAGCAGAAAGGATTGAAGAAATGTTTGCCCATTCATTTTTAATGTGCTAAAGTGTAGCATGAAAGCATAGCAAGGGCTTCATGCTGGGAAACTGAAATGGCAGACAAAGCAAACTAAACAAAGACCCATTGTCTCATTATGAACTAAGATTTTGAGGAGATTGTGGGTTTACTATGAAAAGCTTAAGGAGCACTAGTTGGGGAGGGGAGAAGTATGACTTTATGCATAGATTTAAGGGACTCTGGGCTCTTTGTGGTTTTAATCAGACATACGATAGTTATCATAAACTATAATTATTATAAGTTACACCCGTGTCCTCCTAGCACAGATACAGTGATATGCATGTATATTATGCATTTTCTCTGCACTCTCTCTGCCTGTATAGTTATATTCATTTGGTAGAACCAAAAATGCATCTTATGACAAATTTTGATTTCAAGTTGAAATACACCAGTCAGTATGGAGAGTGTTGTCCAGAAATGCAGATGGTTCTTTGAAGAAAAGTACAATCAAACATGGCAGAGACAGTCTTACATAACAAATAACAGGGCTGATGTCAAAGTTATTTGCCAACAGAATACAGTATGTACACCATTAAGTACTTTGCTGTCTTCATATGAATTTGTCCTTCGAAAAACTGCCCCAATCTAAACTGTTACATTAATATCTACTACCATATTAGGATTATGAGTGCTTACTATGTATCAGGTACTAGTTTAAACACTTTGCAGGTATTATGAGTGGGATAATTATACCAACTGAATGAAGTACATTACTATTTTCATCATTCCCATTTTATAGATGGAAAATCAAGGTAAGGCAAATTAAGAGTAAGGCAAGTAAATGGAAGAGCTAGGATTCGAATCCAAGCAGCCTGATTCAAATTTTGCATGTTCAGTTGCTATGTCAACAACATCTCAATATGACTGAATCTTTTTCAAGAGAGAAACCAAAACCCAAATGCAAAAGCACTCTGTCCCTTTTAAGGTTGTCATTTGGGAAGTACATACAACTTTCCTAAGAATGCTGTCATACCTTAAATATTTCTGAAATGGATACCTTGGAATTAACGTCAGAGCCTGCAGCTCATTCTTTGACTATCTCCTGTGGTGGCAAATCTCTCTTTGAAGGAGGATTTTGTTTTGGATGCAACCAAAGTCCCTTGCAGCCAAATACCATGACTAAGGTGGGTCTCTAATCTGGGTGATGCCATTTTTGGTCAAAAAAGTGAAACATGCCTGGGCGGCAATGGGACAGATTGTTTCTCTAAATTGGCTCTGAGGACAGTTCCAAGGAGGAGCTTCAGAGCCTCTGGAGCAGTTGCCTGCTCTGGGTTCATGACTTGTAGTCCAAAGTGATTTGACTTGGGGTGACGGTGTGGTCAATTTAGATATTCAGATCTGGACAAGTTTATCATCACTTGCCTCTGTAACTTGGATTTAATTTTTAAAAATTCATAAATCCAAATAGTCAATTTCTGTAGACAACCTTTTGGAAAATTAAGTTGACCTATCTAGTTGAGTGAACAGGGATGAAGCTAGCAAAACAGAAGGCATCCATCTGTGTCTTTATTTTTTGCTCCATGCCGGAAGGGTTTCCTGTCCACCCAGCGTACCTGGTGGTATTACCTACACACGCCACTCATCTGTATGAGTGGCTGAGCAAGAATGGATCACATGGATCAGACACTTTTGTCTCTATTATTTCTTCTCCAATATCTGGAACACATCTCCCGCCTATTTTCATTCCTTTCAACTCAAAGTATCATGTTATGTCTCTACTCCTTCCTTGACCCCTTGACCTGAAGTGATCCCTTGCTTCTGTATTCCTGAGCTCATGTTATTGATGCAATTCACTGGACTCACTTTCTTGTATTGTTATTTTTTCTTTTGTATACGTTTTATTTCTCCAGCTATACTATAAGACTAAAGGCAAGAATGATTTTTTTTCTACCCATTTTATCTTCCTTTCTTTCCATCCTCTTTCCTTTCTCTCTTCCTTCCTTTCTGCATCCTTCCTTTCTCTCCTTCTTTTCTCTCCTTTTTTTTTTCTCGTGGGCTCTTATTCAGGCCCTAGGACAGTTCCCTATACAAACTAGTAGCCCAGTGATATTTACTGATTCTTACTCATTCTTGTTATATCAATGGAATGAATAATCTAATTGCCCACTCTGCAGATTTATCTTTCTTATTATAATTTTCTTGAGAAAATGTTAAGTTGTTTTCCCTCCTTTGTTTCTTCCTTTCTTTTTTTCTTGACATATACTACTTGAAGGGTTATATTTCAAAAAAAGGCAGCCTTAGTTAAACATCTTTTTTTATTTGTTCAAAGTGATAAAGGGCAAGTATACTACTAAAACTGATTCTATCTTCTTTGCAAGGGATTTTTTTTAAAGATATGCTATTAAAGTATAATTGACTCCTCTTGCTACATAAAACCTTTGGGGTCTACAATTTGATTCTTCAGAAGTCTTTGTCAAAATATTGCTTAAAAGTAAGCATTTGTTTTACCAGTATTCATTCTTATATTTTGGGGGTTCAAAATGTAAATAAGTATAATATCCAGCAATCTAAAACAACTTTACTTTTATTGATGCTCTACAATCAACAAACATTCACATTTATTCACATTTTAGATTGTACCTTTTTGTGTGTGGCTATTGATAAAGTCAGGTCTGATAAAATAACTAATTATATGGTCCCACAGTTTGTGGATAGGAAAATTGCTCAGAAAAGTGTTCAGTTCTCTAATTTTGGACTGTTAATAATGCCTTCTTTTTCACTTGTAAACTGATGCTCTTTCCTTTCTCCCAGTCATGCTAAGAACTGAATTTTACTGCTTCAACCATGCCTGCAATATCTAGGAGAGTCCCAAGTGAGGTTTCTTAGAAATGTTTACAAATGCAGAGGATCAAAAGCTTTTCTAAGTATTTAGTTTTGTTTACATTTTAATCTTTTAAATGGCTCACATGTATATGGATGTTAAAGAAAAAAAAATACAGTGCTATGATGACCTTAGGTAGATAACCCATGTTCTTTGTTTTAAGAAAAGAAAAAGGAGACTAGAGAGCAAAGATAAACAGGATATTCTGCATTTTTTTTTTTAGCAATCTTGTACTGTTGTATATTACATTTGAAGGCCAAATTTAAAAGTTATGCTGAAGGTCTATATGAGAATATTCTGTTATCACTACTGTCAAAGGAGGTCATCGGGACATTTTAATTAGAAAACCACAGGGTTTAACTAATATCTAACTTCTAAAATAAATTGACCTTGTATTATAGAGCATATTCCAGAGTATGCTGTAGTTTGATAACTAGATATCATCATCTCTGTGGGTCTTTAATAGCAAAGGATCCTGTCCATAGGCTTGGGCTAGCCTTTGAGAATATGTATCCTTATTGTTTCAAATGAAGGTCTCCAGCCAACTTCCATTTATTTGGAATTAGTTTATCAAACCAAAAGATGATGTACACCCCTGCTTTTCTTTTCTTTCCCCTGAAGTATCCTTTGGAATGAGGTTAGTTTTTATTATTACCTCTGGCATACTCTGGGAAGAGAAGAGATATAGCCAAACCTGTTGATTCTACTCCTGTTAATAACTTTGGTGTAAACACTGAAGGTGAAAAGTTCTGGAACATGCAGAACAGAATAAACCAACTTGAAATTAATGAAAAACCAGAGCAATATTGTAATGCCAGCACCGCCAGAAGTCGGTCAGTATTTGTGTTCTTTATTTGGTGCATTTCTCTGTTTTTATGAAAGATACAGCAGGGGTCTGATAAATTCTCAGCCCACTTTAAAGAAAAAAATGAAACTGTGCACATAACTAATCTAATACATACGGTGAAGAGCTTCAGATAGAAACCAAATATCTTTGAGATTTAACTATTTACTTAATCTTTCAGCTGAGCTCCCTCATCTACAAATTCAAGGTTGCCAAATGATATGGTCTGGCTGTGTCCCCACCCAAATCTCATCTTGAATTACTACAATTCAAGATAATCGCCATGTGTTGTGGGAGGGCCCTAGTGGGAAGTGATTGGATCATAGAGGAGGTTTCCTCCATGCTGTTCTCATGATAGTGAGTGAGTTCTCATGAGATCTGATGGTTTTACAAGTGTCTGGCATTTCCCTGCTGGCACTCATTCTTTCTCCTGCCGCTCTGTGAAGAGGTGCCTTCCACCATGATTATAAGTTTCTTGAGGCCTCCCCAGCCATGCAGAACTGTGAGTCAATTAAACCTCTCTTCTTTATAAATTACCCAGTCTTGGGTATTTTTTTCATAGCATCATGAGAATGAACTAATATACCAAATATGACCTCTTCCTGCTTTATCAATGGACTCTACTTCCTTCAACTTTGAAAGCCAAGAATCTCTCTGATAGTCTTCATATTAATTCCCTTCTCTTCACTCAGCATTTCTTTCCTCAAAAAAAATTCCCTTGATATGTGCTTCAGGTAGTCATAATACATTTATCTTTTGTCCTTAAGATTAAATCCTGAGTACCTGCAAGCAAAAAGTGGTTTTTCGTTTTCATTCTCTATGTAATTTTCTTCCTGTCGGTAGAAAATTGGAGTTCTAGGAGACTTTAATATAAAATATTGAATTTTTTTGTATCCCATGATAATATTTAAATCTTGCCTCTGTAGGAAAAGTGATAAATTCACAACCTATTACAATAGAGAATCCACTTAACTGCCCTATATTTTACATTGCTGCAGAGCATAAATATTCCTTCCTTCCTTCCTTCTTTCCTTCCTGATTCTTACTTTAATTACCACATAATGATTTCCTCCTGCACTCTGTACTGAACACTGTTTTAGAGAGTGTTTCTGTATTTTTAAGTGTGAGTACTTTAAATACATTTATACTCCTCAAAAAAGCAAGAGTAGAAAAGAACACTAATATATGTCATATTTTAAATTGCTTCAAATACCGATATTGATTTGTAAATTAGACAAAAGAAACATAACTTCTCCTCAGTTTATTTTTAACCTTTTATTGCAGAAAAAAGCCTAATTATACAAAAGTAGAGAACGAAGTACGCATCTCTATCACTCAGCTTTAACAATTATTATCATTTTGCTCATCTAGTTTCATCTATCTTCACATTTTCTATTTTTGCTTCAAATTTTTAAAGAAAATTCTAGACTTTGTATTATGTTACTTCAGTATCTAGCTTTAGTTTTTGAAACAAGATACAATTTAGAAATATCTACCCTAGTTATGAGAGGATAGGATCTTTCCATGGATGTGTTTTTGTTCAAGGTAATAAACACCACTGCATCAATAGGCCAGTGTGCCATTTTAATATGTTATATGATGTCAGTACTTATTGGATATTCTTTTCTTCTACTGCTAAGGGAAAAACTTTCTCTGCCCCACTGACAGTTTCTGTATCAGTCCATCTTCACATTGCTATCAAGAACTACCTGAGACTGGGTAATTTATGAAGAAAAGCGGTTTAATTGACTCACAATTCCACAGGCTGTATAGGAAGCACCGTTAGGGAAGTCTCAAGAATCCTGGTGGAAGATGGAGGGAAAGTTGGCCTGTCCTATATGGCTGGAGCAGGCGGAAGAGAGAGCGAAAAGAGAGGTGCTACACACTTTTAAACAACAGGATATCGCAGAACTCTTATCATGAGACAGCACTAGAGCAATGGTGTTAAACCATTAGAAACCACCCCCATCGGCTGGGCGTGGTGGCTCACGCCTGTAATCCCAGCACTTTGGGAGGCCCAGGCGGGCGGATCACGAGGTCAGGAGATCAAGACCATCCTGGCTAACACAGTGAAACCCCGTCTCTACTAAGAATACAAAAAAATTAGCCCGGTATGGTGGCGAGCGCCTGTAGTCCCAGCTACTCGGGAGGCTGAGACAGGAGAATGGCATGAACCCGGGAGGCAGAGCTTGCAGTGAGCCGAGATCGCGCCACTGCACTCCAGCCTGGGAGACAGAGTGAGACTCCGTCTGAAAAAAAAAAAAAAGAAAAGAAAAAGAAAAGACCCCCATTATCCAATCACCTCCCACCAGGCCCCACCTCCAACACTGGAGGATTACAATTCAACAAGATAGTTGGGTGGGAACACAGAGCCAAACTATACCAGTTTCCATAAGAAAAATGAAGAGAGTTCAAAAGGATAATTGAAGAGATTTTGAAAGTTATTTCTACAGAACTTCTGTCATAAAGAGGACTATCATCATCTCATCTTGGCTCTACTCTTTGTATGTATGCCTACAATTAAAATCGTAGTTTATTCTTTCACCCTTAGCTTTTGGTGGATTCTTTTGTTCCACAGATAATCTTGAATACATAGGACTATTGTTGTGGGGCTTGAGCCCAGCCTTTTCCTCAATTCTCACGTTTGGCTACTGTTGCGCCCTACATTGCTTCAGAACGAAAGGAGTTAATGTGAAAGGACTTAATATCACAATGTGACACACAAAGGAATACTCAGTTTATGTGGATTTGATGCCTACTAGGGATCTATGAGTTTGATTCTCCCAGATCTCCCCTAGTTGTAGGGTATACTTTAAAAAAAATTAAACTGTTACTAACACTAAATCCTTAGAGTTTTCCCATTCATTCATCTTCTTCACTAGTAAACAGGGGCAGAGAGATGGAAAAATGTAAAATTGTGGGAAACCCAAACGGGTTTGAATTTGAAATTAAATTTTTGTACTTTTAGTTATATATAGTATGCATCTGTTTGTAAAATAATTTATATAGTGAAGTCAAGATATGAAATCTCTTAGTAATCAACTGACCAATTCATCTATCTTGAAATCTACCTTCATGCTTGGAAAAGCCATCGTCATCTAAATACCAATATAACTAACTTTCTTTTATTATATCGTACTACAAAAAATGCTTCAGCTTTTTGAAAGCTACCTGTTTTGGGAACAATTTAAATAACAACAGAAACTATTTACAGTGTCTTTAAACCACTGGTGAGAAAGTCTTCACGCTTAAGGAAAACCACACTAATTAGGGTTTTCCCACCTTTTAAAAAACCACATTTTTTGATGATTAGAAAAATGATATAGTGTGGTTTTTTTGAAGAAAACATGGAAAATTCATGAAGGTACAAAGAAGAAAAAAATAGCTAGTTAGGTTACTTTTGTATATGTGTATTGTTGTGCGTGTGTGTGCACACAACTTGGCAGCACAACACGGCTTAATACCTAAGAGTATAGAAGGCGTATGCTCTTGAGGTTGGGTTCTTGTCTTGGTCCATTTACTGTTGCTATAACAGAATATGTGAGCCTGGGCAGCTTATAAAGAAAAGTTTATTTGGCTTGCGGTTCTGCAGGCTGTACAAGAAGCAGGGCACTGGCATTCGCTTGGCTTCTGGTGAGGGCTTTCATGCTGCGTCAAAATATGGAAGAGAAGGCCTAAGCGGAAGTGGGCAAGTGTGAAAGGAAACCAAAGCCAGGGATGAGGGATGTCTGTCCGAGCTTTACAGCAACCCACTCTGGAGGGAACTAATCCATTCCCAAGAGAACAAATGCCATCCCTACAGAGTGAGAACTCATTCAGTATGGTTAGATGGCATCCAGACATTCAGAGGGTTCTGGCTCCCTGATCCAAACACCCCCCACTGGGCCCTACCTCCCACCACAGCCATGCCGGGGGATTAAATTTTAACATGAGATTTGGTGTGGACAAACAAACTATATCCAAACCTCAGCGGCAAATGACCCATGCTCTACCTCTTGCTAACTGCCCTACCTAAACCAAGCAGTTCAACCTCCCTTTGCCTCTTTCCTTATCTATAAGATAGAAATTATAATAATGAAGCTTTTTTAGGATTGAGTTGATTTATATAAAACACATTGTAAATTTCAAAGAATGTTGATTATCAGCTGGGCATGGTGACTCACACGTGTAATCCCAGCACTCTGGGAGGCCGAGGCTGGTAGATCACTTGAGGTCAGGATTCAAGACCAGACTGGCCAACATGGTGAAACCCCATCTCTACTAAAAATAGAAAGATGAGCTGGGCGTGGTGGTGCATGCTTGTAAGCCCAGCTACTCCCAGGAGAGTCACTGGAACCCTGGAGGCAGAGGTTGCAGTGAGCCGAGATCGTATCACTGCACTCCAGCCTGGGTGACACAGTGAGACTCCATCTCAATTAAAAAAAAAAAAAAGAATGTTGATTACCATCATTACTATCTGAGATTCAACTTTTCTTATGTCAATAAATACAGTATACCTCTTTGCTGGCTACATTCAGAGTTATGTAACATTCATATATAAATCTTTGTGAAACCTTCAGATTATTTAGCATAGATTCCTAGGAGTAGAAATATCTATATCCAATAATTTGAGTTTTTTGAGGGTTACTTATTAAATAAAAGTCATATCTCACAGGCATAGTTTTAGGAGTTTGGGGAATGGTGAGCAAAACAGACCCAGAGCTGGAAGAGGATATGGTTTCTATGAAAAGTGACAATGGAGAATGTAGAGTACTTTGAGAGTGCAGTCTAGCCTGGGGGGGGATTTAAGATAAAGTGACATTGACTTTAAGATCTAAAGAATGATTAGGGATTAATTAAATGGCCATTTGGAAGCAGGAGGTGAAATCAATGGCCAGCAAGAAAGTCTTGAAACAAGTTTGGGAGAAACCTCAAAGGAAGCCAGAGGGGAGGAAGAGAGCTTCTGGATGAAGAGGAACAGTTGGGCCAGATCCTACAAGTCTGGTAATCTGTCTGCAGATTTTGGCTTTATCCTCTACATAGTCAGAGAAGGGTTTGAACAAAAGAATGACATCCATTCTTAGGGTGATGGTTACACTAAAAGCCCAGGCTTCACCACTATGCAATATATCCATGAAGCAAAACTGCACTAGTACCCCTTATATTTATATTTTTTAAAAAAATGACATTTGTTTGTATTACCAAAAATGAAACAAAGAACACTCTGGTTGTATGTATTAGAAGGAGCACTGTAAAGGAATATGGCCTTCCCCTTAAGAGGCAGATGCAAGCCTAGTGGTGGGAGAGATGGCAGCTGGGACTAGGGTGGTGGTGATGAGGAGGCAGAGGCATGGAGATGGTGAAAAGACTTTAATGCAGTAGCAGAACCTGCCTATGGGCCACATGTAGAATAGGAGTGGGGAGAAGTAACTTCTAGCTCTCTGCTTCTGCAGCATACTGAGAAGAGAAGTGTAGAGGAAGCAGATCTGTTAAGCTGGAACTATGGGTTGAATTTAACTTTAAATGTATGAACTTTGAGGTTGAAAATTATGATTACAACTTCAAGAAAGAGTGTTGTGATTTACATCTGCACCAGCAGGATTTGAGGGGGCTTTCACACAATCATACCAATTTTTGATATTATTGTAATTTTTACTAACATTATTTTTAAACTTTGCCTATTTGGAACCTGAATTTTAATCTTGTTTAAAAACATGCACTCTGATTTCTAGTAGTCTGAGCATTTTTTTCTGAACTTTATGTACATGTAGATTTTTTTTCAATTGTCTGTTCAGGTCCTTTGACAATGTCTTGAGTACTTATTTTTATCTATCTGTATGAATTTTTTCTACATAACAGATCACAACCCCATACCTTTTGTATTTAATGAAATACTTTTTTCTTATTTTTAAAAGAATTCTATTGAAACATGAAGGTATAGAGCTTTTAAGCCAATCAAATAATTCCATTTATCTGTGTGTGTGTATTGTGTATATATGTGTGTGTTTGTGTCTTGGTTGTGTAGTCACATTCATTGTTTCTGTGTTCACATATACTCTCCCATCCAGGGAGCAGACAAATATATCCTTATATTTACTAATACTTCTTAAGGTTTTTGTGATGGTGGACTTTCTGTGTCAACTTGACTGGGCCCTGGAGTACCTAGATATTTGGTTAAACATTTTTCTGGCTGTTTCTGTCAGGGTGCATTTGCATGAGAATAACTTTTGAATTGGTAGACTGAGTAAAGCGGGTTGGCTTCCCCAGTATGGATGGGTCTCATCTGATTTGTTGAGGATCTGAATAGAACACAAAAACTGAGTAAGCGAGAATTTTCTCTCTCTGCCCAATTGCCTTTGAGCTGGGACATGGATCTTCTTCCAGTATCAGACCTAGACAGAACCATACCATCAGCTCTTCTTCTTTTTGTTTTTTAAGAGATTGCTTCTTGTGAATACCATTCACAGGTGCCATCCATCAAATGTGGATGTTTGATTAGCCTATCTTCTGGGACTCCAGCTCACTGACTACAGTTCTTGTAATTTCTCAGCCTCCTTAATTGTGTGATTAAGGATGGATAGATAGATATAGATAGATCTAGATAGATAGATAGATAGATAGATAGATAGATAGATAGATAGATAGATAGAGATTTACTACAAGATTTATTTATTGTAAGACAGATATATTCCCACCCAAACAAAAACAAACAAACAAACAAAAAACCCAGAAGAACTATACAAATCTTTGGAGTCATCTAGCATAGTTTTTTTCTTTTCCTTTCATATCACATTCATCTGCAAATCTCATTGTCTTGAGCTGTAGAATTTGACCTCTTTTATAACTTCTACAGCTATATAGATAGACATAGATAAATCTATATAGTTAGGTAGATAGATAGATATCTATATAAATTGATAATTATAGAGATAGATATCGTATTGGTTCTGTTTCTTTGGAGAACCTTGACTACTACAGTTTTCATTTAAATGCTTTAGCTATGTATCTAGAATTTAAGCTGATGAATAGTCCAAAAGAAGCCTCAGAATTTACTTATTTTTTCCAAATATTTTTCAGGGCTATGTTTTGAATGGTCCTTTTCTGCTCACAGATTTATGTTTCTAACTGTCATCTAGTAATAATTTGTGGTTAAAGTTACTAGATTTGTTTCTGGGCTATTTTTTTCATCCAATGTTATGTTTATCAATAATTCTACAACTACCATTTTGTTTTCTAATTGCAAGTTTAGGGTGAATTTACAAATCAAGTCAAACAAGTCTCTTGTATTATACCATGTTTTTCAGTTATGTTTCTCTCTGTTTTTCATTATCAAATTTATTTCTTCAGATGAACTTCAGAATCATGTTATCAAGTTCCAAAAATTTGAGTCATTAGCCAACACTTGAAATTTCATTAAATCTACTCATTATTTTAGGACAAAATAAACAGGTTATGATTTGGAGTCAATCTCAAAGAAATTTGTACATCTTTTGCTTTATTTAAGTCTTCTTTTTATGTTTTTGTAAAGGTTGGCTTTTTTTTTCCTTACATATTTGATCTGTCCTTAGCTAGAGAGAGATGTTAAAAATAAATAGAACAGTGCTTTCCTATTGATTATCCTTTGTAATTTTTTTTAAAGTTTTAAATTTATAGATAGATGTTTTATTATCCAGGACACATATTTTATTGTGACTTGTACTTTTAATTCACAAAACTATTATTCTTTATTTTTTGTGTTTCCATCTTAAAAATAATTTGGCTGAAATCAATTCTGTTCCTATTTTCTCTGTTTGCCTAATAAATCTTTGCACTTCTTTGACAAAAATGTCATTTTGATTTAGATAGTTTCCTTTTACTTATCATGTCCTTGGATTTTATTTTTAAGCACATCCTGAAGATATTTGTCTTTTAATAGAAGAGTTTAAACAATGTGTTTCCATAATAATGTAATTGGAACTCCGTCATCTTATTTTGTGTTTTTACTTTGCTTTCCATTCTTTACTTTATGGGTTTCATGTGAGTTCTCTTTCCATGAAAAGACTTTTGTGTGTGTTTGTTTTCAAGAAATATCATTCATCTATAGTTATCTAATTACCAAACTCAAGAATAAAATTATATTCTTTGTTAACTCCCAATATAATTTGAGCAAATTCTTTTATAATTTTGTAAATATGACATATGGTTTTGTACTGGAATTATTTTTATTAAAATATCTCACATTATATATCCTCTTTTTTAACAACTATCTTTACATTTCCAGATCATTTTGAAACCATATTCTCTGCAGTTTATATTTTGCTATAGGTGTAACTGGTTTCAATAATACTAGAAATCTTGTATTTTAATTTCTGTTGATCTCTAGGTAGAACACAGCACACATATAAGTTGCACAAAATATCTCCCCATCCAAAACAAAAACAAAAACAAAAAAAACAGAAGAACAATACAGATCTTTGGAGTCATCCATGATGGTTTTTTCTTTTCCCTTCACATCTACAAATCTGCACATCTCATTGTCTTGAGCTGTAGAAGTTGACCTCTTTTATTACTTCTATAGCTATCACCCTAGCTCAGCCCACCATTGCTGTTTATTGCAATTATGGCAATGGTCTTCTATTGGGTCCTCTTCTACAATGGCTTCCAATTAAAATGTTAGGTAAGCATGTCTCTCCTGTGCTCAGTTCCTTTCGCTCCCCATCTTACTCTGAGCAAAATGCAAACATACTGCCTACTTTAGTGGAACATGCTCTCTGCCCTCCACCAACCTCCTATCCTCATTGCTCCAGCCACATTGGCCTCTTGCTGTCCTCTCCATTGCTCCAGCCACATTGGCTTCTTGCTGTCCTCTCCAAGAAGTGAAGCATACTTCCACCTGTAGTGGCCACCCCTCTATTATAATATCCCTCTGAGAGCTATCCCCTTCCATCTCTCTGGTTTCCACCCACATATCTCCTTATTTAAGAAAACTTTCTGTATTATTCTTCATAAAGTTTCACTCCTCACCTCCTTCATACCCCAATAAGTAATTGTTTTGTACTTCTTTTAAGAGCAGCAGAACATAAGACAATAGTAATCCTAAATAAAAAGAAACTACCCTAGCTAACAAAACATGCTAAATTTCAAAAAAATAACTGTACTTTTAGAAACCTACCCTTACATAAAGGCAATATGGGTGCTAGAAGGGGCTGTAAAGAAAAATTCAAGTTTCTGAATTATAGAGACAAGAACACATTGAACAAAGGCCATATAAAGAATTTCCAAGACTGTTTGTGACCAGATGGAGACAAGTGGGGTGAGTGGGCATTGTGTATGTTTCTGAATTCCTCTGTGACTTGCTGTGTTCATGAGTTACTATATTTTATGTTCTGCTGTTCCGATGAGGAAGCATAATTTACTTTGTTGAGAAAACATGTAGATGAACCAAAACATCTTCCATCTTTGATGACATCACTCACTTTCTGCCAATGTCATATGAGTTCACCCATGTCACAGAAATATGTCCATGGCAGAACAGACTACATTTCTCTACTATGATATCTTTGCTTAATTTCCTTGATAGTCCCGGCACATGCAATCTTAATATTAATAAGTTTTTTTTTCTTTTGGGAAATCAATGAGGTTAGAAAATTATGGCTGCTGTATATTGTTCCTCTTTCATTAATATCTGTAGTGGACTCTTCTAGAAGACAAATGAAACAAAGAGCTGGGAACTATTTTTGCCAATCGTAGATGAAATCTCTGATCCGAAAATTGTGCTTGGAATTTTTTTTCTTTTTTTCTAAGATGGTGAACTGGATGCATTGTTAGCATGCCTCTCCCACTTGAAAAGACAAAATACTGTGTAGAAATTCATGCTGTGAACGTTTTTCCAAGAAGCAGCATAGGAAATTAATCAAAAAACTGAAAGAAACCACAGACCTATTTCAAAGAAGTGGTGAGCAGCAGCTTACGCCGTGAACCACACAAAAACCTGTAAGTGTCCAGAGCGTGAGAGGGAGAGACTGCATTTATGACACACACTCTCACTGAGGAGCCAGGCAATCCAGGCCACGCTGGGAGGCCTTCACTCTATCCAGCGCTGGAGCTGACTTACTGAGCTGTGGGGAGCATATGAGGAATGGCGTTCGGATCTGCTTTGTGTTCACTCGCAGAATCCAGTGGTGATGGAAGGAAATCATGCCTGATCCTACCTCACGGAGGACCTCGCAGAAGTCTGCCAGCTAATTGAGTTAATGGTCATGGGATGAGAGATGCTCCCAACAGATGTGCGGTATAATTTTGAGTGGGAATGAACCCCACTGGCCAGAATTGAGAGTCAAGTGGGAACTGTGCTATAGCCACAGGCACAGAAGCTGGGTGCCCACGCTTTGCTGGAGGACCAGAAGAGGTGTGGCCTGAAAGCCGGAGTTTCTCTCTCAGCCCAGAATGCTTCTGGCCTGGGGCAGTTTGGAATTCTGAGTGCAGGCTGTCTGGAACCCAGCTAGCTGCTGCTAGTAGAACACTGTGGATGCGAGACCTGCCTTGCCAAGTGTGTGGGGGCTGAGTGGGGCTTACTGCCACCTGCTACCCCCGACTCCCCATGTGGATTCATTTGTACAGCAGAGGCAGCTACACTCCTCCCTGTAACATTACCCCAGCAGGCAGGGAGTTGCCCTCTGATCAGCACTGGGGCTGCTGCTTGTACTCACAAGTGGGGAGCCAAACAGCAAACTTGCCTGACCCAGTCCCCAACTGGCTTTGCCCCTTCATCTGCCCTGGTAGTGTAATACAATGGACAGAGACTCTTGGGAGCTCCATGGCCCTGCACATTGCCTGAAATACCAGAGTACGCCACTCCCTTCCCCCCAACTCCCCTACCCATGGTAACATAAGGCAAGCATGAATCCCAAAACTACCAACACAGTTGGCGTTCTTTTGCAAGTGCCACCTCCTGGCTGGAGGCCAAGTGGCACAGCCCATTACAACATCTGCAGGACAATAACACAGTGCCCAGGAAGGAGAAAACTTGCACAACCTCAACTATCACCGTCGCCTACATCACCCTGGCTAGCCAGTAGATCTTGAGTCTGTCCATGTGCCCAGTACATGACCACCACAGCTGTATTTGAGAAGGCCAGTACCCTAAGGCTATTTATAACCACGGAAATCTCACAGGGTCTATGTCACTCCTTTCCCACCCACAACTGAGCTGGTACTGATATCCACTGCTGGGGGACCAGAGAGATCACATCACTGGATCCCTTGCAGACATTCGCCAGCACCAGCATGGAGTATGGAAACCTCACTGGGGATGAGACTCAGAGGAGCAGCAGTATTCACGGTAGTCTGGCCCTCAGGGACCGCTACTCTTAGGGGTGTGGGAGTGCATCACATTAAAGGAGCGTCCTATGGGACAAAGGAAACCAGACTGCAGGCCTTGAGTCCCTGATCTTTCCACTGTGGAAAGTTTCTTTCGGCAGAGGCACAGCTCATCATTTATACCTGTAACAGGAGAGAGCACAAAATCTCTCCTTCTTTCAAGCAAGCGGTTAATCAATCTTCTAAAACCAGGATGTGTGTTTTGAACTAATCTCTGCCAGCAGAGTATCTTAAACTACTCAGCCTACTGATGAAAAAAATATTTCACCAGCAGAGGGCTGAAAAACAATGTGGCAACACCAGAAAGTTGTCTGACATTGCCTTGATCTGAGAGGATGATAGGAAATTTTTTGGCTGATTTGATCTCTTAGTGTCCTGAAGTTTAGTGTCATTACTTACATCAAATCAATCTAAGCTATTAAAAAGAAAAGAATTCTGGTGAATGAGGCAAGATCTAAAAGTGACTTTTTAATCTTATGAGCTATCATTTTAGATTTATGTATCTCATTTTCTCAAATGGCATGTATAGTTAATGAGGGTCAGGGCATTTCTCATGTATATCCTCCATGTCACTTACTGTGGGGATTTGTATGCACTAATGTAGACAAATAATTTATTGTGTGAGGTTGTTGTTGCAAGTGGCAAGTTAGGCCACTGAATTGAATGATTAAATTCTGTGTTTAAATGAATTCTGGAAGACCAAGACTAGTTCCCACAATGTGAGAAGATGACTTTAACTTTCAGTCCTTTAGTCTAGTAGGTAGGAAAAAAAATAACCAGAAATTAATTTGATTCTCTGCACCTGTACACCTGACTGCTGAGAATGATATGTTCAATTGCTCAGGGGAAGAACACTTTGAATAACTGAGAGTAGGTTAGAAATTATCATCTATACATAAAAACTAGCATGCTATATTGTAATACCTGTGATATGGTTTGGCTGTGTCCCCACCAAATCTCATCTTGAATTGTAGTTCCCATAATTCCTGTGTGTTGTGGGATCCAGTGGGAGGTAAATGAATCATGGGGGTGGGTCTTTTCTGTGCTGTTGTTGTGATAGTGAATAAGTCTCATGAGATCTGATGGCTTTATAAAGAGGAGTTCCCCTGCCCAGGCTCTCTCTCTTTGCCAGCCGCCATCCACGCAAGACATGACTTGCTCCATCTTGCCTTCCGCCATGATTGTGAGGCCTCCCTAGCCATGTGGAACTGTGAGTCCATTAAACCTCTTTTTTTTCCCAGTCTTGGGTGTGTCTTTATCAAACTGCAACAGAAGAGGGCACAAACTCCTCCTTTCAAGGAAAAGAAGAAAAACGTAGAGTTCAAAATGTCTGTGGTTAACCACATAATCTGAGTCTTCTAGTAAATACTATTTCCTGGGAGAAGTGTAGTTACTTTGGAAGGAATCTGAACTTTTAGTTATTGATATACCACTTAGTATTTAAAAGACAGTGATTTACGAAAAGACTATGCAGAAAGGCCTGGGCTTTCCAAGTTTTCTCCAAAACCCCTCAGGTATTCCTGATGAGCAAGTGAAGCATTTAGAGGGTTTAACTCACCATGTATGTCTAACCTACATGTAATTTATGAGTCATTGTTTTCTACTCAATAGCTAAATACTTTCACATATTTTTACTTATGGGATATAATTGAGGAAGAGATACAAATTCAAAAAGCATCCAGAACTGAAAGGTCTTTCCATTTAATTTATGGTATATACCAGGGTTGGCAAACTGAATCTGCAGAACAAATCTGACCCATTATTTGTTTTTGCAAGTAGTTTTTTTAGAACACAGCCATGTCCATTCACTTACTCATTCTTTATGGCTAGTTTTGTGCTACAACAGCACAGTTGAGCAGTTGTGACATAGATGGTATTGACAGGATAGCTATTGACAGGATTGACAAAGTTGCAAATATTTACCATTTGGCTTTTTACAAGAGAAGTTTGCCAACCACTGATGTATATTATTAGATACATTAGTAACAAATGACATCATAAATTTCTTTCTTTTTAGCAATCATGTATACCAAGGATATAAGAAATACATCTCATTAGAAAAAAATCTTCTATTCAGCCGTCTTGCTTCACCTTCCTCTAGAACAAAATCTTATTGCCAAATAATTTAAGAAAATAATTCGGTCTTCAGATTCAATATTTGTGCCTCAGGTTTCCTTCCTAGGAATGAATTCCCACTTCAAAAAACAGACACACACATTCCAAAAGTGTTCTTTTATTTCTAGTAACATATATTGTATAAATACTCTATTTTATATGCACTTTCACAAAAGCGATATAATTTAAAAGTTTTTTTCATTAGAAATAAATGTATAAAAATAAATATGTTATTATAGGCATTTATTACTAACTATAGTCCTTCTTGGAAGGAACACCCAAACCAATACTTATAAAGTACATGTAATTTATAGTAACATATTTTACTATATACATATGGAAAAAATCATATTCTCACAGAAGAGCTGAACAAACATTCACCAGGATACGACTGTTGGACCAGCTGCTGGAGATGGACCTGCTACCCCTCAGCAGCCTCCCCACAAGACAAGTGATCTCAATGTCCCCAAACCTGTGGGACCCTGTTCTACACACCTCATTTTTGTTCCGGCGTTTCATCCTCCTTGTGTGATTGTACTGATTTTCATGAGACACAAGTTACTTCTTTACATCCATATTCCCAAAGCAGGGTTACATGGTAGGAAAGAAAGGAAGTTGGAGGTACTAAGCTCATTGTGTCTCCTCTAGTTTTTACCAGCATCTAATGCTTCACTGCTTTTTTTTTCCCATTGTAGACTTTAATGCACTTGAATAAATACATGGAGTTGTTTTTCCTCAAAATGAATTACACAAATAAAGACTGAGATGGTCCAAAAAAGGAAAGAGGAAGCCGTTTGAGTTATTTCACGTTGCCGAGCCTTTCTCTCATGTTGAACAATCTGAAGTTTTAATTCTTGGTAGAAATAATGTATAAACATTCTCTGAAACCATAGCAGCCATAAACAGTGCTGGTCAAAGATCCTATTTGTACTCCTTTCTCCCCCCCATTGTTAGTGAGGTAAAGTAAAACAGGTCTTAGTAAAACTCTCACCTTTCTCCTACTTTTCATTTCCCAACCCCCATGATACAAAGTATTTGATAAGTACCAGGAAACAGGGGTTGTAATAGTTCTAACTTTTTTTGACAATTGCTTTGTTTTTTCTAAACTTGTAATAGATGTAACAGAAGAAATAATAATAATAATGCCCGGGGCTTTATTATGCTATATCACTGCTCAGAGGTTAATAATCCTCACTAACTATCCTATCAGATTTGCAACTGGCAGTTTACTCTGATGATTCAACTCCTTTTCTATCTACCCCCATAATCCCACCTTACTGATACACCTCACTGGTTACTGGCAAGATACGCTGGATCCCTCCAGCCTTCTTGCTTTCCCTGCACCAGCCCTTCCTCACTTTGCCTTGCCCTCAAAGCTAACACCACTTAAACCACTTAACTGCATTCTGCCATTGTGCAAAAGTCTATGAAATGTTTAGGTTTCTTTAAAGGATCACAGCTCTCATGAGATAACACTCCTCCATCATGGGACAGACACTTCAAGCTTCTTTTTTTGTAACCCTTCCCACAGGTCTTAGAACATGATGACCACTCCCCCAGCTGCCACTGGGGGCAGGGATGGTCTGCACAAGGTCTGGTGCTGGCTGGCTTCACTTCCTTTGCACACTCGGAAGCAGGCTGTCCATTAATGTCTCGGCATTCTACCAGTCTTCTCTGCCAACCCAATTCACATGACTTAGAACATTCGCCCCACTCTTCAATGACCCATGCTGAAAAAGTGGGGATAGCATTGAAAGATTCCTTCTTCTTCTTTACGAAGTAGGTGTATTTAATTTTAGGTCGAAGGGCATTGCCCACAGTAAGAACCTGGATGGTCAAGGGCTCTTTGAGAGGGCTAAAGCTGCGAATTCTTTCCAATGCCGCAGAAGAGCCGCTGTACCTCAAAACAACACCTTTGTACATAATGTCTTGCTCTAAGGTGGACAAAGTGTAGTCACCATTAAGAATATACGTGCCATCAGCAGCTTTGATGGCAAGAAAGCTGCCATTGTTCCTGGATCCCCTCTGGTTCCGCTGTTTCACTTCGATGTTGGTGGCTCCAGTTGGAATTGTGATGATATCATGATATCCAGGTCTGCAGGTGACAAAAACAGGCATAAATCTCTGATTCATTGGCTAATTAGATTATTTAGCTTAAAAACACATTAATCTTTTATGAGACATATTTTTTTCCCAGACCTGTTGAAAGGCCCATTTAAATTATAAGGTCTGCAAATAGGTGTTTTAAAACTTACTTTGCACTAGTAACTGATCCTGATATTTTCTTACAAGTAGATCCATTTCCCCCACAAACACCACATTTATCAAACTTCTTTTTGGAGTCTATGATGCGATCACAACCAGCTTTTACACACTGTCCTTGCACACAGACAGAGGTGGAATCTGGGCTACATGGAGTACCATCTACAACCTGAAAAAAGGACACATGTCTAGTGTTACATACAAACAAAGGAAGGAGATGCTGCAATGATAAGTGTAAACATTTTCTCTCTACTTTCCTGACCATGCTAATTAAAAACAGTACCCTCTACACATTATGCATTTCATGCATTTACCCTTCACTTTGGCATGTTTTTCAGTACTATGTATAGACATCTGAAGAAATGAGAGATTTTTAAAAATTATTTATCTATTGACCTATGTCTCCTCCAGCTAAGGTCAATGAAAGTAGAGCTGTTTGTCACTTTGTTTACTGCTGTATCTTCAGAGCCTAGAATAATTAGTATCTGGCAAGAGTAAGTGCTTCAGAAATCACTTGCTGAATATTGAATCTGCAACTTGGGAATATTTTCATAGCCTACGGTGCTAATGACACACGATCATCTCAGTCACATTAAATTCCATTTTCTGTCTCAGATCCAGATGTATTCCCTTAGCAAAACAGCAAAAGAAATGATGCTTTTCCTAGTTCAATGTGTTTTCAAACATAAAAATTATCAATACTCAGACTACCACTTCTATTATTCTGTTTGCACCTGCTACTGCTAGTTACCCAGTAACAAGTATTTTGGACCATGCATATAGACTATTTTCCAAAACTACTGGTTACTGTGTGAATATAAAATGTATCTAACTATGAGCTGTATGTGAAGCCTAGTCGCACAGAGGAGCGCTTGACTGTCCAAAAAGCTTTTATTTCCATATAAAAGAGTAATAGCGAGCAATTGCAAGCATCTGAAGTGTTAGATTTAAGCTTCATTCATAACTGAAAACACTAAACTCAAAGCAGGCAGTTGCCAATTAATGTAAAAGAAAAGGAGTTCAAATTTGAAATTGAAGATATGTTAATATAGAAAGCAAAGAAAGTATAACAAAAATTGGTTGAAAAGGTAGCAAGCCCAGGTCTTGATTTTTAGGTAAAAATAAGGTAAAAACGAACTACCTTGGGCTGCAAAACGAAGAAGTAGCCAATGCCTTTGGCTTGGCAGATGAGCTTGCACCTGTCCTTTGGTGAGACACCAGCGTACTTGGGAATCCATTCCACTGCAGGCCCACTCCCAAAGGAAGCTTTTGAAAACTCGTTGTGTGCCTCACATTGTTCCTCTCTAAAGGTTTTTCCTGGAAAGAGAATAATATGATAACGTTATCAGTTTCCAATCTTGAGCCACCTGTTTGTGGGTACATCTGTTTTTAATCCAGTTTCTTAAAACCAGAGTCCATTGCTCCTCACCATTATTGTCTGGACAGTCCTCAAGGTTACAGGATCTGTAGCGCACTCGTTTGCCTTCACAGTACTTCCCTCCATTCTTTGGGACTGGGTTGTCACATTCCCTCATCGTGTACTGGACTCCTCCACCGCACGTTCTCGAACAGTCTCCCCAAGGCCCCCACATTCCCCAGCTTCCATGAAAAGGCGTCTAAATGGAGACATAAATCATCAGCATTAGAATTATCTAAAGAGAACTTTTAGGGTATCAAAGAAAGCCACATGGGACAAAGAATCAATTCTAAAAATAAGCTATCTCGCATTCCTGCTAGAGGACACAGACGGGGATGTTTAACTTGGTGTCATATCTTTTACCATCACTTTGTTCTTTTCAATTCTGAATGTGTTTCAGTAGAAAAACTCACATCAAAATGCTTTCTGTCGGTTTTGTTCACACACTTGCCGTTGATACACCATTTCCCTTCTCCACAGCTGGTGCCATCTGCCCACGGGAAGTGTTTGGTTTGGCACACCAGCACCCCGCCAGAGGTGCCGGTACACCACAAGGTGCTACATGTGCTGGCTGCATCGGGGCAGTGTTTGGAGTCCTCCCCAAATGTAAACTGGCACTGCCGGTTGGCATCGTAAGAGGTGCCAGGGAGATCGCCTGGGAGCTGTATGGGATTCTGAGGCTTGTCCATCAAACATTCCCCTGCAAAGGAAATGCCAACCAATATTAATACAGAGTTAGTGAGGGCATGAAGGGGTAGATCCCATTTCAGAAAATATTTATCATATGAGAAAATAGCAAAGTGATCTGAAAACTGTAAAGCTGGGGGAGGGAAATGCTAAAGAGATTTAGATTACTATTAAGATCTTATCCTCTATGGGGTATTTCTATATTAACAATGACAGGAAGTTATTGATCTGCGAACAATGTGAATGAATGGGCTTTGGGAGCTACTCAACCAGAAGCATTATTTTTTATTTGGAATTAAGATCTCAACAGTTAGGATCTTGACAGAGGAAAAGTAATTTTGAAGTGGGGAAAATAAAAAGAACAAAAAGGAAAGAGTTCATTTAACTAAACTTTATGCATGAAAGGTTGGATGCCATCTAGAGAGAGTAGCTGGAACATCTCACCATGACCATTATCCAGAAATGATGTAATCATGTAGGCACTGCAAGGAGACCAAGGCTGGCTGTGGTCCAGGTTGGAAAGCATTGACGCCATCATGTGGGAATCCTGGTTCACACCATTAAGGCTGGCACACTGCTTTGCATCATCATGTGGCATGTTAAACACGTGGCCTAGGAAGCAATCCAGAACCCACATTAAAATATGGATCATGGCTGGGTGCGGTGGCTCACACCGGTAATTCCAGAAGCCGAGGCGGGTGGATCACTTGAGGTCAGGAGTTCAAGACCAGCATGGCCAACATAGTGAAACCCCGTCTCTACTAAAAATACAAAAATTAGCCGGGTGTGGTGGCATGCACCTGTAATCCCAGCTACTGGGCATGCTGAGGTAGCAGAATCGCTTGAACCCAGGAGGCAGAAGTTGCAGTGAGCCGAGATTGTGCCACTCCACTCCAGACTGGGAGACAGAGTGAGACTCCATCTCAAAAAAAAAAATAATAAAATAAAATATGGATGATATGCAGCAGGTTCTATTTTCCCAACAGGGATTCATTCATTTGTCCCAAAATAACATTTCTAGAGAAAGAAATATATTTAGGAGATTGGCTCTTTTGCAGACCATGTCTACTTTTCACAGGGTGTAAACAAACATACACATTTCCAAATGTCCAGAGCTACTACTATCTTATTTTTTACTTTAATAAAAATGACCACGTTTGAAATAGTGACAAAATATTTTCTATAGTTTCTAAGATGCACTAGGACCTAAAATAGCAATATAACCTACAGACTCTCCTTATATTGTTTTACCAGTTTACATTTCTGAATTGGGCTTAACGTCTACTTTGAAGCAGACTTACCTAATTCATGGGCTGTGGTGAAGGCAGCTTGTAAACCATCATCTTCTATGACGGAGCAGCTTCTGCTCGGATCACACACAGTTCCAACATCAGCCATCCCAAGAGTATCACATGTCTGGGACCCACACAAGTCCTACAAAAAGCAAAGGTAAATCCTTATTAATAAGGGGAGCATGACCCTTGGGATCTAACTTTTTTGGCAGGGTGTGCCTTCACATATGCTTTGGAGCATCTACATTCATTATTGTTGACATAAGAAGACTTCATGTGACTTTAATCAAGCTTTTTTCTAATGCTTTTAAAATAGAACTGTGAAACTTGAGATATTTAAATTACAGTAGAAATGAGTAAGATAAACCATGCTAGCCAATTAAAAAAGGTTAACTGTAAAAACACTGGTGAAATGCCTTGTATATATCTTTTTGGTACAATGTAGACTCCTAAGAGGACAGTCTCACAGCTGGTACCATCTTCCTCTTACCTGTCTGGTGAAAAGAACTGCTGTGTCATAGTGCTCTGCATCCCGGTCACTGGGTGGGTTGTGCTGCTTCTGCCAGTTGCAAAAGTTCCGCAGAGTGAGGGCAGCATTGGAGGTCACTTCCGGCCCCTTCTGTTCATCGTGGATGACCAAGATCTTCACCACCACCAGGCTAACTGAATTACGAATGCTGGGGTGTTTGTACAATCTGGCTGCCACCGAAAACAAGGTGAGAAGGTAATGCTTTAGACCACTGCCGTGGAATTCTGCCATCGACTGGTCTGCCACAAGCATGGTTTCCACATAGCGGTGACTGGACACAAATCGCTTCTTTCTTATGCTTCCAGTTCCTGTAAAAAAAAAAAAAAAAGTTTGCTTATGGTCAGGCTGTCCAAGAATAGTTACCTTCCTAGCATATATTAGGAAAGCCTAACCAGTCAAAGCAAACAAAGCAAAAATATACCCAGAACAACAATAACAAAAATATTTGCATATCTTCACTCGAAGTGTTATTTTTAAAGTTCTCTCCTCTCCTTTAAATAAAAAGACCACACGCTCCTTTGCATGGTCAGGATCTTTCTGTGTGTGAGCAGGATTTCTTCTGTTCTCTTTGAAATCCCACAGTCTGAACAAGGCAGTTTCGCACATAATCCTACCCAATTGTAGTAAAATCTTGGAGCAAGGGTGGCAGGCAGAGGCCCTGAGTCACTCTTTCACAGGCGAGGGCTCAAATCCTGAATGAGATCATCAGGCTCCACGTGGAAGGCCTCGGGTAGGGCCTGGGCTGCTGCCAAGGGGCCGGGCCTTAAGGAATCTCAGACTGCACAGCTCTGCTGTCTCATTCCAGGGGTCCCTGGGGTGCTCCGCTCTTGCCAATTCCGGGCACAAGGACCACCCACTCTGCCCAGCAGCCTCTGGCCCCACTCCCACTGCCCCAGCGAAATAAGTTCCAGCTTCCAGGCATGATTGATTATTTGGAACAGAGCCTTCCACTCCGGACTGAGACCCAACCCCTGCAGAAAGTCCCAAACTGGGCTGCGACCACTTTGCTCCCAGGAGCAGAGGAGCAGGGGAAAAGGGGAGAATTCTTTAAAAAATGACACGCGAGAGAGTTAAAGAAGGAAAAAGGCACCAAAGTGATAAAACAAAAAGAACTGGAGAATAAGCACTGCACACAAGAGAGAAGGCGTAGCAGGAAGGACCGGCAGTGACTTTCAACAGTGCTTGAGAGCAGAATTATGGCCGCGAGAGGGAGTGCAAACTGGGAGGCGGGGCAAACCCGGGAAAGACCTCCCAAGCAGGTTCTGCGAAGGGGCCCCACCGCCTTCAGCCCGCCCGGGTCAGCCTTATAAGGGGGAAAGGGGACAGAAGTCTGCAGAACAGAGATCCTAGCGTAGCCGCTCAGGGTACCTTCCTAGGTCACCATTGCTCCTCTGCCCTCTCCACATCCGCCCTCCCGTGAGCGCAGGATGCACGCACAGGCAGCGGTTACAAAACTCAGCGCAACGTTGCAACCCGCACAAAAGGCGCACACAAAATCGTTAAAAAGAAATACACAGAGTGGAAAGAACTCTCACAAGCTCCAAATCACTAAAGGTGGAAGGAGTCAGGTTACAAACTCTCCCTCCCCGGCCTAAATGCTTTGCTTTAGTTTGCAGAAAATCGTTTGTCAGTTTTTTTCTTGGTTATTCATTATTCGGGCAAATGCAAGTATGTTTTCTAGCTGAGTTCACCAATCCAAACCTCAAACCGCATTCCTCCACTCCAGGCCTCCGTTCTGTCCGCGGACTTATGCTCCTGCCTGCCAGCAGGAGTCTACCCTGAAGTCGCGTGGGATAGAGAAAGTGAGGAGAGGAGGATGAATGGACAGACAAACGAGAGCAATTCTTCTACCTGTGGGCTGTCCTACGCCTTGCAGTGCCGGGTCCTGCGGCGACCACTGAGCCCCTTCGTCCTCGCCCTCAGTCCCTTCGTCCTCATCTTCGGTCTCCGCTTTCCCAGTCGGCCGGGGCTCGTCGTCCACGACCCCGCACGTGCCGCCGACGTCGCCCTGCCGATTCCGCCGCAGGAGGTGAAACTGTAGTGGTGCCGGCGGCTTCTCCCCTGGGGCGGCGGTGGCGAGGCGCTCGCTGGCGGCGGGCAGCGGCTGGATGAAATACGCCTCCCCCAGCAGGTAGAAGGCGCCGCGCACGCCCTCGCAGAGGCTGAGGGCGGCAGCTGAGCTGGGATCGCCATTCACGGTGCCGGAGTAGAAGCAGTGCGCCAGGTCGGGTTCCGGAAGCGGCGTCTCGGACCCGGATTTGCGCCCCACGTTCTGGAGCGTGAAGCCGGGCGCCAAAAAGCTGCTGTCGGGCCGCAGCTCCAGATCCAGCTGCTGGTCAAAGGCGTGCAGGCGGAGGCGCGTGGTCCCTTGTCCCGGGGCGCGCTCCAGCTCCGGCACCACTAGCTCCTCGTCCTCCTCGGAGGGGCGCCCGAGTGCGTCCGACACGGCCAGTAGCGCCGCGGCGAGCAGCAGCAGCGTGGGTACGGGCCCAAAGCTCCGAGAACCCGGAGCCCGCTCCGCGTTCCCCATGTCGCTGCCCAGCTTGCGCCTTCCGAACCCCTCGGGTACAGCTCGCTGCATTGGAGCCCCAGGAGACACCGCTCGCAGCAGCGCACGGAGCGAGGGAGCTTTAGTTCGGGTCGGGAGAGCAAAGCCTCGTTGGCCTGCTCTGGATTGTTAAAATTAACAATTTCTATTATTCGTTGGAAGGGCGCGCAGAGCCGGCTACAGCCGAAGCTCCCGGAGTCACTAAGAGGAGGCGCTGCAGTTCTGCCGGCGCGCGGGAAGTTTTTCTTCCAGCGCAAAGTTGGAGACACTGAGAGGCAGGCGCAGGCAGAGTGGCTCTGCTGGGACAAGAAGCGCTCTGGGGCGCCTCCGGGGCTGAGGCAACGCGGAGATTGGTGCCTGGCGCCCCTCTTCGGCCTCCGCCTTGGCTGCGGTGTTGCTCACTCTGCTCAGGGCTCTCCCCTCTCCGTCCGGTAGCGCACCCTGGCTTTGCAATAGCCCCTGGCTCGGAGCCGCTTTCCAGCGAGTGCAAGAACCGGGCAGCCGAGCGGTCCTTTTATAGTGGACCAGTGAACCCCCCCCCCCACCCCACTCCTCCCCTTTGGCCCTTTTCCATCCCAAAGACGCCGCCCCCGGCTCCGTTGGTGCTAAACCGCGCTCCGCGCTGCGGGCTCGGGAGGGGGAGGGGGCAGCCTCCGCGCTGGCTCCACGCCACTGCTCGTCAATCTAGGGGCGGAAGGGGCGCTGTGACCAGCACTTTGTACTGCTGGGGCCGCTCCAGGGAGAAGACTCTCCCTTCCACCGCTTTTCTCCCTCGCCGGTTTCCTGGACCACCCTTCCTCCCCACCGCCCGGTTGCGGTAACTCTGTTACCGCGCTGGGCTGCGGTTCCCAGGAGGGAGGGTTCGGTTGGAGAACGCAGTCCCTTCTCCAACATTTCCCTATCCTGGAGCTGCCCTGGGTCTCCTTCCCTCCTCCCTCAGTTCCCTCTTCCCCAATCTAGGAGATGAGCTAGGGCTACACTTTCTAGAAAAATACCTCACCCCACTTCTCCACCTTCCCAGCCTGCCAGGAGCTCCTTAGCCGCCGCCTGCTCTCTCTTCGCCCCAGCTTTTCTAGGGAAAGCTTGGCCCTGCGCTTCCCCCAGAAAGCATGCCTGGGTGAGGGGCCAGGTGACACTTCTTACGATCTGGATTTTAAAATATGTTTGCTTATGCCTTCACCCTCCACCAACCCCCACCCCGCACGCCACCTCTTCCCCAGAGACGACTTTGTGAGGACCCGGTTTCACATTTCTGGAATGGGTGATCTGGGACGCGGCTCAATTCCCTAGAGCATAAGGAGGGAATTGCGCTTTCTCTTCTTCATTGGAGAAATGATCGGCTCCCGCCAGTCTGCGTGCTTTCACTCAACAGCAGCTGCAAGCCCTAGGCCAGAGTCGCAGAAACGGCCAGGAACCCCACTTTCCTACCCGGGGGCCAGCAGCGATCGCTGGGGCTAGCAAGCGTGCAGAGGGGGAAAGAAGGAAATCGGCTTCCTTCCCGGACCCCTCCTTCCTCTTCCTACCAGGAAGGGAAAAGGCTATATCCGCGTTACGAAAGAGAGGAGAGGTCCACCAACAGGTCCTTAGGAAAAAAAACTGAGTGGCTCTTCTCTCCAAAAAGTGGGAGGGGCTCAAGGACCCAGAGGAAGGACGTGTTTCACAGGCGGAAAGCCGCGGGGACAATGGCGAGAGCGACCGCCCTAGCCCCGGGCGGACCCGCAACCCTCACACTCGCGCGCCCCCGCGTTAGTGCTCGAACTGGTCTCCGCCTTTCCGCCCCACTCCCGTCCGGTCTCTTGGTTGGCTCCAAGTAGATCTGGGTCCTTTCCTCGCTCCTCCCCAGATCTTCCCAACTTCAGTTGGCCCCAGCCAGAAGCGTCCCTTCTAGTTCTCCCACACGTCCCTCTTACAAGCTTTCTTTTCCGGATGCTTTCCAACTTCTTTTTCCCTAGCGAGATTGCTTACTTGAAAAACAAAAACAAAAACATTGCTTTCCACTCATCAGGAAAAATCAAATGAGCAAGAATGGCAGAGAGAAGCAACTCAGCTTACTTCTGAAGGGCTTAGTAACGACCTCTAGTCCCCACACATTTAGGAGTGGGTGGTTTCGTAGATTTAATTTTGGTTTCCTAAAATCACCCTCATCGTTGAACGTTGAATAATCAACCAAGGCCTTAGATGTATTTTGACAGCGCTCGATTAACATTCTGATAGTGTTTCTGCCTACCTCTTTTCACTGAGTCTCTCCTTTGCAGCCCTCGCTGTCTCTACCCCCCCTCCCGCCGTTGCATTTCTCCTTCAAACTCAACATTGATATCCGCACACCTGAGTGTGTGATTCCTTTCTGCATTGTTAAGCATTGTCCAGCCTACCTCCTTCTCTTCGACTTCGAACTACGAGGATTATTCCTTCCTGTTTCTCTGTTTCCCAAGCGTCTTTTCCCAAACATCTGATCATTCCTACTTCCCAGTTTGGTTTTCAGACTTTTTTTTTTTAACATTGTTATCTTCTATTACAGTAATTTTTTGACGGTCCATTTTCTATGATTTCATTTCATTTTACTGGTTCTTTCTAGCTAGAAAAAAGGCAAGATACTTGAGAGAACATATGAGGAAAGTCATGTTAGACTTTCAGGATATTGACCGCGGGATCACAAAAGCTTGAAGGCAAAGCCATCCGTACATTTTCAACCTCTTGCTGAGAAAAGGGCTCAGAAGATAATATATGGTGACAACAGTTACAGCCTCAGAGTGTCTTTGAGATGGAGATTTGAGATGGAGATTTTGGACACTCATAATCTCCATCTCAAGGAGAGGTGGCCCAGAGGCTGAATGAAGATGAGTGAAGGTAGATGTGATTCCCTTAAATTGGGGCAAAAAGGGACAAAAACAGCAGAAAATCTGTATCTTTAAAGACATATGTAACGTATTTCAGTCTATCAACTTCTCTACATAAACTTTAGCTTTTAAAAATATGTTAACGTAAGTTTGAACTTTAGTGTGTTTCTACCTGCAGGGTATTTTTATTGGAGGTTTGTTGAAAGCATACATTTCTGATCTTGAATGGGTTACTACAAATCCATTATAATTTTTTCATATTTCATGTTGCAGATACAAGTAGAGTTGAAAAAACAGTGAGTTAAAGGCAAAAGGATGGCGGGGAACATGGCTTTTTTATTCTCTGGGTTTCTATCCAGATTTCTGTTCTTTTGCATAATGACTCCAATCTGTTGTGCACCTGTAGTTCTGGGAAATGATTCTTTTTTAATCGCTTCAACAGAGACATGGACGTTGGAGTTGCCAACTACTAAGCTGAAAAACTCCATCTATGCTCAGAAGAACATTTAATCCACTTACTTTTTCTCTTTTTTTTAAAGATCAGCACTCATCAGGCATTTGTGGTAATATGCAAATATATACATATGACATATATATATATTTATAAGCAAAATGTGAATTGGAAAAACATTTGAATGTAGAAACAAGACCACAGGAGTAAATTTGTACAAGGCACTAGTAAAAGTGACGTGTAATGTGGGGTTCTTGTAGTGAGTTTCATAATCCAATTTTTGCTCCTTGATTTGAATGGGCACCCAAAATAACACATGCTATCCTAATCCCTACTCCCCATATTTTGGGTTTTATTTTTATAGAATACATATGGGCTTATATAAACATTAATCTCAACATGTTCTAATTTACATATGTAAGCTAATTTTTATTTCTAGAGATAACAGAACAAAACTCAAAACATTTGACATAAAATTATTGGAACAATTAACAGTTTGACCTATTAAACACATTATTGTCCTCTATGAACAGAGGGACTGTCTGAAAAAAAGAACAAGTTGTTTGCATTTTAAAGTGAGAGATAAGCATCAAGGTGTCAATTTCTATTTACACCTTATGTGTTCTTATTTGTTTCACTGATTCATATGTTACAGACACAATATTCTATTCACAATTTTCACGACGTCTATACCAAAGTAAGTATTCAACAAGTAGCCATGAAATGAGGACATCTGGTAATATACATGAGCTATTAGAATTGTTTTAATGTAAACATTGTCTAGAGAAACAACTAATGTGCATATTTCATAACCGGGAAATGCTTTTTATTCACATTTTAGTACCATAAGATTGACTAATTAGAAATAGGGAAGCTGTTTGGTATTAGTCCTACTTTTGGGAACATATGGTCTAAAGTAATATTGGCCAAATGGATATTTTAATTGATCACAAATGAGAAAGTAGTTAGAAAACTTCTAGTTTAAACAGGTTATATACCCAAAAGTATTGCAAATATTGGAGACAGAAAAATTATTGTAGCTTGCATTTAGACTCAAAATTGATATTCCCTCCAAATCATGCACTCGCAGAACTGAGAGGAGTATGATCTGCCAGATCGACTCCCTTTGTGTAACTGATGCAGAAATGAGACTCAAAAGGGTTAAGTAGTTTTCCCAAGATGTCATAGCGAGAGTCAAACTGGGGGCTTAGAAATGACTCTGACTCATAACTTTTAATCAACTGTTTTGACATTTTAACCTATCTAATTGTGTAGGAGGTAATTATATTGTCAGACTTTGGAATGATGTTGTTTCCAGTAAAGTTTTGTTTTAATTATAAATAGGAATTTTCCAGCAATAAAAAATTTCCACCTTAAAAGATTCTCAGACTTTAGTACATCTTTCCCCAAACACAAGGTGGCGATGGTCTACAACAAATGATGTGCAACTCGGTGTTTTTTTTTTTCCTTTCCTTTCCTTTTTTATTCGTAATAGTTCAGGTTAAGAATTTGCAAAAGTTTTACATCTTCTCAATCATATTTAATAAATTCTAATTAAATATTCTCCTACCTCTTAGTATTATGGAAAATATTTAAAAAATATTACAATGTTAAATGAATTTATTCTTGAGGGGATAATAAAATGCTTTTTTAAATCAACTACTTTTTAATTATGTGTTTGTATTACCATAAACAAAAATCCAATTAAACTTTAAAGAAAGAAAACTGCCTTTGACAAAATAATACTGTGGACCGCTTTTATTCATTACATTTGAGAACTTCTTGTCATTCAAATGAAAAGATTAAGTACATTTGCAATCCACTAAAACAGATTAAAAACTCATTCATTTATTCAATAGATATTAAGTACATACAGTATGTTTAGTATACATTAATACTTAACAATCAATACTGGTTAACTGGTTTCCCTGGTTTAGAAATTTTCCTTAGCAACAACGTAAAGCTTAAAATGAAAAAAGAAAAGTGAGAAAATGTTCTACCACCAGGTGGTGACAAAAGATAAAATTTAAAATTGCTCTTAATAAGTACATACTTCATGTAATTCTTGAATACTGCAAATATAAGTGACTTCCGAATGTTATGTGAATTTAAAATCATATTCTAGGAATATTTTATTAATTAAAGCAAATTAATATTAACATTATCTCTAGTTTAATAAGCGCTGGAATTGGAAGTGGACAGTTTTAGTCAGCAGGCGGCACTTGAGACCATAGAATAAGATATTTTAAACTATTTCACTACTGCTTTTTTTCCCCACCCAGCTTATAATTATTGATTGGCTGATTGAGATAGGAGCTGGTCCCCTCCCTACACTTCCACTAGCAGGGATTTAATCAGAGGCTGAAAATCAATTGTCCTTTGAAAGTGATTTTTGCTAAAGATCAAGAGCAATATTTGGTTATAGCTCAGCCTCTATCCTACAATATTTATCATTTTATAATGCTCTTTTGTGTAAGATACAATAAATCTTATTAATAACCAAAAACTGAATTATGAATTGTTGCAATTGATTGGCCATCTACTTGGGCAATTACAACGGTTAGTAGCTCAGAAGCACTGATACTTGAGCACTGTATCTTCAGATTCCTAGGCCTGGGTTAGGATGCTTGCTGCTGGAAACACTGGCTGGAAAGCTTTCTTGTTCCATGTGGCTCTCAGGTCACCCTGAGAACTGGACACACTCGTAATTGGTTGACGGTAGGCTTGTATATTCATGAAATGTTGATTGGAAAGGCCTAGACAATCTCTCTAAATACATAATTCGACAAGATTGTTGAAAGGATTAGAGTTGGACACTATTCTAAAGTGGCACAATGTCTAAGCATAGAGACTGGGGGGTCTTCCTGTTCCCTGCACTTAATACCCTGGGAGCTAGTGGTGGAGAGCCACGTAATCCACATTTGAATTCTGGCGTTCTGACTGCTGCATCCTTACTTTGTGGCTTCAGGGAAGCCATGGATCATCCCTGAGCCTCAGCCTCCTCATATGTAAGATGGAGATGACAACAATCCTGACTTGAAGGATAATGCACCATTGTATTTGCTTCCTCCTCTGTCTCTTCCTTCCTAGTTACCGCCTCCTGTTTCCTAAACTTACTTGCCCTTGCCTCCCCACCTCTACAGGGACTGCATGCACACAAGCCCTTTTCTCAGGTTGTGCTTTCTGGGCTAAACTGAGTTGAAAACAATGAGCATCAGGAGATCTTCTAGATGGGACTGCTCACTGATCAGAGGGCAGCAGAACCCGTTTGCTGGTGGTGAATGGAATGGGACCACCCCCGGCATGCAGTGTCAGTGCAATGACAAAGAGTCTCTGTGTGGGATGAGGTGGTAGTATGGGGTGAGAAGCAGGTTTATGCAGCAGAAGCGGCACTTAGACAGTATGAGGAAAATAAGAATTGAAAGGAACATGTCGTTGGATGGGTTTTTGATAGTTGCTTCAGAGCAGGGGCTGGCAAGCTATGACCTTCAGGCTGACCATCTGTTTTTGTAAATAAAGTTTTACTGGAACAAAGTCACAATCATTTGCTTATGTATTTTTCATGGTTGCTTTCACAATACAAAGAAGAGTTGAATAATTGCAAAAGAGAGCAATGTCCTCCAGTCCAAAATATTTGTTATCTGGCCCCTTCAAAAAAGTTTACCAACACCTGTTTTGAAGGTTATTTTGGAAATATAGAGATTATATACAGAGATTACATCGTTTTCTAACTTAATTTGAAGACATGCCATAAAAGTCACTTTTATCTCCTGCAATCAGAGAGCAGACAATGCTGAAAATCTAAAAATGTATAATCTTATAGTTGTTTTATATTAAAGTTAGGGTCCTAATAGAAAAACTATGGGATTCTGATACATAAAATGCAGACATTTGGATGGATGAGCCCCAGATTCTCCTAGACCCTGCAGAGGCAGATGTCACCCCTTTGCTAGAAGAGAACACCCTTTTTTGGCCTATAGACTGTAAAGTTCTCAGCAGAGGCAAGTGCCTCAGAAGGATACATGTCCTGCTCATCTTCTGCCCCATTTTCCCCTCATTCCTAGCCTCTTAAAGTCTAAAATTTTTTCGGGAACTTTTGTTAAGAAACACTGACCATATGTATTAGTCAAGATTCTTCAGAGAGATAGAACATACGTATTTAATGAGATTATGAGGAATTGGCTCACACGATTATAAGGCTGAGAAGTCCCAAGACCTCCTGTCAGCATGCTGGAGACTCAGGAAAGTCAGTGGTTTGATTTTAGTTCAAGTCTGCAGGTCTGAGAGCCAGGGGAGTCGATGGTATAAATCCCAGTCCAATGACAGAAAAAGACTGATGTCCCAGCCCAAGCAGGCAGGAAGACAAAGGAGGGGAAATTCTGAAATTCCTCCTTCCTCTGTCCCTTTTGTTCTCTTCAGAGCTTCAGTGGACTGGATCATGCCCACCCACACTGGGGAGAGCAGTCTACTCTACTGGAGTCCACTGATTCAAATGTTAATCTCATCTGGCGACATGCTTACAGACACACCCAGAAATAGTGTTTAATCTAGGCACCCCTTGGCCTGGTTAAGTTGACACATAAAATTAACCATCACACCATCTGAATTATATTTCATAAATATTTTCCAAATTTATAAAATGGAAGCAATAGTGTATGTATCTAATATTGAAAGCAACATATGTTGTAAATATAACATATAGCATATTGGAAGACCTCTCTCTCTCTCCATAGTAAAAATTCTGGGAATCTGGAGGGGTGATAGCCAAACCAAAACCAGGCCCAACTTCACTATGAAGCTTGGTGGTGGTTGTCCATTCAGGTTTAATATCAATCTGATATTGATTCTAGTCAGGTATCTGGCTGAGATTTCCAGGATAGCAACAATGATTCCAGGAATCTTTCAATTGTCTGTCTGATCTAGAGAGATTTGGTTTGAGGAATGCTCATTGTGTGTGTAGTAGGGTGAGATCTCACACTTCAGGTCCCATGTCCCTGCTTCCGGAGCAGTGGCTGCCTGCTGTTTCCTGCCAGACTGATTCTACCCTCTATGTCACTCCTAACTTAAGAACTCCAGTCCACTCAAGAGAGCCAGCTGGCAGGGGAAGGGAACTAATTGCCAATGACTTTATAATTGAATGTATATTTTTCTACAGTTTTGCTGTGACAATAATAATAATGCCTGATATTTGTTGAGTGCCTACTATATACCATGCCTACTTTATATACATAAGCTAATTAATGCTCACATGTAGATTTATTGCTATTAATATCCCTATATCATTGATGAAGTTACTGAGGCAGAAGTTTGGCTAGCTCACACAGATAATAATTGATGGAGTCAGGTAATCTGTTCTTTTAAACTGTAACACAATGTACTGTATATACACCTGTATTTAAAACATTGTAAGGGTGACGTGGTGTAGAGAAGAAAGAGGACTAGGTTGAGAATCAAAGTATCCAATTCCAGGTTGCAGCCATTAGCTCAATGGCCTCAGTTACCACCTCTCTGGGTCTCAGTTTCTAAATCTAGAATGGGTTGAACAGCTCCAACTTGAATATTCCATAAGTCTCAGTGTCAATTCGGTACTTTGAGTGATGATAGATGTACAGATTGATGTACCTTTGTTTTAATGGCATATGTTTGTTTCATAAGTGATTTATTATATCATCAACCATGGTGAGGAAATTATTCCTCAGTTAAACTTTGCCTCAATTAGAACATTGTTCATATCGGAATATAAGACACACTTGTTTCTATTTCCAGAAACCCACTGTAGATAATGGCATTATTGTCACCAGTGTCTGGAAACAATGAATTAAAATTCTAAATAAGGCTATTCTGTTTTAGGTAATTTTGCCCATAAATAAACTGAGAAATATGATGGTATACAACAGGGTTTAGTGAGGATTTAGTGACACATTTTGTAGATTCTGTAACTTTAAAAATCATACACAGTCATGTGCCACAAAACAATGTTTCAGTAAGTGTTGGACTGCATATATGACAGTGGTCTTATAAAAATATAGCACTGCCTTTTTACTGTACCTTTTGTATGTTTAGATATACAAATACCATTGTGTACAATTGTGTACAGCATTCAGTACAGTAACACATTGTACAGGTTTATAGCCTAGAAGCAATAGGGTATATCATACAGCCAAAGTATGGAGTAGGCTTTACCATCTAGATTTGTGTACATACAGTCTATGGTGTTCATACTGAGAGACAGGACTAGCCGAATTTCCTAGGCCGACTAAGAATCCCTAAGCCTAGCTGGGAAGGTGACCGCTTCCACCTTTAAACACGGGGCTTGCAACTTAGCTCACACCTGACCAATCAGATAGTAAAGAGAGCACACTAAAATGCTAATTAGGCAAGAACAGGAGGTAAAGAAATAGCCAATCATCTATTGCCTGAGAGCACAGCGGGAGGGACAATGATCAGGGTAGAAACCCAGGCGTTTAAGCCGGAATGGCTACCCTCTTTCGGTCCCCTCCCTTTGTATGGGAGCTCTGTTTTCACTCTATTAAATCTTGCAACTGCACTCTTCTGGTCCGTGTTTGTTACAGCTTGAGCTGAGCTTTCGCTCGCCTTCCACCACTGCTGTTTGCCGCCATCGCAGACCTGCCGTGCTGACTTCCATCCCTCTAGATCTGGCAGGGTGTCCGCTGTGCTCTTGATCCAGCGAGGCGCCCATTGCCGCTCCCGATTGGGCCAAAGGCTTGCAATTGTTCCTGCACGCTAAGTGCCTGGGTTCATCCTCATCAAGCTGGGTTCCACGGTTCTCTTCATGACCCACAGCTTCTAATAGAGCTATAAAACTCACTGCATGGCCCAGGATTCCATTCCTTGGAATCTGTGAGGCCAAGAACCCCAGGTCAGAGAATACGAGGCTCGCCACCATCTTGGAAGCGGCTCGCCACCATCTTAGGAGCTCTGTGAGCAGAGACCCCCACCCCCCGGTAACATTTTGGCGACCACGAAGGGACCTCCAAAGCGGTGAGTAATATTGGACCACTTTCGCTTGCTATTCTGTCCTATCCTTCTTTAGAATTGGAGGAAAATACTGGGCACCTGTCGGCCAGTTAAAAACAATTAGTGTGGCTGCCCGACTTAAGACTCAGGTGTGAGGCTATCTGGGGAAGGGCTTTCTAACAACCCCCAACCCTTCTGGGTTGGGGACCTTGGTCTGCCCCTTCCACTTTCAATTTTCTTGGGGAAGCCGAGGGCCGACTAGAGGCAGAAAGCTGTCGTCCAGAACTCCTGGCAGTAGCCGGTTGAGATCATGGCGCAGCCAGAAGTCTCTCCTCAACAGTCGCCCATGCGTGCTCCCCTACCTTTCCTCCTGACCCATACCTCCTGGGTCCCGACGATGACTTTCTTGAAAGTGTAGCCCCAAAATTCTCCTTACCTCTGAATCTACTTCCCCTGATCCCTGGCTCCTAGGTACTAATGGTTCAGTTTCATTTCCTCTAGCAAGTTGTATCTCCAAAGGGATCTAAGGAAGCTCTACGCTGCGTCCTTAGGCATCTAGGCTATAAACCCAGGAAGTCTTGTCCCTGGTGTCCCTCCCGATTTAGGCATACAGCTCTCGACATGGGCAGTTATGTGGGACCCGTTCCCCATCACCCTTGCCAAGGCCCCAAGTTTGTAATGGCTGAGAGAGAGAGACGGAGGGGAGAGAGACGGAGGAGAGAGAGAGAGAGAGATGGAGGAGAGAAAGACAAAGAGGGAGTCAAAGAGAAAAAGAGAAAGATATGGTAAAACAAACAAACAAAAAACAGTGTGCCCTATTCCTTTAAAAGCCGGGGTAAATTTAAAACCTATAATTGATAATTGAAGGTCTTCTTCATGACCCTATAATACTCCAATACTACCTTGTTGTCAGTGTAAACAAGGGCGTAGCCTGAAAACAGTGAGACCACTGACAACCCGCAGCTTTCCTATCAAAAAATCCTTAACCCAGTAACCGGCAGATGCATTCAATCTGTAGCAGCAACTGTTTTGCTAACAGAAGAAAGTAGAAAAGTACTTTTAGAGGAAACCTCATTGTGAGCACACCTTACCAGTTCAGAATTATTCTAAGTCAAAAAAGCAAAAAGGTAGTTTACTAACTCAAAAATCTTAAAGTATGGGGCTATTGTGTTTAAAAAAAAAAAAAAAGGTAATTTAACACCAACCACTGATAATTCTCTTAACCCAGCAGGTTTCCTAACAGGGGATTTAAATCTTAATTACCATACAAAGGTCCGACCACACCTAGGAGGAACTCCCTTCAGGACAGGACTATAGAGGGTTCCTCCCAGGTGATTGAGGAAAAAACCACAATGGGTATTCAGTAATTGATAGGGAGACTCTTGTGGAAGCGGAGTTAGAAAAATTGCCTAATAAATGGTGTCCTCAAAAGTGTGAGCTGTTTGCACTCAGCCAAGCCTTAAAGTACTTACAGAATCGTAAAAACTATCTCAATCCTGACTCAAAATTTACTTACACCCTCTCTGAAATGAATTTACAGAAGAACTGCTTTTTTGGGAATGCATCTTGATGGGGCAGCTGGGTTGTTATGAAATACTCAGGAACCCAGCCCAGCTCTAGGACTCATCCCTGAGCACAAAGGCAATGTTGGGCACGCTGGTAAAGGATCACTAGAATCCAGCAGCCCGGACCCCTTTCTTTGTGGTCAAGAAAGGCGGGAAAACAGGTGCAGGACTGCTACATCAGTGAGCGTAACTAATCTGATAAGCAGAGGGCCATGGGTGGTTACGCACCCTGGAAAGGAATTCAACTCTGAGCGCAAAGGCAATGTTGGGCACACTGGTAAAGGACCACTAGAATCCAGCAGCCCAGGCCCCTTTCTTTATGGTCAAGAACGGCGGGAAAAGGGGTGCAGGACTGCTACCTCGGTGAGCGTAACTAATCCGATAAGCAGAGGTCCATGGGTGATTACACACCCTGAAAAGAATAAGCATTAGGCCCTTAGAGGATGCTCTAGGACTAATGCTCATTGGAAAATGACTAGGGGTGCTGGCATCCCTATGTTCTTTTCTCAGACGGGAAATGTTCTCCACCCTCCCCAAGGCAAAAACACCCCTAAGATGTATTCTGGAGAATTGGGACCAGTTTGACCCCCAGACGCTAAGAAAGAGATGACTTATGTTCTTCTGCAGTACCACCTGGCCACAATATCCTCTTCAAGGGGGAGAAACCTGGCCTCCTGAGGGAAGTATAAATTATAACACCATCTTACAGCTAGACCTCTTCTGTAGAAAGGAGGGCAAATGGAGTGAAGTGCCATATGTGCAAACTTTCTTTTCATTAAGAGACAACTTGCAATTATGTAAGAAGTGTGATGTATGCCCTACAGGAAGCCCTCAGAGTCTATCTCCCTACCCCGGTGTCCCCCTGACTCCTTCCCCAACTAATAAGGACCCCCCTTCAACCCAAACGGTCCAAAAGGAGATAGACAAAGGCGTAAACAATGAACCAAAGCGTACCAACATTCCCCGATTATGCCCCCTCTAAGCAGTGGGAGGAGGAGAATTTGGCCCAGCCAGTGTGCATGTACCTTTTTCTCTCTCAGACTTAAAGCAAATTAAAATAGACCTAGGTAAATTCTCAGATAACCCTGATGGCTATATTGATGTTTTATAAGGGTTAGGATAATCCTTTGATCTGACATGGAGAGATATAATGTTACTGCTAGATCAGACACTAACCCCAAATGTGACAAGTGCCGCCATAACTGCAGCCTGAGAGTTTGGCGATCTCTGGTATCTCACTTGGGTCAATGATAGGAGGACAACAGAGGAAAGAGAATGATTCCCCACAGACCAGCAGGCAGTTCCCAGTGTAGACCCTCACTGGGACACAGAATCAGAACATGGACATTGGTGCTGCAGACATTTGCTAACTTACGTGCTAGAAGGACGAAGGAAAACTAGGAAGAAGCCTATGAATTATTCAATGATGTCCACTATAACACAGGGAAAGGAAGAAAATCCTACTGCCTTTCTGGAGAGACTAAGGGAGGCATTGAGGAAGCATACTTCCCTGTCACCTGACTCTATTGAAGGCCAACTAATCTTAAAGGATAAGTTTATCACTCAGTCAGCTGAAGACATTAGGAAAAAACTTCAAAAGTCTGCCTTAGGCCCGGAGCAAAACCTAGAAACCCTATTGAACTTGGCAACCTCGGTTTTTTATAATAGAGATCAGGAGGAGCAGGCGGAACAGGACAAACGGGGTAAAAAAAGGCCACTGCTTTAGTTATAGCCCTCAGGCAAGTGGACTTTGGAGGCTCTGGAAAAGGGAAAAGCTGGGCAAATCGAATGCCTTCTAGGGCTTGCTTCCAGTGTGGTCTACAAGGACACTTTGAAAAAGATTGTCCAAGTAGAAATAAGTCGCCCCTTCATCCGTGCCCCTTATGTCAAGGGAATCACTGGAAGGCCCACTGCCCCAGGGGACAAATGTCCTCTGAGTCAGAAGCCACTAACCAGATGATCCAGCAGCAGGACTGAGGGTGCCCAGGGCAAGCGCTAGCCCATGCCGTCACCCTCACAGTGCCCCGGGTATGCTTGACCATTGAGGGCCAGGAGGTTAACTGTCTCCTGGACACTAGCACGGCCTTCTCAGTCTTACTGTCCTTTCCCGGACAACTGTCCTCCAGATCTGTCACTATCCAACGGTTCCTAGGACAGCCAGTCACTAGATACTTCTCCCAGTCACTAAGTTGTGACTGGGGAACTTTACTCTTTTCACATGCTTTTCTAATTTTCCCTGAAAGCACCACTCCCTTGTTAGGGAGAGACATTCTAGCAAAAGCAGGGGCCATTATACACCTGAACATAGGAGAAGGAACACCTGTTTGTTGTCCCCTCCTTGAGGAAGGAATTAATCCTGAAGTCTGGGCAACGGAAGGACAATATGGATGAGCAAAGAATGCCCGTGCTGTTCAAGTTAAACTAAAGGATTCACCTCCTTTCCCTACCAAAGGCAGTACGCCCTTAGACCTGAGGCCCAACAAGGACTCCAAAAGATTGTTAAGGACCTAAAAGCCCCCGGCCTAGTAAAACCATGCAATAGCCCCACAATACTCCAATTTTAGGAGTACAGAAACCTAACAGACAGTGGAGGTTAGTGCAAGATCTCAGGATTATCATTGAGGCTGTTGTTCCTCTATAGCCAGCTGTACCTAACCCTTATACTCTGCTTTCCCAAATACCAGAGGAAGCAGAGGGGTTTACAGTCCGGGGCCTTAAGGACACCTTTTTCTGCATCCCTGTATATCCTGACTCTCAATTCTTGTTTGCCTTTGAAGATCCTTCAAACCCAACGTCTCAACTCACCTGTACTGTTTTACCCCAAGGGTTCAGGGATAGCCCCCGTTAGCCCAAGACTTGAGCCAGTTCTTATACCTGGACACTCTTGTCCTTTGGTACGTGGATGATTTACTTTTAGCCACCTGTTCAGAAACCTTGTGCCATCAAGCCACCCAAGCACTCTTTAATTTCCTCGCCACCTGTGGCTACAGGTTTCCAAACCAAAGGCTCAGCTCTGCTCACAGCAGTTTAAATGCTTAGGGCTAAAATTATCGAAAGGCACCAGGGCCCTCAGTGAGGAATGTATCCAGCCTATACTGGCTTATCCTCATCCCAAAACCCTAAAGCAACTAAGAGTGTTCCTTGGCATAACAGGTTTCTGCCAAATATGGATTCCCAGGTACAGCGAAATAGCCAGACCATTATATACACTAATTAAGGAAACTCAGAAAGCCAATACCCATTTGGTAAGATGGACACCTGAAGCAGAAGCAGATTTCCAGGCCCTAAAGAAGGCCCTGACCCAAGCCCCAGTGTTAAGCTTGCCAACAGGGCAAGACTTTTCTTTATATGTCACAGAAAAAACAGGAATAGCTCCAGGAGTCCTTACACAGATCCAAGGGACGAGCCTGCAACCCATGGCATACCTGAGTAAGGAAATTAATGTAGTGGCAAAGGGTTGGCCTCATTGTTTATGGGTAGTGGCAGCAGTAGCAGTCTTAGTAACTGAAGCAGTTAAAATGATACAAGGAAGAGATCTTACTGTGTGGACATCTCATGATGTGAATGGCATACTCACTGCTAAAGGAGACTTGTGACTGTCAGACAACCGTTTACTTAAATATCAGGCTCTATTACTTAAAGGGCCTGTGTTGCGACTGTGCACTTGTGCAACTCTTAACCCAGCCACATTGCTTCCAGACAATGAAGAAAAGATAGAACATAACTGTCAGCAAATAATTGCTCAAACCTACACTGCTCGAGGGGCCCTTTTAGAAGTTCCCTTGACTGATCCCGATCTCAACTTGTATACTGATGGAAGTTCCTTTGCAGAAAAAGGACTTCAAAAGGCGGTGTATGCAGTAGTCCTTCAAAATCGAAGAGCTTGAGACTTGCTAATCACTGAGAGAGGGGGAACCTTTTTATTTTTAGGGGAAGAATGCTGTTATTATGTTAATCAATTCGGAATCATCACCAAGAAAGTTAAAGAAATTCAAGATCGAATACAACGTAGAACAGAGGAGCTTAAAAAACACTGGACCCTGGGGCCTCATCAGCCAATGGATGCCCTGGATTCTCCCCTTCTTAGGACCTCTAGCAGCTATAATATTTCTACTCCTCTTTGGAGCCTGTATCTTTAACCTCCATGTTAAGTTTGTCTCTTCCAGAATTGAAGCTGTAAAACTACAAATCGTTCTTCAAATGGACCCCCAGATGCAGTCCATGAGTAAGATCTACTGAGCACCCCTGGACCAGCCTGCTAGCCCATGCTCTGATGTTAATGACATTGAAGGCACCCCTCCCAAGGAACTCTCAACTGCACAACCCCTACTATGCTCCAATTCAGCAGGAAGCAGTTACAGTGGTCCTCAGCCAACCTCCCCAACAGCATTTGGATTTTCCTGTTGAGAGGGGGCACTGAGAGACAGGACTAGCTGGATTTCCTAGACTGACTGAGAATCCCTAAGCCTAGCTGGGAAGGTGACCACTTCCACCTTTAAACACGGGGCTTGCAACTTAGCTCACACCCTACCAATTGGATAGTAAAGAGAGCTCACTAAAATGCTAATTAGGCAAAAACAGGAGGTAAAGAAATAGCCAATCATCCATTGCCTGAGAGCACAGCGGGAGGGACAGTGACCAGGATATAAACCCAGGCATTCCAGCCTGCAACAGCAACCCCCTTTGGGTCCCCTCTCTTTGTATGGGAGCTCTGTTTTCACCCTATTAAAACTTGCAACTGCACTCTTCTGGTCCGTGTTTGTTACGGCTCAAGCTGAGCTTTCGCTCACCATCCACCACTGTTGTTTGCTGCCGTCGCAGACCCGCCGCTGACTTCCATCCCTCCAGATCTGGCAGGGTGTCCACTGTGCTCCTGATCCAGCGAGACACCCATTGCCGCTCCCGATCGGGCTAAAGGCTTGCCATTGTTCCTGCACATCTAAGTGCCTGAGTTCATCCTAATCAAGCTGAACACTAGTCACTGGGTTCCATGGTTCTCTTCCATGACCCACGGCTTCTAATAGAGCTATAACACTCACCGCATGGCCCAAGATTCCATTCCTTGGAATCCGTGAGGCCAAGAACCCCAGGTCAGAGAACACGAGGCTGCCACCATCTTGGAAGCAGCCTGCCACCATCTTGGAAGCTCTATGAGCAAGGACCCCCCCAGTAACAATACGATGACAAAATCACTTAACAATGCTTTTCTCAGAATGTATCCCCATTGTTAATTGATGCATGACTGTGTGTATATAAGTATTTATCGCCAAAAGAAGAAATAGATTTCAAATTTCCATATTGTATCACTGAGGCAAGAAATATAAAGACGTCAGTCTTATGACTTTTCACTTAAGGAAACAAAATGGACTCTTGAGTAGATAAATATGATGATTTTTTGGAACTCATCAACATCATTCTCATCATTCCTGATATTTATCAAGCACTTACTATATGCAGATACTGACCTATCTATTCACATTTATTATAGCTTGGCCAAAATTTATCCCTGTATTTTTAAGAGAATGTTTCAACAAGGAAAAGATAAATATATGACAATCTTTTACATCTTTACAAAAACCATATAAACATTTCTACCTGGAAGAAGAATGTGACACTAACCCAAATTTAAGCAGCTGGTGCCCATCCAAATTCAAGGCAACTGCACAAGCTATATATACTTTACATTAGAAATTAGAGACCAAATAAACAGAAGGAAGTGAACCAAAAGAACATTACAAGAGATTTTCAGACACCCATTAAACACAACAGCTCTGTTCTGAACAACTCCTGTGCGATAAGGGAAGAGCAAGAACTCACGTGGTATGAGAAATACTGCAATAAGAAGGCTCAAGTAAATCACTCTTTGGGTCTATTTTTGCAAAATTAAGAATTAAAAAAAAGAAAATTTGAGACAGCACGTAGAAAAAATCAAAAGCGTAAAGGAAAAAAACCTATAAGCTTTTAAGAGAATAGAAAATAACTTTAATGAATTAGGCTTATACCCAAATGCCATTTCTGAGTGTCTGTAGGACATGGCTTTTGAGAGAAAATTGAGGCTGTCAGTCACCTCTTCCCTGTGTTAAGCCTAGGTGCCAATACTTGCCTGAGGCTTAAACACAGACTTGAAGGTTTTAGAGGTTTTAGTACCATTAAAACCAGATTTGAAGTTTTTAATACCACTAAAACCAAAAAAATTAGATTTTTCCCATCAACTATATGTCAAATCACAGATGTCTGTCTGTTCACTGTATTTGCATATAGAAAAGAGTGCATAATGAGAAGAACTTCTCTTAAAATGCTATGCCTTTTTAGCCATTTCTTTACTAATTTTTATAATTTTATTATGCTCTTCTTCCCCACTTTATATTTTGCACACTCTAGTTAAAACAAGTACACAAATCTTATTATTTTATAAGAATATTGCAAATGGTTGTTGACAGCTTCAAGTACTTCAGTGTATGCATACATTTCATGGTTTTTTTTTTTTTTTTTTTTGATGGAGTCTCACTCTGTTGCCAGGCTGGAGTGCAGTGGTGGGATCTTGGCTCATCACAACCTCCGTCTTCCGGGTTCAAGTGATTCTCCTGCCTCAGCCTCCTAAGTAGCTGGGACTACAGGTGCATGCCACCATACTCAGCTAATTTTTTTTTTTTCTTTTTTGATAGAGACAGGGTTTCACCATGTTAGCCTGGATGGTCTCGATCTCTTGACCTCATGACCTGCCTGCCTTGGCCTCCCAAAGTGCTGGGATTACAGGCGTGAACCACCGCACCCGGGTGCATAATTTCCATGTTAAGGAACTGGAGGAAAAGAAGTTTTCTTATCAATTCAAATGACTTTTAAAAGATTGTATCATTTTTCTGTGACTTCATCAATTTTATTTTCTCTCTTTTTTTCCCTCCTCGCTTCCTTCCTCTTTTTATATTTTTATTTATTTATTTTTCTATATACTGTGCTTAACACAGATTTTTTAATGTTTATTAAATTCCTACTTTGTGTCAGGTGCTGTACTGGACACTAATGGTATATACTTTGCGCCCAAAGACTTCACAGTCTTATCAAGAATTGTTAGAATACTTCTGTTTTAGTGTAGTTAGTGATCTACAGGGAAAACAGACAGAATAGAGGGGTTGGGACGATTAACTCTGTTCAAGGGCATGAGGTGTGGGGAGGAGGGAGCAGAGACGTTTTACAAAGGGAGAGTTATTGATCTGATTTTCTTCATTATATTATTTTGAGACTTGATAGATGTATCTTGTATGTGAATAATATTTCCGTTTCTATTTCTTCTGTAAAAAGTTAAGTATATGGAACACTTCACTTCTTTTGGAAGGGTCATGTGTTCTAGAAAAGATTTTTCAGTTGAGGTTCTACTCATTTACATTAGCACATTTTAGTCTGTGTAGCTTAGTTTCTGCATTCTAAATTGTACGTATTAATCGTTCTTCTGTTTTGAAGCAATATAAAATCTATATGACCACACACAGATATTCACATATGAAAAGAGTTTATTACTAATAAATATAGTTTAGCAGTTTCAGGAAATAACAAAGAAAATTATGCTAAACCTAATTTTAAAATCTAAATCTAAATTATGCTAAAATCTAATTTTAAAAGCATAGTGAGTAGCTATTATTGTTTAACTCTTTCTGCTTATCTGTAAAACTTTTCTTTAGCATCATTTAAGAATTTTATCAATGCCTCTTTGTTCTTTGAAAAAAGGAAAAATTATGAGAGCTTATAAAACTCAAACTCTAAAGTGTCATTCACTACTTAGTTTAAAGAATGAATCTGGGGCATTTTTTCATTGTAATGAAAAACTTTAAACTTGGAGTCTTCAATTTAATATTTAAATATTTTGCATTAATATTTTCTCCTTTACATATGATTTACTTATTCTCTTTATTCTCTTTTTTTTTTTTTTTTTGAGACGGAGTCTCGCTCTGTCGCCCAGGCTGGAGTGCAGTGGTGTGATCTTGGCTCACTGCAAGCTCCGCCTCCCAGGTTCACGCCATTCTCCTACCTCAGCCTCCCGAGTAGCTGGGACTACAGGTGCCCACCACCAAGCCTGGCTATTTTTTTGTATTTTTAGTAGACATGGGGTTTCACCGTGTTAGCCAGGATGGTCTTGATCTCCTGACCTCGTGATCCGCCCATGTCGGCCTCCCAAAGTGCTGGGATTATAAGCATGGGCCACCATGCCCAGCCTACTTATTCTCTTTAAAATGATTGTGTATAAGTAATAGGAAAAGGCTTTTTGACTTCTTGTATTTTTTCCCTACTTTTCTAATTATTTTTGTTAAGGATGGTACATAATAGTGAAATGGTTGATGAGGAGAATCTTATCTTCCTAAGAAAAAACTTGTTTCCACTTCCTTTTCTTAGAGAAGAGGGAAATGCATATATTGAGAAGTAAAAATTAAAAATGAAAAATAATTTAGTTTTTGTCCTATACTTACTTTTTGTAGACTACATTATATATCTATATTTATATGTATACACACAAACATTCGTACATTAGAGCAATCAATATATGCCTTTACTTATATTTTTACAAATTGTGATAGTCTTACAGTCTTGAATTATTATCTGAATTGGCACTTTGAATAATATATCATTTTTAATGTGAATCATTTGAGGAATTGAAAAGTGCCATTTGAATGCAATATGTATTAAACCCGAAAGGTCTTTTTTTCCTCATTCATTCTCTGGTAGATATTAATGTAAATGTTAATATATAGGCTCAATGGTTCCCCAAGAAATCTAAAATAATTAAGAAAATAATCACAATGAAAAATGAATTTTTCTGATTAATAAATGAGTCAAAGACATAAATCATTCAAAAAAATTAGACAATCCAAGGCAAACATATATAAAATATTTTTAACAATACTTGAGTAAAATTGGTTTAGCTATAACTCACAATAATGATGATGATAGTGGTGGTGGTATAATAACTCACATTTACTCACTACTGGGGTTTTCAGGCACTACATTAAATACTTCCCATGTATTAGTTTATTTCTTCAAAAGAGCCCTCTGTAATATTTTCTATTAATTGTTGGAAGCTTAGAAATGTTAATTGACCTGCCTAAGGTCCCATAGCTAAGAAGCAGTTTATGTAGTCATTATAAACTGTCTACCAAATATTTCTGGTTCTCTTTCCAAGCACATGTTAGTATTGTACTTCCCTACCCACCTGAAGTTAGGTGTGTCTGTGTGACTTGCTTTAGTAAACTGTGAGCCAACTGACTTAAATTGGCCAATAAAATGAAAGCAGAGTATGACTTCCAGTTGGAAACTCTGAAGCCACTGAGTGATTTGCCACGCTCCCTTTCTTTTCCTCTGTAATGACAGTGCTTATGTCAAAATTACTGGCTGCTCTATCAGCCTGAGTCTTGGAAGAATGACAGTGACAGCAGAGCTTACAACCATAATGGACAAGCAGATTCAAGATGCTGGCAGGTTCAGTGTCTGGGGAAGATTGATCTTCAGTTCATAGATAACTGTCTTCTAGCTGTGTCCTAACATGTTTGAAGGGGCTGGGGATCTCTCTTGGGCCTCTTTTATAAGAGTACTAATCCCACTAATTAGGGCTCTTCCCTCAATGACCTAATCACTTTACAAAGGTGGCTCCTCCTAATGCCATCATCTTGGTGAGGCAGGAGAATAGAGTCTGGAGGCAGGAAACCTAAGACCAATTTATGCCGACTTCCTAGAATTAAATCTAAAGGAAACCCCAACTTTCCATGCCCATATAACAAAAGGATCAACAGCTACTCCTTTGGCAGCCCTCCCCTTTTGTGCTTTGCAGATAAAAAGTGGAAAGTACCTCTGATAGGTCCCCTCCTGTAACCAGTCAGACTGGTGGTGGGCCTAGTCTAAATTTGCATAGAGATATAACTTTGTAACTTCACTTCAGCCTCTGATTGGTTGCCTTCCATAACCAATCAGACTGGTTGGGGGCCACTCACCACGTAACCAATGGGAAACCTCTAGAGGGTATTAAAATCCCAGAAAATTCTGTGACCAGCACTCTGGAGCCGGTTGCTTGAGTTTGCTCCCACTCTGTGGAGTGTACTTTCTTTTCAGTAAATCTCTGCTTTCATTGCTTTATTCTTTCATTACTTTGTCTGCATATTTTGTCCAATTTTTTGTTCAGAATGCCAAGAACCTGCACAATTGGTAGTCAAAACCCTCCGCCTGTAACATTAGGGGTTAGGATTTTAACATATAAATTTTGGAAGGGACACAAACATTAAGAACATAGCACTATTTTACTGAAAACTCAGAAAATCAAGTAAAAACTGTATACAATATAATAGTATTGTCATAACTTTCACATATATAAAAAGCAAGTAGTTTAAATATATAATGTAAGAAAAGCTCCCTTCACAACTATAAAAAATTATTAAAATCTTAAAAAGGAGCATGAAAAAATATATTAAAGATTTGCTGAAAAATAATAAAGTTAAAATAAACAACTCGTGTGGGATGCAGAATGATTTGATCAAATGATGTCATACCTTACTGTGGAAGGCTGAGTCCATGGAAAACTCAACATTATAAAAATATTAGTTCTCCATAACTTATACACTTAACATGATCACAATAAAAATATTAACAGAATATTTTTTAGAGGGAACTCAGAATAGCAAGTTTAAAATTTATGTGGAAGAACTAATTCAAAGGAGTTTAGCTTTTGCTTAGGATGTATAAAACTGTCAGAGAACACTGTTAGAAAAATCTGGATGATCAACAAAATCATAACTTTTCTTGAACTGTTCATAAAGCTGCAGTCATAAGGAACTAACTACACTAAATTCCAAAGTATAACAAACCCTTCCAAGGCGAGAACACACAATTTTTTTTTCACCATTAGTAGGGCACTAAGAAGAGTTACCTATTGCAAAGGTGAGTAAGAAAAAAAAAAAAGCGAAGTATTAGCCAGCATGTCAGAGAGTCCAAACATGAGAAAGCTCTTCAGTCACTCACAAGTTGGACATTTTCCTCCCCTTGGTGATACTAGGTACAAAGCTCTACCTACTTTCTAGAATTATCTCTTATTTGAAGCCAAAGTTAAAGGGGAAGAATCCACTAACTGTGGGTGTAAACTGAAACAAAACTATCTTCCTTGAGCATAGGAAGGGAAAACAAAGTGAAAGAAAACATTCCACTCCCGGAGGAAAAGGGAAGAGACCCAGGAAGAGGTGAAATTTCTGTTTGATTCCAAAGACAGGGAAAAGCCAATGTGTTAGTTCAAAGGTAGTCAGGTAGGAAGAATTCTTTCTTACTAGGGAGAGGGCCCACCTTTTGTTCTATTGAAGCCTCTGATTGATTGGACAAGGCTCACTCACATAATGGAGTTCAATCTGCTTTACTCACTCCATTGATTTAAATGTTAATCTCATGTAAAATATCCTCCCAGAAACACTCAGAATAATGTTTGAGCCCAGATCTGGGCACCCTGTGACCCAATCAAGTTCATAGATAAAATTAACCATCACTATGTGCTTTTGCGTGTGTGTGTGCGTGTGTGTGTGTGTGTGTGACAGGGTCTTGCTCTGTCACCCAGACTGGAGTGCAGTGGTGTGAACATGGCTCACTGCAGCCTCAACCTTCTGGGCTCAAACAATACTTCTACCTTAGCCTCCTGAGTTGCTGGGACCACAGGTGTCAGACTTCATACTCCACCAGCTTTTTATAATATCAAAGAATCAAAGAATGTTAAAATATAAGCAATTTCAGATACATTAGAATACAGGTATATGATTTAGTGCTATGTTGCATAAAAATGCCCTGAGAAGAAAATTTAAAGTCCTGGTAAATTTTTATGATATACTTTTAACTTATTAAAATGTTTACAGAGCATTATGTTTTATATGCCTTTTTAAACTGTGTAAAAATGCATGGAAGACATGCAGATATGTATATGTGAGTGAATGTCTGTATAATATATATATAGTGTGTATATATATGTCAAACAAACCAATTTTCTTGTTATACTGGTAAAATGGTGTATTTCTATTAAAATGATAATTATATTTTATAGAAATACATAGAAAATACTACAGAAAATGCTAAGTCAAAAGAAAGGGATACAATAAAGAATAAAGAAACATATGGCATGTTTCATGTAGTCCATCTTCCACAAATTTCGAAAATGACATTTTTGTTGTGTGAGTTTGTTTGCCCCTTTGGTGCTTCAAACAAAGCTTCCTAGTCATTTAGAAGATAAAATCCAAACTCCTGTTGTGCCCTGGGACAACCTGTCTAGGGTCAACTCTCAGAAGCCCTTCCTGCCTTGTGAATTCTCATGGTACCTAACTCTGTTGTTTTCTGCACACACAATGTTGCTTTATATCTCTGTACTTTTACCTAGTCTATATTCCCTCCCTAGATCGATCTTGAAACATCCTTTACACTCTTGTGAGCCTGAAAAACATTTATTATTTTTAGTACTCTGCTCTTCTGGTGACATCATGTTGACAAAATCCCACATGGTGTCAGTTTTCTCCTGAGAAACAAACAGGCTGAGGTAGGAACATCTTCCTTTCTTCTATTTTTATTGCTATATATATAGTTATTTTATTACCTTTTATACGTATAAAATTTCTGTAATTGTTTGGTTACTGATACAGTTTTCCCACAGGAATGTAAACTTCTCAAGGACAGTAGTTGTATCTTACCACCACCTGTAACTAAAAAAAAAATTCTCAGGCACTCAACCAACAAATATTTATTTCAAATTAATTGAAGTGAAAACTATTAAGATCAATATGGAAATAATGTTTGTCTATGATGGAATTCTGAGGAAAGCATACTTCCTTAAGTAAATTTTACGGTGAAGCAATTATTAGGAAGCAGATTTCTTAATGTTGTCCTTTGTGTTTCTTAGTTTTAAGTAACAATTGTTAAGCCATATAATTGTTTTAGGTAAGAAACTTTAATACAAGACTTGGCTAACTGGAGGTCTTTATTTAAATGTACAATACAGGATTCAAAAATTAGTAGACTTTTCTTTCCATTTCAAGCGGTATTTTGGACTAGATTGCCTTAAGATTCCTCCTATGGAAAAGAGCTAAAAGAGACAGAAAAAATATAACAATAAACTCTTTATGAGTGCATCTTGTAAACACACAAGAAAGTAAAGAATTTTTAGAGGGCAAAGAATCAACAGAGGAAAACAAAACTTAGATGTAAATTCTCCTTGAGGAAATTTTCTGTAGGGAGAAAGTTTGTTTTTAAGGACTGTCCATAAGTGGGGAATGCGGGATCAACTCCATACAAGAGGGATATTCACAGGCAATCACTTCTCTACGTCCCATATATTTAACTCTCAGGAGAGGACAAGAAAAACAGTCCATCTTAGACTCTGATGCTGTATAGAGGAAAAAGAAAAATTTTCTTTGAGACTCTGTAACCATAAGCCATCTGATTTCAGTTTTATAGACAGAATTCATACTTCCTGGGTGGTCTCAGTTCTCAGCATACACTCAGTGTAATGTGGTCCTGGTTACTAGTGTTCCCGGGACCTGGCAGGTCCAGACAAAAGCCCTCTCCCATGAAAACTACCACAGCTTGAGGCTCAAATAATATCCAAGAAATATGAGCTCACAGTAAAAACAAAAGTGAAACAAAGCAAAGCAAAATAAGCAAGCCTTGATGAGTGTGAGCCAGCAGAAAAAAAAAACAAATCACAGAATCAAATCTGAAAAAAGATGTTAAATGTTGGAATTATCAGACACAACATATAAAACAGTGATTTGAAAATAAGTTACGAGAGAGTCTGTAAAAATTGACTGAATACAAAATCCGAATATGATGGGTTTATTAGCAGATTAGACAAAGATGAAGAGCAAATTAGTGAACTGGAAAGAGATATGGAGAAATTTCAAAGAATGTAAGAAAGTCCATGGGATGAAAGATAGAGAAGACATGTTAAGTAAAATGAAAGATAGAGTCAGGTTAAAAACAAGGAATTAATATGTAAACAGTAAATTTATCATAACGGTAAAAATTTAGGTGAACAAAGATAAAACGAAGACTTAACCCTTTTCCGGTTTAGAAAAAAAAGTGCAGCTCACTGCCAAAACAATTTTACATAAATATGTTCTTTGAGGCTGAAGCAAATCTGATTGATTTTCAACGTGAAAATAAAATATATAAGCTGTCCTCAGAGTTATTTCTAACCAGAACTAACATCAGAATTGTCTGAATCATGAGAATTATCTATTTCAGAAAAATCAGATTCATCAAATGAATCTTTGACCAGCAACTGTTCAAGAACAATGTTAGCATCACATGTAGGAATGCTAGGTTTTCTAGGATTTGATATATTTAGCAATGGAGAATTACTATATTTTGCAAATGGAAATGCCACTACTAAAAACAGAATGCTGTAAATAGAATGATGTTTTCTGTTTCTGAAGTTGATATACAAGAGCAATGCGAAAACAATAATAAAAGCAAAATATTTTGTGGCAAATTTATCTCGGGGTAAATGCTGCAGCTGCAAGCACTGCAGCTTTTATCTATGCAAACTTTTTGAAATGCTACATCAGTGAGTATTCTCAGGGCAAATGGGAAAAGGGTTACAACCTCAGCCAGAAGTATAGACAGCTATGTTCAGTCAGATGATAATTATTCTGAGAAATGATTTCTCCACAGCATCAGTGAAAGCTTGAAGAAAGTGGAATGATATATTTAATATCCTGAGAGAACGTAACTGTCAGTGCAGAATTGTATACTAGAAAAATCACAAGAATTAGGGCAAAAAAATGACATTTTCAGATAAAACCTAACAGAGTTTGTCCACAATAGACTAAGGAAAACCTAAAATATGTATTTCAGTGTAGGGTCCAGCCCTACAGGGCCTGTGGGTTTTTCTCTTCATGTGCGGAGAGGAGAGATCATAGAAATAAACACACAAGACAAAGAGATAGAAGAAAAGACAGTTGGGACCAGGGGACCATGACCACCAAGGCGTGGAGACTGGTAGTGGCTCCAAATGCCTGGCTGCGCTGTTATTTATTGCATACAAGGCAAGAGGGCAGGGTAAGGAGTGTGAGTCATCTCCAATGAGAGGTGAGATCACACGAGTCACGTGTCCATCGGACAGGGGACCCTTCCCTATTTGGTAGCCGAGGCAGAGAGAGACAGGGGACAGCTTATGTCATTATGTCTTCTATGTATTTCTTGGAGAGATCAAAGACTTTAATACTTTCACTAATTCTGCTACTGCTATCTAGAAGTTGGAGCCAGGTGTACATGTCGGAGCATGAAAGTGGACCAGGAGCATGACCGCTGAAGCACAGCATCACAGGGAAACGTTTAGGCCTCTGGATGGCAGCGGGCGGGCGGGCCTGACTGATGTCAGGCCTTCCACAAGAGGTGGTGGAGCAGAGCCTTCTCTGACTCCCCCAGGGAAAGGGAGACTCCCTTTCCCGATCTGCTAAGTAACAGGTGCCTTCCCAGGCACTGGTGCTACCACTAGACCAAGGTCTGCTAAATATACTTACGGGTGACTTCCCAGACACTGGCGTTACCGCCAGACCAAGGAGTCCTCTAGTGGCCCTGTCCGGGCGAGACAGAGGGCTCACACTCCTGTCTTCTGGTCACTTCTCACCGTGTCCCTTCCGTTCCTATCTCTGTATGGTCTGGTTTTTCCTAGGTTATAATTGTAGAACAAAGATTATTATAAAATTGGAATAAAGAGTAATGCTACTAACTAATGATTAATAATATTCATATATAATCATATCTGTAATCTATTTCTAGTATAACTATTCTTATTGTATATATTTTCTTTATTATACTGGAACAGCTTGTGCCTTCAGTCTCTTGCCTCGGCATCTGGGTGGCTTGCTGCCCACATTTCAGGAAGAAAGAATATTATCTTAGACAGAAGTTTTTGTCATGGGGTCAAGCAACAACTTCATTGTCTATATAATGATTCCAGAGTATATAAAAAGAAAGAAAAAATTAGCTCTTTATATGAAAATAGCGTAAGTTTGTTAGCAAAAGCCCCCCAAAAAATGAATGAGGAAGGAGAAGAGATATCAGGTCATTTCATTTGTGACATTGATGCAAAAATGTTTAGTCAAATATTAGAGCAAGCATAACTGAGCAATGTACAATAAAGAATATAAATACTTTTTGACCAGGTGGTTTAACTCAGAAGTGCAACAGAGGTTCAACATAAAATCAGGCCAGGTGCAGTGGCTCATGTCTTTGATCCCAGCATTTGGGGAGGCCAAGGTGGGAAGATCGCTTGAGGCCAGAAGTATGAGACCAGCCTGGGGCAAGATAGCAAGACTCAGTCTTTATTAAAAAAGAAAAAAGAAAAATCAATAAATGCAAATAAATGCATTAATAATTTGAGGAGAAAAACTTGGCAATTGTATGAAAATATGCCTAAAAATAGTAAGTTAAGAAAAAGAAATAAGAAGATGGCACAAATAGAAAACAAAGCTAATCACTATGAGTAAATACATCAAAGGCAACTGTACTAAATATTCCAAAGACAAAGATTAAAGATTGTTAGATCAAAATAACAACAATAATAATAAAGAACCACTTGTGTATACTCCTACATGGGACATAACTTTTTAAGAATGATAAAATATAGATAGGTTGAAAATAGACAGTGGAAAGGGTATATGTATTAGCCTATTCTTGAGTTGCTGTAAAGAAATACCTGAGACTGGGTAATTTATAAGAAAAGTGGCTTGATTGGGCTCACAGACCTTTTTTTTTTTGAGACAGAGTCTCGCTCTGTCGCCCAGGCTGGAGTGCAGTGGTGCAATCTCGGCTCACTGCAAGCTCTGCCTCGATTGGGCTCACAGATCTACAGGAAGTATACCACTGGCATTTGCTTCTGGGGAGACCTCAGGAAGCTTTTACTCAGGGCAGAAGGTGAAGCAGGAGCTTGCATGTCCCATGGCAAAAGCAGGAGTGAGAAAAAATTAGGGAGAGTGCGAGGAGGTGCTACACACTCTTAAATGACCAGATCTTGTGTGAACTCAGAGTGAGAGCTCACTCATTATCAAAGGTATGGCCCAAGCCATTCATGAGGGATCTCCACCCCTATGACCCAAACACCTCCCATCAGGCCCCACCTCCAACACTGCAGATTACAGTTCAACTTAAGATTTGGGAGGGGACAAATATCTAAACTATATCAACATATACTAAAACCTTAAGCAAATATGTGTATTGTGAATGTCTTGTCCTAATCTATGCAAACTTTTTGAAATGCTACATGATATCTTCCAAAAAAACAGAAGTTTTAAGTTCTAGTGCAGTATAATTTATCAACTTTTCCTTTTAGGCTTAGTATTTTCTGAACTTTGTTTAAGGATTTTTGCCTAATTCCAAGTTACATAGATTCTTTCCCTTTTTTATTTAGATGTTTATAATTTTACCTCTTACATTTAGAGCAATAATCCATTTCAAATTAATATTTGGGCGTGGGAAGTGAAGTAGAGATCAAATTTTATTTTATTTTTATATAGATATATAATTGTTTCAGTACTGTTCTAGTGATCAATTTCTGCCAAAAACCAACCAAGCAAAAACAAACAAAACTATCCCAAAACTTAGAAGTTTGAAATAAATAAAGTGAGTAAATAAAATAAAATGGGTAAAACACTCATTTTATTTTTTTCCATGATTCTTTGGGTCAGGAATTATGGAAAGGCTCAGCAAGGTGGTTCATCTCTGCTCTATATTATCTGCTAGGATGCTTGGCTTTGAAGGATCTACTTCCGCAATGGCTTCTTCCCTGTTATGTCTGGTGCCCGGGCTTCTTGGCCCCTCTCTATTTCTTAATCTCCACATGGTGTCTCATCCACTAGGGCTTCTCAATGTGGCTTGGGATTTTCACAGAACAGTGACCTCAGAGTAGTTGAACTTTTTACATAGCAGCTCATGGTTTCAAGAGACCAAGGTGGAAGCTACCAGCCCACTTATGACAAGGTCCAGAAATAGCATTATAACCAATTTCACCATGCTATGTTGGTGAAAGCAGTTACAAAACAGCTCAGATTCAAGGGAAAGGAAACTGACCATATCTCAATGGAAAAAAATGTGAACAAATTTGTGGCCATCTTTTTTTTTATTATTATGCTTTAAGTACTGGGGTACATGTGCAGAACATGCAGGTTTGTTACATAGGTATACATGTGCTATGGTGGTTTGCTGCACCCATCAACCTGTCGTTCACATTAGGTATTTCTCGTAATGCTATCCCTCCCCTAGCCCCCCACCCCCCGACAGGCCCCGGTGTATGATGCTTCCCTCCCTGTGTCCATGTGTTCTCATTGTTCACCTCCCACTTATGAGTGAGAATATGTGTTTTTAATTGGCCACAGCATCATATAGAGAGGACCATTCTTTCCCCCATTAAACTGCATCATAGTTATCATAATTTAAAGAAATATTGGCCTATGAATCTATTTCTAAACTCTTTCATAAAATTAAACATGTACTTACCATAGGACCTAGTAATCCTACACCTCAGTATTTACACAATATAAATGAAAAGCTATATTAACATAGAAACCCACCCCATGAATATTTACAGCAGCTTTATGCATAATTATCCAAAACTGGAAATGATTCTAATGTTCTTTCATCAGTGAATGGATAAAGAAACTGTCGTGTAGTGATACAGTGAAACTTATTTAGCAAATAAAGGAAATAACTATTAATTTACACAACAACATAGATGAATCTTAAATACATTTTGCTAAGCAGAGGAAACCAAATTCAAAATGTCATATATTGCTTGATTCCATTCATAAAGTATTATATAAAAAGCAAAATTATAGGATGTGTATTTGTCAGGGTTCTACCAAGAAACAGAAGCAATAACATACGTAAAGAGATATATAAGAGATTTATTACAGGAACTGGCTCATGCGAGTTTGGAGGCTGAAAACTACCTTAGTATTCTATCTGTGAGCTGGAGACTAGAAAGCCAGTGGTGTAATTCAGCCAGAATCCAAAGACCCAAGAACCAGGGGAGTTGAGAACAGGGAGGGGGGTTCCACTGGTGAGAACTGAATGTTCCACCTTTAAAAGAGAGAGAGAGAAAATTCGCTTTTCTTCTCCCTTTTTGTTCTATCTAAGCCCTCAGCTGACTGGATGGATGCCAGCCCAGGTGGGTAAGGGTGGATCTTCTTTACTGGGTCCACTGATTCAAATGACAATCTCCTCTACAAACACCCTCACTAACACACCCAGAAATAATGTTTCATCACGGAAATGTCTGGGCATCCCTCAACCCAGTCACGTTCACACATAAAATTAACCAGTGTGGGATGAAAAAGAAGTCTAGTTGCTAGGTGTTGGGGTGAGGGGAGATGTTGACAGCAAAATGTCATCATAAAGGAATTTGGGGGCTGATGAAACTTTTCAAATCACAACTATAGTGGTAGGCCCATGACTCCATTCATTTTTCAAAACCAATAGAACTGTATACCACAAAGAATGGGTAAGTTAAAGCTAAATTCAAAAAGAGCATCACATAAATACTGCATTGCAGTTAGTGGCTTTGTTTCTTATAGAGATATGGGTTAGTTATTCTGAAACTAATTTATGTGGACACCATGGTTGAAAACACAAGTAGATATATGTAGAAAATAAAAGCCAGGTTTCTTTCTTATTGTTTGAGAATAAAAGTTTCAAATAAGTAAAGGAGGAAGGTTAGAATGAACTCCGTGCTGCTAGACTGGAGTTGGAAATATCTATATAAAGGTGTGTGTGTGTGTGCACGTACAGAAATAAATATATAATGTGTATGTACATATGTATGAGGTAGTATACATACACATTTCTTCACACTCTGTCTGCTGAAAAGGTTTAAAAGCAATGACAACCCAGTAGCAATAAGAACACTTGAAGCCCAGATTTTGATTTTCAAGTACCATTCTCCAAAGAAAGAAACCACGCTCCTTGGTAAAGAGGTTGCTTGGACAAGGAAAATATAAGATGTGCTTGAAATATCTTGTGGTACCAGAAAGTGAAGTAGTTATAACTATAAATTACTTGTGTTAAACATAATTTTTGGCAAGCAAAAGTATACTGCAGAATACTTGCAGTATCATTCTATTTGTGTGAAGTCTACAAATACCCCAAAGTAGACATATTGTTAAAGGATGCAAACATACATGGTGATAATCCAAAGAAAATTGACGACATGCAATTCAGAATGCTATTTTTCTTCTTTGCTAAAAACAAAAACACTGTGGAACTTTCAACAGCTTAATGGCTTCCACAGTCAGAAAGACTTTCACTTCCTTTATCTCACGTATATCTTTGTATTGTTACATTTGCTTCCATCTGTTTGGGGTTCAGTAGATCTAGTGATTGCATCCTCTGGATAGTAGCCAAGCTTAAAATTGAAGATTGATTTTAGCCTTCTTTCGCTAGGGTAAATGATTTTATATCTTAATGCTCGTGTTCTCTAATCATTTAACCACATTTGCATTATTTCTTTGGTCGGCTCTGAGTTTTCTTCATGTTTTGGCTTGCAAACCTTGATGTAATGCTGTGGAATTGACTACTCCTAAACATAATGAGTGGATGGCCTCTTAATTCCTTCATGCTGTGCACTCTATGATATCAGTGAGCAAATCCAAAATATATTGGCTCTAAATGCAATTTCCAAAAAGGCTTTAATAAGATAGTTTTCTATTCCACAATTCCTCAGAAAAATACCCAAGCCTTGAGTGGTTAAAATTATCTGTCCCCTCTCTTTAGTTTTTAGGTATTTGAGAGTAGCATCTCTATCTATGCAAATAGTCCGTTTATCTAACCCAGATAGTTTCTAGTCATAGAAATACTTCTATAAACAGTATAAATAATACTATAATGAATATATGAAAATATAAATTTTACTTTCTCTGATTATGTGTGGAATTTATTATTTCAATATTTTCATATAATTTAATGCTTACACAATACACTAAATGTAAACAAATGCACCATGAGAGCAAGATGAAAAGAATAATTATACTGGAAGTTACAAAACCATTAGATACAATTCAAAGTTTTCTCTAAGTTTCATACAACCTCTTGGCAAATAAATGTATTAGATTTATTCTTACATCACATATTTTAATAATAAGTAATATTTGTTATATTAATTATACTTATTTATCCAAAATAAATGTAAACATGTTTTTAGAAAAAAGTGATCTAACTAAATGCAATGTGGTATCCTGTATTAACTTCTGAAACAGAAAAAGAATTAGAGGAAAAACTGGTGAAACCAGAGTAAAGTCTGCAGTTTAATTTATCAATGTATTGATGTTAATCTTTTAGTTTTGACAATTAAGCCATGGTTGTGTAAGAGGGTTACATTAGGGAAATCAGACTGAAGAGTACATGGAGCCTCTATGTTCTTTGCAACTAAAACGATTCAAAATAAAAAGTTTATTTAAAAATACTGTATGTTATTTTTAAGTAAACATTTTATTTCATTTAATTAATGTGTATCTTAAATCTTTTGACATTTTTTACTTAAGAGAATAACTTGCATAAGAATCTAAAAATGTAGTTTCTAGGCCAATTATTTAAAATTATAGATTAAAATTAATGGTGGCCTTTATTTAGAATTTTTCTATCACGTAAACTTATATAAGGTAATAACACGCATTTTTGTTTTGAACTAATGCTTTGAAACTGTATTTCCTGGATATTGGGTGACATTAATTGTCATTTTGTAATTAGAAGTTATATAACTTAAAAGTCTTTTATTTGTGCAGTATAGAATATATAATTGCTTGTAGAAAATATAATTCTATCTTTTATGAACAATGTTTCTTTTGGATGAATTCAGTTATATATTTGGTATAAAAGTCCTTAAGTACCAAATAGACCTTCTATTGCATACATTTTCTGTTAGGAGCCAAATGAGCAGTACAGATAACTATTGACATTCTTCAGGAGTTTAAAATATAAATATGTACAAGACAAAAGTAGTACACAATTTTAGTGTGAAGTCTAATGTGGAAGTCAGACCAATGAACTTGGGGGAAAGCCTCAACTCATTTCTGAGGCTGCATTTCCCAGTTTGTGAAAGAAGAAAAACCAAATATATTGTATTTCTTAAATATACTATGAAGACAAATCCATGTGGGTATTTAAGCGATTCTAGAGGATTCTATTTAGGTATAAACAACAAATTAACTAATTTGCTGCATTTTGTGGACAACAAACAAATAGTACTTTATTATGGATGCTACATGTTTTCCCCATTATTGGAAGTGATGGTTTTTCGATATACTAACAAAATAGAGAAGGCAATAAGATTTGCACGCTTTACATATGTGTTTATTTTTCAATTAATAGTACCCTGAATTTAAAGCTGATAATGACTCTGAGAAGTACAGTTTTTCCTGTTTGTGGACATTTATGTTGATTCCCAAACAGAACTGGCTTCCACTTTATGGAGAGCAATCGCACAACATTGATTGGCTTTAAATTATTGTCAATGTACACACACTAAAGTGGGCACAGTATACTTTCAGAGGATACAACCTTTAAAACAAATTTGTGTTTCATCATACCATGTGGCAGACAGTAAATAATGTTTTTTTTTGTTTGTTTGTTTGTTTTTTGAGACGGAGTCTTGCCCTGTCACCCAGGCTGGAGTACAATGGTGAGATCTTGGCTCACAGCAACTTCTGCCTCCCAGGTTAAAGCGATTCTCCTGTCTCAGCCTCCTGAGTAGCTGGGATTACAGGCATGTGCCACCACACCCAGCTAATTTTTTTTTGTATCTTTAGTAGAGATGGGGTTTCACCGTGTTGGCCAGGCTGGTCTCGAACTTCCGACCTCAGGCTATCTGCCCGCCTCAGCCTCCCAAAGGGCTGGGATTACAGGTGTCAGCCACCACGCCCAGCCAGTAAATAATCTTAAAGGTTAAATAAACTCAGTGAACATGTTGTAGTATTGTGTGGAATGTATTCATTTATATCATTGATGAATTCTAGATTTGTACAGCTTCTTTTCTCCAGTTACTCCTTTCTCACACTGAAGCAGAATTTCTCAAAATGGGTGGGTTCAGGAGGGAAGCACTGAACCACTGGTGAACCATGGGGTGAAGTCAGTGCGTGGGTTCAGAAGGAAGCATAGGTACCATTTCTCAAAAAGTATCCTTGCCTTTGGTGGATTACTATCTGTAATTCACTGTCATAAATTCTTAAGTACATGGCCAGAGTGGTTTTGCTTCAGTAAGACAACCTGACTTCTACATGGTAAACTCCTGCTAACCCAGCTCTTCAATCAGACCCAGTGGGCTTCATAAGCTTTCTCTTGAGAATCTTTAGCCATGGCTCTGTCTGACTTGAGCCATGGCTCAAGTCTTCTTGCCGGCTATCTCAACATGTTCAATACATTATTTTCTCTGTTTATCTTGCATTAGCTCTCATTGTCTTTTGCTTTACCTCTCCATTGGCCTTAGCTATGACCCGTGAAATCTTGGAAGGCTCTTCCACCCCACTCTTGTCTGATGCTAGCTGCAGCAACCACCTCTTTCCTGGAATCCTTGAATTAACCCCTTTCATTTTGACACTTGTGCCACATCCAACAAGATTTAAGATAATTTGGAAAAGCAAACATAACAAAAGGCAAAGCAATTTGGAATGGAAAACAAAAACAGAACAGAGGTCACCAGCAAAGAGTAAAAAGAGTAAACATGACCAAATACCTGAGATTATTTAATTATCATAATTGGGCATGAAGTTTGATTTGCCTGGAAGCAAAGACATTTTTTAGTTACAAAATTTAAACGATACCAATTCACTTAACATTTTTTTTTTGCAGGAATCCCATGTAAAAGAGGTGCTCTCATAAGGTACATTAAAAATCAATGAAAAACTACTATGGTTTTACCAAAAATAGCTCTAAAATTGTGTTTAAAGAGATGATGTTTTTACTGACACAAGAGCTGAATATTATATTATAAATTTGTAAAATATTTCTCATGGATAATGTATTAATATTTTTTAGATTTCCTATTGTTCAATGATCTACTTAATTATGGGAATGGGACTTTGAGAATCTAGGTGAATGGGTGGATGATATGCCAAATAGGCTCTTTAATGAATGGCCTGTCAATGGCAGATCCTGGGTGACAGTCAATAATATTTTCCATTTCTAACCTAAAGCACAAAGATCCTTGTTGTTGGTCAAATTCAAAACTATAGTTTTAAAAACCCCAGATGTTAGTGTAAATAATTTTATTATTTTGCTGTAGAATTTTGAGAGCAGATTTTATACCTCACCTGAATTTCAAGCCACTTTTTCGAGATACGAGTAAGCAAAGCAGAGGACATTTGTTAGAGCTAATATATATATTTTTTTCAGAATGTGTAAATGTAATTGATGGAGTTAGATTGATGAGACCTAGGTTTGGTTTGAGCTCCACTGCTTGCAAATCATGCGGCATTAGAAAAGCAATTCAACCTTTTCTGGTTGTGTCAATCAATGACATAGATCCTCTAAGCAAGCGTAGGAGCATTAAGTTTTTTAAAAGGGAAACAGTAGGTATAATTCAAAGTCAAACTTTACATGAATGTAAGTGCTGGGGTTTATATTGAGGTTGGAGGATATAATGGATGAGATTGGTGGGGGTTGAATCCCACGATTCAAAAAACTCAAATAAGGAAACTTCACAGCTTCTGCTTTATTACAGAAGACAAGTGAAAAGTGTCTCTATCTAAATGAACTGTGCAGTTAATGTGGACAACTAAGAGCATAAACTTAATATGCTAAAGTTCAATTAAAACACACACTGAATTTCCAGCGTTTCAATTTTAATGTTATGTAATAACAAGACCACCCAAAAGGTGGCACTAAAAAGCAGATATGTGACCTCCAAGTAAGTAGAATTTGGTGAGATAAAAGAGATGGTAGAGAAGCGTTAGTCTTCTTTTAGGTTTAAATACTTAAATTGCTTCTTAGTAACTTGTAAATATTAAGCTGTCGATATTTTGAAGAAAAGCTTCTATTTTCAATCCAACTTAAAGCATTTGAAATTCATTTGTCTTGCAGCTATGTATATTTAATTTAATATCTTTCAGCCTACCAAACTAGTGATCTTTTTTAGTGTGTAATCATCAGAGACATTGGCATATGCGGGCTAATCTGATTTTCTTTGGAGTCATGCTTGTACCATAAGTTTTGAATGAACAGATGCCCTTATCTGAATCCAACATCACACTACTGTGTGCCTCAGGGTTACAGAAAATAGACTCTTTAATGAATGACCTGTCAATGGCAGATCCTGGGTGACAGTCAATAATATTTTCCATTTCTAACCTAAAGCAGAGAGATCCTTATTGTTGGTCAAATTCAAAACTGTGGTTTTAAAAACACGAGACGTTAGTGTAAGTGGGTAATTTTGCTATTTTGTTGTGGAATTTTGAGAGCACATTCTGTACCTCACCTAGAATTCAAGCCACTTTATCAAGATGGTAAGTAAGCAAAGCAGAGGACATTTATTAGAGCTATTTTTTTTCAGAATGGGTAAATGTAATTTGATGGAATTAGAATTATGGGACCTAAGTTTGATTTGAATAGAAGCTGTGAAGTTTCCTTATTAGAGTTTTTTGAATCGTGGGATTCAACCCCTGACAACCATATCCATTATATCCCCTCCCCCACTATAAATCCCAGCACTTATAGTCATATAAAGTTTGACTTTGAATTATACCTACTCTTTCCCTTTTAAAACACTTAAAAATCAGTAGGCTTCTATGGCTGCTTAGAGGACCTATATCATTGATTGACACAACCAGAAAAAATTAAACTACTTTTCTAATGCCCTAGCATTTTCTAATGCTAGTAGAGAATGTTATGTTCAAACCAATTTTTTTTTTTTTTGCCTCTGTGCAAATAACCAAGTCACAATAGAGGTAGATTAAAACTATAATGCTTGTCGGGTGTGGTGGCTGATGCCTGCAATCCCAGCACTTTGGGAGGCTGACGTGGGTGGATCATTTGAGCTCAAGAGTTGGAGATCAGCCTGGGCAACATGACGAAACCCGTATCTACAAAAAAATACGAAAACTGCTGCGCGTGGTGGCACATGCCTGTAATCCCAGCTACTTGGGAGACTGAGGCAGGAGAATCACTTGAACCTGGGAGGTGGAGGTTGCAGTGAGCCAAGATTGCTCCACTGCACTCCAGGCTGGGCAACAGAGCAAGACTCCATCTCAAAACAAAAACAAAAACAAAAACAAAAACTATCTGGGTCCGGTGGCTTGTGCCTATGTTCCCATGTTCCCAGCTACTCCAGCAGCTGAGGCCAGAGGATGGCTTGAGCCCTTGGGAGGCAGAGGTTGCAGTGAGCTGGGATCATGCCACTCCAGCCTGGGTGACAGAGTGAGAATCTGTCAAAAAATATATATATATAATGCATTCATATTGACATATTTTACTTCAAACTGATAGAATTTTACAGAATTTTCTATGAAATGTTTATCAGTAGCTACACATTCTAATAATGTATTAATATCACTGAATATCAGGTCTAAAGTAGTAGTTGTTTTATAGTAACAGTAAAAAAAGAATGCTACTATAAAGGTTAACAGTGAATATATTTCAGTAAATAAAACAATATGCTACCTTTCTGAGGTTATTTGGGAGATGCAACAAATTGTGCTCCATTTACCCATTCAGCTTCAATTAAGAAACGTAATAAATTAGTTCACATACAGAGAATAAAATATAATCACCCTTATTACAGTCAAAATTGAAATTAGAGAATGTGTTTTGTATCTGGGAGCATGTGGACTTCTGCACCGAAGGCCTGATTTATATAGCCTTATTCACCTTGTCACAGCAGTGCTTGACTGGGCAGGCTCTACCTATGAAAACAGAAGTCACCCACAGAGAAGTAAAGTAGAACATGGGAGCAGCTGTTTCTTAAGAGAAACAGCGAAGGAAGATGTGGGTTCCACTTGCCCAGGTCTTCCTTCTAACATCACCTGTGAGATAAGCCCCTCCCAGGTATATAAACTATTTGGAAATGAGTGAGAAAGCAAGGGAAGCTGGGAGTATGAAGGAATATTTTCCACAGAGAGGAAAACACAAGGAATAAAGAAGTACTTCCTACCCATGCATGCATGGTCTTTCTAATGAAGGGGTTCTTGTCCATTATGAAACAGCCTTGAGTATTCCCTGATGACACAGTGCTGGAGCACAAGGGAAGTTTATCTTGCACAATGCCTGTTGTTTTAGAATTCTCTAGGAGAATGAAAAGGCACTTGAAGCAGTGAAACAGCAAAACCAGTGCTATGGTCTGAACGGTTTGTTTGTTTTCCTACTCCCCTAAATTCATACATTGAAATCTGATTTCCAACATGAAAGCATTAGATGGTGAGGCCTTGTGGATGTGATTAGGTCATGAGGGCTCCACCCTCACGAATGGGATTAGCACCCTTATAAAAGAGACCCCAGAGAGCTAGCTAGCCCCTTTCACCATGTGAGGTTACAATGAAAAGATGTCTGTCTGTGCAGAACAGAGTCCTCACCAGATACTGAATCTCCCGGTGCCTTGATCTTGGACTTCCCAGCTCCATAACTGTGAGAAATAAATTTATGTTGTTTATATGCTACTCAGACTTAGGCATTTTTGTTATAGTAGCCTAAAGAGATGAAGAGAATAAGACAGTTGCTAGCTTCCACCTTTCAAAGCTCTTCTGGACATTCAAGACTATTTGGCCTTATCACATCAGGTGCATTCTAGACCATCTTTATTGGTCAGCTTAGCTCACATCCATGAGCGGCAGACTTTTATCTGTGCTAAGGAGGGAATCTCCTAGTATGCCTGGGCTCTTGGCCTTCACATTCTAAGATCATGCTCCTATTCATGCTGCTTTCCATCTGGTCTGACAGCAGGTGACATAAGTGGGTCTGCTAGGACAGGCAGGTACTGTCCTCAATTTTTCTCTACAGGTAGTAATGCTCCAATGTGTAAAACGGCAGTTCTAGACTTAAGAACTTCACTTTCTACATAAGCTTAGCTGAGATTATTAATACAAATTTACAGTGATGGCAATAGTAGTGTTAGGTATTCTGTTCACTCCTCTACATTTTATGGCCCACTTGCAAGGTAAGACTATGTGAGCTGAAAGGAATTTTGTCTTCTGATTAGAGGCAATAAAAATTCCTTGCACATTTCTCTAGTTTTTCTCTTCCCTTGCCATTGCAACTGAGCATAATGTAGCACCAAATATGAGAGCCTTTGTTTACTGAATACCTGAGTGACAGCACAGTAGAGCTACCTGATGGCTCATATGGGACATTTAGTGTAAGAAAAAACTTCTGTGAGGTCATTGAAATTCCTGGATTTTTTGTTATTACAGCACAAATTAACCTATCTTGACTAGTATAGTTACACAGAGCTTTTGTATGCAACAAGTGTGCGTTTCACTGGAGGCACTATTAGGAGAAATTGTGCAAATCCTCACAAACATGAGATTGGAACAAGGTTTTAGAAGACAGTTAAGATTATAGGATAAGTTGAGAAAGCCATGAAGACATATTAAGCTGGGAACTCTAGCAAAGGAGTGGGAAGAGAAATGCGTATGGTACAGTAAAGCTGGCTTGAAGAGGACGAGGTGTTTAAGTCATAGAGTTATATAGGATGAACTTTCATGGATGTGGAGAATCCAGAGTGAGGAAACAGCTTGAGAATTCACATGATGTTTTTAAGGAAGATGAGGAGCAAAAGGGGCCAGATGGAAGCAGTAGGCAAAAGCTCAGGAAGATGATGTTGGCAGTGTTGCTCACAATACCTAGACAAGATGATATTTCACCTAATTAGTTAGTAACAGAGAAAGGTTGGCATGTGCTGGATAATTTGTAACTATAATAATTGATTTATTGGAGCATTCAGTTATAAATCATGAGTGAGAGGAAGAGATAGGAAACAAAAAACACTAAAAAAAAAAGGAGTTAATGAAGAATGGCCATGCCTCTACAGAAATAGAAGGTGAAAGAGAACCAATCAGAGTGAAGATAACGGATTTACGATTGAATACATTTTGTTTACAATAAGGGCAAGCTCTCTGGACAGTTGTATGTAAGGAAATAAAACAATTAGAAGTAAGAACAGGAGTTACATATTTGGGATTAATGCTAGGTGATGATAATTTGCCTTTAGATTATAGTCATATATAGAGAGAGAATTATCTATCTGTACAAAGATGTGCAAAGTGCTGATGAGTGTGACTTGTTCATGGTAGAAAAAGGAAGACAAGTTCTTGAAGAACTGCATCAAGTATCTTTTATAAACAGCATATTGAGCTCATTACCATATACATGGTGCCTGTTTTGTTGTTTGTTACAAATGTGATATGGTTAAGCTTTGTGTCCCCACCCAAATCTCATCTTGAACTGTAATCCCCAAGTATTAAGGTAGGAATCTGGGAGAGGCGATTGGATCATGGGGGCGCTTTCCCCCATGTTGTTCTCATGATAGTGACTGAGTTCTCGTGAGATATGATGGTTTTATAAGCTTCTGGCATTTCCCCTGCTTGCTCTTCTGTCTCCTGCTGCCACGTGAAGAAGGTCCTTGCTTCCCCTTCACCCTCCACCATGATTGGAAGTTTCCTGAGACCTCCCTAGCCATGCAGAACTCTGAGTCAATTAAATCTCCTTTGTTTATAAATTACCCAGTCTGGGGTAGTATCTTTATAGCAGTGTGAAAACAGGCTAATACAAAGTGCCTATGAAACCATGTTTATGTTTTTACAACTTTTATTCCATTTGACTCCATCGTAGGAGAATATCTGCAGCAATAGTCCACTCATTCTCTGGTTTCTTGTACAACTTTCTATTATTTTTTTCTGAATTTATTTATTCAGGGAAGATCGTCAAAAAAAGTTTGCATATTTCTTCTTGGGCTGCAATGGACAATCTTAGCTCATTCTTACATGTTATAAAACCAATTATCTCAGGCTGGATCATGCATCAATATAGTCAGTGTTATCCCACAACATGAAGAGCTTTATGAACATCTGTAGTTTTTTTTGAAATGTCCATGAGAGTTTACAGCTCACTCGAGTCAACAGAAGCTTTACATGAATCTGTAAAGTTTGTTTGCTCTATTGTAATACATTTTTTATAATCTAGAGTTGGCATTTTTAGAGTCCTGAAACTCTCTAGGTATTAAGATGTTTCTCATGCTTACAAGGAGAATGCCTTAAAATGTGTTCTCTCTGATCTTTTCTATTATTTGGGTCTGTAGAAAAGATACTGTATATGTTGCTTCTGAACATATTTTATATGTGTTCAGTTAGTCAATAAACATGTATTGGATGATTTTATGTGCTAGGTGTCCTACTAAGTGTGGAGAATACAAAGATGAAGCAAGCACAGTTTCCAAAATCAAAGAACAGCACCTGCCTTCTAGAAAGAAAGGCAAACAAAGGAAGAGAAAATTAGAGTATAGAGTGATAAATATTGTGTTAGAGGTAGGCACAGAGGGACTAGCACAGCAATGCAAAGAAGAAGCAGATTTCTTAGGCCTGGAGGTGGGAAATTCAGAGCTTGTCAGGTGAAATGAGGGCAGTGAGCAGGAAGGGCATTCCAGCCAGAGAAGCAGCCAGTTCTCAGGCCAGATGAGAGAGCTGTAAGTAGCTCAATATGCTTGTAGCACAGAGTGGTGAGAGATGAAGCCGGAGAGATAAGCAAATGCCAAATCATGATAGACCTTGCTTCTTCAATTGTTTGTGTAGTTACAGCTCACTTTGTTCCAGAAGAGTTTTTACGTGCATTGAAGGGCCGTGAATACCACACTAAGACATTTGGAGCCCTTCCAAAAATGTTGGCAAGCCTCAGGAAGAAAGCAACATGATCAGATTTGCATTTTAGAAGGATAATTCTATCTTCTTAGAGGAGAATGAATTGTAAGGAACAAAGACAGAAGCAGAGAGGCCATTTAGGAAATTGCTGCACTCGTTCAGATGAGAAATGCACCACGCGGGGCTAAATTAAAGTAGTAGCTTTGGGGATGGAGAGAAACAAGATATAGAATAAGCGCAATGAACATGGCTTGCTAATAAATATTTTCTCAATGAATGAGTTGTGACTAATTAGATGTATGGGGTGAGAATAAGAGGTAATTAAAAAATGAATTTCAGGTTTAGACTTGGGAAACCAGGTGGGTGACAAGAGAACTCATTGCTTCGATACTGAATGCATTCCTTCTGAGTTCTTTTTATACCTGGGAACTATAATTGTTGTGTGTGGATTAATCTTAACTGTGTGGTAAATGCCCTAAGCATAAGTACTGTCTTCCTTTTCTCGTATTATTTTTCTAGCACTGAGAACTTTAGAGTTACGTTCATTGAACTAACTATAATTCAATGAACCTGGCCCAGGTCATTATCTATTTAAGAATGAGTGACAGGTCTTAACTCTTAATTCACTAGTATTCTTTGGTTGTGTGCAAAAGAAACTAACCCTGACTAACATGAACCAAAGAAAACTGTGGTGAGTTATTGAGGATTCTCAGACTTGATATATAGTCTGGAGAAGTAGGCTTGGAAATACGCAAGCAGAAAAGTACATGCAGCAAACTGATCAAGAACCACAGAAAGTCTCCTGTAACATGAAGGATCCAGTCAGGAAGCCACTGTGCAAAAGGAGAAACCACAACTTTCAATCTCTTTGTCCCTCTGCTCAAGAATCAAATTCCAGAGAGCTCTGAGTTATTGCCTATCTTGAGGAACATTTTCACTGCCTAGCCTACAAGAGGTTTGGGCCCATAATTATAGTCCTGACAGAAGGGAAGGAGGTAATTCCTCAAATATTTAGAAATCATGTTGTACTTAGGAAGAGAAAAAGGATGCTAGCCAGCCAAATAATTACAAATGTCTACTTCCAGCTGATTCTAGCTTTTATTATTTTCTGTTTAGAAAGATTCTTAAAAACAAAATTGAAGCCTTATGAAGTATGGGCATGCGATTTATTTTCTGGCTAAAAAAAACTTGGAACTCTTTCAACTAAGCTACTTTTTTGACAAAAAATTCTATTCTGTAGCTTCTAGAAAGTAAAATGAATATGTTTTTAAAGAGTAGGACATAGGCTCTGAACTAGTGAGATACAATCAAAAACTTTATACTTGGAAATAAGTATTATTTAGTTCTGAAGGAAAAAATTGAATAGGTGGGATGAGGGGAAGAAAATATATGAGTAAAAGGAGGAACACACACAGAAGAAAAATCCAGCATTATTTGGATAAGCTTCTGAGCAAAATTCAAACCAAATCTAACTCTTGAACATCCGGAGGGAACACTCACCACTAATTACAGGACTAAGATATACAAGAAGCCACTTCAGGACCGTGGGGCCAAATCAGCCATCCGATTGTAGTTTTTAAGATGTGGCTGTGGTTGTTTGTTTGGTGGTAGGAGAAAGTTTAGATTTGCTTTCACTGGCTTTGGTGGATGTTGATATTTCTTTCATTTCTAATCTCATTCCAGAGCTACGGAGGTACCTGTGCCAACTCTGGCTTTGTTTGCTCTGCCAGACAATCCTGATGCTGCAAAGTCAAATCATTGTGAAGGATGTTTGTGCAAATGTGGGAAACAGGACTATAATCCTGCTTGAAGTTTGCTTAGATTCCTGGGAAGTCTCCCTATTCCAACCCTTTTTGAGAAAGTAAGTACAAGAACTGCTTTTATGATTGATTGTAAAACTATGGAAGGGTTTAAGTTGGTCTCTATTTGAAACCACAATTTTGGTGATATTTCTATTTTCTTTCATTTCTATCTTTTTCCTAGATAACAGTCTCTCTCTCTCTCTCTCTCTCTCTGTGTGTGTGTGTGTGTGTGTGTGTGTGTGTGTGTGTGTTTTCGAAGAAAAGCTCAACCTTGAGAAAGTCCACATTTCTGTGTAGGATAAGATAGAGATGAGACATTAGACAAAATGGGTGAAAAATACTTTTGGAAAACTGAATGAGTATTTTCTGTGCACAATCTGATTCTGTTATTACAAATACTAGACGTGTTATAGGATGACTTTATAAACCTATACGATTGATGTTTACAGCTTACCTTAGAACTTCTCAGTTTTTCTTTTCCCAAGCTAGACAGATATCCTAGAAAATAAAATAATGATTATAGCGCTTTTACTTACATTTATTATGGGAAGGGGTAATTCCTCAAATCGGAACTAAAATTGGAAATCAGATAGTGGAGCTGCTTAAGGAGTAACTAAACTATTTGAATTTGTCACACAGAAAAAAGATCTGACACATTCCTTTTGCTTCAAAAATGTTTTTCTGTCCTTACTGCTAGAAGAATTGATATGCTGTCAGGAATATTGAACACATTAAATATTGGCTTTTGAGTTAGGCAAGACAGCTTCTTTAATTCTTTCCAAAAATGAGTTTCTATGTTATTATTGTGGCCAGGGATGTAGCCAAGGATGTGAGCCAAACTGCCTGGGCTTGCATCCTAGCTCTCACCTAGGGAATCAGTTGCCATTCATAAATTGCAAAAAATGCAAAAAAACAGTGGTCTTTGCAGAGCTATATCTAAATAAATTAGTTGATAAAGAAAAACCTGGAAATTTTATTTTATTAGTTACTCTTTCATTTGATGGTTCTGAAGAGAGTTATAAGAGTGTGAGTGCATGTGTGTGTGCTTACATATTTATGTATACATATAAGTGCATGTATATACGTGTAAGTGGAAATATTTATTTACTGTATTTTATGTATGTATCTTGTGTGTGTGTATGTGTGTGATAGAGTCTCACTCTGCTGCTCAGGCTGCAGGGCAGTGGTGCAATCATGTGTCACAGCAGCCCTGACCTCCCCAGGCTCAGGTCATCCTCCCAAGTAGCCTCTGCCTCCCAAGTAGCTGAGACTGCAGGTGTGTGCCACCAGACCTGGCTAATTTGTGTATTTTTTAAAAATAAAGATGACAGTTGTAGTAAATTGAGTGAATAGTCATAATATTATCAAGCTATCCTGAGAGGAAAATCTCAGGTGAGTATCATAATGTTGCTACCCCAACCCATTTCACATGGAATACAGTTATAGCAGGCTTAAACCACTTTTGTTTTAACTCCTTTGCCAAGCATTGTCACTTTTTGTAGTAGAGTTGAGATGATTAGGTAGGTAGAACCCAACAGAACCCAAGACTGACCCTTGTTTACAATGGAGGTGAGTGTTGAGATGCTGCCCCATAACTGCCATCAAGACTAACTGCTCATATGGAATATGGAATGGCATGTTAGTGATGAATACTTAGTAATTCAATTTTTAGAAAGATTTGTTTTAGTATTTCCTTAGTCATCTCTACCTTCCTTCTAGCCTGTCATTTGTTCAAGGTGATGGAGGGTATGTGATAACTTGGAGAAATTGTTTGAACTGAATTAATCAGACTACTATTGGCAATAATATTGTGTGGCTCTTTGAGTGTTTTTTAGATTATTTCAGATGTTTGAAATGAAACTTACTGGCCCTGAAGCCATTTTGAGTTACCCACCAAATTAAGAAATGGTATTCCCTGAGAAATGGACATAAAATTGCACTGCATTCCTAATTATATTTTCTGATAAATTTTTATGGAAAGTAGGTGTCCTTGGATTTTATAACAGATGAATAAATTCCCAACTACAAAATGTCATTTCCAGCTTTATTCCAGTTTCCAATACGATGACTGTGATGGTTAATATTGACTGTCAACTTGATTGGATTGAAGTGCAAAGTATTATTCCTGGGTGTCTGTGAGGGTGTTGCCAAAGGAGATTAACATTTGAGTCAGTGGACTTGGTGAGGCAGATCCACCCTCAATTTGGGTGGGCACCATCTAATCAGCTGCCAGTGTGGCTGAATAAAGCAGGCAAGAGAAGATGGAAGACAAGACTTGCTGAGTCTTTAGCCTTCATCTTTCTCTCAAGCTGGATGCTTCCTGCATTGGAACAAGGGACTCCAGGTTCTTCAGCTTTTGGACTCTTGGAGTTATACCAGTGGTTTGCTAGGGGCTCTCCAGCCTTTGACCATAGACTGAAGGCTGCACTGTTGGCTTCCCTACTTTTGAGTTTTTGGGACTCAGACTGATTCACCAGTGGCTTCCTTGGTCCCCAACTTGCAGACAGCCTATCATGGGACTTTACCTTGTGATCGTGCGAGTCATTTCTCTTTAATAAACACCCTTTCATGTATACATATATTCTATTAGTTCTGTCCCTCTAGAGAACCCTGACTAATACAATGACCTTGTATGATTTTTATTTTAGGGAAAGGAGAGGGAGCAGAAAAAGGAATTGTAATAAGTAACCATGAGAAAGTTTTAAAATCATACCTTCTTTTTAGCATTTACAGTTCCTGTGTTGCCATGTCCTGATTTGGGGAGGAAAATACCAGTGATACTACTTGGGGTCTGAGAGGTTTACAGTGGATTTTTCACTCGGATATCTATATCTATCTATCTATATATATATACATATATATCTCAAAACTATTCAGGACTCTAAATTCTTCTCATGGATTCATCATCTATTCATGCCACAGTGAGAACATCATTCATATATGGCAGCACATCTGGAAACTGGGTGGCAAGGTCAGATTGAAGTCATGGAACATTCCAGGGAGGCCAAACATTCTAAATAGAAGCAGCTTAACTCAGAATGTTCTTCAGTAAGTGATGATTGTTTTGGCTTCTGCAGTAGCCTCATTGATGATCTGCCATTAAGAAGCTTTCAACAAGCAAATTTTTCAAAAACTTTACCTTCTGAAAGGAGGGTAAGAATTTCATTAACTGTAAGCATTAGACCATGAGCACATTACGCTTTAAATTCAGAATGTTTCTCAGAAAGTCTCACATCATCATTATTCTTTGGTTTTAGCATGACTTTGTCCAATATAGTAGCCATTAGCCACATGTCACTATTGAGCACTTGAAATGAATGTAACTAGTGAGACTGAGGAACTGAATTTTTAATTTTTTAAAAATTTTACTTTATTCAATTAAAAAATTGAATATAACATATATCATTCATATTTTTATATTGATCATGTTAAAATAGTAGTATTTTGAATATATTGAGTTAAATAATATGCATTACTATTAATAATTTTACCTGTTCTTTACACGTTTTTGTTAATGTGACCACCGCAAAATTTAAAATTACATATGTGGCTTGTATTATATTTCTGTTAGGCCAGTTCTGCCTTTTACTTGTTGGAGACTCAAAGATGTCTAATTTACTTAGATACATAATCTGTCTTCCTTTTTTCACCTCTAGAGTGATGGTATATAATTGTTTTCATTAATTGATTTAATAGCTGGTTTCAGAAGAAATGACTCTGATTCTTCCATCCAATCATCTAATTACTCTGAGAATATCTTGCTTTTTCTGAGAACAAATTCACTATTATCAAATAGTTGAGGTCACTATTATAATGCTGTGTTATTTCTTTTTCCCTTAGCCCCCTTTAATTCTCAAGGCTAACCCATGCAACAGTCATAGGCATGTCATTAAAAAATATTTTTGTTCATAGTTTTGATTCAATAATACCTCCAGGATGTCTTAATTATATCTGCTTTAGTCCAGCTAGTACATTGCTTCCTCCGGATTTCTGATATTCTTGACCTTAAACTTCTTGTCTCATCTCACATGCTCTTGTTGATCTTGATCTAAATTACTTCCCATGTCTTTTCTCAGAATTCTGCTTTCTAAGTAATATCCTCTCAATTCCACACCTTGATTGTTGGAACCCAGAATGGTGCAAAGCTGGATGCAAAGGCTATTGTAGGTGCTGGATACAGCTCCATAGGAAGACATGGCTTCTGGCCTTATGTGACCCACAGTGTAGTGGGGGAAACACAAAGTAAACATGTGTGTTTCTTTTCCAGGATGCTAGAACCTGCCTTTCCTGTAAGCTCAGAGAGGAGAAGTAGCTGGGCATTTATTTCTCCCTGGGAACAGCCCTTGGCTAATAACTGATACATTAAGGAATAGAAATATTCCATCCCCTAATCAGGACACCTCTAAGCTGAGAACAACATGGAATGCAAACTGCCTCTGGATTATTGAGCCTAAGATACATTCTGCTGGGCTATGCTTGCTAACACAGCCTTCCTTGGTCTCCTTCCTCTTCTGGTCCCAACTCCTTCCTCCTTTACTTCTGTCCTGGGAATACTTCAAGTAAGCCACTTTACCCCTGAATCCTCATTTCAGTATGATGCTTCTGCGGAATCCAACCCTATGTCAGTAATTTTAGGTACTGAAATTGGTTCTAGGAAGCCAACTTTTAGGATGAGACTTAGAATTAAATCACTCAATGCCCAGATGGCAACAGAGAAGCTGTTGTTTGTGGTGAGTGAAGGGATGATATCCTCTGGCCTGCTGTAGCATTAAATTGTTGATATTTTTACCTGTGGTGAGTTGGGATGGAATACAAGTGAAAAGGGATGCACTGGACCGCACAGCAGCTATGAAATTTAATACTTTTGTAATTTGATAGTAATTATAAGAAGGATGGGGTTGTTTAGTGGCTGCTAATTGATGTACTGCAGAAAGAAAACACTGTGCTTTGGTTAGTCAATTGCCAGTTCATGGGGAAGAAGGAGATCAAGAATTCTGTTTCACAGATATTTAGTTTGTATCTGAGGGTGATTTTAAGGAGAGTTCATATATCTGCAGATTGGGTCAAAAGCAGAAAAATAAATTTTCAAATCATCCCTCTTTACATGGTATTTAAGACAATTTGTATTAATAAGAGTTAGTACTAGCAAACAACACTAAAAGGGATCATCTCAAGAAGAAAAGAATATTGAATGGATGTTGGGTCATTCAAAGAATTGCCAGGATATCTCAGGGAATTGTCAGGAACAAAGAGGGCTGGCAAGAGCCAGAATTGCAAGACCACGATAATGGCACAGATTCTCTCCAAAGAGGACACTGCTACTGCCATGATGCAACTGAGTATCTCAGCTTATACAATCTCTACTTCTAGCTCTGATTCCTGGATGCCACCATAGATAGGCATCTCAGCTACTGGTGTCCTGGATAATGAGTGTAGCTGCAGCTGACATTAGAAAGAATTCCCTATGGACTCTGTTTGTTCTATCTCACAAGCTCCAAATTTGAAGATTGGTGGATTTTTGTGATTAGACAAGCCAAGGCCATGCTGCCTTGTGTCCCACAGAAGACACCAGTGCAGTGTGTCCTCTTTGAAACTCAGGATAACGTTTTTGAGATTCAGCCAAACTGTTGCATGTATCATGCAAATTCATTATTTTCTATTTCTGAGTAGTATTCCATTGTGTAGGGACACAACAGTTTGTTTATATCCTAGTATATCCTTGCCTTCATTGAGTTCTCAAAGTTTTTTTTTTTTAATAGTTCTCTTTTAGAAGCTGAATAGCTTTAGCTTTAACATTGAGGTTTATGATCCAGTCTGAGAAAATTTTCTGTATATTTAATAGTATGAAATATTGAAGTTTTTTTCCACATAGATATCCATTTGCTTCACTGCTATTTTTGAAAAAATGATCCTTTTCCCATTGTATTTCTGTAGCACATTTATTGAAACATCACACTTTGCCCCACAAATACATACAATTATTATGTGTCAGTTAAGAATAAAATTAAAATACAAAAATAAAAGAAAATGACCATATATATGTGTATATACTTCTAAAGTTTCTATTCTGTTCCATTGAGTGATATGTTGATACAATTGACATTATCACCTTTGTGATCACTACAGCTTTGTGGTGAGTCTTAAATTGCATTAGTACACTACCTCCAACTTTTTTCTTTAAAAAATTTTTTCTTGCCTATTCTAATCATTTGAATTTCAAAATAAATATTTGAATCAGCTTATTAGTTAGAAAGAAAAAGCTCTGCTGAAATTATGCTTAGAATGATCAATACATCAACTTGGGAAAATTGACTTTTTAATATTGTGTTCTAATGAACATAATATATCTCTTCATTTAATTTTTCATAATTCCTCTCAGCAATGTTTTATAATTTTTACAATAGAAGTCATGCATTATTTATATCCATAGCTAAATATTTTATGCTATTGAAATTATTTTTAAACATTTCAATATGCCATTATTAGTTGCTAATATATAGAATTATAATTAATTTTTAAAATATTGATCTTCTATCCTATATTCTTACATTATTTTAAATTTATAGGATATTCTGAGTAGGTATTTTGTAGCTTCTTTAATTTTTTTTATGCTTATTATCATACTGTCTTCCAGTAAAGAAAGTTTTGTTTTATTTCCAATTTGCTAGGAGCATTTATCATGAATAGTTATTGAATGTTGTCAAATAGTTTTTTCTCCATTTAGTGAGATAGCATATTATTTCTTTCTCTCCTCTGTTAATATCACAAATTACCTTGATTTGCTATTCAACTATTAACCAAACTTGAAATCTTGTGATAAGCCCAAATTGGTCATGTGGCACTAAATTTTTGTTTTGCTGGATTTTACTTGCTAATCTTTGGTAAAGACTTTTGTGTTTATGTTTATAATGTATATTGGTAGTTTTCTTTTTTTTTATTATTATTTATACTTTAAGTTTTAGGGTACATGTGCACAATGTGCAGGTTAGTTACATATGTATACATGTGCCATGCTGGTGCACTGCACCCACTAACTCGTCATCTAGCATTAGGTATATCTCCCAATGCTATCCCTCCCCATTCCCCCCACCCCACAACAGTCCCCAGAGTGTGATATTCCCCTTCCTGTGTCCATGTGTTCTCATTGTTCAATTCCAACCTACGAGTGAGAACATGCGGTGTTTGGTTTTTTGTTCTTGCAATAGTTTACTGAGAATGATGATTTCCAATTTCATCCATGTCCCTACAAAGGACGTGAACTCATCATTTTTTACGGCTGCGTAGTATTCCATGGTGTATATGTGCCACATTTTCTTAATCCAGTCTATCATTGTTGGACATTTGGGTTGGTTCCAAGTCTTTGCTATTGTGAATAATGCCGCAATAAACATACGTGTGCATGTGTCTTTATAGCAGCATGATTTATAGTCCTTTGGGCATATACCCAGTAATGGGATGGCTGGGTCAAATGGTATTTCTAGTTCTAGATCCCTGAGGAATCGCCACACTGACTTCCACAATGGTTGAACTAGTTTACAGCCCCACCAACAGTGTAAAAGTGTTCCTATTTCTCCACATCCTCTCCAGCACCTGTTGTTTCCTGACTTTTTAATGATTGCCATTCTAACTGGTGTGAGATGGTATCTCATTGTGGTTTTGATTTGCATTTCTCTGATGGCCAGTGATGGTGAGCATTTTTTCATGTGTTTTTTGGTTGCATAAATGTCTTCTTTTGAGAAGTGTCTGTTCATGTCCTTTGCCCACTTTTTGATGGGGTTGTTTGTTTTTTTCTTGTAAATTTGTTTGAGTTCATTGTAGATTCTGGATATTAGCCCTTTGTCAGATGAGTAGGTTGTGAAAATTTTCTTCCATTTTATGGGTTGCCTGTTCACTCTGACGGTAGTTTCTTTTGCTGTGCAGAAGCTCTTTAGTTTAATTAGATCCCATTTGTCAATTTTGTCTTTTGTTGCCATTGCTTTTGGTGTTTTAGACATGAAGTCTTTGCCCATGCCTATGTCCTGAATGGTAATGCCTAGGGAGACTTTAACACCCCACTGCCAACATTATACAGATCAATGAGACAGAAAGTTAACAAGGATACCCAGGAATTGAACTCAACTCTGCACCAAGTGGACCTAATAGACATCTGCAGATCTCTCCACCCCAAATCAACAGAATATACATTTTTTTCAGCACCACACGACTCCTATTCCAAAATTGACCACATAGTTGGAAGTAAAGCTCTCCTCAGCAAATGTAAAAGAACAGAAATTATAACAAACTATCTCTCAGACCACAGTGCAATCAAACTAGAACTCAGGATTAAGAAACTCACTCAAAACCACTCTACTACATGGAAACTGAACAACCTGCTCCTGAATGACTGCTGGGTACATAACAAAATGAAGGCAGAAATAAAGATGTTCTTTGGAACCAATGAGAACAAAGACACAACATACCAGAATCTCTGGGACACATTCAAAGTAGTGTGTAGAGGGAAATTTATAGCACTAATTGCCCACAAGAGAAAGCAGGAAAGATCCAAAATTGACACCCTAACATCACAATTAAAAGAACTAGAAAAGCAAGAGCAAACTCATTCAAAAACTAGCAGAAGGCAAGAAATAACTAAAATCAGAGCACAACTGAAGGAAATAGAGACACAAAAAACCCTTCAAAAAATTAATGAATCCAGGAGCTGGTTTTTTGAAAGGATCAACAAAATTGATAGACCGCTAGCAAGACTAATAAAGAAAAAAAGAGAGAAGAATCAAATAGACGCAATAAAAAATGATAAAGGGGATATCGCCACCGATCCCACAGAAATACAAACTATCGTCAGAGATTACTACAAACACCTCTATGCAAATAAACTAGAAAATCTAGAAGAAATGGATGAATTCCTCGACACATACACTCTCCCAAGACTAAACCAGGAAGAAGTTGAATCTCTGAATAGACCAATAACAGGATCTGAAATTGTGGCAATAATCAATAGCTTACTAACCAAAAAGAGTCCAGGACCAGATGGTAGTTTTCTTGTAATCTCTCTTTCTGCTTTTGGTATTTCAGCAAAGCCAGTCTCATAAAATGAATTGGAAATTATTCCCCCCTCTAATTCTAATTAACGAGTTCATGTAAAACTATTGTTTTCTTTCTTCAATGTTTAATAGAATTCAGCAGTGAAAGACATTCTGCCTACCCAATGCTTCTTTTTTTACTAGTATTCAATAATATGATTAAAATATGGCTTCTGTGGTTTTCTTTGTCTTTATCCTCTTTGTTGAGTTTCTCAGAACTGCAGATTTATAGTTGTATTAGTCCATTTTCACATTGCTAAAAGGAAATACATGAGACCGGGTAATTTACAAAGGAAAGAGGTTTAATTGACTCACAGTCAGGCCTGAGCAGGCCCAAGGAAACTTACAATCATGGTGGAAGGCTAAGGGGAGGCAGGCACTTTCTTCACAAGATGGCTGGAGAAAGAAGCGCTGAATTGAAGGGGGAAGAATCCCTTATAAAACCATCAGACCTCGTGAGAACTCACTGTCACAAGAACAGCATGGGGGAAACTACCACCATGATTCAATTACCTCCATGTGGTCTCTCACTTGACACATGGGGATTATGGGGATTACAATTCAAGATGAAATTTGGGTGGGGACAAAAAGCCTAACCATATCAATAGTTTTCATCAAAGTTGGAGAAAATTTGACTATTATTGCTTTAATCTGACCTTTCCTCCTCTTTTTCTGGAAGTCCAGTTGTCCCACAGGTAAGTGAGACTGTATTTATTTTTCAAGATTTTTCCTTTCAGTATTTTTGTTTGCATACTTTCGTTGCTATGTCTTCAAGTTCATTGGTCTTTTATTATATGGTCTGTTACGTACTACAAAGTCCATCCATTTAATTTTTTCTCTCAGATATTATGCTTGTCAACTCTATAAAGTACATTTGTTTTCTCAAGTCTTCCACTGCTCTAGTACCTTGTTTTCTTTTAAATCCTTAAGACTATGTATAATGTTTTAATGTACTTGTCTGCTACTTCCATCATCTCTGTAATTTGTTTGGTTCTATCACGTTTCTCATGATTATGAGTCATAAATTCCTGCTTCATGTTCAGTAGTTTTTATATGATATTGGACATTGTGAAATTATGGTTATAAGTGTGTGGATCTTGCTGTCTTCATGTAAAGAGTGTTGAAGTATATTTTGGCAGAAAATTTAATCATTTGTGCATTATTTTGAACTTTATCTCTCATCTTTTTAAGGGTGGCATATAGTAGCCCTACTATGAAGTACCCTCTGCATTTTCTTTTAAATGCCTCAGACATTCAACAAAGTATCCCCTTTTGGTTTGATCAGTGTGAAGTTGTCTCCCATTCCTGTATGATCTTTGGGAATCATTCAGCTTACAGCTGCGCAGTAGCTTTTCATTTTTGTACAGGCTCATGGAGTTTTACCCTATTCATTACTTAGTTTTACCTCATGCATATATTGCTTAGTGTTCAACCAAGCTATCAAGGGGATCCATACAGATTTCTAGAGCTATTTACTCTTTCTTGCAAGTTCAGCTGCTTCAGCCTTTCTGAACTCTAATTGCTGTTCCATCAACTAGGTGAGACTGCCATGCTTGGTTTGGGCTCCCCTTATCTGCTCTGAAATTAAGAAAGGTGTTTCCAGGAAGAAAGTGCAGTGATTATATAGTTCACCTCTTTTGTTTCCCTTTTTTAAAGCAATGCAGTCCTGTACTTCCAGTTGTCCAATGCCTGAAAATAACTGTTTTACATATTTCGTCAGTTTTCTAGTTGTTTTTAGTGGGAAGGCAAGTTCAATTTCTGTGACTGTGTCATAAGCCGAAATAGCTGTCCTTTCTTAACTTTTAAATCTCTATCTTGAAATTTAAAACTGTGTCAAAATAATAATTGGTAATATACTTTCAAAATCCACATGGTCATCAAATATGTTGGTCTTAAGTGAAATTAGCAATCTAGCATTTTATTTTGGGAATGCCTAGATACCTCTGACTGTCAAAATAATAATATGGCTTCAATTTTTGATAGTGACATCAAAAAATAAAACCTTTTACCAAATAAATCCCCCAAATCAGAGTAATAAAGTCTTTCGTATTCCTCAAATCAGTCAAAGGTGTTTTGTTTTAATTTTTCATTTATAGTTTCAGAGAAAAATTTATATTCTTTAGAATATATTTGTAGTAGTTGGTGTTTTCATTTCTTTTTCTTATTTTACATACTAGAATCATACTCTTGAATCAAATTCAAAAGCAAATATACAAAAAGACAGGATAAAAATAGACCATCGGCCAAAAAATAATCCAGTATTTAATCTAAACTCCTTTGCTCTTTTTTCTTGAATTATTTTGCCATACAAGTAAATGAACACAAAAGAGACAATCAAGTATTCCCTGGCTTATAGTGTATAAAGATGAATTTCAATGCTTCTCTTTGGAAGCTTTAAGTAATGTTCAGTCCTGAAACAGGACTTTAAAGGGATCCATTTTCATTCACAGTCACATAGATAGAGTCAATGCTTTAACTTTGGTCACAATCTCATTTTGACCTCTTTGTCTGATCTCTCATTCCTTAAGTTGTGTCTGCTCCTGCTCTAAAATCAGACCACATATCACAAAGGCAGCACAGGGATTTGTGAGTGGAACAATCCCAAGTTTCCTACTGAGGACTAGCAGTACTGTGTGCTCACTGAGTCTCTGAAGCTCAGAGAGGTATTAGTTTTAGTGTTTGCGGTGGGAAGGGCAGGGACAGGAGAGGTTGGGCATGGTACCATGCTCGCTATGGTAAAGCATAGAGAAGTGTCACATGGAAATGTGAAGTGTTGTGAGGACATCAACGTGAACTTGGTCTTTTTGAACCAATAGATGAAAGGGTGCTGTTGACAGCGTTGGCAAGTAATTTGACTTCTGGTCATGAATTATTGATCTCGTCCCATAAAAATGCAATGGGGCAGGTGACCACACAATTTTTAAATTACTATTGGCATCATCAGCTTCTGGTCATCTCTTTATGTAAGTGTTTTCATTTTTAAATTAGATTTGGCATCATCAGCTTCTGGCCATCTCTTTGTAAGCATTTTATCCTACAGGTAAATAAACTGACTCCAGCTGTCTTGCGTGTCAACTCTTCCAACAAGCCTGACACTTAGCTCTGATTTGGCTGCATACAAACCAAGCACTGTCTCCAACCAACACTTATTTTGGCTTCCTATTTCCTAGGTCCATGGTATACATGAAAATTTCTCACGTGATTTTAATATAGTTTTATCCGATAGAGCAAACATTGAATCAGCACCTATGTTGAGTTAGTCAGAAAAAGTATGATGCCGTATTTGAATGCATTTATAAAAATAACACTACTATCTTAGGTATAAGAAAGGATTATCATTTTTCTGGGGATTTGAGGTTTTAAAAGTGTGTATCTTGAGTGACTGATAACATTTTGTTAGCATTGTCTAAGGTCGGGGCATACACTGTGATCATCTTCTCAAGTCTCCTAAGATTCTTGAGACTAAATTTAGTGAAGTGAACAATAAATGGTTATAGGTTAAGCTATGATGTGAAACTGATTTAGTGGATGAAGATGTGACCAGTTTTCAAGGTGTTTATGCTTTAAACACATTTTTTCTGTTTGGTTGATGTTTTCCCCCTCATTTTCCTATTGCTAGTCAGTTATTCATCTTAGTTCAAAGCTAGCACTTTAGCACTTTTGGAAAAGGACATAGAGAATAAAGGAATGGTTACCAGAGGCTGGGAAGGGTACTAGGGGGTTGAGGGGGAGGTGGGGAAGGATCATGCGTACGAAAAAAAAGGGAGAAAAGATGAATAAGACCTACTCTTTGATAGCATAATAGGGTGACTATGGCCAATAATAATTTAATTGTATATTTTTAAATAAATAATGTAATTGGATTGTTTGGAACTCAAAGGATAAACACTTGAGGGGATGGATACCCCATTCTCCATGATATGCTTATTTCACATTACATGCTTGTATCAAGACATCTCATGTACCCCATAAATATATACACCTACTGTGTGCCCACAAGAATTTTTTTAAAAATACAAAAAATTTAAAAAATACACAGAAATTCAGAAAATTAAAATGAAAGGATATACTGTGGGGCCAAAAACTAAAGGAGTGACTATAAGTGAGGCCGAAGGGCTTCTCAGAAGCAAGAAAGTCTAGATCCCATTTGCTTTGATGTTTTGGGTAAGGCTTTGTCATTGTTTCCTTCTTGACTCCGCTAGATAGGTCTAGTTAGTATTTAAATTCCAACTTCCAAATCACAAAGTGATCTCACATTCACTTTGTGACTTTTAACGCTTACATTAGTAATAGGCTTATCAACATTTTGATGCCAGTAGAGGGGACCAATAATTATTGAGTAGATCTAACGGAAATAAAATAAACATTTAACTTATTTAGTTGATTCTCTCAGATGTTTAGATGTTCATATTTAGCCTAGGGAAAATATATTTGCTAAGTTTTTGTTATAGGAACCACAGGAATAAACATTTATTCTCTCTCCCAAAGTTTTCTTCTCACATTCTTTCTGTTTTACTCAGTGACTCTCTGTCTCCCTCTATTTTTATTCATGACTTGATTTTGTTGGTATATTCAGTTCGTCATTCATTCATTAAATGTGAGTGGAAGTGAAGTTCCATTAGAAGTTTAGCACAAACACGACTGGTTTATTTCAGGGTAAGCCCATCAACCAAAGGTGGAAAAAATTCCAAAAAAATTCTGTTTGCTGGAAAATTTGCTAACAAACTTGGATACTCAAAAGACTTGCTCACAATGTGGGATTTGAGGGTGGGGGCCCGGGTGGAGAAAATGCAAAATATAATAAACACAACAGACATTCACTGGCATAAAACTGATTGGAGTGCTTCAGGAAAACAAGTTATGAGAGAACTATGAAAACAGCTTTGTACTTTGTGAAGTGGAACATTTTAGAGATGCAGATTATAAAGATTGGAACTAATAGCAAAGCCCCAAAGTGAGGTTCTTGTTTTGGGTCTGCACATGCGCAATTTATTCTTCATTCAAAAAGAAATTTTAGTTTGCAAACAGGATGTATACCAGACCCCTTAACAATCTAAGTATTTCATCTACACAGAGGATTAGTATAAACACTTGCCCTTTTATAGTGAAAAAAGGTTAAGCTAAAATGAAACAAATTGCATTTAGCTTATCTTTTAAAAATTAGAAGGAAAAATATAAATGAAGCATTAGGTTTTTTATTAAAAACATATTTTAGAATGTTTCTTTTTCAGGTATATTTATTTTCTTCTTTCATTTGTTGACTTCACCATGAACTTAAATAAGTTCTTGGCATGTTCTTGGTTTATTTGACTTTTGACTTAACAAGGCAAGGGATGAATTTGAGTCTCTAAATTTGGAAGAAGTTCTTTGAAGTGAGGCCCTCTTAGCTTTCTGGAGGAAGCAACAATTAAATTTGCCCTTAGGGAAAGGACACAATTTCAGTAACAAAAGGACGGGGTAGAGTACTCATACAGAGGGGATGGGCTCCTAGAATGCAAGGATGTCAGGGACAGCCAAGTCATGTCAGGTGGTTGAGAGTAACCTCAGGGTGCAGGACATAGGCAAAGTGGAAGGTAAAGCAGGAAAGTTAGGCTTGCCCACACCCTATCATGTCAGGATTCAGAGTTTTATTTTAATAATTGGCACCTGGTAGCCTTTAACAACTTTAAGTAGAGTTCCATGGAAAAGTGGATAAGAAAGAAAGAATCACTGAAAAAGAGAGACCAAATATTTATGGAGCTATTCTCTGTGCTACATATTATATAGTTATGCTATATCCCCTATCATGCAGATGGGGAAACTAAAGCTCAGTGTTTAAAAACTTGCTAAGATTTACAGATTGATAATTTTGACTCACATTTATTGATTGAACAAAACAAGCTTCAAGAGGATTCAGGATTCAAGAGAGGATTCAACAGAGGCTTCAAGATGGGAGATCTGGCCTTAGGCATAAGAGACTGGGAGTGGGGATACTAGATAGATGTGAGCCACTAGCCTGCATCCAGATGAAACTCATAAACTATATCTAATGTTCCAGAACATAGGGCAAACACCAGAATTTTTAGTTTTATTATTATTTTTTTCTGGTTATAAAAGTATATGGGAGGCCGAGCATGGTGGCTCATGCCTGCAATCCCAGCACTTTGGGAGGCTGAGGCAGGTGGATCACCTGAGGTCAGGAGTTTGAGACCAACCTGACCAACATGGTTAAACCCCATCTCTACTAAAAATACAAAAATTAGTCAGGCATGGTGGCAGGCAGATGTAATCCCAGCTACTCAGGAGGCTGAGGCAGGAGAATCGTTTGAACCTGGGAGGCAGAGGTTGCAGTGAGCCGAGGTTGCACCACTGCACTCCAGGCTGGGTGACAGAATGAGACTCAGTCTCAAAAAAAAAAAAAAAAAAAGTATATATATATGATTTCTGAGTTACAATACTAGGCATGCTTAATAGTATACCTCCTCTTAACTTCCTTTTAAAATTCCCATAATAATACACAGACAGTGGCAGCAGCACTATAAATTAAATACAAGAGGTGAACAAGGGCAGAATTTTCTCTAATTTCATCTCTGGTGTGACAGATTTGAAAAGCATATTCTTGGGTTCCACATTCTAGGTTCCAATCTCTGAGCTTGGACAAGGAAGAAGCCACCAAGCTGGGGCCTGGGGGTGGAGTGAGGTGGCTCACGCCTGTAATCCCAGCTCTTTGGGAGGCCGAGGTTGATGGATGGCCTGAGCTCAGCGGTTTGAGACCAGCCTGGGCAATATGTTGAAATCCTCTCTCCACCAAAAACAAAAAATTAGCCAGGCAAGGTGATGCACCTCCTTTTGGCTTTTAGATCAAAACTGGAAAACTCCCCTAAATGAAGTGAAACTTGATGGAGGCTAGCTCCTCTCTTTATTGCAAAAATCATCGTCTGGATTGACAATTTTTTTCCTCTCAAAGATGAGCAACTAAACACCAAACCAAAGCATATAGTCTATGAAAAAAATTCTAGAACAAGGAATGAGAACATTGTCATAAAGATGTACAGAAATAATTTGTTTCACTGCTTCACTTTGGAAATCTCCTGAGGAGAAAAAGAAAAAAAAAAGAAAACAAAATGCCTGTGCCTCAACCCAGAGCTTCTGATTTAGTTGGTCTGGAGTGAGGCCTGGATGTTGTTTTTTGTTTGTTTGTTTGTTTTTAATAGATTTGTTTTTTAGAGCATTTACAGCTTCATAGCAAAATTGAAAGGAAGGTAGAGAGACTTCCCATATACACCCTTCTCCCACATATGCACAGCCTCCCTTGTTCCCAGCATCTCCCACCAGAATGGTACATTTGTTACAATTGATGAACCTACATTGACACATTATTATCACCCTAAGTCCATGCTTTAGGGCTCACTCTTGGTGTTGTACATTCTATGAGTTTGGACAAATGTATAATGACATGTATCCACCATTATAGTATCATACAGAGCAGTTTCACTGCCTAATATGGTTTGGTTTGTGTCCCCACCCAAATTTCATCTTGTAGCTCCCATAATTCCCATGTGTTGTGCGAGGGACCTGGTAGGAGATGATGGAATTCTGGGGGTGGGTCTTACCATTGCTATTCTTGTGATGGTGAATGGGTCTCACAAGATTTGATGGTTTTAAAAATGGGAGTTGCCCTGCACATGCTCTCTTTGCCTCCCGCCATCCACGTAAGATGTGACTTGCCCCTCCTTGCCTTCCACCATGATTGTGAGGTCTCCCCAGCCATGTGGAACTGTGAGTCCAATTAAACCTGTTTTTTTTTTTTGTAAATTGCCGAGTCTCAGGTATGTTTTTATGAGCAGCATGACAACAGACTAATACACTGCCCTGAAAATCTCCTTTGCTCTGCATATTTATCCCTCCCTATGCCCAAACCCTGGCAACTAGTAATCTTTTTACTGTCTCCATAGTTTTGCCCTTTTCAGAATGTCAAACATTTGGAATCACAAAGTATGCAGGCTTTCCATATTGGCTTCTTTCACTTAGTATCATTCATTTCAGTTTTTGCTATGCCTTTTAATGGTTTTATAGCTCATAGCTCATTTATTTTAGCACTTGATAATATCCCAATGTCTGGATGTACCACAGCTTATTTATTCATTCACCTGCTGAAGGACATCTTCGTTGTTTCCAGGTTTTAGCAATTACGAATAAAGCTGCTATAAACATCTTTGTGTGGACAGAAGTTTCAGTCTTTCTGGGTAAATATCAAAAAGTACAATTGCTGGATTAAATGGTAATAGTATATTTAGTTTTGTAGGAATCTGCCAAAATGTCTTCCAAAGTGCCTGTATTATTTTTCATTCTTACCAGCAATGAATGAGAGTTCCTGTTGCTCCACAGGTATTTTTAAAAAGTGCCACAGGTGACTTTAATGCAGCCAAGTTTCAGAAACCACTGACTTAGGGCAAGAACATCTGTCAGCAAACATCTTCTCTCACTTAGTATTAGTTTCCTTATCTGGTAGAAGAGAAGCCTTCCATAAGACAATAGATCATTGCTTCTCTCTGACTTTCTTGCACATGCTGTTACTTTAATGTTTTTATTATAAAATCCTTCAAGGAAATACATGTCCATGCCAAAATATGAGACCCAATTGGCAAATGGAATAAGCCAGAATTGCCAAGGATCTAAGATTACTTCTTTGTGCTTTTTAAATTTTAAAATATATTGTCATCTAAGATACATTGACTACAGAATGATAGAGAACAGTACCAACAAAGCCAAGATCTTGAACTGGTGCCAATGCATAGGAAAGCTTATTGGGATCTGTTCATGGCCACAGACCTCAAACCTGATGAAGGCCTCACATTACCGACAAAAAAAGAAGAAAAAGTATGTTCCTAGACTACTTTCTCCTAAACTCCTGGCCCTTAGGTGCTTGCTTTATCTTTAAAATGAAGGGAGTGGATGATACGATTTTTAAGCTTCCTTAATTCTCTAATCTATGCATTACATTATTTTTCTTCAGTAACAGAATTTCATTAGCATTGACGACAAGTTAAAAAGCATGTTCTACTAACTTTTCATCAGCTACGTTAGATGTAATAAATATTCTTGTACTGGGTCTATGATAAGATAAGTGAAAGACTTGCTTCCAGCACCAAATTTGAGCGGGGCGAAGGTTTGGTAGACTTTGTTATCAAGAAAAATTATACTTTAGTGTTACAGTTTTAAAAATTTAAATTACTGCACAACAATCCACGATGGATAAATCATCAACAGTTCTAAATAAAAACAGATTGCATTTTTAAATTAAATGTTTTGTATTATAAATTAATATCTACAATGTTTGTTCTAGCTAATATTAAAATCCATATTCATGTAATCATTCATACAACAAACTTGTAGTGATTACAAATATAAGGATGTTTAAAACATGACTTTGCCCTCTCAAGACTTATAATGTTGTGTGGGGTAGTGACGTTGTCAGGGTAAGGAAGAAACAGACTTCTGCAATTTACTTAAGGTCAAGGCAAAAAGAGAAAAGTATAATAATATAGATATCCATAATATCGACATTTAGAAGCCATAGTAATTGGTTTTTACTGGAAATGAGTGTGTGTGTGTATGTGTGTGTGTATGTGTGTATGTGTGTAGTAGAATAGTAGCAGCAGAATTGGGCCATCTGCTTGACAAATTAGACCTTTTAACTGCATAGTTAAAAGCTTTGTTAGGAAAGATGATTGAAAGACAACCTGGCTGAAGAATTATATGGCAGAGACCCAGAGACATCAGCATTTAGAGGAAATCTGGCCTTTGTGTCAGAATCGTCAGTGTGTTTGATCAGGTATAGCAGTTGCACATGTGGCTAGAAAAGTTGGTTGGAATTTAGATAAGTACCTGTCATCTGCTAGATTCCAGAGGAAGGCATGCACTATGGGGTCAAACACTGAGCTGCAAATATTCTTTAAAGTGTGGAATCCTCACAAGTGAGAATCCACTGTATTTCTAAATACAGTAGTGTTTTGGAAGTTTGTTGCTTTGACCTAGTAATGTTAGCTGAGAAGATTTAGTTAAACATCCAGGAAAACACGCTGCCTCCAAAGTTTAGCTTTGAACTGAGAAAAGGAATTATTCACTGCTTCATCTATATCATATGCACAGTGAATCAAAACCAATATAATTTGTTTTTAGTGACTACCTTTCATTTTGGTGGCTTGAGTACTTTAACATACTAGTCTCTGTGTATATCAGGCTTTGAATTGAGTCAAGATTGACGATTATGATTGAGAATCATTTCCGTGAGAGAAAAGCAAGCACATCAACGTGCAATCATTTTTCAAATCGTACACTTGATTCTGGAGATGTAGTGTCTTTGGCCTTGACTTGAAAGCTGTGGTGTTGAGTCCTTTAGGAGGTGGAAGGTAATGGGTTTAGACAGCAGAAATAAACAAGAACTTCAGGAATCCTGGTTTGACATGATGGAATCCAGTGGCAAGTACACTGTATATATCTAAAAATGAATAACAACCTCATGAAAATGTAAGTAGAACTTCATAGTGTTTTCTACCCTGATCTTACCTGATCTTAGCCATAGTGCTTGTAGCCTTCTCTTTCTTTCTCTCCTTCCCCCTCCTCTTCCACTCTTCCTCTTCCTCCCTCCCTTCTCCTCTTCCTCTTCTTATTCTTCCTCCTCCTCCTCCTTTCTCTCTATTTGTCTCTCATTTCTTGACCTCTAAGATATTGTTTATTGTGGTTCCTTTTTGGTATTGACCAAATTTCCGGCTATTGTGTTACTGGTGACTTCTTTTCTAAATTAGGAAATTGTGTTTGGAAAAACAGAAAGAAAAATACTCCCCTTGCTCCCCAAATTTTTGTTTCTTTTGTCAATTAGAATAACATTAGGGCCAAGTTTAATGACCCTAATGTTAAATAGCCAAGTTTAAGAATGTATATTTTGGCATAAATCTTCATGTACAAGCTTCTAAATAACTCTTACTCTCAAGCAAAAGTTTAAGAATTTTTAAACAAAAAGATTATTAAACAAAAAACCAATATCTATGCTAAGAAATGCACATTGGAAACTGAATTAGGATTGTCTGTTGTAGTATCATGTTTTTGTACTTCCTAGAATTCCCTAAAAACTAGAACATGGTCATTTACGGAGTTTATTATTTAAAAATACATGCTATTTGCACCTAAAATAAGATATTATTTAAAAATGCCATTGAGGAAACAAAACTTTCATTCTTCTCAACTCTTTTCATTTGGCTATATGGAAAACATTCCATTTAACTCATTCAGAAAATGTGCAAAACTGGCTTTAGGTACAACACTAATTTTCTAAAATGGATGGGCCAGGGCTGTTTTCCATAGATTTCTTGCAATCAGTTGCATATGGCTGGAAGTAGAACTAATGGTGATTTACAGTAATTGCCTGTCATCAGTCTATGCCATGTTCACCTGCATAATCCATCAATTGTCCCAACAGTGCCCACAGCTCATAACCTACCTGAGGTTATTTGGGTCTCAGGAAACACACAGCACGTGCCAATGTTCCAAGAATGAAGCTCTGGTTCCCAGCTTCTGCTGCTCCAACTTCTATAGCAGCAAGGAGAAAAGAGTAACAGACATACTGATCACATCTAATTAGAAGGTAAGAAGTATTCCCTTGAGCATGTTTATGACACAGGCACAATAGGACAGGAGTAGTCTATTCAAGCGGGTTCCTCAATCTCAGGACTACTGACATTCTGGAGAGAATCATTCTTTGTGTCGGGGCATGGGGGCTGTTCTGTGCATTTCAAAAGCTTCTGTGGATTCTTTCCACTAGATGTCAATAGCATCCCTCCCACCACTGTGGCAATCCACAACATCTCCAAACATCACAAATATCCCACGGGGAGAAAATTTTTCCTGATTTAGAACCACTGTACTAAGGGAAAATTAAAACTAGAAATTTGTAATTGGTCAGCATTATATACTGAATGCATGAAGTATAAGTAGTCTACATAGTGAAAAAATAATAGGACAAATATTCGTAAAACTAACTTAAAGTGATGTGTATAAACACAAAGCATACATTGACCTTTTGGAAAACTTTTCATGGGTGAAAGGGAGTGGTAAAAATAAACCTCTACAGTTATGACCCTTCTGAAGCAACTGTGTTTGGAAGAAAAAATGAAATGTGAGAATGGTAGAAACTTTTTTCTACACTGGTTCTTATTTTGACCAACTCATTGGTTTTCATTGTACCCTTCGGCTTATGTAAAGTAATTATAACTTTTCTTTTCCATGATAGCCTTTCAACTATTTGAAAGCACATGCTGTTTTGTTCTGAAGTCCATTTTCCAAACTTTATTTTGTTATACAAAATAGGACATAGTTTTAGATCCTCCATCTTTCTAACCTTTCTCTAAGCAGAGCTTCAATCTGTTTATATTATTATTAAGATTCCCAAGGTTGAGAATCCTAATTCCCATGAGAAACTGAATCAGTTAGAAATGCTTTTGTCTACAAAATTCAGAATATCCTGCAGTGATTTAATCCTTTAACAAAAAAAGTTCTTACATAACAAAAATTCCAGGGATGGTTAATTGTTGATATTTGTTCAACTGCTCAAAGACCTAGTCTCTAGCTGAGCAGATGTTAGTATGGAGCAAAAAAAGCAGGTGGAATGGAAGTTAGCAGTGTCAGAATCTGCAACATACCTTATCAATGCAGACTAGGAAGAGCATCATCATTTATAACTGTATTAATGCACTTTAAGAGCTCGTTGCTTCTCTGGGTATTGTATTACATGATTGATACTGTATCTACCTGTATCATAGAAGCAATTCCACTGCAATGTGATTTCCTATATATGCACCCTGTTGGCTTTTGCTTGTTGAATATTGAAACCGAGTCTTATTGGTGATCACATCCCTGTATTATTCTGGGTCATATTACATATGTGCTCAAGAATTGTTTAAAGGATCAATGAATACTAAATATGTTCTAATTTTAGGAGCAAAATTTTCAGTTGTGAGAAGTTACTTCTTAGAAAATTTCCATTTACAGCACATTTGTTTTTGTTTATGTTACACTGGATTTTCTTATTTAGCTTCTGGAGGTATATAAATTATCTCAAAGTTGTACATAATATTTTGTGTGCATGCTCATTTATTAAGTAAACTACAGCTTTAATAAGTTTCTTAAAGAAGCATTTGTTTCCCTGCATCAGATGTTAAGTTCCTATACAATACAGATTTTTTGGAAGAGGATAAATGAAAGATCAAAGTTAAACGACTTCGAGAGAACATTTATTTTCAAGAAAATGTGACGGCCAGCTGGGGCCTATTTTGGAGAGATTTCTGTGTCCTCCTATGACCCCAAAGTAAAAAATAAAAAAAAAAATCTACAACGACAATTCCGGATTTTATGTCTAATTCTGTCACTGAGCTCACATAATGGGGACCAGTCAATGCAAAAATTTTGGAAATGGCTTAGGAGTCTGATTCTAATGGATTGGAAAAATAACAATAATGTGCTCCAGAAACACTCAATCAGTATTAAAATAGTTTCATTCTTTCAGTATGAGGAGGGTGCAACATACAATCTGTGCTTTCTGTAGTTTCCTGACCCATTTTTAGCAGTAGGTGCCTTTTAAAGTCTGTGTTGATGAATTTATGTAATTGATCCATAATCTCTGATCAGCCCCATAGGAGCAATGGCAGAGGAACACGCAGGACTTAGGAGTGAGCTGTATCACTTGAATGGAGCTGGAACTTAATTGTAGCTTCATTAAATAGATCCAAACTAAGGCTAGCTACATTTTCTAAATATCACATTTCCCAAGTCTTCATTTTCTTCATTAGAGGGGTTTCAGTTTCTCACAATAGACCCAGCAGATGCCTGAACAATTCATTATACTCTTGTACACATCTGGCTTAATCAATTTTGTAAAATGAAGATGTCTTGTCCAACTTTACATGTAGAACAGATAAAAACTTTCTTTCCTACTGGAAAATATATTTGGGGCCTGCTTACATCCTGATCCACAGAATGGTCCCCTTACTTCCTGTCTACCTTATATCTGAATACCTCTGGTTCACAGAGTAACAACACCTTTCAGAAATGTTGAAATTTTTTTTTCAGGGTAAGGCATTTAGATTGGGAGACACACAAACAAACACACAAAAGAATCAATTCATCCTCCCCACCCTCAACAAGGAAGCTTCCCCAGTCAGACCACTAAGTTAATTACAATATTGTGACTTCTCATCTGCAGTTTGCTTATTTTATACTTGATCGCTTCTCAGCCTTTTGGCTAAGAGCAAGTGTAGTATTTTATACTTGAATGGATACAAAGGGTAGTAATCTCCTCCTCATTGATAACTATTATGCCTTTGTAATTCTAAATATTGTTGTTTCTGAAATAAAAGCCTCATTTTTTTGCATGTAGGAAAGACATGTTAACAATGAAAAATTTACTTTAAAAGGTTGGTAACCAAAGTATAAAGTGGCATATTTTATAATTTTTCCATTTCTAGAAGAATCAAGGTAGTATCTTTGAGTGTTGTTGATTCACGCGTTGTGAAATTTTTAATTAGTTGTGTTACAAAGGAATATTCTGGCACTTCCAAGGCTTGAGCATTAAACATCTTAGAGATTCTACTTGGTTTTCTGGAAAAACCTGTTCTTAGAACCCTTAGCCACTTTGTAAGAAGAGTGAATACCCTTTTGAAGAGGCCACACAGAAAGGCCTTGAGAATACCTGGAGAGGGAGGAGAACCCAGCTGAGACTGATTATCTAGCTGTCCCATCCAAGACATGAGGCATGTGATTAAACCTGTCTTGGACCTTCCAGTCAAGTCCAGTTGGTGTGTGGAGCAGAAGTATCACCCAGCTGAGAGCCCTGACTCACAAAATCATAATATTCAATAAAGTGTTGCTTTAAACCACTCCATTTTGGGAAATTAAGTATTAACAGCAATATATAACCAAAACACGTTTGTCAAATTTTTGACCCATTTGATTAAAACCGTTACACATATATTGATTGCCAACAAAGAATTTTTAGCTGCATTTGGAAAACATTTTTCCAGGCAATAAATCTCCATATCCATCAATTTCCATTTTTCTTGCCCCTGTTTTCTGCCTTGTGTTTGCTTGTTTTTATCACTGTGACTACAGATTGCTACCCTACATCACATTTTTAACTAATCCTGTCCTGGGGTCAGTGTGTATATATGCAGCCCTTGTTAACAGCTCAAGTGACTTGATAGCAAAATTAGATTAGCTGATGGTCTTGTTCCAAGATTTTGTGCCTGATCTGGTAACTCTGAGTTTGAGTTTTTCTTGTTTCCACCTTGTCCTGTAACCCTGATAGTGACAGGAGGCTACCAAATGCCTAGGCTGATGGGGCAGTTCCCATCCAAAGACAGTTTAAAGCCTGAAAGCCGAGCTACAATTTAAATCTTCACACCGGATTAAGAACTTGTCTTCCTGCTTGGCATGCTTTCCTCTGACTGATCACCACCCTTAGCCTATTTTACATATACCTACCCTTTCCTAATTGTTTTTCTACACTGTCGTGCCCACCTTTGAGTGGTGTTTTTGCTTCAAACTTTTTTGCATACTCACAAACCAATCAGCATGCACTCCCCATTTTGAGTCCATAAAAACTCCAGGCTCAGCCATATTGGGGGACTTTCTTGCTTTTAGGTAGGGGAAGCACCCCCCGCCCTTCTTTCTCTTTGCTGAGAGCTTTCCTTTCATTTAATACATTCCACTCCACTCACTCTCTGGTGTCTGTGTGCCTAATTCTTCCTGGTCATGAGACAAGAACCCGTACCTAGCTGAGCTAAGGAGCAGAAAAAAATCCTGCATCAACCCCAATAACTGGATTGTAATCTTGTTCATTCTGCTTATAGGCCTAACATGATAGCCTTTCTAATAATCCACTCTAGATTGAGATTATTCCTTGTTTTCATGTGTACATTCATTTTCTATTACTACCATAACAAATGCCAATCATTCAGCATCTTTACCAAACCTATTTATAATATCACAGTTCATAGATATCTAAGCTCAGCAGAGCTCCGCTGGGCCTCTGCTCTGGGTTTACAAGGCTGGAATCAAGGTATCAGCAGTGCTGCATTCCTTTCTAGAAGATCTAAGGATGAATCCGATTCCAACAAACTCCTTCATGTTTTAGCTAGAATTCATTTGTTTTGAAGTTGTAGAACTGAGGTTCTCATTTCCCTGCTGGCTGTCCCATTGGCCAGGTGTCATTCTCAGCTTTCTAGACACTGCCTGAATCCTTTAGCCTGTTGATCCTTTTCTTCATCTTCCTAGCCAGCAGTGGAGCACGGACTCCTTCTCATGCTTGGAATTCCTCTAACTTCCCCTTCTGCCTTTCTCTTCTGCTTTTAAGAGTTCATGTGATTAAACTGGGCTCTCAAATTAATCCAGACTAATCTTCCTATTTTAAGGTTTGTTGGTTATTAACATTAATTCCATATCCACAGTAGTTTCACAGCAGTACCTCAATTTGTGTTTGATTGAATGACCAAGAGACAGGAACTATGGGGGCACATCTTTAGAATTCTGTCTTCCACGTTGGTGTCATACCAGGAACTGAAGATCTGTCTTTGAATCAAGTAGCCAGGTTCTTGCTACTACCCATCTACCATGGCTCCTCTACTTCTTGGGCCTAAACTTGGCTTGATTTTTTTCTAAAATTTTTTTTTAAACAGCATTACTTGTTAAAAATATTTATATACCCACATTTTGCAATTTTGCAGAGACATCATCAACCATTTCCTGAACCCTTTAATAATTATTATTTGACTGGGTTGCCATCAATTTATTGATTCAGTCATTTATTCAACAAGTACTTATTGAATGCCAGGTACCTTCTTAGGAACAGGTAATACAGCAATCATACAAAATAAAGAGTATGGTCTCAAAGTATGTACATTTCTACATCTGGTTATATGATAGGGATAACAGACTTATACAAACGAGGATATGGTGAAATTTCAGGAACTTATAAGTGACATGAACAAAAATGAAGGAGAAATGTGTCTATTTAATTTAGGATGGTCAGGAATGGACTCTCTGAGGGATAACATTTAAGTACAGACTTGAAGGAAGCCAGGAAGCCAGTGTATATCTGGAGAAGAGTGTTTTAGGCAAAAGATTCTGGAAAAGGTTTAAACTTGATGCCGTAAAGAGTAGCAGAGAGGCAAAGTAGCTGGGGAGTGAACCAAGGGGTAAGAAAAGGAGGGAAAATCAGACAGGTTGGTGGTATCAGATCCTGTGGGGCCTTGAAGCCTGTGGAAAGAAGATTGTTTCCTACTTTCAGTGAGTTAGTAAGGTGTTGGAGAATATTTGGCAGAGGATTTAAATGATCTCACTTAAGGTTTTTCATTATTAGTCTAGCTGCTGAAGGAAGCAAGTAGTCCCATAAAGAGGCATTTGCTGTTGTTCAGGATAGAAAAGATTGAAGGATTCTACTCAAGTGGTAGCAGTGTAGGAGCTATAAACTGGCTAGTCTTAACATAATCTTAAAAAAAGAGACATCTATTGCTTGTTCTCATATACTAATATTCTGTCTGACACTCCTATAGCTGGTCATAGTCAGGCACTTCCTTTGAGTGTTCAAAGCAACATCTTTGAACAGAGGGATGGTAAAGGAGCTTGACAGTAAAGAAACAATCTAGGTGGACTCTTTACAATGTCTAGTAGGTAGCAGACATATCTGGAAGATGAAGAGGTTAATGCTTCTCAAATTTTTGTAGATAAAATACTCTTTTTAAAATCTAAAACTGGCTCAGCCACTATTTTTGGAAGCAGTCTACTTACAAGTGATTAAGAAATATTTTTCCATGCTTTCCAAGATTTAGATGCTTCTTATAGTAAATAACAACAATAAAAAGTCCATAATTCCAATTGAAAGCAAATCCCAAAGGAGGCTTAGTAGGGAGACAAAGCATTGGAGGTAGCTAGAAGTAGAAGGAGAAATCTATGTTACAGAAAATCTTATGAATGTACATTGGAGTGAAGTCTTGGGCTAGGTACTGCCCCAGATGGTTAATCGTTCTGGCATCATGTCTCCTTATGTGACAGACATGGATAGGAACTAGAAAAAGCAGGGCTATTCTACTATACTCCCTCACCTGTATCTACATAATGACATATAATCATTTATTTTGTGGGAAAACACGAATTTAATTGAACAGATAAAACACTCAATAATATATCAGAAAAGACCCAACAGAATCTGAGAAATAGAGATGATTTGGACTTCACAAACATCTAGAGTTCCATTTCTAAGCATCCCCTTTTTTCATTCTACTCCTAATCCAAAAGCTATCCCCATTACCACTTTTATGCCTTTGACCTTGTCTGACCCAACTCATTTCCAGCTGTGAAGGAGTTTGTAAGGTAAAATACCAAACTCTTTTTTCAAAAACTCTTACCAGCAATTTCTTAGTTTTCTAAATCAAATTCTCTCTCCTCTTTCCTTAAACAACAATCTTCTGTGCTACCTTCAGCTCCTGGCTCTATCCTTACTGCTTGCCTAATTCTTCATAGTTTCCTTACCATTTTCATTGGAATTTTAGGAATGTTCTTGCTTTTACTCAGGGGGCCTACACATTAGGCGTAAACACTTCCCTTCATTTCTCTAATCTCCCAGTCAATCCTTCAACCACCCTGCAATCTCTCGCTCAGATTCACTTTTGCACCAACCTAATAGCTAATAATTAATGGCTATCATATTGTGACTGTTATCTGTAACATGGAATCTTAATACCAGTATCACAAGAGCCAAAGGGCATGGAGAGAAATTTGTGGTAGAAAGTTTGTGGGGTGATTACCACAGGGCCTAACTCAATGAGATGTTGAACAAATCTTAGCTATATTTTGATAGTTAGTGTGTATGTATATATTATACCATCTTTTAAAAAATATAGATGTTTTAAATCATTTCTTTAAAAGCATACATCCTCCTAAGGAGAAAATTTAAAGTACCGCCATTCTACAATACTGTTTGATATGAGAGGGAAATTCAGCATTTGAAATGTATGCTAAAAAGTAATGATTCCAGGTTTAAAAAGAATTAATGCTCCTAGGAAGCTTAATGTTATAAATGTTATAAAATAGACTTTTGCTAGTCAATTTCAGGTTTTTTTTTTTTAATTCTATGCTTGCATTATTATCTCAACTCTTTAACTTTGTATCTGGACTAAGTTTAGACATAAAAATTAAAAATGAAGCAGTAGATTATGTTGCTTGCTGTTTCTAATTTAACACCAGAATTTTAATAGTATGCAATCTTCAAGGGTTGGTAGTCTGGTAAAAACTTGAAGCAATAGTTTCATAGAACTTTAACTAAGATAAAGTATTAATTGTCTATGCCAAAGAGGGTGAGCAATGACAGAAATTATAAAGAGCCTAGGGCTTCCCTGAGACCCAGCTTGCTGCTACCACTGTTAAGAGAAAATTAAAAATAAATGAACAATAGTTTCCAACTCTAAAACATATTATATGCAGTACATACTTTAACCTAGTTTACAATTTATATTTATTATGCCCACTGAACCCACAAAAGCAGTGTTTAATTTTACAGTTTAAAGTCACACATAGGGAAATGCTTTACAAAATAGGATATTGTTCCTCAATGAAAATATTACAGTATAGGTCCCAAACGGCTCAGTTCAAGTCTTTTACCTGAATAACAGAGCTGTTGTGGAATGCAGGCTACAAGACACAGTAATGCTTTAAATAGTTGATTAAGATTTGAAGGTTGCCAAAGCCGAGAGACATTTTAAACAAGACCCGTCTTAGTTTTCCAAGATTTTTGGTTTTTCAACTGCATTATATACCATTGCTTCTGGAAAATTGAGGGTAATAAGCAGCGTACATTTTACATCTTATATACAGTATGTAAATCTTCAATGATTTTCTCTACCATCAAAGCAAGTTTCAAGGTTTAAAAATCTTAGTTATACCTACTTAGGTTTATTACTTGACTTTACTCACAGACTCTAATATAGAAACCAAATATTTATGTGGTTGCTTCTATCAAATGCAACATATTTCTTCAGTCTATTTAGTTATCTGCAAAGTCTATTTACAAAGCATATGTATGATTTCCTCTGACTAATAGGTCATACAAATACGTAAGTAGTGTTTTTCAACTCGTGATTGTAGCAAGATGAACCATCAAGGTTTACGTTGTGCCTGAGTGTATAATGCAAAAATACCATCCAGAGATTATATATTTCTTAATCAAAAGTCTAGCTTTACAAAGTCACATACAGTATGGTCTTCTATTGTAAATATACTCTCAGTATAGGTAGACGTGTTTCTAATATATTGTGAGTTGTTAAAGAAAAGGCTGAGATATAGTCACCAAGTGTTTACCAATAACATAAATTATTGCAAAGCTTGAAAAAAAATCAGGCCAAATATACACGACAGTTTGAATGGAATGCTGAGGACTTAATGAATGCTGAAATATGACTCATCTAAAAGTCTGCTACTCTGGCCTGATGCTCCTCAAGTTTTAATGACCCCTTAAATGTCCTCAGATGCACACGCAGTTTACGTCACTGACCACTGTTGGTCAAAACAATCATTGGATGTGCTTACTTTTCAAATTTTGAGTATCAAGTTGTGCCCTACCATGACACAAAGCTTAGAGGTCTTTCTTGCAAACTGTAAAATCATGTAGAAAAATAGTAACTCAAAAATACCACATTTGACAGTTGGTCACGAAAGATGTTAGCACCTCAATAAAAATTAGAATTGTTCATTGGGTGTGCCAAAGGAAAGTGGAAAAAAATTAAAAAGCATGCCCTGTTTTTTGTTTGTTTTGTTTTTTTTTTCCTACAAATCACAGTTTTCCTCACAGTGTTAGACTTTTAGGTCACTCTGATGTAGCAGTACCTTACAGGATGAGGGGCCACTGCTCGTTTTTTCCATTTGACCTTTACAGTCCACATGGTCCAGTTAGTTGAAGCCACAAAATAAAGACCAGAGACAGCAAAATTATTGCTAATGTGCAACTATATTAGTAGAATGCAATTAACTGGGCTAACTAATGTGTATGTTAATGTCTTTTTTTTTTTCAAAACCAACATCATCTAACAACATATTCTTTTAGTTTTCCCATAAAACCTGCATTGAGAATGATATCATAGCCCCAGGCAGGCATTTACCAGATTGAATGTTTTGCTGATCTGAACACCACCTGTATTCCAATTTTTTGGCTAATGCATGGTTTTGTATTTCAATATGTTCTCATACATTAAATAAATGAAACACAATTATACATTATAGAGTTTATATGCATCATGATGATATAATTTGAGAAATTATCTCTATAGATTATGCTAACAAAGGATTCTTAGGAAGATTTTTCAATGTACTAGCCAGTTAAGTTGATCTATCTGTTTGATAACCTAAAACTATAGATTGTTGGCAAATGAGAAAAATAATAGGGAAAACATACAAGTTCCTTTTCTGTGTGTCTAAATGATACATTGTCTTGAATTTGTTTCTATTAAAGCTTTAAATGACCATTTCTGTACACATGGCTATTTCATTTATTTAGTAGTTTTGAAATGTTAGCAAATATAAGGTATTTGTAGAGCATCTTTCATTATAAAGAGATTAGTAATATTCACCAATCATGCCAATGAGATTATACACTCTGCCACAGACTACTAGAAAAATTTGATCATTATTAAATTCAATGTTATTTGACAGTGTGAACTCTATGTAACAGCACAAGTTCTGGACTTTGAATCTGGCTGCTGTCCTCACCTGAACCATTAAAATGACCTTGTTAACAAGGAAGGAATCAATGGGGAAATATCACAACCAGAGATTGGCTGTGTGTGCAAGGGTGCTTTGTCTTGTTGCCAGGATGAGACTGTGAAATCACAGAGGCAAGCTGATGTCATCAGAGGTGACTCTGCCTATTTCAAGTCCTATAATCACCCCATGGGATTCAACAGCAGTAGGAAAACATCACATTCTCTTAATGGGCACCCCATATTTGTAGAAACAGTTATGACTATTAGCATTTGTTATACAAACCCAATCTATTTGTGCTCATCTGTAGAATCCTACAGACACTAGAGACTAAATGATATTAATTTTAGGAGGTGTTTCTAAAGGAGAAACAGACAACATTTGGTTTTATTATCATTTGTATCCCTCAGAAGTTGTGTGTAGACAACTTTCATCTAATACATCAATATTGACTTGTCCAAGTTTCTCGATGAAGTGAAAGGATCTGATTATTGGCTGTGTCTTAGCGTCTGTAGGAAGCTTCTAGGCTATTTGTGTACCCAAATTTAAAACTTGCACCTTGTTTCATTGAATAAGTGTTTTTCTTATTTGTGACTTGGAAAAATTAGTGTTAATGTGATGTAAAAGACCTATTATCATAGGTACAAGTAATGAACACTATTGGTCGTGACAGATTAAAATTTCCTTGAAAAGAAAAATGATAGTATCAGAATAAGAATACATGAGGAATATATACATATACACCTGCTTCACACAGAAAGCTTTCTGTAAAAAAATACAAAAGCAACCAGTGCTGTATATTATGTAAACTCACAAAGTGTAAAAGTGTACTTTATACACAAACATGAAGCATAAATTAAAAAGTAGGACAACAGCAAAACATTTTAAATATAGAAAAATTTGAACATATTTTTGTTAAATAAGAATAAATAATTTTATCACACAAATTCACACACCAGTTGCAAAAACAATAAATTACTTTTTTTCAGTGCTGCAACTTTTTTTTTGTTTGTGATTTATCCCCTAATTCCTAGTTTAGTGGGATAAAACTGTTTCCACAGGAAGGCAAAGGAACATAAATTGATTGAATAAATTATAACAATGCCCTCATATTTCTAAACAGCAAGGCAGGGCTTAATTTAAATTTTTCTGATCTAGAAGAAATAAATGTCATTTTTTCTGGCTCCCTTTGTACTTAATAAAACTTATTATGGAGTGCTTAGTTATGTAAGTGAGATTAGATTCTTACAAACCTGAGCATTTTCAGACAAATTCTTTTTTTTTTTTTTTTAAAGAAGTAGCCCCTAGCATCCTGAACTCTAGACACTTTAAAAAATTCAAGATGCAACAATGGAAAGGTGAAAGACAGTACGAAGTCAAAGTGGACTGACTTAGATTGAGTTGTATAGAATTTTCCCTTTGTTCATAATTCGTGGTATCTATTGAACACTCAATTTCTCTGAATTTCAGTTTCCAATCCATATCATCTTCTCCAGGAATTTAGACATACATTCCTCAGTCAATCTAGTGAGACTCATAAGAAAAAGGTGGAGAAAACTACTTAAAAGCATGGAATAGTGGTTTATTTGCTCTGAGCTCTCTAGGATTGTTTCCATGACAGGTGTAAACCATCACTATTTGAGGGAAACATGAATCATTGATAAACCATATTAAAAATGTATGAGTATAGTAAGAGAAGCAGAGTAGGAGACAACTACATTTATGCCTCGAGTATTTTTTAATGTTGTTGGGAATATAACCACAAAAAATAAAAATAAATTTTGTCACATTTGAGTTACTTGATTAAAATTATTTCCAAAATGGAAAAAAGTAACATTAACCTCTCTCCTAATTCTCTTTGCACAGACAAATGGCACTGGGATTATTATTTTTTTTCTCACCTATTTAACTAGGTTTGCTTTCTGCCCTTGGCATTGGGTGATCTCCATCAAATATAGGTTATCAGCCTTGTACAGGCCTCATTTCTCAAAGTGATAATTTATTAAGAAAAAAATTTCTACATCGAAAGCAAAGTCAGTCTATGAAAATTCAAAGGATAATTATTGGTTTTGTAAAACAATTATTTGTTTTAAAAGCAGTTTCTTAAGAAAATACTGAAAACAGCGAGACATCTATTTTCCTGGCCCACTGAAATGATGTGATATAGTGATCAGTTACATAATTCTTTTATATTAAAAATATCTTATAATAAAAATAAACTCTCATGAGCTTGTAGAACTCAAACAGTGGTTCCCTAAGATCTTCACATGCAAATCTTTAACAATAGGCACATTTGGCAGGATTACTATGAATTTTTATGAAGAAAAACTGGCTTTGCAGTGTTTCACAACAAAAGAAATCCCAATGAAATGAAACAACTTAGATTTTCTAAGTTGTGAGGTTGGTGATGGGGGGGGTGTACATTTTATCATCTAAAAAGATATCTTTAGGTGTGTGCTTATAAAATAATTTCCATGTCTAACTATTCAAACTTACAACCTACTTAAACAGGCTATGGAAACAAAAACAACAACTTTCTGAAAATCATCACATGTCATCACTCAAACACTTACGGGTACAATCAAGTGCTTTCCAGTTGGGAAAAATATTTAGTACAATAGGAATATACTTAGATTTTTTAAATTAAGAAATTATTGCCTATGGTGTGGAAACAGTCTTATTAATATTAACCACTTTTTGGCATTAACCACATTAACAATGATAACCACTTCTCAATGTGGCTAACTACCAAGTGATCTTTAATGTTTCTAATAAAATAAGTCAAGAAATACAAAACATTGTAGGTCTTACTGAACCCTTGAACAAAACAAATAAGCAAACACAAATGCATTTTAAAGGCTTGCTGGTAAGAGGTATACCAGTGTTGAATGTGTTGGACATGATAGAAAACTTGCTGTGTGTTTTGTACATATATCATACATTGTGAGATATCAGATGAAAGCTCTGGAGAGAGAAAGTAGTTGTGAAAATACAAATTGAAAACACAGTGAAATACGATTTTTTTCCTTTTAAATTTCCAACACAAGGAAACTAGTTTTTAGACTCTTGAGTACGATCACACACACACACGCAAACCCTACTTCTACATCTGAAATTATGCATTAATTTGGCTAGCTACCTGAAAAAAATACAGGCAGTCAAAGGTTTAAGTAAATGAACCCGTGTATGTATTTAAGTGACTAGATACACTGAGATCTATTTACTTTTCAAAATTTCTCAGAAGATACTTGCTGTCAAAATGGTTTTTTGACTGAAATTTTATCTCCTGTAGTCAGAAAATATACTAAATCTTATTAAAACAGCAGCAAGTTCTTAATTTCCAGTAAAATATCCACAGCTCTTTCTGGAAACGGAAGGAAGTTGAAATAGCTGCAGACCTACTTTGGTCAAACACTTTTTTTATAGAAATATATATGGATATTTTAATAGAACCAGGGGATATAAAGTGACATACCAAGGGAGAATGTATTTACAAACAGTAAAAAGAAGCTACTGTGTATTATGGGTGAAAATGATTATGATGCCATTAAAGACATTCTATAAGAGGTAGGTGACAAGGGGGAGACAGTTCTGCCATCTTCAAATGTCCCCTGATTTTACATTCATCAGTGTTTCTTGTAAGCCCAGGGGATGTTCAATAACTCCCAAGTTTTTCTATATTGCAAGGTCACCACTGTCACGTGAAGCAGTGCACATCCTCTTTTGGTCACAGAGAGCAGATTCTGCCCATAATTGGACTCCTGTTGACAATGTCACTGAAGCATGACTTTCTGTGCATTAGGTAGACCTCCTGTTCACCACGACTGCATCGGTGCTGAATCCTCCAGTTATCTTTGTGCATAAGATCATAACCACAGGCTAACATTTCTTCAACAAGCATTGCTTAAACGCAGAAGGCCTTTGGGAGAGAGGACATCCTTTCGCTAACTTCCGGTTTCCATCCTGGCACTGCACCATTCTGGTGTGCCAACCTGTGTCACAGGTCCTAGAGCAGGCGAGCCATGGGCCCGTGACCCACTGCGGCTGCGAAGTGTGTGATCCCACTTTATTGCTGCCATGACTAGTGACAGAGTTTACTTTTGGAGTGGACTTCTTGGGAACAAAAAAGCTATAACGGACATCTAATGGTTTAGTGGGGTCTGTTGCAAGAATCTGCACTATTAGAATTTCCTTCGTGGCAGAGTAGCCCATGCCATGCAGGAAGTCATCCCTGTGGCTCCAACCGCTATAGTTCATGACTGTTCCATTGATGTCAATGATAGTCTCTGAAGTGGAGATCATGTACTTTCCATTGATAAGGTACTCACCGTTTTTCTTTTTCAGGGCTAGATAGGCAGTGAATCTAGTCTGGTCTTTGGCTTTGAACTGTCGAACTTTTATGTGGGTTGCCCCTTCAGGAATCCTCACCACGTCAGTGTAACCCTTACTGGAAGTAGGAATGTTCACAGGAAGTGGGGGTAGGTGGTTAAAAAAAGGGAGAAAAAATGAGTAAACACTTAACAAATAAATAAACAAACAGAAGTTCTCTAAAAAGTCTTCTCTTAACACACAGTTTTAATGGATTAGTTTAAAATTGGGTTTAAAAATTATTTTTATGAGAAAATTGCAATTATACTACAGTATTGTATACACTTTAATTGAGGTGTTCGAAATTAGGATGATGCTAGCAACCTGCCTTCATTTAAAACATTTATACTAACTTTCAAGATTTATACAACCATTTTCATCCTTATCAGATCCTATCATCTTTACAAATCTACTTTCCATTCTTTCTGGCACAAAATGGGATCTGTTTAAACACAAACTGACAAAAATATGCCTTCACTTAATCTCACATAATTCTTTAATGTTTCTCAGATTGCTTCCACATTAGAATCACGTGGGGATCTTTTAAATCTTTCAGAGCCTACCCAAACCTCAGACCAATTAAATCCCCATCTTCCAGGGTCGGGCACAGTCAAGAGCACTTTTGAAACTTCTCACATTGTTCCAATGTGCAGACTAACTTGGGAACACAGAATTAATTAGTTTTTGGACTAGAGGTGAGTAGAGTCTCTGCATTCCTTTCTACTAGAATTCTGGATTTGGTGGGACAGGCCACTAAATGAAGCACGCAATTCTGAAATTGGGTAATGATATTACTAATACCATCATAAAAGGGGAATTTTTTTAAATGACTTAGAGAATTTTTCTGAATTCTTAGTGCCCATAAGATACAATAGATTGAGAAAGGCTTTATGGTGAGTGACATATAAGTCTTCAAAGAGCCATCATCTGGACAAAAAAATGGGGAAAGACACAAATATCTTTAATACCCATAAACCTGTGAGGAATGCTAGGACGGAAATGCTAATTAAGCACCAAGGGTGAAATGAGGAGTCAACTTTTGTCCACATTTTTGCCTTTTTAAGTAATTCCATAATAGGGTCCCTTCACTTTCCTAGTTATTTAAACAGGAATACTATTGGCTTGAGCAGTTTGACTGACGTGTGGAGCTGAACTGTCTCATTTCCAGTTCTCATTCACATGCTAAAAATCCAAGTGTGTTTCCCTTACTCCAGAGTTTCCTCTGAATTGGAAAGGAAGCTCATCGCCAAGGAAGTCCCCTGTCTGCAGGGCAATCTGTTCTACAGTGACAGCCACACAGGTGGTAAAGCTTCCTACAGTGTTGAAGAGAGATGATGCAATGCTCAGGGCATTCCTTATTCTGTCTAACTCGATTCATTATTTTTATTTTTGTAGTACATTACAGATCAGATTTTGTTACAGATGTGTTTTGTAGTACCTAATATTAATAAATAATCCATGAAACTATAGTGGCTTCAAAGAAAGTCAAAAGGGATGTTGGAGAATTCCTTGAGGCCAGGAGTTTAAGAGCAGCCTGGGAAATACAGGGGAGACCTTGTCTCTACAAAAAGTAAAAGAGTTAGCCAGGGATGGTGGCGCATGCCTATGGTCCTAGCTACTGGCAAGGCTGAAGTGGGAGGATCACTTTAGCCAGGTCTTGGCTGCAGTGAGCTATGATTGCACCACTGCACTCCAGCCCGAGTAACAGAATGAGATCCTGTCTAAACAGAAGGTAGTTGGAGATAAATATAACATCTTACACAAAAAGAGTATGAAATGGGGATATATGACAGTATTTGAACAAGTTCACTTTAGAGCTGATTAGTGGCAGTGTTAGGCTTAAAAGCCAGGCTTGGCTGGATGCTGTGGCTCACACCTGTAATCCCAGCACTTTGGGAGACTGAGGCAAGGGGATCACCTGAGGACAGGAGTTCCTGACCAGCCTGGCAAACATAGGGAAACCCTGTCTGTACTAAAAATACAAAAAGTAGCTGGGCATGGTGGCCCGTGCCTCTAATCCCAGCTATGCTGGAGGCTGAGGCAGGAGAATCGCTTGAACCTGGGAGGCAGAGGTTGCAGTGAGCCAAGATGGTGTCATTCCAGCCTGGGCAACAGAGTGAGACTCTGTCTTAAAAAAAAAAAAAAAAAAAAAAAATAAGGCCAGGCCCTTGACTCCCAATTAGTGCTCTTTTTCACTATGTCCTCAGGCATAAAATCCTGACCCCTGCCAGCCATATGTTATAGCAGTTAAATGAAATTAAATTCTGGTTATGTGCAGAGTTTAAATGATGCCCAGTAAGGAGTAAGTAAAATAAAGAATAAAGGGTAAGGGAAGCTTTTTTGGGTGTTTACCCTTGTTCCTTAGAGCTTATCTCATCTTGATGAGAATTAGTATGATGGTCAGTATTGCTGCAGGTCTTCAAACTGAGTTTCACAAGCACTAGTAAACCTGAGTATTAGTGCCCTGATTTTTTAGTGCCTTAGTAAGAGATGATTCTCTTGATATTCCTGATTCCTTTTCTTTACATCCTGCTTGGTATCATTTAAACCCCAGACACTAACCAGCTTTCCCGACTACCATAAGTGAATGCAATTTTCATACAACTCTTACAAAGTATGGCTGGCAGGGCAAAGGAATCTTGTTTTGTTCAGGGCTATCTGCACAGTGCCAAGGGCAATGTCTGTCATGAAGAAATATATTCATTTATATTCAAGCATGCTCTCAGGGAAGGGATGTTTTAGTCCGCTCCCAGCAAACAAAATATGTGGTGATATCAATTGATAAGAGCTGTGAAGAAACGGAATAAGGTAAGAAGTTGCACAGTATTGGTGGGAGTGGAGGAGATGTTCTCTTCTACATTTACGGTAGCCACCATCTGGGGAGGTGATATTTGACAGAGACCTAAAGAGATTCTGGAAAGTGTACTGCTCATTAATAGCAGAAAGTGTTCCAGGCAGAGGAAACAGTATTCTCATACCTGGTGTCATGTTTTTGAAGTGCCAGAAAGTGCATTCTGGTCAGAGCAGAGCATGAGAAAGGGACAGTGTAGAAAAGACATAGAGGAGGGAAGGGGCCAGATCTGTTAGCACCTTAGAGATTACAAAACAGTCTTGGGTATTGAGTCTAAGTAAGATGGAAGCCATTGGAGGCTATTGATCAAAGGAATGCAATGATCTGGTTTAGGTAATAGCCATGGCTTCCCTTGCTTGGTAAGACGAGATTGAGGAGCAAAGGATCCAGAGGTCAGCGAGAAGACTGCAGTGTTAGTCCAGGCAAGATCTGATGAACACTTGGATTGCGGTGGGAGCGGTCATGGTGGTGAGGGGCACCCAGATTCTGGAGATGTGGTGGAAATAGAACTGACAGGATCTGCTGATGGATGGATGTGGGGTGTGAGAGAAAATGAGACATGAACCATGCCTCCAAAGTTTTGGCCTCAATAGTAGAAAGACTGAGTTGCCATTTACTGAGATGAGGAAAACTGAGGGAGGAGCGAGTTAAGATTAGGGTCATATTGTGAATGGGCTTAAACTTGATGAAATATTTTAATATGTATTACCTCATTTCACCTTCACAACAGTTTTATTAACCATATGATAATAATTACCAGTATTTCCACTTTACTTTTGAGAAATCTCATGGTAAAGAAATTAGGTGACAATTCAAAGATCACATGTCTAAGGAATCATTGAGCCAAAGCTTGATTACAAATATTCCAGTATGAGATCAATGTTCTTTTTCATAAATCATATAAATTACTATGGCCTCCCTAGGTAATTAATTTGAACTACTCAAACATGTCATTTGTACCATAGTAGAATCTTGGTCAAACCAATTTTCAGGTGGTTACATTGCACACCACTTGTTGCTATAATGAATTTCTTCTTTTTCATGTGAAAAAATGTGCAGATATTAGTTGTCAGCACAAAAATACTTAAAATGCTAAATTTAGCAATTTTAAAAGTGGTTTATAACTTTATATAGAAGAGAATATGTACCATAAAGTGTATAAGGTATTACTTTTTAAAAGTAGTTTTGTTTCTAATTTGATTCCTGAATTCCCTCTCTCCCTCCTTTCCTTTTTCTTTCCTTCCTTCCTTCCTCTTTCTTTCTTTCTTTTTCTTTCTTTCTTCCTTTCTCTCTCTCTTTCTTTCTTTCTCTCTTCTATCTCTCTTCTTTTTTTTTTTCAAAGTGACCTGTGTATTCTAGGATTTCAGTTATGGTGTCTGCTCTTCTCTGGCATTCATCAGCCATGGAGAATTGGCTAACTCCTATATTTTCAGAGTCCAACTCATTTTTAAAACAGAAGGTTGGACTGATCATCTCCAAGGTGTTTTATAGCTTTGAAACATATAAAAATGCAGGATATAATTGGGCATTCAGGGTTTTTGACATAGATGATCTAACACAATTAGGTGAATAATTATTTCATTAGCAAATAGAATTAGTAATGCATATTTTAACTCAGAATAAATTTTTCAGCCATATATTTTCAAATCACATCAGAGAAAATTTATAGTTTTTTACATTAACATGTTTAATTATTTTAATAAATCCTATTGTTAATTTGGTTTGCATATTACTCTCAAGTTACAGACAACACAGCACGTACATCAAGAATACAGATACATTTGACTAATAACACTCAGCCTAAGAGTGGTTTGGGAAGAAAAGCAAGCCTGTATTTTACCAGACTCTAGTCAACTCAGTCATCCTACCTGATAGCATATTTTATGCCAGAAATTGGTACTTCATAAACTTGAATATTTAAAGCAAAAATCTAGGACCATAAGAGGAAGCAGGAGACAGACACTGCTGTATATATTTCTTTAGAGATTAGATATAAACCAGGATACTTCACTAGGATTGTTGCCCACACCATTGCAATGAACTTACATTTTGCAAGGAGAAATATTTTCTTAAGGAAAACACAGTGTAAGGAGAATTTGTTTTTAAAAATATAGTTAAGATCAAAACCAACCAACCTTCCCTAAATTATGTTTTAGGAATAACAATAGATCTGCAAGATATCACTAAAGTGGAATGTCCCCCACTTTTTCTTTTCAGTTTTCTGACTCTACAAGCTATTGATTCCCATGGCTACTGCAGTTTATCTGCTTCCAGAGGCGGCATGAGTTTTCCCTGAGCAACCAGAGTTTTATTCATCTCCTGTCTCTTCCTTCTCATACTTAAAATGTGTTTCTAGAGCCACGTTAGACCTCCTCATACAGATAGCTTATGATGTAATATGAATCCTCCTTTATCAATTTTGCAAGAGTCTAAAGCTTTGTTCAATTCACATAAAGACAAAGGTTCTATCATATTACCTTTTCTTATTAAAGGTTCCAACAATCTTTGTACAGCTGGAGTTGTCTCCTCCACATACTCCGCACTTGTCATACTGCAGCTTTGAGCCAATGATGCCATCACAGCCAGTTCTCACACACTTCCCCCGGACGCAGACGGAATTACTGTATGGCCTACATTCAGTGCCATCGGTCACCTGAATCATGGCAAATGCATTAGCAGTGGGAAATGTTTGCATCAGTATTTGCTCCTTTGGTCAACTAGTAAGTTCATTTGTGATTTTTTGAGTTTGATTGGTATGGACAGTCCATTGAAAAAAAAAAGCCAAAAAACATAGTTTCCAGAAGTATCTAACTGAAAAATCCTTGGCATATTGCCAGAAAGCAGATTTTGGATAAGCCTAGGTTATACATTTTCTCTCTTAAGCTTACCTCTGAATGTGTTAAGAGACACAAGGTACTCATCTTCGTTTTTGTATGCATAATACATTCTCATGGTACAATCTTGGCTTTTTACAATAGAAGTAATCTTTTCACTTAGTGTTTCAGACTATCATTTGTGTGCAGAACTGAATATGAGCAGGCTTGAGAATGCAAAGATCCTTCTTTGTTGCATAGTTGTTATTATAATGACAAATTTGAAAATCTAAACTTGACATTCAAAACTGTGTCATGGTTGGAGAGCATTCCCTATTGTGTGTTGAACTGTCAGACACTGAAATAGACACAACCAAATTAGTACAGAAAAAGGAGTCTGGGGAAGTTAGATTAATGGACTTACTGGAAGAGACTGAATATATTTTGAATAAACGGATTAGTGTATAGTTTAAAAGCTAGTTATAAAACAGTGTGTATATAGATTGTGGCTTGTGCATATGAGTATATGTAATATATATACACTCATATATATAAATAAGCCTGTAAATTTTATATTTATGTATATAGAAAACTCTTTTTATGCACGTGTATGAGTATGTTGTGAATGCGTGTGTGTGTGAATTGAAGTAGAATATACTTTATCAGGTTAATAGCTCTGCAGATGGTGGTATTTTCAGGTGATTTTTATGTTTTTACTTCTGTGTAATATTTTTAAATGAAAATGCATTATTTTCTAATAAAAACATGAGCTTTAAAAAATTTCATAAATTGACATTAGCTTGTTTTTCAATAACACGTTATAAATATCTGAAGGCCAAGTTTCAGAGGTAATTTTTTTTTTGAGACAGAGTCTCGCTCTGTCACCAGACTGGAGTGCAGTGGCGTGATCTCGGCTCACTGCAATCTCTGCCTCCCGAGTTCAAATGATTCTCCTGCCTCAGCCTCCCGAGTAGCTGGGATTACAGGTGTGTGCCACCACACCCAGCTAATTTTTGTATTTTTAGTAGAGACAGGGTTTCACCATGTTGGTCAGGATGGTCTTGATCTCCTGACCTTGTGATCTGCCCGCCTCAGCTTCCCGAAGTGCTGGGATTACAGGTGTGAGCCACTGCGCCCAGCCATAGGTGATTTTAAATGTAGCAACTGTTTACAAATTTGTACATTGCTGTATAACACTGACCATAAGAATAAAACTCTGCTATAGATTTAGAAAATGCTCACTTGTGAAAAATAAGGCATGTTCCATACACAAATATTATACACATACACAAGGATTATAACATATATAACTAGAGGGACATTGATTCATATTAAGGGTTCTTGACTTATTCAAAAGCCTGAGTCAGAGGTATATGATCTTGAAACCCATCTCCACGGCTCATCAAAGGAATTCTTAAGTAAATCATAGAAAAATAGAAAAAGTTTTCTTGCTTTACAGTCTCCTTTACAATGCTGCTTAGGAAATACTAGTTGTTTTCATGGTTACTTTAAAGTTAAGGTCACACTTTGCCTTCCTTGACAGTGAGTTACACCTTTTACAGTGAGTTACACCTTTTAAATATAGCTTTTAAAACATTTACTTGTTCTGTTTATAAAATAATTTTTATTCATTGTGTAAAGTTTGAAAATATAGAAGTTATAGAGATGAAAATAAAAACCTTCCAAAATCTAACTGACCCCAAACTAATAACTGTTTACATCTGGCGTCCGCAGGCTTCATTCTACCAAATAATTTCCACCAGTACGCCTACTGCTTCTGGACAGTTGGTGTGTAGTTACCTTTGGAGAAAATACCACATAGTAGCCAGTGCCCTTGGCTCTGCAGGTCAGCTTGCACACATCCGCTGGCAGGACACCTGCATATTTGGGAACCCATTCCACAAAAGTTTTGACTCCTTTTGCATCAGACTGATAGCCATTTTTGGCCTCACACTGTTCATGACGAAATGATTTACCTAGAAAACAAACATGTTTCAGTATTACCTTATCAGTTCTGAAACTTGGATATATTCTTGTGGGTTTAAATAGTTAATTTTTAGGGGAAGATGCAAACGTGTTTTTTTTTTTTCCCACAGTCTCTTTACTCACCAATGCTGATGGATTTTATCTATACATAGAGTTCAAAATGGTGATTATTTATTCCGATTCTCTGAATATTGCTTATAATAAAACTTAAAAATCACATATGTGGCTGGGCGTGGTGCCTCATGCCTGTAATCCCAGCACTTTAGGGAGCCGAGGCGGGTGGATCACAAGGTCAGGAGTGTGAGACCAGTCTGGCCAACATAGTGAAACCCCGTCTCTACTAAAAATAAAAAATAAAGAAAAAATAGCCAAGTGTGGTGGTATGCACCTGTAATCCCAGCTACTCAGGAGGCTGAGGCAGGAGAATCATGTGAACCCAGGAGGTGCAGATTGCAGTGAGCCAAGATTGTGCCATTGCACTCCAGCCTGGACAACAGTGTGAGACTCCATCTCAAAAAAAAAAAAAACAAACAAACACATATGTGTTTGTTATTGATCTGCATATTGGTGGAACTGTGCAGTATAAGATTAATATTATTTCCCCAGCTTCCCTTATTCATTATTGCTAGAATACAAATGACATGTAGCATATGATGGTTGCTGACACTTGGGAGCAGCATACCATTGGGTGGGCAGGGCATGAGACTGCAGGAGCGGTAGATGGCCCTCTTCCCTGTGCAGTAGCGTCCGTTGTTTCTGGGAGCAGGGTTATTACAGTGACGATAGGCAAACTGCACTCCTCCTCCACATGAGCGAGAACACTGGCCCCAGGATCCCCAAGATCCCCAGTTGCCATGGCTTGACGTCTGAAACAGAAAATAGAATATATTTTAACTCCAATGAGAGAAAAACATTGAAAGTGTGCATTTGGAAATCACCTGCATTTAATGACAAAGTGGAAACTTTGTCACAGATACAGTTATATTTTCACTGAATTTAACATGATCATGCTTTGGAAATGCAACACATTTCCAGTGCTAAGCAATTCATCTTTTCCACCCTCCCAACTCCAGCACTAGAAGATCTGAAAGCATCATCCTAAGTACTGAGCACTCCACAAAGATTATTACCTTTTGGTTTCTATGGACCATTGTAAATTATGTCTTCTAATATGGTCCATCTCTGTTAATATCACTGAACCATGGTAACTTTTTGTCCACTCTGATCTTGGATCTTTATTGAAACATGCTGAAGGATCTGCATGGCACTGGGCATTATTTAATTGTGTTTGCCTCTCTTTAGCAGTAAAACTCTGCAGTCCCTTTGCTGACATCCCACATCCTGTCTGTGACCGACTCCATGACATTCATAAATGTACTGGACCCAACTTGGCTTAATTCCTAATTAGATGTGACATATACTGACATGCACTCACGCCATACATGCAGACACACCCCTTAGGGAAGGAAGAGCCCTTTTATGGCAACCTAAGTCTGTTTCTCTGGAAACATTCCTGGAGGGAGCTTAGAGATTCTGAAAGGAAGAATATGATCAGCTGCTTTGCTGAGGGAATCTGTGAATTGCCTCTGGCTGACTGCATCAGGTTATCTGATGATGAATGGTTGGGTGATACCCTGGAAAGATACAGGCAATGGGCACATGATAATTCTCTTCTAGGGACTTTGCAAATCTTGTGGGTTGAGAGCGAGCACTTATTTTACTTAGGCCTCGAAAATTAATAGGGCAGTTGCTGACCTGAAGCTGGACTGTGTATATAGTGGCAGACGTGTTTCCCCGGAGCAGTCATAAGTTACTTTAGCTCCTAAATTTAGATTAACTTATTGTCAAGGGGAAAAAAGTGACCATTTGGAGCTCACCAAATATGTACAAGGACCACATGTTATCAGCTCTGCTATTACCTCCTTACTGAATTTAAATACTTATATTCTGATAACTTTAGCAAGAGAAGCTTGAAAGTAAACTTCCCAAAAGCAATTAATAGGGTCCTACCTGGGGTCTCAATTAGACAGAATCTGAGTTACATAAGTATTTGTTAAAAGATGTAAACTGCAAATAAATTCCCAGTATCTGCATTTTCCCCAGTAAATCTCGGATCACTGAGAATGGCTACTGCGGGTAAAAGAAGAAGCTGTAAATAAACCTCAAAATGAAAAGTTTTTAAATTAGAAAATAAAGCCTTCTGAGGACAGTGCCCATACCCATCACAAGAATGCACTTCACTTCTTGGGCCTCCAGGCATTGACTGATGAGAAAATCACTTACTGAATAATATTTTTTCTTGGTTTTGTCCACACATTTGCCCTGCAGGCAGATTCTCCCCTTTCCACAAGGCGTCCCTTCCACCGCAGGCAGCTTCTTGGTCAGACAGACCATCTGGCCCTGGCGTACCACGGCACACCACAGGCGAGCGCAGACATCCATGCCGGGACACACGGAGTACTCAGGCCCGAATGTCAGGTTGCACTGCTGGGTGGCATCGTAGGTCTGTCCTGGGAGTTCTTCGGGGCCCAGGATCTGCTTTCGTGGTAGGTCCAGCAAACAGTTACCTACAAGAATAACTGAGAGTGACCACGGCTCTGTGTTTAGGTTTCAAACCGCTAAAATCATGGATCTAAAAATGAAATGCCCTGGCTGGTGTTGGAGCACGAGGCACCCATGAATCTGTAGTGTAATACTCTGGAGAGGGACTCCGTGGGGACAAGGCTGGGCGCCCCCTTGGACACACGATACCCTCCAGGGTTCTCAGGAGTGATGCGCTCCGGAGTGTCTGTAACAACAGAGGTGAGGTTGGCAGGGGTGTGATGGAATAAAATGATTCTGTAATGATTAGTTGTGAAAATAGCCCTTGTGCTAAGGCACTAAACAAAATTGGGATGGACCTAGAGAAAATCAGATGGTGAATTTTAATAATAATAATAATAATAATAATAATGATAATGAAGCATTTACTCTACCACTTTGAGAAACAGAGTTTGTCCTTGGCACTCTATCTGTATAACCCATTACCCATTTCTGACTCACCCCTTCCCCATGTGCCTATCACATCTCTCCTTTCCACTAATTCCATAAATAATAGCCAAGCTGGCTCCTCATTCATTCTTACAGTCACTCGACAAGCATTTGTTCAGCACCTACAATGTTCTAGAAAACACACTAGGTATCTGAAATACAGAAAAATGATCCAGATCTACCTTTGAAGGCCTTCCAATAAAGTCACGGAGATAAAGTATTTCTCTCAGACTGATATAATTTTAATAAAAAGTTTTCAAGATTCACAGAACAAAGGAGCAGTGAAAAAAGAAAAAATAGCCTTTGATAATTTAGGATTAAGTTAGTCTTTATACTCTTTGCTTTATGTCTATTTAATGGAATTGGTGTTTGTTGAGTATTTGGATCTATCTGCCGAAACAAGGTAGGCATCTCATTGCATTATATATGAAGGTGTACAGGCAGAGGGGTGAGATGGGGAATCCACAGAAGCTGGAACATGGACGATGAGAATCCAAAACCTTAAATTTGCTTCCTCGTCCTCTCCTTCCCCTCCCCGCAAAAGCTTCCCTAAGAATCCCTGTCCAGTGAGTTAACATCATTAATTTTCTTTTGTCACCCACATGTGCATGCATGTTGCCCATCTGTTTCTGTATTTTTCTGTTTACTTGATTTTAGGATTTACACAATTATTATAATAGCAATAAAATAACAAATATTTGTTACACACGCTATTCTCCATTCTTTACATATATGAGCTCATTTAATCCTCACCACAACCCCATCAGGCAGATTCTAGTGCATATTTTATTTATCCTACAGATAAGGAAACTGAGGCCCATAGGAGGCAGACCAGTTACCCAAGGTCACACAGCTGTTATGGTTTCATGCTCAGAGCCTGCCCTTCTCTTCTGATGCCATATGGCTTCTGTTAGCATGTGAGTAGCTGCCTGATTGTATTGCTGAAGGGCAGCCATGTGTAAGGATCCTTTAAGTGGTGGATATTGAGCTTAATGGAAGAAACACCCAGTCTGAAGTCTTACTCTGGTGAAATACTAAATGGTTGAGTGCTCCTGGCTAAGTTAGCTAACCTCTCCCTAATTTATTTTCAAGATCTGCATAATGCTTCTCTTCTCACTGTGATACTGTAAATGTGAAATTAGCTAACAAAGATCTTAAGGGTGACCAGAAAAATACAAAGCAATGGTAGTTGTATCCCAGCATATTTAACAGTCTTTTAGATGTATTACAGTTATTCTTTTTATTCAACAAAAAAGTCATATTCAAATCCTTATGTGCCACTGAGAAATAGAATATTCAGCATATTTTAAGTATACTGTAAATTTTTAAGGACTACATTCAAATTTCTTCAAAGTGAATACCTTAGAATTTGTCAATCTGTGTTGGGGGCATTATATAAAAATGAATAAAGAGCAAAGTTCCTATTTAACTTCTGAGCCAGAACGTTTGAAGAGGTAAAGCTTCTTAAGGCAAGCCAGAAAAAGCATTAAAAATAAGAATCCAGCCAAAGAGAACTTTGGGAGAAAAACACCAAGTTAAAAGAAAAACACGAACATCAAGCCAATAGGAAAGAATGATAGTAAAAGCTCACTAAGCTTTGTTTATAAGACAGAGTGCGATTAGGGCTTCAGAACTCCATGAAAAACATTATCTTCATTGCAGAATCAAAAAAGAAGTACTGTGTAAACTAGGGGATGCTTGGCAGATTGCTGATGTTAGAAGACTGTCAACAAATCTCTGAGTCTGCAATAATGTTTTCCAATTCTTCAAAAGTGCTGTTTTAAGAAAGTTTTTTTTTTTAAATTTTACTAAAAAGCACAGACCATAAGACTGGGTAATTAAATATTAGCTAGGAAGTCTTTACCATGTGTGCATGCACATGGCATGGATCTATCTCATTTTTCTGGAGTCAAAATAACTCACCACCTGACTATGCATACACAGTCACTGACACCTGTTCTACCTCACTAGTAGATGACAAGTGAAAAAGAAACGTGTAATGCAAACAATTTGAAATCGGCTTCCAACAAGGAGACTTCAAGATGTGGCATCTCTTTAAAAAGCTTAACTTAGAACTGTAAGTTTTAAAAATAAATAACACATTAGCTTTCTATTCAAAATAAGATATATCAGCTCTATAATTTTCCCTTAGAGGTCATACATGTGGAGATGATCTTTTCTTGCTTAAAATAAAATAATTTATTTCAGAATTGCAATTAATGTGTTATGCCAATGTTCTCAGTACTAGGATTTGTAGCTGCATCAATTTCTGTTTATGCCAAAGTATATATAATTTCATTTTTACATTGAATTATGTCCTTTTGCAACAAAATAGGTACAAGCATCTCTACCAAATGGCAGAATGGTGCCAAGAAACAATAACAAAAATCAATACAGAGCCTAAGTCTGAATCTTACAGTATAAAATGTTTAAAATCTAAGTAATAACAGATTGGATATACATTTTATATGTTTAAGAAATGTATACAGTTTGGGGAAGGAGTAGAAGGGGAAACTGATCAACCTTTCAGTATCATTTCTAGTGACCTCTAGAGGCATCCAACCTACTGCTGATTTTTTTCTTAATCTGTTTTAATTTTATTCTCAACCACTTCTTCACATCTACTTCACATATTTTCTAATTCATCGTAGTCTGAAATTTGATCTGGATCTTCCTGGGAACATTTTGACCCTTCCTTCCTTCTTCCTTTTGTTTTAACATTGTATATTTATAAATGGATAGACTATAAAATAAAGTCAGCCAGGTGCGGTGGCTCATGCCTGTAATCCCAGCACTTTGGGAGGCTGAGGCGGGTGGATCACCTGAGGTCAAGAGTTCGCGACCAGCCTGGCCAACATGGTGAAACCCTGTCTGTACTAAAAATACAAAAATTAGCTGGGTGTGGTCGCGGGCGCCTGTAGTCCCAGGTACTCGGGAGGGAGGCTGAGGCAGGAGAATCGCTTGAACCCGGGAGATGGAGTTTGCAGTGAGCCAAGATCGCACCATTGCACTCCAGCCTGGGCAACAAAGAGCGAAACTCCGTCTCAAAAAAAAAAAAAAAGAAAGAAAAGAAAGAAAGTCAATAGGAATGTGTGCATATTGCATACATGTTTTTACCATTCATGTTAAACTAATGCTTAAAATAAGGCAAAAAAAAAGTAAAATGTTGTGATTTGAGGCGAACCAGTAAGAAAATGTGTTGGCAGAATTCCACTAAAGGTGTTGGAAGGAATGCCACGCCTCCAGGAAACGGAACAGAAAAATCTCTAGTTTCATATGTCTGACTTATAGTACTATTTGTCTCTCATATTAATGATTAACCAAAGTTATCAAAGTTGTTTTTTTGTTTTGTTTTGTTTTTAGATGGAGTCTAGCTCTGTTGTCCAGGCTGGAGTGCAGTGGTGCAATCTCGGCTCACTGCAACCTCCATCTCCCAGATTCAAGTGATTTTCCTGCCTCAGCCTCCTGAGTAGCTGGGATTACAGGCATGCGCCAACATGCCCAGCTGATTTTTGTATTTTTAGTAGAGACTGTGTTTCGCCGTGTTGGCCAGGCTGGTTTCAAACTCCTGACCTCAGGTGATCCGCCCACCTTGGCCTCCCAAAGTGCTGGGATTACAGAGAGTGAGCCACCATGCCCGGTCTCAAAGTTGTTGTTCTTTATTGTTTTCAAATTTTTCTTCCCTATTTCTAGCACTAACATTATTTCCATCTTCTCTTCCTTTTCAATATGCAGGTATGAAATTAAGCATGACCCAAATATTCATGATGCAGGAGAAATCAATTAATGTTCCTAATGAAACTCATCCGAAGAAGCCTAACACCACTGCTTACAATCTCCCTTTGCTTCCACTCTTCATCTCACTGCCCTTGCCCCTCAGCTTTTAGGTCTTTACTTGAATGTCTAATGTTAAAAGAAAAATGGGTGCATTTGCCTGCTCTTTGATCACTCCTTCTGGGCCCAGTGATATAAGAATGAACAAGAGCACTTCAAAAAACCAGACAATTGTTGTCAAAAAGCAATTCAAGGGGTCTGGGTGTGAAGCTGCTAGATGCATTAGGTATACTGTTGAGCAGATGTAATGGCAAGGAAATTAAATTAAAGATTCCCTGTGATAGAGGATAAAGGAATGTTTTTAAAAATATAAGTCACCGTGGCCTTAAACTATATGTCTTATTTTCACACTCTATTAAAGAGCATATTTAGTATGAAAATCAAGATACAACCACAGTGTTGGCTTTGAATTTTATTAACGCCAGCTTAAAAACTGATGTTAAGCTCTCCTGGCTAGCTTTACAGTCTATACTTAACAAAAGATTCAGAGAACTGGTTTTCCAATATCATTTTATGTGCAAAGTTCTGTGTTCAGTAAGTGGCTGTAAACTTAGCTCTTTACACTACATGACGAATTTTCAAAACCATCTATAGATTTTCCTTAGCAACCTGTGTTGTGAGTGTTCTTGAGCTGTATCTACATAAGTCGTGGCCTTTCTCATCATCTGGCACTGTGGACTCAGGGATACAGCAGACACAGCTATCTTTTCTGGACTCAAGGTTAGTAAGCATTTGAGAAAGGAAATTCAATAACCTGCTTTCACTGCACAATTTCTTTGCCAGTGCTTACCTTTATTTTTGAGGATCATACTCCTAGCCAGCTTGCCTAGAGCTAGCTTGTATAAACACTGCAGAATGTCTACAAGTATCTTGGTCAAGGTTGGGAGTAGGGGGGGTCCCATGAGACATGGCTTCTCCTTTTCTGAATCACAAATCTGCAGACACAGTGACTTTACAGTGAGCACACTGGTTTTTCAACCATAACCTAATTGCTGCATATTTCTTGTTGGAACTAAATCAGGAAACACTCAGTACTAATGAATTTACATTTGGCAGTGGACGAGTGCTACAAATGTCCAGCTACTTATGGCTAATAATTTTAAAAATAAATCAAATGCTTTGAATTTAACTTTACTCTCCGACCTCATTTCTCCAGTATTGCTGAAGGTGAGAGGGGGTGGGGTAAGATATTAGACATAAATGGAATTCCCATTTATAATGTACTCTTTAGGTACCATTGAAAAATTGTATATGTGTTGTCAGATTACCTGCTTAAAAATAGCAATTGCTTTTCTGCCTTTATACTGGTCACAGTTTAACTTTCCTAGATAACTGAAAATCAATTTTTTCTGTGTGCCAATTATTGTATCATGCTGAAATATAGCACTAACTTGAGGGACCATGTTGGTGAGATAGGGCTTTTGACCTTTAGAAAATGGTACCAGACCACTGTGCCTTTCATGTTTTGGGGCTATTTACAGCTTTTCTCTTATTGTTAAATAATATCATTTCTTGCTCTCAGATTACCTGTCTAAAGTCTCCCCACCCTCATCCATCATGACTATTTTATTGCTTAAAAAATTGAGTGGCCTAGAAAATTAGAACAGAAAAATGGTAGAACTGTAAAATACCAATAAATGGGCTCTGAGTGGAAGCCTGTGTAGCTTTCTATGAGTAAAGTTAAAAGGTTTTATAATATAGTTTTGTGACATCGTTTAGTCTTCTAACAAAGATGCATCTGTTTGTTATTCTATCATCTTGGACTGTGACTGTCTTCTTAGTTCTCTCCCATGCTCTGTAGTTGAAATGTTAGCACCTCAATCATCTCTAAAGTGGGTTTAGTAGTTTCTATGGCCACACTTTCACTTACATTGACTTAAGTCAGCTTTTTGGTTACAATTTAAAAGTTATTAAGTTATTTCAATTCATCTTTAAATAATAGCACTACAGGGAGTACCAGTGTTTCAATTCTGAATCTGAGTATGCTCTTTTGAAACAAAGTAAGACAGACACAACTGAGCTTTGTCATTGTGCCACACTGCTTTTCTTTGGTTTTTGTTATTCTGAAATCACTTTATTCATGTTATAAGCTACTGATAAAATAGGATTATTTTTATTGAAACAAAAGGCTGCCTAACCAAACCAACATATTCAAAAGTGAGAAAGTCTAGATTGGATGAAAAAGATTAAATAAGTAAACTATAAGCATTTTCTGCTCAAGGAATTTTGATAATTGAATTTATTTAATATATATACGCGAGAAATTTAGATACTTTTTTATTAGTGCAAATGAACAAGATCTATTTCTATTAAAATTATGTTCTTAGTTGTTCTCTATCATGAGCCCTTTGGAACAGAAACAGAGATATAAAAATATGTAAATTGTTATAAAATCTTTAAAAAATCAGAGCATGGACTCTTTTAAATATAGAATTAATGTTAAAAATGAAGACAATGCTGAAAGCATATTTACTGCATAGAAATTAAGATCACAAATTCCATAAACGTGAAATAAATGAATCATTCCAAAATTAGGAACAAAATTCTCCACAGCATTGTAATTAGCTGACCTAATACTTGCACAGGGAAAAAAATCTGGTCTCATTTTAGCCATAAGTATTTGCTGCCTTAGCAACTAAATCCATTCATTTAGTGATTCAAGGTTTAGCTCAACTTCTTGGAATGTGTAACGTGTGATTTTGAAATAAAATATTAATGTTATTTTATTTTCAGAAAACCTGAAAAGCAGTAAAACAGAAAAGTAATATTATGCGTGGAGACTTAAGATTCCACCCAAGAAGGACTTTATGAGATACTGACCTGATCAATGTAGATAGGATGATAGTAAGGTAACATTCATTTTAGGACTTTATCTGCATTTAATCCACAATGTAAACTGAGCTAAACATAAAATTACCGTTGTAATACTGGTCTAAAGAAAAAGCTTCAGACGTTAATTCTTACTGTTGTTTCCAAGTCTTTAAATTATTGACATATTTTTTCAACTAAAAAGGAACTTTTTTTTTTGTATCGAGATATATTTTAAACCAAGCTGGACCCAGATTGCTTTTCAAAATGAGACATACAAATATATAGTAACAGGCAGCTAAAGCCTTACCTGTTCACCACGAATGGAGCAAGAATGGGTTAATGAACATATTTTGACTCCATGGTATCAGAGAACTGTGCAGCTGAATTTCTTTATGTCTGAAATAATTTGAATTTGTCCATTGTTCTGGTATTACGTAGCCACAGTTCAAAACAGTCAACATACTAAAAAATTGTGGGACATTAAGTCATAAACTTTGTGGAACTGGGAAAAAGACAGTTGTCATAGATTATGCAACTTTGAACCGTATATCATGAGGTAATTTTATAGAAAATTATTATGATCAATAATGTCTGTCACATTCAATTTAACTACTAGTTTTAGAAACACAAATTTTAAGAGAACATAAAATAAATGAGAATATGTCCATTTCTGTAACATAGGAAATTTCAGCTACGTAATGTCTGATGATTCTTTAGAGTGCTAATGCATCTATCCTCCTGTGTTTTTATTACTTTAAAGTACTGAAGAATGCTAGGAAATTTGCAACAGCTTGTTTCAAAGATTACTTAGGGGTCAGAATTTATTATTTCTAAAAATTGTAACTTCCTCAGTATTTTAATGTAATTTACAGCACTAATCCTAGTCTTACAGAATTTAATAAAGTATGTTGTGCTCTTGAACTATATTTAAAGGATAATGCCAAAGATTTTCTTTTGAAGTTCTTAAAGTGTTTTCCCATCATTCAGATTGCTTTTCTATTTCTGTTATGCAGTTTTTACTCTACTTTCAGGAGAATCTCCTATCAGGATAAAACCAAATTCTTCTAGTCAGTGCAAATCTAGAAAGCTTCCTCTTCTGGGCTTATGTTGCCATAAAGAGAATCCAGTAGAATTGTCACCTACACCTTAACTGCACCCCTATAATAGGCATGTAACAAATAATTCTGAGAGTCATATTAATAGCAGGGAAACCAAGATGTCTGCCAAAGTTCTCACAGGAAGCTAGTGGTAAAAGAAGGAATAAAAGCCAGACTTTCAGGGCACTAGCTAGGCATTCTGTGTGGTCTTCCACACTGCTTCTCCTTTGAAATTTTTCAATTCAAAAGCCAAAATACCATAGCTAAAATGCCACCAAGGACGTTGGCAGTACATACCCACATATGATCAATTTTCTTGGTCTTTCTTCTGACACTATCCACACAACTATTGTCTTAGAGGGCAAGATGAATATTATGAGGATATAATGAAGTCAAACTCCTAAGAATCCCAAATTTTGTTTCTCAGTCTGTGTTCTCCTAAATGATACATACCATGGCCATCATCCAGGAATTCTGTGATGGTGGCTGAAGTGCATTTGGACCAGGGCTTAGACGCATCAATGCTGGTAAGGATGGAAGACATTAAGCGCTTATCTTCTGTGGAACCAAAGGTCTCTTCACAGAATTTGGAATCGTCATGGGAGAGGCCAAGTAAATGTCCTAAGGGAGACGACAGAGGGTACAAATAATCCGTGATTGTGTTTTTCTATCTTTCCATGACAATTATGCTAGGGCTTGATTTTTTTCCCCTAATTGTAGATGAGTTCACTTTAACTGCTTTCTCACCCAGAGACTGGACCTCCAGGGAAATAAAAGTTGCATGGAGTTAGTGTAGCAGTTGCTTTTGGTGAACATTTCAATGGAAACTGAAAAACTAAAGAGTAGATGTTCCCATAATCCATCTGGATCACATATGCTTAATGACATGTGGAGACAAAGCTTTATTTAGAATCTAGAGTTTGCGAGACAATTGTGGGATTATGTCATAGCCCTCACCACATATCATTTTGATTGTCTAATTTTCTGCCTTCTCTGATCAAGCCCCATGAGATCAAAGTGCATTTGCTCCCATATACTGTTGAAACCTCTGTATTGAACTTAGTGCTGTGCAAGTTGCAAACACTTAGTACATGGTTTTTGAATGTCAGTGACTTATTTTCTTAGTCAAGTAAATAGGTGGCTAATAAAAGGGAGGACTAGGGGAGACAAAGAAAGAGAAGTGAAATGAGGAACTTTCCGGTTTCTTGCAAAACTAAGCTTGCTTCATCCGTTCATTTCTTTTGGTGATTTAGTGAGTTATGAATGTTTACTATTGTCACAAACATATAGCTCATTTTGAAAACATACCCATTTACATTTTAAAATGTCAAAATACCAATAACATGGAGTTTGAGAGCTTGAAGAAAGGACAGCTTGGTTTCCCAAGTGATAGTTGTGAGTGTTCAAAACCACTCAGCCAGGTGATATTTGTGCTTAAGCCTCTCAACCAACAATGTTCTCTGAAGTTCCAGTCAAACTAGATATTATTTCACAGAGCCCATAATTGCATTCTTATAATCCAAGTAAATTTCTTTTTATTACATAAGATCAATTTTCATGCAGTCTAAGGATAAAATGATATTCCACAACAAATTTACAATGCTATTTAAAACATCTAGGACAGTAGTTTGAGCAATTACAAACTCTAAAAAGTAGACAGCAAATCATCCTAGTGGTGTTTTTAACAAAGCTTTCTAGAATCATACACAAACCACTAAAACAAATTTAGGAAACACTGTAGCAAACTGATGGCTACATTCTCCTTGGGATCTTGAATGCCAAACACAGAAAACTTTGGCCATTCTAGCAAAAGAGTCCAGTGGGCACCAATAAAACCCAACAGAGATGAAATCTTTCACTTTATATTCCGACTACTTTGGGCCAACTTGTTAAATCACCAACACCTCATAACAAAATTGTCCACTGAGCAACTGACTGCTGTTATGGCTGAAAATAAGTGGCTAGGGCTCGGTGACCTTCCAAATCTCCACGTTTTTATGTTATTTATTCAGATATTTACTTCAACAGCATTTACTAGGCTTACAAGTTTTCTCTGGGAAGTTCTCCCACCACCACTTAACATTTTGTTTGGTCAGTAGCATAAGTGTACATTATAGTCTATATATAAAGTATGTCCCAAATAACTTGCAAAGGAAATTAGCAGGGGCTCATCTAATTTTTGAGTGGTTTGTTGAGTTTTTCAAGAAACTCACAGCTCACAGAAAAAAAAAAAATAACAGTCTTTCATTCATGTACTATTAGAAACGACTTAAAGTTACTTAGTACATGAAATACTTGCTGATAATGCACTCTACACTTCCTGAAATTTTCCAAGATAGAAGATTTATCAGTTAACACTGAGGGATATGGTAGAAATTTCACTCTTGAGTTTTTTCCTCTGGCATAGAAGAAAAGTGTCCCCAAGTGACCTCTGCAACATAATATGTATTTGAATCCAGGTTTTTACTTAAAAAATGTGACGTATACATTCTACTTCATAGGATATTTATATTTATTTAATGAAGTAATGGCCTTTTCCTCCAAATCTATATAAATACATAGCACTTTCCATATGCCTTTTTATTATTGTATCAAGAGATTTTCACTTCATTTGGAGGGTAGATTTTAGAATTCTGATTTAAAATATAGGACACATGGCAGACACGAAATTCACTTTGAGGGACCTGAGAAAGTACCTTCATTCTCTCTTTCAAACAGAGAGGTGAAGCATGTAATTTTAAAGGTTTCAATTATGTAAGCAAGTCAATTTAATTTTGAAATATTTCGGCATCATTTATGAATCTTTTGGAATACTAGTTAATATAATATTATGACTTCTATGCTCCCCAAATTTACTCATTTTCCATTGAAACTTAATTGCCACTGAAGATGCATAGAGGAAATTGCACTGCGAAAGACTGCCATTCAAGCATGAACAAATCTTTGCTTCACCTCAGCAAGGGGATGTGACTTTTGTAAGATCTCCAAAAGTCAGGCAGAAACAGACTGCTTAGAGTCAACTGAAAGAGATCGACTCTTTTGAGGGCGAATGAACACTCTGTGCTCCATGAAGAAAGCCTGTCAGCTCTCTGGGAGAGGCATGCTCTCTCAAGGGCAGCGAGAGTCCTGGGCAATGTGAAGAACACTTAAGCACCCAAAGTAACAGGCAGCCAGTTCCAGAGTAGCTGGAACCAGGGCATGGCGAGAGAACCGCGTGACTTCCCTTCAGGAGCTGGACAGGATATGAAAGGGAAGATCAATGTGAGGGATGTTTGGATGCTCTTCAGGAAAGACGTGACACACATTCTAAAGGCTGCAAACAGCAAAAGGAGTGGTATTTTCTAATTCGAGCCCCCGGTCAATTATGCTAAGACATTTACTCTTAGTTGAAATCGGCCTTGAAATAGCAAAAGTATACAAAAGTATAAGCAATTTTAAAGGAGTGCTCACAGTAAAGACGGCACGCTATGATACCAAAAGCTAACTACCAGAGAAAATCCAGAATCCGGGGAATTTAAAATACAATGTCACAGCTGACAACTGTGTATTTTAAGTAGGGATTGTGAAGGGGAATTGGAAAAGCTAATAGCTTTGAAGACATCTGCCTTTTCAGGGAGAGTTTGTTCATAAATCATTCACAGAGATGTTTAAAATGAATGGTGTGGTTTGGAGATTAAGCATTTCTTGGACAAGCAGACCCCAGGAGCATTAGCAGCAGATAGGATTAGATATCCCTGTCTCAGAGAGTAAAACAGCACATGAAGAATATAAAAGAGTGTGGAGAAAATGTGTACAATGCCAAAAGTAATTTGTTGTTTACATCAAATTGTATTACATGATGAGTTTTTAGAGCAATACAGAGCAACAGAGTTAGTTGAGGGTGAGGTTTTAGAGGAGGCAGGGGGATGGAATCGAGAAATCCACATAGAATGGCAATCCTTACCCTTGGAAAAAGAGAAAGAGTTCTTTTTGGAGAGTCAGAGTGTTGCAAGAGAAGGGTGGGGAGGACTGAAAGCCATTTTGACAGAGATTTGAGAAAGCTCCCTCACTAAAATAGGACGTGAAACTCCTAGCGAGAGAAAAGGCAGAGGTGGGTTTCGAGGTAACTATCTGCTGTCAGGATTTAAAGCAGAGGTAGTGAAGTCTTGCTTTAGGGAAGAATTAGTGTTTGTGTTTAGGACCATTTATAATCAGCAGACATGCAAAAGATCGAAAAGCAGTTTGCTTGAGCAATTTTGTTTACAATACTATCTTTCTCAGCTATCTTTAATTCTTGATGATGTAATTGGAAGCTTTTCACCTAAAACCCTGAGGCAACTAAGGACCAAACACACTTGTGTAATAGATGCACTTGTTAATGACCTCTGTATTTATATGCTAAATAGGGTTTTAACTGGGGAGGGGAGATAGAAGCCAGAGTGAAATTCAGAGAATAATGCAACTGTCTAATCCACGAGTATTTTCCAAGCGGTGCCTACCTCAGAACTATATTTATTTTCTTTTTTTCTTTTTCTTTTTTTTTTTTTGAGATGGAGTTTCTCTCTTGTCATCCAGGCTGGAGTGCAATGGCAAGATCTCTGCTCACTGCAATCTCCACCTCCCGGGTTCAAGCGATTCTCCTGCCTCAGCCTTCTGAGTAACTGGCAGTACAGGCGCACACCACCATTCCCGGCTAGTTTTTTGTATTTTCAGTAGAGACAGGGTTTCACCATGTTGGCCGGGGTGGTCTCGAACTCCTGACCTCAGTTGATCCACCTGTCTTGGCCTCCCAAAGTGCTGGGATTACAGGTGTGAACCACCGCGCCCGATCAGAACTGTATTTCACTGTTTGAAATAATTAGTAAAAGCTAAGGTGTAAATTGTGTTAGATGATGTTGACCTATTCTTAATTGATGTTAAATCATACAACAGTCATGCTGAGTGTCTGTCAGCAAGTAACATCAGAAAGGAGTTTATTTGAATTAATCTAAGAAATTAAATGTAATGATAAATTATGTCAGAGTAAAGTCTATAGGACTGAGAGTTTGAGTTACATTGTTAGCTCAGAAATAGCAAACAAATCGTCACCTGATAACTTTTCTGGTATGAAAATTCTCTTTTTGAATTGGCAAAGGGGTGACATTTTATAAAATAAATGTCATCTTTGATATTCCCAATACAGATTTTAAGAACACCTTGCTTCATTAAATTCACAAGAGAATCTGGTGTTAGAAAATCTGTGATAATGTGTAGCCAGATGAAGACACATCACTTTAAAGGAAACTGTTGGTTCAGCTTCTTATTCAACCCAGGCATTACTGTACAACCAGGGCTGACTTATAACATTAACCTCAGGAAGGAAATTGGTTGTTTTTCTAAACTTTGGTCTGCAAATTAAACAGAATTTCAAGCTCTTGTCTCCTGATCCCAAACTGACCAATGGTCAAGGGGACACAGTACCACATCCTAAAAAAATGTCACAAGAAGCTCTGTAATGTGTTTACTTGGGAAAGCACTGCTCAGATGAAGCATCTGTTTCTTAATGAGGTCATGTTTTTATTTTACCTAATTTTCCAGCTGGGATTATGGAGGTGCACGGTCTTGCCAGGGGTTGAAAAGTGAGTCAACTGCTCACATGGAATCAGAATCTAGAATCCTTGAAGAAGGGAACCATGAGCTCCAGTCATTGGATCATGCATGCTTATTCAAACACGAATCTTTACATAGATGTGATAAAACTCTTAAAACTCCCATTTCAAAACATTAAACATGAATGGTAAATGTGGTATCAATGATGTAATTTGGAAGGAAGAAACTCTAACTTTTTCACCTTATAACTAGCTGTGTCAATATCCTTTTGAATCCATTTCAGAATTATAGCCTTTAAAGTAAAAACTGTCTAAAAAAACATTCTAGAAGCATATAAACATCTTGAGCTCTGGAGCCAGATGGATTGGGTTTTAATCTCACTTTAGCAGTATATTAGTTGTTGACCTTAGACGGGTTTAGAAAGTACCCTGTGTGTTAGCTTCATTCTCTCTCTTGGGTGACCCACTAATGGTACTTACCTCATGGCATTTTGTAAGAATTAAATGATATAAAACATGCAAAGTGATTAGAATATGTGCTTGACATATATCAAAAGACCAGTGATTGTTAGCTAACTTTATTGTCCTCATTGATATTCTGGGATTGTTATATACTTTTACTTATGAGTATTCTAGTAATCAGTGATATATATATATATCACACATATATCCGTATATATATATCACACATATGTATATATGGAGAGAGAGAGAGAGAGTCTTGCTGTATCACCTAGGCTGGTGTGCAGTCATGCTATCAAAGCCCACTGTAGCCTCCATCTCTTGGGTTCAAATGATCCTCATACCTTCTGACTAGCTGGGACTACAGGTGCACACCACCACCCTTGGCTAATTTATTTATTTATTACTTATTTATTTATTTTTTTACATTTTGTAGAGACAGGGTCTCACTATGATGCCAGGGCTTGTCTCAAACTGTTGGGATTACAAGCATGAGCCACCACACCAGCCAACAAGCTTTGATATTACTAGACACTCTTTATGTGGGAGGGAAGAGGAAACTTCCTAAACATAAAAGAAAAAAAATCACTCAGCAAGTGTGTGATAGAGTTACTTTTTATGCCACCTTCAATTTGCTGGTTTCCACACATGTGTCAGATAATCTATAGGTTTCTCCCTAGAGAAACATGAATTGGGATTAAGTTTTTAAAAACTGACAATAGACACAAAATCTCTCAATATTCCTCAACATATAGCAAAAACTTATTCCCACGTTGTGTTTGGGGGCCAAGAAAGACATAGTGTGGCTTTGCTCCAAACTGCTTGTTGATTAAAGCAATGGGTTTGCGGGAAAATATCAAGTTTAATCCTAGTTCCTTCGAACTTTACATCTTACAACAAGCCTGGACATCTGATTCTGTGTATTTGGATTTGGTCTGTGGTGTTTCAAGAACCTCTGCAGCTTTTCAAAATATGGCCGTGTTTAATCTAATCATCTACAGAAGCAGAGTCACACACAGATCAGCACAACCAGGGAACACCTTTTAACCACACCAAAACACAGGCGGCTTTGCTGTTGTGTCTCAGCCACTTCCTAAGTCTCAGCTGAGTATTTGGTCTTGACTTTTTAAGTGGCCTGAGTTTAGCTTAGGAAGCACACTGGAGTCTTTCACAGTAGAGAGATTCACTTAGTGCATTTTATAATTAACTACTATAAAGCAAAGCTTCGGCATGTTTGCAAATTATGGATTTCATTTGTCTAAATAAAATCAGATTGTTCCTCCTAGTGTATTAGAAGCTGGCCCAACATCAATAAAATTATTGTTTTTAAGAACCATGTGTGCAGCAGGTGAAATCTTTATTATTACAAGTCAATAATAAAAGTTTGACAAGTTAAAATATAAACTCAAAATGTAAACTTACACTAACTTGAAAACTTTCTGCAGTTCACATTTGGATTGTACAGTGGCTGTAAACACATTCCTGCCTCCACTCAAGGAACATGGATGGGGACTGTGTTTTTGATAGTTTGAAGTGACTTTCTGAAATGCCTTAACAATTTAGCCAACATTTACATGCATATAACACAAGAAGGAAAGCACTTTTTGACTGCCTATCCAGAATCAATGTCAATCAATATCCATCTTCCAGAAGTCTGTATTGGCATCAGTTGATTAGTTACCTTCAAAATCTGGCAGCTTGTTTGAAAGAATTAGCAGAAAAAAAGAAGTGTTCTAGTTTCAAATGGTATATGAAAAGAGTTTTATATTTTATGAAAAGAAAATAAGTTTTCATAATTGTTCATTTTTAACCTGTGTCATTTTGGCTTCAAGTAATTTAATGCCGTGGGTAGAAATGGTGTCAGATAGAGACTACAGCTCTGCCTCTATTTACCTTATGAGTTAATTATCAAGGTAAGATTTTTTTTTAGGTGGGGGGCTCACTCTGTCACCCAGGCTGGAGTGCAGTGGTGTAATCATAGCTCATTTTATCCTCTGTCTCCTGGGCTCAAGCAGTCCTCTCACCTCAGCCTTCTGAGTAGCTGGGACTACAGGCATGCACCACCATGCCCAGCTATTTTTTTTTTTAATTTTTTGTAGAGACAGGGTCTCCCTATGTTGCCCAGGCTGTTAATGAACTAAAAAGAAAATTTTGATTCAGTTTATTCATGCACAAAATAGGTATGACTTTCTATTTTAAACCACTGTGAAGAGAAAGAGGAAACAGTTGTGCGTTTCCACGAGAACCTGTAAGTAGGTTAATAGAAGAGTTATTCTTGCTCAAATATATCCTTTTACTGCTTATAGAAGAAATAAAGTAGAAAAATTATGGGAACAGCCTGGGAACCTTCTCCTAGCTTGTGTTTTGAGCACAGTAACACATTCACACTGTTTGCATAAAGGAAATTACACATTTTGGAATGAGGCTAGAGTAAATTTAAAACAGTGGAAAACTGAGCATTCAAAACGTCATTTTCATCGCCATACTTTGACCATATACACATCTTCCAAATCTAGAAAGTCACAAATGTCTAGTAAAAAGGAAGGGGGATGGTGAAACCCCATCTCTACTAAAAATACAAAAATTAGCCGGGTGTGGTGGTTGGTGCCTGTAATCCCAGCTGCTTGGGGGGCTGAGGCAGGAGAATCTCTTGAACCTGGGAGGCGGAGGTTGCAGTGAGCTGAGCCTGCGCCATTGCACTCCAGACTGGGCAACAAGAGTGACCCTCCATCTCAAAAAAAAAAAAAAAAAAAAAAAAAAAAAAAAAAAAAAAAAAAAATTTAGGAAGAGAGAAAATTGCAGGAATTGAGAATTAGAATTGAGAGCATGGTTAGCTCAGACTGAGAGCTTCACACAGCAATCCAAAAAAATACAGCATGGGAAACAAACCAGCAAGCTGCATTATCCAAGATCACACTGGCTGGAGGGGCAAGACTCTGTAATAATACACAGATGATCAGGAAATCTTTTGTCAGGCTATCTTTCCTAAACGTTGAAGGCTTATTTTTTATAACACATGTTCATAATATTTAGGCAAAAAGTGAAATTAAAGAATAATAAAGAGATTAGAAAATAAACTGAATGAGAGCCAGATTCTTTTATGAAAGCAGAATTGAATCCATATTCCCCCACTTCCAGACCTTAAATAGCTCAGATTAGTTCATATGTAATACAAAAGGGAAGTTAAATAGAGAGTGTTTGATTGGGCAATGAATTACAGGGACTTCTAAAGAAATAAACAAAGACGATCCAACCAAAAATTTAAGTGCACAGAAGGGCATAATCATATATCAAAGATTTAGGTTTGAGTTTTCATACAGAAGCCCACCTTTCTCCTACATTGTTTCCTTGTATAACTATGTCTAATATTCTTGTACTATTGAGAAAAGTTCTTACTGTGTGTGTACACACATGTATATATTTAGTTTTAATATAACGTTTGTGCTTATCAGCATCTGGCTTCCTGCCTCTCAGACTGCTGCATCAGCCCTGTAACCCAAGATTGCCTTAGGAATTCAGGAGAGCTGGGAAAGGTGACCCTGCAGGGCTCTTCATTCCTCCCTAGTTAACTTGAGGTCAAAGCAGCCCTGAAGAAGCTGCACTTATTGCCACAGTGTTTGTCTGACAGGGAAATCTCCCAGATGCAGTCAATGTGTGAAAACCAATCACTAGAAAGGAAAGAAACTGCCCTTCCTTTAAGGAATGTGGAATCTTTCCTTTTGAAGATCAGGATTTGGAGCCCATAATCCTGTGGATGGGTGATGCCAACATTCAGCTCTGCTGCTTATTCCCCATAATTTCTCCACTTGACCTGTGACGAATCAGCTTCTGCCTTTCCAGGGACTTAGAACCTTTCTTATGGGACTCCTCTCACTCTGAATGATGGTGATTAATTACTAGCGTACTTTAAAAGTCTCCTCTATTTAATTACATCCTCCTGAGTGTTTGGACTAATTCCTCTTAGTTTCCAGTGCAGATCGGAATGTTGCCTTGAGCAAGTCTCATGTTTCTTTCTCCCGCTTACGCAGTCAAGCACATACATCGATATGTAATAAATATTGATTAAGGTTCTGTATTAGGCTGTGTTTTTATCAGTAAGGATTAATAGGCATAAATGAGAGACATGATCCCTGCCCTGGAGCCTAAATGGCATGTGTTATAAAGACGCTTTCTGGCTGACCAGTTCTTCTAGTGCAGCTGAGAAGACAGCCATGCCTCCTCATTAGCCCACTTTATAGGGAAGAAATGGAGACTCAAAGTATCTAAATCACTTGTCTGAGTTAAAACAGAGAACCCAGAGACAGAGCTGGGACTCCACTCAGATCTTTGACTACTGAAGCCAAAGACGCCTAATCAATAAAACACTGAATTATTCTCAGTGATGCTATTGGATAATTATTTACGTTTAGGTTTTATATTTGTGTTTTTCTGCTTAGGAGGTAAGAAACGTGTCAGGAACATTAATGCCATACTTAAGAACTGACATTTAACTACTGAATTCTGTTTTACTGGGGCAATATTGTGAATTATGCAATTACACTGTACCTTGGATTAGAAGTTATTTAACTCCCCAAAGAAAACATAGCAGTTAGAAATGGATGCTTTGTGAAAATATTCTCTGCCTATTAGGAATGTAAAAAAGTAGTTTTAATTCCCATTTAAAAGTTATAATTTTAACCTTAAAAATCAAAATCTGTTTAAATCAAAATCTTTTTTGCTATAGATGGCAAAAGGTACCATAATTATCAAACCATGCTTTGCTCCCAAAAATGTGATGCTGAGTTGATGATACATACATTTCAAAAGCAAATGAACTATTTAGCTAAAAAGCAAAACATAAGTACATATGGATATAAATAACATCTACTATCTAAACTCTACCCAATATGTTCCCCCAAAATAATTCCCTGAAATAGGCACTATTATCCCTATGTTTCAGATATGAAAACTGGAGTTCAGAGAGTTTAAATAATTAGACCAGTGTGACAAGGTATAAAGTAATTTAGCAAAAATTGAGCTCATTTAGGACTAGATGTTGGAATTAGACAGAAAAAAGTTAGACACAAAAAATTGTGTCTAATTCCAACATCTAGTCCTAAATGTACTAAGCCAATTTCTCATACACCTAGTAACCTAGGCCAATAATTAGGAAGCACATATTCTTTATTTTGGAAATATTTTTTAGCAATCAACTCAGTCCTGTATTTATAGATGTAGGATTTAGATGTGTTTCTTATAACAAACAAATTAGGTAAGTGACATTTTAAAGCAAACCCTGTTGAGTGTCAGGCTTGGCTTCCTTTCCTTGCTATTAAGAACGAGACAGAAATATTTACCATAAGCCATTGATGACCTTTGACAGGAGCCTACAATTATCACTGACAATGAAATAAAACATGTTAAATTTCTGTGCAAACTGATTAGCCCTGGATGAGCCAATACTGTCTCCAGTAACTTCTAAGAAGGACATCTCTGCATACCAAAGTTGCCTGTGACAAATTTCATCCAGGGGTCATTTAGGGATGCTTAAAAAGATAGTAAGAAGGCAGTAGCAGTAGCAAATTTCTCTTGAACTTTTAAATGACACTGTCAGAAGAAAACATCCACCGTGTTGCTGACTTTGCCTTCTCTGTCGCTCATATTAGTTAACCTTAAAAGTGCAAATATAAACAAATTTAATCCCCAGTGGTACATCTGAACCAGGAGAAATCTGGAATTAATTGCTAAGTATTTTGGTTCCTGTTGCAGCTGTTACAAGTGTTTGATTTGGTGAGGGAAAAGAAAAGGCGCTGCATACCGATTTCGTGAGCCACAGTGAAAGCTGCGTGGAGGCCATCGTCTTCAATCACAGCACAGCTGCGCTCTGGAGAACATATGGTCCCAACGTCTGCCATTCCCAGGGTGTCACATGAATGATGCCCACATAAATCCTGCCCAGGAGAAAGAAAGAAATCATTAAAATCAATTTACATCCAGAAGGAGCCACCACATAGAGCCACTTGCTTACCCCAAATGGCAACAGGGATATGTTTATGGTATCACCTGTTCCTCTCTGGAAACGTTCCAAAGGCAAACTCAAGGCAGAGACTCTTCTAAACTGCTCTGGGACCCAGAAACACAGAAGGATAATGGAACTCAATTACATTTAAAAAGATGTCTTAGGATTGTAACTGGTCTATTACAATAGCACCCGCAGCTTTAACAAAGCCGTAATGCATATACGTCTCCGATCACTTTCCCATATGGTCATGCTTAGGAAAGTCCTAAAATTCTGATGGAAATTCATGCTAAATTTATCAAAATCTGGTTTTATAATTTGTTTTCTATTACAGGGGCAAACTGCAGCCAGACGTCTGCAGCAGAGTATAAATTTAGTAGAAATTTGGATAGAAAACTAAATTTTAATTCATAATTTGAGGAAAGGTCATCTTTTACTCCCCAAATGAGCTGTAATTTCATAGGTTGTGTCTTCTGAAATCTGTACATTCTTACTCATAACATTTAATGTAGCATTTCTCAACCTGACCAATCTGCAGAAAATATATGTCATATATTAATTGTGTATACATGAATATATGCATTTTTCTGGTAGAAAGTCATAGTTTTTCATAGATGTCATATAATCTTTTAAGAGATTCTCAAATAGGAACATGATTCCACCCCAATAATGGTGAAAAATGATCAATTTAGATGAAAGGGACCTCAACAAGCCTCTTGAGATATGAAACATAAAGAGAAAATATAAGCCGCAACTTTTTGACATGACAGATCCATAATGATAAACTTTCCCTTTAAATGCTATTTGAGTATTAATGGACATTAGCATTTCTTGTGCTTGACCACAATTTTCCTTGAAAATTTACTAACAATGTGCTCATTTATATTCCCAAAGAGCAAGATCGTGTTTCTAGTAAGCCATAAGTTAGGAACTCTAAAAGGAAAAGTTTTAAAAATATACCAATTATTGTAAAGACAACTGTTTATTAGTTAAAATAATAAATGTTTCTATTATACAGCAATCATTTTTGTATGCCCAACTTCCATATTCTCCAGCTTAGATAGTAGGAACTCAGCAAACATTTGTTTCATTGAGTTGAATTGTGACCTACAGTCAGATACATTATAGTGCTCCCACATCTTTAATATGCTGTATGCCAGCAGGACCTCAGCAGGCTCCAGACAACCAGTACAAGGCAGTGTGACTACATAACCAATGCTACATACTCAATGGCAACACACTCTTCTAACCCTTTGCTATTTTGCTGCATAAAAATCCTACCAAGGTGAAGAGTATTTAAAAACTCAGCTGTATTCTCTTCTCTTAACTACATTCCTTATTGTGTTCTGTTTATTATGAGTTCCCAGCTGAGATAAGTTACAGTGTGGCCACCACGTTACTGTAGCTTTAGACACTGGAAATCTCAGCCAAGTAGCCTTGGTTAATCATGTCACAAAACCAACAGCCTTCCAAAGTTTCCTGTATATCCTCACATGTCATCCCATGGGATGCCAAATTACAGCTGTTGAGTACAAATCAGTAGTTTTTCAAATTGAAATTGGAACACACTTTTGCATAATAATCAGTCTTTGAGATAATAATATAGCACAATACATTTTTAAGCCCCTCCCCCACAATCATTTCACTATCTCTAGGACCAAAAACCTAGGTCATGCCTTAAGGGAGCTGCTAGACACTCTAGGTTATATCTGCACACATTTTTTTAAAACAAGATTTATGTTTATATCGCAATTTGGGGTATTTATCTCTAAATAATAAAATCCAAGAATTACATTTTCCCTTCTTAACTCTATAAATAAGCTAAGATGAGGAGCCACAGCAAAGGGAAATGACCCTCCTCTTGTTGATAGAGATTAAACTAGATTCTTAATATCTCTCTGTTTACTGCTAATCAATTGCTCATTAGAGGCCATCAACCCTCCTTGTCATCCTTGAATTGGATTAAATGCATTTGGCCTTTTGCCACGGAAATGTGACAAAATTATGAACAGAAGCACTTGTTATTTTTTTAACCACACTGATTAAACTCCTTGACTACTCAGCCACACTATATATTTCTGTAGCTATAATTATGTAAACTGGCAACCTTTCCATTTCACTCACACAATTTCAAATCTTGGCAAACGGTTACAGTTTCAGCCTCAAGGCTTATAATGAACATCTGAATTTCTTTGTGAACAATGTTCGTTTCAATGAATTAAAACTAATGTGCGTCAAATTGTTAAGAATACAGCATCTCACATTCATGTCTACTTTCTGTTGATGGTTTCCAACAACATTTATAGGTGTAAACCTTATTTGAAGTTTATAGAATACTTTCTTAAATTCTTAAATTCTGAGCAGGAGTAAAGATATTATTGGGGCAATAGTATATGTGTATACATATATACACATTTGCTATTATATATGTGTATGTATACACACACATATATGTGATACATGGATATGTGTGTGTGTCTATAGATAGATAGATAGATAGATAGATAGATATAATCTAGACCTGGAAGCAGGAGATACTGGAGAAATGTGAATCACATACAATACCATGTAAGAGGTAAACGAATTAAAAGTTCTGACAAAAGCTTATCTGCTTGTTCAGTGTAGATCTGAAGGTAAGTGATTATCTTTGTCATATCAAATAAGGCTTGTTTTATGCAAGATCAATATCTTATCACTACTGTGTGGACAGTAATGCAATGGAAGATTTAGTAAAATATGAAGGTTGCAAAGGTTGCAGAGATTTATCTAGTGGTTTTGTGGTATGGTGTTGGCCAGGATACAAGACTGAGACATTGTATCTAACTCAGAAGTGTATTCATGGTGGTCTGCACCACCAGCAGAGATTCGATAGGAAGGTCATTGACACTGTGACCATTCACCAGGTATGACCTTTTAGGAGACTATAAATATGGCCAAGCTTGTGATTTATCACAGAATTTTGAAGCCGTAATAATACCCAAGATCTACTGGGCACTTCTTGGGGATGGGATGGGGGACAGGGAGCCAGTAAAGGATGCTGCCTTGAGAAGCAGATGCTCAGAAGATAGTGTGAACTTTGAAAATCCCAGTGGGCAGTACTGGGTGGTGAGAATGAACCAGTCAGACCCAAATGTCCTAAGGTGGAAAAATCACTGGAAGCATAGGATTTCTTGTCTTGACTGAGAGATTGTTTTCACATGCAGTGCAAATACGCTGAGGGAGGGAGCCAGAGGCAACACAAATGCTGACACAGGTAGATACCATCACAGCTGCAGCCACAGCAGCTGAAATCAAGGAAGAACACCTTATATAGGAGTTAAATAATAGCAACTTCTGTTTCTATAGATCTTACCCCTTGGTAAGGGCAAGCATGGAGCTCAAGGGAAGAGCACATACACACACACACACACACACACACACAAACGCATGCATATTTGTTCTGTGGATCTGATTCTTGATTCTTGAGGAGTCCTTTGCCTTTCTGGCTACCTATCCAGCAATCCCCAATAATAGGGGTTTTAATTTTAGATTTCAGCAGAGACTACATTAATTGGAACTGTTAGGCCAACCTTTACGATGACCCATTTTATACAATCTCTATCCTTGTCTCTTGATACACCTAAGGGATACCAAACACACAGAGCCCAGATGGATTAGGGTCCCAGAGATCCAGACGTGTTTATTCCTAAAACAATTATTGTGTGCCTACAATCTGCCAGACACTGTGGAAGTGCTGACACTGTGGTAAATAGATGAAATAAGATCTGATCCTGAGCTTTAAGGAACATCAGGCTCTAAGGAGCAAAACAGATATGTCAAGAATAAAGCAAACTGTGACTTCCATTATGAACAGATTGTTCAGGGAGAACAGAAGAGGCATTGATGAATTCTCCTTGAGGGAATCCGTAAAGGTGTCTCCACGGAAGTGAGTGGATCTGATAGCCTGGGAGGAAGGATACTCTGGCAAGGAAAGACTAGTGGAAACATAATGGAATGGGAAAAGGCAGAGTCTTTTGGGAATGACAAGAAGTTTGTTTTGGCTGGAACACAGGATCTGTTGAGCAGAGGGCTAGCAGGGAAGCTGGAAAGAGAGTCTGGGCCCAGA